>NW_025952965.1:0-1274362 GCF_022264815.1 Rhodofomes roseus | reverse complement strand
TATGATGCCCTCAACGCCATTCACAACCATTGGAATTGGTGCAAAATGGAGTCAGCAAGTAAGTCAACACGCACTCATTACACTCCGGTGCTGATGTCCCTGCACAGAAAGTTACCTGGCCCGCAAGCTCAAAGAGGCCTTCAAGCTACAAGAGAGCAAGACGGCTACCTTCACCGCGCTAAGCGAGATCGCGGGCGAACGAGTTCGCGAATGGGAGAAGGTAGAATCCGAGTGTGCCTCTGCGGCCGCCAACGACGCAGGGCGCGATTCGACGCTAGGCAAGCGTAAGAGGGGTGCCCAGAAACGAAAAGGCAAGGGGAAGCAGGGTTCGAAAGGGACGAAGGGGAAGGTGGAGAGTGTGTACTTGCTTGACGAGAGCATAGGTGCGTCTACACCATGGCTGCCATCGCGCGTGGCATTGACGGTCTCGCTGCTTGTTAGTTCCGCGAGCCGGGAAAGTCTACGAAGAGCTCGCGAAACAAGAGATCCAGCCCGCGGGGAACTTCACGGCCGCTGCAGCGGACAGTATCCCGCGAGGCACTGCAAACTACTTCAAGAAGGGGATCGAGCTCGAGAAACGCCAGTGCGTCACCCCACCTCCACGTTGCGACTGACCACTCAACGACATAACCTGTCACAGGTTCGACCTGCGCGCCAAGGTCAGGAAGAATACCCGCGATACCAGCGAGGATGAAGGAGACGACGACTCGATCGTCGGAACCAAGGCTGCGCGGCGCACACTCCGCCGTGAACTCGACAAGTGGCGCGAGCTTCAAGTGTCTGTTATGCCCGACATCGACTTTCCCGACGCCGATGCTGAGGATCCCACCGTCGATGACGACGATGACGACGATGACGACGAAACCGGCACCCCGGAAGATGAGCCCCTCGCCCTCCCTTCCGACTTCACTGCCGTCGAGCGCGACGACCTCGGACTGCAGGCACTGGCCACCGTCGAACGCCGTATCCGCGTGGGGCATGCTCACGACCTGCTGGACGGCATAAAGCAATCGCTGAACCATCAAGGTGCTTTCCTGCTCGACAAGCGCAAGCACGCGAGGGGCCAGAAGGACAACACGCGCTCACAATCACAAGTTAATGCCGCAGTCGCGCGGACGCGTAACATCGCTGGGATGTACAACTACAACCGCGACCGCTTGATCGCGCTGAGCCGCGAGGAGTCGGACGTTCTTCCATGGATCAATCTTGACACCGATCTCAAGGGCAAAAATTGGAACAAAGCACGTCAGCTTGGAGATAGTCGGGAGGAGCAGAGTTGGATATGGACGGTGGTTCCTCCGTGGAGGTCAGGGGTGCAAGTTGAGGCTTGGCAACTCGAAGGTAAGTGAACGTGGTTTCCTGGCGACGTCGTAGCATGCTGACAGCTATGTTTGCAGTTGATCGCGTGCAATGGTTCCGAGCCAAGGCGGAGATGACCCGAGCGAACGAAGAAGTGAACAAACTTCATGCCGAGTTCAAGCGGACGATCCTCGGCTTCAAGAACATGTCAAATGCATGGGAGGCGGTCTCGACGCAGCAGATGTTGTCGCGCGGGGCGCAAGCGTATGCGAGGAAGAAGGCAGATATCTTCAGCAAGATGAGTCTACAGTGTGCGAACGCCTTCGCGAGCACACGAAGAGACCACGAAGAGAAATGGGATTATGCTAAGGTGAATCAAGCATTATGCAATAACAAACGACTGATCCTGTCCTGCTCAGGTCGTGACCGAACAACCGCACCAGGAGGGTGAAGGGAAGTCTTCCACACGCGAAGATCATAGCTCATTGCAGTGAGAGTGAGCCGGCGACAGTGCAGTCCGGCGTGTGGGCCTACGATGCATGCGTTGCGCGCTGCGCGGCTGAGCGCATCGAGGTTGTACAAAGGTGTTGTCCGATGGTTACTGGCACTGATGAAACAAACATTCCATCGCTTCAATATAAGCCGACCGCCCATCTGGGCCTATTCAAACTAGCGGGCCAACCAGTCTCCCCATCCACCCGCCCCCGAACTCTCTCATACCCAACGTCTTCCTCTGATCAATGTTACTAGCTCCGTCGGTCCGCGCGCGTTCACCCTCCGCAATATCACCCAGACCGTGCACGGGATGTTAAGGAATGCGGACGCAACACTCAATACGCGCTTCACGCGCTATGCTTCTACTCTGGTCGCCAACAATTCCGTACGTACCGACGCGAAAGCGGCGCCTCCTGGATGGCGTGGCCTTCCCGCTTTCACGGGTCTACACCTGTGTCCGAACCATCTACTTCCGTGCAGCGATTGTCCGAACCATCTACTTCCGCGCAGCGACTGTCCGAACCATCTACCTCCGCGCACTAACTATCTACCTCCGCGCAGCGCCTAGTCGCGCCGCTGCTCTCCATCTCGCGCCGAGTCGCTTTCAGCAGACCGCGCCTCTTCCTCCCGCCCAGTCGCTTTCAGCAGACCGCGCCTCTTGCTCTCGCCCAGCTTCCTCTCTTACAACCTACCATGTCCTTCTATCTCTGCGCCGCCCCTTTCCTCGTCCTCTACTCACCGCAAAGCCGACGGTTCGCGCGTCACTCGGGTGAATACCACGTATCGAAGAAACTACGGCCCTGTCTAGTCACCGCCGTCGACGGTGACTGGATCTGCCTCGCTCCTTGCTTATCGGCTCGCCCGGAGAGCCAGGTAGACTCTCTGTATTGTCGTCTTCTCGTCGTCTAACGTCTCCAACCTCAAGATGAAGCGCTCCTCCTGGAGCATCGTCGATTACGGCAAACACGGCCCCACTCTCCCCGACCACCCTCTGCACAACGCGCCGGTCTTTTCTATTCCTCTGCGCTCCCGTCGGCAGCGTGGCTGGAAAGCGACGTCGTGCTTCGTTTGGACGCGCGATGAAGGCGAATGGATCAGCATCGCCGACTGGGAGTCGACTCTAGGGGCGCGCGTCCTGGACTCCGACTTCGACCTGAGCCCAGGGCAAATGGCGATCTTGCGGGGAAAGCATTGGGCGATTTGTACGTCTCTCCTTCTGCCTTGTCTGATCGCGCTGACTTTGGGACAGGGGGAGGGAACCAGGGCTAATGGTGGCCAGTCGACGCAAACGTGTTACCTACTCGCAAGTGTGATCATTGTAAAGTCTCGTTGAAGTTACTCCCATCCCTCTCCTCGTCGATACGACCAGACATGCAGTCTCGGCCGCTGTTTCTGACGCAGCCTGTACCTTCGATGCAATCTCGAGCTGTCGTGCATGCTGTACTTACGGCACCTCGCGCGCCGCGTTCAACCATCTCGTATGCTACCCTGGAGATCCTCGAGCTCGCATCTTTCCCGCTGGCTCCGTCGCTCCGCCAGCCTCCTGCGTGCCCAATGTATGACCCTCTATTGGGTACGACTACGCCGGCACGCGCTACCTCGGCTCGACAACCACAACTTATGGACACTATCCATGTGCCGGCAGGCCACCTCGAAACTCAGCGACAGTCTCACTAGCTGCGGACCATGTCGAGGGGCAGCCTATGCCACGGGCTGACCACCGGACGAGCCATCGGCGCGACGCTGCTACATACCCCTGCTTCTCCGCCTGCCATGTGGCTTATCCGTGGTGCACTGGAAGACACAAGACGTACATGACACGCGCCACCCGCTTTCGTTATCCTAGACTGGTGTGCCCTCTTCCTGTGTCGATCCATCCCTCAGCTCCGCCCACGATTTATCAAGCTGCAATAAGACTGGAGAAGCGGGGAAGATGAGGAGGACACCGCTGGCAGGGTAACGAGGCAAGGTGAGCATCTTCTCGTCTGCAGAGTGTGACCAATATCGACGAACCAGCAGCACGACCGCGCAATGCTCCGCTTCCAGCGACAATCAAAGCCGCGCGACTCAACCCGCACGCGATACACGCACGAGCGCGCCGTCTACAGGGTCAGCCCCCAGCGCGACCTGCTCGCGGCGGACTCACTTAAAGGCGGAAACGGTAGCTTGAGGGCGCGTACGACGCACCACACTCGGCCAGAGCAGTACGACCTCCTAGCTCTGGTCCGTGCATCACAACCACGGACGCCTGCACTGCGAAGAGTGCTCCTCGGCCTTTGCCTGTTCGAGCCCGTCGTTGAGAGGAGTCGGCACGCAAGAGCGTGCCGACGACCAGGCGAACCGCCGGCGTGACGCTTCGTGAGGCAGGGAGGAGAGGACTAGCTGGCAGGCTTACCAACCTAGGTGAGTGGTAGCTACTTCATCGCCTCCTCCACGTCATGACGTGCTCGTTCCGATGAGCCAGCGGCGGCTGTATGTGCTCGGGAGCAGTTCCTCGAGCTCAACACGTCTCCCGATGCACCCGAACTGGACGCGGCGGCGCCTGAGACGCACATCCTTCACCCTATATCCACTCAGTCCAGCCCTTCCAACGTCGTTCCGCGCGACATCGGCGCACAACGGCGCGTCGACTGCGAGTACAATTCGACATGTTCGCGCCGACCATGTACCCTTGTCAGCTGAGGTGCATGCCGCCAACCTCGACACAACTATGGGTGTCCCGATCGGATACCGACCTCACGGGATGCTGCGATTGCGACCCGAACGTAATCCCGTCACACCTGCGACCAGTGAGTGTTCCCCCGACCAACCTTCCTATCCGCTACATGCTCATCTGCGATGCTATGTGCTAGTAACCTGTTATCCCAGCTGAGTCCGCGCTAGCCAGCCCCGGCACCGCATAGACCGGCCTTGTCGTCCAGCCCGCCATCGCGAGTAAGAGGTACGGTCCACATCATCAAGCCGCTGCCACCGCTAGCAACAGTGCTCACTGCACCGAGCAACGTCAGGGTCTCCTCCCCAAGTGTACAAGCAACGTCGCTCATCGTACCGCCCCGACCGTGCGACTCGCCGCCCGACGGGATGGCATCACGATGAGAGGTCACTGTCCTACCTCCACTGCGCGACACCCATGGCGTCTCCATTGCAGCGATACCCACCTCCTGTATGCTCTCTTGCCTTCCTGGCCTTCCGCTACCACAGCTTACGCTCTCGCTACCAGTCCTCGTCGCCACCACCCTATGCACGCGCACTAGGGGGTCTCCCCGGCATGGATTCATATGGACTCATTCAGTGATCGTCACTGTAGCCCTGTACACTGCACAGGACCGACTACTGTACGTCGTCGTGCTGGTAGGGTACGTCGCGGATGATACTATGCGAGGGTTAGGCTGTGAGTTAATGTAGTTACGATTCGGAGGTGGCTTTGTTACTGGATTAGTAGAGTGGCTATGTAGTGGCTTTGCTACGGATTAGTCGTTGATCTTCGGTGATTTACGTAGTTTCAGGAGGCGGTTTCGTAGTGGATTTGTAGTGGATTTGTTAAGGATTAGTAGTTGTTCTTCGGTGATTCGCGTAGGTTTAGGAGGTGGTTTCGTAGTGGACTGGGGTGGGTACTCGGTGGATTTGGAGTGACTTTGGAGGGGATCATTGATTGGCTTTGGTGTATCAGATATTGCTCTAGGCTGATGGCTTAAGACTTGATCCAGTGTTAATTGAGTTCATGCTTAGACTTGATGCAGTGTGAATGTGGTATACCAAGGCAGTAAGCCTGTGTATTTGGGATGCACATGTACATCAACACCGACTTAGATAGTAGAGACAGTGGATTACAAGTGGATCTATAGTGTATTAGGTAGTGGCTGTGTATTATGCTGACTGAGACAGTAGATTACAAGTGTATCACACTGGCTCAGATAGTGGATCACAAGTGTATCAGTAATGTATCAGGTAGAAGCTGTGGATTGTACTGACTTAACCAGTGTGTTGAGAGTGTATCAGTAGTGTATTAGTGGTGCATTAAGTACTATGAGGATTAAGACTAGAGATTCAACATGAATCAACAGTGTATTAGTGGTGTATAAGTGATGTATTAAGGGACCTCCTTAATGCATTTGTAATGCACTCAGATTTAGGACATGACTTAGCAGTGGATCAAGACTGTATTGGATTAGGATTAGATTAACAGGGGTACAAAAGTGTGTAAATCAGATCCAGGGTTTAATTCATTAATGAATGAAAGTAGATGCACTTAAACTGACATCACTGGCTGTTCGTTCTGCTCGCGTTTGGCCCAGTACGTCTGGTCTTCAAACTCGAGCTCGCCTGTCTTCCAGTCGATGATGGGGTTCTCCTTCTGGAGCCATTCATGGCCTAGAATGAGATCCTGTCTTCCGATCTCGGCAACATACGCCTTAACAAGCTTGGTTGTTCCCTTCCATCGGTAGCGAAGGGCGACGGCGTGCGATATGGTTCCCTTCTTGTTGGGAGTATCGTCTACGTTGAAGACCGGGATGGGTCGGACAAGGGGTACCGAGGGTAGGCGTAGTTTGATGACAAGACGAGGGTGGATGTACGTGGCCATTGCACCGCTGTCGATGAGAGCTTCCGTTTCGATGTCTTGATGCACTCCGATCACCATGAGAGGAAAGTAAAGGGCTTTGAATTGCGTGATTCCTGTTACTACATGGGATATGTGGAGTGCATAGGTGGGGTCTGGGCGCATCGATGACTCAGACCCACTCAAAAATCCTTCGACATTTGCTCAAAGAGCGGAGCGCGTTCTTCGAGCGGGAGTTCCTGGAAGACTTCTCGTACATAGGCGGGAGTAACTTCTCGCACGTGGGTAGAGGAGGCGGGCACACGGCGTGGGGAAGTTCGGTTGCGCTGGGTGAACTTCGGGTTCTGTCTCTTCTCGGGACAGTTCCTGAGGAGATGTCCGGGTTTGTGGCATCCGAAGCAAAGGCCCAGTTCCTGGTGACGTTGCCGTTCCCTCTGATCCATAGCGTCGATCTCCATAGGCTCGTCCAATCGTCCGCTGCCTCGTCCAGAGGGGTAGGAGGAGCGATGGTTGTTACCTCCGCTGTTCCCTCCCTCGTAGTAATTGGTATTGTAGATCTGGCGGGAGTCGAGTCGGAGGACAAGGTCAAACCACCCTTGCAGGGTCGTGGGTGGTTCCATATTCATTGCCTTGTCAAGGAGATCACGGCGGATTGCCCTCTTGAAGAACCCGGAGAGGGTCTTATCGGAGAGGTCGGTTCTGGATGCAATGGATCGGAATTTGGGGATGAAGGCAGGGGTGGGAGTCTTCCCTTGCTTTAGGGTCGTGAGCATTATCGAGTCTCTGTCTCCTTCGGCATAAACGGGGAACGCCTTCAAGAAGGCCTCCTTGAAGTCTTTCCAAGACTCAAACGCATGCTTGCCCTCTTCTTGGGCATCGGCTTCTCCGTCCATGTGCAACTTCTTCCAGTAGAAAGCATCGCTGTTGTCGTCGATGAGGAGGAGAGCGTAAGCGATCTTCCGTTGATCGTTGGCATCGGCGTTGCCTGTTGCGCTGTAGTACATCTCGAGACGTCGGATAAACGGTTTCGCATCGGTAGCCTGTCCCTTGAACTTGTCAGGTGCGGGGACCTCAAGCTTGGTAGCCGTGCTCGTGCGGGTGGTAGACATTGCGTCGTCTGATTCGGGTTCGTATTCGGGTTCGGATTCGGGTTCGGGTTCGTTCGACTGCGTCTCGAGTTCCGGTTCGAGAGGCTTCTTCTCGACACCTGTAGCGAGGTTCGAGGAGTACTGGGTAAGGCTGGATGTGCCTACTTCGGGTACAACGTGTACCAGGGGGCTAGTTCCTACTGCAGGGGAAGTAGCTTCGTGCTTCGAGAGTTCTCGTCGGATAGCCGCTGGAGTCGCCGGCTTCGGTCGTTCGTTTTGGATCTTCCTGATCCGTTCGGCAGCCTTTCCTTTGGTGTCTAGGTAGGCGCGGGTCTGTTTCTGTTGCTCTTCGAGGGGAACAGATCCGGGGAAGAAGGCCCAAATGCGCTTCTCTCCTTCCTGTTCTGGTTCTTGCACAAACACAGGTCTGTGCTCACCGCTGTCCTTCTGATACTCGAAGAGGCGAAGGTCGTCGTTCCACCAGAGGTTCGGTAGGGTTGGGAGCCCGTAGGTGACGGGTTCGATCTCAACTCGGTAGTCCGTGGTGGATGGGGAGTCCCCTAGACGGAGGGGCACTCCGGAAGCGTGTGTGAAGATGTGTGGGCTCTGCGCCTGAGCAGGCGGAGCGTAAAGATCAGTTCGACCTTATGTTACGCGAAGCGTGACACCTAGAGCACTAGCTCTCAACCTAACCCTAAACGTAGGGACCTTAGGTTCTAATCGTCCTTGGATGGGGAGGATGGTCTGAGACGCTGCTAAGTCCGTCTAGCAGGTCGAGCGGGGAGTTTCTGATATCCAAGGAGCTGGTGAGGCTTCAATAGATAACCAGGTCGAACTGAGGTTCGACCGCTGCTGTACACAGGTCTTATATACATGGGGAGTTCAGGGCAGGTCCTGAACGAGTCACAACTACCTAGCCAATAGGAGCGCGGGGGAGTGAGTCATGACGAGTCAGGGATCGAGTCATAAATGATGAGTCAGGTATGAGTAAGGGACGAGTCATACTGAGTCAGAGATCACGTGAACTGCTCCGGGTTGGACCGGAGCAAACAGCGAAGGAGTCCGAAGACTGGAACCGTAGCGTCATGGGGTTGGGCCCATGCTAGGATAGTACAATGCTCAAGTGCAAATAAGGGAAAACAAACGTTGACGTAACACACCACTGGTGTACGTGGATGTTCAGATATTCAAACGTGGCACAGCCCTTCACGCATCAAGTGTCGCGATGACCTCTACGGTACGTGTCACACAGTTCGATACGAGGCTCACTGTGGTGCTGTGCAAAGTGGCATTTGATGTAACACAGTAGATGAACACTTTGGGACGAACGCGTACATCCGAATCCGAGTCGGCGACTCAGTTCAAGATGATGCCTGGCAGTCCATATCAACCACTACAACTTGTCTTACCCACTCTCAACGCCATTGCTCAACCCTACAAAGCTTCCTCGGGGTTCCCCTCACCACCTCCAGGTCCTTTCGTGGGAGTCTTGACAGGACCGCGGGCGGCGACGTGCGTCGGGCCATGCTTGTGGTCATCGTCGCGCTTACCTACCGGACCCTTGGTAGGGGTCTTGACGGGGCCACGAGCCTCGACGGGCGGGAGCGACTTGTGCTTCAAGAGCTCGTCGTCGACGTCCTCGCGCTTGGGCTCGCCGCCGGGACCCTTGGTTGGGGCCTTGACAGGACCGCGAGCCTCGACGTGCGTCGGGTCGTGCTTGTGATCGTCCTCGCGCTTGGGGTTCGGGCCACCGCCAGTACCCTTGGTTGGGGTCTTGACAGGCCCGGGGTCGCGAGCACCGATGTGAGTCGGAGCGTGCTTGTGGTCGTCCTCGCGTTTTCCCCCCGGACCCTTGGTGGGGGTCTTGACGGGACCGCGAGCAGCGACATGCGTCGGGTCATCATGCTCGTGGTCGGCGTTCTCGCGCTTCGTGTGGTCATGCCCGCCGTTACCCGGGCCCTTGACAGGGGTGTCGGCGTCGGCAACCACGGGCATGGGCTCGCGGGCATAGAGGCTCGCATCTCGCACGGAGAGGCCTGCACTGTGAGTGGCACGGTTGTCAGTAGGTGGACTCTGTATTCTTGAGAACGGCAGAACATACACGTCGACCGGGAGGGTCAAGGAGGGCACAGCGGAGATCGCAGCGAAGACAAAGGCCAGGAGAACGTTGGCACGCATTTTGACTCGATGAGGATGTAACTGTAGCTCGAGAGCTGGGGAATATCCGTCGCACCTGCCTGCTTTTATATCCTGTTGTACCGCCCTGTTCAGCGGACATTGCCTTCGCTTCCTTACCCTCTTGCGGTGGGCTAAACAGCGAGCCTCGAGCGCAGCGTGCGGACTGATGGTTCATACAGACACTGAACATCAAGCGAATTTCAGCAGCTGATCCCGTACTCGCTTTCGCGAAATCCTTGAGTCGAACTTTGCCACATACCTCTATGGCAGGCCATGAGAATGCCTACTGGGTTTCTTTTCGCGGGAGCCTCATACACGCCATACGGATGTCCCTTTGGCCGCACCTGCGTCTGCAACGCTGCTATTGTATATTGGGTCTACGGACGTGCATTCCTTTTCTTACGTCTAGCGAACCAAGAGATTGACAGCGCCTTCCCTGCGGTGAATTCAAAGGAGCGCCGTCAGTGCGGTACTAATGACTGAAAGTATTTATGAAGCGTACGTACACAGAAAGTATACTAGACTGGCCCGCTCCACCAATGGACGTGCCAGAGGTGCGCAGCTGCTGTGTCATACTGACAATGGGGTGACAGCATTCGGGCATAGGCCCCCACCCTAGATGAGACTTTGCCGTACGGGGAGCCTAATGAATACTATGAAGCGGTAATGAGCCGTCCGAAGCCTGAGGGCAGCGAATACACTACACCGCACCAACGAATAAGCCCTCCTTCTGTGCAAAAATAAACGACTGCGTAGGCTGCGCATGCGGCAAGTTCACGTCTAGTTTCCAGGCTCTTGGCGTTTCATGCGAGGAATGGCGGTTCCCAGAAACGACAGAAACGGCGTGCACATAGATGGCTAGAGGTGTACATTCGTCGTAGGAGGCGGCCGCTGACCATAGTCACTGATAGTGGGGCAACTTAGCGAGTGTAGTGACCTGCGCGCTGCTACGTGACGGAGCGCGTATGTCACGCGTCTGTCACGCCTGAATCACTCGAGATCGATCGCCTCCGATGGCCGCTTGCGTTCGATGTATCGGCTTTCGCCCGGGAGTACTACCCACTCCAGTTACTGTCGTTCTTCCTTGCGGTTTGTTGAATCCCGGGCCACTATTGTCGTCAATGACTCCGCCCTTCAGTTAGGCGCAAAGATCAGTGTGCAGTGATGAAAGATTGGTGTGTGGTATAGGCTACCTCTGCCAGTGTTTGGGTTCACTGAATAGAACACTGCATTGACCTGCAATCTCGCGAGTAGGCCGGCCGCGCCAGGCAGATGCCGCGAATGCAAACAAGAGGTGCGGTCGCTCGATTACCACTATAGATCGGCACATCAGGAGTCCTGCCGGGTCGCGAGTCCCGACGGCACAATACATGAAGTCTTTCGCGACGAGACCGGCGTGGGCGGCTTCCGATGTCCGTTCTGCAACAAACCGCATCAGGCCCCGCGGCAGCTGCAGGTAAGGGTGCGAGCCACATACCCACTCCCATCTCACGTCGTGCAGGATCATGTACGCAAGGATGGGTGTCGGCCCACCACAGCCCGACCTGTGCCCACGGGCTCCCCAGGGCGCATTCGTATCAAGATGCACAACCCGGCGCTGAAGATCAAGATACCGCCAGCTTCGCTCAATCGAACGGAGACGACTCGGAGTGCGTCGGAGGCACGAAAGTCCGACACCGTCGAGCGTCGATCGCCCCCCGAATTTACGCCCTTGCCCAGAAGGAAACGCCCAAGGCTCAACAGTGCCAGCAGTGACACGCCTTCTCCCCGCCCAGATGCACCGTCTGCCGAGCAGGTCACTGAGCCTCCAAACGGGGAGCCTCCAGTGTCCGGCGGGGAACTGCTGTGTTTGCCTCCGAGTCCGCCTCCTGAGATCAACGAGCAGACGCCCGCTGCAGAACGGTCACACTCTCCGTCTCTGTACACGGGCGAGACGGACGTCGACGTCGACGTGATACAACTCGAGAAACTCGAACTGCAGTATCCCGACGACGAGGACGACAACAGCGTTATGCTGGATGCCCAGGACCTCGGCATCCAAATTGTGTACGTTCCTGACGATGACCATGTGCCTAGAGACGGTGCCCCTGCCGCCGTCGACCTCGAGGTGTTCAAAGATCACGAGCCTGAGGGGCGACTAGCGGGTGCGAATACGCCCCCTGGGCTCAGGCTGATCAGTCCACCTCCAAGTCCCACCACAGATGACGGGCCACTGGCAGCTCCCTCACACGTTGGCACTCCAGCCGGCGATGGTTTGCCAGGCCCCTCAGGTGCGTCGCAACGTACATCCCCTACGGAGGTCGGGGCGGGTCTGTGCCACCACTCAGAACTTGAAGGGACCGACTCGGACTCAGGGGTATCGTCCTCTGAGTCCGCCTCTCCTGAGCCTCCCTCAGGCTCCGAGTCGAACAACAGCCCGCCCCGCGAGCCTCTGCCGCCCGACCACCCCGTCGTGCGCTTCCTCGAGGGCATCTGGGCGGGACGGTCGCCCCCGGCGCACTTCGCCCATACGTTTGTCGATCTGGGCTACGACACAGACGAGCAGCTCGACTTCCTCGCCCGTGCGCAGCCCGAGCTGGGCGACTGGGACGGCCTGAAGGAGGATTTGCGTACTGAGAAGAAATATGATGTGTGGTGGTTGCACGTGAAGGTCGGCTTGCGCGAGCGAGCGAGGAGGTGCGGAAACAATGTCTGATTCACCGCGTTTGGGACTTGTTGCTTTTTTGCTGTGTTGTCCTGTTCTGTGTTAATTAACCAGGTCCCAGTCGCTGTGCTGCTTTGTCGTTGTCCCTCATGTCGGAAATACCTGTGTACTGTATGATACGCTCCGCGCTCTCCTGTTGTTGTTACTAGCATTGTCCTCCTATGTGTACCAGCAGTCGATTGTAGAACAGACCATTGCCACGGTACTCGGGCTGAGGGCGACTGAGAGCACGCGAGATCTGGAGGCGATCTGAGATGAGGGGAGCCCCAGATCGGGTGATTGCTGAGCAGAGTGGGTGGTGCGTCGCTGAGATTTGCCAGAGGCCGGCTCTTCCGCCCTCGCCACTGCTACGCTCTGTCCCCCTACTAGTATGCACTCGTAATGTCCAACTTCACCACCCTCGACCCCTCCCCTCACACGCTCTCCGTCGGCCCCCCCGAGCAGGACGTCAAGCCGCAGATTGACGCTCTCGCCAGTGCCGAGGCGCAGCCGGAGAACGACAGCCCCAGCGCTGGCAAGGACGCCTCGTGAGATCACATCTCTTCCGCCCATGCGCGCTCCGCCTTGCTAACATCCTTGTGTGTTTGCGCAGACCGAATGCCATTCACCGCTGCCGGAGGTGTGGCGAAAATGTAAAGTCCGTCCAGTTCCACCAGAGGACGGTTCACCAGAAGCGATGCGTGGTTGTCTTCCCGGATGGTACCAAGGAGACCCTCGTGAGGCCCGCGGACGGCGAGCGGTTCACTTGCACTAAATGTTCGTATGGGCACAGGGACCCTCAGTATCTCCAGGTGTGTAGTCTTTAGCCTAGGTTCTGCATTGAGCTGACGACTTTGCGTCAGATTCATGCCAGGCAAAAATGCAGCGCGCAGCCTCCTGAGGGTGGTCTCAAACCTGAAACCCCTCGCCGCAAGCGCAGAAAGACCCTGCACGTCTCTGGGAGTACAGATACAGGCGACGAGTCGAGGAACACCGATGAGCTGACGTCGACGAAAGAAGGTGAGTCTCTCCGAGATCTACCATGCAATGACCTCTAATCAATATCACTTGCAGAAGGTCAGTCGCGAGCGGTGTCTCAGGCTGCAGTGGAGGGTCCGAGCCGCCCTCAGTTGGAGATGCCAAGCATTGAGACGATCGACCGCCCTCGTTCCCCGTCTGCGTCGCCGTCCCTATCCGAGCTGCAGCTCGAGTGGGCCGAAGATTTCGAGCCCTCGACCTCGGCCCACAGTGCATCCGCCGCGTCCACCGCCGCAAAGCCACACCGCGACGCAGACGAGTCTATGGACCTCGACTGGCCTTCACCGCCCCCGCAGTCGCACAAAGCACCTTCTGCCTCTGCATCCCCGGCAGCCCAGACCCAACCGCCTTCTCCTGCTCCAGCGGGCATCGTCCCGCCACACAGCGCACAAACCACTACCCTAGTTAGGAGCACGACATCCCACGCGTCGCCGTCAGACACCGACCAAACATCTAGCTCAAGCTCGCCCGCATGCCTGACAGTCGAAACCGCGAACCACCACTCGCACCGCGTGGCCCAGCAGCCCACGCCGACGTCAAGCATCCCCCCAAGCCCTCTCCTGCCCCAGAGCACGGAGGACATCACGGGGCGTTTCGCCCTCGTGCCCGCCTTCCCCTCGCACTCCCAGTGCACCGTCGCCGCGGCTCCCCAGCACCCAGCCCCCGCCCAGCCGCGCGCTGCCGAAGACGCATGCACGCTCTCCGCCTCAGGCTCGAATCCGCGGCCTCTATCTCTGTCTCAGCGCCCGCCGCCCGCCGTCGACGCCTTCCTCCGGAGTGTTTCCCGCACCGCGCAGCCCCCGGCGCATGTCGCGCAGGCGTTCCTCGCGCTCGGGTACGACACGGACGAGCTGCTCGACATGCTCGCCCGCGGGCGCCCCGGCGAAGGCGACTGGGACCTCCTCGAGAAGGAGATTGTGACGGAGAAGCAGTGGCATGCGTGGTGGATGCTGGTGAAGGACGGGTTGCGCGCGCGGGGGGCGAGGTTGAGTCACTGAGGCCGTTCGCTGAGTCGTAATATGTATGGTCTAACCGAGTCGTTGGGTATCATACAGCCGTAAATAGCGAAAGTATACTTGTATACGGTACTTTAAATCCTAATGCGTGTGCCATAGCCTCGAATGTAATATTCTTGCCTGAAGTTGGAGAACGTGAATGGATGAGCATAAGTACTTCAAACCTGCGCGTACGCGTAACTTCGCACAGAGATCTGTGCACATCCGGCGAGCAAAAGGCACGCACAAGGTGTCAATGACCGCAAATAAGTCGATTGGTATGGTATAGTACTACGTAAGGACCGATGGATACACACTATGTTATGGGTTATGACTGGGATTATACAGAAAGACAAAGATGCCAAGGACCGCGAATTAATGGATTGATATGGTATCAAACTAGGCAGGGAACCACATTACAGGGATATATGATTTGGATTATTTGGAGGCCTTTAGAACAGCGGGGTGGGAGGGGGGTAGGGGGCAGTCGATGACATGAACAGCGGCGGGGTCGTGTCGTTGTCGATGTCAATCTCCTCAGGCGCAGCCGTCGGCGTGGTCCCAGCAGACGAAGACGCAGAAGAAGCGGAGCCGTTGAACGGGCCCACCGGGATTGGAAGCGCGACCGGCGTGTTGGGAGGGTTCACAGGCAGCGACGGCGAGAGAGGGTTTGCACCGACGGGGATCAAGCCGGTCGGAGGAGACACAGGGAGACCGCTCGGGGCAGCGAAGGCAGCAGGGCCATCCAGAGGCACGTTGGAGGGCGCCGAGAAGGCCGCGAAGGTAGAGACAGGTGACCAGGTCGAAGACACACCAGAGGGGCTCCCAGTGGAAGAGCAGTCCGAAGCCATGTTCCCGCCAGAGTAGTCGCAATCGTCGCGCTTGCCCACGGGCACGTTCGCAGTGATGTTGGTGACAACGCCTGTAGGAAGCGGGGGCACTGGAAGCGAGGCGGTAATGCCCGTGACGTTGGCAGGCCCAGCGCTGAGGATCGCCTGAGCGACGGCTTGCTGGACTTGGCCGACCTGGCCCGGGGTGAGCGCCAGGAGAGCGCTGGGACCGCCGTTGGCGGCGGCGCCGAGACCGAGCGCGGCGAAGATGGGCTCCAGAGCAGGCAGGAGCGGAGCGAGGGCAGGCCCCAGGATGGGGACTCCCGAGAGGACAGCCCCAAGATCGAGGCGCTTCTGGTAGACCCTGTGCCTCTCGCGGTCCGGCCGAGGTTGGTCCTGGTCTGGAACGAAGTAAAAAATCAGTCCTGACTTTGCTCATTCAGATAGGTGGGACGGGACATACCTAGGTTCATGTTGATGCCGCCGTCCGACACGTGCATGTTCATTGAGTCCCGCCTGGAAGACGAGTGGATCCCATGCATACTCGAAGAGGATGACAGTTCATTGACGTCGCTGTCCGTGGGAGCCGCCAGACTAGACGACGAGGACGAGAGTGCGAGGGTAGCGATGAGGAGGGACGAGCTCGGGGTGAGTCTCATGGTGGGATAGGTTGTGGGGGTAGGATGTACGAAAGCAAGTGGATAGCGGACCAGTGACAGAGCGAGCTCGGAGGGAGTTCGTGACGGTCAGAGGGAGAGAGCTGGGGAGGCTGAGCGAGGCTGAAACCAGGTTTATATAGAGGGCGCGGCACCGAATTGGGATGGCGGCTGGCAGCGGCTTGGAATGGAAGCCTGTCAGCCTCCAGTTCGAATCCAAACCTCGGTCAGCCACTAGGAGACCGTACCACAGAGTAGCCGGCGTAGACATGCAGGGCCATATTGGGACGGCTGAACGCAGAGTTCGTTAGATTTGCAGAATAGCCAGGCGAGGAGAATGAAGCTCCGTCGTGTACTGCAGTCATGGCAAGCAATTGAGCGCGGCCGCGCCGGAGGCTCTTTGCGTGACGTGACGCGACGCGTCTGTGACCGTGACCGGCGCGTTCTATCGGGCCTCCACGAATCCGTTCAATTCTGTTTCCGTGGGCAACACTAATACGACTCAATAATTCACAGACCCATCACCGAGCAGGCACTGTCGTCTCCGCGCTGGACTGACTGCGTCTGCGCTTGGGCACCTACCAACTCACGAAGTGCCAAGCGGATTTGTTGGAAACCGTGGAAGTCGGTGCAAACCGATGCCACGAAAGAACAAATGTGTTCACGAATAGACCATGGTGAGTTGCACATTTGACAAGCAGAGCGTTGCCGCTTCAGTCAGGAACACAACTCGAAGAGCTGTAATCGTTTCCCGAGCTTAGGGATGACATGGACACTTCGAGGCCGGCCGTATGCAAATGGCCATGATCCGTGAAGGATGTCGACCGCCTAGACTGCGCAACGGTACCGTCATGAGACGGAGCACTGTGCCCACCGCTGACGTCCTCTTTGCATCCTTCGCGAGGTGATTGATGCATTTGCCACATCCGCAGCCTACGCAGCTGGGATATTTTTGCAGAGTCAGGAGGCGAGCCCATTCGCTGGTGCGGCAGCTCGTTCACTGCCTTCAGGCCTCCGTTGACTCAAGCCCCGTTTCATTGAATGTCCTGTGCTTCCTTTGTTCAGATGTCTGGCCAGTAGAGGGAGCTTCTGTGGTAGCCGTCTTGCTGACTGACGCTCCCGCAACTTGAACGCAAAGGATTACCTAGGGCTGGTGCCCATGGCCGAATGCTTCAATCTCATCGTCGGCATGTCATCCCAGCTGCGCCTTTGTGGTGGTGCATCAGATTAACGGGACTTGCGCAAGGACCCTTTGCGTATGTGCGCTCAATGTATGCTTGCATTCGTCACCGACTGAAGGCGCTCAGTTACTCACCCCGCAGTCGCCGTAGGCGCCCGTAGATCACCGCTTCGCTGGACGTAAGGGAAGGAAGGTGCATTGGTAGGCGGAATTTACCACAATCCCGTTCCAGGGTAACAATATCCCAAGTGACATTTGCATAGCATGCAAGGCAAAATTGCACCGCGACAGGAAATTGGAGGGACGCTGCCATTTCACGTCCTAGAGGTATGTCGCAGTGAACAAGTGTACTCCACGAAGGCTATTCAGGCTGTAGTATTGACTCGCTCCAGGGCCTTTGAAATTCCCGTTTTCGGGGTCGGTATGAGCCATCAGTTCGAGCGCTGCGCTCGCTCGTCGTTTGGCTCGCCGCGAAAGGCTAGGGAAGCGATGGTAATATACGTTGCGGCGGCTAATCAGGGTCAACCAGGAGGACTTAAAAGCAGGCAGGTGCAACGGATACTCCCTAGCTCTCGAGCTACCCACTTCGTTCACTTGCATCTTCACCGAGTCGCATCTTCGCCGAGTCGCATCTTCACCGAGTCGTAATGCGTGCCAACGTCCTCCTCGCCTTCGTTCTCTCCGCGGTCTCCGCTGCACCTGTTTTGGCCCTCCCGGTCGACGTGTAAGTGAACCACTCATCAAATTGTATGTCTACATCATTCATGCGCCTTCGCGTGCCATTATAGTTCGGACCTCTCTGTGCGAGACGCCGGCCTCTACGTCCGCGAGCCGATGCCCATCGTTGCTGACCGCGATATGGTGAAGCCGCCGCCTGTCAAGGGCCCCGGTAACGGCGAACCTGACCATCACAAGCGAGAGGACGACCACGATCATCACCCGACGCACGTCGTTCCTCGTGGACCCGTCAAGACTCCTGCGAAGGGTCCCAACGGCGGGCCCAACCAGAACCCCAAACGCGAGGACGATCACGACCATCATCCGACGCATGTGGCGGCTCGCGGTCCCGTCAAGACCCCCGCGCAGGGTCCGGGTGGTGAGCCCAACCATAGCCCAGGCAACCCCAAGCGCGAGGACGATCACGGCCACCACCCAACGCACGTCACTGCTCGCGATGCAGTCAAGACACCCACGAAGGGCCCGGGAAACGGCGAGCCTGATCACCCCAAGCGCGAGGAGGATCATGACCACCACCCGACGCACGTCGCGGCTCGCGGCCCTGTCAAGACGCCTACGAAGGGCCCGGGGAATGATGTCCCTAACCACCACAAGCGGGAGGACGAGCATCACCCGACTCACGTCGTTGCTCGTGGCCCTGTCAAGACCCCCATCCGGGGTCCTGGGGGTGCTGAGCCCAACCCGAATCCCAAGCGCGAGGACGACCACGACCATCACCCGACTCACGTCGCTGCTCGTGGTCCCGTCAAGACGCCTGTGAAGGGCCCGGGAAACGGCGAGACTGACCACCCCAAACGTGATGACGATCACAAGCACAAGGACGAGCCGACTCATGTCGCTGCGCGTGCTCCTGTCAAGGCTCCCACCAAAGTTCCTGGCGGTGGGCCCGAGCACAGCGACGAGCCGGAGGGCGCTCAGCTTAATTGAGAAGGCGGCTGAGAGCTCATAGATGACATGGACTCGGACTAATGGATACGGACTACAAAGTTTGACTCAGGCTAATGTGTTCGCGGAGTCGCTCTTTACTACTCGAACGGACATGGTCATTCCTTACATCAGTCAATCTAATCCTGCCTTTCGAGTCTTTGCCTATGGTATGGTGTGTCAATCGTTACATAGAGCGGGCCACGGTCATGGTTTTGTATCTCGACTCTGAGCTCTTCGAACGCAAGCTGTTGTTTCGTGGCTTCGATCTTGAGCAGCGCGGCGACGAGGAAGGGATCAACATGTTTGAGGAGCGGAGCTGGGAGTGGTTTGACGATCTGGAGTGAGCTTGCGGGCAGTCGAGTTTCGGCCCGTAGCCTGTCATGTTGTGTGGGATTTGTAGTGTATGCGAGTCCCTGTCGCTGTCACTATCCTGAGATTGTGTATTCAATGGACCAGTCCAAGTCATTCGTTCCTATACACGTCCAGTCGTATGTGCTTCAGCGGCGTGTGTTGAGTCAATTTGAAGCTGGAGTTAATATCGCGGATGTCGCTGCCATGGAGCCACAGTCAATGAACAAACCACTACACTTTCCATAAGCGGTCAGTGAGGTCGGTGATGCGGCGACTCGAAGCGGCAGCTTCAGTGTTATCTGGCTTGAACTTTCGCGTTGTTGAACATTCTGACAATCCTGTATCCCCTATATATCTCCCATAATGAACAGGTATGGGCACCCGGTTCGAGTGCGGCATGATGATGGCCATAACAAAGGTGCCGTGAGACTCCGAGTCCTGGCACAATCCTGGCACGCGCTTCCTGTCTCGACCCTACAGCACAATACCGGACAATTGCAAGTCGTAGACCGTTATTCTACCGAAGAAATCTGAACTCTCTTCGAAAACCAGCTTGAGCCCCACGAGGCCTGTCGACTCTACTTCCGACGAGTCAAGTCCAAAGGTCTGCTTCCGGTTCACGTCCTCGGGAAAGACGTGGGCGAACAGCTGCCACTCGCCCTTATGAGGTGCTCTCTGAGTTAGCACCTCAAGCCTGCACTTGGTGCCCACGAAACCCCCTTGGAACGTCATGGAAAGATGGCTTGGTACTACCGGTGCAGGAAATTGTAGCTGGATGTATTGCGGTATACCCTGGTGAGCGGTTAGCATGACGACTTCCATGTGCAGTACATTATTTTGCGCACTTGCTGAGATGTCCAGCATGTACCCGGGTCACCGTCGGTGAGATGCTTCTTGCCGACTGACTTGTCGAGGGTCGTGCTCACTCTAGCGGGGCCTGGTCAAGTTCTGCAAGAATCCCTCGTTCTGGTCGCTCACTTGATCTTGGTCTCTGCATCTATCAACGACCGTTCGACCTCCGTCATGGCTTGAGTTCCAGGCTACGCATACGCTCAGGCTTCCTCCAACCAAGTGAGCGGTGCTGTATGAGACGAAGGCAGTGGAATCGATGTGGGTGTGCTGGATTTGTGCGGCCATCACGTGGCGATGTGCTCATAACATCGCGCTGCGTCTCGATCCCTTCAGACTGGCTTTCGTTCCTTCCCTCCCGCCCTCTCCCTCCCCCCTCTGTTCTCAGGCATGGTTTCGACACCCTCGTCTGCTCCCGAATGGCTCAGGCACCCACTCTCGTCCCCCCACCTCGTATCAGTCGTCCGTGCGCTATCAGAGCGCGAGCGCGCCCGTACCATCGCTCGGAACACATCCCGCCAACGATCCAACTCCAAGTCGCAGCGGAACCCATATACGCCCACACACATCCTCGCCTCTCTCCTTAACAAACCCGATCACGCCGAGCACTACTCCGTGTCCGTGGGCTCGAACCGCGACCTCCAGGAGTGCAACCGCTATCTCGACATCACGCCGTACGATCGCACGCGCGTCGTGCTCTCGGGTCGCGGCGTCGAGCGCGGCAGCGCGCCGGACGGGCGGTATCTGAACGCGAACTGGGTGCGCGAGCTCGCGGGCGGAAAGTGGTGGATCGCGAGCCAGGCGCCGCTCCCAAACACCGCGCACGCGTTCCTCAGTGTCATGCTCAGCCCGATCGTGCACCCGAACGCGTCGCGCACGTCGAAGACGAGCCGCGTGCGCACGGTGGTGCAGCTCACGCAGAACGTCGAGAGCGGCATGCGCAAGGCGCACGTCTACTTCCCCGACGCGGTGGGCAAGGAGTGGGTCGTCCCCCCGGAAGAAGGGCTCTCGACACCGCCATTGAAAGTCACCCTTCGCCAGTCGTCGTACGTCGAGGACGCAAAGTGCGTGCTGAGCCGTGTGTCCGTCGAGCCTTCCGGCGGGCAGGCCACCATCTTCCAGCATTTATTATATGCGTCCTGGCCGGACCATGGCGTGCCCACTGACGAGGATCGCGCGAGCCTGCTCCGCTTCACCCGTTTCGTGGACGAGGTAAATCGCGATCTGTCGTCGCAGTCCCTGCTACAGTCGCCTCCACCTCAAGATGAGCTTGATCCCGACCCCCCGATCATCGTCAATTGCTCTGCAGGCATCGGCCGGACAGGCTCGTTCATCGCGCTCTCATCTCTGTTGCGGAAGTTCGGCTTCCTCCCACCCCCTGCATCGCCATTATCTCTCGAAGATGGCGGATGGAAGTTGACGCCATCGCCACTAGGGCCACTGCCCGAGGAACTCCGCGAGGACCTCGTCGCGCAGGAGATTGACATGCTCAGAGAGCAGCGCCCGGGGATGGTGCAGAGAGACAGCCAAGTAGCGTTCATCTACGAGATGTTGATCGCTGCGTTCGCGGAGCAACATGCTACCTAGTCGGTTGGCCGGTCTCTCGTTTTCCTGACGGGCTTGAGTCATTGGACAGTACTTGCTAGATCTAGCTAATTATCGTGTGACGGACTGTAGTGATGTGAGCCAGGTGTACGAGTCTAATTCATGCAGTGAATGAGGTATACGTTCGTCGAGACCAAATATGACTAGCGCATACATGGGCAGCCACAGGAAGTCGTTGGGGGCGCGCACATCTTCTAGAATCAACGAACGCAAAAGCGATGAAGGCTCCATAGCAAAGCAACATGATACATAGTACACAGATTAATATTAATCAGTCCCAAACCAAACCTCCGTAACATGATAATCCAGTACATCCAGACAGATAGATCAGATCGATATCTATGTAGCAAACGACAAATCACTAAACGATGCCTTTGTGAAATGGCAACTCGAACCCCTTCCACCGCGTAGTTTGTGGTCCGAGCGGGACCCAGCGCATCCTAGCGTGGTCGACCTCGCCAGTCGGGTGTTCTTTGGCGTCGTCGAAGCCGAACGCGCGTTCCCAGCCTAAGCCAATGACAGCCAGTTCGCAAGCATTCAAACTGGGGCATACCAGACACCGTCAGCGAAACAGTACCCAGAACTCGAGAGAGACGTACCCCGCAGCACAAACCGTCGCCCCAGGGACGACATACCCATCCTCCGGCCACAGCCCGCTCATCAGCGCCAGGTCCACGATCAGGCCCCTCGTGAGCCGGACGCGCTCGGCCGTAGGCACCTCCGCGAAGAAGACGGGGTCGTACGCGTGCTCGGGCGCGAGCGCGCGCAGCTCCGCGTCCGTGCTCAGGTCGAGCGCGAACTTCGCGGTCGACGCCGGGAACGCGGCGACGTAGTGCCGCAGCGTCTCGGGCGCGTCCGTCGCGAGGTACGCTATTGGCGGGGCGGGGAAGTGTGCGGTGGTGTCGGAGTCGAGGGGGATGGGGTGGTTGGGGTAGAGGCGTGTCCAGATGTCATGCATGGCTTGGACATATGCCTTGAGGGAGGGCGTGGAGGTGTTGTGCGATATTGAGTGCTCGTGCACGAGCTGTACGCCTATGTATGGCGCATACTTGCTGTGGCTGTCGTGTGGTAGGGACAGGATGGAGGCTATTTCTGAGCGTGCTGTGCGGATGAGTGCAGAGTTGTGCGCGTCTGGCCTGATGATTTCTGCCAGTGATCGGGCTGCGTGGTCGTAGATAGGTCGTCTCCGGTTTATACCCTGAGCGGAACTGTGCGAAAGTCAATTGCTAGCTACACGTTCAGAGTGCAGGGTGCCGACCTATCTTCGTATCTCTCACTGAATTGAGAATTGAGGTGGTATTTCGCTGTATGTGAGTTGACGACCTAGACATGAAAATTGTGAAGTGAATCTGGTGGTACGCAGTCTGTACCCACTGACCCAATGCCTAGACCAGCGGTCATGATTCTATGTGTGGCGCGAAGATACGAAGAACTCACCTTGCACTGCGAGGACACGCGACAAGCTCTGCACGCAACCTGAGCGATAGTTGTCAAGAAAGGTTTGGTGATGTGTACATACCTTCTGGTGGAGGTCTCCGACAACCCGGCTCAGGACCAGGGTAGACGTTGATTGGATCCTCAAAGTAGTCTACCCACCTGATGCCCGCATCAGCGTCAGTCGTAAGAGATATAGGCGACCTTGGCATACCGTCCACGGGTCCAGTACGTATCGTCAATGAAGAACGTACTATTTCGCTGGGTGAATGTCAACTACCTCCGGTCAGCTTGCAGGTGGCCGCAAGACTCACCTCGCGTGCTAATGCAGCGACTTGTGCCATAAGCGCAAGATCCGTCGCAAGCCCCGCATGTCCATCAAGCTGGTATGTCACCGTGCTCGAGCAAATCGGTGAATGGCCATGCATCTTCAGACGTCTATCGTGGTGGACAACGTCCGTAGGTCCACTCAGAGGAGGGTCCCAGTAGTTCAAGCCCTCCTTGAACCAGGATATCCTCTCACATTCGTGTGCGTATTGAGCACCTGTAAGAGGGAATACGTAGTAGTGGCGGTAGTTGATGGCAAGGCCGAACCCGTTGTCCTCCAGGTCCCGCTGGAAGGCCATATAGAAGAGGGCGAAAATCCCGAAGACGAAGAATGCCCCAGACAGGTAGACGAGCCGCTCTGCCAGCATCAGCCCGGAGGGACACATTCGAACCTTCGGACCGAGGATTTCGCGGTCATCGCCTCGACTTCTGTACCCTGGAGGGAACGCGGTGCTGGCGGGGCCGGGCGACACGGATGATGGTGTCCGCCCCGGCGACAAGAACGCGTCTTCCTCCTCCTCCTCGTCGTACTCCGGGAGGTCGTCGAGTTCGACCTCCGTGAATCCCTCCTCGGCGCGGCCATTGCGGGAATGCGGTGTCCTCGGAGTGAGGACCTGGACCGGGGTGTTCAGGCGGTCCGACCTGGAAGAGACGAATATGTTGGCGAGAGGGCGGTTAGGATGTGGCATCCTGTCAATCTTTCTCCATGTACGGTGCGGTGCGAGGGTCCTAGTGGAGAGCAGTAGAGAACATAGGTCGTAACAAGGTAGGCTAGTAGAGGCTCTAAGGTCTATACTTGGTAGTTGTGATGGTTGTACCGTTTGTTACGTCACCATCCACTGATTGTGGGAATAAAGTAAAATTAGACGCCTGAAGCTCGCCGGCTGCATCGACTTGGGCACTTTCCTTCGACGACCGCTCACAGCCTATTTCGCTATTTCCTGAAAGTTGTCTATATCTTTCTCTCGTGATTGTGTCTTTAAACTTGCGGGAGGTTCTACGTGGCATCCGTGATTGGCAGTCGAACCCGCCTGACTCGGTAGCGCACCCGGTATAGCGTGCATGCGAACCCAAGTAACCCTCATTGAGGGGTGAGGCTCAAATAACGCATCTTCGTGCTGCTGAGCGTTGACGAAGGCCTGCGTCTTCGCAGGATCTACGGCAGTGCCTCACGCGTGTTCGCCTCGCTGGTGCCTCCGCCCGAACATCGCGAACCGTTCTCTACGAGATCTTTTCCTATTGCCATCATCAGCCCGTCGGTACCATTCCTCCTTCTTGCATACCTCTCCAGAAGAGCCGACACGCACCTCACTCGCTTGCTGCTGTTGCCAGTCGCCGTGACGAGTGCGCTGTACTTCACCCTTCATTACAAGATCGAGGATGCCCGGTACGGGATCTTCGAGTTCATTCGCTGTAAGTGTCACGGCACTTTATGACTGAATGTATGTGCTGAGGACTCGAAGTCTTGGTTGGCTATTACATCTTAGGAAAGTCTCTCAACTTCGCATTCGTACGAGAGGGCAGGTTCAAGACGGGAGAGAGGAGGCTGCAACGCGTCAACGAGGTGTCCGCTTCTTCTGGGATCCTTCCTCCAAGTTTGAACGACGCCCTGGAACTCGCCTTCGCAGTGCGAGGCATAGGCTGGGACTTCGGCCGTGACGTCTACGTACCACCGCGAACGAAGTCCACGCAGCGTGGACGTTTTCTCAGAGACGCAACCGTCGCCTGTATCAAGAACTTCCTCATCGTTGACCTGTGCGATTCGCTCATCAAACTCGCTCCAGGGGTGGACTCCCTAGAAGACGGCTCGATGTTCCTACAAGATTTACCTCTACACTGGCGTTACTCCCTCTCGACGGCCGTCTATGTCCTCGGCGGAATGCTGATCATCTTCGGACTCGAGGCCGGGAGTGACTTTGTCTCGCTGCTAGCTGTTGGCCTCCTCCGCAGCTCTCCCGATGCATGGTTCCCACTCTACGACAGTCCTTGGAGGTCTACATCACTACACCACTTCTGGGGCAAAGGCTGGCACCAGCTTCTTCGACACGTGTTCCTCTCCTGTGGTGGCTACGCCGGTGGTTGGCTCGCTGGCCAAGCGGGACTGGTTCTCGGAACATTCCTCGCATCCGGACTGTACCATGAACTCGGGATGCAGTTGTTGGATCATCGCATCATGCTCTTTTTCGTGCTACAAGGCATCGGCATTTTGCTGGAGAACGTGTACAAGCGGTATACTGGGAAGAGGGTCGGGGGTGTCATGGGCTGGTGCTGGACGGCATTCTGGGTGATTATACTGGGGCAAATGTGCAGTACGTCGCCCGTGTCGTCGAGCTGGGAACATGTGTGACTGAAGCCCATTTGCAGCTGCGCGGGCTATAGGTCGTTTACCTGGTGCAATCCTGATCCCAAGAAAGCTCAGCATTGTCAGGGGCCTTGTCTTTCCTGGAATACGCTATCTCATAGAATCCATCGTTTCCCGCTGATGATACCGTGCCCAAGTAAGTGAGCGGAACCGATTTCATACGAATGCACGCCAGCAGGCTTCGTGACGCCCGATTCGACATCGTTAGCTGAGCATGATGGCCACGTACTATGCGCCTACAGCCACGCTGCACAGCGTGAGGCTGGCATACGTATATACTCGTATATACTATACGGGCCTAGCGGGGTCTCGCAGCGTACAGCTGCCGGCCAGTCATGGATGATATCATGTCGGAGCGTGGCTCGGTCTCGGACCGGCCATGTGTCTGGGCTGCATTTGTCTTTTCGCCGCGACGCTTGTGCATCTTCTGGAGCGCGTGCTGGCTGCGGCCCCGAGCGGTGCGATCTTATAACTGAGGCACCCTCCGATGCCTTGCCTGTTCTACTCTCCACTCAACGCAGAGTGTCAACGCAGCCCCACTCTTCCGACTGTCCAAACGCTGTATACCCTGATACATGTTCGACAGGTGAGTCTGGTTTGCTCCGTCGCGTGCCTCTATCGCTCATCCAGCAATGCAGTGACATTCTGCACTATGGCTCATCGTGGAATCCATACTATTTCATCCCACTACCTGAGGAGCGGACTCCCATAACATGGACCACAATTCCCCAAGTCCTCGTGTACTGGGCACCATTCTATCTTATGGCCTATCTGGCGCGGAAGGCGGATACATATCTGCTGCGTCTGCTCCTGCTGCCTATCGTGATCTCGACCGCAGCGTATTGTACGTACTGGTTCAGGGTGGAGGATCCAACCATCGCCACCGTTCAGTGGGGTCGAAGTGAGTCTTGGATCTTGTCTCGTGGACTTCAATGTGACTGACTGGTTGTACCTCAGGCTTCGTGACACTTGTCGTCGTGGCAAAGGCCATAGACTATGCCTTCGTAAAGAACGGGCGATTCAAGGTCGGGGAGAAGGAGTTGCCTCCAATCGGCGGCACGGCCAAGTCGCAGACGACCAGTGTGCAAGGCAATGGGCATGCCCATCCGCCAACACAACGGGACAGCGTCTTCCCGCAATGGTTCAGAGACGCCTCAGAACTTATCTTCACCATGCGGGGCATCGGTTGGGACTTCGGCAAAGGTCTCTACGTCCCGAAGGAGTCGCGTTCACTGGAGCGCGGGCCATTCCTGAGGACCACAGTGTTCTCGCTTCTCTGGAACTACATCATCATCGACATACTCAACTCGCTCTTCAAGCTCGTACCCCGCGTCGGGACATACCGCGGTGGCTCCATATTCCTCCAGGAGCTGTCTCCAGTGCCTCGCTACGCTTTGTCGAGCGCGATACACCTTGCCAGCGGCTTCATCATCCAGTACGGCATGGATATCTGCAACGACATCGCTACCCTATTCTCCGTCGGAGTCCTTGGCCAGTCCCCCGAGCAGTGGCCGCCCGTCCAAGACAGGCCGTGGAAAGCCACTTCGTTGCACGAGTACTGGGGCAAGCGCTGGCACCAGAGTCTCAGGCAGGTATTCTACGTGTATGGCGGGTGCGTCGGCGGGTGGCTGGCAGGGTCGATAGGCATGGTGCTCGGCTCGTTCTTCGCGTCGGGGATGTACCACGAAGTCGGGATGCACATGTCGGACCACCGCGTGACGCTCTTCTTTCTGCTTCAGGGCGTTGGGATCATCCTTGAGGGGCTTTGGAAGAAGGCGACAGGAAAACCTGTGGGTGGCGTGGCGGGCTGGATCTGGACGGCGTTCTTCGTCTTGGTCATTGGCCAGATCAGCAGTATGTGGCCTTTCTCTCGACGCTTTCATCTACTGACTGACATTCTGAACAGCGGATGCTTGGGCTATTCATGGCCTCATCGGTGGACTGATTGTCCCCGACCCGCTCAGCGTGACAAGACGCGTCCTGTCCCCCGCTGCTCAGTCCCTACTCAATCTTTGGCACTCATGAACATTTATGATATACAACTACGATACATCTCTGCACTACTATATATCCAGCGTAGTATATATGGATACCGCATCTATCATGCCGAGCACATAGTCACACATCTAGCTTAAGTAGTTTGGGGGGTTTGGGGAGGTTATTCAGTGAGCGCCCGTGAGCGAGGCTCATTATGGGCGTCTAATATGCCCTCCACGTCGCGACCTTAACGCGTCTGCGGAAGTGTACTTTCGACTTCCTCATCTACTCTCTCCTGGCGAATTGTCGAGGCTGCCTCGACTCAGTGCACATATAACAGAGGTTAAGCTGAGTGCTGAGTATCGTCAAAATGGTACGGGTTACACTGCATGAGTTTCCCGAGACTGCTCAATAGTGTCCCGCTCAGGTCGTCCTCGCAGCATCAATATGCACGAAGGGCGGGAAAGGTATGCTTTATCCTAGGCACTTGTCTCTGGATACTGAGAGGTGCCTGCATCAGCTGTCGTTTCTCGTCAATTCCGTGACATGACAAAAGCCCGGATCGAGTCTCTCCTCGCGTCCTTCCCCAAGCTCATCCCGACCGGCACACAACACACGTCCGTCGAGACCACCGACGTGCGCTACGTCTACCAGCCCCTGGAAGACCTCTACATCCTCCTCATCACCAACAAGGCGTCGAACATCCTCCAGGACATCGAGACACTGCACCTCTTCGCCCGCGTCGTCTCGGACCTCTGCAGGAGCGCGGAGCAGCGCGAGATCACGAAGCATGCGTTCGAGTTGCTGGGGGCGTTCGACGAGATCGTCAGCTTGGGGTACCGGGAGCAGGTCAACCTCGCGCAGATCAGGAACGTAATGGAGATGGAGAGTCACGAGGAAAAGATCCAGGAGATCATTGCGAGGGTGCGTCGCATGCACACCATACCCCCGCTAAGCCTGACAGACGCACACGTCCCCAGAACAAAGAGGCGGAGGCGAAGGAGGAGCTCAAGCGGCGCGCGAAGCAGCTCGAGATGCAGCGCCGGGAGCAACAACGGCGCACAGCTGCTGGCGGGCCTTCAGGGGGCAGCTACCTCGGCGGCGGTGTCTCCGGGTATGCGCCTGTACCCCAACGCTACGATACTCCGGTGGCCCCCATCGCCCGCACCGCGTCGCCCGCAGCCTCGAGTGTACGCGCACCCGCCTTCAAGAGCGGCGGCATGAAGCTCGGCGGCAAGAAGACGAGGCAGGCGGAGCTGCTCGATGCGCTCGGTGGGGACGCGTTGCTGTCTGAGGACATGTCGACGCCGGGTACGCCTGCGGCGTCGAACACCCCCGAGCCCGTCGCACCGCCAGCGCCGAAGAACGACCGCGGCAGCCTGCCCCCCGTTCATGCTGAGAGGTATGCCTGCATCGTCCATGCGCTATTCCCGAACCTCATCTAGTGTCCTCAGCGTGCATGTCGTCATTCGTGAGACGATCAACGCGGAGATGGTTCGCGACGGCGGCCTCAACAACCTCGAGCTCAAGGGTGACATGAACCTCCATATCTCCGACCCCGACCTTGCGAAGATCAGGATCGCGCTCTCGCCCGCTGCTGTGAACTTCGGCCCCGAGCTCCAGTTCAAGCAACACCCGAAGGTGGACAAGTTCGTCGCGAACAGGGACCGTGTTGTCGCGTTGAAGGACCCCAGCAAGGGCTTCCCTGTGGGCCAACCGCTTGCAGTGCTCAAGTGGAGATATGCTGGGAAGGATGAGACATACGTGCCACTTTCCAGTACGTTCACTGTGCAGCAGTCAGCTGTTGCGCGCATTGACCCTCACTCTCCACAGTCAACTGCTGGCCGACACCCTCAAACGACGGCACATGTGAAGTGAACATCGAGTACGAGCT
This sequence comes from Rhodofomes roseus, assembly GCF_022264815.1. Classification (NCBI taxonomy): domain Eukaryota; kingdom Fungi; phylum Basidiomycota; class Agaricomycetes; order Polyporales; family Fomitopsidaceae; genus Rhodofomes; species Rhodofomes roseus. Next base: position 1,244,898 of record NW_025952965.1, on the reverse strand, counting down.
CGAGAATGAGGGCGTCACCCTGCACGATGTTGTTATCTCCATTCCGCTGCCGTATGTCCATTTCATATGTTCGCAACTTCACCTTGTTGACATGTTCTGCCTCGCAGTGACGGCTCCTACCCGACCGTTTCTTCACACACCGGAGAATGGGCCCTCAATCCCTCCGTCCACGCACTCGACTGGAACATCCCCGTTATCAACGCAGACGACCGCTCCGGGTCCATGGAGTTCTCCGTCGGCGGCGACGATCCCGGCGCATTCTTCCCCGTGAAGGTGTCCTTCATCGGCGAGGGTAGCATTGCGGGCGTGCACCTCGCGTCCATATCGAAGGTTGACTCTGGCGAGGACGTCGTGTACTCCGAGGACGCGACGGTGCAGATCGAGAACTATACTGTTGTTTAGGGTAGATTTGGACAAGTATTTATGACACGATACGAAGCATTGCATGGATAGCGGCGACTCTATGAATGTGATGTCTAAGGAATATGGAGGTATTCGGAATCCAAGCAGTAGCTGAATGCAGCTCTTCTAGGGCTCAAAGCTCAGGGGAAGCCAATCCGGGCCACTCCAGTCGTCAACGCTGTTATCGGCTCTAGATCTGGCATGGTGCTCCTCCGCCTCGCATTGAACGAATTACCAGGCAGTCGACGAACCGGAGATGGTGCCCTGTCGAAGGACCCGCTCAGCTCCCGCGGCCGCGCCGACAGGCCCCCCGACCCGCTCGCACTCCTCATCCCTGTCGCTGACCCTCCGGGCGAAGGCGTGAGAGAGATCGAGGGCACGCCAGGGCTCTTGCTGCCCGCGCGAGGGATCCCCACTTGCAGGCCTGACATCGGCATATTCATGACCGGGCGGTACTTCGGCATCTTGGTGCCTTCGGGTTCGAGAAGGAGCTGGAGAGCGAGCAGGCACACCATGGCGTCGTTCCCTGCGTTGTGCATCGACCACGGGATGTCGACGCCGAGAGACCGGATCAGGTTCGTGAGGGAGAGAGTGGAGTGCGGCGCGCGAGGCTTGCCGGAGGGGTCTGTCATAGCATTGCGCTGGCCGGAGGCGAACAGCTGCCTCTCGTAGGAGGCGGTGTCAAGCATAAGGACGTTGTGTGGGATCTCTGGATAGAGCGGTCGGTCATCTCTGGGCGCGCGAGGGACAAGCAAAGTACAGGACACACTTATTTCCATCTCCTGCAAGCGACGGAGATCTTCATGTAGGCCATGGCCGACAAGCACGAGGCTGTTGGGAGTCGTCTCTGAATCTGGGCTTGCTAGGCTGCTGATGATGGCTTGGATCACTCGAGGTAACTGAGCCTTCGGAATGACTTGACTGTCGCCGAACTGATATCATTAGATGTCGTTGGGGTTGTCTAACAGATGATATTCGCACCGCATACTGCGAGATATTCGTCAGCAGAAGGTGAAGGTATTTAGTAGAAGAACTTACAGCCCAAGGAAACGTAGGTTGGTGTCTGTTGATAATGCGGTCTACATGTTCTCCGACGACGTAGTGACCCCGTCTAGAATGTCATTATCTGAGCTTCTGCGTTTCGGCAAAATGAACAACAATGCTACCTGTAGTTATTCTCCGGTTGAGGTGGCCATATATTCGCCCTTGTGTCGGAAGTGCGTCATTTAGCTAGAGAGCACATCCTATCGGTGTTGACTATACTCACGCATGAAGTGCACTGCAGCGCATTGCCGCATATCCCCACTCCAAGACTGTGGACGAGTTACGTTCCGACCATTCAAAGTCCATGGCGAGGAAAGTCTGGTCCTTGGTATCCCAGAGCTGCCGGATCGTCTTCGGTTCTCCGCTTCTCGCGCGGACTTTCTGCGCTGCAAGCCGGGCGGCGGGCAATGTTGCATGGACCTTCTTGTAAGTTGCAGCATCTGAGATCTTGCGTAGGTGCCGCTGGTTCGTCTCGAACGGCGTCACGAAGTGTATGTTGTGGACCTTGGGAAGCGTCTCGCCGTGCCTGTCGGGCACTTAGGCACACATGAGTAGGATAATAGAGAAAGTGAGTACCTCGTCTTGATCATCTTGAGAAACCCGTCCACAGACGACATCCGCGTCACAATATGCGGGCGGCCGGTCTTCATGTCTGTCACAGTGATGACCGGCCACTCGAAGGTGAGGAAGTCTTCGAATGTCTCAAAGAACACCCCCCAGGACCGTTCGTACCTTGGGGCGCGTCAGCACCCTACCAAGCATTTGGCGGATGCACGTACCAAGGGGTGCCATGCTCCTGGAAGTGCCCCACATAGGCGCAGTATATCTGTACGCGGCGCGTTAGACCTGGTCGCCATTCCTACACTGCTTATCGCAACGCACCGAATGAAGGTCGCAATCCCAGCCCTGGGGCTCGACGAGGTGGAAGTCAGACATGCTGTTCGGCTCCCGCCGTCAACGGGCTGCTCGCTCGGAGGATCCGAGTGTTATATCCCGCACATAGCCGGCGAAGTGGGTGAAGCAGGGCGGCCAATTCAGGGGTAGAGAGGCTGACATGATAGCCGTCGCGCGCACAACGACGATCTTGGCGACGAACCGCTGAGAAAATTGAAACATATCTCGCCGACCGCGGAAGAGAGGGAGCATGAGGGATGGGGAGACGCCCTTGATACTGCAGCCTCATGCAAGCGGCGGCTTCTCACACGCAGCGACGCAGATGACTCCCAGAAGAACTTCGTCGCATGATAGTGCGCGGAATAGGATATGCATTCAAGATATGCATTCAAGATGTATGTACTATCGACTGAGTTACAGACACAAAGTCGATCACAGGAGCCTTCACCAGGTGCCGCTATAACGATCTTCACAAGAGACTGGTCCAATCGCTGTACCGGGGCGTGGACTTTGTATGACAGAAGCCCTGTGGACAGTGGTCAGGATCGGACATAGGAAACACAGGGCAACAAGGTTCAGAGACTTGAATGGTTCCAAAGGAATCGCACCCACCGCGCCGAAGCGCATCGAGCAGTTTTGCAGAATGTTGTCATCCCTTTGTACATATGGACGGGGATTCTCACCTAGATGGAACCCGGTCTTCACGCTGGCCATGACCCTAGGGCTTCAATATTCGATCTGAGAGTAGGCCGTGAGTACACTGAAATGACATTGATGAATGTAATGAGATCAGCAAAAAGTTCGCATTCTTCTCATGACCCGAAGGCATCGAAGTGAGCTGAGTTACGAATGTTTATCATCACGAAGAAACGCGTCGCATGCGACGGGGTATAAACCATGCATATCACTTGGCTTACCTGATTGTCTCACAACCATAGCGAGGCCCGAGAAGAGCTAACAGCATGACCTGTGAGATGTTCTGGCCAGTCAAAGTTTGTATCTAGACCAAATGGCACGAGACGTATCCAGGGATGTCATCGTGAAGCTAGCTAGCAGGGTGCACCGTGTCGCAAACAAGACTCGCACAATGCACAGAGTTTAGACGGAGGTGCAAGCGCCATAGATCCCCGAGTTAGTCGCCCTCCGGAGCTGCAGACCATGAACGTGTCCACCAGATCGCGTTTCAAAGGTACCCGGACACAACGTGTTGCCCTGAAGGTTCCATCCAGGTAACAAGATGTACGGAGAAGAAGGACGCGGGGGCGAATACAGGGAGGGGGCAGTCGAGTTTGCCAGCAGAGGCCGCAATTTATAGCGCCGGCCAGCCACTTCGGGACATCATCACACGTGATGCAACCCAAGCCTAGGATCAGCCACCAAGCCCGTGACTATATAGTTGGTTCCCAGGCTCTCCCAGGTCGTCAGTGAACGTCTCCTCAAGCACAGTATCGACCAGGCTCAGGCTAGCTACGATGCAGATTTTCGTCAAGACCCTCACGGGGAAGACGATCACCCTTGAGGTGGAGTCTTCCGACACCATCGACAATGTGAAGGCAAAAATTCAGGACAAGGAGGGGTGAGTTATGCACGGACATTGGTCGGCGGAGCGTGAAGGGCTGACAAGCGTATTTGCAGTATCCCGCCCGACCAGCAGCGCCTGATCTTTGCTGGCAAGCAGCTCGAGGATGGCCGCACGCTGAGCGACTACAACATCCAGAAGGAGTCGACTCTCCATTTAGTCCTCCGGTGCGTGGATGTCATGCTCGGACCGCGTTTCACGTACTCACATTCGACCCTGCAGTCTCCGTGGCGGTATCATTGAGCCCTCGCTGAAGGTGCTCGCATCCAAGTACAACTGCGACAAGCAAATTTGCCGCAAGTGCTACGCTCGTCTCCCGCCTCGTGCGACCAACTGCCGCAAGCGGGGATGCGGTCACTCGTCGCAGCTTCGCCCGTGAGTATCGCCTGGCATAGTTGCATTGTATCAGCCCTATTAACTGCTTCCTCGTGCTCTCCAGTAAGAAGAAGCTGAAGTAGTGGTTTTCGCCCCTTCGCGTCGGGTTTTGCTGTGTCGATGGTCCCCACTTACTACTCGCATTCTGGGGATTCTCCCTCACTCATGTATTCTCCATATGATCCGCCATCCATGACATGAGCTTTTTCCTCAGGAGTGCTCGACCCCAGCTTGGAAATCCATGGCAAGCTTGCGCATTGCCCTTGCGTAGCGCCGATGAGTTCACTGTTCGGCTTCCCATGTCATCACATATCAGCGCGCCGCATCGCAGCGTAGGGACCCGCGGGATAGCACAGTGCATGCCTTGAATATACCTGAGTGTACAGTAAGTACCGTCCAGAGAGTGACCGCGTCAGGACTGGACTTGAATTGATCGCTCCTACTTCACGGCGCTTGCCATTCATCTTCCTCGGTCACATGAGACGATCGACCTCGAGCACCAAAATTCAGACACGAGCACCCCGCAAGCTACTTTCCACCGCTCTCTGGCCCTTTCACTTTAAACACCCTCACCCTCCCCTCTGAATCCCCGCCCGATGGCACGAGCACAGAAACTACAAAAATTTGCGAAGAAGCCCCACGCGCCGTCGCAGAGGACCTCGAACGCACTCGGGTACGCGAAACGCCAGGCGCAGAAGGGGAAGAGGCCGTCAAGGGCGGATGTCGAGGATGTGTATGAGTACCAGCAGGAGAAGGTGCGGCGAGCGAAGGTGACGCTCCAGTATGAGCGGGACGAGCTACTCGGTGCGCGCGGGGAGGGCAGCGATGAGGAGGATGAGGAGGGCGGCGCGGGTCATGCAGGGAAGGGGATGAGGCCCAGACTTATTGGAGAGGGAGATGATGATGAGCGGATAGGCGAGGACGAGGACGAAGACGTTGATAGCGACGAAGCATTCGATGAGAGCGATGAGGAGAGGTTCGCGGGCTTTGGCCTTTCACAAAAGGTGCGCTATCATATGACTGTGACTACCCTACATACTAAGCCGAGGTTACAGAAGAAGCCTAAGGCGCAGCACAAGAAGCGCAATGCACCTAAGCCGTCTCGTGCCGTAAGGTTCGCAGAAGTCGACCTAAACGAAGACGAGGACGAAGCAGGCCCCTCCCATGCTGCGCATGAAGCAAGTGTAGCGTCAGATGACGATGAGGACGACGACGAGCAAAGCGAAGAGGGGGAGGAGGAAGGTGATCCTGATGAGTTCATCGACGTTCTGGATGTCCTCGACGGAAGGGGCGAACCACACAGTGAAGATGAAGCGGCCCACCTCCAAGGAGACCTACGGAAGCCTGTAGCTGCTACCACTCATGAAGGCACCGAGGAATTAGCGCAGGATGAAGATGAAGAGATGCGGGATGGAGACGACGAAGACGGCGAGGACGAAGAAGAGGGAGAAGAGGGGGACGAGGACGAAGAGATCTCCACCTCAGAAGAAGAGGGCGAAGGGGGCGATGAGTCTGCGCTCGACAACCTGGAGAGATTTGTCACAAACCTCGATGCTGGACATAAGCGAAAATCGCCCGATGCCGAGGACGGCGAGCCTACACAACGAGCGAAGAAGAGGCGATTGCTTCCCGAACGCACTGAAGCAGGGGAGGAGAATGAGTTCGCTGCGCATGTCGGTACGAACCCATAGTCTTTCACGTCAGTCTCAGCATTGCTAACCAAATACATAGGCTCAGGGAAGCTGCAGATCGATGACCTGCTCGCACCTCTCGCCGGACAATCCTCGAACTTGCAGAGTCTCAAGAAGTCAGCCAAGATCCTCACCTCTCAGTCTGGCCCAGGAAAGACGCTGGCCGCTCCTCTCCCACAGCGAACAGCCGAACGATTGGACCGGGAGGCTGCATATGAGCAGACGAAAGAGGAGGTGGACAAATGGACAGCGACTATGCAACGGATCAAGGAGGTGGGTACGGGCGTCGTGTGCTGTAATTGCTGCTGACCTTCGTGCTTGTAGGCGGAACATTTGAGCTTTCCGCTTCAGGCCCAGCCCTCAGGGAAGACTTCCAACCTTGAGCTTGCGGCCAAGTTCAAGGTATGTTGGCGGTACATAGACACTGCCCAGTCGTAACTAATTCCTGCTCGTCAGCCAACTACGGAACTCGAGAGTGCCGTAGACAAGCTTCTGAAGTCAGCCAAAATGCGTGACGAAGACATCGCCCAGACCGAGTCCCTGAAGATGAATCACCTCTCCGTCGAGGAAGTCAAAGCGCGCCGCGCCGAACTCTCCAAGATGCGCGAGCTGATGTTCCGTGCGGAGGCGAAGGCGAAGCGCGTCGCGAAGATTAAGAGCAAGACCTACCGCCGCCTCAAGAAGAAAGAGAAGGCGAAGCTCGCTGCAAAGCTCGGCGAGGGCGCGTCGGATGTGGACGAGGACGACGAGGAAGTACGGTTGAAGCGCGAGGTTGAGCGTGCGCGGGAGCGGGCGACGCTCAGGCATAAGAACACGGGCAAGTGGGCGAAGGCGATGAAGGTGCGCGGTGAGCTGGACGTCGACCAGCGGAGAGAGATCGCGGACATGCTGGACCGAGGGGAGAAGCTCCGGAGGAAGATCCAGGGCGGGAGCGATAGCGACGAGGAGAGCGACGAGGATAGTGAGGACGATGGAGACGAGGAGATCGCGGCGCAGCGGGTCAGGGTCAGTGCGTTTGAAGAGCTTGCCGGCTTGGAGGACGCTCCTGCGGATGCGTCCGATGAGGGAGGGAAGAAGGGCAAAAGCATCTTCGAGATGAAGTTCATGAAGGATGCGATGGCTAGGGAGCAGCGCAAGGTCAACGAGGAGATCGATGACTTCGTCAAGGAGATGGGTGGGCAGCTGCCTGATCCTGACGCGGATGGAGACGACGCTGTAGAGGGCGAGCAAACTTACTCCGCGTCTGTGCAACGCGTCGGTGGTCGTGTCGCCTATCGACCCGGTCCACCTGGTGTAAGTACCTCGTTCCGTGTTGTCTCCAGAAGTCTGACGTGAATAATTCTAGGCTGACTCCCTTCGCCCGGCTGGTTCGCTTGCCTCAGACACCTCAAGTGTCACCCTGAAGTCCACCGATCTTCTCGGACCCTCTGAACCAACCTCGCCTGCAACCACATCCCCTGTTACACAGCGCCCCGCTCCTCTGCCCCTCGCCGAGGAAGTCAACCCCTGGCTTGCGCATCCCGAAGATGCCGACCGTCCTGCCCAAAAGCGACACGAGGTCATCGTTGGCAAAAACAGCGCGTCCGTCGAGAAGTCGAAAAACAAGCTGCGCAAGCGGAAGGAGAAGCGCGAGGAGGCGAAGGAGAAGGCGAAGGAAGATGCAGCGGTCGACGTCTCAATGTCGAACATCATGACCTTAGGCGATACCACCCCGACTGCTGGCCCGTCGAAGCAGAAGACGGCTGCGGCAAGCAAGTCGACGGCGGCTCAGTCGTCGAACGCGCAGCCCACGGAGGACGACGGTGACTCCGACGCTGATAGCGAGGTGGAAGAGCAAGAAAAGCGGCTTGCAGACCCTAAGGGCAAGGGCAAGGGGAAAGCGAACGGCGTGAAAGCCTTCCAGCAGCGAGACCTGGTCGCCCTCGCCTTCGCGGGCGACAACGTCGTTCAAGTGAGCTTTCACATCTGTCGTATCATAGGTAGCCAGCTCATCCATGTCACGCAGGACTTCGCCGAGGCAAAGCGAAGCGAGATGCAAGAAGACGCGCCGAGGGAGGTCGACACGACCCTGCTAGGCTGGGGCTCCTGGGGTGGGAAGGGCGCGAAGAAGGCGCCGCTCAAACCGCACCTCATCAAGAAGGTCGCGGGCGTCGACCCGAGGTCGCGCGCGGACTACGGCAAGGCGCACGTCATCATCTCGGAGAAGCGCGACAAGAAGGCGGCGAAGTACATGGTCAAGGACCTCCCGTTCCCGTACACGAGCAAGGCGCAGTTCGAGCGCAGCCTCGAGGCCCCGCTCGGCACGGAGTGGAACACCCGCCTCGGCTTCCAGAGGGCGACGCTGCCCAGGGTTGTTACGAAGCCTGGTCAGATAATCGCACCGTTGGAGAAGCAGCATTCGTAGTTTGGTGGCTTGTGTGGTGTTGCACGTCTCGTCAACTGTATCTGTCCCATCTAGCATTGCAATCTTACTCGGAACGCATTCGCACGGAAGTTTGAACATCATATAAACGGCATTTGCATTACATTACACTATACATACATGCTGGGGTGTCCATTTCAATGTGATACAAAATCTACTCTAGACGCAGAACTGAGTGACGAGTCTATCCCATACGTATTCTACAACGGCACACAGTGACATACACCGATCCGACTCCACCGCTAGTCCTCGCCCATCGCCAGCGTAACGATCGCATACGCGTTCGCGAGGATGATCAGCACCCAAATGACCCACCCCAGGTACGTCATGAACCTGCCGTTCGAGAAGTCAACGAGTTCGCCCTCGGTCGCCTCGACGTCCAGCACCTCAGCGTCGGCCCTCCCCTCCGAGTCCTGCGGTGTTGCGTCCACCTCCTCCACAGACCTGCTCGAGCCCTGCCCGTCTCCACTCTGGACCGTGCTCTGCACCGCCGCACCCTCGCCCTCGCCCCTGCTCAGTTCGTTCGGCGCAACACGAGGAGTGACGCGGAACAACGGCGGCTTGCGGACGCTCATGACGCGCGCGCTCGACGTGAGGTACAGGAGCGGGAAGACGATGAACGGGAGCACGATCGAGAGCACGACCTGGCTCACGACGAGCAGCGTGCTCACGCCGCCGCGCCCGAGCGCGGCTGCGACGGCCACGGAGGGCACGAGCCCGATGCAGCGTGTGATGAGGCGGCGGAGGACGGGCTGGGCGTCGGTGTGAGGGTGAGTTGGTAAGGGAGGAAGAAGGTGAGGGGGACGTACGGAGACTTTCCAGTGGAGGAACCCTTCGGAGACGGTTTGCCCCGCGAGGGTTGCGATGATGGACGAGGACTGCCCCGCAGCGAGGAGGGCGAGCGCGAAGAGCGTCGCAGCGGCTGGACGCGCCGTCAGCACACAAATCGACAGAGTGATGTAAGGAAGCCGCTCACGTTTACCGAGCGTGGACCGCAGGAGGTCATACGCGTCGAAGAGCGTCGCGGGCGACGTGTTGCCCGTCTGCCCAAATCCGTAGTAGAACACCGCGCTCGCGAGCATCAAGATCCTGTACGCAGGAGATTCGGTCAGCCCTCCCGTCCAGTGGATAACCGCAACGAGACGCACAGAGCGTTGATGACCACCGCGAGGCCCAACAGGCTGATGACCATGTCCACGATGCCGTGGTTCAGATGCATCTTCACGAACGCCAACGAGTGGTTCTCCCACTCCGCATGGCTCTTCACCTCCCTCATCCCCTCCGGCTCCCCGCGCACGATCGTGAACCACGCCTTCACCGCGCGCGCCGCGTACCGGCAAGCACCCCGCAGGGTCCAGCGACGGTACCACGGGCGTGGTGGGTCGGAGAACGGGAGGGACGAGACGGATGAGGCGTCGGAGTCTTTCGTCTCGACCTTGGAAAGCGCGAGGTCGGCTTCGAGCGAGGGTCGCTCGCGCTCTTGGGTTGCGAACGCGGAGCCGAGGAAGAGACTGTGGGGCATGACGGTCGCACCCAGGATGCCGATCGCTGCGAGTTCCGAACGTCAGCGGGTCGAGGTGTGCAAAGGCTATCGCGGCGTACAGTTGTATAGACCCTCGGAGGAGACTATGGCCTTGGATGGAACGAAGCCAAAGAACGCTTCTCCCCAGTTCACGTCCGCCTTGGAGATGATGACGGCCATGCATACCAGCACGATGAACACCTGTGTATGCGCGATTAGCATGCTTCAGAGATCATGTGGGATGACGAGCGCGTACTAAGGCAGCAATCAGGATTTCGAACAGCCTGACGGGCTGGCCGTCGAGCGGATTTCTGACCGCCAGGAGGATGAGCACGTCCGCTGCTGTCAGGAGCACGCCCGCATAGAGCGGGAGGCTAGGGAAGAGCAGGCAGAGGGCGATCGCGGAGCCCAGGAGTTCCGCGAGGTCGGTTGCGACGATTGCGACCTCGGCGAGCGCATAGAGGGGGTAGAGCACGAGCCAGCGCCATAGCAGTGTATACTTTGGTCTCGAGTGTAAGAGGAGTCGACAGTGTGAGGCAAGATCTAGGATGGCGCATGACAGATGAGCGCGCACCCAACACAGAAAGTTTGCATGACACACCGAGGCCTGTTACGCAGCCCAACCTTGTTGCGAGAACCTGCGTATACACTGCGATCAAGCCAGCGAGGAGGACGACAAACAGGAGCTTGTAGCCAAACTCGGATCCTGATTGTAGGTCGACTCCCCAGTTGCCTCTGCGAAATGCATGCGGTGAGGAACGAGGCTCTCGGGTCCTCGGGATACGTACGGGTCAAAGTACGCTACGGCGCAGATCATGCCCACGCCTGTATGTTTCGTCGCATGCCTGAGGACAACCCAGAAAGTCTCCCGCAAGTGGTTGTATACGCGAGTCAGACAGCTCGTCTGTTTCGTACTGAATAGTGGTTTCCTCGTCGGTTGATCCGTGGACGTTGTCTCAGCCATGCTCGGAGGGGCGTGCGGGTTGTCAGAGCCGTGGAGGCGGGGGCGTCGGAAGGGGGAGAGAGCATGGAGGTGGGTGGGTAGGAGACGCGTACTATTTACGTGGACTCCGATGACCCAGGCGTTGGTTTCCTGCCATGCTTCCCCCGCCTCCAGTCCCCCCGGCATCCGTCTGGCCATGACTCCCAAATACGCGCTGTCCTCGCATGCCTTTTCAAGTGACTCTTGTCTATTTTGCAACGTCGTGTGTGCACCGTCCACAACGCGGCCGTCGACGAATGCCCGATTCAGACGCGTCGGTAATATCGTCCACCGTCATACGCCCAATCTGGAATTTCTGAGTCGCAGTACCGCACCGGCCATGAGTCACACACAAGTCACACAAGCATTCTTCGCAGGCGCAGTCATCCCGGATGATTGTCGCCGCGAGAGGAAGACGAGTAGACTATACCTGAGGCTATGAGTCTGAGAAACTCACGCTCTGCCCATTGGGCCTGCACTATTCGACCCGCCCCATTCTGGGAAGATCCTAAGTTAGATGAACAAAACACCGGTGAGCGGATCTGCGCCTCATGGAGCTGCTTACAATGAGTCAGATGTCCGAGCAGGCCTCTTGAGGCGTCAGTGAATACGCAAAACTGTAGTAATATTAGCAGTCTGCCTACCGGAGACTAGTCAGTAGCAGAGGACCGCTCAGAAAGTGTGTGCACTCAGGAGTCATGGGCATCACACGCAGGGACCCCACTGAAGAGAACGTCGATAGCGAAGGGCGATGGGCAGTACAAATACAGCTCGCGAAAGTGTCCGAGGAGCGACTAAAGTGATACACGAGCCTCTAGGGCACAGATAGAAGCGAATGTCCGCCGGAAAACAACGTCCGCGCACAGAACCTCCACGCGCGAAAGCGAACACAGCATTATCTTTTGCGAAAGCACCCCGGGAGCGCCGTCCCGGAGGCTCCGTACTCAGTTCTCGCCCAGCGCGAGAGTGACGATCGCATACCCGTTCGCGAGCACGATCAGCAGCCACATCGACCACCCAAACACCTTCGCGACGATCCCCATCGAGAAGTCCACCTTCTCCTCCGCCGCCTCCACGTCCACGGTCCTCAGCGCGTTTCCACTCCCGCGCGCGTCCTCCTCCGCCGCCTGCGAGTCCACCTCATCGATCGACCGCGTCGGGTTGTTCACGTCGATGTGAGTCCACATCCCCGGCACGCTCGACGCCGTCGACGAGCTCGACTGCGAGGCGTTCTTGAAGTGCTTCGTGCTCGTGATCGTGCGCTTGACGCTCATCACGTCCTTGGAGGAACAGAGCCAGAGCAGGGGGAAGATGATGAACGGGAGCACGATGGAGAGCACAACCTGCGAGATGACGAGGAGTGTGCTGACGCCGGCGCGCCCGAGCGCTGCCGCGACGATGACGGAGGGGATCAGACCCAAGCAACGAGTGAGCAGACGACGGAGTACGGGCTAGAGTGACAACGTGTCAGCAACTGTCGGGTAAGGGAAGGTAAAGGGACGTAAACGCACGGAGACTTTCCACCTGATGAAGCCCTCGGAGATGACCTGACCAGCGAGCGTAGCAACAATAGACGAGCTCTGCCCAGCGGCAAGCAGCGCGAGCGCAAACAAGCCCGCGGCGGCTGCATACGATATTGTCTAATGAACACGCAAACTTCAAGGGACGGCACCGCTAGCACTCACCTTTGCCCAGTCTGCCAACTAGCAGGTCGTAGGCATCAAACAAAGTGGCAGGTCCATTGCTCGGTCCTCCATTGGGGCCATAAAAGAAGACAGCGCTGGCCAGGATGACGATCCTGTAAAAGGCTTTAGTGAGGTCATCCCCGCATTCACCTCAGACTACTCACAGAGCATTAACCACGAGCGCCAACCCCAACAAGCTAACAACCATATCCACAACGCCGTGGGTCAGATGCCTGCGCACAAAGCCAAGCGAGTGGTTCTCGTGCTCGGCGTGGCTCCTAATGGGGTGGTCCTCCTCCTCGACGCGGCCCATGCGGAATGCCTCCTTCGTGCCGCGCACAAGGCTCTCGCGCGAGAACCCCGCCTTGACGTTCGCGACGAACGAGCGGGCCTTATCGGCGACCGTGGAGGCGAGCGTCGAACTGCTCTCCCACTTCTCGTTCAGTTCCTCCTCTTCTGGCTCGCGCTCCTGCGTGGCGAGAGCGGAGCCGAGGAAGAGGCTATGTGGCATCACGGTTGCACCGAGAATGCCGATAGCTGAGGGGTAGGTGGGTAAGCAGGAGGAGCGCAGGGAGGGAGGTGCGACGTACCGGTGTAGAGACCACCCGGGCTAACCAGGGCACTCGACGGGACGAAGCCATCGAATGCATCTCCCCAGTGTACGCTGGCCTTTGAGACAATAACTCCCATACAAATGAGCACGGTGAAGACCTATCGGGCCGTGTCAGAATTCGTACATCAACCCAACTGCGGACAATACGCACCATAATGGCAATGATAATTTCAAAAGGCTTCACCGGCGACCCTGAAAGCGGGTCCTTCATGGCAAGCAAAAAAAGCACGTCTAGCGCGGTGAGAACAACGCCTGCATATAGCGGCAGAGAGGGGTACATAAGATTGAGCGCGATAGCAGAACCCAGGAGCTCGGCGAGGTCGGTAGCGATGATGGCGATTTCCGAAAGAGCGTAGAGCGGATAGAGAACAGCCCACCGCCAAAAACGAGTGTGGTTTGGTCGGCTGTGCAAGAGGAGGCGGCAGTGGGCTGCCAGGTCGAGTCCAGTCACGACTCCGAGGCGCGAAGCCAGACACTGTTCGTGGCATGTTAGATGAACATATACTTGACTTGACGAAAATGATGACGGACCTGCATGAAGACAGCAATCAAGCCCGCCAGTAGAACGACGAACAAGAGCTTGTACCCAAACTCAGACCCAGCCTGCAAATCGACACCCCAGTTTCCTCTGCACGCCCATCCCGCCGACGCATTTGATGAGCACTCCAAACGACAGAGGAGCCCTAACCACACTCACGGGTCAAAATACGCCACAGCGCAAACAATGCCCGTGCCGGTGTGCTTGACAAGATGCTTGACCACTTTCTTGGTCGTGTCGCGCACACGCGCGCCCACATTGCCGGAACGAGTGCCAGAAGGCTGCACGGCAGCAGGGGAGCTGCCAGAGCTCGCTGTGATGGAAGATGCCCCGGCCATCGTCTAGAGCGGGTTCTGGCAGGAAGAAAAGGGAACGAACAAAAAAAGGGAAACGGGAGAATGGGAGGGCTGCCCGGCCTTGTCCTGCCAGTCCCAGAGCCCGCCCATTGCGCTTTATACCAGCGCGCAAACATGCGCTTGACAAACCGCTGCGCTGCGAAGGGAGGCGACCGGCAGCCACACCGCGACGAGAAGACTTCTTGCTCCACAGCTCTCCGTACGCGATCGTCTCGGCGCCTTCGCGGCGGGCGCGCTCCCAACCCCGAGCCTGCGTCGCCGTCGGTGCGGCGCTTGGCGCACGCAAGCGAGGCGGCGTCCGAGCTTGCCGGCGGACTGGGCCCCGCGCCGTAGCAGCGGGTTGTCCCACATACGACTTGCAGAAGTCGACCTCGGCAGTGAGAGACACGATCGAGGACTTGGCCTTCGTCGAACCGATTGTGTATGCCCCCGCCGTCTTGACGACATCGGACTCTCCTCCCTTGTCGCTGTTTGCCGACCCAGAGAAGCACGCCATCAAACATCGAAGGCGCAAGACGGTGACTGCGGCGGCAAGCCATATCGCGAGAAAGGAACACTCACCTGCCAGGCTGCCCGACCTTGCCGTTGCTTCTGCCTCTTCCTGTGTCTCACCGCCGTGCCGGTTGCAGGATGAATAGTACATTCCAAATTCAGACGTACGTTCTACACTGTGGATACCATCAGACAGTGTACTCTGAGAAGTTGATGTCGTGTGTAGAATGTGGGTTTATAAGCTGAGGCTGGCGAGTCCGTGACTGCGTGAAAGGGTCCTTCCGTGACGCTGCGTTGCTCTTCATCAATTCGAGAGGTGCTCCAGGAATCGGGATGTGGTGCGCGTCGCCCTTTCCAAGAGTCGCGTGTCGTCCATCGACTCTTCCGTCATCATCCATAGATACTCTGAGACGCTCGGGACGTCGTACCCGACGCGTAGGTTGAGTTCAGCCAGTGCGTTGAGGAAGTGGACCAAGAGCTGGACGTTGTAAGAGAGGATGTTGACGAGAACCGCCCAGAGCTTCCGAGGGAGGACAGCCAGCACGCGCAAGTCGACAACAGAGAGCATTCGTCGGGCCAGAGGCAGCACCTCTTCGCGATAGATCACGCTCATGGAAGACTCTGCAGTGGCCATAGCAAGTAGAGGCGCCAGCTTCCGGAACCTGCTCCGACTAACGACCTCAGGCGCAGCTCTGATCCCAAGTCCGTAAGAGTTGCCAGAGCCAGTGGGAGCGCGCAGAAAGTCTATCAGAGCTCGGTTTGCTGCAGTGCTTTCTGCTGGCTTGATGTAGGGTTCCGTGAGCCGCTGCCTTCTTCCGCCGTCATTTGCCTGATACCAGACTTTGCAGGCGAGCCATTGTTGATCGCAGGAGTGACACAGGAAGCCGCTATCAGGAGGCGCAAGAACACAGTCTTCGCAGAACTGCATGACAGGTACCGGACGCGATGCTTGAAGAGGCTGGGGTACGAGGTTCGAAGGTTGTGCTGCCGCCGTAATGAACTTGGTAACCGTGATTGGGGACGTCGGTACGAATATGGGCGAGCCAGGAAGCTGAGGTGTCGGCAGCGTGAGCATGAGGGAGGGAACCGGCGGCGCGACCATCCCGACGAGGTGATCCGAGGCGAAGTTCCGACGAAGACGCCCCGGAGAGTCGATCTTGACAGTGACAGCATGTTGATCGTCGAACATCTCGGGGGCGAGTTGTTCCACCTTTAGTGTTCCCTTAGACCCCTGTGGAACATATAGCTCAATCTCGTCGTGAGGACGAACAAGACGTATCGTTACCTGGCAGACTTTATCGAAGAACACGCCAGATTCGGTGTCCAGCACCTGCAAGATCGTTTGTTGATACTCTTCGGAGGGCTCGCTGAAAGCGGATTTGGCTGTGAAGTACATAACGGATCCACTGTTCTCCTGGCTCGAGTCCGTCGAAGCCTTAATCTGATGTTAGAAGAGTATAACAACAATTGAATGCGACGTACTTGGTCGGGAGGCGAGAACTCGTCGTCCAAGTAGTCGTTTCCTTGTGGCGGAAAGCCCTCCAGTACACGGGCGTGACATGGTGTGATCCGAGGCATCCTTCGCAAACTCCGACCAGGAGTAACATTGCTGAAGGACGCAGTGCAAACCCGTCGACGCTGGAAAGGAGAATAGAACCTGTTAGCCGAGATGTGAGATTAGTTCTGCGTACATACCATCTCAAGAGCTACCGTGGAGTCACGAATGGACCGGTGCTGGACGCACTACTAAGTGCCTGCAGCATCGAGGTTCGCGTGGCATAACCATACCTTCATGGCTCTATAGGATCGTAGGCGTCTTCCTGGAGACGATGGTAGCTATTGCACGCAATGTGAGTGGCAGACGATGGAGCATTAACCAAGACGAGTGACCTCGTTCAAATCATCGAATGCATGCTCACGCCCTGTGTATGCGTTTTCTTGACAAGCTATGAGACTGTCTGGGCGGCTGATCTGCGTGCTGAACCGCGCAACGAACGCTTGTGTAGCGAGCGCGACATTCGGGTCTGCCCTCGTTGAACTTGACTCTGGGAGGGGATCGTAGTTCTCCGCCAACGACCTCCGACATACTGCTGTTGCGTAAGTAAATCACCACATATATGACATCTACGTTCTCACATTGTCTGTAGCGACAGGTTGTCTTCAGCCGGGGATAGACTGGTGTCTGGCGTCGGTCCTGAATGTGAGTCTTCCTTGTTCCTACAGCAATTGAGCTTCAATACGTACAGGATGTGGATGGAGCAAGTAATTCACAAGTCGGCGCGTCGTGGCAGAGTTAGGCTTCCGCATGTTGAGTACTATTCCATCAAGACTCGAGGTGAGCGTTGTAGGCAAACCTGCATCTAAGAAAGGCAATCAACGCCAGCCGCAGACTTTGTTGGGCCTTATTTGGTTGTACTGTAGTTGGCCGACCATCGGTCCTCCTCCTCTGCGCCGTGTCGTCCGTTTCCGTCCGTTCACTGATTCATGCGAACTTGTTCCTGGGATTGTCCCACACCGTGTTTATGTTGCACGGAATTCTCTCGAATAACATCGGTGTGGTCTGGTTTCGGGCGCAGTGAGTATACAGATGGGCCCGGGCGGCACGGTGGTCGCTGTACAAATGTCGATATCGAGCTCAGAGGTTAATGACGGACAAGCGGCCCTCGAGCTCTTTGACGAGTGCGGATGTTGTGCGATCATAGGTGTACCTATATAGCTAGTATATATCAGTGTACTGCGTCTCAATTGCAAGTGAAGCATGTACCTGAGAGTCTCACTTATCCCTCATACCGCATGCAAATCGGGGCGTCCGTAACAACTTGATGACAACACAGTCAGAACTATGTGCGATTGGGACACAGTAAGCGGAGTCAGATTCGAAGTGCCTGCGGGCGGCCAGTGCCAGTCGCGCCGTCGGAGCCTCATCCAGAGACCAGCCCGCAACCAGCCTATGATAATGCAACGGCCTCCCGGAGCCTGAGGCTCCGGGCCATGCCAGCTTCGAGGTCCTTTCAATCTACGTGTTCATATCTTGAGTCAATCGCAGACACTGGACATCGCCTTCAAGGACGTTGCATGCAATGATGCATATGCATGCACTAGCACTGGCGGCCACTGGCGTGCGAACCTTTCGTCATGCCTCTAAATGATGCAGTACTCACTGGAGTTACCGGTACCACCATCATCTTAGGTCTAATATCTCAATTGCTGGTTGAATGTCAAGCATCAAGGAGCCTTTTAGCCTCGACCAAGTCTTCAATCCAGTACGTCACAACCTCTTCACATGTTCTCTGAGTCAGAGCCCCGAAAGCAACTCATGTGGTATAATGATAGGCAAGTCTTGAGACGGTTGAGGAGAGTCCCGTCGCATATGTCACGAAGGCATGCTATCGCGCGGACCCAGCTCGGGAAGCCATCGCCATCAAGAGCGCATCCACACAACCGCACTTCTCCAAGAAACCCCATGACATCGCGAAGGAACTGAGGATCTTGCGAAAGCTATCGCACGTCAATGTATGTACGTCTTGCTGGACGATGCGGGAGATGCTCTCATCCATGATGTGACTCTGAGATCATCAATGTACTTGGGCACGGATTCGACGAAACTACAAGCTCGCTCCATTTCTGGATGCCATTTATACCCTACAAGTTGCGAGATCTGCTGGACGCGCCTTCATTCAGTCCGCATCCTCTACCAGGTGCTCACCGCCAAGAACACAACGGACGATCTTTCGCCGTGCTTGCGAGGTCGCTTGCATACCAGATCATTCATGCGGTGAAGTATCTGCACGAGCAGCATATCGCTCATCGTGACATCAAACCAGGCAACGCTCTCATTAACGAGGGTGGGGTCGTCAAGATTATTGACTTCGGCATCGCATTGGCTGATCCTGCAGTACATGGGAACATGGATGATCTTTGGCCAGAACCGCCCAATGAGATGTGCTTCGACGTAGCAACAGGGTGCGACTCGTGCGGTCGGTATACGCACAATGGCTGACGTTCATTGACAAAGGTCATATCGTGCTCCCGAGCTGCTATTTGGAGCGTCGTCTTACGACCCCTACGCAACCGACCTGTGGAGCCTCGGCACTGCTTGCGCAGAATTTTTCACACCGCTGAGACTGCAAAGTCATTACGATGATGAAGAGGACTTCGAGTACGATTCAGACGAGGAGAGGCAGAAACGTTCGTTCGTCATCCCAACGTCACTCGAGCTCAGCGACCCAGATGCAGAGTGGAGGCGAAACCCGCTTTTCGACGTATCGCGAGGCTCCATCGGTCTTGCTTGGAGTATCTTCAAGGCTAGGGGCACTCCGACAGATACAATATGGCCGGTCAGTCTCAATGAAGCGATGCAATGTATTGCCTAGATCCTGAACCTCTTTCCAGGACTTCAATCTCCTTCCAGACGCAAACAAGATATCTTTCCAGGTGGCCCAGAAGCAGGACTTGCGGGTTTTGCTTCCCAACCTGCCTGCCTCGACCAAACGAGACGGGCGGACTACGACGGACTGCGTAGACCTCATCGAGCAGTTCCTGACTTACCAGCCGTCGAGACGGTTGAGCGCAGCTAACGCTCTTCGTCACCCGTGGTTCACCGAAGCCACACCCCTCCTCGTACCCGTAGGCTACGCAGTAGCATCCCGCGACGTTCAGCACACGGAGTCGTGGAACGGAAGGACTTTGGCGGATCTCCTGCTAGCGAGACTCTATTCGTCACACGCACCCAGACACAGCAGAGAAGATCGTATAGAAATGGTACATACTACAACACGATGTACGATAACCAACACAGCAGAACAATAGAGATACAGCAATCATGTCATCAGAGCGTTCACAGGGATAGCGTTTAGAGGCTGGTTGTCGATGGATATACCTACGAGACGTATTAGACATCCGGCGTGTCATCGTTGGAGGAACACTTACTGCGTGTCTGATTCGCTGTCTTGTAGATACCGATAAGTCGATGACTTAGTTCGAACATATCATTTCTACGCCAGCGTTAGCCGTATGCTCGACACCTGCGTGGGCCAATTCACTCCTACCTCAAGGAAATGATGATGAACTGCGCGTTCTTCGTACGGTCCTTGATGTAGTTAGCTACGATGGACACATTTCGGAAGTCGAGTGCGGCGTCAATCTCGTCCATGAAGTAGAGAGGAGTGGGCTGTCATGGTCTGAGTCTAGGCGCTGTGCTTGTGGAAGGGGCAGCCTTACCTTATAGACATGTAGCGCAAAGACGAGTGCGAGAGAGCTCAGCGTCTACATGACAGCCCTGTCAGTCCCAGTTGGTTTATGGCACGTGCAGAGCGATGCAGTACCTTCTCCCCGCCCGACAGATTGGAGATGTTCTTCCAGCTCTTCTTCGGTGGCATGACACTGAAGATGATTCCCTCGGAGAAGGGGTCCATACTGTCGACCAGTTCAAGCTCAGCATTTCCACCGAGTGTGATCATCTGCAGGACGATGAGATGTAGAAGTGGTACGAGTTTCGTCCGCTAACTGACCTGATACATCTCCTTGAGCTTCAGTGAGATGGTGTTGAAGCCCGTCATGAACTCGTCCAGTCGCTGTTTCCGCAGACTATCGTACTCCTGCCTCTTGGCATCGCGAAGTTTGGTCACTTCCTCGAGGTCAGTAGCACGTCTGAGGAACTCTTCCTCGCGCTTCCGGTAGTCCTTGAGGACGCTGAGGTCCGGTTTCGAGTTCTTGAGTTTCTCTGATAGTGATGGAAGGCATCAGCACCATGGGACCTATAGGACTCAGTGATTGACGCACCGTCCAGCAGCTCAGCATCGGCGATGAGCTCTCTCTTCCTGAAAGCGTTCAGCTCCTCTGCGGTGTAAACATGCAGTTCGAACGGCGGTGTCTTCTCTCGCTCTTGACGTCGCGAGGGTCCACCAGGTTCTTGCTTGACGGCGCCCGGTTTGTCTGCTGTCTCCTGCTCCTCATCCTCATCATCGCTGGCGACGTAGTTCAGTGACGCAGACCATACAACTAAATGGGCGACTCACTCGACTTCCTCGAGCGTGAGCTTGTCATGCTCATCCCGCCAGTGAACCAAGGCGCGCCCGTTCTCAGCAGCCTCCTTCTTCGTGTCGGCCAAGGCTTGGGTGAGTTCGATCTGACACAAAACCTTGGTCAACCGAGGAGCAGCATTACTGTCAACCCTCCTGCACTCACCTCTTTCTTACGAAAAGCTTGAATCTCTTCCGTCTTCGTGTCGAGTTCGCCTTTGAGATTCTCGAGGTCGTCCTTTGAGTTCTCGACAGCGGCCTGTGCAGCTTCGACTTTGGACCGAAGCTGTTCGACATACGCGGCGATCTCTTCAATCTGACTATTGAGCTCCTCCAATTCGGCATTAACCTCATCCAGGGAGGCACGGTTAGATTCGATCGTACTCTCAAGCTTCGCTGAGTCCTTCTCCCCCTTCGCTTTCGCCACTTCCGCCTTGGTGATCTCGTCGTTGGCGAGGTTGATGTGAAGCCGGATCCCGTCAACTTTAGACTTCTGCGAGAGCAGGCGGGCGCCACCGATCTCAAGGATCTTCTTCTCCAGAGCCTTGATCTCTTGCTCAATCGACTCGGTCTTCCCTTGCAGCCCCTCCAGCTCCTCTGCGTGAGCGCCTATCTGTTCATCGAGGGCAGAGATGCGCGCAACGTCACTGGCATCCGGCTTGGTCTGCGATCTATGACTGGTCGGTGAATTGCAGACAAGGAGATAGCAAGACAACATACTTGAGATCGCGGACGCGTTTCTCAGCCTCTGCAATGCGCTTCGCGCCTGTACGAAGGTCTAGGTTGACCTTCTCAATCGCCATGTCCAGCTGAGGTCCCGACCTCATGGCGCCTTCCAGGTCACCCTCTGCCTCCTGTAGTTCATGCTGAAGAGTATCAAGCTCCCGAGCAGCTTGTTCACTGTCGCGCTCGTATTGTTTGAGTACTTCAGGTGCGACGGCTTCGGATTGCAATTTTGAGCTCATGCCGCCTCGCATGACGTGGTTGCCACCTCCGGACATCGTCCCCGACGAGTCGATGAGCTGTCCGGCCAGAGTGACTACACGCCACCGACGCGATCCGCCGAAAGCAATGCGGTTGGCCTGATCCAAGTCGTTAGCTACTAGGGTATCGTGGACGCCTTTATAGAAAGCTGCAGCGAAGCGAGGTTCTTTCGGCTTGATGAGGTCAAAGAGCCTAGGGACATTCTCCGGAGTCGAGAACTTCTGCATGTTGGGGTGCTTCAGCTTCTCCAGTACCATAAAGGACGCACGACCAATGCTCTGCTGCCGCAAGTATTCGATGCATGCCTGGCCTTGCTCGACGGTGTCGACGACGAGATTGTTCAAGGCAGTGCAAGCCGTTGACACCGCGACGTCGTACTTCTCCGGGATCGTTCCAAGACTACCTAAACGACCCTGCACCGAGTGGCTTGAGTAGGTCCCTCCATCAATCAACATCATCTACTTACGTGGAAACCCGATATACGGCCTGTGTTGCGCAGGCGGGTCAAGCTATCGAGCACTTGGCCTCGGGATCGGTCAGCAGTCTGGGACGCCTTCGCTTCCTCGGCCTTTTGGCGAGTGGATATAGCCTTGCTGCGCAGTTGTTGTATACGGGCTTGCATATCCTGTATGTACCTGATTCAGGAGATTTCACAGCAGAAAGGACGGAGCCTACGTGAACTTGCTTCTCCTTTGCCCTCAACTCTGACGAATTGTTAGCCTTAGTAGCTTTCAGCTCCTCAAGCTCTGCGACCTATAAATCGGTTGAATCCAGGGCACGAGACGTGACACTGATGCTTCACACCTTCGCCTCGTGGTCAGCTCGCAACTGTTCCAGCTGGTCTTGAGCCTCCTCGCTGGCAGCCTTTGCAGCTTCGGCCTTCCTGGCGAGCATGTCCCGCTCGCTCGTCGCGAGGTCAATCTCAGCTTGCTTCGCATTGATCTTTGTAGTCCAAGGCTGTAGCTCCTTCTGCTTGACCTCGATCTTGTCATGGAAGACCTGAGTCTTATCTATATAAGACGTAAGCGGACACCGGCATTGCAGCGCATGATTTAATGCTTACCTTTCAGACTGTCCCGAATCTCCTCGAGCACGTCTTCCTCATGCGCAAGAGAGGTCTCCAATTCGTCTAACTTCTTCTTCTCCCGCTCTGTCTTCTTAAAGTTGTCCTCAATCGCGCGGAGGGCCTCGTTTCTGTGATGCTCGTCCTAGCGCACTAACGTCAGGTCCATGACCTCTGCATCTGCATCTGATTTATACACACCTCCTGTAATGACTTCTTGAGCTTCTTCGCCTTACTACTGGCATGCTTGCGCCTTTCGTCGAGCCCCACTTGACGTTTCTCGTGAGAAGCGAGGTCCTTGGATGCCTCAGCCGCAGCTGCTTTGACTTCCTGTATCACGATGAAATCTAAGAAGAGGCGAAGGGTCACGAGATCGACACTCACCTCATAAGCTTCGACACGTTCGTTGTAGTGCTTCTCCAACGCTTCAAGATGCAGAACGTCATCATTATTGCGTTCCCGCTCTGCAGCCAACTCCTTCTCGTAGCGAGCCTGGACGACACACGGCGATCAGTACCAGAACAGAGCCACGATAGAGGGCGTCATACGATAGCCTTGTCAAACATCTCTTCGTTGTTCAGGCATTGTAACAAGTACCATTGCCACAAGCGTGACAGAGCGCGGACATGCTCGTTCCGCAAGCGCAAATAGTCCTCCGCCTCCTTCTTCTTGGCCTCCAGCGCGTTTCGGTCCTTCTCCACAATACGCAGCCGATTGAGCTTTTCCTGACGATCCTCAGAGAGGCGCTCAACTGCAGCAAGGGCTTCCTCGATGGGCTCTTTGTACTGCGAAGTGCCGATAATGTCCTCCAGGTATTCGAGTAGACCGTCTTCGTGCTCGGTCGGTGCCTTTGGCTTCATCTGTGCTATGGATTCGACCTCACCCTGCACCATAACAAGTTAATAGATCACCACACAACGTATCTGCAGGCGCAATCACCTGAAGAATGAGGAATCGGTTGTGGTCGAGATCGATCCCACGTCCCTTGAGGAGCGTCTGTACTTCCTTGTAGTTGCTCTGTTTGCCATTGATGGTGTACTTGCTCGAGTTACTCTTATACGCGGTCCGAGCGACTACAAGGTCGGAGCCGGGTACGACCTCGAAGCCATCTGGCCCAGGCTGGAGAAAGACCGGTCAGCACGTCGCATGTATCGGAGGCGGACGACGTACCAAATCTACGATCTCCCGGAAATGGATCTCAACACTGCATTCGTCCAAGTCGGGGTGCCGCGCAGAGTTATGGATCAACTCTGAGAGCTTCCCTTGCCTCATTTTGGAGGCTCGGTAACCGAATACAAACAGGAGCGCATCGATCGTGTTCGATTTACCGGAGCCATTTGGTCCCACGATGGCAGAGAATGACTACATCTCGAAGTGAATACGGGCAACTCGACGTAGTACTAAAGGTGTACCTTGTGGAATGGACCAATTTCTTGACGCCCGGCGTAGCTCTTGAAGTTCACAAGTGCTATCTTATGAATAACTAGCCGCGCTTTCGGTCCTTGCGGTTCCTCAGGGACGGGAGGGATCGTCTGCGGTTGAGACTTCGGCGTCCCAGGAGGATCAAGCAACGATTTTTCCTCCTCCTGCTCCTCAGGCGCATGGTCTGCTGCTACGTCTAGTCCAGCCTCAGCTTCCTCCGCGTCTGAGGTCTCAACGACCTCCTGCACGTCCTCGACAGCGCGTCGGTCAGGGACAAGATCTTCCGTCTCAGCCGCCACCTCTTGGGCTACCTGCGCATTCGACGTAGGCTCGGCCTCCTCCTCCTCCTCATCGTCTGAGATGACCGTCTGACGAGTGGAAGGCTTCTTGGTTGTCGTATGAGAGTTCCTGGTGTTCGCGGAAGCCTTACGTCCAAGAGCAGGCTTCACCTCCTCGATCTCGTCGTCATCGGAGATTACGATTGTCTCAGGGACAGACGTCTTTTTGCCGCGACCGGCGTGCTTGCGCCACGCAATCACCTCCTCTGCTTCCAACTCCTGGATCTCATCTTCTTCATCCGTGTCCTCCTTCTTCACAGCGCGCGACCTTGTGGGTACCTTTGTTGGCCGGGTGGACCCACGACCAACGCGTTTCGGAGGGGCAGTACTGCGACCGTTAGAGGTAGGTTCAGCTGTACTGCTGTTGCCAGTCACGGAAGGAGGTTTGCGGGAAGAGGCTCTCCTTGTGTTTGGCTTCACCTCTACGATCTCATCCGACTCTTCTTCATCAGGGTCGAAGGACGGACGCGACTTCTTGCTGGGATGGGGCACCTCCTCTACACCATCCTCATCGGACTCCGGCACCTGTTGCAGAGAGGTCCTCAGGCGCGTACTTGTGCGCCCTTTGGACGTTGACGCCACATTGGGTGCGGCGGAGGTGGATCTACGCGTCCTCGATGGGGGCTTGATGTTCTCTTGTTCTTGCTCTGGGGCTTCACCGCGTTTCCGTTTGGGCACCGGTGCCTTGACTTCTGCTACAGGTTCCACGGACGCTCTGGTTGAGCGACTTGACCGTCGTGGCGGCATCTTGCTGTGAGTAGGCACAAGGGATTTCGTGGTGGTCGAGGTCAACGACGCGAACGTTGGTTCGACGCGTCGCGCATGATGCACGTGACCGACGTACGACGCGCCTGGTGACCCAGGTGAGCGCTTGAGCCTCGGTGGGCCGTGGCTTTGGCTGTTGGACAATTGACGGGAATAGTGGTTGACAGGAATAGCGGCTAGGCCACTTACTCAGCGGCCTCAAGAGCCCCAAGTTCAAGGAATTACCGACACAGGATCGTGTACGAGGCAAAGAAACATAGCATGACGACTAGAAGATGACAAGAATAGGCGACAAAGGGAAAGTCTACATTAATCTTGGTTCAGAGGTCCGCCCACCCGTTGTCTAACCCATCCACTATCCTCCACCGCTGCTCTCCTAACCAAGCCCTTATTCGCTCCTCGTCGCGCTCCGGAGCCCCAGACTCCAGCACGGTCACATCACCTTTCCCCCACAACGATAGAATTGACCATCCGACGACGATCATTCCAGGTGGCCGTTGCTCACCGCCGCTCTCCAAGGCAGCAGCGATGTCGCGTATTGTCGAGGATATGACACGTTGGTCAGGCATAGATGCCCGTTCCACGATGGCCATAGGTGTACAGGCTGGGAATGCTGCGCCGTGTCGCCGCGTAGAAGGTTCTCCTGACTCCGCGAGGAGTGTCTCGATCATCTCTTGCAACCGTGCCACGCCCATGAGGATGACCAAGGTACGGCTGCGCACGTATCCAGGTAGCTGGACCTGCTTCCCTCCTCTGCCAACTCCGGTGCATACAGTGAAGGACTCGGCCGCGCCCCGTTGTGTGACGGGTATGCCTGCGAAGGTCGGTCCAGCGAGGACCGAACTCACGCCGGGAACGACGATGGGCTCGAATCCACGTTCACGGAAGTATAGGATCTCTTCTCCTGCCCGTCCATACACGGATGGATCGCCTTGCTTGAGCTGTTGTATTTACATGTGAGAAAGCCGTCTCCCTGAACACTCACATGGCGACTTACCCGCACTACCGTGAGACCACGCCTCGCTGCGTCAATCGCGGCTTCCATCAGCTCCGCTTGGCCGTAGTCTGCATTGCCTGGAAACTTGCGCGCGATACGAACCTCAACGTGAGATGGAATGATCGCCAGGACAGCTGCAGGAACAAGCTTGTCCGACAGCACCAGGTTGGCATGCTTCGTGAGGGCATCCCGAGTTGCAACAGTTAGGAGGGACGGGTGGCCTGGTCCAGAGCCGACAAGAAAGATCCGACCTTTGCGCGCAGAAGGCGACAAAGACAAACTATGCAAAGAGGGTAGATCCTGCGAGGTTGGTGCTGGTACTGATGCGTTGCTGAGGAATCCATTTTGACCGTCGAGAATGCCGGCCATGTCTTCTGATGACATCTTCGCGAGGTTCGGGATCGGCCAATATTCGCTGACTTGCGCAACCCACTTCATGCGTCTCCGCGCGCCCTCTCCAGCGGTCTCGTCTGCACGTCGCTGCGCCACGGGTTGGTTTGGGGTAGACGGGCCTGCCTCTTCATTGAATTCTGCACCAACCTCCTCGTTTACCTCGTCAGCCGACGACTTTGCCATCGAGCGCAGCTTAGCAAAGCTGGCGACCGCTCCGCCGACCTCCTTGGGCAGTGTCGCGACAATGTCGCGCCGTAACCTGCTGGCTAAGCGGCAACCTTGGCCGTTCGTTGTCACTCCAAGCTGAAGAGAGCTTGGAGTCCCCGTCTCGTGATCTTGGAAGCGGTGAGTAGACAGGAATGAGAAGTCGCATAGGTCCGGCATATCAGTAACATTCAGGGGAATATTGCAGAGGCGGCATGCGTGGGCTATGAGCTGAGCGGACGTACGACTGCGACGACTCCGAGAATCGCCGCTCAGGAGGGTATCGGTGACGCACACGAATCGGATTTGCTCGAGGCTGCCCAGGTAGTCGTCCAAAGCCTGAGCGTCTCTGTCCACCGCGCCTTCCACAGAGCAAGGAAGGTGATCGAGGTCAACAACGTTGAGTTGTCCATCGTTGGCTCTCCACTGCAACTCGTCGCAGGCGGAGGCCAGGCCGCCATTGGCTACTACCACCACAGTCGAGCCCGCTTCGAGGGCAGCAAACGCCCGGGAGGCGGCAAGCGTGTTTGAGCCAACAATTACTACTGCGTGTTTGTGCAGCTTGAATGAGAGCAGGAGAGAGGCTCCGCCAGTCGGAGTAGGGTACTGAGTCATGGCAGTCAACCTAAGTCTTGCTCGACGAGAGATGAGCGCAGTCCGCTTGCCTTCAAGCATAACAGACGCACCTGGGCTCTGCAAACGACACGGCAAGAGACAACACGCGGAAGTTGACCTCGACGACTCCGCAGCCTGCACGGGGAAAACGATAACGAACTGCATATCGAAAATTTGGGAGCCCCTCAAGAGTGCCCGCTTCGCCCTGGAGCGCACCGGGATGGCGAGAGAATGGTGCGGGGTGTGACGCCCTGTGACGGCCGGGTCACCGCTGTCACATCTAGGCACATCGTGACGACTTCCATATGCAGACTTGAGTTGCGCCTGCCAGCTTCAATGCAGCTGGTAGACAACCAAACCGTACGTATGCTATCTTTTCGTTGATCAACAGTCGCTGAAGTTGTACGGTATAGTTCTTTCAGCGGTTGACTGCATTGTTCGCGTCACCCAAGGAGTCTGGAAGCATATGGCTTACCCACAAACGACGTACGTCCGGCATTGCATTCGTCTTTGCTCGCGTGCTCAGAAAACAATGGACATCATGCAGTCGTCTACGATGGGGAGGACTCAAACATGTCGTCTGAGGACGATGCTACCAAAGAATATCCGTGCTTAGTTCGGGCAACAGATGGCAATGAAACCAAGTTCTCGACCAAGGTGAGGTTACGAGCACCTTGTCCTGGCTGTCCCGATTGAAGAGAATGATTGCCTCACCACATCTCCTTCAAATATTCTATTCTACAGGTCGAGCCTGGTGACCTTGAAGGCTTTCACACGACCTACGGAGCACTGCTAAAGTCCTCCATGACCACTCTCCGAAAGCGCGACAAGAAGCGCGAGAAACAAAGGGCAGAAGAGATCGCCCGTCGTAAGCGTCGACTAGCGGAAGACATCGCTGTTGAGGGGCCAAAAAGAGGTGCTGGTCGCCGAAAGAGACAGCGGAAAATGAAGGGGGCGGCCAAACAGGCGGAGGCACGGAAACGGGTCGAAGAACGAGAGGAGGCGAAGTCCCGGGCAAAAGAGTCATGATCATCTCTGTCCGTCCTGTATTCTGCGGTTAACCGTGTAGCATTTGTAGTCTTTGAGCATGCTCTTAAAGTCCGAGCGATGTTGTCGGGCTTCATTAATTATGGGTGATGTCGTAAGTATATGTATAGCATGCGTGAGAACCTAGACCAACGCCGACTCGCCTCCGTGCAGCCACCTGCGGACGCCAGTCCAGCTGCGACACTCTACCTTGTCTCACTGTCCTTACGATCTGCAGTACGACTGGACCATCTCTTTCGTTTCTTGACGCAGTTTCGAGATGCCGGTGTTGGCAGCTCCCCCAATCACACCCATCGAGCCAGACATCTTCGAAGACGACGATGAAGGATGGCAGGATATGCCGGTCGTCCGGGACGCAGATGAGTTCGCCGGCGGATTGGACGAGGAGGACCAGAAGAAGTACAAATATGTCCCATCCGCTAAGAAAGACTCCGGAGTCGGGAAGCAAATCGGGAATGCGACCGGGAACGTACTGGATGTCGACTTCGAAGGGCAGGAGTGGAGGACTAAGGTCGATCAGAACGAAGGCGAGTACACACGGCTACGTTTAAACGAAGAAGACGAGTCGGACGAGGTGCACATGCGGACGAAGTACCTCTTCGACGGGGACAAGGCCATGACTCCGCTTAGCCAAATGCAAGCTACGAAGGACCTTCTTACGGAGGCGCAGCGCGTAGCCTATGTTGGTCTCTGCGCCCTCACAAGTCGCGAGATGTCCGACAGGCTCAAGGCCCTTAATCGCAAGGAGCTGAAGAAAGCCATTGAGAACATGGAGCTGTGGGCTCTGAAGATCATGGGTCGGTTATATTACCATATGGAACTTACGACTGAAGGTAATCTCTAGTCGGTCCAGTGCGCACAGAGTGATCTCATGCTAAACGAGTGGGCAGAACAAAAGATGATCGACAGTCTCGCTATGCACGGTATCCAAGCCAAGGATCTCGTACCCGCTCTTATGACTACCCACACAGTCGCCAACCCCGAATACGATCCGATCGAAGCTCAGCGACAAGCCGAGGAGCATCTGACTGCTGAAATGGCAAAGCTAGATGCTATGGAGAGCGAGTCCGCGGACGTCTCAGACTCGTTAGCCACCAAGCCCAAGGCGGCGACGAGTCCGGAACTCAAAGACACACCTAAACCGGCGCAGACGACTGCGAAAATCTTGGAGGATACGTCGGAATCCGTTCCCGGTGTCAGCACGCACCTGTCTGCCGCGGACAAGAATGTCACACTAGACATCCGGTGGACCGTGCTTTGCGATCTCTTCCTTGTACTGATTGCCGATAGCGTCTACGATGCTCGCTCTCGTGTGCTGCTAGAAAACGTTGCGCTCAAGCTCGGACTCGGGTGGCTGGACGTCGTGAAGTTCGAGCGACGAGTTACCGAGGCGCTTGAGATCGAAGAGAGCATCGAGACGCTCGAGCAGCAAGATACAATCAAGGGCGTACAGAAGGCGACCCGGAGGCGTCGGTTTATGATGCTCGGCTTGGCTACACTGGGTGCGTGTAGCAGTATAACGCAGTATGAAGGTGGACTCATGGTATACAGGCGGCGGTCTTGTCATCGGGCTGTCGGCGGGTCTCCTTGCGCCCGTCATCGGTGCCGGCCTTGGAGCTGCGTTTACGACGATCGGAATCACAGGCACAACTGGATTCCTGGCGGGGACTGCTGGAGCGGCCGTCATTACCACGGGCGGTGTCCTCACTGGATCGGGGTTGGCTGCCCAAGGAATGGCGAACAGAACCAAATACGTCCGGACATTTGAGATTCTTCCGTTGCACAACAACAAACGAGTGAATTGTATCCTCACAGTCCCTGGGTATGTACGGCGCTAACCTCCGCGCAATGTCGACTCACTGAAGGGGGCTCTCGAGTGCAGCTTCATGAATGGTCGCTACGATGACGTTCGCCTTCCGTTCAGTGTCCTGGATCCTGTTGTGGGTGACGTCTTCAGTGTGCTCTGGGAACCGGAGATGATTCGAGAGACCGGAAGCGCACTCAAGATCCTCACGAGCGAAGTCCTGACGCAATTGGCGCAAACTGCGCTGCAGGCCACCGTAATGACCGCACTGATGAGTGCTCTGCAGTGGCCAATCAGTGAGTCTTGGATGACTCATACCTTCGCCCGATCGCACTGACAGAGGTGCTATGTAGTTCTAACCAAGTTGGGCTACCTCATCGACAATCCATGGTCCAACGCCCTTGACCGAGCGAAGTCCGCGGGACTTGTTTTGGCGGACGTCCTCATCCGCCGCCACCTCGGCGTGCGCCCCATCACCCTGATCGGATTCTCGCTCGGTGCTCGAGTCATCTTCTATGCATTGCTCGAGCTTGCGAAGCAGAAGCACTTCGGTATCGTGCAGGACGTAATCCTCTTGGGCGGAACCGTCACCGCGCCCCAGCGTACATGGCTCGAAGTGCGATCAGTCGTCTCCGGCCGCTTCGTCAACTGCTACGCGCGGAATGACTGGGTGCTGAACTATCTCTTCCGCGCCACCGCTGGTAGCTTGAACACAGTCGCGGGACTACGGCCAGTGGAGAATGTTCCTGGAGTAGAGAATATCGATGTCACGGACAAGATCGCTGGGCACATGAGCTATCGAACGTTCATGCCGCTAATCCTGGATCAGCTTGGTTTCCCTGTCTCTGCGGACTACTTCGATGAGCCGGTGGTGAGTACGGCCCGTGACATTACTGCCGATGAGCTTGGTTGGTCTCATTCGTCATCGTTTGATAGGAGCCCGACTTCGAGGGTGAGCGGATAGTGGTCCGGGAGGGCGAAGAAGAGGAGAAGAAGCGCGGGTGGTTCTCCCGGAAGAAGAGAAACTCGGCAGAGCCAGCGCGCGCCTCGCGTCCACCCTCAGTAGTATCGGCACTCCCCTCCCAGACAGAGAAACGATCGTCTCTGTCCAGTAACGGTGATGACGACCTACCACCGCGGGAGGCAGCGATTGCCTCAGCTCCGTCGGCCCCCAGTGCATCCGCCGTTGACATTCCTCTGCCCCCAACCCCTGCTACCGAGTCCGCCCCCATTGGAGAGGCAGAGGGCGATGTGTCAAGTGCTCTCCCCGCGACTGCGGGGTTCAATCTCGCAGCCATCAAGGAAGTCATAGGCAAGGACACTGACCCATCGGATCTGCAAATCACAGCCCCGAATCGATTCCCCACACCCCGCATTCACGAACCAACACAACGCTCTGAAAGCGTGCCGCTCCCTTCGCCAGTACCGAGTTCACCCGACGCCACACCTACCATGCGCACCTCCCATGATGTGAGGCAGGTGGAGAGCCAGCCGGTAGCAGGCCCGAGTTCCTACGACCGCCGCGAAGTCCATCAACGTTCACGTTCCTTCGAATCGGCTCTTGGGGAAGAAGATGATGACTTATCGTCGCAGTTCTCCGGGCCGTCCTCGCGAGCAGCGGAGGAACCCGCGTATGGCTCAGCGGCTGCAAGCAGCTCATTCTGGCCGTCTGATGCGGCAGAATCCACACCGACGTTCAACGCGTTTGGAGCCTACAGACCGATGTTCGGTCAAGGCGCATCCCTCGACGCTACACCATCTACGACACCGACCCCATTCGATCGCTTGGCTTCATCACCACTCACCCGCAATCCGTTCGCCTCACCTCCAGGAGACTCACTAATGACATTCGGTAGTATCGACGGATCAATCACCCACTCGCCTTCACCCTCGAACGTGAACGTGGAGAGGGATCCGTGGAATTTCACTTCCAGCGCGTACAGCCGCGACGTACGGAAGAAAGGCGCAAGCACGCTGGACCTGAACCCATGGCAGAGTTGATGACGGGTGTGGAAGATTTTCATTGGTCAACTACCCCACAGTGGTGTCGTCTCTGTCTCTCTGGCTATCGCACGTTCTCTGGAAGCATCTTACATCTTCATATCTAGCGCATTGTATTCCATCGATTGAACATCGCAGCGTATTTAGCATCTCGGGCTCGTCCTCCCCGCAATCGCGGGTTGATTGAACGATGAAAGTTGCCATACTGGGCTTCCGGGGGAATTCACCACCCCAAGGCATCGCTCGCGATGCTGTTTAGGTTAAGCGGCACGGCAGGCTTAATCGTGCTAGCTCACCTCACATGGTAGTTTCCACTTGGCCCCAATCGGAGGACCCTCGGAGCATGATTCTCAACCGCTGGGCATCCGATTTCCCATCCCCCCAGTGGATAGAGCGAGCTTAGACTCGAAGCAACGTCCTTGTTCGATCCTTGCAACATCCTGGCATCTACTGACTAGAACCGAGAACGCGTAACCAAGCCTCAACTGTCCTAGACTGAAGGTTGCGATCACCGCCCCCATGCTGTGTACTTACCTATTAGGCAGGATGCCGGTAGCTCTGCGCGGCGTCGACCGAGTCGATTATTGCCTCCCTAGGTGGGTCCGTGATTCTATGTATGTGCATCTCAGATGGAACAACGACACACTGACACTTCTTTAGCGCCTACTACTGCCCTTGGAGTGTTGGAGACAGCGACGGATGTGTCGGTACGGCGGTACCAAGTCGGTACGCTGTGCTAACCGAAGGTAGCATGCGACCGGGTCTCCAATCTTGATGCATGATGGGTGGGGCGTTTAGCTCATCGCCCACACAGCAATTGCCTATAAAGTCCTCTACAGCAACCTCCATCCTCAGCGTTGTGCTAAGCCCTTCGAATTTTGCGCACCGTCCCCCTCATCCGCCACCACAGTACCGCGTCGCTACTCTCGTCATAACGCCATAGCCTCTTGCCTACTATGATGGCCGCCTTGATGACTCCTCGCTCTCGCGCTCGCTCGCCACCACGGCCAATCCTCAAGCGGGACTCGTATCCCGCACCTCTGGCGGAGGAACTTCCTTTCACGACGTGTGACTACATACTCTCCCCTCACGTCCACTTCCCGCCCACCCCCCACATGTCGTCGCTGCGCTTCACTCATTCACCTACGACCTACGATCGCGCACCGATTATCGTCTCTCCGAATGGACACCTCCAATTGCCCAAGCGCGGAGAGCGCAAGCTCCACTCGCCTCCGGCGAACTTCGACAACGAACGGCGGGGCCGTTCTCGCAGTCGGAGCTCCAGTCGTGAGCGCGGCGGCGATTCACCGGAGGACGTAAAGGGGAGCTACTTCCACCCGCGCGCATTCGAAGCCTGCGCCCCGGAGCCGCTCGAGGTTCCCACCACAATGCTTGACATTCCATCTCCGCCCATCCTTGTTCCGGACCTATCGCCTTCGGAGGAGTCCGATGACCTCGTGGAGACGCCGCCAGACCCGAGCGCAATGGTCGCAGCGTCCATTCACGCCTTGAACCCTGCCTTCACGGCGCCTTCATCAGCCGCCAAGGGCGATGTTCGTACCAACGCTGGGAATCGCCCTCAGCCACGTTCGCCGAGGCGGCCAAAGGGGAGGCCGTCCCTGAGAAGGAGCGGTGCTATCGTGACGTTTGCTCCGGAGTTGGATGAAGGATGTTTGGGAGGTTTCTGATTGCTGCATGCTCGAGAAACTCTGTTCACTTTCTCTCCGGGTCTTACGCGTTTGTGTCGCTGGTCGATGCATACGATACCAACTTGACTTCGATACCAGAACTCTCGACTGCAGTAGTCTTCTCTGTAGCGCTAGCAAGCGCGTCACGCGCACAATGACAAGTGTACACTATCTTTGGGCCCTCACAAACAATTCGCGAAACGTGGGCTGCGACATCATTATTGTCGAATTCGTGTACAGAACACCAGATGCTCGATCACTGGACGTGAGTACGTCTCAACGGCACCCCATAGCCTCAAGGGAGCATCAGACATTCATCGAAGTCGTACAGAAATACAGAATACAGGTGCTACAAGTATGTCTACAATCGGCTCATGAAACACGTCTAGTTACAGACAGATGCATGAATGCGTCAATCAGGCTCGACTTCAACAGTGCAACCGCGACAGAAAATTGGAAATCTGGGAGGTCGGGATGACAGACGAGACAGTCTATGCAGTGACCGTCTGTCTCTTGCGGAAGTACACCTTTGCGCTCATATCAGGGAGCACAGCCGCTGCGAACCACTTGTTCGGCGGCCTAGGACCGTCATCTTCGAACTTCATATCGAACTTCAGGACAAGGTGGGCAATGATCGTCTTCAGCTCATTGCCAGCAAAGAAACGACCGGGGCTGTGGAATCAGTCAAATAAGCACAAATTGCAATCATGGACCCAAACGACGTACCAGGCATGCTTGCCATGTCCGAAGGGCACGTACTCGGGCGACGTGCTCACGAACTGGTGTTTGATCCGTTCGCTCTCGTCTGCCCTCATGTCGGAGAACCGGAACGGATTGAATACGCCAGCGTCATCATAGTTATCGTCGTCCCAATGCGTCGCGTCAGCAGCGGCTCCGACCAGCGTGCCTGCCGGTATCACCGTCCCGTCGGCGAGTCTGATGTCAATCATGGCTTTGCGGATGACAGACACTGCGAGACAACCATCGCCATCAACGACACGTCGCAAAATACGGTCGTCGGTCGGTGCGTACCGCCACTCGTGCCGTTGAAGCGTTGTGACTCTCGCATGAAGCTGTCGAGTTTCCACATCTCGCTGATTGCTTGCTTCGTCCATCCGTGCTTCTTGATGGCCGTCTCGATCTCTTCGCGAAGTGGCGCAACAACCTCGGGGGAGGCCGCAATGTGGTAGAGGGCATGTGTCACGCTCTGCCCATTTCATGAGCGGTCGGACCTTTCGATGTGAGATGAGATAAGTTGTACGTACGATGGAAGATGTGTGGATGGCGACAAAGTTGCTTGATAGGAGGGCAGAGACCACGATCTCCGCTCTGACGCCCTTGGCTTTGGCTTCTTCCGTGAGCCAGGTCAGCAGGTTTTTCTTGTGCCAACATGACGAAGGGATTTTCAGTCGCAGAGTATTCTGGTACGCGAATCACTCACCGGTTTGTCGCCCCATTCCTTTCCGTGGTGCTCGAATTGCCGGAACGTTTCGTCGACAATAGGTCTCACAAGGACGGCAAATTTCTTCAGCGCATTCTTCGACCAAGGGAGTAAGCGGCCCACGATGCTACACAGATGGTCAGGTTCCGCGCGAGAGGTGACACAATGAACGACAACGCACGGCTTCAACATGATTGGCGTAATGGTCATGATAAAGCGACCCTTTGCGACATCTTTAGCGTAGTTCAAGACGATCTCCAGGTATTCCGAGTTCCGGCCTGGGGCAGCGTATCAAGACATGGAGTAATAGACTCAGGGTGCTATGCTCACACATCGGGAGACCGATAAACACGCGATTGCTCGCACGACACACGACACGCGTCATTGCGGGGAAGGCGACGACACCGACCCATTCTGAAACCGACGGTGAGTGTACTCCATAACGGCAGCGCGCCGAGACAAACCATCGCCCTCGTCTGGAATGGCCTCTTGCAGGGCTGACGCGACTTCGTCCGCAACGTCTGGCATGAGGACGCCCAAGTTGCGCGTGAAGGGTCCACGGATCACTGCAATATGCATAGGGTTCTCGTGAATCTCTTTCGCGATCGTGTACCTGGCCTGCACAAGCTATACGCGTGACGCTGAGAATGAAGATCTACATGGCCACAGAGTGAAAGTGGAAGACCTACTTCTTCAGCAGCATCCATGAAGGACATCTGTTCATCGGGGAATTTCCGGAGTTCGTCATTCATGGCAGCGCCGCTGAACACCACTACCCAGCGATCCAGTAGAGGCACCCTGAATACAGAACCTCTGTACTACATGGGAAATGATCTCAGATCGAGGCGAATAACACATTCGAAGCTATGATTGGCATACCTTCGAGTAACCTTCCTGAAGCATCTCGCGCGCATTTACGAAGAATTTCAGCGCGCCCCAATAGGACAGGATGGGTGCAGAAGGCCCCACAGCTGGTATGCGGTAGAGCTATGAAGCAGGTGAGTGAAGCGACAAGCGACATACGGGAAACCAACCGGATTCATTCTCCTCCGCACGAGAACGAGCAGCGGAGCTGCGAGAATCAACGCATAGATGATCTCTCGTTCATACATGGCGATGTCGTGGCAAAGTTAGTTAATCACAAAGGACGGATGGGCAAGGACTGCAGCCTTGGCGTCCACACGGAGGGTGCACCCCCAGGCTTTATGTATTGGCGGAGCTCGCAATAGACCGACGTATAACTGAGCTCACACGCGGAGGTAGGAGGGCTTTGCGGCGCGCAGGCTAGATCGTACCTGGGTCGATATTTTGCAACAGCGACAGCCGCAGGAGGCCGCGCGGCACTGTGGAGTTCCTCTACATATAAGCTTCACCGTTGGAACTCTTTCATGACAACGGGGGGATGACATGCTCACTGGCCTGCCGGGCTGCCTAGCATGATGATAAATACCCAATGGGAACAGCGCACACAGACGCATCCCAGCTCCGAACCCTGAGGTATGCCAGAAGCTGCTTCCGAAACGGCCGCTTTATTCGCCTGGCGATTTGTCGCACTGCGCGCGGGGTTTGAGAAGCAGCCCATGTCCGGGCCTCGCTGCCAGATGCGGGCGACGGTGGGAAGGTTGCAAAGATCCCAGTCTAGTGTGACATCATTCATTGCGAATCGCTACGATGGACGAGTGTCACTTAAGCTTAAAAAGTCGAAGGTCAATCGTACCACTCACACAGACGAGCGTTTGCGTGAAAGGGCCCGTATCCGAAGCATTCAGCGCAGATAGCGTGGAATGGGAGAAGCGCTCACTGCAATGTCGTGGAGAGAGGGCTGTAGATCATTTACTCTCGTATCCACAGCACACGAATAATACGGGCGCAGTGCCGGCTTATTTCACGTCTTTGCCGGTAGGAGCGTGCCTGTTAAGTATATCTTTGACGTAAGTACCTCCGTTCCATGCAGGCAGAACGGTCGAACTTTGGGTGGCGCGCACTCACAAAATCCCTTTTGCCAAACGCGCCGCAGTCCTGCAGGCGTCCCTGACGCGCAGCGGCTCCGACCGGCGCTCGTTACTGGCAGAACAACAACACTTGACAGCAACGGAGATGGTCTCTTGGGCCCCAATTTCTCGACACGTACATACCACCGTGACTGTGAACATATATCCTCTTGGTAACCGATGCCACAGGCACCGAACGTGGGTAAGTTGTAACTTTGATGCGGCAGTGTGTATGCGTCCGGGTGGCATGCTGTTTTTACATTGTCGACGATCTCAACGGCGAGTGGTTCGTCGTAGCTTGCCAACTACGCAACCTTCCCGCAAACCCGTGACTCTGATCACGATCGAGTCCTGAGTACTCAACGACAGTGAGCTTCATTGACAGTTTGAAAGAGTACGATTAAGGCAGCGTACCTCACACTACGAGCAAGCGCTCCTCGACGCAGAAGCTGTGCCATGTAAGGCTCCTTTGTTAGCGGGAATCGCACTATCCGCGCTCGGGCAGGGAAGACCTGCCAGAGTGTACATGGCTCACACGAGCCTTATCACAGCCGATACCCGAGAAGCCGTCCCCCGATGTTCCGATAATTGGGATGAAAGCTGATTATACTACTCCAAATTGCCCGTGTAGCGACGCGTCACTACCTGGAGGCCCGAAGCTAGCCTTCACTGTTCTCCACCCACCCTGTTTACCGCGTTCCAGGGGTATCACTGCAAGCTTCAAGCACCGCGTTAGCAGTTTGGACCGGCAATCGCAACAGGGAGTCGGGGTCCTAAAGAGGTGCTTTGGAATCTTGGATAAGCTCGTCTCGACTCTCGACGTTTGTCTGTGTGGAATGAGGCTGCAGCAGGCCCATCCAACCGGACATGCGGCTGTCGAGGGAAGTCGAGAGACCCTAGATAAGTAGGCAGAAGCCAATGCGAAGACATTGGCAATGTACAGAGTCCATGATGAGGTCGAAACATAGCCCAGACCGTGACACCGCGGATAAGTTCGAGTGTGCCGCCAGCGTCTACGGAAGCAATCCGCTGACGATTGGTGCATACGTATTACGTAAGCAGATATCGTACTGACTCGGAGTAAGTTATGTAGTACGAGTGGCCATGGCTGGAGCTGGCTGCCGACCTTCTCATTTCACCATGGCTAGATCACCCGGTCACATCTATCACTGCAATTGAATAGACCAATTAGATAGGAAATTATCAAAATGATTCGTCGCTTCCTTCGATTGCGTGTACTACTGCTCACTGAGGCTCACTGCATGCTCATGTCCACGAGTCGTCGTGATACTAGCTATAGCAACGCGACTTCTAACCTACGCAGACCAGGAGTATACAATCGCAGGGAGGAGTAACACACAATGCCAATAACAACAATCGGAATTGATCAGCCATTGAAACTGACATATACTGGCAGGGTTCTCTACCACCCAAGGACCGCGGCCTGCAGGCTGTTGCTTGAATGCTTCACATCGACGAACCATATGGATGCGAGCAGGCATATGATAATGGACTCTAACTCTACTTGATCAGTACCTGGAACCTCGCGAGGGAGCAAACTCTCGACACGACACCCAATTGGCCGACACCACGGTCGACTGAAGTCAGAGATTCAGCGTGACCACTGACAACAACTGGGGTCAGCCCCATGGTCATCGCGGTCAATCGCTCAACTGCCTTCCTAGAGGCGGAAGCTAGTAGCGTGTTGTACTAGCGTCACTGGAACGCAGGCAAGCCATTTCCCTTGTTAGCACTGAAATAGAGCCGAGGTGGGGCAGACCGGCAGGTAGACTAAGAGGTACACGTAAAGCACATATGGTGAGCAGACTCGGAGTCCGGGCGCGCTCTCACTGAACGACCGCCCTTGCCCCCCTCTCCTCAACAAGGCGATATCCGGAGCATACTTGGGAAAGACTAGTAGCGCAGCAGGTTTGATCCGCATAGTAATTCTAAACATTCCATTGCACAGCGATTACGGCACTTGGTGTACAGGTATCATCGAATATTTGCTACAAGATCGAGGTCACGTACGAACCTCACAAGAACATCAAGAATAAGTAAGTATATAATCGGCATACATCCGGATTCCAGACACGAGCGTCGCGCATGCCGCCCGCTACCGCTTTTCAGTCGACGAAGTTCATCTTCAATCCGTGAGGAATGATCGCGTTCGGCTTGTACGCCGCGCCTTCGAGGAGGCCGTCCCTGCCCGCCCTCAGCCGAATCTCGACGCTGCGGTGCACGTTGAACACGGCGTCGTCTGGCACGGTCCGGCCCCTGCCCCAGTTAGTGCTACACAACGCCGACCAGTCAGCTCCATCTCGTTCAATACGAATCACTGCGAAACAGCAATGCTCACATCCACTTATCGACCCACCCATACATCTTGTCGCGCACGCGGTGCACGAGCGGGATGACCTCGAGGATCCACCACAACCGCGAGATTTTCAGCTCGTCAAAGATCGGACACAGTGCGTCGATTAGGTCCTCCTGCTCCTCGCTCAACCGCGGCCCATGATCCTCGCCATCCACGAGCGTCACGTCCGAGCGGCCGCGCGCGTGGCGCGGGCGGATGAGCGGCGAGCCGGGCTCGGCGAAGAGCGGCGGCGGGCGCGGGGCGTTCTTGGAGAGCGCGTCGGGGTCGAGCCCGACGTTGCGCAGGAGCTCGGAGTGGAAGCGCACGCCAATCCCGGTGAGGAAGCACTCGCGGATCATCCAGCGCAGAGGGATGCGCGCGAGGTTGTGTCTGCTCGTGTTCTCCACGGAGCCGCCGCCGACATCTGATGTTATAGTCATCGATCAATGCTTGTCAAAGCCTGCAAGGACGGGACGACTTACCTGTGTGGCAACCGGCGAACCACACCTCCTTCACATTCGTGACGGCGTTATGTCCGTCAGCAGCGGAGAACTCTTGCTCATGACGCATCTCTTCCTGGCTGCTCGAGCGTCTCTGGCCCGGCTTTCTGCCCTTCGCGTCCTTTGCGCTCTTACCCCAGCCGCTCGCTTGGCGCTGCCCCGCCTTGGGCATTTGGCCCGGCTGCACGCCTTGCTTGAGCTCGAGCTCGGTCGGCCACTGGTAGTGGTTCGCCTTGAATTTAGCGCGGTGTTCGTCGAGCGAGAGCGCGTGCCGGAAGATCTTGATCGCGCTATTGGAGGAGGTAAAGGGAAGTGTGTGCGGGATGAGTCCGACGGAGCGAACGGTGTCCCTGTGGGTCGTCCGTCAGCACCGCATTATGGTGGGCGGGCCCCGCGCGAGAGACTTACCACACGCCGATGAACTCGATGTCGATGTCCATCGAGAACGTTTTCTTGAATTCCGTGGACTGCCTCCAACCCCATTCGTCGTCGCGCGTGAACATGTGGTATGCGAAGGGAACTTGTTGGTGATTTGACCTGGGCAGGAGGCCAACCTAGCATTGGAGGTGTCAATCTACACCTGCATTGTACATCAACGCCCACACGGGTACTCGCCTTGTGGATCATGCCAGCCAGAGCCCTGGCAGTATATGCGCCGCGAGAGAAGCCGAATAGGCAAATTTTATCCCCGGCGCGATCTAGATGAGGCCCGCCATTACTTCTTTGAAAGCATCACGTCAAATGAAAACGGCATACAATTCGACATGAGGAACTCGTAGCCGCCTGGAGACGCCGTTAGCTCTGCTGCATGGTTGCACAACACAGTGAGTGGCTTACCCATGACATGCGCATTCAGGTTCCAAGCGATCATCTCGTCGAGAGTTTTGGAGATACCCGCGTATAGCGGCGTCGCGATTTCTGGGATCGTATAGGTGCCGATGCCAGACTAGGCGACAAACATGGCAGGCCTGTTAGTACAGGAACAACGCATACCACGATGCGCTATGGTACCTGATAATACACCATCTGTTCCTCGGGGTTGTCCTTCATAAGCATGGAGAAGAACAAGATGACATTGGAGTTCTAGCACCGATCGTATATGAGCATCCTTCGTGGTGAGACATTGTCAGACTTACATCGGTGTCG
Source organism: Rhodofomes roseus (assembly GCF_022264815.1). Taxonomy (NCBI): domain Eukaryota; kingdom Fungi; phylum Basidiomycota; class Agaricomycetes; order Polyporales; family Fomitopsidaceae; genus Rhodofomes; species Rhodofomes roseus. Next base: position 1,203,528 of record NW_025952965.1, on the reverse strand, counting down.
AACTGGTCGCCAGTGCCATCAAAGCAGAGGACGAGCGTGCGCGGCGTCTGTTTCGATGTTGGTGGTATGACATCCCGGTCATTAGGTGTTGAAGGGAAGTCGACGTTGGTCGGGCTCGGCGACACTGAGCATGCGTTGCTCATGGCGGAGGAGGTCAGCTAAGATCTGGGAGGGAACGGAAATTGGGGAGATAGGAAAGGCGGGATAAGGGAGGGCGGGAAGGCGGGGAGGGCTTCTTATACATGGCTGGCCGAGGGGACTGGAAAGCTGGCCGGGAAGTGTGAGTCGCAGGAGGCATGAGGCGGGGAAGCGACCACACGAAGACATATGTCGCCGCGGGGAAGATCACTGAAAGCGTGCGCGGGCAGGAGCGCCGCTGCTATTCCCGGCCACGAGGGCCTGCGAGTGCAGCCATGAGCAGGGAAGGCCAGCCACAGCCGCCGCAACCCCCGCCCTGTTTGGGTATAGCCTGTGCCCCGGAGAGTGTCCGGGTGTCTGCTCAGCGCGCGCTTCCACAGTCGTCAATTTCCCCGCTGCCCATTGCACACCATGCTCGGACGTGAGGCCTTGAAATTCCTATCTGTCGCATCTTCAATGTCCGTGTCAGTGGATCCAATGCAACAGGAAAGGTTGGAGGACACGGGACCATGATGATCATAGCGCTGGACTGCTATCGTCACTGACAGGCAGTGCGGGCGCCGTTTAGCGTCTTATGGAACAAATAATCCGACCACAGGCAATGGAAGGACGAGTTATGGCGGACGAGTTATGGCGGTAGAGCGTCATGTGCAAGAGGCTATTGCACGGATTGGGCAACGAAGCGACCGGAGACGTGGTCCACCGGGGTCGTGGTCGGAAGAAACTCTCGTCCTGGTTAGCATTCCGGAAACGAGATTCTACAGACACGGTCACGTGCTCCATATGACTGGCACAGTACGCGCGTGCCACACAGACATCTCGATCATCTCAGCCTGTGTCGAGCGGCGTCGAGGGAACATGTCATGTCATTAGGCACTCTAATGCTTGTAAAGAAAACACTTATCATGACGTTTCCATCAACAATGTTACGCGGCAGCCTCGGCTTGTAGTAGAGGCACCGCCGGATTGAGTCCCCGGAACCTTCAAGAATAGCAATGATTGAGTTGAGTGGTCGCAGGTGTGTTGGACAAGTGCTGCATGCTGGCCTAGTGTAGATGTCCACCATTCATACTGTTTACAGTGGTCGTTCAATGTACGCGACATCGGTAATTGCACAGGTTATCACGACGCCGGACGAGGGAACAGCGGCTATCTACGCAGTGATACATGAATGCATCGTGGATTGACGTTACTGGAAGTGGAACCATAGCAATGACACTCGAATCTATGAGTCAACCCGCCTCCGGCCTACAGCCCACTGGCACCGACGCATACGAAATCGGAAGACGTGCTTACCAGCACACTTGCTGTTCATGGCCACGCACAAGCGGTGACATCCTCATGATAGTGCTACGCACATTCCCTGCGCACAGATGGGGAGCCAGCGTATGGCTCATAATTAGGACTCATCCTCAAGTCCCCGTTCCACCACCACCTGGCTACTCTTCAAGAGTAAATACTCTTTCTTCGACTCGCGTGTTTGGATCTCTTGTAGGATCTCTTGTATCTGAAGTAGTACCTCGATTTCGCCCTGTCTCTGTCCGATTGAGAGTGCTGTTGAGTCCTCGACTGCCTTCCGCTGACCAAGGGTTCTAATAGTACACGGTCTCAGATGATATGATAGATCTAGTCAGAATCACCGCCACGGCGCCACCTCGATCCTCATTGACATGAGCGCCAATATCAATCAAACCTCGATCCCAGCTGATTCAGCAACAGGTTCATCTAGCCGCCCGCGTCTTGCGCGCGCCAGGACGCTCGGCGCACAACATCACCTCTTGCTGACAACGCCCACCACTGCCAACACAGACCGACACAGCCAGACACTACCCCCAGTCACTCATGGCCCCCGCAGAGAAAGACAAGACCGCCAATGGCGAGCCCAAGCCGCGACGCCGCCCCGGTCGTGTCCCCGTCTCGTGTGCCGAGTGCCGCCGGTAAGTGGCGGCCGTCTGCTGAACGGATCTAGCAACTGACTTGCCGGCGACATTCCAGCTTGAAGCTGAGGTGTGACCGGAAGGTGCGTCGGGGCGGGAGAGTGATGGTTGTGGGCTGATGGGCAGTAGGTTCCGTGCGAGACGTGCGTGAAAAGGGGATGCTCTGCAATATGTCCAGAAGGTACGCATGCCGTGTCCGTCTGCGCCCGCCATGGTGTCTTGACGGGGATATGCAATAGGCTCGTTGACAACAGGAAAGGGCAACCGGTGAGATCCGTTTGTTCCTGTGTCTCGAAGACAGCGGCTGAAGCCACGCAGCCTGGCGCTGGCGGACGCGGAAGAGCTGCACAAGAAAATCGAGCGCCTGCGGGACCGCTGCGGGAAACTGGAGTATGCACTCCGGACACTGCAAGCTGCCGTCTCGGATGAGCCACATCCCCTGCTCCGGGAGGAGTCCAGCATGGACGTCCCCCCGTCGGTGGGATCGAGTGGCTCGTCCCCTGGAGGGCCCCTGCTTACTCAGGAGGACGAAGAGATCCTCGACGCGTTTGGTACGATACATGTCGTCCGCTGCAAGTCAGTCCTTGACCCGTTTCGCAGGAACGCTCACCTTGGGTATACGAGGAGAAGCGAGATTCTTCGGTCAAACATCACGGTCGGAGGTACTTCTCGCGCAGCTGCTCGTCCCGCTGTATCTGACTGTCCTCTTGTACCGCAGTATCTCATTCACGTCAGGATTCCTCACTGGGACCCTACGCATATGAGCTGAACGCGGCGTATTAGGCACCGACACGGACCACCCCACCGGCCGACTCCTTCCCCCGCCTCTCAGCCTTGCTCGTCGCCGAGGCACAACTTGAGCTCGACACGCCATGCCGCAATACCGAGATACGGCACGAGATCTACGCGTTGATGCCCTCGCTCTCACAGGCATGCCGGCTCTGCGAGATTTTCATGGAGTACGGGCAGTACATGTGAGCCATGACCGCGCGCCAGACGCTCTGTGGGCTAAATGGAGGGGCAGATGGTTTCCGATGCCTCGAGCAGAGCTGTTCGATGACATCCTGGGGAGTGTGTACAAGACTCAACCGTGAGTCGCTCAGTTCCTCGGTATGAGGGGGAACGGCTGACAGCGATGGATACAGCGATTCCGCGTGTAACATTGCGTCCACACACGCGTTCTCGGTCCTCTACATGGTCTTCGCCCTTGCTACGCTCTTCGACCCGAACGTCGCGCCCTACTCCGTCGAGGCGCACGAGTACTACGTTCTCTCGCGCATTTGTCTCCGGTGCGCGCCGCCCATTCACGATACAACCCTCCACGCGATCCAGAGCCTGGTACGTATTCGCTTTTGAAGGGTGTGCGCGTGTTGATGATGGGGGCGGTCGTTCGCGAATGGGCATGCGCAGTTATACCAGGCACAGTATCTGGAGATGAGCGACTGCGAGCCGGCGCATACAGGCTCGCACAAGGCGTGGCTGACGATCGGACTTGCTATGAAGCTGGGACACGGTGTGAGCGCGTCTGCTCGTGGATGTTCAGGACGAAAGCTAAAACCCAAGTGGTGCACAGATCGGTTTGCGTGAGTGGATTCGTTGACATTGTAAGCGGGGATCCGAACGTGTGCGCAGACGTCAACAGCACCAGGTGGAAACTCGACTATGATGCTGGCCAGAGAAGAGCACGGGTGTTCTGGCAGCTGTTCTTCCAGGATACTTGGCAAGTACGTCTGGTGCCTCTCTGATTGTGGACGCTGTCCGACGGTGACCTCGCAGAGCTTTGGTTTTGGGCGGCCGCCCAGCATGTGTCTCTCGTTCGTCGACTGTCCCTTTGCTAAAGACCCAGAGGAGCGGATAAACGCGCAAGGCCAGAAGGAGGGCGGATGTACGTCACGGCTTCCTTGATCCCGCGCTGTATCGCACGCTAACCCCCAGCGGACAGACCACGCGTGGACGTGGCAGTATACGAAGCTTCTGAGCAAGATCATCTTCTCCGTGTTTGGCGCGAAGACCCCGCAGTACTCGGCCATCCTCGAGTACGACCGTATGGTCCGCGACTTTCCCGTGCCCGTCAACCTGCGCCCGAATTGTGGCCAGAACTGCGGAGAGCCCATTGACCTCCCTGTACCACAGTTCATGCAGCGCTTCTGGACCTTGACGCAGAAAGAGGCTAGTGAGTGGACGCCTGATACATAGTGGCGGGCAGCTGATCCTCCGAAGCGTTGTTGAGTTTGCACAGACCGTGGTTTGCGCAGGCTCTGCACGAGCAGCCGGGAGACCTCCTTCGACACCGTTATGGTCCCTCGGTTATGGCCATCTACCGGTCTGCATGGCGAATCATCGAAAGTGCCAGGGAGGCGCACAAGCGTGCTGGAGTCGTTGCTTCGAGAATCGGCGCTGTGTGGTCCCAGTGTCTTGCTGCCGGGGTAAGGTTCTTCTATGTTTTCCGCGAACAAAAGGCGGATCACTGAGCGGGAGGCACCAGATCGTGATGTGCCTGTTAGTCACGCGCGCCCCGACATCGGCGCTGGCGGCGTCTTCGCTGCAGGAACTCGATGTCCTCCTCGAAGTATTTGAGCAGGCTGCCGTCACGAGCCAGATCGCTTCCAACAATCTCGTACGTACTCATTTACTCCGCAACATTCTTCTACTACAATATCAGCCCATATGTAGGAGGTCGTCCGGAAGCTCCGCGGGCAGGGATATGAGGTGCTGCACAAGCCCCGTACGCCCGGAGAATCCACTGCGAACGCGATCATCGACAGGGAACTCGATCGCCTCGGCGGCAAGACGCATCTTATCTCGTCCATGCACGAGCCTCCACTGGCGTGTACCCCCGCAAAGCGGAGCAACGAATCCGGCTCCAATTCTTCCTCGTCGCCCGCGAGCGGCAGCTCAGGCGCAGTCTCCTCGGACATGATCCATCCGACGATCATGCAGGACCTGCGCGTCTTCGAGGGCATCGACGTCGCGAGCCTGAGCACCAGCGGCGCATCGTCGGCGCTGGACGTGGGCCAGTATAACTTTGCGGACGTGTTCAATGGCATGCAGCCGCAGCAGGGCCAGGCTATGCCGCTGCACCAGCAGCAGCAGATACACCCGCAACAGATGCAGCAACCACCCGTACCTGGTCCGGATATCTTTGACGAGCTGTTTGGCGCACAGGCGTTCCCGCCGGAGCCAGAGCCTCCTGTGGGCCCGCCTGTGCTGGACGCCACTTGGCAGTCGTTTATCGAGCAGTTGGGCTTTTGAAGCATAGATTCGTGTACATTAGTAGTCGCATGTATTGTAACGGATCCGTACTAATACAGGGTGATACTCTCCTACAATCATGAGTTTCAATGATATGACAAAGCCTAGAGAGTCCGAAGACGTAAGCTTGTTGCCACCAGTGGTGCGACGGCCAGACCCACAAACGAAGCTCTGCCTCGGATGGATATGCACGAGTGACGAGAGGTTGCTGATTGTGTGGACTAATGGTGGTCTGGGATGTGGGCGAGGACATGGCGGTGGCGGATGAATCATGAGAGCATGTAGGCGCGCGGATCCCGACGGATGACGGTGGCAGGCGACTCGTATATTCGCAATCTCAGATCATCAATATCGCTCATACACTCCCGATCTCGTTCTCTTCCCCCAGAGCCGCAAGTACTAGTACTGAGTACTGAGTACCAGTCGCAGGTCAGGCTGACAATGCGTACTCAGTCGTTGATGTTGCTAACAGCATGTCATGTATGTCCCAATGCTACACCATCTAGTAACGGACGCAGGTTCTGACGTTCGTAGGCATACTAGACTAGAACGATCCATCAAGCCACGTCTACTCTCGCTTTCAGCCCCCAGAGGAGGTACAGTACGTCCCATTGGTTGCGAATCTGGCAGTGCGTTCGGTTGACATTGCGAGGTTCTACTTCAGACACGCCAACGTTCATAACCATATATCCCTCGAGTCCAAGCTCAGCACCGGCGTCCTAAAGATAAGTCAGAATTTGGCTGCTACTGAACATCGCACATTCAAAGAGATGGGGAGACGTACTCAATACAATGCACAATCCCACGACTATCAGATCGTGGCATTTTCCACTTCACAAATTGCTCCCAGTTACCGCGTAGTGCCATGGCGTCTTTCATCTCTGCACGCATAGTGTCCGGTACTTTGATTTCGAAGACAACACCCTGCTTCGGTATCCTAGCATACTGCTCTCGGGATAGGACACTGTCGATAAGCCGAAGAGCACGGCCGTATTCCATGCTGTCCAACAGACCTCCCATGAATCCATTGATGTTGTCGACCCTGGGTCTCAAGATGATGTGCACTCTGGCCATGACTGGAGATGTTACCTTCGAAAGAAGCGAGGGTATCCAGCAATAGTCGACCGTGCTCGGAAACAGATGGCCAATGACAATTGTTGACAGCTTGGTCAGGTGGGACAGGTCCAAATGTGAGGGGACTACGATGAACACATCTACATGTGAGTCCAAGACAACCGCGCGGTGGATAAACATGCCTTACGTGTTTGAGCTCCCGGGACGGCACCGTGCCGGGTCGTATCAGGATCCAGCAGGTACTTTAGTTTCTTCAGCGATCCGGCGTACGCGTCGAGGAGCCGTTGACAAGGCCACCCCAACCCACTCGGTGTGACGAAGGTCGGACCCACGAATGTTATCGTCAAGCTCTCCACCGGAGCCACCGTCCCAAGGTAGGCCAAGAAAAAGACAATCGGATGCGCGGTCCATTCCACCGCTACCTCGCGCAAGCTCCTATTCAGCGCTACTTGGGGAAACGGTAGCGGAATCCCCACTTCATTGCAGGACACGGTTTGGCAGCTGACAGCGCGGATGCTCGGTAGGGCCGACAGCAAACGAGCAAGCTGGGAGACCGACTGGAAGCTCATCCTCAACAGCTCGAGGCGCGTTATGCTATGAAACGCGGCCAGGTAGCTGATGCACCTAGGGTGCATCGATCCTACTTGCCACGAGACGTTGCACAGGGTGAGGCATTCGAGCACTGGAAGCTGGCGGGCGAGCATTGCAGCAAAGGTGCCGAGGTAGGGGGCCGGCTCCTCGTCGTCGGCAAACCGTGTTCCGAGAATGGTAACGTGCCTGACGACGTCCCGAGGATTATTCCCCTGACGAAGCCGCCTAGCGAGGATTTTGACCTGCCGGCGGGACCACAGCCAGACGTGCTTGTCGAGGCGGTGCCGGCTGCGGTGATACCAGCCTTTGCACACGAAGGCGCAAGATATGAGGGCTGTGCGCCATTGGTACTTCCTGCGCTTTTGGGGATCCAGGAAGTCGTCCTCGACCATGGGGAAATGCCGGACCTCGAAGTCCTGCAGGTCTGCGATGAGATCGATCACGTCGCAGTGTAGATCGGTAGGCAGTGGGGGGATAGAATCATCGGTGTCGCCAGACACCGACAACGAACCAGGCAGCATAGCGGTGGTTCACAGTGCACGCTGTGATATTCCGCGCTAGCCTATGCCTCTAACTGAGCTCGAATGAGCAAGAGTACGCGTAGACGGAATGACTGACACTCACCAAAAAAGACAGACGTCTTGAGTCTTCGTGTCTGAGGGCAAACGACGCAGTCCCCCCATCGAGTGCTGCCCTACAAATATTCCTGCCCACCTCGCTGCGATGATATTTGTGAGAGTATCTCCGCTCAGCCATCGGATAAATGTTAGGACCAACCAGACATACGGATATTCAGCCGCCCAGTCCCAGTGCAGTCGCTCGAAGTGCTTCCCTTCGATCTGATATCATCCCCGTCGCACCGCCTAGTCATTCAGTAGTATGTACGATCGGTTTCGTGGTGAATGTTTACCGCACACACATGCATTTCAAGGGTAATTCTCACACTCACCATCATTCGCAAGCGGTGATCCAGACTTGGAGGGTGGTCAATTCATCTGGTGGACATTCACGGCTATGAAATCGGAATAATGTGCTCATAACCAAAATGCCCTCGACTTCTAGACCGTCGTTCTGGAGTGCAGCACCTGAGATTATTTATTGTCAGTATTGATCACCACCAGGCACAGAAGCGAGAAGTCCAGACGAGCCTAGTGGAAACACAGAACTGACAGTTATGTAAGTGATACCCGAAAGTCTGCGTGCACTGCGTTTTAAGTGGTGGATTGTAGTACAGCCACGAACGGCCGCATGTGATGTACGGGCCCATTAATCAGTGACACGATTTCTGCAGATCAATTGAGGAAACCACGTACCAGCCCGCTAGTAGCCTCCGTATCGCTCCTACCATCGCATGCCACATCAAACCTGCCCGACATCGTAATGGGCTGTGGTCTATCATGTGAACAGGATTACGCACAACGCAGTTCAGGATCCCCCGTACATCCGGGTCAGACCACAGTGACATCCTCCGCTTCACGACTCACCTCTCCCAATCACCCCGCGAGTCCACAACCGCGCCACGGTCCAGCTCCATGCACATGTGTCGGGGCGATAATCTCGACCGGCGAATACATGCAGCGCGCACACCAGAACTTCCGTCCAAGCTAGATATTACCCAGGCTGTAGTACAGTCGCCGCATGCTCCGCCGCTGACACGCAAGCAGCGGAACGAACGCGAACTTATACGCAAGCAAACTGTAGCAGGTCCTGCTTATACGCGTACGATTCAAGGTCGGTCGGCTGCTGTATTGTCGTACGCGGCCGATGATCGTAGCTGATGGAAATCATGGGTTCTGCAAGCTGGTGTGGTACCTAGGGCATAGTGCCAGACGCATACCACCGCGAAGGGGATAGTCGAATTTGCAAGGGAGGCTTTCCGGAGGCTGTCACTGACAGCAAGCAGGCTGTTCAATCGAAGAATTGTTCGGCGTTGTAGATGAGTGGGAACAACGGACACCCTATAACATAGGTACAAGGTCAGCCTCTATCCACACCGGTGAGTAAACTACATGCCTTGTCTCTCACAGATAGCCAAAATGCGGATATCTGTACGTCCCCGGATATGATAGTAGGCTCTAATCAATGTCATCACTCGAGACAGTATGGCAGATTTTATATGCGATATAGAATTGTATACTTACTGATCTCCTCGCTAGCGAAGGACAGTTCGTAAGTTACTCTGATCTCCGTATCAGTTCATAATGTAGGCTCGTGACGTGGTAGAGCTATCAAAGGATAGATGTGCCAACAGCGGCGTGCAGTCTTCAGCTTCAGGACGCCGCCCGTCTTCTAAATAACACTTGGGCAGTCTGGCAAGGCATAACGTTGATTGAAAGCCACTCGTTCTCGGGCCTCTGACCCTCGTCCTGGAACTTCACATCGTATTTCAGCACGAGGTTCGCCATCATGAGCTTCAACTCGTTGGCAGCGAAAAAGCGTCCTGGGCTGCAGCAACGGCGCAACTAAGCTCTCAGAGAATGCATATGCTCCGGGAAAGTACGCACCAAGCGTGTTTACCATGGCCAAAGCCGATGTCCTTGGCGGAGGTCGAAACGTAGTGGTGCTTCGTTGATTCGTTCTCCCGCTCTCGCAGCCTGGAGTACCGCAAGGGATCAAACACATCAGGATTTTCGTAGTTCCTCTCGTCATGGTGCGTGGACGTCGTCGCAGCAGCCAGGATAGTGCCCTTGGGGATGTATGTGCCATCGGAGAGCGTCACATCCTTCATCGCCCGGCGGAATATGGAAACTTGCCAATTCAACCGTTAGTCCGATGCCTGGAAGCCGATGGGTAGTACTTACTGCCCGCGACACCGTTGGCTCGTTGCGACTCTTTCAGGAAGCTGTCGATCTTGGTCATGCGTCCCAGTGCAGCCTTCGACCAACCGCCCTCCGCCTGCAGGACGCGCTCAGCCTCTTCGCGAAGAGGCTGTATATACACCGGATTTGCTGCCAAATGAAACAGCGCGTGCGTAAAGCTCTGGGTGTCGCCCATTAGCCTTATCCTTCAGAGAATTCTCAGCACGTACAATGGTCGATGTATGAAGCGCAGTGAAGTTGAGAACTAGGATGATTTGTACGAGAAGATCCTCAGGGTGACCAAGTCCTCGAAGCCTGGCCTCCTCCATGGACCACTGCAAACAGTCATTCTACGTAGCAGTGCGATAGTCTCAGCGAACCTGACATTGACACATGATAACGAGTTGTTACTCACAGGTTTGTCTGCCTGGCCCTCGCCTTGCTGATCCAGTTGGTTCCGTCGCTCGTCTAGCATCGGCTTTACGATAGGATACATGCGCCGTTTTGCCCACCGTGGCCAAGGAAGCAGAGGCCCAACGATACTGCGTAGCGCAACATGAGAATGCATGCATCATGCATAACCGGAACCAAACTCACGGCTGTAGAAACGCGGGTACGAAGGCAAGCACCGCCGTGCCTTTGATGACGTCGTTGGAGAAACCAACCGCAATGTCCAAGTATTCCTTGTTACGACCTTCGTCGAGTATAAACAGCCTATTATGACCCATAGTATACGCATATTCTCACATAGGGGTTCACCGACGAAAATGCGGTTGCTTGCTCTTGCTACGATCTTCATCATAGTTTGAAACCCGGTGACTGGTAGCCATTCTATAGGACACAAATGAGTCCGACGTCCACATCAGGGTCCGGAAAGGACACACCTTTCTCAGTCGCCGGAATCAGCTCGTCCATGGCAAGCTGAACTTCATTGACTATAGCGGGGGTCACGACGGCTAGATTGCGCGTGAGTTTCTCCTTGATGGCGGTTACATGCACTGGGTAGCGCGAGATGTCTGGCTGGATCGTCCAGTTGGTGTGAACCATCTGCAGTAATTTGTCAGATCAAACACGGACTACGAAATGAAGGGTTGGACTAGTGTACCTCTTCTACTGCATGCTCGAACGACATCTGGTCATCTGGAAACTTGCGCAGCTCCTCGTTCATCTCTGCGCCGCTGACCACGACGAGCCAGCGGTCGATCATGGGAATCCTGAACACTCTGTACTACCATTCAGGACAGTGATGTCAGAACCGGCTCCATTTACAGCCGTAACAGCACGAATCGGAACATACCTTGTCATATCCCTCCTGCAGGAGATCACGAGCATGATGAATAAACCTGAAAGCTCCGACGTAAGAAAGGATTGGCAAGGAAGTCCCAATGGTAGGGATGTGGCTAAGCTAATAGGTGGCATAAGTGCCCGTTTTGAACGGTACTTGGTGTTATGGGACTCACAGGATGATTCCTCCACCGTAGGAAGAATAAAGCGCAAGCTACGCTAAATAAGCTATAGATCATTGGAACGCTCATGGTGGTAGGATACTCCGGGCCTCTGGGCGACCTGTGAGCAATGCCTGCGAGTTCCCTGAACGAAGTGCAGACACGGAGGTACTGGTGGGATACGTTGCCGTTCAGACTCAAGGAGGTTGCGCCAGGTTGCGCCGCGCTGCGATTGTCTCTATGGGGCCCCGGAGTAATGATTTGGGCGTGTCTCACAGTCACACAGCGGCGACAGCGCATAGCAGTGTCATCAAAACGCTGCATGCAGTCTCGGAAGCTGTAAGCGCCGGCGGACTCGTGTTTGGTCCCCTCTAGTTCACTTCGGTGTCAGATGTGGAAGTTCTGCGATACTGGTCAACAGTCGAGGGATAAGCTTTGCTTTTGAAAAGTCGGTATGGTGATTCCTGTTTTGTTGTATCATACTGTACCGTTACGTTCGCTGTGCCTTCCTGCCACGTTCGGGGTCAGCAAACAAGCAGCTTCGGCATACATCGGGCATGGAGATTTCGAGAGACCGCGAGGATGGATACTGTAAGTGATGTGGTCCCCACGGATGTGAACGCAATTGCAATAGTACGTATTTGCAGATAGTTCTATACCCACACAGGCATTCTGAACTTTTGCCGGCATTCCGTAAGACGATGCTAGAATGTGTGCGCGGGTACTCACCAGTCGCTACTGAGCATTGAGGGCGATGCAGTATGACGTTGAGGTACATGTGCCCTAGCGATGCCTCTGAGGTCACAATGAACTCGCGCTTTGATATGCTTGTTATACATCCGAGAACCTACAAAGCCTATAACAGACACTATCCTGCCGATAGAGGCTGTTGTATCCGGATATCTCACCCCGTCCTCAAGATGAGGTGGACGCCGCTGTCCGTGCTCACGATGTCGCTAATCTGACCTACTTCCAGAGCGTACGTAGCTTCCTGGAACGGCTTTTGCATTTGTCCCTATGTCAGGAGTACTTAGTGCTCTGTTGACTGAGGGAAAGGGCGCATATACTCACGGGCCCGAACCAGCCGAGGTCTCCATTGTTCGCATGCGAAGAGCAGTCTGAGTGTACGCTGGCGAGCTCTTTAAACTTCTCTGTAGAGCCGCTGATCTCTGCGGCGTAGCCTTGCAGGATTTCAATGGCCTCTTCCTTCGACCGCGTAATTTTGGGCTGCCCAGTCGTGGTGAGTATGCTCAGACGAGGCTAGTGACCGGCTGTATGCACCTCCTTCCAGCTGCTGGGCCTCCGACTCCCGCTATGCTTCACGAGCAGATGACTGGCGCGCACCTGCGCAGGCTTGCCTCCCTCGCCGAGTAAATACTGCTTCGCGCCGGGCAGCGCGTGCAGCTGCTCCTGGGTGAGCTCCTCAGGCGGATCCCATACGGACTGCCCGCTCTGGGTGTCGTAGTAGTAGGGCACCTTACGCGAGTTGGACATGCGGATTTCCCATGACGGCTAGAGACATTATCCAGATCTATCACCGAGCCAGGATTGAATGAGCAATGGCAGAGCGTACCATCTTTGCTGTAGCAGCGAGAAGGTGGTTGAGAGCAGGCTGAGACGGGCGGGAGCGCTACGATCCTGATCTCATCTCAACCACTGCTTAGCGCCGGATTAGCGCCCATCGTGCCTTCGCGTCTTGGGCGCCACAACGCTCATCTCCAGCCACCGCCAGCATCCACCGCCCTCAGAATCTCTTTATACACCAACTTTCTTGCCTGGCCTACGGAACCCGTCTTCGATATGCAGTCTGTAGAGGCCAGCTTGAAAACCCTGCTGGCCACATTACCACACCCCGCAGACAAGCCGGCTCTCGACCCTCTTGTCACGGAGGCGCTGTCTCGCGCGAAGGCGAGTTCGTCTGCCGAGATCCGTAGAAATCAATGGGAGTACGCGTTGAAAAGAGAGATATTCGCGCTCGCCGTACGTGCATGTCATGTCCACCAGTGAATTCCAGAGTTCATTATAGCATTGTCACAGGCGACAGAAGGCCAGGCCCTGAAGGATTCCAATACGCGCTATTACGAACAATTGTGCGACAGACTCGATCTCTGCCTCGTCTTCTCTGAACACGGTGCGTGGCGTTAACCGTACTATATGCAGGGACTAACGTCTAGGACTACAGATGTTTGCGACAAAGCCTTTCCTTTCACAGTCCTCTTCGACCTCCTCGAGACCCAAACAATCGACTCATGCTCACACATATTCAGCTGGATTGAGCTGCGCGCAGACCGACTCACCGAGGGCATGGTCCCGCAGAAGGGCAAGGCCCTCGTGCTTCTGCGCACGCTCAATGACCTGCTACGGCGACTCTCCAAGATTGGCAACACGACGATGTTCTGCGGCAGAATACTGACATTCATGAGTCAAGTGTTCCCGCTCGGCGAACGGAGCGGTGTCAATCTACGGGGAGAATATGGCCCAGTCTGGGATGCCCCCGGCGGAAAGAAGGAGGGAAGTGCGGCGAATGCGGAGGAGCAGGTCTCAATGAAGAAGGAGGCAGCGGAGGAGGAGGACAAGATGCAGGTTGATGAATCCAAGGCGGAGTCGAACAAGCAGGAGGGTGTGTATGAATGCGTCATTATTATATCTCAATACCCTAACCTTCTTGCATAGAGTTCTACAACACATTCTGGTCTCTTCAGCTCCCATTCTCCCGACCTCCGCTTTTTGCTGAGCCAGACGCATTCGCTCGGTTCAAGGAGGGTGTGAACAAGGCCCTGCCTGTCATCAAGGAGGCCACCGCGAAGGAGCGTGCTCTGATGGGCAGCAAGACAAGCGCTGGTCAACCTTCGTCGTTGAAGCGCAAACGTGAATCCGAGGGCGTAGAGGATAATGCAGGTGGCGAGTACTTCTTCGCCAAGTATCTTACCAGTCCGGATCTGCTCGAGCTCGAGGTTCGCACGAAGCAACCATATACACTATAAAGTATACTGACAATGGTGTCTAGATCGCAGATACCCATTTCCGGCGACAGTTCCTCTTTCAGCTGCTCATCCTCCTCAATCACCTCCTCACTTTCACGAAGGCCGTCAAAACGACTTGGGCGACACCACGGAATCGTTCCCTCCAAATGGACTTCACCCTTGACGCGACCGACGCGCAATGGGTCCAGGAGACAGTGACCAAAGCGACGGAGGAGCTCCGGCAGACGACGCCGAATGGACGCTCATTCGCCGAGACCGTCCATGTTATCCTGGAGCGCGAGAAGAACTGGGTGCGCTGGAAGAACGAGTTGTGTGCTCCGTTCGACAAGGGGCCGTGGTCGGAGGAGATCGAGGTCGACGGGCAGAAGAGGAAGGTCGGGTTGGAGGAAGCAACACGGGAGGTGCGCATGAAGATGCGTATGGATCCAGAACCATGGCCGCACAAGCTGGGCTCGGCGCCGCTGACGGAGATATGGGAGATGGGTTACCGAGACTTGACGGACCTGCAGCGGCCGTTCTCGTACGTCGCGCTCGTCTCCGAATGCTGCATGACACTAATCTGAGAGTTAGGCCCGGAGGGCCGCGCGACTTCCTGAAGAAGATCATGCAGGAAGATGCGAGGATAGAGATGAGGAGGAAGCAGCTGCAGAAGCAAGCGGACCGGGTCGCGCAGGCGCGAGCAAAGGCAGCAGCAGCGGCTGCTGCTAAAGAACAACCAAAGGAGTCTGCCCCGCCTGCAGAAACAGCACCTCCGCCCGCTCCTGCGCGTCTGCCGTCGTCCACCTCCACGCCCTTGCATCCATCGCTGCCAGCTAAGCCGGGGACAGTGCCGCCGACGTCCGTGTCTGCGGATAACGTGGCGCAAAGCTCGTCGCCGGCGCGTGTTCCGACCCCTGTGCAACCTGCTGCTGCCTCACCTGCCCCTGTACCAACTCCTGCGCCCCCTCCGCCAGAACCGGCGCCGATCAAGGATCAACTCGTATCACAATACGAAGAGGTAAGTGCAAATGATCCTCAGCGGTACATTGTCCTGATTACTTGTATTCCTGTAGAACAAACAACGATGGGCATGGCTCGGCTTCCGTGCAGGACGAGAGCTTCACTCATCGTTCTTTGATGTCGACCCGCTGGTCAAGTTCGAAGAATATGTGAAAGTTATCGAAATACCAGGGGACCACCCTACACGCAGATTCGTAACGGTCTCGACGAACGCAAATGCTAGCATAGGCATCGCCGAGATGCAGGATGGCGCGACGAGCGCTGGGCCCCCGGAGGCCAGGGAGGATAAACCGAATGGCAGTGTGCCGACCCCGCCGCACGACCAAGAGGGCGACACGCATATGGGGGAACGATGACGCTGCCCGCCGAGTCCGTGCCCCTGTATCGATCGGACGTGCCCTGGGATCTCGCGGTCTGCGCTGCCCGGTCGTTCGACCGAGTCCGATCTACGGGGGATCCAGTCTCGGTCCCGTCGGTCCCCAGGCTGCCTCTCCGTGTTTTATGGAGTGGTTCTGGTTGCTGGAGTCTACTGGGCGGAGTGTAGGATGCAGTACCGTAATGCGGAATATCGGACCGTCGGGCCATAGTAGATCCATTTGTTCTCTATCCATGTACATCGTTGCACGCATCATCATTGCATACGCTACGTCCCACTGCCTGGAGCCCCCGAGAGCGAATCGTAGTCGTCCCGACGACTGTGCGACGGGCCGGCTAGGTTTGTGTCGAACCTAGGGCCGGGCCTTGGTCCGAGCCATGTGGCTATCGTCGGTCTACGAATCGATCTCGACGGTGTGCATACGCTCGAGCTGGAATGGGTGTGCGCCCGGATCGGATAAAAGGCCGCAGCCTCGACGGCGAACGAGTCCCTAATCACCCACCCTCTAATCTACCACACGACATTCTCGACATCATGACGGACGAGCCTCTCCGAGTGCGTCCTGCTTCCTTTGCCCGGCATGTCTGACTGCTAATGCCTCGGACAGCGGGTCCTGGTCACCGGTGGTGCGGGCTACATCGGTGCGTACATCCAGCCACAGATCCTGCATACGTCGATTGCTGATTGCGATTTACCCTCTTCTCTGCCACGCCTTTGCCATGCTGCCGGGGACGATATATTGCCGGTGCTGTGTCAATCCGTCTAGCCTCACATGTAGTCTATGCCCTGCAGGAGACTCGCCGATACAAGGTTGTCTCGATCGACAACCACCACAACTCCACCCCCAAGGCTCTCGTCCGCGTCGCTGAGCTTGCGCGCAGCAACCTCCCCGCAGATGCCTCCGAGAAGGACAAGGACAGCGCGGAGATCGAGGCGTACTCTGCGGACCTCACCAAGCCCGAGGAGGTGCGCGCAGTGTTCGAGAAGTACGGCAAGGGCGGGATCTGGGGTGTCGTTCACATCGCGGTACGCCTTGCACATCCTGCTTCTTCAGATGGCGACTGATACAGCTTGATAGGCCTACAAGGCTGTCGGTGAATCGACGCAGATCCCCCTGACATATTATGCCAACAACGTCGGCGCAACCGTCACTCTGCTCCAGATCGCCAACGAGTTCGACTGCACTCGGTTCGTGTACTCCTCCAGTGCTACCGTCTACGGCATTCCCCCGGTCATCCCCATCCCGGAGACGACCCGCCTACAGGCACAAAGCCCATACGGGAAGACCAAGGTCATGAGCGAGACCATCATCGAGGACCTGTGCAGTGCCGAGCCATCTAAGTGGCAAGCACTCTCCCTCCGTTACTTCAAGTGAGTCCAACATCTCAACAGACGCACGCTTCCGAGACTGATCTGGCTGTAGCCCTGCCGGCGCGCACCCATCTGGCCTGATTGGTGAGGACCCAAGAGGTCGCCCGGGCAACCTCCTGCCCCTGCTCGCCCAGATGGCCGTAGGGCGCATCAAGGACAAGCTCCAGGTATTCGGCAACGACTACCCCACGCCCGACGGCACCTGCGTGCGCGACTACCTGCACGTCCTCGACCTCGCCAAGGGTCACCTGCTTGCGCTCGACGCCCTCGCGCCCGGCTCGACGGTGTTCGACAACCGCCCGGCGGAGGCGCGCTACAAGGCTTACAACCTCGGCAAGGGCAAGGGCTTGAGCGTGCTGCAGATCGTGGAGGCAATGAAGAAGGCAACTGGGTTCGAATACGAGTACGACATCGTTGGTCGCAGGTGCGTATCTCAGCCTGTGCTCTGACTCTGTCGGCTCATTTGGTGGCTGTCAATAGGAAGGGCGACGTGCCGGACCTTACGGCGGACCCGACCCTTGCTGAGAAGGAACTTGGGTTCACTGCCCCGCAGACCCTCGAGACCATGTGCCGCGATTTGTGGAACTGGCAGACGAAGAACCCCAACGGCTACGATGGCCAGTAGACCGTGGTCGGCCTTACGAGGAAATGACCCATAGAACGGACAACGAGCAGTACTTAAGACCCGGGTTGTAATATGTACCCACCTGGCACCCGGCGGTTGAGAACGGACAGCCTACGAGGTTCAACTAGCTACTACTAATGATAATCCCGGGCAATTTGTGACTACAATCTCGCGCTGAGGATGGATAGTGACCACCGATCGTGGAAGTAGTGACCTACTACTGTACTTACAGACAGGTCTGCGCCCCGGGATGGGCCCGGAGTCTGGATTTGTCCTCAGTACTAGTGTGGAAGGTGGAGCTCGGTTCGCACGTGGAGAGCGAGATCAGGATCGTACTCAACGTTGCTCGTTCAACGTATGACTTGCTGGCATCGCACTTTTGTCGGTCGACTCAGGGTCCACTTCCCCGTCTTGTAGCTTATGCTGTTCACGGTGCTTCCTACAGGTCTGGGCGATCATACATGCGCCCACAACACGGCCGAGTCGCCAGCCTAACACCCAGGCTGACCCGGACCAAATGAGGGCGACGAGCGTGTTTCAGTACGCTGGATCTTTGTCCTCAGATCGCGCCGACTGTTTCGCCCCTCAACGCCGCTAGATGCTGGGAGGCAGTGTATCGTTGTTGTGTGATGCACCCGGCACGATGATCGGTCCCGCGATGATCCTCGCGATCGTTCTGGAGGCACGTCCCACGACGCCGACATTATGGGAACACCTGCGAGTCTGCTCTGGGTGGATGTGGCATGCGGTACGTTCGTGGTTCGACAGTTATATGACATGCTGTGCCTCCTGGTTGGGTAGATCGTTGCTCGTGCCCTATCCCGCCGCTCGGAATCGCGCCGGTGCACTCGCCGTTCTAAAACCCAGCCGTGATCCCCATCAAGCCAGCTATCTGTCCAGAGTCCCTGACTACCATAACGATCATGATATGAATTTACAGTGGCCTCGAGACGTCCACTGTGACTCTGTGAGTGGCAGAAATCCTCATGCTGAGGATCCGAGTGCTGCCTTGCTCCCTCTGTCAGATAGAGAGCTGCTGGTGATGACAAGGCTACAGTACCTGCGGATGCATATAAGCTCGTACGGCTCCTCGTTGCCCTCCGCTGTGTGCCTAGGTCAAGCCATGATCATGATGCCGCACAGCACCATCAGATCCATACCTCGGTCGATACCCAAGACTTGCCCATGACCCTGCCGCCGCGAGACTCCATCCATCTTCCGTGTGCGGCTGTTCGGCATGCGGGCGTCCTCTCGACGTCCTAAAGTCAGCATTAGCGGGGTGGGTCGCAATCTTTCCGCCTTGTTTATTTATTCTTCTCCCCCCTGCATTTGCGATCTGTTCGCGTGACACCTCCGGTGTAAGAGACTCCCATTCAAGTCGACGTTTGAGCGCGTGGTATTGACGGTCAGTGATTCTATCCATCCTGCTGTTACATGATTCGAACATTCCTACGCATCCAGCATTTCGATGCCATCCATTGAGAAGTACCCTGCTGATACAGTGTGTTTTCCGGCAGTGTCCCTCTCTGGACCTACTCCCACATTCCTCCTCAACGGTTCTGTGCAACTAGTCTTGTTGCCACTGGTTCCCCGCATTTTCGCAGCGAACCAACGCCGTGCACTATGGTAGCGGGGCTAGGCTACACTGGCATACCGTCCCAAACATGCGGGCCTGCAATCTGGGGATGTTTCTCTCTACCCGCACAGGTTCCTAGCCCAGGATCCTGGTATACGGGCCCGCCAAAGCCAGCTATCCCAGCTGCAGCGTCAACTAAAACAACGTCAACTACAGCAACGTCAACTACAACACATTCAACTTCCCAGCAGCCCAGTCCGACTTCTACACCATCAATGTCATCGCCTCAAACATCCTCGCAGCCGTCCCCGACTTCTAGCGACAGCGCGGACCACACTTCCTCCCCTTCTAGTGGAGGTTCTGGTGGTGGAAGTTCTAGCGACAGTACTTCTAGCGACGTCCCTGCATCGACCTCGTCGTCGAGTGATTCCAGTCCGGCCTCCACTACTACTGACCCGGGGAGCACCAATACAGGTTCACAGCCTTCGCCAGTCAGTCAATCGTCAGTCAATCGGTCGACGTAAGTTATTCTTTGCTGTAATTCCCGTGCTGGTCTGGATATTGTAATTACAGCAACAGCAATGACCTGTCGACGTCAACTTCACACTCTCCATCGACGAGGGTGACAACAATTACATCGGAATCGACCACTGTGATACTCTCATCCCAGATTACCGTAGAGACTGGGTCTTCCGGCACATTCACCACCACTCGAGTATTCAGCAGTAACAGCGTAGTAACAGAGACTCACACGTCGACGCTGGTTGGAGTAGGCTCTAGTACAGCCTCAGCAACTCCTGCCAATGCTGCATCGCGGGGGTCGACGAGGTGAGCATTCGATGTGATACTCAATCATCCTAAGGAACTGACATCTGCTACGCTTGTCTCCTGTTCTCGTCTACGTCACCTTGCCGTTGTACGATGATGGTACAGTAAATCGAACACAGGCCTAATCCTGGGCGGCGTCTTCGGAGCACTAGCCGTCCTCCTACTCCTCCTCCTCGCTCTGCTCTGGTACCGCAGGCGCAGGCGCACGCGCCGCACCCAAGCCCTGCATGAGTCCTTCTGGAACAACCCGCACGACTCTGAGACCCCCGCGGTGACCTCCGGGTTGCTGAACCGCACCGCGAGCAGCAGCTCGTCCTTGTTCTTCACCGCCGAGGATGACATCATGGGCGACAACAACCGCGCCGCCCCGACGTACCGCTACGGCGCGACCCCGCGCGCGCTCGAGACCTCCACGCGCCTCGTCGTGTCGCCGCCGCTGCCTAGCGCGGAGATACGCGCGGAGGATCCCGACCCGTTCGCAGACCCCGCGGCGCGCGCGCGTGAGCGGCCGCCGACGGTCGCGTCGATGGAGTCTCCGACGATTCATGTGGTACAGTCGGACTCGTACTCCAACCTTGCGTTGTTCCCCCGCGAGGGACAAGTCGCTGCGTGGGACACGCCGCTGCATAGTGCGCGCAACTCGGTGGCGCTACATGCCAGTGGGCACGGAGACGTTAGGGCCAGCGTACTGTCGGACCGGTCTGGTGATGTTCAGGTCTGTGGCTTGTTCAGATTCAATTCGCGTCCGGGGTCACTAAAACTGATTGCATTGTTCAGACCATCGAAGCCCTGTGATTTTGCACTACTTCCTGAGACGACACCTCGCTGCATATCAAACAGTGACTCGTCCATGGCGAAAGTACTGTATACGCACCCACGGACACGTTCGTTCCCCTCCTGCCACTCCTTGTTCCGACCTCTCCTTGGCCAACCACCTCTATTTAACCTTCTCTTTGTCGGTGACATCTTGGTTGTTATAGCTGTATCAGTAAGGGTAGCCCTGTAATATCATAGTACATAGTGAGCTGTGGTACGAGGAATACCGGCTGTGTGCGGGTTTGGGTGGTTGGGGAATACAGTCTCTTTATGGCTTCCTGGCGCAATGGTAGCGCATCTGGCTTCGATTGTCGATGTGTCTACAGAGGGGATTGAGAACGGCGCGGTATCTCAGCTGCGAAGAGATAAATCTGGGATGCGATCAAGAAGTCGTCGTAGCCCCACAAAGAGGAGGGAGGGTGACGGCGACGACTGGACGCTGATCCATATACGATGCTCACAGACCCGAATGTTGACCCAACCACTGCTGGTTATAGCCTCACCCCCAGTACTCCGAGTTACGTATACGGCCATGCTCATGATGGTGCCTTTCCCCGAGGCATCGCGCTCTAGACACCAAATCCATGGTGCGCCATCGCGCGACTCTCAGCCATGGTTGCAGCCATCGACTGATCAAGAGGTATCCTCTAGGACGTGGCCCTTCGTAGCATTGTCGAGTCCCAGGTCAGACGTTGTCAGATAATGATAGCGCATTGTACTCACGACGTAGAAGTACAGGACATGCTCTTCGCTGAATGGCGCATCCTCGAATGCTCTCCTTGGACGCTCAATTCTGCTTAGCCTGCTCCTGCTCGCCCTGCCCCGTCGCTGCGATCGCGACTATACGCTCCTCTTCCACCATCACCGACTCGTGCTCAACGACCCGTCCTTGTGGCTCCAGGACTCCGAGCATAGTATTGATGTTGCCCATGATGTCGTCCAAGCGGCTCTCCAGCCCTGTAGCGATGCCGTCCGCGGTTTCGAGCCGCCTCAGGATCTCCGCGACGTCAGCCTCGGACTCGTCATTCTGGCCCTGAGCGAGAAGGGACTGGAGGAGTGCTAGGTCGGCGTCGAGCGTATTTCGAGGCTGACTGGCTGGTGCGCCATTCGCCTGCGCGACGTCTGTCTTTGGCTGGGCCATGGGCGACTTGGAAGTGAAGCAGACTGCCGGTGAGCGCGTCTGGGGATCTTGGGCGGGCGTGACGGGGATATTTAATGAAGTGCGTGACAGGCGTGACTATGACGTTGGCGAGGCAGGGGTGCGCCTAGTTGGACACTGCACCGATGTCGGACGAACGCAACTGGTACTGGGATTTCCACAACTCCTATGTTCCTGGACGCTATAACCCACGGCTGGGTGGCGTGTCGCCGTCAGCCTCTAGCATCTCCTATCGCTCTCCCCGGAACTGGCCACCGCCTGGGGCTAAGCTTAGCAGCACCCGCAACCCGGACGCCTTATGCAGATGACCGACAAGGATGCCCCCCTGCGTTTTCGGCAGTTCTTACTGTTCACGGGTGAGGTCATCCTCACAGTCATCCTTGTAGTTGCGAGCTGGATCGTCAACCGTCCTCTCGGGGGTCACCACCTGAAGATCCGCCGCATCTCAATCAGGCGGCTCTCCCTGCACGACGTCCACTACACCGGCGCCCTCTACGACGAGAAGTACACCTACACTTTCACAGCGCCATGTATCTCTGCTCGCCTCCACATCCCGACGCCCTCCTATCCCTGCTGGCTCGCCTTGACCGCACACGAGGTCTTCTACAAGTCCACCACATGCGATGCCTCCACCACCCGGCTGGACGCGACCTGCTGGCTCTTCCCGTACCTCTTCAAACGCACCGCAGGGCCCTGGGTCAGCGCCGATGTGGACGGCCTCCGGATTCGTGTGCACAGCAGCAACACCACTCCGTTCTGGATCGGACGTCTGAGGCAGAACCTCGCGGGTGCGCTGGTGAACGGCGACATATACCGCCTCGACGACGTTAAGGCGACGGTGCGCTTCGCGGGCTTGTCGGAGCCGGTGCGTCCTCGGACGCGGGCTAAGTCGCGCGCGAGGGAGCGGCCTCTGTCTGCGGCATGTCCTGAGAAGGGACAGCTGGACGGACATGCACACTCGGAGCTGGACCATGCCGAAAGCTCTGACGGCGAAGAAGAGCAGTACGACAGTGACTCATGTCACGGCGACTCGAGCGACGAGTACGAAGACTGCGAGGCCGACGGGAGCAGCCCCGTGGACCACGTTGACCCTCCGCCGCCCTTCCTGAACCGGGAGACAGACGAGCTCCGCACGACGGTCTCTGCATGTCAGCTACATCTGCACAACCCGGACGGGCGCATATATTCATTCCGAACCATCGACGCGCAGCTCCGGCGGGACTGGGACACCGACCGAGGGAGCTTCGTACTGATTGCGGAGGACAGTCGCTGGATTCGCGTGCATCGGCCGTACCAGAGAGAGTGGACGCCATGGTGGACGTACGTCTTGCCTATCCCTGTTGCTTCATACCAGGCTGATGCCTCTGCTCTCGCAGACAAATCTTCACGTCAATCGTGCAGTTCCCCTTCGACTTGCTGCGTACCGTCGACTATCCCATGAGTACTGTCGATTTGTACGTGAGCCGCGCGGACGTCGTGTTCGATGAGTTCCGGGTACGTTCCTGACTATATGCGCATCTTAGCGTCGCTTCGACGTGTTGACGGTGTTCCTTCAGATCCGTGACGCAGAACTCGTCAAACAAGGCTTCACTTCCCTCCGCGAAAAGACAGCCCTATTTGGGATCAATTGGGGCGATGCTATCCTCGATGCCTTCGTTAAGACGGTTGTCGCACCATGATCCAACGATAGATATGACAGTTCATGTATTTGCACAGATGACACACGGACACACATACACGAAGGACTATCAGCTCGATACCCATGTAGCATCCCGTACGCAAACCATACACGCATATCCACATATTCCTTTCGTCAACCGATGCTCGCGAAGAGCAAAACAGCAAAAAATTGTACCACACTGACAGCACAAGAGTAGTCTGAATCGAGTTTCGCAGGGAGTCCCGAAGGAGCCCCCACATCTGCGAGCCACGAAGTGAGCTGAAGGACGGGCACCGCGCACCGAAGGGCGCGCTGTCCTGGGATGGCACCGCCCCAAACGGCCGCGTGCATGCCCGCCCGGTCCCCGCGACATCTCCCAAGCTGCCTGCGCCCTCCCTCCTCGTGGTGGTTCTCCGGGTGCTGGACGAGGCGGCGGGTTTCTGATATGTCGCGCCGGCGTTACGGCCGGGGCCCTGCTAGGGCCGATCGAGGGGGACTGGAACGCTCAGACCTTAGCCCGCTCGCGAGGGGGACGCGCACCCGAGCGAGGGGCGGCGTCCTGTGCGGGGCGAGCATCGCGGCTTTGGCACTGTCGGGTGTGGTGAGGAGGACGGTGGACAGGCTGTGGCTGATTTTTCTTCGCGTGGGCGGGGTTTGAATCGTGGGCTGGTGGTTGTTCCGCGCCATCGACGTGTCGCGCGTGTCGCGGTCACGGTCCTCCTGCTACCCATTTATCGCGGATCTGCTGGCTGGTAAGTAATGTCCCTAGCTGATGATGAGACGGCAATTGAGATGTGTTACAAGAGAGTATATACACCCAGATGGCAACCGATGGACCCATTGAACTTGTGTCAAAGCTCGTCACATACAGTCAATTCGACGATATGAAAGAGGGCGACCACCGCGATATTGTCGGTAAGCTCATCCGCGCTGTTGGAGAACTACTCACACTGACTCTCTGCTCTGGAGTCCACATTTCCACAGCCATATTACCACACGTGCCACTGCGCGGAAGTTGTCCACCGCCAGCAGCCCTTGTGTATGCGATCCGAAACATCATGAAGCCGGAGCTGCTGCCGGGGCACATCCCGGAGCTGCTCGAGATCCTGGGGCACCTCAACATACTCCGCAAGCAGTCAGTGAAGGAGGCGAAAGCCATCCTCACGCGGAATCAGTACTATTTGAAGAACCCAGGTCCAACTGTCTCAATCTTGTCTCCCACGCTGGAGGACCAGGTGTGCAATGTGCTCATGCATGCAGCTGAAGAGCAGAAGGTTTATAGGAGCATTGTGAATATGTTCTATGAGTTGGTGTGTAGTTCATTCTAGTGTCTCCCCATCTACTGATGTCATTGCATCATACAATCATAGGATATCCATCAGTCATTCCTCCATGGGTCACCAGAAGTGTTCTGGTTGAAGATGACAACATACTTCCCTGGCCAGTTTTCTGATGTGTCTGAAGACCCGACCATGCGCTCTGTGGATGAGGTGATGCGCATGCATTCATTCCATTATGACCTATCAGCAGAAGAGCAACATGACAGCCAGCACACTGGCATCTGCTGTGCAAAGTTTGCACGAGATGCTGCAAGATACATGGAGGATCCTGCTGCATATTGCACTCAAGTTGGGTGAGTGCTCAGTGCATAAGATGTTATGGGACTCTGAATCAGAAGATTTCCAGTGCTCCCAAGCATACTACAATTGCCACGTTGTTTCCACCTCCTGACATACCCACTCTTGTACACATTACAGACAAGTATCTGGTGCATGTGCTCAAGCTAGCAACACTGCTGGAGAGGCACTTTGGTCCAAATTAGTGAATTGATGATCTAACAAGGGACGGTGTCCATGGGTTCAAGAGGATGCTCAGTGTCTGTGTTTGTCAAACAATCAGATGTCTCCTTTGTCTACTAGGTGGAATGTCACAATGTGTTGTGATACATACAGCTGATTCCATACAGATAGGCCCCTGTGGCTGTAATCACACATAGGCAGGGTCAATCAGAATGCAATCTTGAAACAAATAGTGTGGCGAGCTGACGGGCTCGCCACTCGACACCGCGGGCAAACCAGGTTGTTCCAACTCCGAAAACCCCTACGAACATCAGTCCCGCCTGGGAACCTTTACGGACTCCGAATATTGTCAGAGCATGCTGCGAACATGATGCATTTCAGCCGATTTCAGCATGTTCGGAGGCCGAACATGCGTGTTTTCGGCGAACATGCTACGAACATGAGAAATGCGGGAGCATTTTCGGAGTCAGTCAAGCTCTCCGGAAAGGTTCCCATGGAGGACCGATGTTATTATCGTTTTCGGAGCCCGAAAAACCTGGTTTGCCCGCGGTGCGAGCCGGTCTCTAGGCCCAGCTGGCTCGGTGGCTGAACACAGGCTTGTCATTATGTACCCAACTGGATTTGCAATGTATTAAGGCAAGATGGCCGAGCGGTCTAAGGCGCTGGAATCAGGTAGCCTCGTAGTGGGGTTGTCTAATCCAGTCCGAAAGGGCGCGAGTTCAAATCTCGCTCTTGTCAGATCAATTTGTACACGCACAAAGGATTTCTTTTGCCTCAGCTGCTCTGCTCCACCTACTCTGAACGCTGAGGCACTTGTGATATTTTGTCAATGGCTTGATCATAGGCTGGATCACACCATAATATTGTCATTGCCCCTCGGCCTCCGAGTCATCATCAACAGTACATCCAAAGCAACAAGCGAGATACATATCTACTCAGATATCCCCGAACATAATCTTCAAATTCTCGACGCTTTCCGGATCTCCCTCTCCTTTGCCTCGGAAAGCCTCCTTCACAATGGCGGTCTTGCGCTTTTGTATCTGCAAAATGCGTCCTTCGATGGTATCCGAGACCTGCAGCATGTCTGAGCAACCGTAGGCTTAACAGATTGCACGAGAATGATCAACTTACGATGAAGTGTTTCACGTAGACGGGCCTCTCTTGTCCTATGCGATGAACTCGGTCGATCGCTGGCGTGACATTCTCGTCAGCATTCACGGCATTAGACAGTCTACCAACGAGCTCACCTTGGTTCTCGGTTGCAGCGTTCCACCAGCAATCCATCTGCAGTGAATGGAATAACATCAGGGCATATCGGGCGCCACCATCGTTCAGCAACGCACCATGAATACATGATTGGCATTCGTCAGCTGAGTATGTATGCAATCAATCATCTACCAGAGGCGTAAAATTGCGAGAAACTTACGTTGAGACCAACACCGCCTGCTTTGAGGCTCACAATGAGGACCTTCGGTCCCTGAGAATCAGCCTTGAAGCCAACTACGGAGTCATTTCGCTTCTTGACGTCCATGGTACCATCGAATCGGTACCATGTCAGGCTTTCCCGTTCCAAGGCAACTTGTATGAGATCGAGAAAACTCGTGAACTGAGAGAAGACGACTGCGCGGAAAGAGGGATTTTCGCCTCTCAGTCGTTCTGATGGCATTGTCAGATACCGTATCACTACTTCATGACGGACTTACGGAGGTCTCGGAGCAGCGCCTCGAGCTTAGTAGAAGACCGGAAGTCGTTGCGTCGCAATGTGACAGTTGGACGTGAGGCTTGCGATTCCACACTATCGGTTTCGGCCTTCGTCCGTACAACTTCGATGAGATCACTCTCCTGTGATATGTATTTAGTACGAGATTGACGCGAGGGGTATATATCATGGTCACCTTGATAGGGCCGCGAGAACATGTCGGGCATCGACCGTCTTCACCCTTCTCTCGGCATGTCTCAATGAATGCCACAATGCAATCCTTACAGCTTCGTGGAACGTCAGGCTTGCGTGCACGCAGCTGCTAACCAACGCACCTCTGATGCATGCAAATCGGGACGATGGTAGGCGTGTCCATAACGTCAAAACATATTGGACATTCCTGCTCTTCTTCTCCTTCCAGATTTGCCAGCACGCCCTCAGCAAAAACTTTGTTGTCACCCGGTGTGTCTTTGCCTTCGTCGAACTGTTTGATGAGAGCATTGACGTCCACTGCCCCTGCACTTGACGCCTTGATGCCCTCGTCTGCGCCGGAGAGTACGAGGTTGGGGTGCAGGACGGCACGTCGGAGTCTGTCATCATCACCGTCATCAGTCTTGTCTTCTCTCGATGTCCTTGTACCTCTTACCGCATCAGCATTGCCAGGATGTGCGTGTAGTTTCTGCTGACCAGGCCCCTCTCGTTCAATTTGTCGAAGTTTTTCTTGGCGTCTGTATATAGGGAGTCGTAGATCTTCCGTTCTAACGGCGAGAATTCTAGATTCTCCACGATTACCTAGGGCATCTTGAGGTCAGCTTGAACACTTGTCGATGCACCGGTCTGATCACCTCTTTCGGAGGCAACTCGACGATCTTCTTCCCGTCAGTGTCGAGCATGTTCTTCTCACGGCGCAGCAGTACACTCTCCAGAATTACTTGCACGACCTCGACCGCCTTCGGGTCCCGAGCAAGGAAAGGTAGTGAGACGAATCTGACAAAGTATCAATCGGCGCGCTTGGGACTCGGACACTCAGTGA
Source organism: Rhodofomes roseus (assembly GCF_022264815.1). NCBI lineage: Eukaryota > Fungi > Basidiomycota > Agaricomycetes > Polyporales > Fomitopsidaceae > Rhodofomes > Rhodofomes roseus. Next base: position 1,175,368 of record NW_025952965.1, on the reverse strand, counting down.
AGACACGTACGAGCGGAAGAAAGTGTAGTTTGACCACGGTGTAAAGTCCAAGAATTTGCTGAAGGCGTGTCAGCACGGTAAACACGCAGAGAATCAAGACGACAGACAGATGCGAGTAGAGGTCTTCCAATCTGTTGACAATAGGCGTGCCTGTAACGGCCCATCGCCGTCGTGCGCGCAGAGCGTAGACCGCTTTCGCAGTTTTGCTTTGTCGTGACTTGCAATGATGAGCTTCGTCGAGAACAACACCTGTTCGGCGAAGCTCAATTCAAGGTCTTGAGTGCAGAACTTGTGACCTACGTAGCCATTCAACTAGCGATGAGACAATAAGAACTTGTCGCTTTTGAATATAAGATGTATGTGAATGCTCACTCTCGAAGACAGGCGACGTGCTCCGTTCCATTTTGGAGTGCTCCGATACCAATGTCCCATAAGACGTGATCACGACATCGACTGGATTATCTCCGCTCAGCGCAACATCCAAGTCGGTCCTATTCTGGCTATGCCATACAAGAACCTTCATTGTTCCCGGCTTGCTCGATCTCTCCAGTTCAGAGCACCATTGCATCAGCAAGGACGTCGGAGCAACAATCAACGTCGCCGCCGGCCCACGCTTTGGTAGAACATCTGCGTCACGTTTAACAGAGCGGAAGGCGCTGTTGAGCTTGAGCTGCCGCTTTTTGCTAGTATTAGTATCGCCGTTTGGAGCTGGGTCTTCTGGACCACGGGCGGTCTGTATGAGGGCAGAGAGCATGATAGTCTTTCCCATTCCCACTGCCACATAAAGTCAGCAGTGGCACGACCACAGTGAGGCAAGATACGTACTCTCTGAGGGAACCACGATATTGTCCAGTCGATCAGCAAAAAATCTCAAACAACTCACGGGGACACATTACCGTCACTTACAATCTCGTTAGCACCAACCTCATCACGCGATTGAGCAAACGTACGCTAGGATACCACCTCTGCATTTCCTTTCTGCCTTCGGGAATTGCAAGCTCAGCTCACCGGAATATTCGTTGAAGTAGAACGCTCGGTCATCTGCGGTCAAGTCGATGACACCATTGTTGGGCTCAAGCGGGAACAGGTATCTGAACGTTTGAGTCACGGACATATGCCGACATGAATGTGCCACTCACTCTTTCCAAAGCGGATGCATTGACGTTTCCTCGCGAGCAGACACCGCGCCGATCTCGATCGAATGCATCCAGCTGAGACCAGGTTGTCATGAGCAGTCACGTAGATACGATATATCGCACTCACTTCAGAGCCTGCTTCTGATAGCCTCGCAGATCCAGGGTGAAAGTGTCGGCGGGGTCCATCTGTCCGAGCTGTCGATCGTTTTGCTGCGCCCTAATATACGTTCTTCAGTTCACTCACTCAGGAATGATAAACATTGTCGGGCCCGCACCGCTTATAGATGAGATCAAGCTCATTGTCAGACAGCTCCTCGCCCTCTTCGTCGACCTCGACCTCTTCCCCGTCGCCCACGATTTCGGTCTGGCGTTTGGGCTTCGACCCTCCGCTCGCTACTTGCCTCTGCGATAGCATCTCCAGATCCTGCTGATCCAGTTTACCATGCGGCCGTCGCGTGAAGTCGCTTCCTTTCCGAGGCTTGAGTTCGAGTACCTTGAACATCTTGAGCAAAGCTTGTTTGCGCTCGCGAAGGATTTGTTCCTCTCCGGTCTCCTGTCCTTCGTTGAACATCACGCGCTCCTTTTGGTCTTCTGCGGATGTACTAGGAGTACGGAAGGCGGATGCCTTGATGTAGATGGAAAGAGAAATTATGAGATCGGCACCAGAATGTAGCGTGGTTGGGCAATCGACGACGGTGCTCCCTCGGAAGTCGACAATGTCTGCTGAGCGTATCAGTCGTCGAACAGATATTCAATGGTTCTGGAGACGTACCGAGGTCCAACAATTTCGACACCCAAGACGCGACGTCCTGCGGCAACCGACCGAACTCTGGACTCCGATGTAGCCAAAACTTCGTGGAATGGCAGGGTACGTGCTTACCAAATCCTCTCGCGTTAGTCAATCTGACAACAAGATCTTTCTTCTTCTTGGACGGTTTCGCTGGTTGTGGCTTCAACATCGTCGCTATGGATATCTGCTTTTTGCCGCCCTTGCTCTTGCTATCTTTGTTCGCGCCACCTTTGCCCTTCGTCTGCCTGGAGTTTGTAGGGACTTCACCCTCTGGCGAGTCGCGCTCAACGCGGATCTCATCGCCTGATTTGACGTATCCCGATCCTCGCACCGTACTCCAAGCGTTAGGGACGAGAAAAGAACCTAGGTACGACGAATTGAAAGACGACGAAACCTGGTCTGTAGACATTGAAAGCTTTCTCTTCTTCTTCGGCCTGTCTTCGGGCTTCTCCTCGACTGTAGGTGAAGGAGAGCGTGTAGATACTTTTGGTTCGTGCATGCCAGTAGATACGCTGGAGACACTCGATGCTCTAGGAGGCTCGTTCATCCCAGGGATGTCTATGTCGTCGGACGAATCTGCCATCGCTTGGTCAAGCGCAATTTCGGGGAACTGAAGGGGCGCGCATTCGTTCTGCTCTTCGTCGTCGCTGTCAGCGAAGAAGAGCGCGGGTTCCCGCGGAGCACTCTTGTCTGCACCAGGCACTGTCCCGTGGTTATCCCTGTCCCGCGTCTGGGTGCCATCGTCGTCAGAGTCTGCGAAAAACGGCGGCGGCGGGGTAGCCATCGCTTGAGACATGTTCTCGAGAGTGGTGGGATCAGAGACGCGGTCAACGCGCGTGCATCCGGCCGCCACCGACGCGTCGCGTTTTTGAAACTCAGTCGGTGGTGATCGCAGTCAAACACGGTCACGTTAGCCTCCAGCCGGCGGCGGGGTTGCATATATCCTGTCTCTCTCGAATCTCCTTTACTGTAAGGCATGACGTTTATATTTGGATGCTGAGAACCACCCCGAGTGTACGCGTCCTTTTACAAACACTCTAGGGCTGGGGTTACACACGGACGGAAAGTCGGGCCGCAGGATACATGTCGCGAGTGCATCGATAATGTGACTATGCTAGGTAGCTCGAAATGTAGGACCATGCTAGGCGGACGGGGACTGCGATGTGTCAGGCGAAGGGTGCGGGTCTTCGAGTGAAACACGACGTACGCTCTGACGTCGTGAAGAAATAAGAGAGATACAGAATCATGCACCTGGCACGAAGCCTCCCTGCATGAATCTACTATAGTAGGCGCCTGACGCATCGCCGATCGTCAGGCCAGAGCTGATCACACCTTTAACCCAGGCGATATACCTTGCGGCGAGAAACGAAGCACGGCTTCATGACCAGCACTGACCAAGGCTGACGCGGACGAGGCTCCACAGCACTCTCTAGGCGCAAAGTAGTGAGAACCGATCCAATGTCGCTGTCCGTGTAATCATTTACCTGGCAAGGGGTCCATATGTCTGGGCCAACTTGCTTCAAGACAATCTGGGCGGGCGGCTCCGAAATGAGGAGACATAACTGCATAGAACGTGACGGTGAGCATAGCCTGAACATCCCTCCTGACGAGTCGCTATGCAGGCGAAGCACCTAGCGAAGGGGCCCGAACAAGTACCTCGACAACAGTCTTCTCCTTTGGGCGAAGACCTCCCTGATGCCCTGCGCTCTGCGAGTACTTGTGCTGTTCGTAGAACGGTCGACATCGCCCAGCCACCAAGCCTAACAAAGGGAGAGAGATCTCACCTCGATTTCGAAGGGTCCTACCAACCGCGGGGAGGGGAAAGCTCACAGCGGCACCGGTATCGCACGCATGCATGTCGCGATCGTGACCACACAGCGGCATCAATGACATCTCGTAGCCTCAGTCGGAAGCGCTTCTTATGCGTAAGTCACTCACCTTTGAGTATGCATATGATCGACAACGGATCGGAAGACTTGGTTTCACATCATTCTTCGTAAATGCATTGGCACGGTTGCATGGGAAGAAGTCTAAGCAATACACCGGATCCGGATGCGCCCCGTCGGTCTACGTATAAGTACATCCTCGAAGTCTACAGGTCCAGCGACCAGGGTTGATTATACCACCCGGAGCGTACGATCAAGACCGCGAAATGCGACCCCGAGTACGATCAGTACACAAAGCGGAAGTTCAGTCTCTGGTTGCCCTGTAAAAGTGGTCAAGCCTCATTCAACGTGGGTTACAGCGGACCGCAGTACGTACCTTGTCAGCCGTCTTGTCTAGGTAATCTTGTTGTTCCTAGAGCACGTCTGGGTCAGTTCGGCAGTTGTGACCCAGCCAATGCAACCGCACCTCAGGCGTCAACGAGTTCCATTTCTTATCCCTGTTCTTGTTGATTGTGCGATAGAATAACCAAGTCAAGAAATAGAGCGCGATGTTCATGCATGTGATACCGATCAAATCTTTGTTTCCGCGTAGATCTACCCGAGCAGTCTATCAGCCAACGCGAAAGACATGGTGCGTTGCATAGTTGACTCACAGAGCGGCTGGCAAACACGGCAGTCGTTAGCATCAGCGGAGCAAGACGGAAACAAGTACACTCACCGCATCATCGGCGCGATAAATGTAAGACTGAAACACCATGTGAGCATCTAGGAGGCCGGGTAGCTCCAAGAACACTCACTGCCACTATGCCGCCCGCTTGCACGAACATGTTGTATACGGAAGCCGATACCGTTCTTGTCCCCACTCCGTACGAATTCGCGGACGCCCACGCGACTTGTATGGGGTGCACGTAGGGGTACCCGGTGATCAACGTGACGACGACATAGTAGACCCACTGCGACGTTTCCTTGGTGAACGTGGTCAATGCAATCAGCAGCGGGAGCGCCCAGAACTGTAGGATGACAGAGGTGCCGACCCGGCTGTCAACGCTCTCGCTGAGGTAGCAGACAACGAGAAGCCCAACGATACCCAACGCTGTCGAAGGGATGGTGAGAAGGTTCGACTGGGTCGTATTGAAGCCGAGGTTGCGCAGCGAGAGCGTAAGATAGGTCTGCGGGGGATTTATGGGAACTAAAAGGCGGTGAGCACGTCGCTTCGACGGGGAGCTAAGATATCACCCACTCATGTGTGTGAGGCCAAGGATGTAGAGCGGCCACATCCTCCAGTCCTTCAAGATGTTCAATATTTGCAGCACCGAGAGACCTTCCCTGTTGTGCATGTCCGACTTCGCGGGATCGTCTCGCAGGACTCGGTTGACGATGATGGTTTCCTCACTAGAGATTCCTGAAATCAGTCTGCAGCAGTACTCGTGACCACTGGATACGTACCGCTCAGAGAACCAGCCCTTCGGTCTATACCAAGCTCTCGTCTGCGTGGGACTGGGAGGCATCATGTAGAAGGAGGCGATTCCGACGAGAAGCGTCAAGCCACCCTCGATCAGGAACATGTATCGCCACCCTGCGTGACCGCCGACGCCTCTCATCTTCAAAATTCCTGTAGCAAGGAATGCACTAACTAGGGCGGCCACGTAGTTGGACACCCAGAACCACGCAAGCCTGATAGTAACTGCGAGCATACTGTCAATGGGACAGCATGAGATAAACACCAGGTGTCACTCACGCTCTTTCCTGGTATAGAAGTACGACAGATAGAGAATGACGTCTGGGATGAAGCCCCCTTGCATGAATCCGAGCAAGGCACTAATTGACGAGTCAGGCCTCGTGGGTTATATATAGAGATGAGCCCTTACCGTGTCGCGAGGAATGAACTGCGGCCGTTAAGCCAGAACTGCGCCAGAGACACTGCGCTCCACAGGATCATCTAGTCATGCTAAGCAACGGTGCGCGTCGCCGTGCGAAGGTTACACACCTGACTGGGAATCCATTTGTCGGGACCGATCCTCTTCGAGATTAGCTGCGAAGGAAGCTCGGCAATTAAGAAGCAAAGCTGCAGGAGAAAGTCGGTGAATATTTGTGGAAAACGTCCGTGTATAGGTGACGTACCTTGAATAGCATATTTCCCGTGTTAAAGTCGTTCGTGGTCATATGCAGGTCTTTGAGGAAGTTGTCCGTGTTCGCCTGGCTGATGTTCGCGCGGTCCAGGTCCAGGGCGAAGAACATGATCCAAGCCCAGACCATGATGCGCCAGTCGATTTTGCGCACGAGTCGCTATGAAACGGGCATTAAGCAGCGCGGTCGCTTCCGCGGAATGTGCACTTACATTCTCGTCCCGCCATGTCCACCGCGCCAACGGGTCGAAGCGATGGGCACTCTCGTAGACCGGCGGTGGTCTGTAGAGATCAACTGTAGCGGGATCGTCGAAAACGGACGGCTGAGTCGCAATGCTGTCCGGGTCTCGCTTAGATCGGCGCCACAGGAAGAAGCCCTTGTTCTCTTCGACCGGCGCTCCGAGCGAGGGGACTTGCTCGAGACTGACGGCGCTGCTTAGCTTGTCGTCGCTGTCCTTGGAAAGGTCAGAGCTCGGGCCCGCGCTGAACGCACGGAGTACGGTAGTCATATCGGCAGAAGCAGAGCAGCCGTTGAGCGAGGATCGTCCGACAGCCTCATCTTAGCGATAGGTAGTACTTATACTTCCACGCGGGCCCCGCTGGAGCCAGGGTCAGTTATTGACCAGGGTGCTCATGGCGCCCCGCGCATTACGCAGTCAGGCGTTGATAGCACACCAGCGATAATGCGCGTAACCTCTTGCGTGAATTGCGTACTTCTCGTGTTGATGGCGTTATGACCCTCGAGACGCGCACCAGTCGCGGTCACATGATCGCTCAATGAATACTGATGGTCAGAACCACAGTTCCCAGAAGCAATATTGATACAATACTATTCGTGCGACTCTGTTCCTTCACCGACGGGGCATTCCCCGTCCCCGTCCCCTCAGCGCCCGCTGCGCCGTCCCGGGAGGTGCTCTTGGCCCCGTGCTTGGCTGCCAGATGGAGTTCGTCAGCGAACCCGCTCCGGGCTTAAGACAACACACTCACAGCTTCGCTCTGTGGCCCGCGGACCGTCTCGTCAATGCTCAGAATCAGGCACGCCGCCTCGGTGGCGCTGCTAATGGCGTTGACCTTGACCAAACTGGGCTCCCAGACGAAAGCCTCCATGTTGTCCCGCACGCCTTCGAGCCCGTCGACGTCAACACCATACCACTTCTCGCCATTAGCGTGCTTCATGCGCAGTTTGTTCAGGACGTCCGTGGAGTCGAGGCCGGCATTGTCGCAAATCTGCCGAGGGATGATTTCAAGGGCCTTGGCAAAGGCAATCATGACGAGCTGGAGCTTGCCAGGGATCGATAGGGCATGTTTGCGAATATGGGCGGACAGATCCATCTAGTGAAAGGTACACCGTAGCGTTAGTATAGCCGGATCCGGTAACAGCTGCAGCCCGACCCATCCGTACCTCGATGGCGCCTCCGCCGGCAACGACGTCGCCATTCTTGACGGCGCGCTTGACCACCATGATGGCGTCGTGCAGACTGCGCTCGACCTCCTCGATGAATTGCTCGGCACCACCGCGCAAGATCAAGGTACAAGTCTTCGCCTTCGGACATTCTTCGAAAATATTGTACCTCTCGCCTCCTATTTGCCGCTCCTCGAACCGTCCGCATGTGCCGAGATGCTCACGTCTGATATCCGAGCAAGTGGATTGGACGGAGCCGCCGACGGCTTGTACGACCCGCTGTAGGTCGGCTGTGGGAACACGACCCGCGCAGAAGATATCACGGTCCGCAAACCACTGAGTCGCCAGATCGCCGATAGGGAGCTTGCTCAGCACGACCCTGGCACCAGCCTTTTCGATAGCCTCAAGCTTCCTGTAGATGATCTCCCACTCCGCATCCACAATCGCCTGGTAGTCGGAGACAGCCTCGACGCGGACCTCCGCGTTGTCCTTCTCAGCCTTGAGCTCGAGCTCGACATTGAGGCAGACGACGAGAGGGTCGCGGAAGGATTTTGGCTGCTGCTCGGCACCCGCATACGTGAACGTCTTCTTGAAGGCAACGCCGTGGATGAGGAGCGAGTCTTGCATGCCGCCGCCAGGAATCTTCTTCACGCCGATGAGAGACTCGTCCAGGTCCTCCTGATCAAGGCATTGCACCGCCTCAACGACCATGTTCGAGAAGAATGGTTTTTCAGAGTGGATGAGTTTTGAGGACATCGACGTAGATGCACATTTCAGAAGGAGGGAACGGAAGCTTCTGCAACCCATGTCTGAGTCTCGACCACATATTCAGGCATAATGTCAAACTCACTCTGGATCCTTTTTGTCAACGGTAACCTGGATGGCTTTTATCCGGTCCAGCGCCTTGTAACAGATACAAAATTAGGATGCACACACGATGCGACTGAAAAAGTACTCACCAGTTGGCACGCCTGACGGAAGCCCTTCATGATGATCTGGGGACTCACGCCCTCTTCGATGTATCCCCGCACCTCCTTCAGCATCTGCGCCGCGAGTAGCACCACACTCGTCGTCCCATCGCCGACCTCCGCGTCCTGCGCACGCGCGATGTCCACGAGCGACCTCGCAGCGGGGTGCACGATGTCCAGCAGCTTGAGGATCGTCGCACCATCGTTCGTGATTTGTGCGTCGCCCCGCTCGGATACAATGAGCTTGTCCATTCCGCGAGGTCCGAGGGTGCTCGAGAGCGTTTCTGCGATGGCGAGACATGCGGAGATGTTTGAGAGGAGCTGGGGCTTGCCCTGCGAAGTATCCGTGCCCTCCTTAAGGAGGACTACGGTCGGTTGCTGTGAAGTGGTCAATGTCTTTCGCTCCTGTGCAGCGATGATTTCTACGAACCATAGCTCGCTGCATGATGTCGGCACTGTGCAAACACTGACCAGAATGAAGCCTTATGCACGCGCGTATTTTGGGATTGCCCAAGCAGGCCTCGATGTTGTTGCTTGTTTGTCATCAGACGCGTCAGTGGCTGAACTTGCGTTTCTGTAGATGCCTCACGATGCCTCACAAGTCTGCGCCCGACTACATTTCCACTCAAACCATTTCGAAAGCAATATCATTAACACGGGAGAACATAGTGTATCCAGAGCAAGCAACCAGAGGAACGAAACACTAGTGCGCTGCGACAACAGCCTCAGGCGTTGGCTTCGCATCATCCTGCGTCCCATGCGCGCGAGCCCGCCGCTTTGCCTTCAGCTCCGACCGGTGCTTGGCTGCTTTCAGCCTCTCCAAACGCTCATCAACGTCGACATATGCACCCCCAACATCAATGAACTTGATGGCCGGCCGACCAGGCCGTTCAACAACAGCATGCACCTCCTCCTTAGGATGAGGGACCTGAACTTGAGCATCCTTCGCATCGGCGACAGCTCTCGCGCGACTTCGAGCCTGCATACGCGCGCGTTCCAGCTCACGTAGGACGACGGGCTCCTGCAGAAGGTTCAATACTGAGTTACAAGGGACAAGGCTGACATCGACGTACTTGTCCCTCAACCACCGGCTCCCAGAACAACCGTTGATACCGGTCTCGTGCACGAGCCTTTCCGACAGGGTTTGCCGCATCAGCCTGTGTGGCATCCGAACCCAGCTCTTGCGAACCCTGAGCAGCACCTCGAACAGTCTTGATGTTGTCGGTGACGCCAAGTATCTCCTCCATGCCAACTTGAAAGCCAGTTTGCAAGGGCTTGTTCTGTGGACAATTCGTCAGTGAACTTGCCTTCGTTCAAAATGATGGATTGCGTAGATTTCAAATAATGAGGACATTATGAACTACTGCCGGGCGATAGAAGGCACCACGGACGTCTTTCAATTCGCGAATGTTGAGATAGTCTCATCGTACGGCGACGAAACACTGCAGACAAGTACGGTATGCTCACCTCCTAGAACATCAATCAGGCAGAGTTGGAGTGCAGGTTAGCTTTGTTTTCACGTGGAACGTGTCTAAGTACCTGGTAATACATCAGCTCAACGTTCGCCATAAACGTGTTATGAGGAGGATCAGAAAGCTATATGATTTGTTTAACCATGTATGTTTGTCTTCAAGACTAATCGATTTTGACTCGTCATAACACCGCACCCACGTGCGTAAAAACAGCTGGAAACGACGACTAACCTTTTTCCAGCTTTCCTCCAGACCCTTCAACCTCAGGATGGCATCGACACGCTGAATACTGATGCCATGCCGCTCGGAGAGTGCCCGCACATTATACACTTCGGGATTGAGCATATATTCATCGTAGATCTGAGTGCGCAGTCTATCCGACACGGGGGTAGGCGGCTTGAAGGATGGGTTCAGCGGGAAAGGCTAACCAACAACACCGCGTCAGCTAGCATTCCAAAATCACGCAGTGAAGACGAACTCAACTACTTTGCCACCAAGCCAGTTGCGGGGCCTGACTGGATCCCTGTAGAACTTACCCGTCGACGCCAACCATTTGGGGAAGGAAGGATCGGTAGCGTCCCCCTTCTTTCTTGCATTCATGAAAGTGGACTCATCATCGTCCTCCTCCTCTGATGCACGAGATAAGGAAGCCAGGCCGCGACTACGGCTGAGGACAGTCCATGACGCTGGTGTCCTACAAGGCGCGGCGGTGCGCAGATGAGCGAGCATTGAGCAACGCTGGCAGTGGCAGAAAAATGCGGAGGTCTGCTATTTCCTCACGTGCAACTTCAGGGCAAGTAGGATCGCCTCTGCCGCCACCGACGCGTCGTGGCTTGAAGTTGCACCGCGACTCCGAGTCACAGTATGGCCTTCGACCCCTCAGACGTCCGAGAACCCTTCTTCTCTGTGCTCTGCGGATATGTATCCAATGTGCCTCTACGATTGATTCCAGATCTTGCCAGCATATCGTTCGAGGAGGCTCACAATTTCTTCTTGAATCGACTGTTACTTAATCCGCATGTCCAAGCTTACCCGCCCGCGGAACGATACCAGATCCTGTTCTGGAAATGGGCTATCGAAACATTGGAGTCGCTGTTGGATGAGCAGGTGGTTATGCCGTCTTCGCTCCTCCATATTAACCAAGTTTCAGTGCCACAGGATGCTGAGATCGACGATCGCCTGTACAACCACCTAGTCAACTTGATCCGATGCTCCTCATCGTACGTCCAGCTCGCAATGAATATATGCCTGTATTGATTGTAGCAGCGGAACAAATCCACCATCGGCGAGCTATGTCACCTATCTGTGGAAGAGTTCTGAGACACAACGACAGCGCGCGTCCATATGCGCCGGGGTCGCGAATGCGACGTTACTCGAGTCTCGTACGCTCGTCGAAAGGGGAACGACTGGACTCACTACATGGACGGCCAGCATCTCACTCGCCGAGTTTCTGTTCAAACACTCAGGTATGCCTGGTTCCGCGCTCGTGCTACTGCGCATCCCCCAACCTTCCTGTAGAGCTCGTGCAAGGCAAGCGTGTTCTTGAGCTAGGATGTGGCGCGGGTTTTCTTGGGATAGTCGTGGCAACGTTACAGCAGCGATGTGGGATCGCCAGGGCGAAGGAGCACGGCCGACCCTCGCTCTGGTTGACAGATGTCGACTCTAACGTCCTGAGTCGCTGCCAGGATAACATACAGCTTCCCTGCAGTATGTCCACCTCCTCAGCAAAATTGCATTGTTAAATGGTCAAACCGTAGATGCATCGTCTTGCCATCCAGACGTACATTGCGCAAAGTTGAATTGGATGGATGCGAACAATCCTGCCGCGCGGCCATCACTCGAGTCAACCATTTGTACAGTCAATGCAGATGTGATCATTGGGGCAGACATAGTGGGTACACGTTTCGTGCGTCAGCTTGAGCTTTCGCTCAAGTTGACTCAGGTGTTTGACCCCGCCATAATACCAGCCTTGGTTGATACCATGTCGTTGATCATGCACAGTGGCCAGTCCAAATCCGGCAAACATATTATAGCGTACATTGCGCTCACCGTCAGGAACGAGGAAACGCTATCACGCTTTGTACACACATCTGGTATGTCATACATTCTTCGGTTTGTTTGGCTCTGACGGGATGTGGACCTTCAGAGCACTCACTCGAGTTGCTGGACATTTCGACTGAACTAGTCGGACAAGGGATACTGGCAGTGCCACGAAGCGAAGACCAAGAAATAAGACTGTACAGAATACAGCGTCGTAGGTAAAACATGCAAATGTACAATAATCCAATAAAAGGGACAGAAAACATGTACCATGACCAAATTACACGGAAAACCTAACTCTGCGTCTTGATACTTCCGCAAAAGCCACAACTCCAGAAATCATTAGGCGTTCCTCCCTCGCCGCAAACAGTGCACGTCCACCCGTCGGTTCCAGGCTCCCGCTTGACATTGAGACGTGGTGCATCGCATGTTGCACAACGGAAGCGCTCTGCATCGTTCATGAGTGTGCATCGTGGACAAGCCCACTCGTCAGTGGTAGTCGCGGCTGGGGCACTCGGGGTGCTACTGGTTGAGGGAGGACGCCGCGGTCGTGCGAAGTCACACACTGCGCATCGAGATGCCTCTGCCTCGTTCACGAGCGTGCACTGTGTACAAGACCACTTCGTAGACGAGGCATCTACTGCGATACCAGACGCGGGGGTCGCCGACGGTGTGAACACAATGGGCCTGCTGCGTTTCGTGGTCGTCGTTGACGTCCTACCCGATGGCGTCCTCGCTGCGTTTGCTGCCTTGGTCGTGGAGGCAACTACCTTGGAAGGCCCAGCGATGGGTCCATCCACGATCTCAACGTCCGAGTCCGGGTCAGAGTCGGAGGCTGTCAGGTCGATTACCCTGTCCTCGATGCTCTCTTTCGCGGCTTTCTCTACTTCCTTCTGCGCGACTGCACCGGAAGCGCATGCCTTCTCGTCGCGTGCACGCCTCTCTGCGGCCTATCCCAATGTCAGCACGTGAGCTCATAGAACAGGTTCAATGTCAACGCACTTCTGCAGCCAACTGGCGTGGAGACTTGTTGGTAGTGCCCCTTACGCCGCCCAACCTGCCTCCGTCACCGAGAATGGCACTTATCTGGCGCCGCTTCTCTGCAGCTTCGAGAGCCCTCTGGCGAGCTAGATGAGGCGGCAGGTCGTGCGAGACGTTGGTGCCGAGTCGCTGGCCCTTCGAGAAGAAGCCTTCTCCCGCGTACCCCGACCGTTTGAGCGCATAGTACTCTTCTTCTAGGCCCGCAAGAAACTTGTAGAACTTCTCGTCGTGAGGACCGTGTACGTTATGCGTAAGCTACTCCGAAAGGGCATTTTGTAAGTACGCTCGTTTCACGATCGCGAGTGGTTGGTGTTTACGTACCTCGTGCAGCATGGTGTGAACGATGTCTTCCTCGTCGTAGAACGTATCAGGCGCGTGCGCAGGTCGGAGTCTCAAGAAGATCTTCTGTCCTGCATTGATGTCTATACTTCACCGTTTAGTCCTCTGGCGCCGCTGAGTGCGACACGAGTACATACTCAGACCTGGACGCAGCCGTGCCGTCAGTCACCCCGTGTGCAGTATTAGTAGCTTTGAGCATACCTACTAGATTTGGGCTTTCCGGAAAGAATTCCGAGAGAACGGGCAGCATCCAGCTATGCTTGCGCATAATCGGCTTCACCAGTGATGCGATGCGCTGAAGCAAAGGCAGAGCCTGATCTGCCTTTGGTCTATCCTTTAGATGTGTGAAAGACTTGACAAACGTGTTCGTGGTACTTGACATTGCTGCAGGTAGAATGGGGTATGGGGAGGACTCAGAGGATGATAAAAGCACTGCGCAACGAGCCGAGGTACTTAAGTTATGTACGACAGGCCACCACGCCGGTCGGACGGCGACGCGCTTTATGAGGCGCGGTCACGAGCGCGCGACGCGTCAGTTCTTCGCTGACCAATCGCTGACGCGTCCTCATCCCGACTTCCTCGGGCTCGAACATAACAGTAGCTACCAGAGGTTAATTCCCAATAGCGCCTGGTGCGTCTCAGGACATGAATTGGACCTGAATCAAATAATGTGCGTAGAAATACAACAAATGCAAGCTATGGTACACATGGCGTCTATGGATAACTGCGAGAGATCTAGGGAGCGTGCGTGGTGGTCCTTCGTGACCGAAGACAGCGAGATAATGCATACAAACAATGAGCGTGGTAAGCCAGACAAGATCGGCGGAAGCAGAAACACGAACAGAGGAGGCTAAACAAGAGACATCGTAGACGAACCATCGGCGGCCTTGATCGCATGGTAGACGCGAACGACGCGGACTTCTATCGCCCGCTCTGTCTTGGTCTTCAATTTGCGGGGACTGAGGGGGTTCGATGACGAGCGATCTCGGCCTTGGAAAGAGGAGGAGGTTGAGCCGAGCCGCAAAAGAGGAGTCCTAGGCGAACTCTCAACGGGGTCTTCGTCCATCCGCAGGCCAGGATAATCCATGGGCCAGTTGAAGCGCTTTCGTCTGAATCTGTGGATTCGCCGTCAATGGTCAACTAATTGCACCGCAAGAGACAGGGTCCTGCTTACTGATCATAATCGAACAAGTAGTCATTGACTTCGTCTTCCGAGAATAACGGTTCCCCATCCTTATCGGTCTGCTCCTTGATATGTTTTGTCAACGCGTTCTTGCACGACAGTAGCGTATGCATATTCTTGCATGCATGCATCTCCAGCTCCGCAGGGGAGAACGGCAGGAGCTTGTTCAGAGAAGTGGGAAGCAGGATGAGGCCCGGAGGTTGATACGGTTGGGGAGGCTTAGGCGGCCTTGAAGACTCAGCGTCTCCGACAAGCACTCTCAGCGCCTTCGACGTAGCAGTGGAGTCGAAAGACCTGATCCTCGGCGAGCTTGTCGGGATGGGTATATCACCTTCGCTATACCTAGGTCGCCTAGTCGGCCGCTTCGCGCTTTCCCGCGCTTCGCTCCGTTCTACGAATTCGCGTGAAGGGACTCCCAGACGAAACTCGTGAGCCATTTTCGCCTGGCTGAAGTAGTGCTCCAGCGCAAGAATGATGTACTCGTATGTCCGCGTCCCATACTGGTACTTGCGCACGAGCATGCACATGAATGTATCCTCGAGCTGACCCGCCACCCGCGCACTCGCTTCGTAGTCGGCCTCAGATTGAGACCGCTTGTGGCCTTTTCCCGGCGAGTGGGGTCTGTTGGTCGTGTTCGGTGCGCTGGACGGCTGAGTTTCCCATATCTTCCTCACGGCCTGAGCGTCATGACGAGCATTGATTAAATCCTGCCAGAGATTCGGCGAGAGGTCTGGGTCAATCGGACTGGGAATCTGGTAGCCTCGAAGTTCCTCAATGGAAGGAATCCGCGGGAAGAACAACTGGTCGTCAACGAGTTCAAGGCGCCCACCGGGACAGAGGACACGAGTGATTTCTGAAAGGACGAAATCCCAGGTCCAATAGGGTACAACCAGGGCGAGGTTGGCCATCCTCACCAGGTCGAAGCTATTATTGTGGAAGGGCAGGCGATACTTGAGGCTAGTACAGATGATAAGTCAGTTCGATACATGAATGTAAGACTAGGCGTACGCACAAGTTGCTACGCACGAAAGTGACGTTTCTTGGTGGCACCTCTGCCTCACGATCTCGCGAGACACGTCCGTGGTCGTTGTTGTACAAGTCGATGAGGTCGAGACCTGTCACATGTGTACCTGCAGACTTCCACGCTCGCGCGGCAAACAAGACCCAATGGCCCTCGCCGCAGCCAAGGTCGAGCACATTCGTCGGTGGTCTCCGACCATATTCGTGGAAGGTGGGTGAGTTGCTGTTCGTGTTGAGTCGACGCAGCAGTTCGAACGTGTGATAGTCGCTGTATCGCCCTTGTTAGCAGGGAGACAGTTGTTAGCAAGACGACCACTCACCTATCAAGCGCAGTCGGGGAGTATGACTGTATGTAAGGCGCATCCTCTGCGCTGAATGGGTGATGGGGCATGCCATACCGTTCGACCGTCCGGTTCAGGTCCTGGAAGTTCCTACAGTCCTGTTCCGACATCACCGAAGACGTTTCACCGGAACCATTCTCCGCAGACGAGCCGTCGAATAGGCTCTCGACTTCGCCAAAGGACACCACCGTGGCCGTTTCATCCGTCAGCGAGGACTGTCGACTGTGGCGCTTATTTTTCCGTCCGAAGGTGAAGGAGTTGTTCCGTCCCCAAGGCCGCCTCTTGAGCCACGTAGAGCCGCTGCTGCTGCTCGATGTTGCTGTCCACAATGTATCTTCGGAGTTGACACTAGTCGACCGGGTCAAGAGACTGATCGCATGGGAGCGCTCGCTTCTTGGGCGAGGCGGCGACGCCCAGGGAGGCAGCGCGGGGAGAGGTCGATTGTATATATCGGGAGTCGATGCGGTACGCTTGAAGTCCATGTTGAGAGGCATGCCAGAAGAAAAGATTTCAGAGGGTCGCCACAGCAGGTGAGACAATAGTGTGCAGGTTATGCGCGACGGACGTCCGAGCTGGAAGTCCGTCCTGTGGCCAGTGTAGTCCTACGGGGTGATCGAAATTCAGTCCGCTCTCAGCAGCGAACGTAGATATAGGAGTGGCAGAGACCACGCTTTGACGATGTCGATAGAGGCCGTTAATCTTAGCCAAAGCAAAGAGATGGAAGCGAACCGGGGAGCGACGACTTCGGGTATGCTTTGTGTCTCGGACAAAGGGCACGAGGCACCAAAATACTGTGTGGCCACGAGAGACCGCCTTGTATGGGAAAGTCTGAGCACCGTAGACGGCAATGCCAAAACGAGATGGCGCTTTGGCCTTGAAGGCGAGACAAAGCGTCCCCGCTGACGTATTTGCGGCGGCCACCCGGGTGTGGCGATAGCTGTGGCACATACAAGGGTGCTTTGATCGTCCGCGAGATCATTGCTAGAATAGCCATGATGCCGCAGCTGTCAAGAGTACGCGGTCAGAAATTAGGCAGGCAGGCCACAGCGGTCACCGTCAAAGCAAGGATTATATCCGGGGCGAGGCTTCAATTTGGCGCCCAGCGGTAGCGTACAGCCTTGCCTCTTTGGGGTTGGCAAATAGAATCCAACTTGACACCCGCAAGCTGGAACGACAGCCACAAACGCGGTAGGGCTACAACAGTGCTTGTGTGGTACTAACATTGAAACATTTGATTCGTATTCTAGAGTAGGTGAGTGCCAGTACCTGCGCAGCATCGACTCAGACGGGGACTCGCTCTCACAAATGTAGCCATCTGTACGACACCCTTTTAATATCACGACTCTCCAAGCTTGTAGTGTCCATTCAATCATCTTTCGCAGGTGGCGGACCACAAGGCTGCAACATGCGCTACGCAAGCTCGTCACCATGTTTGTGCAGCCATTGAACGCACGCAGAACGCACCTCAGTCATCTCGAACTTCACCCGTCCGACAGCCTCTCCGTCAGCAATGGCAAGGTACGAGGCGAGCGGCGGGTGCCCCACAATGGAGGCGAGGGTGTCACGGTGCTGGTGCGTGAGCCATTCGCTGCGGAGCGGTGAGGATGCACGCTTCAGGTCATTTGACGGACAAAGACGTACTATTTCGTCAGATCAGCGTGTCCTAAGGAGAGTCACAGCGTAAGAATGGATGGCTATACAGGTGCAGAGGGTTACATACCTGTGCCTGTGTAGCGAGCGTGCACTACATGCAGACTACCTGGTTAGTACGCCTGCGGGTTGAGAAAGGGCATGTAACACGTACGATGCTCGAGTTGGGTGTTGGCGGTGTACCTGAGCTCTGAAGACTGCCAGCGTGTAGGTTAGCAAGCAAGATTTTGCGTACAAGACAATTGAAGATGACGGACCATGGCAAGAGCAGACAGTGCTTTGACGCCGTCGGCGAGCGCCCATGCGATCGCGTTCACGGACGCGTCGGGTCGGTGGCACACTGCGCGGTCACAGTGCACGCGCGCACTCCAGACTCGTACCCCGCACCCAATGGCCCCCCTCGCCGCCTCGACGTCCGGCGACTCATCGAAGCAGACCAATGAGACGGACACCTCGCTGGACGTCTCTGTGTTGAAGGAGCAGGCGCGGAAGGGTCTGGTAGATGCATTGAATTCCGTGAATGGCGCAAAGACTCTGGTGCTGGATCCTACACTGGCCGGGCCTCTGAGTTTGGTAACGGAGGTGTCCTTGCTCAAGGTGTGTGGCGACGATATGCCCTCCGGATCACGAAGTGCTCATCCAAGTTGGCCAGCATCATGGCGTTGACAAGATGTTCTGGCTCGAACCGGGGCCTCTGTCTGCAACGACTACGAACATTGTATACCTCTGTCGGCCGCTCGTTAAGTGGGTCAAGCTCATAGCTGGTAAGCTGTCTTCTTGGTTTTCACCTCGAAGTGCGCTAACAGGACTTGGCTCTAGAACAACTCAAACGACATGGCCGAGAAGCCCAGAAACACACATATACCCTGCTCTTGGTACCTCGGACCTCGACGCTCGTCAGCCGGATATTGGAAGAAGAGGGCGTCTTAGGAGATATCACCATCTCCTCGTACAACCTGCAATTCATCCCCCTCGCCGACGATGTCATCTCGTTGGAGAACGACAACGCGTTCAAGGAGTTGTGGGTCGTACGTCTGCTCTACGCTGTCCCTCAACAGTCTCCTGATTCGCCTCTCAGGACGGGGACGAGACTGTCATCTACAACTCGATGCAAGCCCTGCACGGTCTGCAGCGTCTGTATGGGCAGTTCCCTCGGATAGTCGGGAAGGGTGACTACGCCTCGGTACGCCCGCCTCTCTCCCCATGATTGTATCGCTCACGAGTGCATAGCGATTAGCCAACCTTCTCCATGGGAACCCGTCAACCTCGGATAGTCCAAGCACTAGTCAAGCCGTTCAAAGCCCTATCGACTCCTTAATCATTATCGACAGAGGGGCGGACATGATCACGCCTCTGCTCACACAACTCACCTACGAGGGTCTTATCGACGAATGCTTCGACATCAAGAATTGTACGTAAATGGGCACATCTATGCGGCTGGGTTCCGCCTCTGACAATTCCTCTAGCCCACGTAGAAGTCCCAGCATCCCTCCTAGCCGCACCTCCAGCCCCAGGACAACCAAACGCCGCTTCATCCAGTACCCCGCCCAACCCGGCACCCACACTAGCGAAGGAGAAACAGAAGAAGAAACACCATCTAACCGCAGCCACCGACCCCCTCCTCACCGAGCTGCGCGACCTGAACTTCGCTCACGTAGGCCGGAAGCTGAACCAGGTCGCACGGCGGCTGGACGAGGACTACAAGGTAAGCAAGGACACCGCGGGGTGTGTGGAGGTTGCTCATGCTCGGACTAGCTCAGGCACCAAGCGAAAACGCCTGCGCAGTTGCGCGACTTCGTGAACAAGCTTGGGGGACTGCAGTCGGAGCACCAGTCTTTGAGGCTCCGTGAGTGTCGCCCAGCCTATGTCCGGGGTCGTTCTGACGAGAGGGTTTCTAGATACTGGGTTGTCTGAGATGTTGGTCCCTGTGACGAGGAGCGACCAGTTCAACAAGTCACTCGAGATCCAGCAGAGTCAGTCGTTCAGTAACGAGTCGCCGTCGAGGATGCATTGCTCATCTTTACGTCCCCGCAGATCTGCTAGCTTCATATGACATCCCCGCCCAGCTGACTGCTATCGAGGAGCTGATAGCACAGGGCGCGGACATGCAGGTCGTCGTACGGTTGTTGTGCCTCGCCAGTATAGTCAGCGGCGGCATCAAGGCCAAGACGCTAGAGAACCTAAAGCGCGAGATTTTGCAGGTATGTGTCCTCGCTCCGACATGTTATCATCATGCTGAAGTCTGTAGGCTTACGGTTACAACCTCTTGCCACTACTCCTCTCACTATCGGCACCCCCATTATCCATCCTTCTCCCGAACCCTCTGCCGCCTTCCGCCCAAACCACCGCCGCAGCGACGAAATACCCCTACGCCGCGCTGCGCAAGTCCCTCCGGCTGCTTATCGAGGACCCCGACAACGTGGACGACCTCGAGAATGACATCAGCTACGTCTACTCCGGATATTCACCCATCAGCGTCCGGCTGGTCCAGTGCGTCGCGCAGAAGGGCGGCGTCCTAAGCAACCCCGCCGCGGACAGGGAGAAGAAAGCGAAGGCCGACGTGGATGGGAGCAGACTGAAGGGCATGCCGTCGCAGAAGGTCCAAGCGCATCCCATCGTGGGCTGGAAGGGCTTTGAGGATGTCGTAGCGAGCATACCGGGTGGGACGGTTGATATCGTCCAGAAGGAGCCTGGAGGCCTGGAGGGCGCAAGTGCGACGGCCGCGACACTGAGTGAGTGAAATCCCGGTCTTTTGTGGGAGTATCGTGCTGAGATACAGTCATGCCGAGAGAAACGCCCACCACTACGCTCGTGTTTTTCCTGGGAGGGTGCACGTACACGGAGATCGCTGCGCTGAGGTGGGTTGGCCGGCAGAACAAGGGTGAGTTGGGATCTCATCTGTTCCCGTTGCGGTGGCTGAAAGAGCACGCAGGGCGCAAGTTCTTGGTTGCCACGACAGGGGTCATCAGCGGTGCAAGCCTGATAGAGGGTATCGCGGGGGTCGACCGCAGTGCTGCGCATTCGAAAGATGCAGCGCTCTAGGGAGCAGAGGGGCCTCAGACACGCGCAGGAGGAGGCGGACCCGGCATAGCGTGGTGTGGAACGCGGTTGCGCAGGACATAGGCCATTATCTATGTGGCAGGGCGCGCTAGGGCCCATATGGAACAGTCGCGGATCGTTTCGCTCTCTCACATGTATTTGGGCTAGCCTTCGTATGATGTCGCGGAGATTCGCCTGGGCTGGGCTGCTGACCTCCCGTGACCCGACGCGTCGTTGAATAGCGGTCTGGCGACCAGGACCCCGGTGATTCTGATCTTGGCTCTCCTCTCCGTCCCCGACCGCGTAGGATGCTGGGTATTAATATTGCCCAGGTGGCTGCTGCTGACAGTCGCGGCCGAGCAGAAGGGCCGCTGATCTCAGCGTGTATGGACACAGAATTAATGCTAGGATAGTGGCTGTCGAGATGCACCCGCCGTGGGCGAAGCATGGGGAGAACATGGGCCCATTCGATCACGGAGGAAGATGACGACATTACGTGGCAGGAGTGGCCGGGGGCGGGCAGCGGGGGAAGCGTGTTGAACAGGACTAACCCTGTCACCGCAATTTCTGGGCTCGTATAAGGCCCCTGCGCTTCGACGCGATGTGTCACCCTCTCTCGTCCCCCGTCCTCCTCAGCCCACCCAAAGGCCTCTTCCCTGTCCGCCCCTGAAATCCGAGATTGTCAGTGGTCCGCGCCGCTGAGCACATTGCAGCTCGAACTGATCCAGACGTCTCTGCAGCCCGATAGCAACCATGGTCGCAAAGGCTGCGCCTGCTGAGGTCGATAAAAAGACCACAGCTGCTCGGAAGAGTACGTCGTGTGTCGCATTCTGCGATGATCACGCAACTGAGCCACTCCATAGAGAAAGGCTCCGCGGGTGGTAGGAAGAAGCTCACCGAGTTCAACAAGTTCATGCAGACCGAGGTTGCTCGGCTGAAGGAGCAAGACCCGAACATGCCCCACAAAGAAAGGTTCGTGGCTATATGCACCCTCGCGTGGCGCGTGCACTGACGTGTGTCTGGTAGGTTCAAGCTGGTAATCGAGAACTGGAACAAGCAGAAGGGCAAATAGGTTACTCGCCGGGCTCTTATCGCGGCGTGCTGCAAAAACACGACGTCGCATTGATGTTGCGTCTTCCGACGGATCGCTCGCTCCGTCTCGATTCCCCCAGGTTAGGACTTCCATGTTGCTTCCATGCTGCCTTTCCTTCCTCGCTTCTTGCTCGCTCTGCTTTCTCGACTCGCGTTTGCTCTCGACAGCTCGCTGTGCCATGGGACCTGGTTATGCGCCAGTATGACTCACGTTACCTTTGCGCACCATAGGTAATATTGTACAGTGACATTGCCAATGTGTACGATTATCCGGAAGTAGTGAATGCTTATGGTCGGTTTGAATGAGTCAATGTGTGTCCGTGAAGTGTGGTGGGGTGAGTTGATCTGTTCTGTGTGGCAGAAAGTGTACATCGCGTGGAGATCGCAACGCACACGACGGCTGTTGCAGAGAGATGAGCCGGAGCGGGCGGACAGTGATGAGATAAGGCGTCGATGGCTCCGCCTGTGATCGCTACGCCGTTCCGAGGCTGTCTCCTCCTTCCGGACGACCATGCACCAGCTGCCTGTCCGCCCTGGTGCAGCACTCCCACCCAGCCCGCCTTTCTAGCTCTCGTCCGTCTTCTCGCTCGATATCCACCCATCTGTATTACCACCTGCACGGCCCGTGCTCGCACACGCACCACGCACTTAGATTCGCAGGCTCTGACCATGAGCCGGGCGCACGACATCGATAACGGCGAGCCTGAACCTCTCTTCAGTTTTGACTCTAATGAATCGCTTAAGGGCCTCTATCACAACGAGGCCCCTGCGAGGGTCCCCCAGTCCTCCTCGCGCATCTCAGACCTCGCGGACATGCTGTCGGCTTTAAAGACAGCAACCAGTACCGTCGATCCCGGACCCCTCTCTCCTGGCGACGCAATGGAGGACGTCTATCCTGCCGACTCCAAGGGCAAGGGTGTGTCCCAACCTTTGCAGATCCAATCGCGGAATGCCTTCGAGGATCTACGGGCTGATGATCAGGAGGAAGACCTGTTCTCGATGTCCTTTGGTACGGCGGCTTCATCCGGTATGCGTGAGCTTGTAGGATCCCCCGCATCTTCATCCACTCCTTCTACTGCTAGCAGTTCTTCCCCTCGCTCTCCGCTGAATGCACAGGAGATCCTTGAGGAGACAGACATGCCCTCAGGAGGCAAAGGCAAGGGCCGAGACGTACCGCCTACCCTGCCCCCGCTTTCCTTTGGCACAACCGAGCTCAACTACGAGAGCTCAGATTGGCCTACTTTTTCTTCATCTATCCCGGGGCCCTCCTCGTTCAGCTCGAGCTATGGATCAGTCGGCGATCAGGAGCCGAGTCTGGGCACCCCTACCTCCGTCGCCGGCCCCTCCAGCCCGCCTGCAGACATACTTGAGGCGGGCACCGTCCTCGTCCGCATCCCCTCGCGCCGCCACTCGCTCTCGAGCCTCTCCACGCATTCGAAGCGCTCGTCCTCCGCACTGTCCGTTACGAAGTCCAAGGTGAAGTCGTCTTCGGGCACGAAGCTCCCGGGCAACTTAGCGCGGAAACTCCTCGGAAAGCAGCGGGACAGCCCGTCAGGCAGCCCAACGTCCCCGACGAGGGATGTCGTCCTCGAGCCTGAGGAGCCTGCGTCGGCCGACCGCCTGAACTGTCTCGCTCCGTGGACGTACAATGTCACACCGCGGATCAGCCCGCTGGCTACCCCGGCCCTTGAGATGGAGCTGGGCTTTGGAGAGTTCGACAAGTCCTTCCCGATTTACTACTCAAATGGCTCGTCGAGTCGCACTGTCTTGCGCACGAAGGGACGCTCCTATTCGTCCCCGCTGCCGTTCCCGGCTACCCCACTTGACCTTGTGCCTGTCGCTGCCGACATCTTCGAGCCCATCCCGCAGCCCACTCTCAATTACTTCGATGAGTCACTTCCGACGGAGTTGAAGTTCCGCATATTCGTCTCGCTTGTTGACATCCATGAGGCTGAACACCGGAAGCTTGTCGATGACGGTTCCTGGACGCTTCGCAAGGCAACTTCGGCGAAGAACAAATGGGTCGGTCGAGATCGCGGCATCCGGGAACTGTTCAAGCTGAGCAGGGTAGGTATACCACCACACGCATATATGCGGGGTCAATGATATACCCATCATTACAGGTATCGAAGGCGTGGCAAAGCCTCGTACTCGACGGGCAATTCTGGGTGAAGCTGGATCTTCACTCCTTCCCGAACATCCCGCCGCCGGCTCTCGAGCGGCTTGCGAAGGTCGCAGGCGCGTTTGTCAGGCACTTGGACCTCCGAGGGCATTTAGATTTAGAGTCGTTGACGCTGCAGGAGATCACAAGTCACCTCTGCACGGAGTTTCAGCCGGGAGGAAGCATCCCGCACACGCATCTAACGACGATCAACCTGCAAGGCTGCTCGCTGCTCCAGACGCAGGGTCTCCACCATCTCCTCGTCCGCTCACCAGCGCTGCGCGAACTGGGCGTCCGGGGCCTCAATGCAGTGACAGACACGACATGCAGTATCATATCATCGTACTGTCGCAAGATCACGTCGCTCGACATGTCCCGCTGCCCCAATGTGACTGGCGGCGGGATTTACACCCTGGCAAGCGCGGCGCTAGCCCGCGACGAGCACCTCTCGCTCAAGGAGCTGCACCTTTCTGGGCTGAAGTACGTTTCCGACGGACTCATGGAGGCCCTCGGCAAGGCCGCCCCGGAACTGGAAGTGCTCGACCTCAGCTACTGCCGCACACTCCATAACTCCTCCGTAGAGGCCTTCGTATCGTGCTCCGAGGCGGATAGCGGCGCATTCGAGACGGTGCAGCTGACGTCGCGCCAGGCGGGGCGCGAACCAACGGACTCGACGCGTTACTGGCGGCGCGTCACCCGCCTGCGACACCTGAACCTGACGGCGTGCATCATGCTCACGGATCACGCATGCTCGCACCTCGCGCATGCGGTGCCGAAGCTGGAGCTGCTCGAGATGGCAGGGATCGGCACGGAGCTGCGCGACGACGGGTTGGTCCGCCTTTTAGAGACGACGCCGATGATACGCAAGCTGGATTTAGAGGATGCCTGCCAGATCACGGACGACGTGCTCATGACGATCACGCCGGAACCCGCTACAGACGCGCCCGCACCGCGCTATCCCCCGCCTCCCCAGCCCGGGCACGCCCTGGAGCACCTCATCATCTCCTACGCGACGGAGGTCACGAAGGAGGCCCTGCGCGACCTCGTCGAGAACTGCACGCGCCTGCACGCGCTCGAGGTGGACAATACCCGCGTCTCGGAGGCCGTCATGCGGGACTTCGTGCGGCTGTCGCGCGAGCGCAAGATGGCCGACGCGCAGGTCGTCGCAGTGGACTGCCGTGGGGTCGGCGAGCGCTGCGTGCGCGACCTCGCGCCACAGACACGGCCGCGCATCGGCTGGCGGGCGTACGACGCGCGCAAGCTCGGTTTCCTGGATGCGCGGGACGAGGAGGGGCTAGGGGTGGGCCTGGACGAGCTGGACGAGCGTCGCGTGGCGCTGAAGACGTTCTTCTCGTGGCAGACAGTGGACGCTGTCAGGGCGGCGCGCGAGAAGAAGCGCAAGTCCACGAGACGCGGGCTGAACACTTCTTCGAGCAGCACTGAGGGGCCGTCTGGCGGTCGCGCGCGGTGGTGGTCGCCCAGCGGGCGGCGCTCGGGCGGAACGTCGCCCAACCTATCGGACTTTGGCCAGGAGAGAGACGGATGTACGATTATGTGAGGTGTGTAAATTGTTGTACCATAGCTCGTTGTAGACTTTGCACTCTGTGCCCCGCTTGCTGTCATCGCATGCATAGCTGACTGTTGTACATTTGTGACTGTATACTATGTATTTTTGCCGATGCGACGTAGAGGAACTATACTTATCAGATGTAACTACTCATGAGACGGAACGATGATTTTGTGCATGATGTCCAGAACCATTCATACAGATGTCTGCGAGGCGGCTGGCAGGTGTGGTGAGGACTAAAAGAGTGCCCTCGAAGCTGTGCCGCTGGTCAACCTATAGACTCTTTCCGCTGCGCCTTCTTTCGCGCCTTCTTTTCAGCTCTCTTGGACTTCTTCGCCGCTTCGGAGCTTGAGAGAGGTGTACTGCGACCGCTGTCTGGTGGGGTGCTATCACTCATCTTCACATCCTCTATCGACGGCTTCACCTTCTTGGCCCCCTGCACCCCAGGGGATGGCTGTTCATCTCCGTAACCTGCAAAGACGGTGAGCCGCACAGGTTCTGGGATGAACAAGGAAAGTACGTGCCAGCAAAGGGGTCCATAGCTGGTCGTCTTCGTTTGCGTCCAGACAGCGACGCCTCAGTATCCTCAGTGACAATGGCCTTGCCCTTGCCCTTGGCCTTGCCCTTGCTGGTCGTGTCAGGATCCACATCCATGCTACTTGCTGCTTCATCGTCGTCAATGACTTCCAATCCCTCCTCTTCCTCTTCCTCGCTCTCCGCCTCCGCGAGCTCCTTCTCATATTGCGCCCGTGCAGCCATCTTGGTCGTCACCTTTACAGGCACCTTAGTCGACTCGCCATTCTGGGAGAAGCGAATGTGGGAAGGACCCTCTTCGTCTCCTGGTGGCCGTTGCGTCTTCACTTGCGCAATAGCGTGTTTGATGAAGCGGTTCGCCGCCGCCTTGTCTACAGTGGCCGTTCCTACATTCCGGCTCATGGTCAGAGACCGTCAACAGTGACGGGCAGCACAGGCATACTCTTCTGAGGGTCTTCCGCATTCTTTATCTTGTCAAAATACTGCCTTATGCGGTCCTGGGGCAGACGGGTCAGTTGAACTGATAAAACCAGGACGTGAGCCAGGCGCACCAACTCGGATATAACAGGATGCGTCTTCGGGTCGATGCCCCTTGTCTTGAGATAGACTGCAAGTCCCCATCAAGGACATGCTCTCAGAAACAATCGTAACACTCACTGAAGATGAGATCATACACGAGATACGGTAACGCGACCTGAAGCTTTGCTTGTTGGATCGTCTCCAGCCCGACCAAGGACTCGGGCAGTGTTTGAGCCAGCAATGGTTCTAGCTGAGTCTCTAGGTCATCCATGGAGCCGTTCAGTGCCGCAACCTTTGCACGCAGTCTTTGTGAATCTGCGTCCATGGCTAGAATGTGTGTCGAAGGCTCCGTGAGCCGTTTCAGGTTCAATGTGAGAGTACCAGAGATTTACTCGCCAAGATCGGGAGATCTCCGGGGGGATCTAGATAACAGTCGTACTGTACTCCCGGACTAGTCTCAGCCGCTCTGTTGTAGTGACACTGTTTTACCAGGCGGCACACAGCTAATCATCTCCTCATATTGGGGACAAACATCCATCACCTATGGTCGACATGATCCACACCGGGTTACCGCGGCAAGGAGTCCAATTCGTCTCTCGGTGTTTTCGAATGTTTCATGAATGTGCTCCTCGTTACCGGACTTGATCTTCCTCCGATTGATTGTCTGAGCCGGGTACATGAGGCCTGACATCTTGACTGTCCTGTGACTGTATGTCTGACTCCTGTGTTTATTGTCGTGGTGATCAAATCATCGTGCACAAACCCATACAGTCTCACTGAAGCGTACGCGAAGACTTATGACATTTCACTGGCGGGCCTAAGTGACTGCGGCACTTTTGAGTAGATTCTTCTCGAGCTCGAGTATTTTCTTGTCCCAAAGACTAAATGCCTCCAACTGTACATCCGACTCTTCGGTGTTCACACTGCGAAGAGCAACGTCTGTCTGCACGATAAGGAAAGTATCGTATGAATAAATGCGATGTATACTACAATGCATTGTCTGTTCAGTCCTTAAATTGAATTCCGGCGTGCGCTCTTGCCTCTCTTGCCAGCCATCGATGTCCGTGCTTCGCCAATATACGCAGACGGCAGGCGACCCTCCTCGTTCCACTTCTCCAAGAAGTCCATCGCCGCACGATAGCCCTTCTCCTGTATCTCCTCAAACTTCCCGAACTGAAGTGTTCCGAACTACGGGATGCGTCAGATCAGCGACGACGACCAACACGCAGACCACTCAGCGTACCTCCTGGACAGGCATACCCATGTACAGACACCCGGGTGCAACCTTGGCTTCCTCGAGCGTCTTGACGCTTGAAACGCTGTACGAAGATCAGACCTCGACGAAGCCGAACGGCAGCGTAAACATGCACTCACTATGCTAGCCGCCCCTGCAATTCGGTGATAGCTGGGACACTCCTGGCGCTTGAGAAGGGGTTCCAACGGTTGATCAGAAGCCACCACCCAGACACGGAGTCCCCAAAGTTGCGCGGCGAATTGTCGTCAATCTGGAAAACCAAGTTGAGTTGCTTTCCCAGTCCATCGTCTATGCTCGCTCACCGAACCGACGTCAGATGCAATGACCGCATTTGCGCCCATAGACATCATCGTAGCAACCTGAGGATATTACGTTAGGACCCCAAAGAAGGCAAGAGAGATTACAGCCTTACCGGAAGGTTATCGACTGCATAAGCCATGGGATTAGTACAGGAGCACACATACAGCATGGCGGACTCACTGTAGCCTCCATCGACTAACATGTTACCGTTGTCGCACAATGGAGGTAGCAAGCCAACAAGTGTCATCGAAGCCCCTAAAGCAGTATGTCTTCAGCAGGGGGTCGCCAAAGTGGCGGTTCGGAGCTCACGTATGAATCTCCATGCAAACCCAGTCTCATGGATTTCCATGCGAGAGGTATTGATGTTCGTAGATATACAGAAGTACGGTAGCCACATATCTTCAATATGCAGATCATAGAAGGACTGCAAGCTATCGTGAGCGAACGTATCGACGGTCAAGGTCAAGTGTCCTCACCTTGTATATCGACCGGTTGAACTCGTGGCCCTAGTAGACATATTCAATTCCACATTACGAGATGCCACATAAAGCGCAAGACACACCGTTGTGTACGCAACAATAGGGTACGTGACGTCGGACAGCATCCTCCAGAAGTTACCCATGCGTCCACTGAACTGCTTCGTTCGCCCAGCGCTCGAGATTACGTCGCCCTCACGCGCGTACAGCCCGCCGACGAAAGCACCCATGCTAGTGCCTGTGAAACATCATCAGCCGAAGCTAAAGGAACGACGGAGTGTGTTCTACCTCCGACCATATCAATTGGAATACCATATTCCTCCAGTGCTCGGAGGACACCCTGCATCGCGCATGAACAAACGATAGTAGACACGGAAACACGAACATACCAGATGTGAGATACCTCGCGCTCCACCACCACCAAGCACGATTCCAATCGATTTACCGCATATCCGTCTTGCGAGCCGTGCGAAGTCACTTGAGTGAGGTGGTCGCTGTGGCCGGGGGTCACCCGACCCACCGCGGTACTTCCTGATCTCGCTCTGAACGCGGTCCTTCAGGTTCCTGAAGGCTGCTATTGCAGCGGGATCTTGCTGCGGTATGGCCGTCCGCGGTATTGACCCCACGATTCCCTGTGCACGAGGGTCACTATATGCGGATAAACTGTCTCTAAAAGGAACATACTGGAAGTTCCACGTGAATATGTTGGTGTACCCATGGTCGGCTCTAGATCAAGATATGAGTTCAGACAGTATCAATCGACGGCAACGTACGAACCTTCAGCCACTCTCGTGTAGATCCTGGTGCAACTGAACGATCAGAGTGCAACAGCACGAGCTCCTTTCTCGCAGTAGTCTTCAACGAGAGCAAAAGCCTCTCATACTCTCCTAAGCTCGGATCATCGCCCATCCCAACGACCATGACGCAGTCCGCCTGGCGGATGCAAGTCTGCGTCCACGAGCTGTTCACAGGCGAGTCCGCAACATAGAGAACAATTCGATACTTCTGCTCCTGCTCTGCGAGCCACCCAGCCGCCTTCAACTTGCCCATCCGGGTGAACGCATGGCGCCCGAGGTGGTCGGAGACCGAGGCTTGGTTGAGATACGAAGTGGGCGCGCCGACGCTTTCCAAGGCTGCGTGCAGCTTGCGGGCGAATGCGTCAACGGGGACGTTGCGCGTGACGGGGAGGACGGCGACGGTTTTGAGGTTGCTGTTGCTGCGTAAAAGCTCGATTGCGCCTTTCTTGGACGAGTCGATCTCGGTCCGCACTCGCGAGGCAATCATCTTTAGGATCCTGAGTCAAGGTTGGTGAGTGGGTCGATACGAAGGTATGCAATACTCACTGCGCTGTTGTCCGTGGATTGCTGCAAAGCGTCGTCGGAATGATAAGTCATTGGAATGCAAAAGACGACTCACCGAGAAGATATGGCATTGAACAACGTCCGTGGCATCCTGATCAGCTCAGTATCACGGATAGCATGTACAGTGTTTGTCCGAGGTGAGCCAGTAATGACATCGAGCTCCCCTACCGTATCCCCCTGACCGTATTCAGCCTGGATGCTGATCCCACCGCTCTCCTTGTCCGCAATAGCTCTCAGACGACCATTAATCACGATGTAGAAGCTATCGCTTGCATCCTCCGGTCGCCAGAGGACTTGCCCGGCGTTTACTTGCATCCAGTCCAAGGAACCGTCGATATGAAGTACTAGTGCAGCCGTCAGTCCCATGCAACTCGGGATTACTGATACACAAGCCTACCGATCGGCGACAGCAGGGAAATGAGGCGTTTCGCGAGCGTCAGAAGGACTATGGGTCGTTTCTCCAACAGCCGGTCTAGCGCAGGCGATGGCAGGAATCCTACATACGTATCCGTCTTCGCAACGATGTCGACATACGAGGCAATCTGACAAAGAGAGGCTTCTCGAACGTTATGTCTCTTCAATGCTGGAATCGGTAGTGCAACCTACACAGATACCCCGCGATGCCACCAGGTCTGACAGTGAAGAGAGGCTTGTGTGTGTTCGCCTTCCGGGAACCAGAGAGGTTGAAGCTCGGAGTCCTGCTATGGCTCGACGTACCCCAGGTGCCCAGCCCAGGACGCGTGGGCTGCGTCTCTTCGTCAACGGGTTCTGCCTTGCCTTTGGTCTCGCCGCTCGGTGACTTCTGCGAGGGCAGCAAGATGTCCAAGAAACCATCAATGACGTAGAAGAGACCTAGATGTCCCGTTGAGCACTCGACCGCTCTCAGCGACGCCAGGCAACATACCCGTGTTACGCTCGCCGGCCTTGGCGAGGACAGACCCAGCAGGGAAGAACAGGATCTCGACCTCGTTATCGAGACCGCTCATGTGCCCATCAGTCAGTATGGACGACGCGCCCGTCACATTCGATGCAGTATCATCACCGATCTCCAATAAAGACAAAGACCCGAATGAGGATTTGAACGGCGCAGCACTCGGCGCCTCGCTCGGTGCGAACGCAGGCGATGCCTCGACTGAATCCTCGTTACTGAGAGGCGGCTGGATAAGACCTATCGACTTCGCGATGCAGGACATCACCTCGTCTCGGAGATCGAAGTCTTCCGTCACTATAGGTCTCCCTCGCTGGTGAAGGCCTGGTTGATTGTGCGACGGCGAGGGCTCCCGCCGGCGTCCCTGGCCCGTTGCTTGCGGCCCGAGGACCGTGCTCATGGAGCGTGCCATAGGCCGAGACGACTCCACTGGGTTGCCGACAGTTGTATGGAGGTCGCCAGCTTGTACGGTTTGCCGCGGAGTCCCGCTTTTGAAAGGGGTCGCTGGAGAGTATTTCGTTGGACGCGGACTATCAGTCAACTTCTCGCCCAGGAACGGCGTCTGGGAGGGATTCAGGGATGGAGAATTCATGCTGAAATAGTCATCATCGGAGTCTGCCTCGTTCGTCCTGGCTACGCCGTCAAAGCGTTGTCTGAGTTGCTTGAGTCCGGATTCGTAGAACGCCGGTGGCAGAGGGTGGCAAGCGATGTCGTTGATGGCCTTCTCCGTTCGCAGGACCTCAGTTGTGAGCCCAAGGTAGTTATGTGCCGCGTTGAACGTGACTCGCGAGAACCGCGTCAAGATCACTGCCCGGAAATTAGTATTGGTCCAACAGGGTATATGCAATGGTAGTTACCCTGGACGATGTGTGCTGTTGCCTTGGGGAATTTCTTAGTCAATCTCCTGAATGCCTCCGCAGGGATGACAGCTAGGGTGCTATCTTCCGCAGCGCGAGCGACGGCGCTATAGTGGCTATCAGGTTCGGCAGAAACATGAGACTTTGGACGTCCACCAGATGGAATGCGGGATGACTGAGGAAAGGGCGACTGAGAGCGCCTTGGGGGGGACTGCGGACGAGGCGACGTTACATCTTCCTGGTGCACCGTAGAGCCTGATGATGAAACCGACGGCCTACGGTTGGGTGATCTCAGTGTGCCAAGGTTAAAGTTGGAGACGTCCGAGTCCGACCTCCTTGAACGTGTCCGCGGCGGCGTCTGAGTTGTCGACGGTACGCTGACCGAGTCAAGGTCATCGTCTCGATTGTCGTCTTGCCAACTCAGCTTGACGTTCTCCGTGAAGAGGCTGAGGATAGTGAAAAGACTGGACAACATCCCTCCAGAACCAACTTGATTGAGCAATTGGTAGCCGTTCATGTCTTCTTCATCCCAAGACCCGCTTCCCGTATCTTGGTTGGGGAAGCCTGTGCGAGCATAGACCTGGACGCTACCGTCGATCACGCAATAGAAGCTCTTGTCTTCGTCAAGGGATAAGGTGTCACCAGCGATGAGCCTCCGCGTTTGCAGATGTCTTGCGAGTTCGTGGAATACCTACGAGAATTAGACCAACAGTGTACATATACAGTATGAACGACTTACTGGCTTTTCGAGGAAACCGAAAACCCGGACGGCCTGTAAAAACTCATCCAGGTAGTTATGGAATGTAGGCATCTGCTCCGGAGTGTTCACGTCCGGGTTGAGTTCCTGCGCGTCCGCTTTCAGCAGCGGAGCTTCCTTGAGCTTGGTGTAGGTGTTGAGGTAGCGAAAGCGTATCCAATAATTCAGAGCGATAGCAAAGAGCACAAACATGATAGCGAATGACCAAAAGTTGAGCTGTGAAGGCATACGTTACGGCTGGCCTTCGGAGGGGCGGGGATAGTCGTACCGTCAATGTCATTGAGTAGGACAGTATGGCATAAATCAATGTCGGAACGGTGATGGTCACGAAAGCGACGAGTGCCTTAACCCATGACAGCATCCATACTGCATTTACGTGTCAAAGACGTGCTGATAGTGTGGCCATCGATGTAGACACTCACGAATTACCCAGAAAGCTGCCGATAGCAGCATAAGCACTGGGTGACCCTCATGGCTAGGGCCGTCCGCGGCTGCTTCCATGATGGCGGGTACAGCAAACGTTCGTCGGCTGGAGGAGGACGGGGGGACGAGTTGAAAGAGCGGAACTAAATGTGCATGCCGACGGGCGAGGGCGCAGAGTGGCCCGCTTGAGGCAGCAGAGCGTACGGTACACGATCGGTTGGCGCCCGACCGCGTCAGTAATTCGCGTCGAAACACGTGCGCGCGCACAACATTCACCAGCCGCGGCATTTGCTTGGCACTGCACTCGAGAAACTGCCAGAAATAACGATAAATTACTACCCTTACCCAGGGCACAGTGAGGACAAACATCGGGCAGCACACTACGGGACCAGACAAGGGTATAACACCAATGATGTACAGAGAACTGCCCTACTAACACACATCCGCCATCGTCAAGATTCAACCGGAGAGCGAAGGAGGATCGATCTAGCTAGGATCCTATCACAGTAACAGACAAGTACATTCACATTCAACGAAAAGTTTCTCCACCATTGAGCAGCGATTAGTGACCAAAGACGCGCATGATAAGGTAGATCGCCGAGCAGACAAAACGAATGGCGGAGAGACCAGCACTGCGTGAAGGGGATCAGCACATGAAGCAGCGACTGGAGACGACGAGACACGCACAGGCAGTAGAAGAGGAAGGTGAGGTATGGGTTGAACGTCGAGTCGTCACCACCTTGTGAGACGTGCTCGCTGACCCACGAGGTGAATGCAGACGAAGTGAAGATGAGGATCATGACCCTAGCGGTATGGAACTTAGTCAACACAGTCAACAGCACATGAAAGCACCACCCACATGTTGGTGCCAACCCAGGTAAGGACGACGTTGGTACGGCTGTTGCGGTCATGATCGGCCTGCTTGGTGGCAGCATCACGGTGCTCCTTCTGCTCTGGGGGCTTCACAGACAGTGCGTAGCGCGATGCATTCCAGAGCTGGTCGACGTCATCGCGTGCGGTGGGCACCTCGACCTCGAGCATTTCCTGCCCATCGGAGTTCTTGACCTTCTTAGCGCCGCCCAGATCCTTGGCGGATCCATTGTCACCCTTCGTACCCCAGGTAACATCGTGAAGGTTGCACATCGCGTACATCACTGTAATTTCTGTTAGAATCTGAATGACCGCGAAGGAGCAGCGACGTACTCAGGATGTTCACGTCTAGACAACGATATGTGAGTTCAGTTTTCACGTATTCTTGACAGATGAAGTGACTTACAGCTCGGGAGGAGGAACATGTACTGAATGAAGGATGTGAACATGTGCCACGGCTCGAAGTGCATGAAGGAGCCGATGAAGTAGAGACCGTAAGTGGCAGCCAAGGAAACGACGATATCGCGGAACGCAGCGTTGTTCTGGATAAGCCTGACGAGAAGGGATGGTCTGTCAGTAGATCGCGCAGATAGCTGGCTTTGGACACTCACTTAGGGAAGTCCTCCCAACCAGCGATGGTGTGAGGAACTGCGAGCCAGACTGTGTAACCAGCACACCAGAGGGTGAGGATGTTGCACAGCCCGAATAGCACCATGCAGAACGCGTAGATCCACTTCGATCCTTGAGGACGATTACCGAGCGAACACACCACGATGACGAAGATGAGCGCGATGTAGAGCTGGTTGTCGCAAAGTGAGCGAACTAGTACGGCGAGAGAAAAATGTATGCTACCTTCAGGAAGGCCTCAAAGACCTGAGTACCAGCGCCCTTGCTAAGCCAGTGAAACGCGCCTTCTGAGCCGTTGTCTGCAGTTGCCGAAGAGACCAACTACGTGACCATTGTCAGTTGCAAGAGTGTCAAGATAATCTACTGAGACTCACGAAGTAGAAAGCCAGGTAGAAGTTGGCCAGTGACGTCCATGTGAACATTAGCTGGACCGCGTTGTAGATAAATTCGAGCTGAACGGAGCGGTCAGAGTTGACACACGCATCACATGTTCAGCAGACATACTTGGAGTAGCAACATCCGGATGGGGTTCTGTCCGGACGTCCATATCCTCCAGAAGTGGAAAGTAGAGTGCACAGTGGCGAAAAGGGAACCGTTCAACCAGCGACGGCGTTGCGAGATGAACTCGGGGACAGTTTCAGGCACGTCGGTTGCGGCCTTCGCGCTCTTCACATATTTGAGGCTAAAGGGGCAGACGTCAGAACAACTCCAGGGTCACATCTGACCAGACATACATCCAGCCCTCGCGCTTCTTGGTCACAATCTCGAAACAGAGGATACGGTCCTCAGCAAGGTACATGTTACGCTCTGTGGTACGAAAGATGATTAATATGGTGTTCACCGTATCGTACATAGGGCTGGGCCTTACCGAATAGACCTGCGCTGCTGTTACCGCCGTGCATCGTCTCACCCTTGAAGTAAGACGCGAGCGGCCCCTTGCCGTCGGGGCCGTTGAGGAGGGCCTTGTACCTGTAGGCACTGAAGGCACCAGGCAGCACACTGATGTAGCCGAAGACACTCTGTTGTAGCGAGCGCCATCAGCTTTGTGTACGGCACAGCGTAGGAAGGCGACTTGCCTCCAAAGGCTTATCAAGGATGTTCGACATCTTGTATTCGAAGTTCTGGGAAGCCGCCAGAGGACTCCTCAAGATAGACCAGCAATACCTCCCAGTATCGACGCAGATCCTGGTAAGTCACGGGTAAGCGGCCGGTTTAGGAAAGGGAGGATCAGTGCACTCACTCTCCACATGCACCACCAACGTTCGAGTGCTTGTCGAAGCCTATGTAGACGATCAGACCCATTAAGCAACCAACAGCAACCATACCACTGACATTTCCACAGATCATAGATAGATGTACCGGTGGGCTTGGTTCCAACGTCCAGAAGCACGCAGACTATCAGATGAGATGAACATGAGTACCTATCGCCTCGATGTGCAAAATCTACGAACCGTTGGGCCTAACGAGTGGACCGAAAGCGTTGAAGAACCACCGGTGACTGTTCAGCTTCTTCTTATTCTGCTCCTTCAAACAGAAGATGATCTGAACGGGACAGGCACTCTTGGAGACCTCTCCCTTCTCCGAGACGACGACGTTGGAAGTGAACCTTTAACTTATGAATACTTGAGTCCTCCGAACTAAGGAGGGGACGCTCACTCGAAGATATGGGCAGTCACGTCTTTGCCACCGACGGTGTCCTTTGCAACACCTTCTTGGTAGCAACCCATCTGAGGCAGGATGAACATGATAGGTCGGGAACGGCCAGTGACACGATACGTACGAGGGAGAGGACTTGAAGGGTGCGCTTATTGATCTTGCTTCGACCGTCGGAGACGACGCACACCACGACCTTCTGCCAGCCATTCGGGCCCCACATCTTGGAGCGGTTCCTGCTACACAGATGTGCAATGTTCTTGATGACACTGTAGGCAGCTTCAGTGTGCAAATCCCGGTCCAAGGGACATAGACTCACGCGTTCATGGTACGCGTGAATAGGACCTCGTCCTCGTTATACATAGTCATAACGATAAAGAGTTCAGTGTGACGGTTATAGAGGTACGGCCGCAGGGAGTACTTCTTCCGCATGAAGTCGTCGGGGTCACAAGTCGCGGCTGTGTATCGCAACTTGGTCATTTCCTCGCTGTCCTCCATGCCCTTCGGGACGATGAATGAAGGAGCCGGCATGTCCAGAACGAGGTTGCCCTCCTTCAGCTCGATCTGTTTGACCACACGCTGTTTGAGGAGCTTCTCCCGGGCATCAGACCAGCCCACGCCCGGGCGCATCTGCTGCATGGGCGGGTAGTTGAGCTGTGCGGTCTGGTAGGGGAGCGGCGGAAGCGGAGGGATGGCATCTGCGGGATAGTCGTGCACTAGATGGGCTTGCGAGTTCGAGTAACCACTGTGGTAGGACTTGGCTGACTTGGTCTCCCAGTTCGAGTGCGCATCGTAGTCTTGGTAGTAGCCTTGGTTTGACGGCGCATAGTGCTGCTGGGGCGCGACAGGCGGGTAGTCCGGTGTCAATGCAGCTGTTTGGGCGGGGGGATAGTCAGGGTAGGCGGCGTGGCCAGTATGAGGGCTGTAGGGATCGTGGTGCGGCTGCGCGCGATACGCCATAGCGACGGTGTTCCGCTGCGCAGAACAAGGTGTTTGACAAAAAGAACGAAGGTTGTGAAAAGAATGACTAGCTCGACGCCGATGCCTGAGAGAGCTGGAGAAAGAGGGAGGAGGTCCAGCAGGAGGGAGGTATCAGTGTTGCCAGCGACACTGCGGTCGGTGTTTGAGTTGGATGGAAGAGCTCAGCCTTCCCATACTTGGCCTGCCTGATTTGGCAATTTCTCTCAAGCGACCACTGCCGTCGGCCGCAACAGTCAACTGCATGATCCCGGGCAATGCTCTCCGCCTCTTGGCCATCCCCGAAGTGCGCGATGTTGCATATGCTCACCGCGACGAACACCACGGTGACGGCGATGAACTCTCCGTCCCGTCCACTTACTCGAGAGAGAAGTACATACCGTGACGCGGACGAGCGACAGGTGTGGGATTTGGGTGAGAACAAGAACGGACACCATTTATTATTGACACAACATGCATTCGTCTCGTAAACAAAAGTATGGAGAGGTTGGTCAAGGTTGGCTCTTGAGGATAACAAAGGACGGGTGCAGGCGTAACGTAAGTAAACCGGACCTAGAGCGGCATCCTAGGGCGGCCGAGTATCGCGGCACTGTACGGGCTTCCTTTCCCTCACCACACAACCACGAGCCCACCATGCACGGCGACGCCTTCCTGGCGTAGATCCGAAAGTACGACCGGAAAGGTGACGCGCGGAGTGTGTAGCCATGAATGGATCTTCAATGAATCGGTAGAAGCTCGGCCGTGACAATCATTGCCACAAAGCGGCAGATGAACGAGGGCGGCCGGGCGAGTGCCATTCTTACCACACAGACGCGTCAGCACCTCCCGCAAGCTGTCCGGACCCAGGACCAGATGCACAGCCGCCAGGACGTCAAGTGATACAGGTCGGTTATTGGGGTTTTATGGTGCCAGTCCTCGGGTGTGGAGCTGATGCTGCGTGATGCTTGTATTGAGGTCGTCAAGTGAGGCTGCTAGACAACAGAGCTCGACAGAGGCAGCACGACACAAAAGGGAGGCGTTTCAAAGGCGTCTCATTCAGAGGAACAGGAAGCGGGGGAGACAAGAGGGAGCGCTGTGGAGGACAAGAACAAGAGCGCCGACCATCGATTGAGCGCTCAGCGCCGCACCATTTGCACGCAGCTCGAACAGGCCAATTCTCCCACGGTCCCCAGCCCGCCTCATTGCCACCGTCGACCGCGTCGTTCTTTCTCTCTCCCCATCTCTCTCTCTCGCACTCATCCTTGTCCTTCATCCTCGACTACCTCTCCGTTCCATCGTTCTCATTTCACGTCAACGGTAAGTCTTGATCTCCTCGTCGTTTGGCTCCAGGGCGACAGGGGATCGGATAACGGCTGTTGGCCGCCTCGCGGTGTCCTCGCCTGTGGCGGGCTTCCAACGCGGCACAAACTCGCCCTTCCAGCTGCCTCCAACGTAATATCACGCTCGCTATACTGGCTGCCGAACGAGACAGCAATTCACACCGGATAAGACAGCGTGCGTTGGGCGGCTGTCGTTGCCAGCGTTCCACTCTGTTAACTACCCATCGCGTCATCTCCGTGTTCCCCTTGTTACCCCCCCCTCTTTGAACTCGTATCTAACCACTCGATCTCCTCTAGACTTCTCAGCCTCTATTCTAGTTCACAATGGCCGACTCTTCATCGCACAGACTAGACCTCAGGGTCGGTGGAAAGTACAGGCTGGGGAAGAAGATCGGTTCGGGCTCCTTCGGTGCGTGGCAAGCTATGCTTTGTCCTTTCCGATGCTGAGGATGGTCCTATAGGTGATATCTACCTCGGAATCAACATCATTTCCGGGGAGGAAGTCGCCATCAAGCTCGAGTCGGTCAAGGCCAAGCACCCTCAGCTCGAGTATGAGTCCAAGGTCTACAAGACCCTGGCCGGTGGCGTTGGTGTCCCCTTCGTCCGATGGTTCGGCACGGAGTGTGACTACAACGCGATGGTCATCGACCTCCTCGGTCCTTCTCTCGAGGATCTTTTCAACTTCTGCAACCGCAAGTTCAGCCTGAAGACGGTACTCTTGTTGGCTGATCAACTGGTGAGTCATCCCCGCAACCCCGTGCGCATATCTATTCTAATGTACGGCGGCCCGCCACGTCAGATCTCCCGTATCGAGTACATCCACTCACGCAACTTCATTCACCGTGACATCAAGCCCGACAACTTCCTCATGGGCATTGGCAAGCGTGGCAACCAGGTCAACGTCATCGACTTTGGTCTGGCGAAGAAGTACAGGGACCCGAAGACGCACCTGCACATCCCGTACAGGGAGAACAAGAACCTGACGGGCACGGCCCGCTACACGTCCATTAACACCCACTTGGGTGTCGAGCAGGCCCGCCGTGATGACCTCGAGTCCCTTGCCTACGTCCTCATGTATTTCCTTCGCGGCTCGCTTCCGTGGCAGGGCCTGAAGGCCGCCACCAAGAAGCAGAAGTACGACCGTATCATGGAGAAGAAGATGACGACTCCCACGGACCTGCTGTGCCGTGGCTTCCCCAACGAGTTCGGCATTTTCTTGAACTACACTCGTGCCCTCCGCTTCGACGACAAGCCCGACTACTCGTACCTCCGCAAGCTCTTCCGCGACCTCTTCGTCCGCGAGGGCTACCAGTACGATTACGTCTTCGACTGGTCCGTGCACCGCAGCCAGGACGAGGCCAGCGGCAGCACGAGCGCTAAGGCAGGCGGCAGGCGCAAGGTGGTTCAGGAGGAGGAGGAACCCCGCATGCCGGACCGGATGTAAGTGTTGGGTGTAGTCGCATTGGATGGGGGTGCTCATCGCGCATACAGGCTCCGCTCGCACACTCGTCAGCAGCAGCAGGCTGCGGGTGCTGGCGCAGTCGGCCAGCAGCGCATCAACCGCGGAGACTGGTAAGCTGCCCTGCATCGAAGCAGGGGGTTTGAGTCTTCAGGGCGCGTCCGGAGTACGACCGAGCATAGGGGGCGGAGGGCAGGTGAAGAGGAGTTTGGCTCGGTCTCGGTTTGGGTCGCCTGACGTATGGCGCGTTGTCGGTTAACTATTGGTCCAAGGCGCTCTTGAGGGGAAGCAGGATACACGGAGCACGCCTAGGAGTTCGCAGTGGGAGCAGGTCCGGCGTCGAACTGCTCGCTGCGCGCGTTCGACATCCCCTCCTTCATGTCTGGGACCCCAGTCGTCGTTCGCTCCTTCGCACACTCCGTCATTCTCGTCCGCGGTCGCCAAGTCGCCGCGCCCCCCGTCCTCTATAGAACCGTCACGGGAGCAAGTCCACACATCCGACGCTCACTGGTCGCCATCGCGTATAACCTCGTTTTCCTTCTCGTACGGACGCATTTTCTGTTCAAGCTTTCCCGCAGCCTGTTGCTCACATCAGACGGCAGCTGCGGAGGGCTGCCTCCTTCCGTCTCGCCACGCATGACACTCCCTCGCGCCGTACGCCGTGGTGATAGTCCCATTGTAGTGCTATCCCATCACTCCCCATCCATCCATCCGTTATGATAATCACACATCGTGTACATACCAAGCCTCCTTCCCTTCCCCTGTCATTTCCGGGTTCTTTTCCTTTTACTTCCCTTCCTACTGATGCTCCCATCTCATTAGTCCTCCTTCCCTCCACCTTGCTGGCCTCGATCTTTCCGGTCGTGGTCTGGCAGGGGCGAGCGGGACGGGAGAGGGCGCCGCGTCTGGTTGGGTGGTTGCTGGTTGCGGAGAGGAGGTCGGTCTGGGGTGTATAGGTCGGTGCTCGCCGCGGTATGTCTCGCTACTCGTTTCACTGGCGCTGCGTTGCGTCCTCCAGTCGGTCACCGTCTCAGCAGGCATCTTGTACCAGGCGCGTGTCCCTGCCGTATACCGTATGTGTCGTGATGAGTCGCTAGCTGGCGGTTCGTGTATGATGGATTGTATGCATGTGTGAATGTATGTGTTTGCTGTCAGGCAGCGCTCGTCACCCTTGTGCAGACGTGTGTCAAACCGGGTGTTTCGTTGTGACTGTTGGTGAGTGCTGTATCGGCGACTACTTATTTCACTGACGCAGGCACCCATGTCAGTCGATGTCATGGACTTTGCATGGACCGACGTGAGCGGGCCTTAGTGACAAGAAGTAAGATGCCGATTTTTATTTGATCCTCCAAACGTAGATGGCGGACAGTGTGCGAGTGATCATCATCCCGGTCGAGGCGCAATATCATTCAGGGAGATTTAGGCTACTAATGAGAAAATGACGAGAACTTCTAGTGTTCATTGCACGCGTTTCAAAGGCAATCCAGGGCCCGGGACGAATCAGCTCCAGCTATGCAGCAGGGTGTTTGAAGCTGGTAGCCTTGCGGACGGGATGATGGGATGGCAGAATCTGAGATGGCAGCTCGCAGATCTGGCGGGGTCGGCTGGCACGTGATGGCCGGGGAGCGAAAGGGGGCGTTGTGGTTGCTTGTCGAAGCAGCTACGCCCAAGCTTGGCCACCGACCGTCTCCCACAACGGTTTGTATCCGGCCTCCAGCCGCCCTCCCGCCACGACCCGCAAACCCAAGCCACGCGGCCCCTGGTATATGCCTGGCCGCTCTCGCAGCTCGAGGACGTGCTTTACCCGCTAGGGCACTGGTCGGAATCAAGGTACGTTCTTATTAGCCTTCCCAGGACCCCTATGAAATTCACGCTTTCATCTGTGGTTCAATTAACCTCTGGATGTTCCGCGTAGACGGAGGGCGTTCTTTTAGCATCGCCAAGCGAAGGTGACCCTTGCGCTCCGGGCGACAGACATGCCTGGAACGACTTCAGACCGCTCTTCGACGCACTCGCCGGCTTCCGTGGTGTCCACGCCCGCATGGGCTCCTCCACGCGCTCCGCTCCCTCCTCACCGTCTCGCGAAGCTCGCAAAC
The DNA here is from genome assembly GCF_022264815.1 of Rhodofomes roseus. Classification (NCBI taxonomy): domain Eukaryota; kingdom Fungi; phylum Basidiomycota; class Agaricomycetes; order Polyporales; family Fomitopsidaceae; genus Rhodofomes; species Rhodofomes roseus. The sequence goes on along the minus strand of NW_025952965.1, from coordinate 1,133,703 downwards.
GCCTTGGGCGTGCCTACGCCCTTACCCGCAGGGCATGCGTACACGGTCTCACTCAGCACACCGCCCTGGCCAAGCTCGTCAACATCCCCTTCATTCTCTGATCACTTCAGAAGATCCCCCACTCCGTCCGCAGCATCTGTACAAACCTATACATCCTCAGCCTCCTCTACCAAGTACCTCCTTCATGTCATCCCACCCACTCATTTGCCCCATGAATCTGACGCTGTGGACGACTCCGATCTTTTGCCCCCTCCTTCTGGTGCGTCCGGTTACCACACGCAGTTTCGCCGCGGCGTGCTCGTCCCCGTCTATTCCACGCTGGCAAGTCAGCTTGCAGCCATAGCGAAGGAGTACGCATTGCCCAGCACCGCAGGTCTCATCCTCTACCTTGTCCTCAGCTCCGACTCTTCGAAACCGGACGTCGAACTGGAGCTGGAGGAGCCTGGTCCTCGAATATCCGAGGACATCTGGAGGCATATATGGCACCGTGTCGTTAAGGCGGACAGAGAAGATTCCTTGTCCCCCGGACCACGACAACTGGGCTTGGGCATGGGTACTACTTCACCCGCATCGCCCTCGCTCATCCAAGAGGTCGCATCGACGTCTCTGCGACCGCTCATGTCGCCACGGAGGATAGAAGTACCGTCACCACAACTGCCCATGACGCCTTCGCCATCCACCGCGTCACAGTCCGTGTTCTCGTCGCAGTCCGAGCTGGAAACGCCGGAGTCAATGTCATCAGTATCTGCAGGTCCTGACGGCCCGCACGACGAGCTTCCTCTCCCCGGTCTCCGTTCGCCTGCGCTGATTCCCATCCTTGCGAAGGTCGAGTTTGACATCGATCGGCGGAAAGCGAGTTGGTATGAGCCTTGGGTGCGGAATCGAAGGGCTAGCCATGCGAAACGCTCAGAGTCGCGGAAGAAGAAAGGGTTGAGAGTGGATGGCGACGATGACAGTACAGATGCAGAGAGCAGGAGGGCACCGTATGACCTTACCATCGTCGAGCGGATGCACGATGGCCGTCCGGCCTTCCTTCGTGAACGGGATGCTCTGGCCGTAGAGGGCTATGCCCAGCTGGACGACACATCGGACATCGAGGACGCAAATACACGGGTCGGCGCACCAGGCGGCGACCCCCTCCTCGATGTCTTCGGGCCAGACGAGGATACCTGGGCAGACATGCAGGCGAAGCGCCAGCGACGCTCGGCCAACCCAAACGTCCTCGACCTCGCTCTAGACGGCTCAGCACTCTCGGCACTCCGGGACGACCTCGAGGACGACCGCGCGGCGTCGGACGACGAGGATGAAGTCACAGAGCTATGGAACTCGCGCTCCCGTCCTGCGCTCGTCGTGTCCATACCGTCACCGCCGTCTACGGGCAAGCGACGCTCGTCGCCTACCACTGCGGGCGCCGGCAAGCGCGCCCCACCCCCTCCTCTGACTCTTGTGCCTGCTAAGAACGATGGGCTTGTGGTGCAGGATAGCCCGAAGGAGGGGAGTAGCCCTGGAAGCGTGCGCCTTGCATACCTGGATGGTGATACGCCTCAGGAGGCAGAGAGCGATGTTCCGCCGCAGGTGGGCAGGAGGGTGCGGAGTCCAGACCAGGAGAAGCGCGATGGAGCGTTCTTTGAGGATCTCGACCTTGGTTTGACCGTTGAGGATGATGAGGTGAGTGCCAGGCGAGTCGTTGGCGTGATACCGATGCTGAGCGTTGAGCGTGCAGTTTGACGAAAATGACCCTAATGACCGGAGACGGAGTCAGTTCCTTATGAAGCAACAGCTTGACGAGCTCGAGAAGGTAGGCGCTATATGACTGAACGTTGAGCATTCATGGATTGACAACCAATGTACAGAACCTTGTCCAGCTGTCACCGAGACGACTGCAAACCGAGTCTTTCGAAGATTCTCCGACCCGAGGGCTGTACTCTGCTACACTCTCCCCGCCAAAATGGAACTCTCCATCACCATCAAGACTGAACCTCAGTACCACAAGGTGAGGAACTACACTGAATACCAAGATGATCAGACCTCCGACACCGTTACAGTGAACCGACAACAGCCCATGAAGGTGCTACATGGCCTGCCGTTCCGTACTCGGCTGCGAACACGACAGGTGTTTTCAATGCAGTTGAGAGCGCGTCTCCCGCGCAGGGAAAGGGACCTTCCCCTTCGCCTCCACGAATAGCATTCAACGGTGTCTCCACCGAACCGCCGAAAGGAACAGTCCTGCCTCGCTCGCGCTCTGGTACCATCTCGAACGAAAGCCTAGCGCGCCAGCGCGAGGAGGATGAGCTGTATCCCCCACTGATGCCCCCTGCGATGCTGACACCTGGTCTCAGCGCTGGTGGCGACTCGCCTGTTATCCCACTGTCGCCGGACCCATTTGGCAGATTCCCCTCCGAAGCTGAGGCCACACGCATCAACGAGGAGCGGGGGAACGATAAGTACCACGATGGTCCATCCAACGGCAGCTCGCGGCCGTCGCTCCCTAGGACGACTTCGTACGACCCGGAGGTCAGGGCATTGTCGCAGACGCCGTCGAGCCGGTTCTCGCTCGACTCCATCGCGTCGGAGGAAGAGAGCGAGAAGGGCACGAAGGGCGCGCCGCTGGTGAGCATGAAGAGCATCAAAAAGCTGTGGCGCAAGACGAACAGCAAGCTCTCGCTCTCGAGCGCCTCCGTACTCGAGTCCGGGCGGTCTTCGCCGAACGAGCAGGTATCCGGCAAGCGCATGTCGCGGACCTCGACGCGCTCGCCGCAGCTGTCCGACCAGATGGGCGACTCGCCGCCGAAGCTGAGGAAGCGCAAGTCGTCGATTCGGAGCATGCAGTTCATGGATGCCTCGCGCCAGCCCTCACCTGCGCTCCCCTTGGGCGCCGTGTCGGGCTCTTCTCCTTACCTTCCCCCGATATCGTCCTCCCCCTCGCCAAACACTTCACCACAACTGTCGGCCGCTGTGCCTGCTGCTATCTCGCCTGCAGACAGGAACGGCAGTGTACGCAAGTCCATCCTCAAGTCGTGGAAGTCGGCAAATGGGAGCCTGTCAGTGCAGAATACGCAGGCCGCGTCCTCGTCTTCGCAGAGCACGCCGCGCTCTAGCCAGGAACTGCTCAACAACGACGCCGGGATGAAGCGTCGTCGGCCGAGCGTTCTCGACGGGTCGATCGTCGCAGGCAGGCGAGGCTCTGTCCTATCCTCCGCCACCCTGGTAGATATCCCGCCGAGTCCTGCGCTGCCCGAGGAGTTTGCGCAGTCGCAGATGAAGAAGCGGATGAGCCAGTCGAACCTGCTCACTGGCGGCAACAACCGGCGCGCGTCGACGCGGCAGCGGCTGAGCCCGAGCATGTCGTCGATGTCGACGATGTCCTCGTCGCCGCCGCGGCAGAACGGGCGGCTCACGCCGGGCGACTCCCCGCCGAAGGGCGGCACGCTCTCGCGGCACTCGGGCGAGTCGATGGAGAGCCGGCCGAGCTTCGACGCGTCCCAGTTCGAGATGGTCTCGCCGAAGATGAACTCGTACAAGACGCTGTCGTACCCGTACCATGGGCTAGACCATGAGTGAGGACTGTGTCACGGTGCTAGGTTTAGACTTTGCTACGCTCTCGAATCCTCGGTGTCGCGCCTGTTGCTTCCTCCTTGCTTCTACTGCTGACTAGTGACGATTGTCGGCCGCGCTGGCTTGCCCTGACATTCGACTGCTCTGCGTCTCTGCTTCACCACGTAACCCCAACCTGACTACATCTTGTATAACCTCGCACCCCTTCGCTCTTCTTCGCATTGCATCTTACCTATCTATTCTCTAATCCATCGACTGGAAGCCTGCGTACTCATAAGCACCGACACAACCCGCCGGGCACCCGCCTTCGACGTCGACGTTTGCACGCAGTCATATTGTTATTCTACATAGATCCACTGTCTCCTCCTTCCCAGTAAGTAGTGTGTAATACATACCCGCCGGGTGCGGGGCGGCTCCGCGCCGCGGCACAGACCAAATCAGCCATGCGTGCCAGTATTTTCACCCTTGAGCAAGTTATCCGCACGAACAACGGGAGGGAAATCAGAAGGTGTGCTCCGTCGAGTCTTTGCCAACAGCAGACGTGCTGGACGACCCGGCGGAAAGCGTCGTGAGGATGCGGTCGATGTAGTTCGCACCGCTCCACTTCTGGTGGGTGAGCACGTCGCAGCCGAGCGCCTTCTCCTTGCGCTGCACGAGCTCGACGTACGCGAGCATCCCGTCCGCCGAGTAGCGCTCCGCAAGCTCGGCCGTCGCGGTGGCGTTGAGGTGCAGGCCCGCGAGGGAGATGAGTTGGAGGACGAAGCTGGGTGCGAGGTGGGTGAGTGCGTTGATTGAGGGGGATGGAGGACGGGTGGACTTACCCTTCCTTGCCGAGGTCCCAGACGAAGTTCTTGAGGGCTTCGTCTGAGAAGCCCTGTGCGGACCAGTTGAAGCTCGGGCTCAGGTTATACACGAACCATCTACGTGGTCGACGTCAGCGCCCCTTGCTCGCATAGCATGCGCTAGGTAGGTTAACACGCACTTGCCAGGGAACTGCTCGCGGATCCGGCGCGCAAACCCGCGCGCCTGCTCGAGGTCGGGCTGCTTCGTCTCGAGCCACATCATGTCCGCGTAGGGCGCGAACGCGAGCTCGCGCTTGATCGCCGCCTCGATGCCGCCCGTGAAGTGGTAGTAGCCTTCGCGCGTCTTGGGCACTGGGAATGCATGTCAAGTCAGGAAGAGACATGGACGTGGGAGGGGTGCACGCACGGTCCCAGTCGAAGAAGACGGGCTCGCCGAGGATGTCCTTAGCGATGTCGCGCGCGTCCGCGTTCGACTTGCCATCCACCGCGGCCCTGTATCCTCGGAGGGCGCCCTCTTTGTCCTGGATGCTGCTCCGCTGAACAGCCTGCTCGACAGCTAGACGAGCCTCTCAGTTGGCTACACTCGAACAAGCCGCGAGACACCGCACCCTCGTCGAACGTGACCAGCTTGTTCCGCTCCAACCACTCGCTCTCGATCCTGCCCACTTCCGCTGCGCCCGCCCCTCGCGCCTCCGCCTCCTCGACGGCCTCCGCGAGCGCGCGGCGCTCGCCCCTGCTCTCCGCGGCGACGCCGAGGATGTGCGGGTGGTCGCGCACGTCGACGGTGCTCGAGATGAGCCGGGCGGACTCCGCGTCTGTGCGCGCGATGAGGAGCATCGGGTGCTGGAGGAGGTCGAGCTGGAAGCGCGCCGCGACGAGCCGCGAGATGTGTGTGGACGTCGGGACGAGCACTTTGCCCCCGAGGTGCCCGCACTTCTTGCCCCCGACGAGTTGGTCTTCGAAGTGGATCGCGGAGGCGCCCTACGGGGGACGGGTGGTTAGGAGGCAAGGGTAGGAGGAATGAGGAGACGAGACGCACCGCTTCGGCGAAGAGCTTCGTGAGCTTCAGGACGGTTGACTGGCCCCCGTGCCTATGGGATATAGTGTCAATATCATTTTTCGAAGCACACCGTACTGCAGACGTCAATACAACCCGGATGTTAAAGTCGTTTGCAAAGCGGTTGCCGTTTCGCATCTCTCAGCATACGGGTGGGCCTGCCATGGAGGGTCAAACAAGATGCTCGTCGCGTGCATGCGACAACCATTTTGCAAACGACTAACAAGGCACAAGCCTGGCGCCGCCCGCTGTGCGGACGGCAGGTCGCAAGTCACAGCCGTCCCCTCCGCCGGCGCCGATGCTGTCGTTGGGCGCTGAGGGCGGCGGGGACAACGACGGGCGGTGGGTCATAGGGAAACCCACCCCCGCCACTGTGCCTGGTCATGTAGTTCTGTCACACCATACCCCCATCCGGGTTGTAGTGCCGTCTACAGTACAGAGGATATTATGTCGTACCCCATGTCTGCATCTGCGATAATAGGTCGAAGGTAGTCAACGTAAGGTGTCTTCGCCCGTGCCTCCGCACCAATTTGTATGCGCTCATCGTAGTGCTTGCGGTCATGGTGCAGCTGAGCACGGAATATCCGCTCGACCTGGTTAGGCACTGTCGTATACGGGTAGTCCCTACAGACAGCTGGCATTCAGCACAGTGACCCTGTACACACAGCCCAGCGACGCACCCCAAATCCGGGCCAACTTCGTTGCTGCCAGTGGTCAGCAAGCTGCTGCACGCCCACCCGCTCACATACACGACCTCCTGCCACCTCGCCATCTGGGTCATCTGCACGGGGTCCACCGCGCCCATCGTATGCACCGGCCTCCCCTCCTTGCTCCTCTCCCCGAACAGCCGCCACAGCTTGTCCGCAGTGAGCGCAGACGGGAGCGGGAGCGGCGGGAGCGAGCCCTGCTTGGAGGCGACGTCCGCGGCGGAGTACGGCCGCTTGAGGCCTGCGAAGCGGGGGAGCGCGAAGAACGCCTCGACGGCGGCGACGCGCGCTGCGAAGGCGCCGCCCTCGCTGTGTGGCGAGGGGGCGGACAGCGGGAGGGCCGGGAGGTCGCTGTAGCCGAAGCTGCTCATCGCGCGGGCGGGCAGCGAGCGCGGGAGGTGCAGGGCCGCACGCGCTCCGTGTAGTACGCCCGACATTGCCGAGAGGTGTTTGGGCGGCGGGCGGGCGGCGGGGGTGGTTATATGCGCGGTGCTTGGACTTGGTCGGTGCGAGGATCGACGGCCGAGCGCAGGTGGCTGAGGGCCCGGTAGTGGGCCTGTTCCGGTTGTCCCGGGCCGGCTATGCACACTCTCGATCGGGCGGGGCCCCGCATTGTAGTGTGGCCCGCTCCTGACAACAGCCATCGTCCACTCAGCCCATTGTATTGCAGTGTGTATGACATGGAAACGCACCATAGCACGCATGAGACTGCGTCGGAGCAGACGGACGACGCTCTCTTTGAGACGGACAGGTGATTACTGAGCATCGCAGTCAGGTCCAGTTGCCGAGCAACAGCTTGAAGCCCGAGGTTCCGGTCCGTTGGTTGCTTCTCACAAGTAGATTGGCTGAGTTACTAGGGCTGCTCAATCAGAGATCTTGCCGCCCGTTTGTTCGTTCGCCAGGCACCTGTGCCGTACACGTATGACAGTCGTCTCAGATCCGAACAGATTCACGACTGATCCAGCCACTGCCTACCGAAAGTTACCTAAGTTAGCGTGCTAGTAGGGTTCTCTGAATGGCGCAGATGGGTTTATTCAGTGACCTGGCGGTGGTGGTACGGACCCAGGCGACGCAATGTGAAGAACACGCTCCTTGTCGACTGCACGACGCGCGCGAGCGGTGGATGAATGAATACCTGACTGCACTGACAAGATCGCAGTGCCACCCAGGTCCCAGACCCGGTCCTGGCATGCGTTCTGAGGAGCCCTGGACTAAACAGACATTTTGCTGCGCTACATACAATACAGTTTCACAACTCATCACTACTACAATACACAAACAGTTACTTTGCCTCACACAACATGCCGCTTCCCCGCTCAACTCTCGAGCTTACCCAACAACCAGCTGCTCCCCAGGATCATGCCCAGGAACAACGGCGCGTGCACCCAGCGCGCCTCCTGCGTCGGCGCCGCCATGAAGCAGAACTGCGCCTGCTGCGCGGCGAAGAACAGCGCGATCCACGTCAGCCGGCCCTTGTTCGTCAGCCAGCCCGTCTGCGTGACCTTCGGCGCGAAGCGCGTGTAGAACCAGAGGCTCGCGAGGAAGAGCGCGTTCTCCGCGAGGAAGTCGACGACTGGGGAGTCGAACCAGCCCGCGCCCGCCGCGACGTCGTCGTGCGGGGTGATCTTGACGTCTGTTGAAAAGAAGCGTCAGAAATTGGTTAGTAGCGCAAGAGGGACACGCGTACCTTTCCGGTGCACGGGCAGCTCCAACAAGAAATGGCTCAGCCCCGTCGCAGTGATCACCGCAAAGTCCGTCAGCGACACCCGCGCACCCGGGCTGAGCAGCTTGTACCCGAACGCGACGGCCGCGCCTGCGACGCCCATGCCGACGAGCGAGTGGCTGTACGGGTAGTCGTTCGTGTACGGGAAGCAGCCCGAGCGCGCGACGATCGCGGGGTCAAGGTTGAACGACTCGAGGCCCGCGAAGTTGAGCAGGAAGAAGAGGGCGTCTGCGGCGCTGCTCGCGAGCGCGAGCACGGAGAGGGGGATGCCTGGGGCGAAGGGCTTCGCGATGAATGCTGCGAGGAGGGGGCGTTAGCGGTTGTGAGGGATTGCGAGGCGGTGGGTGGCGGACGTACCGGAGGCGTAATGTCCAACCCACATGCTGAGTTTCTGCTACTTTCAGGAGGTCGTCAAAGGTCGGCTCGTTATGTCGTCGCGCAGTCAAACAATGGCAGACCCAAATGGGCACGAGCGAGCGTATATACCCTGCCGCGCACGCCGTGGAGAGCCCGAGCCGACCTCCATGACACTGACACGGTGGATGACGCCATGACGCCATCCACGACGCGCCACGAGAGGGCTGCTGGACGGCCTGGAGGCCAGTCTCCGGCGCATGGTCAGTCAGCAGGCGGATCCGGAGGGGTGGATGGAGCGGTGTTCGCCAGTGGCCGTCGGCTGATATCATCCCCTCAGCCTAAGGAGGAGTGCCTAAAGGAAGACATCCAGCGAAGGCGAAGTTGTTGCAGCACTCCGTTCGAACCACACCCATGTACACGCCAAGCTGAACATCGAGGAGAGTGCTGTAAGCAAGCAGGCGATCAACTGGCGGGCGTATGTACTTAATGCGACATCGGCCGATCCGTTTCCGATCGCCTCAGATCCAATCGCGCGCACCCCTGCGCACCCGTCCCCGACACAACAATCTCAGTCATCGCATCTGAAAATCTACCAGGCCTCACTGGCACTCGGCCGAGAAAACGATTACATTGATTGCTTCACCCAGACCGACTCTTTTACTCTGTGTGAACAACGGCATCGCCGATAGATAAAGAATAACGGGACTAGTGTAGGGTTAAGTAGGGCGATACGAGAGACATGACAAGAACAAACGGAATGAGGCGGAAACACAGGGACGCGGGGCTTGCTACAGAACATCGGGAGACGACTTACTATGCTACGTAGAATGCAGTTAAGGATGCAAGAATATTACTAGTATGGACAGGTGCGCAGATTACGATGCAGAACGTCCTGGGCATACAGTAATACTACAGTGACTGATAATAACTTTCTGGCAGAGGACAACACCATCAGCACCCACCAACGCGCGACGTAACAGGAGCGACTCACAATGTACTTCCGCTCAGTGCACGACATGGTGATGGAAGCTCAACAGCAACAGCGCGTCCTCCACCTTCACGCCCGTCTCCACCTTCACCTGCGCGCGCTTCAGCTCGCCCGCCTTCTGCACGCGCACGCGCACGCCAACCTCGAGCGGCGGCGGCGGCGGCGAGCTCTCCGGGCTCGGCGTCAACGCCTCCTGCATGTCCTCCTCGCTGCCCATGTGCGAGTCCCCGTCCGCGTACGTGTCCGGGTCCGAGCTCGAGCTGTGCTCGTTCGCCGACGCGGGCCGCCGCCGCATCGCCCGCGCGTACGTATACAGCTGGCGCAGGTTCTCCTCGCTCGGCGGCTGCACGGGCGACGGCGGCGTGTAGCGCGCCTCGTACCGCGGCGCGGCGAACTCCTCGCGGACGTCTTCGAGCGAGTACGGCGGCGGGGGCTGGCTGGGGTGGAGCGCGTGCATGAGGGGCGACGACACTGAGGAGGACACACCGGTCGAGTGCATCGGCGTTGCCGAGCGGGACTGGTACGTCGCGAGGCTGACATCGTCCGCGTCGACGTCCATCAGCTCGTCTTGCTCGTCCTGGTCAATCTCGCCCTCCTCGAGCAGCCCGTCTTGCTGCAGGCCCGCCGCGCGTTTCCGCGCGGTCTGGCGGAGGTTGCGGAACCAGTTCGTCACCTTCCCGACATCCATGCCGATCGCGAGCGCGAGCGCACTCCGCTCCTCAATGCTCGGCGTGGAGGTTCGCCGGAAGACCTTCTTGAGAGCCTCGAGTTGGTGCGGCTCCGGCCGCGTGCGCCGGGGGCGCTGAGATTTCTCCTGCAATCCACTCTGACCGTGGAGACGGTCAGATGGCATGCGATACGGCGAAACACGCGGGGAAGACGGGCGAGAGTATGATCGACTCGAGCCATGGCTCAGATCATGACCGCGGCTCAATGGCGCTGCACTGGATGACCGGCGAGCACGAGGGGGCGGGGCAGAGATCGAGTGTTGCGGGGGCAGCGGGAGAGCGAGCGAGGGGTGTCCGGTCGCAGGCGGGACTGATAATGACAACGATGGGTGCGCCGCGCTCGCTGCAGGAGGGAACGGCGAGAACATACGCGGTTTCGACGACGAGGCGGCATGCGCGGCGACCGCCGCTGCATGTGCGTCTTCCTCGTCTTTGCGCTTCTTCGCGATGCTGCGTTGGTTCTGGAACCAGTTCGTGACTGATTGATAACGCCTAGGAAGGAAATCACATCAGGACCTTGTTTTGGATCGGGGCCTGATCGCGAACAAAGGGATAGACGCCCATAATGCATCATGCCCAGAGGGCATCGCGAAGGCAATGCTTGATAGACACATTTGTACGGACCAGGTGTCATAGCAAACGAAATAGACGTTATCGAAACTCACATGCCGATTTTGTGACCGAGCTCTTCTCGCTCCTCTTTGGCAGGGTGCGGGTTGACATCGTAGACCTTGCGTAGCTCCTCTGTTTGCACCGCAGAGGGACGCGAGCGAGCTTTGGGGCGTGAGCTCTGCTCGGGGGCATCAAGGTGGTCATGATGAGGATTGCCCGCGTAGAAGAGTTGCTGTTGAGTGGGCGGTAATCGGTGCATGTACTCGTCGTCGTCGTAGTCACTGTACTCGGATTGCCGGGGAGGCGGTGGGCCGAGGCCGAGGCCTGGTCGAGTAGATACGGATGCAATGAGAGCTGAGATCGGCGGGAGCTCCACCGAGTTGCTATTGCTGCTCTTCTTGGCTGACGCCCCGGTGGTTGCACTCGAGCCAGCGCCTGCGGTTGGGCCTGAGGTCGTCGCCGGGGCGCCTTTATGACGCTTCTTGCACGAAGCACGTTTGTTTTGGAACCAGGAGTTGACGGTCTTTGTCTCCCTGAGTGGTCGTGAGCATGGGGAGGGAAGGAGCGGCGGCGTATGCAGGGGCGACGACAACAACAAAGACAACGGAAAGAACGCTCACATTCCAAGACGCTCTGCGAGCGATGTGCGCTCCTCCAACGATGGGTGCTCGTTTTTGTCGTAGAGCTCGTTGAGTGCAGCGAGTTGGAAGGCAGAATGCCGGTGTCGGGGTTTCTTAGGCTGGTCCATGGTATCTTGCGCGGCGGGGTTTTGCTTTCTCGACTTTGGCTCTGCCGGTCGTTGTTGGCGGTGTTGTTCTGGAGTGGTGGGGGACGGGAGGTCGTCCCTGGCCCATGCAGGGGGTGGAGGGAGCATGGAGGACGGCGGGAGGAGGTAGCGGAGATGGGGACAGTGACAAAGCGTGCGCTATAGGGGGGCAGTTCGGCTCTTTAAGCAGGAAAATTAAGCAGGTGGACACTTATGCAGCTGTCCGAGAAGAGCCAAGTGTCCCACGGTGCATTCAAATTATGGCATCACTCCCTCTCCGGCCACGGCCGCACTCAGTCTCTCTTCCGCCCGGCTCGTCTTCCGCATACCCGGCCACCCCGCCCTCCCCGCCGCCGCCGTCGCCGACCCAGCGCACGCACGGCGTCGGGCGTTGAGGGCGAGGAAGGCGATGGCAGGCGATGGCTGCTACAGCTGTGAAGCGGTGCCTGTGTGTTCATCCATGACCAGGATGCCTCGCAACCCGCCACGTGCGCGTGATTGGCTTGACCGTATGGGCGCCTGTGACGGTGGTTGGTGCTGTCATCTGCAACTGCTGCGACAGAACGCTGCCCGTATCATGCCACTCTATATCCTATCCCACCCTTCCTCTGCGCCGTGTCGTCCACCCGCCGCGCTGCCCACCTGCCATGCTCTCTGCGTTCTGGCTGATCTGTGCCCGAGTACATCCTCAACGCTGTGCCGCCTCCACGGCCTAGAAAGCCGCCGAACGTGAACAATATCTGATCTGATAGATGATCTTATTCATTCTCGATGACGTCCGCCATTTGGGCTTCTTCTACAGTGCACTTCAAACCATCTCCAGTCAACCAGACTGATCCAACGTTAACGCACTGACCGATGTGTGGTACCTGCTGAGAAGCAGTGCGATCATTCTGTTCGAAGCGCCCGCATATGCTTTTGTCGTCCGAGACCCAGGTCTCACAGCTCCAGTGCGTTTAAACATACCCAGGCTAGCTCCTTGCGTACCGGCCATCCGCTCTAGCCGCCCACGTCCACCACCAATTGTCCGATGCCGTAACGCACACTGCTGCGCCTCGTCTCGTCTGCATTCATAATCCTTGTCGGACCACCAGGACGAGACAAAGCTGCGCGGGTCACACATGTGTCAGGCAGAGACAGGTCCGGATAGTCGCAGAATGTAAGGTACGTCTACTGTACAGAGGCTTCATTGTCCCACAGATAAATTTGACTCCCAGATACCATGTAACTCTCCGTGGCATGAGAACCTCCGAGGCCGAGGACGATCACATCGAGACGTCCTCTTGCTCTTCCCCGATATTCTTGATCCACGCCCCTATCGCACCGCTGTGTATACGTACAGACACACTCAGCAATGCATCCGGGGCTCATATCAAGCAGCAACACTCACAGGAAGCCCTCATGCCGAAGAAACATTGCGCGCTTAGTGCCTTTGCTCCAGAACCTGATAGCGTACGACAATGTGCTGATAGTCGCCGCATGGCCTGTACCCGCGGACCATCAGCCAGTCAGATGGTCAGCGCGATCGTCAGAGGTGGGGCAATGAAGCGTACCCCGGATGTAGAAGCCCCCAAAGTATATGCGGTCGAGGTTGTACTTCTCCGCGTTCATGTAGCTGTGTGTCACAGGATGCGGATTTCAGCAATGGGAGATAGTAGATATGAACGGCCAGCTGACGCACGCTATCTGCCCGATGTTGTTCGATACCGCGTACAGCAGGCTCTTCGAGATGTCCTCGGGTGTAAAGGTGCCCTTCTGCCCGCGGTTCTTGAACACCTTACCAAACGAGCTCGCAATCATCGTCGACTTCAGCCCGAGCTTGCTATAGTCCGACCCGTAGATATCCCCGACCAGCATGTCCACCTTGGAGTTGTCGCCTTTTTCGGAGAGCTCGAGGATCTCTGCGGAAGGGAAACAATGAGGACGATCACGCGGGAACGCAGATCCTGACGTGCACACGCACCGTCGAACGTCGTCGCCGGCGTCAACAGGCTCAAAAGCCCCCACAGCGTGCCGCCCCCCAGACTCGTCCCGCTCACCCGCTCGTACTTGCCGTCCTCGTCCACCTTGATGATCGACACGCCCGAGCCGATATTCACCAGCAGGCACGGCAGCTGCGGCGTCGGGTCCTGCACGAACGTCACCGCGTACTTGGGCGGGTTCGGGCTCGGCCGCTCGAGGTTTCCGCCAGGGTGGGACACCGCCTCGATGAGCTCGTCCGAGAAGTAGTACACCTCGTCCGGGATGAGCGTGATGAACTTGAGCCCCTCGATCAGACACTCCATCTCGTCCTCCCGCCGCACCTCGACGCACAACTCCTGCCCGAACAGCTCGTAGAACCTGTGCGCCCCGCCGCCTGTCGCCATGATCTTCACGGACCGGCGCATGTCGTCGATCGGCACGCCGTTGAGCGCGGCGCTGTGCTCGATGAGCCCCTGAATGAACTCGACACATACGTCGATGTGTTCCGTCTCGAACCGCTCAAAATTCAGCTGCCCGCCCGGGAAATGCTGCACAGATGCTCGCCGGAGGAGCGAGCCCTGCAGGAAGCGGTGGTCGAGGTAGGAGTATTCCGGCGTGGCCGAGCTTGCACTTGCATGGCCGTTCTCGAGCACCGCCGGTGTGAGCGCGCCGTTGAGTTTCGCGCTGTGCTTCGCATTCGAGGTGGGCGAACCGGAGACGGGGGTATCTCGTGGTGGTGAGGATGAGATAGGGGAGGAGAGGTCGCTCGCGGCGCTCGAGCTCGAGCCCCACGTAGCCGCTACTGATGGCGACCTTGGTGGTTCTGGGGAGCGGGTGAAATAGACTACTTTCGCGAGCGAGCCGCCAATCTAAAGCGGTAGCAGTCAGCACGAGAGTGAATGAGCCGAAGAGCCATATAAGGACGCACGTCGACCGCTATGTGCGACACGGGCTCGATGTAATTTGGAAGGTAGATGCCGCGACTGTCTCGGGTCTAGCACCCAATCAGCATGACGAAATGCGGACGACGAATGAGCAGCGCACATCGGGTGATTCCTCGTCCAGGATGACCGCCCCGCGGGTGTCGACCTGGATCGCCTTCGCGCCTGGCAACGCTGGCCCGGACATCCTCCTCGCACCGGTGTACTGCAGCAACAATTCGGAGACTCCTGACTGGCCAGGGCGGAACGCGAGTCAACGGTCGGCGATTGCGCCGTTCTGATCAGACCCGTCGCCGCTATAAGGGGCGTATGCGGGGCGGCGGTTGGGGTAAATCCGAAAAGTGCGACAGATGTGCGCCTGCCCGGTCGTACGACTGCACGGTGTCCAGGAGTCAAGCAGCACGGCGCTGGCGCAGTGTCTGCGGGGCTTCCAGCAGCTTCCCGGTAGCGAGAGCAGTGAAAGACACGGGCCATCGTGTGCTTTTGTGAAGGAACGGTGGAACGACAGGCGACGGCAGAGCCACGGGCCCGACAACGCCAAAATCAACAGCTTTCTCACTCGCCCCGCATCGAGACTCAAAAGACCGCCCTCCTGTGGGACACGGCTGTCGTTTACCTCCTCCACCTCTCATGCACAAATAGATACTGGGAATTTACGACAAACGTCCGATACAAATCCAACAACGCAAAAAGGCCTCGTCTACACCACCCGGCGACTCAACCACCGATAGCCGTGAGCACCAGTCCGCAAGCCTGCTGCTGCTCTGCGCGGACGGCCAGCTCTAGCGTGACACCCTGCGTCTTCGAGTAGGTCATCCGGCACCGCACGAGCACCTTTCCGCCTCCGCCTGGGATCAAGCCGGACAATTGCAGCGTATGCACAGTCGGGTTTTGAGGCTCCTCCGTGCCGCCCAGCGGCTGCACGTTGAGAATCTCGATGATAGAGTCGCATGCAGCTGCCACAGACGTGAGATACGCGTACACCCCACACTGAGAACCGACGTACCTTTCATGGACTCCATCGCAGATAGCGCGAAGGTTTCTGTCGCGGTCTCCCCATCGCGCATACGGTCCCACTCCGACGAGAAAGTCGCGTAGCTGGGAATGATGTAGTCGCCCGCAGCAAGCTCGGTCTCCTCCAGCTGGTACTCGTCTTCGTAGCCTTCCTCCTCGGGCTCGCCCGTCGACGGGTCCACCTCCTTGCTGACGAACTTGAGCACGCATTGGAATGAGGCGAGCGTGTATTCTTCTGGGCTGTCGCGCGTGAATGAGACGTAGACAGTCCCGGGAGATGTGGCTTGCGATAATGTCGGCAAAGGAATGATGAAGTCTTCTGTGAGTCCCGAGTCTGTCTGCGGTTGCATCACGACGGAAGCCTGCTCCAGAACCGTGTCTGGGATCGTATTCGACACATTGAACTAGCCGGGATACACTCAGCCGAAGCTATACGCCGGGGAAAGAAGTATATGCGAACCTGGAATACGATATGTTCCTTGAATATGTGCTTGACACATGATACCTGATACTCGGTCTCTGCCTCCGTAAGCTGGGAAGGCTTCGAGCTGCTGTTGAGCACAGGACCATAGTCTGCGAACTCCGGAACATCGGCGAGCTGCTGTGCGTATGCAGACTGCGTCTCCGCAGCCGTCTGAGGCGGGGGAGTTGCGGCCTTCGATGTCGAGGGGACGCCAATGGTCTCCAGACTACTGGGACCTTAATGAAGTGTGTCAACACAGACCACCCAGCGTGACTGCTGTACACATGACTCACGAGCTACCTCCTTCGAAGCCTGCTCCTTGCTGATTTTGGGTACTGAAGATGCATCGAAGGGCTTGTCCAGAGATTCGGAATCACTGATGTATGATACCAGCTTGGACTCGAGAGCGGCCAAGGAGAAGATCGACTCTACATCGTCCTGTGAGCCCTCAGCCACCGAGCGGAGATAACGAGGCATTACCTTCTTTTACGTATGTAGTGACCAACGGTGGATCCTCATATACCTTCAAGTAAAGTGCGGCACGATCTCGGACCTCGTCGTCCACATCATCCAGACACCTGCAGTAACAAATGAGGGTCGGAATGGATGCAGGGGTGCTTTCCACTTACCGGTTGAGAAGGACTCTGACACTGCTAGCCAGCTTCTCATCCAAACCGTTGAGACCGAACTTGGCCAGGCTCGACACTGCTGCAGCGCGTACGGTAGCATTCTCGAGCACCACACGGTTGTAGATAAACCGGATATACTTCGTCGGCTGCGGCGCCTGCGGGCCCTCTGCACCAAGCAGGTGCAGGATCCGCACGGAAAGCTTCGTGAACTCACAGTCCTCGATGAATTCACAGAGATGCGCGAGCGCTTGCTCCTTGCAGTCCCCGATGAACTTGATCATGTCGAACATGGCCTCGACGACGGCGCGCTTGAAGTCGTAGCCTCCCTCGTCACGGAGCACACCAGACAGGAAGGCGAGCATAGACGCGTGCTTGGATGGGAATTTGAGGCAGAGCGAGCGGATGGCGTCGACGATGATGACCTTGAACTCATCGCTGATTTCACTCATGAAGCCTGTAATCTGCTTCATGAGGCGATCTACCGAAGCCTCGTTGCCGGTCTGCGCGACGGTTCAGCATGTAGATGGTCCTCGCTAGTAGACAATGTCGCACCTTCAGCAGCGTCGTGATGGCGTAGGTCGCAACACTGCGGTTTTGGTCTGAAATGAGGTTCTCCAAGTCCATGTTGCAAGCAGCCACGCTCTGGGGATGGTTCACAGCCAGCGCCGCCAACGTCCGAGTCGCAGCAAACTTCAGTGTAGACTTGGGCGACGAGAGGAAGAGCTGTAGTACTGCAAGATACTGGTGAGCGATATCCCTATGAAGGCGACGTTCGAAGCACACCTGCGATAGACCTTGTAAGCTGCTGAGCGGTGACGCCCTTCATCTCACAGATGGCACGAGCAGCTTCGAGGTTGACCATGTCGCTCTTGTGCCGCAACCAGCCCTCCAGCAGGTCAAACATTTGCCTCTGCATGCTACACAAGACGTGCTCAGTATGCCAGGAGCTAACTTCCTGACAGCACTCACTTGGGATCCTCTTCCATGATCTTAGCCGCATAACGGATGAGCATGCACAGAGCCATAGGATTCTTGAGTGTAGTACCCGCGCCTGACTTGCCTCCACCAAGTTGCTGGATCATCTTCGTGACTGCCATACGATCCTGCTGGCGGATCAAGTAGAGTAGCCCTAGCGCGTGGTACTGCGTGATGTTGCTGGTCGAAGGCACAGGCGAATAACCGTTCGTAGGTTGCGAGGACGAGCCTCCCCAGCCAAGGTAGCCACCACCAGAGTTTCCTGCAAAGAACGAACTGGAAGACTTGCCGCTGACCGCCTCCTGCGCCTCGTTGACCCACCGCTTGACGACGTCCTTCGCGTTAGGGAACAGGTGGTATGCGGAGACGAGCGCGGCAGATGAGATGGAGGGATTCTTGTCGACTATCGCTGCCTTGAAGAACCGTTCCACACCTTGCGCCATAGATGGCTGGGTTTACAGTCAGTCGTCCGGCCGATGTATGCAAACCGGGAACGTTGGGACGCACATCGATAATACGGCATAGTGCACGAATCGCGTTTGGTCTGTAGATGACCTCCGAGTTGGGCTGCATATCCTTCATAATACTGCTCGTCACCATGATCACGTCCTCCGCCGTGCCGGCGAGCTCCTTGATCGCGAGGTACACCATCTGCCGCAGTGCACTCTGCGCAGACATAGCGTGTTTAGTTCAAAGACTACCTTGCCATCGGCGCCACTCACGTCCTTGTGTTGGAAGAGCTTCGTCGTCCCAAAGAACAGCGTCGTCGCCTCCTGCGTCCCAAAAGTCTCCCCGACATATAGCAAGAATACGATGCGGGTAAGGAGTGCCCTACATCTTCGCGGGCTTATGGGGGAGTCGTTGAAGACGCGTGCTTCCTGGATAACAGTGGTCTTGTTGTTGTAGTAGGTGCTCAGACCACTTTCCTCGTCCTTCTTGGAGACCAGAGACATGACGGCAGCGAGAGCAGGATATTGTACGCACTCCGGACACGCGACGTGGTCACCAAGATGCAGCGAGCGAGGTTAAGTTATTACATGATTATAATGTCTGCTTAAATTTACCTAACATCAGGCCGACTAGCTCAGTTGGTTAGAGCGTGGTGCTAATAATAATTGATAATTATGTTACGCCAAGGTCGTCGGTTCGACCCCGGCGTTGGCCATGAGTTTTGTTCCATAATATTTTACACGTTCTCCTTCCCCTTGAGTCCCTCCCGGCCATTCAGTCAGTCCTGCTGAGCTGCAGTACCTTTGGATGATTCTGTTTTGCACACAGAACACCCCTCGAACCACGCTTCAGGCTTGCAGAATGCACACCTCACATGGGGCCCAAGCCCCATCACATCGACCGAATAATTGGTTTTCCGACAGTCGACATTAAAAGGGCTCTCAATGTACTGGCAAACGAGCGGCAAGACAGAATCGTAGATTCAATCCAGTATGAAAACAGTGATGCAAGTCGTAAATGTGCAAGTCCAAAATGCGGGAGAAGTCCGTACAGTCCGTGCTCGTCCATTACTAACCATGGTATACCGAGTACTAAAAGCAACCCACTCTGTCCATGGAACCAAAGAAGACGTCGTACTACCGTTACACCATCTCTTTAGAGGACGAAAGCGCCAGCAATGGCAGCAATACCGGCAACGGCGAGGGAGCCGAGGCTAGCATCGAAGCGGGCTGCACCGTTGAAGGTGCCGCTGCCCGAGGTCTGGGCGGCGCCGGCTGCAGAGGTCGAGGAGCTCGACCCGATAGAGCTGGATCCAGTAGACGAAGCAGGGGACGTAGAGGATGCCGCCGAGGAGGCACCGGACGAGCTGGCTGACGCAGAGCTAAAGCACACGGAGTCAGACGACGTTATGCAAGGCGGAATGAGAACGCTACTAACGAGGCAGAGGTGCTACCTGAGGCAGACGATGATGCCGGCGGAGCAGCAATCGAGAACTCGCCACTCTGCGCGTAGACCTGGTTGATGTTCCTGCACATACAGTCAGCCTCATGCCCAGCCCATACATGGAGCAGGACCAAGTACTCACGAAATGTTGACAAATTGCACGTAATAACCGCCCCCGACATCGACGGAGGGCATCCCAAAGGCGAAGAAGTCGCTGCTGGAAGGAATGTTGTTGCCGACGGCGTACGAGTTGTGGAAAATGTCCGGGTTTCTCAGCTCGACCGAGAACGTCTCAGGGTCACCAGCAGAGTTGACCCAGCTGATGTTGGCGGGCGCGCTGCTCTGCCAGTCCGTCGGGGTCTCCACGACAAGCGCCGATGCGAAGGGCACGAGGACGACGAGGGCGCTGTTGGCCGATCGGTCAGACCGAACCTCGCGGGGGTGATGGAGACAATACGGACCTGATTGCGGCGAACATACTGGACGAGAGTCGTAGGAGTACTTTTGGAGAGACGGCGGGGGCGAGGGGCGAATAAGGGGAACGCAGCGAACGTTGCACGGGGCAGCGGGTTGCCTGCCCACGGTTTTATGGCCGGCGTCACGCGGCGCCTCCCGCCTGGTCGAACCTTCGAGCTCGCGTCAGCCGCCGAGCAAATCAGGAATCCTGCCCATCAGGCCAGCCGAACTGCCTCGAAGCCATGCGCTATTTCGGACGTGCCTTCTCGGCGCGGGGAACCTCCCCCGCCAGCCGCGCCCAGGGCTGCCTCGATTACCCGCGCCGTGCTCTACTCTACGTACATTCGACACTCGTCCGTGCTACGGCCAGAGACATCCAGCAGGAGGGCGGGCATACTGTGCTGCTGATCGCACGCGCACGCTCAGAAATAACCCCGGCAACATTTATCGCCTGGCGGCGTCCGCTTCTCAGCTCAGCTGCCATCCCATGCCACGCCAGAAGACACACCGCACAGGGCCTCGCGGTCCGTCGCAAATAAATCGTATCAGCCTCCCTTGTCTAGTAGATCTTCCTCGCAAGAAGCGTCAGATCTATCCCGGGGCTGCACTTGGGAAACAGACGCACCTCGTCGAATGGCCGTGTGTCAGCAAAGCAGCTCTCCCATACCTCGTTGACTGCTCGCTCCGCTGTCGCCTCATCCGGACATGCAGGGTTCGCACGCACAGAGAGGATGGCACGGCGACGCACACACGCCTATCGGGGACCGGGTCACTCTGTGTCCTCTGCAACGAGCGTCCGTGAAGTCAAGCTCACCTGATGCTGCTTCGAGAACGCGACGAACCCGCGCCGGAGCTCACGGCTGAACCTGCAATCACCTCCAAGACTGCTCGCGCGAATCTGCGCCGTCGCCCCGGTGAGCAGGCGTGCGGAAGCAGCGTGGGGGGAGACGTATTGCAGTACATACCTCGCTACAGGCGTGATGTCTCAAGTTTCTCCAGTCGACATTGAACTTCGCATGATCGTACATGTGAACGAGTTCGTGCACCAAGGTGTCCTCCATGTGTTTCTTGTTGAAGAACCTGCCCTGGCACATTATTACGGCGCCCGCGTCTGGGTGGAAGCCGCCTGCGCGCGTGTAGTCGCAGGGTACGCAGAGGACGTCTTTCTCTGACACAGCAGCCCCGGAGAGTCTGAGGTGCTTCAGCATGAAGACGACTGCTGGGCCTAGGGTTCGCACATCGGTAGAATAAGATACATGCATATGCGAGTTAGGAGAGCCAACTGACTGTAGTTCATGAGGTACCTCTTCCACCTCTCACACGTCCGCCATTGGTGTCGCTCAAGCTCTGCTGTGCGCTCCTCAGCTGTGACACCCATGCCAGTGATCACACCAAATGTGAGTCGCCATTGCTCAAAGGTAGACTGGTCGTCGCTGGAAGGGCCCGCCTGAGGCGTAGTGTTGTCGGCGGAGTCGGGCATACGGAGTGCTGGTCGCTGGTGGCAGGCACGAAAACGGAATGCGCGCCCACGTGAGGCGCGTCTCGGCTTCCGCCCCGATCGCATCTGTCGTGCCCTGACGCGACCATGTCCGCCTTGGCGCCGTCACCCGTCCATCCCAGAACATGCCCGGCGCCTTGCAACACGCACAGCTTTAAGTCTGCTCAAACACCTCGTTCACGCGCTAGACATGTCTGTTTCACATACACGTCGGCGGTGAACTGGATATGAAAGACAGCGTGCACACCGCTGTCAGGACGATGGCGGTAGTACTCAAAATACATGCAAGATAACACGCAAACTTCGTAGATCCCTTGTTACGGTACAACCAACCTCGGAGCGTCATAGCTTGGCTGGACTGGTCCAGGCAGGCTTCCTCCTCTATCGACAGCCGTCATAAGCCTACATAAAGGGGCGCAGAAAATTACACGAAATTCGTACCTCGGAAAAGGCCCTGAGTCCCTCCTATGTGAAAGAAGGTTTCAGAGTCCCACCTCAGTCCAACGTCGACGCAACGCGCACCTTGATATTATCACCCGCAAAGTGCCGCTTGCTCTCCTTCGATCGCACATGAGCAGTGACTACGTCTTCGACATGCGCATGCTGGTTCGTGAGCAACAATGCACGCTTCGTGCTCTGCACCGAGTCAGGCGAGTTCGTCACAATCTCCGCTGCCCAAGCCAGCGCAGACGGGAGCAGCTCGGACTTGGGCACGACCTTGTTGACGCTGCATACAAGTGAGCCGCGCCTCCAACCCGTCGGTACAGGGATCCGCTTACAATCCGAAACGACCCGCAGCCTCAGATGCCTTGATGGGTTTTCCAAGCAACAGCATCTCACTTGCAAGCTATCCAGTCATATCACATCAGTCCCTCTATAACCAAGAGTTTCGTCTCGAGCGCACCTGATGACCGGCGATCCTGGCCAACCGAGGCATGCCTGCACCATGCGGAAAGACATCACAGTCAAGACCAACATCGACTAGAACATTGCTCAGACGAACCGCCTGCAATTGCTACCACACCGCGCTTGACCTCCGGAAGGGCGAAGACAGCGTCGTCACTCGCGACGACCAGGTCGCAGTTCAACACAAGCTCTGTGCCGCCGCCGTAGGCACCACCATGGACGGCTGCGATGATGGGCTTTCCGGAGGTCGACCGGCGAGAGATACCTGCGAAACCGTGTTTGTCGGCGATGACTTCGGTGCCGTCGTCTGCATCTTGGCTGCCCTGACGCTTGTTCCACCTAGAAGAAGTATAGTTTAATGTCTGAACGAGTCTAAGGGGTCTATGAGACTCACGCGATGAGGTCGGCTCCTGCACAGAAAATCCGCCCTTCGCCGTTGATGATGACCACCCTGCCACCGTTTCAGCCTGGCATAGTACCGACTATACTGAAATACTGACCACAGGCTAGTCTCGTTATCAAACCAGTCCAGGACCCTCTCGATAGCTTCCTTCATGGTGGGCGAGACAGCATTGAGTGCTTTCGGGCGGTTGAGAGTCAGTAGCATGACATGATCCTGTGGGAAGGAGACCTTGATCTCGTCGGAATGCTCGGGTGGTTGGAGGGCACCCATCGTGGTTACGGATCCTCTCTCAGTTGAGCGACGCGTCGAGACGAGGGGACGAGGGAAGGCGGGGAAGGGCCCGATGCACGGGAACACGGAGGAGGCGATCTCGATCTCGATGCGGGGTAATCACAAGGTTGGGCTCGCCGGAGCCTGCCTTGCCAGGCTTCACATGCCACGTTCGCGCGATGTTGGAGGATGTTGGCCCTCGAGAGCTGAGTCTCTGCAATGAACAATATTAATTGTCCTGGGCCTTAGAGTTCGCTACTATGGAAGCCATGTGTTCGTGACAAAAGAAAATCATGATATGCATGCGTTCATACTCCAAAGCTAGTCGGCGTAAATGAGTCAAACGTGGTGGGTCGTGCGAGGACAATGTACGCTTGTACATACACTATTCAGCCAAGCAAAACTGCCATGTACGGTCCTCACCTCCCTCACCCGTCTTTCCCTCACCATGTGCTCGCTCGCCCTTCGTCATACGGTGTTCATAACCTTTCCAGAGTGCCCTGTGGAACACGAATGACCGTAACTGCACAAAGCGCGGAACTGGTTGGGTCGAAGATGAGGCAGGCGGCGGTGGTTTCTTAGCCAATCTCGGGACGTCCCTAGACTCCCGTGTCAGGCATGGTCGGTGACATCGGCAGGAGGATGGCCTTACCACTGTGTATATGGAGGGACGTTGCGAAGTGTAATAAGGATGCTACCCCGCGGACTGACCGCAAGGTCGCTCGCGTCTCCTTCTTCTGCATTTTCAGGAGCATCATCCTCTTCCTCATCGGGGTCTGCCTTCCGCTTCCGAGGCTGCATGATGGTCGGGACTGGGCCCGTCGCGAGGAAAGGTGCAGCGGATCGGAGGAAGCACACGATCAGGATTTGGTTTGACCGAATGTTGCGGTCCTGGTCTGTGATACCTCTACCTAAACAAGTTCACTGTCAGCAATTAGACCGGTGTCCTATACACCACAGATACAGTACGCACCCGCATGGGGAAAGTTCCATACGATTTTGTCCCACTTCGTCCCCTTCAAGGCCGTGTGTTTCTCCAGCCTCGTCGCATCGACGTTGAAGATGACCTGTACTCCCTTCTTTCTCAAGGTGGCTACGACCTCCGGGGCATCCGGATACTTCGAGTAGCAATCGTCTTCGCTATCGTATGCAGTGGCCGTCACGTTGCCCGGCGGTAGGAACTCAAGGGCGCTAGGGGCATCGAAGACGAGAGCGCGAGCAAATGAGAAGTTCCCCTCGCCGATCAGCAGGATACGATCCGTAGGCTCGAACGGGATGGTCGGTCGCGGCGGCAGAGCCTTTGCCTTGCCCTTCGCCCGTGCACTTTGTTTCGCCTTGTCGATCTGCTCTGCATGGGCAGCCTCCTGCTTTTTCTTCAGCCTGGATTGCTGGGAGGAGAGTGAAGCCTTGAGCGACGTTTTCTTGCCCTTGCCCTTGGCCATGTCGTTCTGAGAAGCCGTGTGGCGTGCCAGGAAGAGGTTGTTTGAAACGGAAGCCGTTGGTACACAAGCCAAGACACGGCCAAACAGCCAACACGATCGTGGCGGAACGTGGCACTCACTGGCACGCGCTTACTGAACGTTCACCACGCCTGCTCGCCTCCATTCGCCATTGTCTAGTCGTTCTTTACCAATTTCACCATCATGGTGTGTTGTTGTTATGCATGGTCTGTTTCCTGTGATGCTGAGGGCACCGGACAGCCGACCGAATTTGAGATGCGTCGCCGGAACGCACAGTTCGCGGAAAAGGCTCGCGCGGGGAAGAACCCGTCTAAGCCATCACGACAGGAGGTGCTCGCGAAGCGTAGCCCTGTGGGCATGTGGGCACTGGGCATAATCTGTTTTGTTGTAATCGGCGGAAGTACGTAGCTTGCTGTTTTATCATTGTTCGAGGCGAAGCTCACCTATGCAACTCAGTTGTGCTGGAGCTCGTCCGACTGATCTTTGTGTGACACGCTGGTTGCTATTATGACGAGATTACTCTACTGGACGTGCACTGTGTGTTTCCAGTCGTTGCCGCGGCTAGCGTGCCGCTCCTGCACCACTCACATTTGGGCGACAGGCATCTTTCATTTTCATGGCTACACTATATCCCTGTCGACCACGTCTGATATATACGTGCGGCCGCATCATGTCCACAAGAAACGCCAGCGTATTCACAGATATACGTCCCTTCACTGTGCTAACCTTGGTTCTCCTCCTTTGTACTTCCGGACGCGGAAGGCTCGCCTCCGGCATCTCCAGTACTCTCAATGCCTTCCATCGGTTCTTCGAGGTCCCTCTCGTCAATCTTAACCATGTTCGCAGCCCATATGTGCGCCGTTGGCTGCCAGACCATAAGTATATTGTCTTCTGAGGTGCTGCTTGCCGTCCACGCCTCAGCCTCGCCAGGCGCCCAGCAGAAGTCCGTTGGTCGGGCAGTATGTCCTGGGCTGAAGTTTCAGTGGCGCTGGCCGTGCGCGACAGCGAATTTGCTTACCTCCGTGAATGAAGACAAGTTCTGGTGGCCCATCTTCTTGTTCGTCCGGAGTCTGTTCCTCACCGACTTGCGACAGGTCCCAGATGTTGATTCGTCGGTCACTTGAAGCCGAGGCAAAGACTGTGGCGTTGTGTGGTGACCAGGCGACATGCAGCACTTCGTCTGTATGTGACTCGAAGACATGCAGCTTCTTCGTTGGTGCACGCAGGTCGTGCAGAATGATCGTCTGCGTGGACCCATATGTAGCTGGGCATTGTACAGTGAAGTGAGCACTTACCGAATCGGCGCTGCCAGTCAACACCAAGTTCTCGGCCGCGGGGCTGAAGGCTACGGCAAGGATTTCTCGATCGTGTGCTTGTATCTTTGTCGTGGGTTCAGAGGAAGCACGGGTGTCCCAACTTCGAGGGTGTCAGTACTCTGTGGGTAGGCAGGGAGAAAGTGACTTACACCATAAGCATCTTGTCGTCCCCGACACTGGCTAAGATGTTCTCATGCTTCGTATGCCAGTCCACATCCTGGTTGGTCACGCGGTCAACAACGCTCTTGAGGATGCTGTGCAGTTCATGCATACCCCGACTACGGACGAGTGTCCTCTAAATACAGTTGTCGGCTCGATACTCGTCTTCGCCTTCGTGTAGGACGTAATATCCCTATGGCACTCTATTTAGGTCACTATGACTCTCATATTGTGCGTGTACTTACCAGTGACAGACGGTGGTATCTTCAGAGGCGCCGAGGATGTGGCCCATCTTCAGTGGGTTCCATGCCAACCCGAAGCTGAAAAGTGCAAAGTTATGGATAGTGCAGGATGCATTACGACATTAGGGACCCACCCTTCCTTGTTTTGTCCGACTAACCGGATATCCGGCCTACACACGCCTCCCCGTTCTGGGTCGCTGGGGTGCTTGGTCCGGTCGAATACGAACACTTCTCCGGTAACGGCCTTGGTTGCGATGAGGTCGGGGTTCTGGGGCATGTACCGCGCGCGGTTGACCTCGCCTGCATGGTTGATCTTCTGGGTAATCTGGACGCGAGGCTGGGCTGGGATGCTGTGGCCACCAAGCTCACCGCGCTCATCATCGTAGTCAGCGCGGTCGAGCCTGTCCGCCGAAGGGCTTTCATCCCGTTTCGGCAACTGCACGGTGGCTATTTGAAGGTAGTCCTGCGCTTGACCGGATGTGTGCGTACCCAGAAGGAGCCGGTGCGTCGTGTATGGCTTGTTAGCAGGTCTGAGTGGCGCGTCCTCAGCGTATCCGGTATTATGAGGTCTGGTCTACGCACGACTCCTTGTCTGGGAACCATTGGCACGTCAAGCTGGGCCAATCTAGTGCGTGGGTAATGACTACGTCGTATAGATATGGTGCATTCTTCTTCCTGGATTGCGCACCAACGGTCAACGCGCGAATGCGGAATTCATCGCCCGCGACAGCTCTTACCAGGTCTTGTACTCCTGCGCGATACGAAGGGCCCCGTAAATGATGGCGAATCATACAACAGCAGCAGGATGCTCACTTCGTTGATTAGCTTATTCTCCTCCTCAGCTGCGAGGTCATCCTCTACCTCCTCCTGCACGGACGGCTTCATAGCTCGAAAGACGATTTAGCAGCGAAGGAAACAGTGCTTGCGACCGAAGGGCACGGGGAAGGTCACACAGCAGCGGTGAGCGTAGACGAGAGACCGAACGAAGCCACAGTTCTCGTCTCTGACCGGCATGGACGGGCGCGACGCGTCTGTGACAGGTCGCGCTTTCGTCACACGGTCACGCGCGTGTGATTAGGAGGACCGGGGCAAGGTGTCCGGCCGACGGGGGGTACAGCGACGAAGGCCCCCGAGGGACATTGTTCATCTATTAGGATAACTACACATGTACTTTGGTGATATGCGCAGGGGTCAACGCCGACTTCAGAGAAGGGACAGGCGGTGCTGTATGCGTGTCGCGCGCAAAGAAGGCCTATGGCGGCTAGCAAGCATTAAATGCATCTACATCGGGCTCGGCAGTCATGACTCGCTCTCCCACTTCGCTATGAGCTTTTCCAGGTCGAAGTTAGGATCCTCGGGGTCGGTGATCACTGTAACCGGCAAAGGTTCAGCAAATTTGACGGAGCCAGAGAAAGCATCCGCGAGAGACACGGAGTGTCCGCTTGCAAGACGATATAAGGATGGTAGAACTCACCGCCGCCTTTGCTACCCTCCTGTTTCTTCTTCCATGCATCCTTCGCCTGCGCTATCAGGTGTTCCCGCTCGTGGACGGCGTGGTGCTTAACCTCCTCGTCGTGTGCCTTCTGCAGTGTCCGGCGGTGCGCAATGCCGTAGAAAACACCAGTAAGGAGCGCCGTGTACCGGACAACCTAACCCACACAAGCTCAATATCATACAAGGGGACAGTTCGCGAATCCAACAACTCACGTTAACTGTGGAGGAAGCCATAGGTATGCCTGACCACCGGGATTGTAGTCAATGCAACTGCGGGATGACCCTGTCTGTGTAGAAGCGGCACATATTAGCTACCTATTCCTTCCATCCACTAGGAGAGGTTACATACCTACAGTGGATCGAGAAATAGACCGACCGACTGTGTAACCTATGTAGCGGTCGCGCTGGAACACTTGCGGGAACTTCAGGAAAGTGATTATATAATAACGTACACGTGACTACCAACACCGAACGGCGAAATGGCAGTAACGTTGTAAAGCGAATGGGTAATATGGTAGAGTACTTTCGTTCCATATGCCAGTGTAGAAGTAGTGCTCAGAACCATTGTTGAAGTGACGGAGAGACATGCTAGTTCACGCATGTACCACTGGCAGCCTCACAGTAAGCATAATTGTTGACGACAATTATGATACATTGCCGGTGATGTCAACTTTTGACAGGAATGTGAAGCACAGTACTTTTGCTTTGTTGTTGCTGAACCATCCAAGTCCATGGCTATTCTGCACTGGGTCGCATGGAGGCAGTCACTAGTTCAGTACGCTTATGGAATGTCAATGGCCTTGGGCGGAGTTGGCAGATGGCGGCACGTTCATGAGGGCTATTTAGCACTGGCAGTGTCCACCACAACAGTCGAAACCGAGTCGGCGCACTCCGTACTCTATTCCCAAAATGTCTGAAGCGCAGGATATGTTTCGCGTCTCACCTTGGATAACGTATGACCCATCACCCGACGCCCGCACCGAAACCCTCGCTCGCAGTAACGTTCACTTCTCATCCATGGGCGGCGACGTCGACATGGACGCCCCACAAATCTCTACCCTTCGTGAAGACAACACTCCCGAGCCTACGCCGGCGCGCACGTCCAAGTTCAGGGTGAAGCTGCTGGTCAACGAGGGCAAGCGGGCTGGCTCACACCAAAGTGCTGCTCCTCGTGCTCACGCGAAGCGCGGGAGCGATGAAGACGAGGACGAGGACGAGGAAGAAGAGGACCAGCTCATTGACGATGACGACGACGAGCTCAGCAAACCTCCTCCGCCAGCGCCCCCCGTCATTCAGCCTGCACCTGTTCCTATTCCTTCAACCAGCGGCCGAGGACAAGCCACGAAGCGAGGACAGGGCAGGGGTCGCGGGAGGGGAAGGGGCAGAGGAAGAGGAGCACACATTGCTCTAGGTGAATGGTCTTCCTCCGTCGGTGGTCGCATATACTCATGCTCAGCATGTAGACCCGAGTCACCTCGCTCATAACGAGTTCTTCGATCCAAACATTCCTGGCAGTAGTGCATTCTCTCTCGTACTGCCTCCGCCGATAGCAGCACCAGCGCAGACAAAGAAGAAGGCTGCTGCAGCCAAAGGCACCACTGCTCAGCGTGCCATCAAGAAGAGGCCTTCGAAGTATGTCTCTTTGTAGTTGAAGCTGTTTCATGCTCACGTCGTCTGTAGGGCCGCCAAAGGCGCGGCAGCAGCTGTCATCGCTCCGATACCCATACCTATGCACAGGGATGATGCAGAAAGCATCATTAGCGAAGGTGAGCTTTTCCTCCGGTGAGCTTAGCGTTCGGCTGATAATTATGCCAGGCTATCCGGTAACAGCAGCTTCATCGCCAGTGCCTCATGACGAGCGGACGCCAGAGCCTGAGATGATGATGGCAACATCTATCTCAGGATTGGGAGTCGAGGATGGCATCACTTTTGAGAACGTTGCTTTCCCGCAGTACCCCTTGCCGTCGAAGCCATTCCCGGTACAGCCTGCGCCCAAGATCGGCACAGGCTTTGCGCCTCCTTTAGTGCTGGACAAGACCAAGAAGCCAGTGCGACGGTGGAGGCAGGTCAACCGCGAAGTGCGCGGCATCGCAGGTGGCCGCTGGTTTACTCGCTCCTGGGTCGGTGAAAAGGAATCCGAGTTCGCCTCTCAGCAGAACGCTGCCTCTCAGGCTGTCGCACTCGCCGCACACTCTGCCACTGAACGTGCGGACCGCGAGGCTGCATCAGCCGCGGCGATGATCGCAGCTGGCATCACGCTTCCCCCTAAACTGGCGGGTACATCTGCTTCGGCTCCTCCTGCAAGGGCGACGAAACCCAAGGCTACCAAGGGAAGTGACACGCCGCTGTCGACAGTGCCTCCGACTCCTAGTCGCCAAGATTCAGCGGTCCCAGAGATTATATCCGCTCAAGTCCCAAGGAACCCAGACATGGGTCAAGGAGCTCCATCTGAAGTCGCGGCCGCTGTAGCTCCCCCTGCCTGAAGTGTCTTCCCTGAGCGGACATCATTGTACTGAGGAGATTCTAGACGGGGTTGGTTGACTAGGATGTACTATACTGGCGACGCATGTATGTTTAGTCCGTGCTCTCGACGTTAGTTATCATGATATGCTAGGGCGCATGTAATATGTATTGGACCCTCGTATCGATTGGTGTGCTGTAGAGCGTCCTGAGTGTTGGTTGAGGCGAGAGTAACTTATCCATAGTCGGGAGGCGGGGGAGACCACGTGGCCTGTGCTGCACCGTGTATTGCGATCAGGGTGTCCGCGCGCGCGAAAGCGCGCTGCGCCGTTCGTATGCAGCGCAAGCCTGCGCACTTGACTACCACTACTCGACCTACGTCGCCGTCTAGCTGAGTCGGCTGCACGCAGCGCACTGCGTTCGCTGCGAAGCACCCTTCATGTCGGGAAGCTCTACACCGAAGCTCGTTGCACCCGAGCCACTCAAGAAAGGGTCGTCCATCTCGTCATTGCGCTCCGGCGCGCACGAGCGGGGTGAGTATTTCGGTGTTCGCATGCAGCCGAAAGGAAACTCATTCCATGCTTCGTAGTGTCTACGCCACCGGCGTACGCGTCCGATCCCAAGTATAAGAAGTACACACAGCAGGTGGAGAGATGCCTAAACTCTTTCGATAGTGTACACGAGTGGGCGGACTTCATTTCGTTTCTCAAGCAGTTGCTGAAGGTCAGTCGTGATGTCTTCTATATGCCTGACTTGCTCACTGATGTCATTAAGACCTTCGAGGCGTATCAGCAATTCAAAGAGATCCCGCGCAAGCTTGTGGTGGCTAAACGACTGTCGCAATGCCTGAACCCCGCCTTACCAACAGGAGTCCATCAACGAGCATTGGATGTCTACTCGCACATATTTGCTGTCCTCGGGGTGTGTCTTTTTGTCCTTGTATTACGCGGAAACCAGCTCACTGCATCGCTTGAATTAGACGGAGGGTCTGCATCGTGATCTTGCACTATGGTCCTCCGGTCTATTCCCCTTCTTTGAGTATGCGGCAACCTCTGTCAAGGTACGTCTGTGCAGTTGTTTGTAACATGACCACATCGGAACTCCCCTATAGCCCACGCTCCTCAACCTCTTCGATACATACTACTTGCCGCTCCAAGATGGTCTACGCCCTATCATGAAATCCTTCATCCTGGCCCTTCTTCCCGGCCTCGAGGAAGAAACTGGGGAATACTTCGACAAAGTGCTGAGCCTGCTGGACCGTCTCTCTGGCAGCGTATCTCCGTCGTTCTTCTTTCAGAACATATGGATTGTCATGTTGACAACTCCTTCTGCTCGTGGGACATCGCTGAACTTCCTCTCTCGTCGACTGCCAAAGCTAAAAGCTGAGGAAGGTAAGACGGTACTCACGAGTCATCCTCGCAGTATTTTGACTCATGCAGGAGGCAACAGACATAACGGATATTGTTGGTCGCGATGTCGGCCTCATGATTCGTGCCTTTTCGTCTGCTCTCGAAGATGACGACCTCCTTGTACGACGTGGCGCGTTGGACCTTCTTTTGCAGTCCTTGCGGATCGACGGCGTTGCGCTCAAACGCGCCCAAGCCGACGATCGTATGATACTGATGCGCGCTGCAAGCAGTGTAGTACTTCGCCGGGATCTGTCTTTGAATCGCCGACTCTATTCGTGGCTCCTGGGCCCGAGCGAGGAGGGCCAGCAACAAATGGAATACCTCAGAACGTACTCACTCCAGTTGCTTAGCCACACTCTCAGGGTATGTATGCTATGTGTCACTTGAACTGTTGCATTAAGTGCTCATGATTATTCTAGGAAGAGATGTTCCACCCATCCTTGGACTACTCACAAGCTCGGCCGTTCAAGATCTTTATCTCACTTCTCGATAAATGGGAGATCGGTTCGCCGCTTACTGAGGTACTTATTTACGATGCATTCAAGGCGATCAGGAGAGCCCTCGAGAGTGGCTCCGAGTCCGGTGATGATGTGCGTACCTTGTTGACTGAATTGCGGAAGTTTCATTGAACATAAAGTAACCTTGATAGATCAGCATGACAGCTAGCACGTTATATGAGGCCGTGGAACCTCATCTGTTGTGGAAACAGCTGTATTCCATCGTCTACTCGGAGATCACGTCCCAGAGCACCAAATGTGAGGTATGACCGATCCCAGATAGATACCCTAGTTCCTTATTGACGACAATTATAGGGATGTGACATGGTTGCATACATCATCTCCACGTTTCATGGTCAAGACGAGGAGATCGAGACTGTCCATCTACCTGTTATTTTCGCCGGTATTGCAGAACTGCTTGCGGTAACCTTGCCCTATTTATCACACGAAAATAGTATTAAACGATCGCACAGATTTGTATACAGGAACAACCCCCTCGACTATCGACAGCCGCGCTCTCCAAGGTTCTGGCATTACAGCAGGAAATATTGCAGCATATGTCTCCTGCAAGCCCGCTGAAGTCAAGGCCGCCCGTTTCCAAAGACTTAGAGTCTACCGCGGCTGTGTCTAGTCCGGCATCCTTCGCCTGTATCTTCTACGGCATCCCTGGTGCATTGTCCACGCCTTCCCGAGCTTCTCCAGCCTTGCCATTCGCAACTGCGTTCGAGGATCTAATCTCCCTTAGTGCATATGCGTCACGAACACTTCTGACCGAGGGCGAGCAGTCGGAAGGAATGCGCGAAGTATTGGTAGATGCTCTGGCGCTCGTGGCGGATGTCGTTTCTCAGCACGGTTCAACACACGCTCGATCCGTCACGCTGGCTTGGGAGCCTAGTTCGTGGCTTGCGTGCGTGCTGCAGTGTGTGGAACCTAAGGTCAGTGTGTGTTTAGATATTCAGCCTCGGATGCTCATAACATGTCTCAGGTGACGTCCTTCTTGGTGGTGGAGAGTGTAGTGAGCACTGTTACCGCTCTTCACGATGCGCAAACACTGCAGCCATGTCTATCGATTGACGAACGCTCCGTCATTTCCGCTATGGTCAACGCTGTGAGTCGAAAGCTTGCGCATGTGAAATGGGCTAACATCCATTCTCATTGGCTAGC
This sequence comes from Rhodofomes roseus, assembly GCF_022264815.1. Taxonomy (NCBI): domain Eukaryota; kingdom Fungi; phylum Basidiomycota; class Agaricomycetes; order Polyporales; family Fomitopsidaceae; genus Rhodofomes; species Rhodofomes roseus. Next base: position 1,100,796 of record NW_025952965.1, on the reverse strand, counting down.
TCCTGCGATATTTGCGATTGCAATGGGCTGCATATCATGCACGGGCTGTTGGCCTGATCTGGTCGCTGGAGGGCCTCAGCCGTAAACGGCACGTGGAAGCAGTCATTGCCCGCAGAATGACGTCGGAAGACCCCGCCGAAATCGAGGAAGCCTGCGAGACGTTTGGTGTCTTATGGAGACTCACAGGTAAGCTTTCCGACAATTCGAGGTAGAACATGCTCACCGTCGAGAAATAGACGACGATCTCGTACCCGGGTCTAGGTTGAAGGTGCCGATGATGATCGCTCTTGACACACTGAAGAGCAGTGACCCCGCTTTGCGTCGGATTGGAGAAACCTGGATGCGCTGCAGCCTCAAATCCTACTTACGGTATGACTACGGTCTCCTTCAAATGTTACATCATCGTGATGCAAATGACAGCGTGCTTGATCCCATTCTATTCGACTTGCTTGACCCCTCCATTCGACGCTCACCATCGACATTGGAGCTCAACGGGAAAGAACTGCATGGGTTCGCTTATGATCTTCCGTTTGACCAACGCTATATAATCCACATGCTCGAGACACTGCTCTCTGTGATCAAATTTGGGGGCCAAGGTTTTAGCAAGACGGCTCGCACTACGCCAGTCGGTCGATCCCCTCATGCGGAGCTGCTCAAGCGGTTACAAGAAGGTATAAGAGATGTTCGTAAACCTCATGGTGCCCTTCTAATACGACTCGTCCCTAGCTAGTGCGTCGTCTCAAGATACAAGTTACATGGATGTCCTCTTGTACTTGCTCCTCCGGTGAGCCTCCAGGTATAAGGTCTCGATGATATCTCACCAATATGCGTAGGTTCCTAGAGTCCGAGCCGAAACCTGCTCTCGCCTCAAGGATGGCCAACTTCAATGTTGCCCTTCATAATATCTCGATCGACATATTGCAAGCATTGGTCGCTCGCGGAGAGGTTGATTTCCCCGCGTTACAGACGATGGAATCGGCCGTGATCAAGAAGCTCTACATTGGTGTCCACCTCGGCCGCCTGGATCTCCAGAACAAGCTGCTGCACCTGCTTCATTCTATCATCTCTGCATCAATCCCTAGTGGGGGCACATACCATGGGAAAGGCAAATTTTCAGCAAGTCAATTCACGGACATGGCTGAATCGTCAGAGAGGACACCAAGGCCAAGTACAGACTCATACGGCATCCATCCGCTCCTGGCCCAGACGCTGCTGGACGGAGTATTGGTTGTCACCAACCGGTCGATCCTGCAGCATTGGCTCGACTTCATCCTCATGACCGTGCCGCAATTCCAAGATCCCCTACAAACATGCATCGTGCCACTGAGTCATGGTATTTGTCGTCAATTGCAATCCGCACTAGGTGACATGCGTCGAGCGTCTGCTGAAGAACATACATTCGATGACTTCGAGGCGATCACAAGCGATGCGGACTTTGTTGCCCTGCTAACTTCTTTGGAACGCCTGGTGCTACTCAGCCTCTCCCGAATATCGGACACAAGTCCGACGGAGGAGGAACCCACGGCGAGTGAGAAACCAGTACAAGAGTCATCGGGTCTACTCGGATACGTATCGAACGTATTTAGCTCGGAAACTTCAAACGCTCTGGATGAAGCCGCACCGGTAAGTGTGATTTTTACTTGTGGTTGACTCCGGCATAATTAATCTCGTTGCAGACGCGTTCATCTGACTATGACAGTCTGCACGAAGCAGTCAGTGTTTTGTATGCAACGTGGGACATCCTCAGCGATCCGGACCGCCAACTGTGGTCTGATGTGTATCCAAAGGCAAAGACAAGATGTCGGAAGGTCTTTGAGCATCTATTCCGAGCACATCCTCCCGAGGTGCTGGAATTCATTGTCGATTGCTGGCGTCGCGACTCCACGGTAAGTTCTCTGGTATTTGTTCGGTCATTAGGCTCACATCGCTGCAAGGCTGCAACAACTGCCTTTGACGTGGTCGACGTTCTTGCGTCTAGTGCGCAAACCGTCGTGCGAATGACCTGCGAAAGCATCGCAGTTCGCACACCTGGTATGCCCGATCGGTCAAGGAAACCAGCAGTAGCCACTAGTCTGTGAGTGCAACTCGGATACGCACATGAAACCACGCTCACTGTCACTGCTTACAGGACGGATCTTATGCTCTACGACTTCCTTGAGCAATACCTGCGACGCCTTGAAGGACCTCTCGTAGTGCAAGTTTGGCCTCGCTTCGTTCAACTCTCTAAAGATCTTCTAGCATCGTTGCGGGAGTTCAAGATGCAAGCATTCCCTGCATTCAGGTTCGTTACACTGATGCACACTATCTTGTACCGAGCACTGATACCGTTATCAGATGTTGCACCGTCCTCGCTGACAAGTTGTCCCAGACAACAGCATTGGAGGACCGACGGTTACGCAAGGAGCTGCAGGTATGCCATTCGATGGACGTTGAGGATATGTTCAGCTGAAATTTGTCCTAGGATTCATATACTAAATTGCTCGATATATGCGTGCTATCTAGCAAGCCGTATGATCAAGGGTCCTGGATCCGTCGAACAACTCCGAAAGAGAATCTCACTGTCAATGGCAGAGATTCGCCGCTGCCTCGAGGTATGCACGGAACACTGTATTGCTTATCCGAGAAACTGAATGCATGCGGGCCAAGTTGCGTCAGACACGAAGTTGGATGAGAAGATGAACGCCAGCAACACGTCACTCCCAGATGCGGTGAAACCTGGCTACGGAACGGACGTTGTCGAACAGGCAAGTAATCCAGCATACCCCACCCGAGAGATACTGACTGCGTAGCAGATCAACGACTACATCGCATCAAGTGTGCTACCTGACTTGCGAAGACTCCTCGTTGATAGCGACAGGGTATTGGCAGCGTGCAACAGCATCGCCTACAACATTATAAACCCGTCGCTCAAGGGAAAGACTCGGTATGCCCATATGAACTCGGCTCGTGAACTTCACCTCACAGTCACCGTTGTAGGCCCTTGGACATCGACGACAAGGTTCTTTCAATCTTACAAGAGATGACCAGGATCGGGGCAGCATACAAGGCGTGGAGAGGCGCGGTCACAGACGTGCTGAACGACAACAGATGCTTCAACTCGTCCCCTCAGGCTGGTGGAAAGTGGAGGATCATGGTGAAGGCTCTGTATGACGTGGACAAAGCGGCCTTGTCGGATCTCCTGGGTACGTGCACCGATGTCGGAGGGTTGATGATACTCACCTCCTTCCAGCGAAGATCACCACCGCTCCATCCGCGAACATCTTCACGAACAGGGAGTACGAGATGCTTCTGCGATCATTGAACCTGCGGCGACTCTCCTACGTCCTGCTCTCCGGAGAGAAGAATCACTTCCTCACCCAGCTGCCGAGCATCCAAGAGAAGCTGGTAGATACGCTTCGCAACGTCTCTGCGCCGGTGGTCCAGTGCGAGGTGTACCTATGCGTGCGAGTCCTTCTATGCCGCCTGTCACCGCACAACTTATCAAGCTTCTGGCCCGTCATTTTGACTGAGCTGGTACGTCGCGTTGATATGACCGCCGACTTGCCGGCGTGACTAACATGGCATTGCGTAGTACGGCCTCTTTGAGAGGGTCATCACCAGTCTCCCATCCGATGGCTCCGAGGAGCTGACGCTGGTGCTCGCTGCCTGCAAACTGCTTGACCTTCTTCTCGTACTGCAGACAGAAGAGTTTCAAATGTACGCACTCGTGATGTACTGCGCGTACTGCCGCTGACGCGATTATTCGTAGACACCAGTGGATCTTCATCACGGACACGGTGGACGCGATCTACCGACCGGAGGGCTGGTTCCCGGAAGCGATCCTGGACCGATTAGCAGAGGTCACTGGCGACTTGCCCGTCACGGAGGTGAGCTCAGCCACAGCGTCTCCTTTCGTCACCGGACGATCGCTCATCGTCCACAAGAACGCCGCACCGTCATTGCACGGCGCAACGACGACACCGACAGTCGAGAGCAGACCGATGCGGCGCCCCATGCTGCGCTCGCTCCGGCAAATCGATAGCATCCGCGAGCTGGTGCCGTTCTTCTCGCACGCCAGCATCGCTTCGTATGAGAGTGTGTACAGTAGCGGGGGCAACGTAGATTGGGAGGCGGTAGAGGAGGGCTTGCTGGAGGACATGTTCGATGGGCGGTAATAGTAGTGTTCACTCGATACCATGTAGCTTATTACTGTTTCACTGCTTCCGGTAAATACCTAATTGCCTGCTCGACGCAACGTGTGCGGGGAGAATAAGTTGACTACCACAACATTATGTGGGCTTGTGTAATCGGCCCGTCTTACAGCTTCTACGTCCGATGTGACCAAGGTCAGATTCGTCAAATACACACAGATCACACTTCGCCGTAGCTTCTCCCGGTTAATAGGCTCGCGTGTTTCACACGCACGTTTCAAGTGTTCGAGCAGCATAGTCAAATTGAATCTGGACCACCGATATCATGATAAATATCCAAATACAGCCACGAAGCCCACAAAGCACAGAGCACGGGCGGATCAGAAGTCGCCCCAATTGCGGCGGAACTTGTACTTCATACGATCCTGTATGTCAGCGTTCATGCCGGCACGTCGAATCCGATACTAGGTACGTTACCTTGTACGGCGTGTTCTTCCTGCTCGCGGGGACCCCGCAAAGGTCAGTGTCCGGATGGTACAGAGACGGGGAACCGCTACGCACTTGAGTCGTTCTGAAGGTGCCTTAGGAGCCGCGTACCCAGAGCCGCCCTCACCCCACTGGCCGCTCGCCTTCGCGTTCTGGTAGCGCACCGCGGGGTCCTCGTCCTCCTGCTTGCCTCTTGTGAATTTCGGGATGACGGGCCCGGGCTTGGCGGGCTGAAGCGCGGGGTCGTCGGCGGGGTCCTCCGGTGTTGAGTTGCCGCCGGTGTTCGAGGCGACCTGGACGGGCTGCTGGGCCTTGTCTTCGGGGTGTGGTTCGTGCTGCTTGAGGGCCTCATCAACGGAGATACCTTGGAAACGTGCCTCACGCTCGGCCTCTTCATGCTCGATATGCTCGTGCTGCGCAAAGTGCTCGAGGTCTTCGGGGTGTGTGTAGGACTCGTCTGTTTGTGTATCGGGCGTGGAATGGAACTCCTCTGTATGTGTGCGGGGACGATCAGGCGGATCGGCGGACGCGGAGATGAAGAGGCGCACCTTCGTGGTGGAGGAAGAACTCTGCGCAGGTAAACGTGTCAGGCGCGATGCAGACGCACAGAAGGTGCTACACACCGCTCTCCACATCGTAATGATGGCCCTCCGCCCCGAGGTTGTCAAAGTTGGGGAGGCCGTCTAGGCCAACGGCCAGGAACTCCTCCAATGTTATCTTTCCATCCTTGTCCTTGTCAATTTTGTCTAAGACTGTGTTGACAATGAGGTCGGCCTTCTTCTGGTGCTCGATGTCGTCCTGCGTCAGCATCCAAACACGTCAGCCGGAGATAGGGATATTAGTCAGGAAGGCCGGGGCAGACCTTTGATTTCCTCTGCGAGTAGACGTGATGCACGCCATAGATTGCCTCAATCTCTTCGCGGTCCCAGATTTTGTCTCTGGTATCATAGGTTTGTCAGGTCGCCGAGTTTACATGAGCATGTCGGGCTGCGTACCCGTTCAGATCGTGCAACTGGAAGAAGGCCGGTGGGTCGAACGAGTCGCTACATGGTGCGTTCAGTCTTGTGATGATTCCGGGGACAAAGCGACCCACATATGATGCTCCCTGGCCATCTAACATGGCCCCGACGCGTGAGTAGGCACATGTGCAGGCCGGCGAAGGACGTACGTGTCTTTCAGCATATTGCTGGATTGTCTCGCCTGCTGCGGGACCGTCGTGTCCGTGGTCGCCATGCGCTGCAGCGAGGTGAGCAAAGACGAAGACCGCGAGACTGGGCAGGAGGAGCATGACGGGCAGATGCTCGCAGACACGGACGGTGGCGGCGCTGTCGAGGCGTCGCACGAGCAGGGAGCAGTCCCCGGGGTCCCCGTCTGGGGCCGAATGGGGTTGTCACGTGCCAAGATCCGCTGTCACGGACAGTCACGATGAGTGATCGGGGCGAGTGGCGCCACTGATACATTTTGTACCGATCGTGACTTGATCGTGACTGGTCCGGATGCGAGAACGCCATCGAGGCGCAGCCGGAATGGCAACTGCTGTGAATCGTCGGGAACGTGGACAAATTGGCTGCCGCCCGGCACCACTGCTGCTCCCTCCTCGCACCTTCCATTGATGGCTCATCCAGTGTAAACGGGCAGCTTGGTCGCGTTATAGGTTCGGATACAGATTCTTGCGTGCTCGCTGGCTGAGTCAGCGCGCGCCCATGTCGTCAGGCTGCCTTTCTCCGAGTCCGAGGTACCGGGACTGAGTCGGCGGGCTCGGTGTCCGCATCGTCCCACGTCGCAAGTCCCACGCCTGCGGACCTGGGGTGGCTGCTGCTCGCAGGCCAAGAGGCGAGTGCCGACGGCGGCGACGGCGGGTTGCTGGCAGCTGGGGCAAAATGCATAAGAGACAGCGCCGCTGGGTTGCCGCAAACGACTCGCGCAGGACGCACTTTTTGATCGGGCGTCTGGCCAATCGGACGGCCGCGTGAGGGCGGCTGGCGCAAACTACGTTATGGATCTGATGTGAGGCGAGTAAGTACATGAGTAATCGAGATCGAGGTTCTTTTGAATTCCTCACGGAAGACTCCCTATATATGCACACACCAGGCCATGGCTTCCCCCCGTCTACCGCCTCCGGACTCGCTCCCTGCCCTCTGTGCGCCTTGCCTGCTCCGCGGACGCCATGACCGACACTCCGGGGGACGACCGCACTCTCTATGGCTCGCTCAGGACGGGGCACCATGTCGACATCGTCCAGGCAGAGGCCGAGTTCAACGAGCTCGCCAGGGCCTTGTCCAAGCGCTCGGGTTCCAACTCCCAGTCCGACAACGAGAAAGGCGAGAAAGAACACCGAGATGTTGAGAAGGGTGCCGATGTCTCCGGCGAAGAAACCTTTGACCTGCGCGCGTACCTGACCTCGAGCAATGACGCTTCGCAGGCAGCAGGCATTCAGCACAAGCACGTCGGTGTCACCTGGGAGCAACTCCAGGTCGACGTCTTCGGTGGCTTCGGCCATAAGGTACTTAAAATGACTGCCTGAATTCTCTGCACGTATCACTCAACAACTTGATTGTAGATCCAAATACCGACATTTGGCGGTACGTACATTTCTGAGCCGTCTTCGTATCAAGCCTCATGTCTGCGTACAGAGGAGATCGTCAAGTTTTGGCTCACTCCGTATTTTATCCTTAAGCCTCTTGTTGCCAAACTGCTCCCGGCCAGTCACAAGCAGGTGCCAACGACGACGATCATTCACCCGTATGTAGGCCTGTGCCATGACCGGCGGTGATACTGACAGTCCCCGCCAGACAATCCGGTCTGCTCAAGCCTGGTGAAATGTGCCTCGTACTTGGGACCCCGGGTGCTGGCTGCACAACTTTCCTGAAGACAATCGCCAACGAACGACGGGAATACCACGGTGTATACGGCGATGTTCGTTACGCCGGCATTGACGCGCACGAGATGGCCAAGTCCTACAAGGGCGAAGTCGTCTACAACATGGAAGGTCGGTGCTTCAAATATACCCTAGTTTATCGTATCCTGACAAGGCGCAGACGACATCCACATTTCGACGCTGACTGTTTCACAAACCCTCAGCTTTGCTCTATCACTGAAAACGCCCGGTCCCAAGGGCCGTCTGCCCGGCATATCGCGCAAGGAGTTCCAGAATACAGTTCTGAATACTCTCCTGCGCATGCTCAACATTTCACATACGGCAAATACCCTGGTCGGCGATGAGTTCGTGCGCGGAGTTTCGGGTGGAGAGCGGAAGCGTGTGTCGATCGCCGAGATGATGGCAACCCGCGCCCACGTTCTCTGTTTCGACAACTCCACGCGTGGTCTCGACGCCAGTACCGCGCTCGACTTTGTCAAGTCACTCCGTGTCATGACCGACGTCCTCGGCCAGACCGTGTTCGTGACTCTGTATGTAGTCATCCCGCGCGAGCGTGCCGCCCACCCACTGACGCCTCCGACACAGGTACCAGGCAGGCGAGTCGATCTACGAGCTCTTCGACAAGGTGCTCGTCCTCGACAAGGGCCGCCAAGTCTACTTCGGCCCGCCGTCGCAGGCTCGCGCCTACTTCGAGGGGCTCGGGTTCAAGCCGCTCCCGCGCCAGAGCACGCCCGACTACCTCACGGGGTGTACGGACCCGAACGAGCGGCAGTTCGCGCTGGGCCACTCGGAGGCGGACGTGCCCACCTCGCCCGAGCAGCTTGAGCAGGCGTTCCTGCAGTCGCCGTTCGCACAGGGGGTGCAGGACTCGCTCGCGAAGTACAAGCTCGTGATGGAGCAGGACAAGGCGGAGCAGGATGCGTTCCGCGCGGCCGTCGCCGCGGAGAAGAAGCGTGGCGTGTCGAAGAAGAGCCCGTACACCCAGGGCTTTCTCAACCAGGTCCGCGCGCTGTTCTTGCGCCAGTTCCAGATGCGCCTCCAGGATCGCTTCCAGATCTATACTAGCTTCACTTTGCATACGGTACGTCTGCGTTTGCCGCCGCCGCTTTCGGCGATGACGTCTGGGAGATTGACCGCAAAATGTAGGTTTTGGCGTTGGTGATTGGCGGCGCGTACTTCAACCTAGAGCCCGACGCCGCGGGCGCGTTCACGAGAGGCGGTGTTCTCTTCAGTTCGCTGTTGACGGCCGCATTGGACACCTTCGGAGAAGTCAGTTCCTCCGAATTTCTCACCCTCCGGACGACAGCCCTGACCTCTAACAGATGCCGGTGCAAATGCTGGGCCGGCCGATCATCAAGAAACAGACAGGCTACAGCTTGTACCGACCGGCAGCGATCGCCATCGCGAACACTCTGGCGGACATGCCGTTCTCCGCGCTGAGGGTGTTCATCTACAACGTCATCATCTACTTCATGGCGAACCTCAAGCGCTCTGCGGGCGGCTTCTTCACGTTCCACCTATTCGTGAGTTGAACTGTAGGTCCAGTGTGTCAAGCGATATTAAATACAGTGGCCGCGGCGTCTCCAGACGTACTTGACGTTCCTTACGATGCAAGGCTTTTTCAGGACATTCGGCTTCATGTGCACGAACTTCGACTCGGCGTTCCGGCTCGCGACGTTCTTCCTGCCCAACATGATCATGTACGCTGGCTACATGATTCCGGTCTCCCAGATGAAGCGCTGGCTGTTTTGGATAGTACGTCACTTTCTGACATGTGGCATTCGTGTCGATTGTTGATGATCCCCGCAGTACTACATCAACCCAATTTCATATGGTGCGTAGTAGGACCATATGGGGCGCTCAACCGCCCGCTGACTGAACGCTATCACCAGGCTGGGGTGGTAACATGGAGAATGAGTTCATGCGGATCGATGTACGCGTTCTCACCGATAGATCATAGTCGTCCTGCGTTCGACTGACTTAACCCCCCAGCTGGAATGCGATGGGAGCTACATAACACCTCGCAATCCACCAGGCATCAATAAGTATCCGTGCGTATTTTTCTTTCACTTTCACCAATCTATACGTCATGTTTGACTGGTCCTGATTTTTTTCCAGAGATGGTGTCGGCCCAAACCAGATCTGTACGCTCTACGGCTCCAACCCTGGAGAGTCTGTCGTCTCTGGCGCCTCGTACTTGGACGACGGATACATGCTCAATACGGCTGACCTCTGGAGGCGGAACTTCCTGGTGCTAGTCGGATTCTTCTTGTTGTTCCAGCTCACGCAGGTCTTGCTTGTCGAGTTTTATCCTGTGAGTATGGACCGGGGATATTTGTTGAGTATAAGCTGACTTGAGCGATAGGTGTACTTTGGCTCCGCCGGCGTGACGATCTACTCGGAGAGTGCTGAAACGAAGGAACGGAACAAGGCTCTTCAGGAACGCAAGACACAGCGCGAGAAGCGGCGCAAGGAAATTGGGCACGAGAAGCAGGACGCTGAGAACTCGGAGGAAAGGTATATATCCCATGCATGCTCACACACCAGATTGTTGACGTTTCCCGTAGTGATCAGAAGCTCGAGTTCGAGAGCAAGACCTTCACGTGGGAGAACATTAATTACCACGTCCCGGTAGCGGGTGGATCTCGGAGGCTGCTGCACGATGTCTTTGGCTTCTGCAAGCCTGGTACAATGACGGCTCTGATGGGATCTTCTGGTGCTGGTACGTGGATTTACACTCGTCACTTATAACACATCGCTCACAAGATCATAGGCAAGACCACTTGCTTGGATGTGCTAGCACAGCGCAAGAACATCGGTATCGTTTCCGGTGAATTGTTGATGGACGGCCGCCCTCTTGCCAGTGACTTCGCTCGCAAGACAGCTTACGGTAGGTATCAGATTGTCCACCCGTTTATATGTACTGACGTTATCCGTTCAGCCGAGCAAATGGATGTGCATGAAGGTACTGCTACCGTTCGTGAAGCCATGCGGTTCTCCGCCTACCTGCGTCAGCCATACCACATCCCTAAGGAAGAGAAAGACGCCTACGTCGAGGAGATGATTGAGGTGCTTGAGCTCCAGGACCTTGCGGACGCTGTCGTGTTCAGTCTCGGCGTAGAAGCGCGCAAGCGTCTGACCATCGGCGTCGAGCTTGCTAGCAAGCCCTCTCTGCTCTTCCTGGACGAGCCCACCTCGGGTCTCGACGGCCAGAGCGCATGGAACCTCGTTCGTTTCCTCCGGAAACTCGCCGACAGCGGCCAGGCCATCCTGTGCACGATCCACCAGCCGTCCTCGATGCTCATCCAGACCTTTGACAAGCTCCTCCTCCTCGAGCGCGGCGGCGAGACGGTATACTTCGGCGACATCGGCCAGGACTCTGCCATTCTTCGAGGCTACTTTGCCAAGCACGGCGCTGTATGCCCGTCGAACGTCAACCCGGCGGAGTTCATGTTGGACGCGATAGGCGCGGGGTTGGCCCCGAGGATCGGTGACCGTGACTGGAAGGACGTCTGGCAGGACTCGGAGGAGTGTGCGGAGATGAGGCAGGAGATCGGACGCATCAAACAGGAGACTGCTGCGAAGCCTTTGGCTGAGAACGACAAACCTGCTATGTGTAAGTCGAGCCAGGTCAGTTGCGGCGCTATGTTGTACTTACGGATATTGTGCAGATGCGACGCCGTTCTGGTACCAACTGAGGGTCGTCGTGTCGCGCAACAACACAATGCTCTGGCGCTCGCCCGACTACGTCTGGAGTCGCCTCTTCGTCCACGCCTTCATCTCCCTGTTCGTCTCTCTGCCTTTCTTGCAGCTGGGCAATGACGTGCGCGACCTGCAATACCGAGTGTTTGGCATTTTCTGGGTGACTATCCTCCCCGCCGTCGTCATGGGTCAGCTTGAGCCCATGTGGATCATCAATCGACGTATCTTCATCCGCGAGGCGTCCAGTCGCATCTACTCGCCATACGTCTTCGCTATCGGCCAGCTCGTTGGAGAGATGCCGTACTCCGTTCTGTGCGCCGTCGTCTACTGGGTCTTGATGGTCTATCCCATGGGCTTCGGAAACGGTGCGGCGGGCGTTGGAGGTACTTTCTTCCAGCTGCTCCCGGTCCTGTTCACGGAGTTGTTCGGTGTGACCCTTGGCCAGTTCATCGGTGCTATCTCGCCCAGCATGCAGGTATGCCCTTTCCTAAACTAACGTACGAACCCGACTGGAGCTGACACTGTCGTTCTAGATCGCTCCCCTGTTCAACCCGTTCACCGTCGTCGTACTCGGCATCTTCTGTGGTGTTCAGATCCCGTACCCGACGATGGAGAGCTTCTGGCGGACGTGGCTCTACCAGCTCGACCCGTACACTAGGCTACTCAGCTCCATGCTCTCAGTAGAGTTGCACGGGCTCCAGATCGAGTGCGCCGCGGCCGAATTCACGGTCTTCAGCCCACCAGCTGGCCAGACATGTCAGGCTTGGGCGGGTGAATTCGTGGACTACTACGGGGGATACCTGAATAACCCGAATGCGACGAGTGCATGCCAATATTGCGAATACTCGGTGCGTTTCTCATGTTGTGGTACACGGTCACGCAGCTAACGGGTGGTTGAACAGGTCGGTGACCAGTTCTTCACGCCGCTGAACATTCTGTATTCGAACCGGTGGAGAGACGTTTTCATCTTGCTTGCCTACTCTGGTAAGTTTTTCCGCCTTCGTCGCTGAAATCGTTCTAACGAACCCTTATCATATACAGTCTTCAACATTATTGCCACTATCATTGCATCGCGCTTCCTTCGCTATGCAAAGCGGTAGTCGCAATAGACATTATGAAACTCATGGCACTTTACGCCTTTGATGTCTTCGACACTAGACGGCTTCATGCAGTCACATTCGCACTCGCATTTTGCTTTCGGTAACGCATGCCACGCATTCTTGTCTTCACGCACACGCACTAGAGTACAATACGTCCATCATGTAGAAGGAGAATACAGCACGTCATTTACAATGTATACTCATCTTTTGAAGTCGGCGAGGCGTGACATCGCGGTTTTGTTGGTTGGGAGAGCTTACCTTGGTACAAATGCTGTGACGGCTTCGTCGCTCAGGCCATGCGTCTGACGTGCGACAGAGCTACAGCAACAGTGGAGTTGTAGACACTAATGATACAGTGGACGATACGAGCATGGTACTGGGGTATCAATGTATGTGTCGTTATTGCGATGGTGCATTATGGAACTGCGAGAAGTAATCAGCAAGGCTCCCGCATGGATGCAATACAAGGTACACGTACAATATCTCTGAGTTGTGCCTGGGCATCGTTGAACTGCTTCTCCAGGTACTTCCCCTGGAAGCCTACTGTCACGTTACATCTCCAAGCATTGCTACCAGCACTCACCTTTTTCTGCAAGTTGTTGATGTCATCCGTCAACTCCTTCTCTTCTCCCTTCAGCTCCTTCTCCATTTGCGGACGAGGTGTCATCAAGAACCTGTGTCCCGGATACATCGCGCTCAGCGAAAGCGCACAAGATCAGTTATGGCTGCTACTCACATCTTCCCTACACCCTTGTAAAGGTTTACATCGCCTCCCAGGGACGTGACTTCCTCAATGGTAAGCTGGAGGATACGTCTTTCCCGCTCCTTGGCTGCGAGCTGCTGCCGCGAAATATTCAAGGCTCGCTGGGACTGTACAGCAGTCTGCTGTATCTGTACTAGAATCTGTTCGAGTGTAAGTAAAGCTCATTTATGATGGGTAGCTAGCGCTGCTCACCTTGCGGAGGGTGTCGTCGGAGAGGCTCGCCATGGCAGAGTGAGAGGAACGAGATGGCCGGACGCGCTTGCACGCGATCGACGACGCGTCCAGTGGCTGAGGATTTCGCATAAGCGCGCGCTGACTGCTTTCTCTCCTCAACTTCAGCGTCCCTGTCTCTCCTCGCGTCTCCTCTGCGGCTGTCTGTGTTGCTCTGTGTAAGAGAACGGCTCGCTAACTAACGCTTTATCATTGCTCTCCGGAACTGTGCTTGCGTCGGCTCTGTAACTCCTAGTCTGTGCTCTAGCCATGGCGTCTTTCGAAGATTATGATGAGTTCGGGAACTACATCGGCGCAGACCTCGATTCGGACAACGAGGAGGAGGTCCCGCAGAATGAATTCAATCAACAGCAGCAACGACAGCCGCTCGAAGGCTTTGACGAGGATGAGCCCATGCAAGCCCCGGAGGAACCTGGGACAGCTTTAATGGAAGTTGACGGTGAGCACATTGTTGCTGTCCGTCCTTGTCCGTCCTAATGAGATCGTGCTTTGCTATTCAGCGGTTGTGCATAACGCGGTCGTCCTACATGAGGACAAACAGTATTATCCAACAGCGCAGGAAGTGTACGGCCAAGACGTAGAGACACTCGTCCAGGAGGAAGATGCGCAACCGCTGACCGAGCCTATCATCGCTCCTGTCAAAGTGCGCAAATGGACCGTGGAGGAGAAGGGGATGCCCGAGACTCGTTTTGATAAGGCGTGAGTTAGCGAACCTCGCAGTGTTTGCTTATGTCTCATAGGATGGGACTATAGCTTCATGCTGAACATGACTGCATTCCCCGAGTTCATTCGCAACATCGCGGTCGTCGGTCACCTGCATCATGGAAAGACCGCTCTCATGGACATGCTCGCCTTTGAGACACACAAGATGGTTTGGGACTCCGACCACCAGGTAATGTGAGATCGGTTTATACGCATGCTGCATGACTTACCGGTGGCCAGACTCGCTACACGGATACGCACATCCTTTCACGAGAACGCGGAATCTCCATCAAGTCCTCGCCTATGTCCCTCATCCTGCAGAATAGCTATGGGAAGTCGCACCTCATACACCTCATCGACACACCGGGGCACGTCAACTTCGTTGACGAGGTAGCTTCCGCGGTGCGCCTTGTGGATGGTGTCATCTTGGTCGTAGACGTCGTCGAAGGGGTGAGTGATAGTAATACTGATGCTGTCTAGTGGCTAAGTATGGTTATGATTCAGGTCATGGTCAACACCGAGCACATCATCCGCCATTGCCTGCAGGAAGGCGTCAAAATGACCTTGGTCGTCAATAAAATCGACAGGCTCATTCTCGAGCTACGTATCAAGCCTGCAGATGCATTCTACAAGATCAAGCATACCATTGAGGAGGTCAATTTGTTCATCAGGTTCGCCACAAGTGCATCTATCATAATCTTAGTTGACTGAACGTACCTCGGATAGTGGTATCAACCCGGACCCGGAATTGCGTCTAAGCCCTGAGAATGGCAATGTCGCCTTCGCTAGCACAGACATGCACTGGTGCTTCACTCTTCACTCCTTCGCCCAGATGTACGCTGACACCTATGGTAAGTCCCTCCTCTTCATCGTTCAGCTGATGATTGAAATGTCTGCCCAGGTCCTATGGACGTGTCCGCGTTTGCCGATCGCCTCTGGGGCAACATCTACTTCAATGCCGAGACGCGCAAGTTCTCGCGCAAGCCCGCCGACCCCGAGGCAAACCGCACCTTCGTGCACTTCATCCTTGAGCCACTCTACAAGCTCTACACGCAGGTGCTCAGCGAGGAGACGGACGGCCTGAAGGAGACGCTGGACGGCCTGCGCATCCAGCTCGCGCCGGTGATGTACAAGATGGATGTGCGCCCGCTGTTGAAGGCGGTCCTGGACCAGTTCTTTGGGCCGTCGGTGGGCTTGATCGACATGATTACGGAGCACATACCGAGTCCTGTAGAGGCTACTGCTGCCAAGGTACGCATCGCAATGGACTTTACAAGACATGATCTGTTGCTAACAGCAATTAGGTGGAGAGTACCTACACAGGCCCAATGTCGGACGAATTGGTGGCCCGGATGAAGGCTTGCGATCCCGAAGCACCCGTCATGGTCCAGATCACAAAACTGTACCATACCACAGACGCACAATCCTTCCGCGCGTTTGGTCGTGTCATCAGCGGGACGCTTCGCAAAGGCATGGACATCAAGGTGCTCGGTGAGGGCTACTCACCGGAGGACGAGGAAGACATGGTCAAGGCTGTCGTCGATGACATCTGGATCAGCGAAGCGCGGTCAGTGCTCCTCTCATAGCCTCATTACAATGACATTGACAGTGCCTAGGTACTTCGTCCCTGCGGAGGAAGTCCCCGCTGGCAACCTGGTCCTGCTCGGCGGCGTCGACGCGTCGATCACCAAGACCGCCACGCTCGCCTCCGTCGACATCGAGGAGGAGCTGTACATCTTCCGGCCGATCAAGCACATGACGCAGTCCGTGCTCCGGATCGCCATCGAGCCCATAGCGCCCTCGGAGCTGCCGAAGATGCTGTCGGGCCTGCGGAGCATCAACAAGTCGTACCCGCTCGTGTCGACGAAGGTCGAGGAGAGCGGGGAGCATGTGCTGATCGGCACGGGCGAGCTCTACCTCGACTGCGTGATGCACGATCTGCGGAGGCTGTTCTCGGAGATCGAGATCAAGGTGTCGGACCCGGTGACGAAGTTCTGCGAGACGGTCCTCGAGACGAGCGCGTTGAAGTGCTATGCGGACACGCCGAACAAGAAGTGGGCTCCAGCACGGTTGTATATCAGTATATGCGTTGACCTTGCTTCATAGGAACCGTATCACGATGATCGCGGAACCGCTTGAGCGGGGCATCGCAGAGGACGTCGAGACGGGGCGCGTGAATATGCGGATGACGGCGAAGGAGCGCGGCAAGTTCTTTGAGGAGAAGTACCAGTGGGACTTGCTCGCCTCTCGGTCAATATGGGCGTTCGGTCCTGATGACAGCGGGCCGAACATTCTGCTGGACGATACGCTGCCGTCGCAGGTGGACAAGAAGCTGCTGGGCACGGTCAAGGAGCACATCAAGCAGGGCTTCCAGTGGGGTGCTCGGGAGGGCCCGCTTTGTGATGAGCGTGAGTGCGATTCTCAAGATAGGTGGTGGAGGAGGCTGATGAGGGTGCTGCAGCGATGCGGAATGTCAAGTTCCGGATTTTGGACGCGAGTCTTGCGCAGGAGCCAATATTCCGCGGCGGAGGACAGATTGTCCCAACAGCGCGCCGAGTTTGCTACTCTTCGTTCTTGATGGTGAGACTGAGTATTAGCACAATACGAGCAGTACTAATCGAGCACCGACGCAGGCAACGCCGCGTCTTATGGAGCCTGTGTACTTCGTCGAGGTGCAGGCACCAGCAGACTGCATCTCTGCTGTATACACAGTCCTCGCACGGAGACGAGGGCACGTCACACAGGACATCCCGAAGGCCGGGTCGCCGCTGTACACCGTCAAGGCCCTTATCCCTGTCATCGATGCAAACGGCTTCGAGGCAGACCTGAGGACAGCGACGCAAGGCCAGGCGTTCTGTCTGCAAGTGTTCGACCACTGGTCAATCGTTCCTGGTAAGCGATCTGTGCTCCCGCGCTCCCACGAGAAGTGGACATTGAACGCATGATCCGACAGGTGATCCCACCGACACGAGCATCAAGCTGCGGCCACTGGAACCCGCGTCGGGGCAAGCACTCGCGAGGGACCTGGTGCTGAAGACGCGGCGGCGAAAAGGTCTAGGCGACCAGATCGCGGTCTCAAAATATCTCGATGATGAGTTTATTGTGGGTGCTCATTTCCTTGAGTGGCATGGACATGGACTGACGCTCTGCACAGCTTGCGTTGTCGGCGTCGGGGCATGCAGACCTGTTGAGTTAGTTAGTGCGGCTGTGTGTACTGTAGAATGCTATACATTGCTTGTCTTGCGAGCGGGGGCGCCGGGCGGTGCTGAGGCGGGCCACGTGTGCGCGTGGAACGCAGTCGAATGTCGACGTGGCACCTGCGTGGCAGTATGTGCGGGCCATTTAGAGCAGACGCGCATCGTCGCACACCCAAGCTGTCCTCATACTTAACCCTCGCTCCTTACCTCCAGCACATATTGTTTCCCTCGTCTTCGGTCCTTCGTATACAATGCGAAGAGTAGCGCTTTCTACCCTCCTCGCCATCGCCGCGACCGGTGTCGCCGCGCAGGACGACGCTCCCAAGCCCGTCTTCACGGTACGCGCTGGCGGCCATAACGCGTGTACAGGGCCTCGTACTCACATTCTCTCCCACCCAGCCCACCGCGATCAAGGCACCCTTCCTCGAGCAATTCACAGACGACTGGGCGTCCCGGTGGACGCCATCGGAGGCGACCAAGAAGACCCCCGTCGGCGGCGAGACCTTCAGCTACGTCGGCAAGTGGGAGGTTGAGGAGCCCATCGTCTCCGTCATTGAGGGCGACAAGGGCCTCGTCGCGAAGACGAAGGCCGCCCACCACGCCATCTCCGCCCCCTTCACCGACGCTATCGGCTTCGCCGACAAGCCGCTTGTCGTCCAATACGAGGTCAAGTACCAGAAGGGCGGCAACTGCGGTGGTGGCTACATCAAGCTCCTCGAGGATGGTTTCCAGACAGAAGGGAAAGAGTTTTCTGACAAGACACCATGGACAATTATGTTCGGCCCCGACTTGACATGTCCGGGTACGAAGGTGGGGAAGCTTCGTATGGTACCTTACGGGTAGAGCTGAACTCGCCTGCGTCTAGCTTCACTTCATCTTCCGTCACAAGAATCCCATTACCGGCGAGTACGAGGAGAAGCACCTTGCGGCTCCTCCCAAGCCTACTATTGAGAAGTTGACCAACCTGTACACGCTCATTGTCAAGTACGTATACCGCTTTCTCTGTCACTCCTAGTGTCTAACGTCATGCACAGCCCCGATAACACGTTCGACGTTCTGTTCAACGGTGAGAGCAAGGCGAACGGCAGCCTCCTCGAGGACTTCCAGCCCGCGGTCAACCCTCTCAAGGAGATTGACGACCCTGAGGACAAGAAGCCTGAGGATTGGGTTGACGCCAAGCGTATCGCTGACCCGGATGCTGTCAAGCCCGACGACTGGGATGAGGACGCACCGTACGAGATCACCGACGAGGAGGCTGTGAAGCCCGAGGGCTGGCTCGACGACGAACCCGAGACGATCCCGGACCCCGACTCTGAGAAGCCCGAGGAGTGGGACGACGAGGAGGACGGCGAGTGGATCGCGCCCGTGGTCCGCAACCCCAAGTGTGACGAGGCTCCTGGTTGCGGCGAGTGGAAGCGGTAGGTTGTTGTGGCTGTCGTTTCGCACCCGTACTGAGCGTCCTGCTTTGTAGCCCCATGAAGGCCAACCCCGCTTACAGGGGCAAGTGGTACGCGCCCATGATTGACAACCCTGCATACATTGGCGAGTGGGCTCCCCGTAAGATCCCCAACCCCGACTACTTCGAGGACCTTGAGCCTGTCAAGAGCCTCAACAAGATCGTGAGCAGGGTGGCGTTCAGGGACCCTGTATGCATGTCTGACAAAACGTTTTTAGGGTGGTATTGGTATCGAGCTCTGGACCATGACGGAAGACATCCTCTTCAACAACATCTACATCGGCCACTCCATCGACGACGCGAACGCGTTGAAGGCCCAGACCTTCGATGTCAAGAAGCCTCTCGAGGTCGAGCAGTCCAAGCCCAAGACGAACACCAAGGTCGTCGACGACGAGGAGGAAGTCTCCTTCGCTGAGGATCCGGTCGAGTTCATCCGCAGCAAGGCCTTCAAGTTCATCGACCTCGCGAAGCTCGACCCCGTCCTGGCGTTCAAGACCCAGCCCGAGGTTGGTGCTGTCATGGCTCTCTCGGTCATCACGTTCTTCGGTATGCTCGGTGCTATGTTCGGCCTCGTTGGCGCTGGCCAGCAGCCCGTCACGAAGGTATGTCCATGCTGCTTGCTATCTCAGCCTTTGACTCACGCTTCCTTGCAGTCGTCAAAGAAGACCGACGCGCCCTCACCCGATGACAAGAAGAAGGAGTCCGCACCTGTCGCGCCTGCCGGCGGCGACAAGAAGGAGGAGTCCACAGTGAAGAAGCGGAAGTAAAAAGGAACGCACATGCCATCGTCATAGCAGTACACCATGTTCCGCCTGTGTCGTGTTTTGCTTTCTTGCTTGGACCGCTGAGACTAGTAATATATTGGGCTTGCGAGGGAAATGATATGAAGTATGCTAGAATGTACAGGCGCGTATATACGGGCTACATGTGAGGTGAGGAATCCGTGACGGCAAGGTGCAACGCTACATGGACTGAGATGTCTGTGTTGGGTGAGTAGACTAGAAATACAGGCTTGCGGCGAATACAACTGAGACGATGCATCAGTCGTATCATGAGTGGGCGTAGTTAAGGAGAGGTGCTCACTGTCTCGTTTGATCTTGATCTGCGACTCCTCCATCTTTTTGAACAGGTCCGCGTCGCCGATGACGCGGGCAGCGTCCCTCACTTCACGGCATGTCTCGTCGAGACGAGTAATGACACGAACGATCGTTCCCTCCGGTACGTCCGTCAACTCTGTAATCTGCTCGAAGGGCTAACGACGAGGAAATGAGGATGACCGTGCAGTCCAACTCCAATGCAAGAGCAGCACTCACCATGCCCTTCGCCCACTCATACACGACCTCCATCAGCCCGAACTTGAGCTGCCGGAACTCCTCGCCGGGGACCTTGTGGCGGTCCTGGATCGCGCCGACGCGTTCCGCGATGGCGATGATGGCATCGCGGCCCTGCTCGAGCTTTGGTGGGATGACCGGCTCAACATCCGTCTTCTCCTGGAAGACGAAGCATGAGAGCATGGCAACGACCTCCTCGGGCTCGAACGGCGCAAGTGTGTTCTCGAGGATGAGCTCGGTGAGCACGAGTTCGTTTGCGGAGTTGATCTGTGTTTCGTAGCGCATTGTGAGGAGGCGAGTGGGCGATGTTGGAATGTGGTACGTACCTCGCATGCGACTCTACCCTTGAGCAGGACTGTAGAATTCTCGTCGATAAATTTGAGCTCTTTGAGAACTTCGATGCGTTGTTCGTAGTCCGGGATCAGCTCCAAGTTCTGGTCGGACAACGCGCGGCGCAGGTCGGCGATGTTGGCACGTAGCACCTTCTCGGCGTGAATTTGCAGGTACTAACGTGAATGACGGGCGAGTTATCAACTGACAGACGGCTGTCGCATACACGAGCGCGCTCACATGGTCATCAAAGTCGGGGCATGACGTGCATTGTGCAGCGACCAAACGTTTCGCGCGCTCGTTCCTTGCGCGCAGTGTCTCCTGGAACTCGAGAGACCGCATGCGACTCCAGTCCACCTCGGGAATGGAGTCTGACTGCAGCCACTGTTCTAGGACACCGGACAACGCTCGAATGGCCTCTTGCATATACGCTATCCGTCCCAACATGATGTAGTCTAGCTCAACCTGTAATGCTGGGTGAGTACACGATGACGCTGAGACTTACAAACTCACCTTGATCGTGTTTCCGGTGACCATCGCAATGCTGGTCACAGGCACCTCTCGGAATTCATAGGTGGCGTCGTCGACCAGGAGCTGCGCCGCTCCGGGCGGCCATTGTGGCACAAGACTCTGTTCGTCCGCATCTACGGTTTCGAGAAGCGTGGTCAGCAAGCGCGAGACTGCCACTGATAATCCCGCTTACCACGAGTGCGTCTCTTCGTATCTAGGTCCACCATTGCCAGCACAAAGAACATCCTGACGTTGTCTACGGTTCTACCGCCCTTCAGGATGACCGCCACCTTCCATTGGAAGTGCTGCCGGGATATTAGTTAGGGTAGAGAACATTCAGCGGGAGATAACGTACCCCGTCTCGCAGAACCACTAATCTTCCTGTTGTAAACAGCTTTGATCCTTGTACGTTTTGGACCGCCATAGATACGAGGTCACGGTTGAGTTCTACGATGTCGAACGAGGCATCATAGTACCGCTCAATATCCGGCGAACATACGTCGCAAGACAGTTTATGGAGCGTTGACAGAGCTTTCTCGTGCTGCCGCCGACAGTTGTGTGAGCCTCGAGTGGGTCGATGAACGTGCGAGCCAGCTCACCTCTATGACCTTATTTTGTTGATCGGGGAGAAGCTTCTGAGTGCGGTTCTCGGAGAAACTACGCTTGATCATCTCCTCTACACGCAGAGCCTCTACGCGCAACAGGTTGAGAATCATATTGTAGGTCAGTCGGAATTGCGACTGCAGTTTGGTCGGTGTTCCCAAAATCATAGTGTTCAGTACCCCTTGCTGTACATTCAGATAGTATTTTGAGCGTTGACATCAGGGAGTAAACAACTGGTCGCAATTACCTCCGGAAGTTCGTCGCCGACGACGATAATTACCGTGCCAGTGGGATCCAGACCACGACGGCCAGCCCGGCCTGCCATCTGGGTATATTCACCCGGGAGGATCTCTCTGAAGCTACGGCCGTCGTGTTTCCGGATGCCAGAGAAGACCACGCATTTAGCCGGCATGTTCACTCCCTAGAACGATGTGTATGAATGGGTTTAGGTAATAGGGTGAATGTCGCTTACCATGGCAAAAGTCTCCGTAGCGAAGAGAATTTTGACTAAGCCCCTCGCGAAGAGGATCTCCACGACCTAAAAGAGCTGCTCCAGACTGCGAAGAGAGTAACAAAGGACGCCGCACGTACTTCCTTGACTATAGGTAGTAATCCACCGTGGTGCACACCAATACCGCGAGAGAGCAACTCGCGCATCCTACGAATTTGTGGGAGTTTTTTGTCACTGCCTACACGAGGAAGTGAGCTATGTTCAGCAACACAACGCAAGAACAATCGCCACCTTTCAGTCGTGAGAACGCCTTCTCAAGTGCAACATGGATCTCGCTCTTCTCCACCGCCGTGCACAGGTCCGCGTTCGTGAGCGTGCTCGCGTTCTCTTCGCACCGCTTTTTCGACAGCGTGAAGACGACGACGGGCAACAGCGATTTCTTGCGCAGATGGCCGAGAAGGTGGACGTAGAGGTTCTTGTCCGGTTGATGGAACGTCCGGGACGAACCTCCGCGGGAAACCGGAGCAGCAGCTCGCCCAGTACCGCCTCGCTGCCCCCCGCGCCCGCCTGCAGCACCGCGCTGGCCCCGTTGTGGGGCCGCTGCACGGGCGCCGAGTCTCTGGACGGGTGGCAGACCAGCCGCTTCGCGTTCTTTGTCCTGTTTGCGCCGCAAAGCTTCGCCTGCATCCTTGTATCTGTACCATACATTCACCCATCAAGTTCAATCGGTTAATTTGTTACAGATGTGATACGTACCCCTGGGACTGGAACCGACGCTCAGCGTCCACGATTTTGTACATGTCGCGTCCGGCATACAGATAATGTTCGAGGGGTACGGGCCGTTTGGCGGTCGAAATCACGTAGATGTCTTTCTTCTTAGTTCGCCTGACACGGAGGGAAGTTAGTTTTTCTGACGTCAAAGGAGAGAGCTGACTTACCCAACCCAGTCTGCGAATTCCCTCGCGTTCGGAACGGTCGCCGACAACAAGATGATGTTAACGTGATCCGGAAGCATGATGATGACTTCTTCCCAGACAACGCCCCTCTGGCCACACACATCTTCAGCATCCCCTCCATTTCAAGACACACGGAAGCGGAAGAACCCACCTCTGCGTCGTTCACGTAGTGCACCTCGTCGAATATCACAAACTCGACGTCACGGATCAGGTCTGCGCCCTTGTACAGCATGCTCCGCAGAATCTCCGTCGTCATGATGAGACAGTTCGCCTCCGGGTTAATCTGCACGTCGCCCGTGAGGATGCCCACGGATGATGACGAGAACGTCTGCTTGAAATCGCGGTATTTTTGGTTCGAGAGCGCCTTAATGGGCGACGTGTAGATAGCTCTGGCTCACCTCGCGTCAATGGGACTCGGAATGGAAGAAACGACACAGGAGCAGGCGCACCGGGTCATATGTTTTGCGGCGAGCGCGATGGCGTACTCGGCCACGACCGTCTTTCCCGCCGATGTATGCGCGGCGACAAAGACGGAGTCGCCCATTTCGAGGTGGTATACAGCCTCCTTCTGGAACGTATCGAGCTCGAACGGATACTGAGACAGCCGGCGTCATCTGTAGGCCTCATGTCCTCTGAGAACAATGCCACCAACCTTGTGTGCCATCTCAGGGACCAGCTCGTGGAAATTTGTCATGGGCTTGTTGATGTCGATTTCGTGAGCCCATTCCCGTTTCTGAATATTGGTCCGACGGGCTGGTTTCCGCACAGGCTTAATGGCGTTGAGGTGAGATCGCTGTACAGCAGGTTCAAGTCCAAATCCAGCAGAGGCCTGTGCAGACACCTACTGTTGTTGGCAGTAGATCATCTATGTCGGATGGTGCGCCTGATACTCCACCGTTTACTTGGGCATCCCCATTGGCATGAGGTACCGCGTCTCCGTTCTGTAAGCAACCACGCTGTCAGCGGAGGGAAGCATGACCGTCCGCAGGGGCCTACTTCTTGATCGAGGGCTCTCCGAGCTCCGTCCTGAGTAAACTCCAAGTCCTCCAACGCATCCTCGTCGGCTTCGTCGCCCGGCAACCGCAAGCCCCGACTTAATCCGGGGGCCACCTTCCTAAGGCCCTTCGCCCCTTCGTGTAGGTCGTCAATCGCAGCTGTATCGGTCTTGATGTCGTCGAGGCCCCCCGGCCAGAAGGGAACGAAGCCCGTCTTTCCCCGCACGAAGCTGCTGCTGGGACCGGGCGCGCGGTCGAGAGAGGTCGAGGTGAGCCCGGTGCTCACGCGTGGGTTGGCAACCTAAGCAACGAAGTGAGACGCGAGATACTCGGTACTGTTTAGGCGAACACTCACCTCTGTGTACCCGGTCACCCGTCCGTGCAAGCCTGTGCGGACAAACGCGAGGGTAGTTGGTGGTGGCGATGGCTCCATGGACAGCAACGAAGGGATTGACAGTTCATGTTCCCAATGTCTGCAATATTACACTGTCTGATATGTATTATGTGACGCGGTATAAGTGCTAAGCCTTACATCTGATATGTTGGGAGCCAGTGCTCTGGTAGCTTGTCCTTGGGCAGAAGGAGCTTCTCCTCGATTTCCCTGTGCACCTGTTCTGAGTCGGGGATGCCCGCGAGACCCAGCTCGCCCAGAATTTCCTCAGCATTGGCTGGATCTGGGTGCAATATGTGTTGCAGGACGTGCTGCTGCTCCTCTGCGTCCATGATCGTACAAGTAGAGCAGGCTCTCAGATCCAGATCGTTAGACGCCCGCACTAGTGGAGGCTACGGGCACGTGGTTACCGTACTAAATGTTTGCGTTGGAGTGCTCATCGGACCTGGCTAAGTTATGTGGATTAAATCGGAAGCATGCTGCATTTGCATATGACTGGAAGAGATCGTAGCGACGGTACTGAGATAGCTATGACGAGGATGGATGTTGTACACTACGCTAGAACGACGTAAACTAATGTCCGAAGCGAGGACGTGATAATGATAAACGGAACACAACGTACAACTGCTTGCAATTACGATCGCGAGTAAAATACCGTCCAAAATGCAGCGAGCCTTGAGCTTGATTAATCGCGCCTCCGAAGAGCGTAGACGTTCTCGACACGAATGTACGTCTGAGTCCGTGCCTCCAAGAGCTCAACGCGAGCGTTCTCCTCGACTTCGTCGACGACTTCCTCTGAAAGCCCACTGCCGAGGAGGAGTGGCCTGCCAGATCGTAGAAATGCCTGTCGCACGTCATGAGCACGCGAACAAATTGCTTGTCACACCGACTAACCAATATATCGTCCCTGAACACATGTGAGATGCGATTCTGGCGGATGGTTGCGGCATCGGTGCCAGCTCTCCAAGGGGATGTCTGGAACCAGAACTCCCGGTATACAACCTCCTCGAACACGGGGCTTTGCGATACCCATCGACGGAGATGGTTCGCAGCGTCTGGTTCCCCGCCGTTGCGGTGAACGGCGTCGTGGCACAAGTTCATCCACTGTGCGAGCCACGAAACCCCCTCCGTGAGGATCGGGTTTTTGTCGACTCCGTAGACACGGAAATCAAACTCGGTAAGGTCGAGGAGACCACCCAAGCGCAGGCACTGGCTCATCTGATCGACCAGCCCCTCGTAGTCCCGGATCTGAGATCGAAACAAGGGTCAGCCACGAAAGGTAATCAATTAGATCGGGACGGAGATTGCGGGGTAGATCGGGGGAAACGATCTGCGCGGCTCGGGCCCGAAGGAAGACCGCTTACCCCAGATGAAACAAGGCGGGCGTGGACGACGTTGAAATCGCCGAAAAAGTGTTGGAGGCCCAGGTTGATGTCGTCGACCTCGCTCCTGTGGGCCGGCGAAGGAGCGTGAGCAGATCAAGTTCTGATTAGTCAGAGAAGTGGATGGGAGTCGCTAACCTCATGTTCGGCGGCATGTTGCTAAATAAGGCAAGATGTGGTCAATCCTCCGCGGACCAGCGGGCGTACGGACGGATTGGGAAGGACTCACAGTGCCTGCATGGGAACGAGGTCGACTGCGACCGTGCTGCAGTGCGGGAAGTCCCGCGACACATCAAGTATCCTGGCGACGCGTCAAACGAGTGCATGGCCACCGACACGGCATCACTTACCAGCTTCCACTTCCACAGCCCAGATCCACGCATGTCTTGGGCTCACCGGGCGTGTCGTCGGCGAGGATTTGCGCCAGTGGCGGCGGATACTTGCCCATCACTTCCATAAAGATGATGTGTTGTTGGTCTACAGACAGCGAGTGAGCAGGGTCCGAATGCGAACGACGCGCTGTATAGGGGCCAGACGCGTCCCAACCTACCAAGGCGCTCAAACTCCTCGTCGTCCGCAGGTAAGCGGTATACCTCCGAGTAGTTGTTGATGCCCCTTCCATACTCACGACGATATGATGCGGCGCGGAGAGAGCTCGTCATGGAATACACCGAAGGCGCTGGGGACGCGGACCGCATCTCCAAGTCGTGAGAGGTGGCGGAGGTGGCTGCACTGGGGAAGCGGGTCGAAGTGGACATCACGGAGGACGCGTCGCTCTCGTCCTCGAACGGGGGGAACGCGTTGGGCATGGCGGGGGGTGCGTGTACGGCGTGCATGTGGCGGGCGAGGGCAGAGAGGCAGAGGGGCTGGGCGGGGACGGCGAGGAGGCGATTATTATATAGTTCCTACTCATCCTGCGAACGGCGGAGCATGGAGCTGCGACCGAGCTACCAGACACCCGCAGAAATCGGAAGGCACGTGGCACGAGCGCCCGCCCAACAGGCCTCTGATTGGCTGCAGCTCATCTCCGGTCACCGACCAGCAGCATGTTGATGGGCCGTGGCCCTATTGCCGACTCTACCCTTCCCAGTTCGACTCTCCTCTGTCGCAGAATACATATCTTTTTAAAGTTGCCTCTGACACATCTTTCCTCGATCCCCGCGCGTACTCCGCTACGCCCACGCTCCGTCCTCTCGCCAGCCTGAGCCCTTCTCTCTCAGGGCTCTGCCTGCGTTTCTGACCTACTGTCGCGCTCGCCGTGGGTCGTCCTGCTCGGATACGGCAACCCGTACATCCGTTCTGTGGCTCACCTTCGCCCGCCATCCGCAATGTATGACGCGCGAGGCAAGTGGCCCTGATCAGAGCACTGACCGAGGTCGGGCAGCATGTCAGTGGCTGGCCGCATCCGCAGAATCCCGCTGCACTGGCGGGTATGGATGGGCAGGCCGTGCACCGTCTACTGCCTCAGATGATGATGCACGCATGGCAGCCTCATCGCCGGCGGATGCGGAATTACCGTCCTTCTCTCCCGCACCACCACCAGCTCTAGCGTTTCCAGTCAAGTTGGCTCCGCTTCTATCTACGAGATTAGCTGCACACGCTGGCAGATCCCTCGTTTCTATCTCGACTTTCTCGCGTTCTACCTCAACGACCCTCGTTCATTTGCTGGTGTCTTCGCCGCACCACTCGGGCCACTCCGCCGACGGGCGTATCACCGCGATTGAGCCGACGGTCATTTCACAACTCGTCCCCCTCACAGCATACGAACTCACCAGCAAACGGAGAGATCGAAGCAGCGATGCGGCTTGCCCATTAGGTTCAGCCGCCTCGTTAACAGCGCCATGCCGTGCTGATTATGTGATCTCTGTCTCGTGTGTATGGCTGTAGTAACTGTCGGTGACTTGGACAGACGGGCATCTGCAGCCCTCGCGAGCATGTTCAGAGCTAGTATTGCGCCGATGCTGCGTCGTCCCTGCCGAGCTCGTTCGGGACGGTTTGAATTTCCACACGGATCGCGCCGACAAGGCCGAGTCCTCCGTTCATCCAGTTTCAAAAATCAATATAGGCAGCGAACATCTTGCTCCAATTTGCTACACCTCTAGGCATGGAGCATCGGCCCCCGGCGGTATCAAGTACTGAGTAAGGTGAGTGTCGTTCAGTATCAAGTCTGTCAACTTTTCTGACCGTCTCGAAGCTCGAGAGATCCAGACTGCCTATTGTCTCCTTCCCGCTTCGGAAGCGACGTGGAAGTAGCAAGTCCAATACAAGTCCGAATGGTATTAATGAAATGCGTCGCCGGGTTTTCCCCCCGGTACGTCTGTACACTATCTTGGCTTACAAATTTTGATGTTGCTTACTACCAAGAGCTCGACCCTACGGCGGATCGTATGCAGTACCGGCGAAGCCCCCACCGTGCGTACTCAGCCACAACTTGAACTCCGAGAAACCGGCATGCCATCCGCGCTCAAGTCACTAAACCTCGCGATTCCCAATCTCGCAGATTCCTTCAATCGACGCCTTCCAGAAGCTCCCCACACTTCAACACGGTCCTAATAGGCGGCGGCGGACCCAGGTGCCCTCCGTTTGGGTTCGCGCTCAGCTCCTAGCGCTCCGTTCTCGGCGAAGAACCGTTGGCAGCACGAGCCCTGCTCGCGGCGGCGTGTGTGGCCCTCCACCGGGATCTCACATGCACAGCTCATCTATCTGTCGAATCTGGCAGAAGGGTATAGCCCGGGCCGGCCTGGGGGTCCTCCACAGCAGGTATGTATACAGTACAGACTTAGGGTGCGCGCGATTCCGAGTCTCTCTCACCTTGTGCACGTTGAGTGGAGGGTACGTGGCGTTGTTCTTGAAACTACACCCGCGTCACCGTGCCGCCTTGCCTCAAGTCGGCGATGCGGAGCCCTCATCGGCGGGGCTCTCCTGACTTAGTTGGTGCACGATGGTCCACCATGGTCACAGGTCGAGACACTAGGTGAGTGAGTCACCCCGGCTTCGACATCAGGATCGTGCTGTAGACTACTAATCGGGCAAGCTTCGCCACAGTGAGCCAATTTCAGTGCGCGTTTACTCTTGCGTCGTGCTGCAGTTTGAGATGCGCGGATTTCATGCTCCTCTCCGTGGACAAAGTAGGTCAAGATTAGACTTGAACCAGATTCACTTCAGATTTCCGGAAATGTCGGACCACAGCCGGAACAAGACCGACACACAATGGAGCTCATGGGCCACGGGTCCGACGCAGCCGTTACTAGACAAGACAACGTCGCCGGAGAATCCTTCGCGCATCCCTGCTGAGCGTCCACCTTCTCTCGTGCCGCGGCGCCTCATGGCATTGCTACGGCATGCGGACGATGCCATCGGCTCGTCCTCCGCCGGTACGTCTGCTCTCCTTCAGAGACAGGTCTTGACAAGCAGACTCACAATGACGGGACTCACATGAGGCCTGTAGGGTCAGCAGCTCGTGTCAGGGCCGTGCGAGTCGTAGCCACTTGACCAAGTACCGTGGGGCATGGCCCTCGCCTACTCACTATGCGACATCCACTACGTATACATCCGGAGAACGAGGCTGTCGAACGTCGCGCCGCCGCATCTGATTTCTTGCTTGGAGCCTGCAGGCACCGCAGGATACCCGACAAGATCTCGATCATAAGCCCTTGCGTAAGACCGGCCCGTACAGTGGTCGACGAAGCTGGCTGCCGGTGCCTGCGTGCGGTGCACCACTGCGAGCATGCACCGTCTCAAACTCCGTGCCATTCGGAGACGCTCCCGGCGGTACCGCCGAGCCGAGCCGTCCATAACAGGCTCGCTTGCCATGCAAACGCACCGGGACAGGGGATCCAGCTCTCAGCCGACGGTAGTACGCGTCAACGTCAACGAGGCAACGCGCTAGCAATTCTCCCGGCCCCGCTTGCGCTCGCGAGGCGATTCGGTGCGCAGTGCGCATGCGTGTCCGAAAATAAGAGGAACAGACCGCTCTGGGTCAGCATGAGACCGGCGGACCCACTGCAACCCGTACTTGCGGGGGGTGCGGCCTGCTACGCTACGACGTCTTTGAAGCGGGAGCGGTGATCCCACGGCTGGCGCTGATCCCCCAGGGCCAGGACGGCGTGACCGTCTCGAGGGATTCCTTTGCGGCCGGAGATTATCGGGCGGACCCGCCGCCTTCTGAACCGGGCATGCGGAGATGCATCTTTGATGGAGGGCATACTGAACGCCGACGGGCTGTGGAGCCGTGCCATAGCCTAGGCTATGAAGCGTGGTGCGGGTTCGTGCCGATATGACCATTGACCTTCGTTTCTGAACCATAAGCTTGCTTTATGGATCCGCGATGCGGGCTTCTCTCCCGAGACTCCTTGTTTCAGAGCGTGGCGGTCGAGGCGTAGCTACGACCTGCGGAAGTTGCATTTCCGATACCTCATTGCACCACTATAATTTCATACACTCGACAGATAGCAATACAATATAGTGTCCGAGAGCCAAGCAACTGGGTCAACTCTCAGTGCCTCACCGCGTGCCCTACGAAGGCCCCAACAAGATACTCACAGTAGCAAGAAGGCCCAAGGTCCCGTACATCGGTGGTACAGGCGGCCTACGCCGTATGCATCACCGCTTCTTGAGGGCCTCAAACCGCTTCGCCAACGCCTCGAACTCGTCCACAGGCGCCGGGGCCTTGGGCTCGTCGTCGTCCTCCGTTGGGGGGAGCTCGGGGAGCTTGGGCGTCCGCACGCCCGCGCTCCTTGCCTCCGCCGAGATCTTCTCTGCGCTCATGGGTGATTGTGCCGCCGGGGTCTTCTCCATGCTCGATTCCTGCGTGCACGGCCGCGAGTTAATAACGAACTGGCTGTTTGAATAGACGCGATCTGGACGGGGGGACTGACCTTCACTCCGCCTTCGCCGCCGGTATCGTCGCTGTCGCT
Source organism: Rhodofomes roseus (assembly GCF_022264815.1). Classification (NCBI taxonomy): domain Eukaryota; kingdom Fungi; phylum Basidiomycota; class Agaricomycetes; order Polyporales; family Fomitopsidaceae; genus Rhodofomes; species Rhodofomes roseus. The sequence continues at coordinate 1,070,286 of NW_025952965.1, read as the reverse complement.
TGTCGATGACGGTGCCGTCCACTTGACGCCATACCCCTTCGCGATCTCCGCGAGATACGCGTCGACCAGCTCGGGCGCGGGCGTGAACACGACGAGCTTCTTGGCGACCTGAAAGGAGGACGCATCTCGTTCAGACTGATCGTAAGCCCTGCGTGTCCATTGGCCCGGAGCTCACCCGTTCGTTCACGCAGCCGTCCCGGTTCTCCATGACGCCGACGGAGAATTCCCGCCCGTACTTGTGCATGAGCATTTCGCGCAGGACGTGCAGTTCTACATAAGCGTCGTGGTGTTGACTCGTTAGGGGAGCCAGGACAATAACATCCGCAGCTGACCTTTGAGCTCGGTGCGAGGGGCGGCGTAGACGACGCTGCAGACCCCCTCGCTTACTCCTGGGTCAGGCTCCTTTGTACTAGTCCAGGTGATCGATGGTCAGCGTCGGTAAGATCACTGGGACCTGCGAGACGCGAGATGCGGGTCGGCGGACTTACTTCTGATCGAGGAGGGAGAATCGCGCGTGCAGGAGCTCACAATAGAGCTCCAGGAGCTCGAGAAGCTCGACATAAATGTCTTCATGAATGACTTTTGGGCTCTGTCAACCGCCGATCTCGTGGAAGGGGAGCCTTGCCACGCACTGTTCTCAACCTTGATCCTCGCGGTCTCGATCTTGCCCTTCTCGAGGAGCAGCGCGATATCGCGGCGCGCGGTCTTCGCCTGCGCGGACTTCTTCTCTTGGAGGGTGCGCAGTCTTTGAATGGCCAACCTGGCAGGCCGATCGCTCGCGTTGAGGTACACACGGACGGCTGTGGAGGGAGGGTGCGCACCGGAGTTGGACCTATCCCAGGATCGCGGTCAAGAGGGACGCTCGCGGGCAGAAGGGGGCATCCCTTGCCTTTGCTTTCGCCGACACCCAGGGCGCCATCTGGTCAGGAGTGGGCGGCGGAGGAGTGCTGGTTGTGGAGGATGATAATATGTACGTACGCAGATGCTGCCTGTGGAAGCTTGTGCGTCGCGACCGAGGCGGAGACGCCCAAGATTGCGTCCATCAGATGGGCCCGGCGGGGGACGGCTATGGCCGGTGGCCCGCGCACAGCCGGTGCCTGGCTTTGTCCCTTCGTGGCCCCGGGGAGCACTCTCAGCTCATCCTGCTCTGTCTTGTCCGTCTTGTCCGGCTCCCACAGTGGCGCATCCTCATCTTCGTGAACGGTTTCAGGCCATCTTGGTGATATCATGGTCAGCCGACGACCTCGTCACACTGCACTGTCGATACATCGCGACGGTGGCTTCGCGCACGGTCTGCCGTCTACCGTCTACGTCTGCCCCATGCAAGCCTGGCTCGCGGAGATTCCATCCTGTTCAAGTACTACTAGTGTGTATCGAAGTACATACATCAGTGGCAATGCACAGCGTCCGTCGAGCTGGATACGGGTGTCTCGCAGCGTGATCGCGGGCGTGATAAGGATGGTCCGGTGGGAGAGCCAAGGTGTGATATCCCCAGCCGCGTCTTTGCTTGCGACCACTTAGACGACAAATCGACTTTGCTCCTTGTTCTCGCAGTGGCTCGAGCTCATCGCAACATACCTTATGCCGTACAAGAACAGTCAGGCGGGCATGGTCATGATGGTCTGTGTAGTGTGGATGGCATGCAGTAAGTACGTCGGCGCGTCGCAGTGTTGTGCGGCGTCCGATGGGAGCGTCGGTTTGTGTCCGGGGATGTCAATATGCCCTCTGGTGTTGCATCGTCCGTGGGGGGATGCGGCAAAGTGTCGCCGCTTGGCGTCATGTCCATCGCGCAAGTTGGATGAGAAGGGTCCGGACGGCTTAACCCCAAGTGTTTGTGATATGATGATGGACTCATTGATCACTCGTCTATTTGTCTTGGCAGAGTGAAGGGTGTCCTGGGACTTGAGCATGCACTTGTGTGCCACAGCTGAGTTCATACACTGACGAGGAGCGTGTCTGCGAGCGATGGTACCGCCACAGCTGTCGAGTGGCCGGCTGGGTGTCCGATCAGGGAGTACCTGGATCTGGCGTGGATCTGGGCTGATGATGGTCGCGGTATGGTCGTTCAGCCTATCTGCTACCGCCGGTCTCGCCCCTCCTATAGGCCACGGCCGACAATGGTCGCCCTGCCGCACACGGCACCGAGTCCGTTGCGAGAAATCACTCGTCCGCCTTGATCTCTCACCGCCGTCTCGCTCTTGGTCGACCCAGGCGGACACGGGCACCTGCAGGTTCAGCTTCAGACTCATCCTCGCCCGACGCCCCCGCTGCAGTGCTGGTCTCTGAGCTGACTTACTGTACATACCCCCACGCGCCATGTCAACTGTCTCTCGCACGCAGTCAGTCAGGCGTGGGGGTGCGCTCCCCCGCCTCTGGATTGACTCGTCGCCCTCTAGCTATCAAAACCAACTCTACACGCCTGCTTCCGCATTACCCTCCGCAAATGTGGTTCTGAGTGGTGATACCTCGACCACCTTGACGGATTCGGCGTCCACATCCAGCGCGGAGGCATTCCAAGTTCTGGCCCTCTATGACTACGAGGCCGCAGATACCGATCAACTGTCGTTCAGGAAGAACGAGGTTCTGGAGATCATTAAGCGCGAGGATTCGGTGAGTACATGGAATGTTACGCGTGTTGTAGGGTGCCTTGCTCAGACTGTACGCGATCCGTAGGGCTGGTGGGCTGCTCTACGCCCGGGCGACAACCGCGTCGGATGGATACCTCAGGCCTTTGTCGAACCCATCTCGGAGAGGATCGTGCACCAACTCCGCGTCAAGGACGATGCGCGGATCATCTCCCCCGCATCGGACCTATCATCGAGGAGTGGGACGCTCCTCAGCACGCCCGACAGCGAAGCTACAGGGCTGCAATGGATGCCATTGACGGAGGGCGACCAGGTGCGTCCCTCTCTATTACATCGTCTCGCGATCGCTCAGCCTCGTCCCAGGCACCAGTGCGACTCTTCGCCGGATCCGACACCAAAGGCGCCCCCTCGCTCTTCAGCCCGCTCGTCCCTCCTCACGAAGGCGTCGACGACGCGCACTCCGAGTCCGACGTCGACGTCTCCCCCTCGCCGGCGGGCGAGCCAGCATCCCCGCTGCCCGCCACCGACGCGCCCGACGAGCCGCCCCCGGTGCCCTCTAAAGACGACCGGACCCCGCTCAAGCTGAATCTCAAGCCGACGCAGCCGCTGCAGATCCAGCGGCACTCCTCGCCGCTGCGCGCGTCCCCCGCGCTCATCGAGTCCTTCGACCACGCGCGGAGCCACTCTGACCCCGTCAGCCCCGTCGTGACGCGCCAGCTCCGGCGGCGGCCCGTGCTCATCGACGACCGCTCGTCGCTCAACCGGCTCACGACGCTCTTCGAGTTGGAGAACGCAGCGGACCTCGACGTCCTGGTGGGCAGCCCCCTCGCGGGCAGCCCGCTAATGGGCATCCCCATCGTGGCGAGCCCTGCGTCGGTGGACTCGTTTGAGACGCTGGTCCCCGGGAATCGCTCGACGACGCCGAAGCTGAGCTTGCCGAGGAACCCGTTGCATCCGAGGGCGCCCCCCGTGAGGCAGGACACGAAGGAGTCGAGGGCGCGCCTGAGTCCGTCGCGGTTACGGCCGGCGGAGGAGCAGGATGAGCTGCTGCTTGCGGAGGATGGGAGCGTGGTTGCGGGCACCCTGCCCGCCCTCATCGAGCGCCTCACACTCGACACGCATGGTAAGAGACCTCCGGATGCATCTGCGGTATATGGTTGTTCACCCCTCACCGTCGCACGCAGATCCAGTGCAGATGCGCAACTTCCAACGCGCGTTCTTCATGACGTACAAGTCGTTCGCGAACGCGGACGAGGTATTCACGCTGCTTGAGGACCTCTTCCACACGGAACGCCCCCCAGGCGGGAGCCAGGAGGACATCGACCTCGACCAGTGGCGCGAGCAGCGGCTCGAGCCCATGCAGCGGCGCGTCCTCTTCATACTCAAGATGTGGTTCGAGGAGTACGGCATGCTCCGCGACGAGCCGCACATCGTTGGCCGGCTTGTGGAGTTCTTGTCGTCGCTCACCTCGCCGTTTATCACAATGGCGAGGAGCATGCAGGACTCGCTGCAGCGGCATGTGAGTTTCCCCGTTCTAGTTATCATCGGGATATCCTGAATATGTGTTCAGCTGGGCACGAAAACGCCTCCCACCCCTGTGACAGGCAGGCGCAAGCTCAAGCGCAAAGCCTCTAAGAACGACTTCGGGCGTCTAGAACCGATGGCTGTCGCGAAACAGCTTTGTGTCCACGAGCACCGGCTGTACGCGAAGCTGGAGGCTCGGGAATGCTTGCACTGGATGAACCCGAGCGAGGCAGACGGTATCCCCAATCTGACTGCGTTCTGCATGGCGCGTGCCAGATTGACTGGTTGGGTGAGAGCGAGCTTGCTCGGCGTGGACGGGCTCAGTCGAAGAGCGGAGATGCTCGAGTTCTGGATACGCGTTGCGGAGGTGAGATGCCCCGTCGTGCGCAGTCGAATTGATACTCAGGCGTGTTCATCAGCGCTGCAAGGAGCTCTGCAACTTCTCATCACTGAGCGCAATCACAACGGGCCTTTCGGATCCCGCGATTGCGCGGTCCCAGTTCCTGTGGGCCCACTTACCACGCGGGGTGCAGCAAGAGGCGACGGCGCTGCTCACCGAGCCCGCCGGTGACCAATTACCCTACTGCGCACAGCAAGAATCCGTCCACGGGCCGTGCATCCCGTACATCGAACCGTACCTCGCGCTGGTCGCGCATGTCAGCGAGCACTTCGCGGACACGGTGCCCTCGCCGGAGACGGAGCAGCAGCTGATCCACTTCGCGAAGCGGGAGAAGTGGTACGGCGCGGTGCAGGAGATGCTCCGGCACCAGGCGCACGCGTACGACTTCCCCGAGGACGCGCAGACTGCGGAGTTCGTGGAGGCGAACGTGACGAGCATCGCGCAGGACCAGCACTTCGGCGCGCTGCCCCACCAGAGCGAGGCCGACATCGCGCATCTGAAGAGAGTGCTCGAGTCGCTGCCCTAATGTGGCCCCCGAGCGAGCGCAGGGGAGTGTGGTTTAACTTATTCTGTTAACATGGCGAATATGCTACTGCTTGGAAGGATCACTCGATACACTCTTTCTCTCTCCATGGACTCGTCAAGGACATGATCGTCTTATCCCCGGATAGTCTGCATACTCCTGAGGCTCTTGCTTCATCTTGGTAGCCATTCACCCACACTATTTTTCTCCATTATCGTCGAATGCAACCCAGTCTCTTGCCCAAATGCGACATGAAACGCTACTGCAGCGGAGGAACATCCATATAATACTGAGAATACGTCGGTGTGAACCTATAGTACAGAAAGTAGTAGAACAGTGTGAACGTGTGGTCTAGCAAAGCGACGGCGTGGGTAAGCAGAACGGAGGACGACCGACCGGCGCGCGCAGGCACCAGGGGCAGCTAAGAAACGCTTAGCAGTTGCATGGCTCGTCCTGACCGGGAGCGCCGGCGGCTTGCTTGTTCAGATCGACGCCAGTTCTCCCCGACGGGCCTGCCCGGCCACCTGCTCTTGCGGACGCCGGCGTGTTCTGCGGCAGCTTCTTGGCTGAAGATTCGGTGAGTGGTGGCTGATCGTACGACACACACGGTGATACCTACCAATAGCGGCGAAGATCTCCTGCACACCCTCGCCAGACTTCGCACTGGTCTCGCCCCACATGAGACCCTCCTCGTCGGCATACTTCTTTGCCTCCTCCTGCGAGACCTGGCGTCGGGCAGACAAGTCGGCCTTGTTGCCGCAGAGTGCGATAATGATGGAGGGGTCCGCTTGACGTTGGAGCTCGCGGATCCATGAGCGGGCCTTCTCGAGAGATGCGGACTGAGTGATGTCGTAGACGACTACTGCGCAGTTTGCGTTGCGGTAGTACATAGGAGCCTGGTTGGTGATTCAGTATCTTGCGCTATTGGTCGGCGCAGACGAGATGACATACGAGAGACTGTGAAGGGCATGAGTAACAACGACATTGTTGAACTTGGTGAGGCACGCACCTTATACCGCTCTTGACCAGCGGTATCCCTGCGTCCATCATTAGGGAGGTAACAATGATACGTTCAGTGGCCGCACAAACCAGATCTCAAACTTGACTGTTGTCTGGTCCTCCAGCGTAACGGTCTGCGTCAGAAAGGCGGCTGGATTGCGCTGAGTTGAGCCGCGACCACGTTGTCAAAACCCCCAGAGCACATACCGCCGATGGTGCTTTCCCGGTAGTCATCGAACTGGTCCTTCACGAAACGCAATACCAGACTGCACAACGAAGGCGTTGAGGCCGGTGGCATAGCGTATAGACGGCACAACTCACCTGGACTTGCCGACAGCGGACTCCCCTGCACACACGACCACAGGTTAGTGAGTGCCGTGATACCCAGCACGAGCTCACGCACCAAGAAGAACAAGCTTGAACTGCAGCTGCTTAGACATGGCGGGGAGATGGATATATGAGTCTGCAGAACGTCTGGTGCGATATGGCCGCGGGGCGCAGCGTCAGCGCGCGGTGCACCCTGGTGCACCTCGAGGAGCCAGCTGAAAAAGGCAATTGTCCCACGGTGCTACGTCGGTATGCGCCGACCAGTTTTCGCTTGTTTTCGCTATCGCCCAACTATCGCCCCCTGTATTCCGACCGTCACTGTCTCGCGGACGTGGCCATCTGCTGTCTTGCTCCATCTCCTGCTCTGTACCTGTTGTGAACAACGCCTGCTCCGTATCGACCCAGTCGAGCAACTCGGAAAGCGTGCTGGTCACTGAGCTTGAAATCAGCCCTGAAGTACATCGCTGAGATCGCACCCCGTCCTTTCGTTTCAACGCCAACATCAAAGCAGCCGTGTCAATGAATCGCTACAATCCTTATCAAAACCCGTACGAAAGCCCGCAGCCACGAAGAGGCGGCCCCCCCAACGGGTTTGGGCCTGACAGATCACACCGTGTCGACTCGGGTGGCCCTCCTCGTGGTAGAGGGTTCGGTCGTGGCCGCGGCCGAGGTGGAGGCGGTCATCATGGAAGTCAATACGGTGGCAGTCATGACGGGAGTTATGCCTCATACGATCAAGGTCCTCCGCAAGGGGACATGGGGGGCTATAACAACAGCTTCGACTCCGCCCCAGGACAAGATTCCTTCTATCAGAATGGCAACTTCGATGCGAGCGGACCTGGACAGTATGGTCAGGGCTACAATAATTATGAAGGTGCGCTCAGTTAAGTCATGTTGAACACCGTTTTAGTCACGGCTTCGAGGCCGGTTGGAGCACCTCAGGGACCAGCTTGAGTCGGCCTGCCTTCATGCCTCGTAGCTTACATGCTACGGAGATGTTAGCCATGGCGTGAGCTCTCCTTACGGGCAACAGTCTGTTAGTCCAGTTCCGTCCAAAGCTCCCAGTCCTGCCCCGTGTCCTTTTCTACGACTGCTAGGACATCGGTTGCAACGCAGCACGATCGCGGTTCTAAGCTGAGGTCCTGTGGCGTTCCCGTAACCTGCCTCTGGCTCCGAACTAGTCAGCATCCGCCCAAACCCCTTCTTCACATTCGTACTTTGCTCGGCATTTCCAGCCATGGTATGCATGACAGTGTTCTCACCTATTGAATTTCTTCGATAGACGATTCAGGTGGTTATGATCAGGGTGGCTTTGGAGGGCGTCCTAAACGAACCCAGCGTCCAAGAGAGGAGAAGGTGGTAAATGACTCAATAATTGAGGATCGCATACAGCGAGAGCGCCCTTGTCGTACTCTCTTCATTCGCAACATTAAGGCAAGTTATGTTCGGGGTCTCGACCGAGTTCTGGCCGCCTTTGCCTGAGTTGAGCTGATCAAATGACCGGTCAATACACAGTACGAGACGAGCAGTGACTTTGTCCGCGGCTTGTTTGAGGAGCATGGCGAGATCAAGACGTTCTTTGATCTGATCGCGAACAGGGGGATGGTGTTCGTCACTTACGTGAGTCGCCCATTGTGGCTTTCCTTGTGAGTATGCGTCAATAACTTCTTGGATCTCTAGTATGATCTGCGCGCCGCAGAACGAGCAAGAGAAAGACTGCAGGGCTCGGAGATAAGTGGTCGTCCGGTAAGTTTAGTGTCAGCCATGAGGTTGGCCTCATTGCTGAGGATTCGAATGCAGATCGACGTGCATTACTCGTTGCCCCGTGATGACGGTGGCAGAGGAGCTGAGAAGGACAAACAGCAAGTAAGCCTGACAGTAGCCTGCTCGGAGAGCCGAAATCTCAATTGCTGTCCATACAGCAGCTGCAGGGCACACTGATAGTCACCTTGAAGAACTCGGCTTCAGGACAGCCGATCGATGACAACGAAGTCCGTCGCAAGTTCCAGCAATTCGGTGATGTCAAGTCTGTGAGGCCTGCGCCGGGCATTGAGTACGTAAAACAACGCAGTGGGGCGAATATCGCTGATCCTCGTGTTAGTTGCCGCTTCGTTGAATTCTACGATACGAGGGTGCGTCTTGTCCGCTTGACAGTGAGAAGATCCTGAGCGTGTATCGACAGGCATCCGATGAGGCCCATGATCGGCTACGCCACCAAGGGCTGCAAGATGGCGTAATGGAGATAGTCTTCGCAGCTGCTCCAGAGGATGACCAACGGGGTGCTTCGCCTAGGTGAGCATGGGTCGTACGTCTAGGGACCCTTCTGACGAGCTTCCCTGGCAGGCGTGAAGAACGAGGCGGATACGATCGCGGACGCGACTGGGAAACACCTCCGCAACGCGGTCGCCGGGGTGGCCGGGGTGGCGGTCGTGGCAGGGGCCGCGGTAGCTACGGAGGGGATGACTGGGATCGTCGAGGAGATTGGGGCAGAGATCGCGACAGAGAGCGAGCTCCTTATGAAGAGGATTACTCTGGTGGTCGTGGTGGCGGTAGAGGACGTGGTGGCGGTTATGGTGGCAGGTTTGACAGCCGAGGACCCGGTGGATATGGTGGACCCGGGCCGTCCAGTCCTCCTGGGCCACCGCCTCCGAGCTACGGCGGTGCTCCGCCTCCATCCTTCACCCAGGCACCCCCACCAGCTCAGGTCAGTTATCAACCTTTTCGGCAATGCTGGTGTTGCTTACTACTTTGGCGCAGCCCGTCGATGAACGTCTTGAACGTCTTGAGCAAGCTAAGAAGGTTCAGCAGGTAAGCTCACGTTCATCAGCTGTCGGCATCATGATGCTCATACCGCCCGCGTAGTTGCTTGCAGCATTGAAACAACCTGGGGCAACGCCCGGTGCCCCGGGCAATGGAGGAGCGCCTCCTCCACCGGGCATGCCACCGATGCCCCCACAGGCACCGCCCGGGGGCAACCACTACTATGCAGCACCCCCATCTATGCCTCCCTTCCCCCCTAATGCGCCTCCGCCCGCTTCAGCGCCCAATGGCTATCCAGGGATGAATCAACAAGCTTCTACGCCACAGCCTCCGCCTGCTGGTCTAGCCGGCTTGGCCCCGAACCTACTTGCTCTGCTGCAACAAAATAGCCAAGGCCAGCAGCGTTTGCAGCAACAACAGCAGCAGCCACCACCGATGCCGTATGGTATGCCGCAGCAGCAAATGATGCAGCCGACCCCGCCGCCCGGTATGCCTCAGATGCCTCCCAATACTCAGCCGAACTATCAGCAGCTCATGGCGTACCTGGTAAGTGTATACCAGATTCAAGAGAGTACCAGCGCTGACTACCGTGGCAGCAGGGACAAAAGCACGGGCAGTGACCAGACACGTCGAAGCTGGTTGGTGGTCCGCCTGCGCGCAAACTTTCAACTTATCTTATTCTTAGTTCTCATTACTGTCCATAGCTTTCTTCGTCGCCTCTGGGTGCTGGCTTTTCTACTCGGCCGAACTGTCTGAGGTTTCTGAAGTTCGCGGACGTATGAAGTATGCAGTAACTTAGTTGTTGCCGATGTTCTTTTGTCTCAGTAGTAGCTAGCTGTGACATGCGTACGTGGTGTAGGCTGCAGGAGTTGACCCATGTTCCTCCCACTGCGTCGCGGCGCGGACTTGTAGGGGTGGCTGGGGGCCTCGACGCGTCCGCTACGGGACGCGCCTGTGGCGCACCAGTCTAAGTACCACCACCTCTCCCGCATCGTCGCAATGCTCAACTTGTCCAACCTCCGCAACCTTCTGTCGCAGGTGCTTGCTCTACCCGAGTTGCACACGGTTGCCCTCTTTACCCCGGAGGGCCAACTGGTCTCGTTCGCTGCGGATCCGCACAGGCCGAAGGACAACGTACGCGTCATCGTCGGGTTGGGTGGGGAGGTGTGGAAGGAGACGAAACAGCAGGGCGTGGGGATGATCGACAGCGAAGTACGTCGTTGCCTGTTGGCTCTAGTAGATAGCTTATATGGGCTGCCTATCAGCTAGGACGCGTTGTCGTGCTGCCAATTGACGAAGAATACGATGACGCCACGGAGAATGGCACAAGTGACAAAGATCCCGTCATGCTTTTGGCTTTGAATGCTACCACATCTGTATCTTGGGATGAATTGGAATTCAAGGTGAGACCATTTGACTGCTCCAATGGCATCCACCAACGGTCTTTACGAAGGCACGAGAATTGGTGAAACACTTGCAGAAGCCAGTTTCTGAACTGCGCGGACGTCTCGCTGCTGCGCCTGTCCTGCACATCAACCCACGATCTGAACGCACAGCTCGGTGATACACGACATGTAGGCCTCACACTCTTGGGGGTGCGCAATCGTTCGCCTGTGGCTACAGCAATGATGTATGCGATGACGGCACGACAGAACATCAGGCCAACCCTCTGACAGGAGCGATGCATCTCGGCCAATGCGAGACATTGCTTTACTACCACGCCCGCTTCACTATGGAATTTGCGACCTTTTACAGCGATACTATGCAAGGAGTGGATTCGATCTTCGAGGAGAGCTCACGTCTAGCTCACATCCGTCTCGTTGCCTACCGAGTGTATCCGAACGAATATTTCTGTGTCCGTAAAGGCCATATGGATGCCACGCAGTACTGTAGCAATACAACGAGTTATTTGGACAGTTGCGGGTAACAGTGCCTGGATAGTGCACCGTTTCGGATAAACGGCCAATTTCCCGGTTACAATTTCAGGAGGGATCTGCGTCACAGCGCCCGACGCCTTCGGGACGCTTAGCTCAAGCTTGTTCGTTCGCCTCCGAACCCATCCCTCTCTGTCCCGGTCCCCGACGCGCTGCCATAGCGTCCTGCTGGTCATGCGACGCTGGTCTGCACCAAAAGTACGCGTATCTGGCCCAAGTCCTAGTCGAACATGCGCGGTCACGCGGGCATGCCGAAAATACAGCGTACAAGCTCAGCAGCAAAGATTGCTTCCAACGCAACATGGCGAGCCCACAAATCCCGTACCGCCACCCCCTAATGCGCAGCCCAACCCCAATCGTCCAGACCCTTACAAGTTGCTAGCACCGCAACTGGAACATCTCCGCCAGACACTACTCAACCTCTTGGGTTCCGCACATCCCGGGCTCTCCGAAATCGCGAAGTACTACTTCCTACATCCTTCAAAACAGCTTAGGCCTCTGCTTGTGCTGTTGTTTTCGCAGGCGACCAATGGGCTCGGTGGTGGTTGGCACCTCAAGCAGTGGGCGGCGGAGTGCGAGGGTGCGGGAGGGCGAACAGAGGAACTGGACAGACCACTCACGCGAGCGGACGTGTTGAACGACTTCAATCCCAACATGTCCGACCACACTGCGTCTTTCGAGACGTCCTTTACCGTCAGAACGCCGCGGCCACCGCGCCAGCCGCCTCTACCGCCTCCCGAGGCAACGAGCACCCATGCACCGGCACTCACGTCTCCTCTCTGCCTGCTCCCAACCCAGGTTCGCCTCGCACAGATCGTGGAGATGATTCATGTCGCTTCCCTTCTACACGACGATGTGATCGACAAGTCGCCGTTGCGCCGTGGTGTAGCTTCTGCTCCGGCGGCGTTCGGGAACAAGCTCTCCGTGCTGGCGGGTGACTTCCTCTTGGGTCGCACCAGCGCGGCGTTGTCGCGTCTCGGAGACAACGAGGTCGTTGAGCTCATTGCCAGTGTCATCGCGAATCTTGTGGAGGGCGAGATCTTGCAGCTCAAGTCCGTTCATGGCGAGGAGCTGGGTCTGAAGGGCGCACCGAGCGCGACCGAGGACTACTTCAACATCTATCTCCAGAAGACGTACATGAAGACGGCGAGCTTGATGGCGAAGGGCGTACGAGCAGCTGTAGTGCTTGGTGGGTGCAGGGAGGGCGAGGTTTGGAAGGAGGTCGCGTATGCGTATGGCCGCAACCTTGGTATTGCGTTCCAGGTATGTCTCTCTTGCCCGCACAATCTGCTAGAGACTTACCGCCAACATACATAGCTCGTCGATGACATTCTCGACTACGAGTCCGGAGAAGCAGCCTTGGGCAAGCCCGGAGGAGCCGATTTGAAGTTAGGCCTCGCGACAGGGCCCGCGCTGTTCGCTTGGGAGGAACACCCAGACATGGGACATCTCATCAAGCGAAAGTTCTCCCAAGACGGTGACGTCGAACTTGTGAGTCCACTCTGGTCTTGTGTGCTCGAATCCGAACTTGATAACTGATCATGACAATCATCTAGGCTCGGGACCTCGTGCGACGGTCTTCGGGCGTCGAGCGCACTCGCGACCTCGCGCTCAGACACGCAGATAAAGCGCGAGAGGTGCTAGCCATGCTCCCGGACAGCGACGCGAAGGGTGCGTTGGAGGTCTTGACGGAGCGCGTGGTGAAACGGACGTGGTAGTGAGAGACTATCCACGGAGCGCCAGCCACCGATACTATACACGGACGTTATATTCTCTACACCGCCCGGTAACCTACTCCCACCTCGCTCTATAGCCCGGTTTGTCTTTCTAGACGGGAATGGTCAGCTCGGGTGACTTGCCACTGAGAATTGCATGCGCCAGTGATGTTGCGGCTTGTGCTTGTCGGGGTGTCAGAGGGTACGGTTCGCATGGGCACCGTCACGGCTCAGCCTGGCTCAGTTCGTCTTTTTTTCGTGGTCTCCCAACTTCGTCCAGGCCACGACGAGCATCGCTGTCTTTGGCAAGCGTGAAGGTCAATCTCCCCTTGGATACGATCTTGAAGCAACCGGCAAGCACTGTTCAAGCTCGGAAGACAGCTCAACATGGCTAGGACGACAGCTCACAACGCACCATCCGCCCCTCGCAAGCGGGCTCAAGCCTCCAAAGTTGCCTCCGAAGCTCCAGCGGAAGAGAAGAAGATAGGTCGGCCGTCCTCATCCGGCACGCGCAAGCGAGTCAACATCGATAGCCTGGCTGCGCGCCTGGGCCCCGAAGTGGTCAAGGAGTTGGAGGCTCTGATCATCCCCGGCAGCAAGGAGATGCCGTCCTTCACAGCGCGGCAGGCCGTCCAAAAGCAGTTCAACGTGAATCGGCGACACATCTACGACTGGTACCATACGAAGGGACTCAGAGTGGCCAGAGAGGAGACCCGCGCTGAGGAGTTCACGCCGGCGCGCCCTCAGGTAATGGTCTTCTCCTCTCGTCTTCAGGACCTGGCATGACTGACATAAAGCAGAGGGAGTCACGACGCCGCGCTGGGGAGACTTCCACGCCAGACATGACCTTCGACGCCAGCGAAGATGGCGACAGTAGCTTCTCGAGCCCGAATCTCCTCTTGACGCCTGCGCAACACGGAGCCGGTCCTGCTGGTGCATACGGAGACTATGCGCCCTTCGCAAGTGCTGGCGAAGGCACTCTGAACACTTGGTACTACTACTACGGCCCTCCTGCCTCTGGCCGGCCGGAGTTCCAAACCAAGCAGCCATACGTGACGTCCACAAGCACCACGCCTATCATACCTGCTACTGTGAAGACTCCGTCGCAAGGTGGTTTGGGAAGCTCTGGTTCTGGTCAGACACTGGAGGCCGCAGAAAGCATCCAGTACGCGGGGCGCTCTGCAGCTCATGAAGAAGACGAGAACGTCGAACCGGGCCTACCTCCGGATCTCTCTGGTTTACTGTCTGGCTCCGAACGGCAAGCTCTCTATGACAGTCTCTCTGGCATTCTGGGACCTCCGAACGGGTTCGAAGAATCTGTCGGCACATACAAAGCATATATGCAGCGCCAAAGCCAAATTTACTATGAGAGTCTCTTGCCTAGTCCTGCGCCGTCTTCGCTCGTTGGCAATTACGCTTCTGCAACCGCAAACCCTTCCATTCTGCGCGCTTCGCAGACTGGACTAGGCATTGGCTCGCTCGCTCAGCAGAACGTTCCTGGCTCTATTGTCCCCGCACCGTACACCATGCAACCACTCGTCCTGCCCCTGGCTGCGCATGGGACTTCTCAGTATCAGCAAGACGAGACTTGGAAGCCGAGCGGCGGATCTACGCCCGCTAACTCGAGCACTGGTCCCCCTTCCCTTGGCTATCCTGAGACGCCGTCTTCCGCGAGTGTGACTCAGTCCAGCTTCGGCACTCCCCATGGCTTCGCGCACGCTGGCACCGCCCTCGAGCTCGGCGATATCCTCGAGAGTCCGCTCCTCAGGTCCCGCAACCCGAGCTCGGTCGGGCATGCGCTGTATGCGGTCAACCCTGTCCAGGCCCATCCGTGGTACCCCGCTCATGCGTACGTGGAGATGGTTGGACATCAGGCTGCGAACCCTGTCTATCACCCTGCTATGCCGGCTCGTGTCCCGACTTGGCAGCCTGCGTATATGCCACCGGTTCCGACCGTCTCTGCGGCCTCTACGTCGGGTGGTCAATGGGAGCGCGGGCACTTCATGGCGATGTTACAAGATGCTATACCTGCGCCTGCGGAGTCTCCGGCGATGAATCAAGAGATGAACAAGAACAAGAAACAAGACTCAGCTGGGCAACACACCAGCCGGACGAGGACTGAGTCTCGCGGGATGTGAGGCGCAGACGTCAAGTGCCCATCCCCAAACATCGTATCTCGTCAACCCCTTCCGACTGTCTCATGGTCTGTTATCCTCGGATGTTATTACGCGGTATCCTTCGCTTGCCTTTCGTCGAATTAGGGTATGTCTTCATAAAACTCGTCGTATGGTTTCTTTGGCCCTCATGGTTACAGGAGTAACCTTGGCCGTTATACGATTTTTCTCTCGAGCTGTTCTTTCTCCTCTTGCACTGTACTAGCGGACATGTCCTTCATTGGGCGTGTGTTCCTCGTAGTGTCTATTGTAATGTCGTCCAACGATAATGTCAACATAGGATTCGTTTGTACGGCGCTGGTACCGGCCGTTTGGGCACTGTTGCCGACGATATGTGAGTGTGATTCCGCTCCTATTCATATGGTGCACTCAACTTGAAGGTGCACCGTGTCGATGTTCCTCACGCATGCGTTCATGCTTCTACGCTGCATAGGTCGCGATGCGGCAAGGCTGCGGAAGATCCACCTTCACATTTCGTTTCGCTGTTCGCGAGCGTCGGGTGCGTTCTTGTCGTCATGATGCACATGATACATTGCCCACTCAGGCAGGCGACATATCGTATGCGTCAAGTACTTCGCTTCTCAACTGTCCATGTTATATGACTATGGAGCATCATCAGTTCGGTGACCGGCTCGCGCTTCTGGTACGGATGTCGATGCGTATAAAAAGCTGATGATCATCGTCGTAGGACTCTCCTCTCTCCTCTCTATGACACTCGACTGCTCGCCCCCTTCGCAACTCGTATCCGGATAGTTGCCATATCCGCCAAGTACTGTAGTGGCAGCATGTGCGTCTGGGCTCCGACAACTTGTCCTTGGCTCGGCTGCGGCGTGACAAACATGGTGACCGGTCCCCCGGATGATGTCTAGATCGGTCTTCGTTGCCTGTTGGGTCCCCTGGATTGGTTGCTCCGTGCTGCCTATGCCTCCGGAGTCCGAGCCCGATGAGCATAGCATAGCAACCTTGGTACGTTGCTATTCTGCATTCTTACTGCAGCCACACTCCAAAAATCCTTTCCACAGTTTCCACAACAGAGACGGTCCTCATGCGCCCCATCACTGTCAGACTCTAGGGCCAATTACCTTTCGCAGCGACGCGTCCCGCATGTGATCGTCGTGCTACCACGCGTTTAGGCTTCAGAGCGGCGGAGCGCTCGGATGACCAGCCCCGTCTCTCGTCTCTTCCGCCATATGGTCCCCTCGTTCTGCCCTGGCTAATCACCAGTAACGTCTCTTGGCTGGGAACATGAGAGGCACCTCGCAGGCAACCCTATGACCCAGAATGCCGGTGGTGATCGATATTCCTATTGACAGCATCGTGATGCTAGTGGCGATGCGCTCTATAGGACTTGACTGCAGTGTGTGCGCAGGCCCATGACGAGGGCGCTGCAGCGTGGACAGTTGCGGGTGCACAGCTTATAAGGACGCGTCGGCCTGGATAGTGCCCCTCCAACCCTGCTGTCTGCCAGTGCTCGACATCCGCTCCTTCTTTTCCCCACTTCATTCGTCCTTTACCAACCATGCTCTCCGGGGCCCTGTTCACGGCTTGCCTTCTCGGCACATTCGTCGCCTCCGCGCCTGGCGCACTGTCTCTAGTGCTCAACAGGAGGGCGGTAGCCGGCCCTACCATTGACCAGGACTTCCCCGATCCGGGCCTGTTGCGCAACTCGGATGGTGTATGGTACGCCTACTCGACCAGCTCTGGGGGCAAGAACATTCCTGTGGCTAGGTCCACGGACTTCAACACTTGGACCATCGTCGGTGAGGCGTCATTCTCCTTCGCGTACTTGCTGTCTGTGTTGAATGGCCGTTCGGCGCGTCCTAGGCGATGCCCTCCCGGACGCTGGTGGCTGGGTTGACTCCAGCGACTCCGGCCTCTGGGCCCCTGACGTCAGGGAAATTTCCACTGGGAACTACGTGATGTACTACAGTGTTAAGCCGACTTCTGTAAGTCACTTGTAGTATGCGCACCTTTGACGCTCAAGCGCTCACCACTGACGCTTCCGTGCTGCCAGGCGGCTCACCGTTGCGTTGCAGCCGCTACAGCCACCTCGCCGACTGGCCCTTTCACGGCGCAGAGCGGCCCCCTCATCTGTGATGACAGTGAAGGTGGTGTTATCGACATCTCCGGCTTCGAGGCGCCCGGCGGGGGCCTCTACGTCGTCTGGAAAGTCGACGGAAACTCTATCGGCAGCAGCAACACCCCGATCAGGTTGCAACACGTCGGCGCGAATGGCTATACCCTTAACGGCGACGTGTACACTCTGATTGACCGTGACGCCGCCGACGGCCCGCTGGTTGAGGCACCTTCTCTTGTTTACTGGGACGGGTGCGTAAATGATGTAGGTTCAGTGGTGTGGGATGCTCATGACAGTTTGTGTAGATGGTACTACCTCTTCTTCTCGTCGAACATCTACTCTTCGACAGCCTACGACATCTCGTATGCCGTCGCGCAGAGCGTCACGGGCCCGTATACCAAGGCCCAGTCGCCAAACGCGCCCTTCCTCGTCACCGGCGATGACGGACTAACCGCGCCCGGTGGCGCAACTGCCATTAACGTCCTCGGTCAGTCCGACCTACCACTCCAACTGTTACGTCCGCTCATATCTCCGTGTGTCCGCTTTGCCTTATTATGCAGACCAATACGTCAATATGGTCTTCCACGCTGATCTAAACGGCCAGAACATCGATGGCGGCCGCGGCATGTACACCGCTGCCAGCATCTGCCTGAGCGGGGGTGTGGCTAAGGTTTCTTGCTGAACGATGTCGACTCGCGGGGGCCCTTTCAATTAATGTTGAGCGGCCTCCGGATGTATAATAGGAGACTCGCGACGTAAATCTTGGGTAAAGGTAATATGGAAGTTTCACGGAACGAGGGATGCGCACAGGTCATTCTTCGCTTCGTCAATTATGCATATTCTTTTGGAAGGGCGACGCTCGACGGAGAGGCGGCGAAGTGTCGGTGGGAGAGGGAAGATGCGTGCTTACTCAGAGGCATGTGTGTCGCAGACAGTCCCACAATCATCATGACAATTACAATGGCTGGGATGATGCCTTGTAAATACGGGCCGGGGAAGCATACGCTGAGGGAAGATCATGGTCCTTCCGATGAATACAGACCATATGCTCAGGGGCACCAAGTACATGTTATTCCAGTACGTCACGGAGCCGATTGGTGCTCGTCAGTCTAAACGTTCCTTCGAACCGGGCTTATGCTGTGCAGTGCTACTATAATCACCCGTGTTTTCTTCAGGCAGACTGTATGTGAGCAACGAAGGTCAGATGGTTGGCCGACGCGCCAATGACATTGCTATATGCACGTTATTTGAACCATATTGTACTTCGTCCAGAGACCGTATTTTTGAACCTCGAGATAAACACTGCTTCCACCGAGGTCCACCGGTGCCATTATGTTCGATCGTCGGGTTGTTCCACTCCCTAGGCATGGAACCGTCGATGCATGGACCCAGATAACCACGGTCATTCCATTCGTTGACATCCAGCGGAGGTCGGTGTGGACGACATTGACACCGTGTACCACTATAACTCCAGTCTGACGAACAGAACTTTCCATTTTCACACATCTCTGCCATACTGCCCTACACGTTCAAAGCATGGCGGATGCCGTCACGTCCTCTGCCAACCGCTGACGTTGGGCGCGAAGCGTGCCCATCGCGCGTGGTCGTGCCTCTTCGTGCCTTGAGGTTCGGGCTTCGCTTCATGACTTGATCACATATGTGTCCGCTAGTAACTTGTCGTGCGGTCTCTGCATGCGTAACACTGACTCCAGCTCGACCTTCAGTGTTACATTGACTCGGAGGGCGCCCGCAGCTCGCGGTGTGACGCCTGTCTATTCCGAGAACTGGCCGGATCTAATCAACGAGCGTCGAATCCGAGGACGCACAAATTTGAACTCGCACCTGGAAACACTCGGGGTTGTGAGCGGGAAGAAGCACGCTTCGGTGCAATATCCCATTCATAGTCGGGCGGTTCGCTTGGAACGGCGTCGACCATCGAAAGTTGACCATTGAATAGCCACCTGAGACGCGGGTGTCATGCGCTCTCTGATCCAGGCCCAAGGGGATGTCTGCAGACACGACACGCTGCAACATCGCTCGAGGAAAAGAGGGGTCTGACCAGGGCCGGCGACAAGCACACCATAGCCTGAAGGTTACGATGACAGAGCCGATTGAAAGTTCGACGCTACCGCGGCAGTATAGAGGGCTGCTTCTCGCTGGAGGATCGAGCACTTCATGATCCGCGGCGTCTACCGTGGATCGCGTTGCAGAGTGAATGGGTAGGCCAGGCCACTGCGGAACACAATCGTGGTACTGGTATCGAGATATCGATGTCAGTCGGAGGGTCTCGAGGACGCATCGAGGCAAGCAGAACGCAAGAATCCAGCATAGGAAGAGTCGACCGAAGCGCTCTGCATGGGTTGCCAGAAGCTCGAGGCGACCGCACACGAAGGCGAGAAGCTGGTTTTGAATGGCTCAGAGACAGGGAAGCGGCAGAATCGATATCTTGGTGAATGCGGCGCGATCGTCCATTCAACACTAGCTAGCGCGGGAGGGCGATGGATCGTAGGTCGTTCCATAGTCGATGTACACGTTCGATGAGAGTTGACTTCCCTTGGGGAGTGGGTGATCACCTGCCAAGCAGCAGGTTGAGTCCTATTGAAAGAGCAGGTCGGCAGCCAGGGGAGAACGAGAGAAGCATAAATGCTCAATCAGCCTGGTGGTTCAAGACACATTCGTCAACGGAAGTGGAGACGCAAGTATGCATAGTTGCAGAACGCACAAACCTTCTACAGCCACCGACGACAACGCGCCGTCCCGGTAACGACTGGCTGTGCCCGTTCGTAGTGGAGACCACATCTAGCCGCCGAGTATGATCCCAGCCTAGAGCGGCTCGTTTCAAGGATGAGATAACGGAGATGAAAGGCTTCTCCATCCTTATCTTCATAGCATGGTTCAAGTATTGGTCGTGTGTTTGAAAACGATGACGAAGAGCTGAAACAGCTGACTTGGTCAGCCATTTCCAACAGGTACATGCCGACCTACCTGGCCCCCAGGGTTTCGTATCCTCGTGCGTATCAAGGTTCGAGCGTCCAGGAAACCGTAACTTCTCTGAAGGCTTTCAGGGATTGTCGGTGTACGTTGGCGGGTTCGTGTGGTCGTGGGATTCCTGCGGTACAGTCCTGCCAAAGTGAATTCCAAACAGGGTTCAGACGTCATCATTATGAGCTGCGAAAGTCGCGATATCGACGCGAAGTTTGACCGGTATTTTTCACCTGTAGCAGCTACATCTTCAAATATCAAGGGATCCCTGGGGAGCCCGTCGTATGGGCTGACCCTATACCGATAAGGGCGGCGTGCCAGTGACAGCGGCTGGTGTTGCAATACAGCCAGAAGGGAGAACATCGCGCGCGGCTCGGACGCTGGAAGGTCAGGAAGACCAACACACGTTAGCCTGGACCTGTCTCCACCTCGCTGTCCGTTAACCTCAAGATGTCTTGGCTTCCGCTCTGGCTACGGACGGCCGGACGCAGATGGCTGCGGGCGGATATGACTGGAACAGACAATCTGAAGTCAACATCGCTCCAACATACAGGCTGTTGCATGCGGTGCGTGTCGGAGGGAGGTTTCATCCCGAACCGTGCCCGAGAGTTCAACACCGCGCAGAGCAACGGACGCCCCGGTGGCAGTCAGACTACTGTATACTGATGAACTCACCGATGATGCACCAGAACATCCGAGCGTTGCCTGGAACGCCGACGACACGCGTGTCAGCGTCGCGAGTATCGATGACGAGGGGAACACGCTTTCGATGACGCGTGGACTGTCGGGCTTCAGCTGGAGGGCTTTCGTTCAGCCTCGACAACCACCGAACCACGTAGATCACAGACCTACTTTCTTTCAAGCCCTTCGAGGATATCCTGATCAAACCCCGATCCATCGTGCCGTGCTAGTCTTTGCACATGTTGTCCTTCGCAGACCAACCAGCATGGCACGGGCGCGTCGTGCATCAGGATCGAGCTGGATTGTGCCTGGAAATGTGGCCCGCCTCTCTTCGGCGATCGTCTGCATCAATAGCAAAGTCCTAGCTCCGTTGCGGCGCATCAGGACGGAGTATCCTTGATCGGCGGGGTCACAAGCGCAGTAGCTCGGGCGATGACGCACGCCGTGCGGGATCCCGAGATTGAACATCTCATGTCCGTCCGGACATCGCCTTGAAGGAAAGATGATCAGTCCGAGGCAGAGTGCTCCGGAGGCTGCTGTATCACGCACTATTCGATCACTATCAGCGACCCACTGGCAGAGCAGTTGGAGGCGTAGGAGATGAACCTGCCACCCAGTATGTGACGCAACCGTGTTTGTTTTCTTTTACAAACTGCGTTCGAGGCTGTGCATGTTCATCTGCGAAGCTCGCAGATGTATTCCTGTTCGGATAGTGAGGCGCGGCATAGATAAGAGGGCGGCGTTGACTTACCAACTGACATCATGACGACCACAATGTCCGCCTCATAGCAATGCCACTAAGTACTGATACTATATCAGCTATGTGGCAGACCACAGCACACGAGCGGCCGCGTCATGGCGAGCTTCTCTCGATAACAGTCGCAGGTGCATCAACTGAGGCGACTTTGCATCACTTTGTGCCGTTTGCGGCAACACGCGTCCGAGCGAGAGGTCGTGTAGCCTGCCTCGCGGTGTCCGCCTTGCACGCCAGCGCGTCGCAGAGTGCAGCGTGCCGGCCAAGCTCGCTGTACCTGGTGGAATCTCCGCAGGACGGAGCCTCATGTTCGTGGCTCTGGATCAGCGCGAATTCGAGAACAGCGCGTCGCTGGACAAGGCGCACTCACGAATGGGGTTAGAACCTGCTGTTGAATGCAATCACGCGCTGTGGGACAACATAGCGTCGTACAAATCCACCTAACTTGTAGGTTGTGCCGCATACACGCGATACACGTGTGTGGACCAGCCGTAGAGGAGCACAAAGATAGCAGGCACCGTTGTTGAGTCGCTGCTGTTCGCGCAGCCTAGAATCCGGCCACCTTGCCGTTCATGAGCGGGAAGCTCAGGCCAGCGGAGCGGCAACTGCACATCGGTGCTGGACAACGCCGCATATGCTCACTCAGCTCCCGGATCTCACAAAGGGCGCACCCAGGACAGATTAGATACGAGTCACCGAACCGTCGAAAGCCCGGATGCTGTGTATGTCTGAACGTTGAACTCTACTATCGAATGAGACCCCGGCCTTCTGCGAGTCTCGAGTTGTCATCCGAAAGACAGCGAGGCCGAGCAGCTGGAGAGTTTTGCATACCGAAATGCGCCCGACATGACACTCACCGATGAATTTCGACTGGTATTCTTGGATTTTCGGGGTACGGCGAGGGATGCGTCTGACATGATCGCCGGGGACACTCCTGGGATCAGGCAACATGGTACGCGCGTCAGGGAGGCGAACAGCCAGCTCGCGGCGTGCAACGCCAGACATCCCAGTTTGTCAGACAGCCTGGGATACGAAGGCAAAGGGTTCCCGGTGGGATCGAAGCGCGAGACGCTTGTTCCGCGAAAGGTTACGCGGTAACACCGGACTGCGTAATACGAGGTCTTCGGGAGCAGACGCTGTGAACATTGACGGATGGGTCTACCCAGCGAGCAGATACCAGGGAAAGATTACGATACTGGACAGCTCGTCGGACCCGGACCCTGTGCGCCACTGAGAAAACCGACAAATGCGGGCGAGGAGGATCGCGCTGGATGAAGGTTCGCTCGGGCTCTGAGTGGCAAAACAAGCATCAGAGCGGGACAGTTCATCATGAAAGCGGCGCCCTGGTACTCTTGGGTTCGATGGGGTGAGTGCGTTGGCGCGAACGCGTCGACAGACGACGATGATGAGGGATCTCGCCGGGTCTTGTTGCGAGTCTGGATGGCTTAGCGTTGGTGTGACGGACATGAGGCAGCGTCCTGGGGCGATAACTGTGTGGATGATGGTATCATAGCATCATGAATACAAGACGGACAGAGACAGAACTGGATTGAATGAGGATAGCGCACGAGGAGGATACGCGGGTGGGAGGGCTAGGGAGGGAATGGAGGGCTGGGGCGACACGCCGCGGGCGGGTGGTTGGAAGCGACGAGGGAGGACGGTCAGCAGACGGGCACGCTCTGGGCCGCTGGGGGGGAAGGCAGCGAGGGCAGCGACTCGCCGCGAGGGACGACGGCGCAGGGCACCGCTCGGCCACTCCCGAAGCGGGCCACGCTGCCATATTTAGGTAATCGCTACTTATCGGCCAATTGGCGGCGATGCATTAGCCGCCCAGCGAAGTCGCGGAAACGAAGGAAATAAGGAGACAGCCGAGCTCAGAGTGGCGTCGCCCTCCAGCCACATATCCCCTCCCCGTCAACGCGTCTCCCCTCCCCTCCCCTCCGCCGCCCAGCCCCCGACCGATAGCAAGTCCCGTCCGGTCGCACAGCGTCGCCTCGAGGCACCCTACATCATACATGAATGTCGCGTGGGCCGGAGTGCACTGCAGTTCTGCCTCTTTTCTCACACCGGCTCAACCAAAGGTATAAGCTTCTCCCACTCGTCACCCGCCCGACCCGCGCTGACCGTGCATACTTCACAGCTCGCCAGCTCGCCACCCAACGTCCGAACCCCCATGGAGCGACGTGGCCGCTCCCGGGATGTCTCCCCCATCGCGCTCGCCCGCAAAGCGAACGAAGACGCGGTCCGAGCGCGAACAGCAGCGCTGACACAATCACCATCTAATCCTCATTATCTCTCCCCACACGACGCGTCGTTGCCACCCAAGCCACGCAAACGCGCCACACCTCCCGACAACATGGCCACCCCTGCACACCCAGTGGCATCCTCCTCCCGTCTGCCACCCACATCTTCCTCCCGTCCGCCACCCGCACCTTCATCCTCGCTATATCCTCCTCTTGCTGATCCCGCAGACTCGCCGCCTTCCCGAACCAACTCCTCCAGCACCGTCGCGTCGGTCTCGCCCGAACCCACCCCGCTTGGTCCGCTGACCCCTCCGGACTACATTGATCCGTTCTACAAACATTATTACCACTCACCTTCAGCCACAGTGGATTACTTCGACCGCCCGCCCTCTCCACCTCGGTCCTTGAAGGACCAGATGCAAGTCGCATATGCCCTCGACGACATGCACTTGGCCAAGGTCCTCTACCTCAGACTCCAAGGCGTCGAGGTCACTGGCGACGACGACCCTCGCATAGCTGCCGTCAAGGACGAGGACTTCTCCACGTCGTTTGTCCCGTGTGGCAAACTCGAGTTGGACGAGAATGTGGCCCGTCGATGTCGAGAAGAGGAGCGGAGGGAGCGGGAGAGAAGAAAGCGGGCGCAGCGGGAGGCGAGGCTACGCGCATGCGAGCGTATATGGGAGGTCAACGCTGCATGGTTGCGAGAGGAGAGTGCGAAGGTGGCGAGGCGGAAGGAAGAGCAGGCGTCGTGGAGAAAGCGACTGTCGAGGGAGGCTAGGGAACGCGAGCGTGAGCGTGAGAGGGAAGCGAGAGAGCGTGAGCTCGAGACGCTACGCCACACCAGACAGGTGCGGTTCAGCGCCCTGACACAGCGGCCATTACTCGATTACAGCACCCTGTCCCACGAGCGCTCCTCCCAGCGACCCTCACCATCCCGCTCCCTCGAGGAGGACCCCCTGCAATACTCGCTCATGCCATGCAACATCTCCCACCATTCCCCGCCTACCCCCCACAGCGTCTCTCCTCCCGATCACAACTCTCTTACCCTCCAGCGCCTTCAGCACGAGTTTGCGCTGAGTCTCAGCCGCACGGTGCGTTTCGCCGAGGTTGTGGCCAGCATGCACGGTCCGCTGTTCCCGAAGGACGATGCCCCGACCCATCGATCGCAGGCTCGCATGAGCCGATCTCAGCGGGAGCTCTTCGACAGCCTGTTCGACTCGGATGACCGCGAGGACGAGCGCGCGCTCGCCAAGGGGAAGGCACGAGAAGGTCCGAGGGCGAAGCGGGCAAGCATGCAGGCTGAAGCCATTGGGCGGGGATGCGTCGCATGCTCATTGGGCACGCGATCTTCATCGTCCGTCCCTGGAACCGGGTCGGCGATCTCCTCATCTGCATCGACCATCACCCGGTCCAACTCTTGGTTCTCCTTCGGTAGCCGTAGTTCAGTGTCCACCGCTCTAACGACGCCTTCCTCCTCCCTGCTCTCCTTCAAGTCCCCCTCCCAATCGTTATCGCCTATCTTGCCGTCCTCTGTCCTCCACACGGAGCCGGAGTCGATTAGACACTGCTGCCATCGCGCCCTTGAGCGGGTCCCTACGTCCGACGACCCATTGCGCCCGGCTGCCTCTGCCTCTGCGAACCACCAGAGGGAAGCAGGGGATGCCACACCCAGCCGTGGCCGTGCTCGCACACGAGGCTCCGGCCGGCTTGCTTCCATACCGGAGTTGCAGTTGGTAGAAGACGGGCTGGTGAAGCGAGTAGGCCGCTCAGTCTCGACGCTCATGGACATGGCGGCGCAGTTCCAAAGGGCATACGTGAAGGCCACGCTGTTCAGCGTGGGCACCGACTTCTCTCGGTCCCGCTCTGACTCCCGCGGCAGCTCCGGCTCCCGCTCGCCTCCCCGCTCTCCCTGGCGGACCCGGCGAGCCTCTGCACCTCCGCTCATCACCACGCGGCCTGGCAAGCTGCGCCCAGAGGGCTACCGCGCACTCGTCTTCGACGTGACCGTCCTGCTCGGTGCCGCGGCGGACGACGAGCTCTCGGGCGCGCCGCACCCGACGCGCACGCTCATCCCGCTTGCGCTGCGCCTCCCCGGCGCCGAGGGGAGCCCGTGCCACGGCCGCGTCTTCCCCGCGCCCGCGCAGCCCCCGCGCTCGCCGTTCCGCGCGGCGTCGCCGCAGCCCGGGACACCGAGTCACCCGCGGCTGCGCCCCGTCGCGAATCCTGTGCTGCTCCGCCTGCAGGCGCTGCAGAATATCTGCGCGGTGCGCGCGCTCACGTGGGAGGGCCGCCCGCACGAGGGGCGCATGTGCGCGGGCAAGGAGAAGCTCGTCGGCATTGCGTGGGAGGGCATCGGGCGGAGCAGCCTCGGGTGGGAGGTGACCGCGGTGGTGTGTTAATATCGGTGTCGGTGACATACTTTGGGGGTGGACTTTTGGTTCTCTTGCATGAGGCGCGGACTGCGATACTGCGACTCCGCCGCTCTCCCTCCCCCTCCGCCTTTCTACTGGCTGTCGTATAGTTATCACTTAGGTTAATGCTAATCATGTCTGCCCGTATTGACCCCTGCATTGTTGTATCGCCCGCATGCATTGTAGATATCCATGTTTCATAGGAATTTATACCCTCGTGGTCTCATTATGTCTCATCCATGGGTTTGATTCGTGCTGAGGCCTGTCACCAGCAAGGCTCTGCCGCCTGGTTCGTGACGAGGTGAATATATAGGATATCACTATGTGTGGTATGAAGGACAGCAAGAATAAGATACATGCGGTTCACCGGTTCGCTTCAGATGCGTCTCTAATGAACCAAGGTCCCACTCGCTCAATAGGACTAACTGCGTCCCACATCTGCGAGCCACCGCCCCTTCCCCGTTGGCCGAACATCGCTGGTCGCCGGTTAAACGTCCCCCGCATGCCTGGTTGTTGGAACTGCGACACACCCTGCATATTTCCACCCGACAGCATCACGCTCCCGCCACCCGCGCCGCCCAGAGGCGGCATGGGCTCGTAGCTGCCCGGTTGTGGGCGGGAGTTGCCCATCGCGCCTGGGCTCTCCGATCGTTGCAGGAAGGGCGAATGCCGCCTGTCGAGCACGGCGAGCTCGCGCGCCTCGTCCGCCAGCCAGCCGTTCGCCTCTGCCGAGGCGCGGTCGATCCCGAGGAGCTTCCGCAGCTCCTCGTTCTCCTGGCTCAGCCGTGCGATCTCCGCCTCCCGCTCGAGGGCCCAGTCGTCCCGCCCGAGCAGGCTGTCGAGGAGCTCTTCCTCGCTGGGCCCGCCTTCGGATGACGGGCCCTGTTCTTGACTATGGTCGGAGGGCTCTGGGTCTTCGCCGCTCAGACTTCGGAGAAGGGCGCGGAGATTTCGTGCGAGTTGAGAGAGGGACTCGGTGACGGCGGTGTTGCCGGACAGATCCGCTTGTATAAGGGACGTCTCGCGTGCCATGATGAGACTCTCGTAATGTTGTGCGAGTGTGAGCTCGTGTCTTTGCGAGGCCAGCTGGTAGACGTAAGCATCAGACAATGAAAAGTCCGTATACAGGACCGGGCACATACAGCGTGGCTTCGAAATTTGGACATGATGGTCTCCATGGTCTGTTCATACTCTTTTAGGAGCAGGCTGAGCTGCCGGTTCTCATGCAGCAGCGAGTGGTTTTCGATGATAATCTGCGCGTTTGCCCGCTCCAGTTCAGACTCGAAGACCTCTGCAGCCGGGCACAGCGACTGAGCTTACGTCTAGCAGCATACGATACGTGTCACACACCTCTCGAAAGATCGACGTTGAACCGCCTGAGAGACACCCCGCTTGATACATGGGCAGCTTCGTCCTAGATCACTTCGCCTTTATGACAATGCAGCTGCCGCGACGCGGGGGTGCCCACGTACCTTCAGCGTGCTGGCCTGTGTCCGGAGCGCGTTCGAGAGCTTGAGGTTATGCGCGTTCTGCTCGCTCAGCTCGTGGAGGAGCTGCCATGCACGGACCAGGTCCGTGTCGGTGTCGTGGTACATGGTGAAGAGGGTAGCCAGGGTGAAAGACTGGGGGCGACTGCTCAAGCCGAGCAGTACACAGTGGCCGCAGCTTCTGAGAGGCGCTTCGAGACTGGTCACATTGTCTATCAGGCTTCTCTTCTCACTGAGAACACACGCGATACTCACGAATGTCTATGCTGTACTGGCAGTACAGGTACTCGCTAGCGTTGCAATGCTTGAAGTTGTCGCTGGTTGCGCGCTTGGCAGGCTGCGTACCGATTGACGCGGGCAGCCTCAAATTGCTATTTACGGTAGGTTGGATAGTGTCCCGACATTGTCCGTCCAAACAGCCAGTCGACACGGGTCCGTCAGTGCATGCAACGGCGCCGCGCTTGGATAGCCAGCACTGCTCCACGGAATGCGTGCGGTTTCTCGCAATCCACTGAGTAATAAATGAGGCAGACAGGCGACCCGCGCCGCCTTGCAGGCTTTTCTGTGTTGATTATTTATTGCGGAATTGGCGAGATAGTGGCGTGCGAAAGGGTTCTGCGACTGATGCCTGGGTGCAGAGGACGGCTGCTGCTCAGGCTCTTTCGCTCACCGTCTCCTGGCTATCTTCTGCTGTACAACACCATCCCCTCATTCGTTCCTCCTCCAAAGGCTCCCGCCCGCCTAATATTACGACTGCCCCTTAACCCCCGCCGCTGCCCGACCCGTCGTCCTGGTCCGACCCGTCAGTTGTCATCAACTCGCCCCCATCACCCCTCGACTACATCGAGTCGTCCAACTGCGTAGCCATGGCCACTTCCCTCTCCCAGCTTTCGGCGTGTGTCACACGCATCCTCTCCCTTACGGGCTTCCCGAAGGAGCTCAAAACGAAGGACATCCAGGCGGCGTTCGCCGATTGGGAGAACGTGAACGGGGGATTCAAGATTAAGTGGATTAACGACACGAGTCTCTTAATCGTATTCAACGATGCTACAGCCGGTGAGTTATTTCTGGGCCACATGTCTCCCCGAGGAGAGGTTGGTCGATGAGCGTCGGCGTCGAAACTGACCCACTTCACCTGCACAGCCAAACGCGCTTACCTCCATGCATTGGCGTACCCTCCTGCCGCCTTCAACTCCCCTAACTCGACGCAGACGGCGGTAGTGAAGCCATATGACGGCCCTGACGCTCAGGAAGTGATCAAGCATGTCAACACGCGCCAGCACAACGGCAACGGGCGCGGTCACAACGTCCGCAACTCCGTTTCGCACAACCGCGGCGTGTCTGTGAGCCAGCGGGCGGGGAACAACAACGCCAACGCGAACGGCTCTCCGCGCGACCGCGAGCCCTCGCCTACACTCCCGAACCTCCCCTCCCACCCGACTCTGAACGCCCTCATTTCGTCCTCGCTTGGCAGCGATGTTACGTCCGTCGACCCTACCGTAAATGACCCAGCGGTTGTCGTCGCAATGCCCGACCACGGTGCCCCGCGCATCGGCGACCCCGGGAAGAGGATGTTGGGTGCTGCGCTGGGTGTCAGGCACCCCGGCCTCCCCCCTCGTGTCGTAAGCAACGGTATGGCGGAGATGCAGCGGGCGATGGGCGAGCTGATTGTCGCGGAGTAAAGAAGCTACCTCCCGGCAGACAAGAATATACGGGCTCAGGAGGATTCGGATTGGTATGGATGGCAATGGAGCTGCGAAGACTGGCATCGGTCGAAATCGTTTGTCGTATCTTCTGCACACATTCTGCGACAATGTCGTCTTTTCGTGTTACTCTCTCGACTAATCACTGGGCGCGGGGCATCCTGCGGTGTTGTTACGTTCCCTTTTATTCATCCGCTTCCTCACGTTTCTACATTGAATCTGTAGGATAGGCTAGTATTGGTCGGCAGAACCGGCTGCAGCCGTGCGTTGTAGTGCGAATTCTATACGCGGTATTTGCTACGACCCTGGCTCCGCCTATAAGGAAACATGCCAAGGGATGTTTACAGTCCACTTGCATCCAATGTTGTACTAGCTACAACGTGCCTACTGTAACTTTGCAACGCACGAGGCTCGGCGATGCACACGAACAAATCCAAGCATTTTCGTTTAGCATGCCAGCAAGGTGTATGCGTGCGCCTTAGTAGCTGTCGGCATCATCCATAAGTGAGTATGGTACATACTATGCTACCCATGAAACAAATGAAGCTGCCACTGGCACTAGCTTACGGTGAATGAGACTATGAAGGAACAGACCACTCATGTTCTGCACACACATTCCCGCCATGCGGTGTGGACGTAGAATAGGCAATTAATGGCAATCTCATAGGCTTGTTGGACGAGCAGAGCAAGTTGAGTTAGCTCACTCGAGGCGCTCCCCGATCGCCATCTGAGATCTGGTATTCACCGAAGATGTGCTTCCGAGTGATTGCCCACTGAATCCACGCGAAGTTAGACAGGTCGCAGACGGTCTCTGCGAGATTTCTCAACGCAATTGCTTTATGTTCAATGGTGGTACTTTGCGATGCTGCACAGTGCAAGACCAAGTTCGGTGTTGGGGAGAAGGCGGTACCGGTGTGCCTGCCCCATCTCGATCGTCACGCTACGTAAAGACACGTGGCCCGTTGTGGCGATGGCTTGTACGGTACCGGCCATGCTCAAGCCGCACGTCCCCATCTTCACCTCGTCGCGAACTACGCCCGTATGTCCCTCTCCTCAACTCCCAGCTAGCTGCTTGCTCAAGTTCTGCAGCTGCCGGAGCGAGTCCGTAGCAGACGACCACCATGTCGCTCAAGGCGTTGCTCTACGCCTACATTCTCGGGGGAATCACATTTATCCCGCTCCTGGTCCTGGGAGCCATCTGCTACACGGTCTACACGGCGGTCCCAGTAGAAGAAGCTGAGGCCAAGAAAGCCCCAGAGCCAGTCGAAGCGACAGACACTCCTCCGGACCCCCCGTCGACTACCGCGGCGCCGTCTCCATCCGATGTCAATGACGCGCCCAGGGTACGCAAAGGCTGGCTTACCGTCCGAAGGACCTTCGAAGAACAGCCCTCGGACTCGTCCTACGTAGACATGGTGCGTGGCTTCCTCGATGCGCGGTCAAAGGACGCACGTCGGTCGCGCCCCAAGGACATGTGGTACGTCGTCCTCAAGGGAAAGGTCCTCTACCTATACGAGGACGAGAGCATGACCGAGTGCGAGGCTGCGATCGAGCTCACCGGGCACGACGTCGTGATCTACCCCGAGGGCCTGCTCGACGGCGAGCTGTTCTCACGGCGGAACGCGATCTGTTTCAAGCCGAAGGTACCGCCTCAGAGCAAGGAGATGCCCAGCGTGACAAAGGAGATGAAGCTAGGTGAAGAGAACGTCGAGGAGAAGCTCGAGGAGACCAGTGGCAGCTCGAAATCGAAGCAGCGGCAGCGGGAGCAGATCTTGGAGGCTGAAAGGCGGAGGGAGGAAGCGCGGGATCAGGCACTGGACTTGTCGACGCCGTGGTTCCTATTCGTCAAGAACGTCGTGGATATGGAGGACTGGTACCATGCGCTCGTGCATGCGTCGGACAACCCAGCGAACTCGGGTACGCTGGCTCCGCTCGAGGCCGTTTTCCAAGCGGAAGACATGTCGCATCTGGTATCAACGCTGGACGAACAGCCGGACGTCATTCCGATGCGATGGCTGAACGCCATCTTGGGTCGAATATTCTTCAGTTACTATCGTACACAGGTACTGGAGTCGTACATCATCGGGCGTCTCATGAAGAAGATCTCGAAGGTCAAGCGGCCCGGCTTCCTCTCAGACATCAACGTCAGGGAGGTATCTGTCGGGAATAAAGCGCCGACGTTCAGCAAACCTATGCTGAAGGAGCTCACGAAGGAGGGCGACGCTTCATTCGAGTTGCATATGCAGTACAAAGGAGAAGTGCGAATCACGGTGGAGGCCACTGCCACAATCAACCTCGGCGCCCGCTTCAAGACGTACACCGTGAAGCTCGTGCTGGCCCTGGTGGTTCGGGAGGTGGAGGGCAATCTGCTAGTGAAGGTCAAACGACCACCGAGTAGTCGGATCTGGTACGCATTCACGCAGATGCCGAGGATGGTCATGAGCGTCGAGCCCGTCGTGAGTGACCGACAGATCACCTGGGGTATGATCCTGAGCACAATCGAGTCCAAAGTACGCGAAGTGGTATGTATGCGTATCGTTGAGCTCTGCGATATCCGTCGCTGACTGGTCATCAGATTCAGGAGTCGGTGGTGCTCCCCAACATGGATGACATCTCGTTCTTCGAGAGCATCAAGTACGAGCACCGAGGAGGCATCTGGGCGGATGCATCGCGCGCTCACGCAGATCCGCCTTATGAGCCCGGGCAGGAAAATGACGATGACAGCAAATCCACCGTATCCGCGTCCGGTGCAGAGCTGTCGAAGCCAATGGCTACGGACCCCGAGCATCCTCCCGTGCAACGCTCGCACTCCGCTGAAGAGGCAAAAACGGAGGCGAAGATTGTTGATAACTCCCAGGAAATCGTCATGGATTTGCACCGGACGACAACTGCAGTCAGCTTGCCCAGTTCGCCCGCTGCGAATTTGCCGTTGGCAAATCGGCGCCGTACGTGGGTTGGCTCGCCGAACGGAAAGGAGGACGGTGCGGGAGAGCTGAAGGGCGATGATCTCAGCGACTCGGATCGACGGGGGAGGACTCCAGAGTCGGACCACACCCTGACGCGAAGGTCAAGCTCGACACCCATCGCACCGTTTGATGACACCACACCGCAACCGTCGGAGGCGCAGCAACTACAGGAGGACTACCTCGCCCCGAGTGTCGGTCGTCGGTCGTCTTCACAACACTCTCAGTCGTCGTCGCGGGGAACATCTGGTTCTGCAACGGACGACGATTCCACAGGAGCTGCTGGCGATTCGTCCTCCTCTTCACGGCGCTCGAAGAGTCCCGCTCTCAGTAGCACCCCTAGCCGCAACAACACGACGAGCTCGACAGCAGCCTTCTTGCAGACGCTCAAGTCGCGTGCAGGCGACAAACAGGCGTTGAGCAATACCGCGAAGGAGGCGATGCGCAAATGGGGCGTTAACTGGAGCGGACTCCGGAAGGACAGCACTAACAGCACGACCAACGAGGAAGTCGCGGACGGCGCAAGTGCTCCTCATAGCGAAACTCGCCTGCGCGCGAACTCGGCAGCGCACAAATCACGCCCGAGCTATGCAGAGGTGCGGGCGGCCGTGGAGCAACGGAAACAGCACGAGGGCTCGCTAGGTGCAGACCTGCGCTCGGACCCCATCTCCATACCTGAAGGCGGGAAGGGCAAGGAGCGTGCGCGTAGTGTCTCGCCGTCACCAGCAGGCGGGGGCAGCAGCGGCGGCGGGTCGTCCTACCTTGCGCCCCCACCAGGTACCTCGCCCAGACCCGACTCCCGCCCTCCCTCACCGACCATCCCGCTCGAGCGGACAGTCTCGGGGCGCTCCATGCGCGACGGCCTCATGCTCGACGCGTCCGAGGAGCGGCCGCCCGCGCCGATCCACACGCAGCCGCCGCAGGCGAAGACGATGACGATCCCCGGGATCCACGCGAGCCACCGCGGCGAGGTGATGTCCATGGGCTACGCGCCGCCGCCGCCCGCGTCCCCGCCGGAGCAGAAGAAGCCCGCGATCCAGAGCGTGTACCGCCTGTGGAAGGCCCCCAGCGCGTCCGCGGGCCAGACGCCGTCCTCCGAGGTCGCGCA
The DNA here is from genome assembly GCF_022264815.1 of Rhodofomes roseus. Taxonomy (NCBI): domain Eukaryota; kingdom Fungi; phylum Basidiomycota; class Agaricomycetes; order Polyporales; family Fomitopsidaceae; genus Rhodofomes; species Rhodofomes roseus. The sequence goes on along the minus strand of NW_025952965.1, from coordinate 1,036,936 downwards.
GACGCAGACGGGCTTTGCGGGGCACGACCAGGACGCGGGGGCGGCGGCGCCGGTGTCGACGTCGACGTCGGACGCGCAGGCGCAGCCGGAGGTCGTCTCGCCGAGACCTGTCCCGCCGCCGCTGCCGCCGCGCTCGGTCTCGGGCACGCTGCGGAGGGTCTCGAGTGGCGGGGCTGCTGCGCCGCAGAATGCGAACACGTCGGCGGCGTCTGCCGCGCTGCAGTCTATCGTGTCGAAGGACAGGAGCAAGCGTGCGTCGCTCGAACCTGTCGCGGTCTCAGCACCGCCGTCAGGCTCGGGCTCTGGCGGGGACGCGGCAAGCGCAGGTGTGCCGGCCACGGGGTCGCCTCCGTCCGCGAATTCGACGCCTGCAGGCGCGAGTGGAATACCAGGAAGCTCGCCTGGCACGCCGAAGCCGAGTCCTGTACCACCTGCCCTGCCGCCACGGCGTACACCCGCCGCACCTCCTGCGCCCGCATAGTGCAGACTACTGAGATCGCAAGACTGAGTCGGACTCGGATTGCTACCGATACGTGTTAACACCGCATTCCATCCCACCCTATCGCATCCATCTATTTGTCTTGTCCTGCCGCATTCGCACACTCTGTACTCTAAAACCTGCATCGTACTCGCTCTGGATCTCTATCATACACTCCTCTCACCGTTGGAGGCGTCATAGTGGGAAGCCTCACTGTGTTTGAGATGGGCTTTACGGCATTTGCTGATAGGTATGACGCGCCGAGGACCAGTTGAGTGTTGTCTATCTTTCATCGAAGACAGGATTCCCGCCCCGCACATTTTCGGACACATCCATTGCAAATGTGAACGCATTTCGTTCGGTTCGGGCATCGTGCATCAAACAGCGGATCGCACGCGCGCTCATCTTGCATTTGGCTCTGACATTGGAACGAGCCTGGGCTGCAAGGTGGTATCACGGTGGACTTGCTGGAGTGCGCCGTCGAGCGGCTGAGAAGCCGGCGGCTTGCGAGCTGTGTCCGCGAGGCAGCGAACGTCGACGTCGAGGGGGTTGATCGCAGGCACAAGGGGTTGTGTGCGTCGTACCTAAAAATGACGATAAATGCATGCGATCGCAACCTACCGAGTAGCACTGCTCCTCTGAGAAGAAAGCGTGCGAGGGCGGAGGACTGTTGTGTTATGTGGGCGCTGGTTGCCATGCGAACGGGGAGGATGGCGGGCATCAGCTCGCATCAAACCTTGTTGTGTCTTTGACGGGCTGCGCACGTGGTGCCCCGCCACTGCACTTCTCTGCGGGGTTCGGCTGAATATCAGTACGCGGCCGTCTTCGCCCTTGCCTTCGCCCTCGAGCTCAGCTTGTCCCGCGACGCGCACAGGACGACTTTCCACGCGCGCGACCCACCGATCCATCTAACGAACCTCACGTACACGTCCCACCGACCACGCGATGTCCCAAGCAGGCCTCATCTCACTAGAGCGTCCCGATGAGCGGAGCGACCGCGATCGTCTCTCAGCAGCGACGCACTCGCCCTCGTCCAGCGCCCAATCCCTCGTCATCTCATCCAACCTGCGCGCCGCACTCGAGTACGAAGAACGCATCCGGAACGCAGCATCCCAGGGACCATCGGGCTATGGATCCATCCCCGCAAGCTCGGAATGGGGCGGCGGCCTGCCCCCGCCGCCGCGCCACAAAAGCAGACTGAAGGCGGCGGCACCCTCGTCGCAGACCTCGCCCACAGGCTCGATCTCCCTGCCGCCCTCGCCAGTCGGACCATCGCGTGCAGCAGATGGCAGCAGTGGGCCGAGCGCAAACCCGTATATCAATCCAGTGCCGCGACTATCATACCTCATCCGGGACGAGCCGCCGCTGGTCTTGAATACCAGTGAGCCTGCGGCGGACACGCGGAGCATTGGGCAGGACTCGAGCGACTCGCAGGGGACGAGCTCGTCGCGGACGGTGGACGAGGCGCGGATGTCGCCGACGTCGGGGTCGTCCGGAAAGGGGGACGGGCTGCGGCACCTGCGGGGGCTGTCGTCGCTGCAGAAGGTGGAGAAGATGATCGGGAAGAGCAAGAAGTCGCTGGGGATGATCGCGGAGGGCAATCTGAAGCTGACGTCGGGCCGGCGTGGGAGTGATGCGGACATGCAGGGCAGCGGCGGGCGGGCGGCGCCGGGGCCGGAGCGGCGGAAGGCGGCGAGCGTGCTGTACGCGGCGAGCGCGCCGAACTCGCCGATCAGTGCGCTGACGGTGACGGTGGCGGCGGGGCGGGCGGAGGGGACGGAGCCGGCGGCAGTTGCTGGCGGGGCCGGGGGCTCCCACGGGCGACGGGGGCGTGACCCAGCCGACGCTAGAGGCTCGTCCCGCACACCGCCATCAGTCGCGACGCAGCGGCCCATCAGCATCTCCTCTCTTTCCCCCCGTTCGCCAGCCAGCAGGCCGACTGACATGAACGACGACCGTGTCTCCTTCATTGACCTTGCCTCCCCCACCTTCTCCCCCACCGACGCCCAGAGCCGCTACCCTTTTTCTGCCTTTTCTTCGCCCTACGAGATCCAGCCCCACTCGCGCACCTCCCCCCAGTCCTCCCACGACGACTTCAGCGCACATCCCTACGCGTCCAGGAAGCCCCTCCTCGCGCCCCTCTCCACCGCCGCCAAACCCCCGATACCCACCTCCGCGAAACCCGACTTTGCCTCCAGGCGATCCAAGTCTGCACAGCGGTCTCTGTTGGAACGGCCCAGCCCAGACACGCCCTCGCCCTCCGACTCGTCCCCGGACCATGAGCGCGGCCTGCGCAACCGACCGTCGACGAGCAACCTCCTGCACCCGCACGAGCGCGCCGACCTCGTCCGCAAGACCCGCAAGCTCACGCAGCTGTTTGGCCAGACCCCCGGCGTCGGGCACTTCCCCGTCGAGGTCGACCTGGGACACGGCCACGCGCCGCGCACGAATCTGGTAGGGTCGCCCCCCGCGAGCAGACGGAAGCACAAGCCCGCGGCGTCGATGCTGGACGACCCCATCGTGCCCGTGTACGACGCGCAGAAGCGGGTGCTGTGGCCGCCGGCGGAGGACGCGCAGTACGTGAGCATGGGTGCGCGGCGGCGGTCTGTGCCGTTCTCGCCGCAGGACTTTTCGTCGCTGGGCCAGCTGTCGCGCGCGGACGACTGGCTGGACGCGGCGCACGTGACGGAGGGGAGGAGGGGGAGGGCGTCTGGCTCGCCCGTTTCGTTCATCGACCTGTCAGACGAGGACGCCCCGCCTGCCCCCTTCCCAGACCCCAAAGGCCACCCTGCCCTCAGCCGCCCCGCCGACCCCCTCCTCTCCCCCTCCACCCCGTCCCTCCTCGACGACGAGCAGCAAGCAGAGGAGGACCGCCGCCGCAAGCGCGACAAGCTCGCAAAGCTCCACCGCTTCCTCGGCTCCCGCGTCCCCGCCCACCTCGTCCTCGGCCCCGTCGAAGAGGGCGTACCGCTCCCCTCTCCCGCCTCGCCCAGCCTACAGGACGACATGCCAAACGACGACGCCGACGCCCGCAACTTCCGCCTCCGCCGCCGCCGCAGCAGCTCCGCGGCCGAGTTCGCGGGCACATGGTCCGACGAGATCGACCGCCTCAAGGACGACCTCAACGAGCGAGAAAAGGCGATCAACGTCCGCCGCGCGGTCAAGATGGAGAAGGTGCGTTCGCACGCGCTCCCTGCGCGGGACGGCAACTGACTTCCCATTTCAATTCAGATGTTCGGGGTGGCGCCGCCCCAGATGCTCTATCACACCCGTCAGGCAGCCTCCTCGCCCGGGGGCACCGGCGTCTCGCCCGCTGCTACACGGCCCAAGTACGTTTCACAGTCCATGGCTCCCCCTGCACCAAGCGCAGGTTCGTCGAGCGGGCGGAACCTCAACCAGACGTCGTACAAGGGCAAGTCCAAGAAGGGTGGCCGGCCCGGGACTGCAGAGTCGACCCAGCCGCTGATTGACCACTCCCGCACGGACACCAGCGATAGCTGGGAAGATGGGATGCTCACGGTCATGTCCGACGTCTACCTGCACTACCGCCACTCGCTCAACTCGCTCAACGACATCATTGACCGGGTGAGCTGCTCCACTTGATCGCATCCGTCCATCTGTACTGACGGACAGCGGCGCACGCACAGGACGACAAGCAGTCCCTCGCGGAACTGCACGACTACCTCAGCGGGCGTGGCGAGGACACCGCTGAGCAGACCCCCACGGAGGAGAGCGTCTTCGCGCTCGCGTCCCCGGTGTCGGCCAAGGCGGAGCGCCGGCGGTCGATGCCCACGCGCACGTCCATGGCGTCCGTCTCGTCCGAGTGGTCGCTCCTCCCGTCGCCCTCGCCCGAGGAGAACTCGTTCCAGCAGCGCCGCCGCCGAGCAGCGAAGCTCACCCAGTTCTTTGGTGTCAATTACCGTGACCTCATGAACGAGATCTTGGAGAGCATCGAGAAGGGCTTGGAGGAGGAGCGCGGCCGCGGCACGCTGAAGCCAGACGAAGTCCAGGTACGCTGTGCTTGAATCTAACAGGTGACGGGAATCTGACCATCTGTTTGAACAGGACCTCATGTTAAAGCTGCGCAAGCTGAAAACGAAGCGCAACAACTGGCCGTGATGTAGCAGCAACCGATCTCAGATGAACGAATCTATACGCACCATTGGGACATATTCCTACCTACTTACCTCCTCAGACGTGAGCATGCAGTAATCACTCGATACCATAGAGCACCTAATAGATACCGCTGCGCTGCGCGCAGCTAATCATGACGACCAAACGCATGCTTGTCCTTGGTTCTTGCCAGTTGTTGGTTGACCCGTCTCGTCGTCTCTTGGGCATGTCATGTACATATACCACACATCTTGGCATCATAAATCTGTCCGCACATAGTATTGCATCTGCTCGCTATGTACCGTACATCGTCCTAGAGGATAACCAAGTCGCCCTGGCAACAATGACACCAGAATATGTGCGAATCGTCCATGAACTGCGGCTTGCGCGGGGCGGCGTGGTGCTGGACCGCGGCCGTCGACTGGGGGGCAGCGGACTCCACGACCGTCGGCAGACCAGCGGTCTTGATGGTGGGCGAGCTGAGCTTCGCGGTCGCCGCGACCTCGCTGTCTATGCGGGCTTTAAGCATGCTCAGGCTCACGCGGCGCTTGTGCTGCGCCTCGGGCGAGAGGCCCTCGAACGTCGCCGAGGTGGGCGTCGGCGCGAGGTGCGACGGCTTGTGCGCGTTGAACGACGCGCGGCGGAGGTCGTCCGAAAAGTCGACCGGCCGGCTCGACGTGCGCGGGGGCATTGGCGAGCGCTGCGACGCGCGCGACGGCGGGCGCAGGTGCGCGAGCTGGTCCTCGAGCGCGGTGACGTGCTTCTGCAGCGCGTGCGCGTGCGCCTCCGCCTCGAACACGGACGTCTCGAGCGTGCGCATGTGCGACTGCACCGCGGAGAGCTCGAGCGCGTGTTGCTGCTTGATCGCGCTGAGCATCTCCTCGTCGAGCGCGTTGGGCTGCGCGGATATCGGCGTGGACGCCGCGACGCGGAGTTGCTCGAGCTCCTGGTCTTTCGCGGAGAGCTCGGCGCGGAGGGCCTCCATCTCGTCTTGGGCGTGCTCGAGGAACTCCTGTGCTTCTTGCTGGGCGTCCTGCCGCTCATCGAGCTCGCTCTGCAGGCCGGAGACTTGCTCCATGTGCTCCTGCAGCGCAGACTTGAGTTGGTCCAGCTCACCCAAATGGCGCTCGGTCATTTGGTGGTAGTTGTTGCGCTCGGACTCGAGGTTACGGATGACTGCACGGGCGGCATCTAGCTCCGTTTGCAGAGAGTCGGACTCCTTCTGCAACTCGGAGCTATTCGCGTTTGAAGACGAACGTTCCTTCTCCAGTGCAAGAGCGACCTCCTGGCGTTCTTGAGTGGCCATATCTTTCTCGTTGAGTAACTCGTCCAGATTGGCTTCCAACTGTGCGATAGTAGCATCCCGACTGCGCAGAGCGGACTTCAGGCCTTCGACCTCCTCGCCAAGGTTGAGCTTTGCGTCGGTGAGCTCGACGATCTTAGGACGCATCTCGTCCAGAGAACGCATCAAACCAACGCCTTCCGTCTGGAGCTCGCCCTGAAGTCGCTCTGCCTCCTCAGCACGCTTGTTCGCGCTTTTGAGTTCCGCCTGGACTTGCTGCAGTTGACGAGCGCCATTGCTCAGCTGCGCAGCAAGATCGGCAAGCTTTCGCTCAAGGTCGGCAACTGTGGACTCTTTCTTTTGCACCTTGGACTGCAGATTCGACTTCTCCTGCAGGAGGCTATCGCGCTCGGTGCTCACGGATGAGAGCTGCTCCTTCGTTGCGGCATGTTGTTTCTCGACTTCACCATGACGGTTCCGCCAGTCCTCCTCTGTCTGCGACCGCTGACGTACTTGCGAATCCAGTTCATCTCGCTCAGCCTTGAGCGTGCCATGCGCCTGCGAGTAAGTACGTCAGTGACGTATACCGATCAGCGGACGAAAGTTGTGCTTGCCTGCTGGAGCTTCGAGAGCTGGAACTCCAGTTCATCCGCCCGGTCCTGGGTGTTCTGCAAGGTGGCCTCCAGCCGCTCTGCGCGATCGTCACTTTCGATCTGCTCTTCCAGCTCGCGCACTCTTCTGTCCGCTTTCTCCGCTTGAATACGTAGATCATTAAGGGTACCATGGAGTAGCTGGAGCTCCCGTTCCTACATCACAGATTATCAGCTGTATGGGGAATGGATGAACGGGAACGCAGCATACCTGCTCTCGGCTCTTATCCGCGAGAGTTCTCTCGGATGCGGACAGCTCGGTCACCTTAGATGAAAACTCGTCGTTTTCGTCCTGGAGTTTTGCCACGGTCTCTTGCAGCTTCTGTGCCCGAGTACGTTCCGCCTGCAATGCGCTTTCCGTCTCTCGCAATTCTGCATGACCAGGGTGGTTAGCCCGGCTACGTCATTGACCTCGAGACTTGCTGACACCTACTCGTGTCCGCATCCTCTAGCTGCTCTAGAGACGACGTCAAAGAAGTCTTCTCGGAGACCAATAACGAAATGGTCTGTTGCTGCTCTGCTATACGGCTGTAATGTTCCTGAAGGGTTGTCTCTAGGTCATGTATGCGTCCGTTCAAGCTGTCTGTGCGTGCTTTCTCAGCCTCCAGCGCTTTGTTGACCGCCTGGAGCTCTAGATAATGTCAACGATGTCTCCTTTAATGAATGCGAGCGACTCACTTGGCTCCAGCTCGCTCAGGCGGTGAATTGTACTCTCAAACTCGCCTTTTTGTGCCGATAGTGAGGCGATAGCCGCATCCCGCTCATTGAGTTTGGCTAAGACAGCAGAACTACCGGCCTCCAATTGCTGTATGCGGTCTTGGAGCTGCACATTCGTCTGGCGTTCCTCGTGTAGCGACCGTTCCGTCTGCTGTGCATCTGTTTGACACATTATTCACCGGTGAGATCATTATATGCGGGCACCTACTGGCTTCGACTCGCTGAAGTTTCTCTAATGAAGACAACAACTTGTCCTTGTCAGACTGTAATGTAGCAATGTCACGCTCTTTCTCTCCCAGTACCTTCTGCGTGCGCTGCGCATCTCACTCAGGTCGTCAGATATTAGTCTATACCTTATACTTGACTGACTCACTGGTTTCGGTCTCTTTCAGCCTTTCCACGACGTCTTTGAGGCCATGCTTCTCTGCTTCCAACGCAGAAACGATAGTGTTGAGCTCAGCAATCTTGGCATGCAGTTCGCCCTGCCCGCTAGCGACGGTTGATGTAGCTTCAGGAGTAGCAGCCCCATGGGAGACTACGGGCGCAGGAGAAGACACGGCAGGGGGAGAAGTGGAGGCTGTCGCCAGCGGAAGATGGGCATCGACTCGATTCAACCCTGACAGCCAACTGATGTCGCCGCCGCCATCGCCGAGTTGTCCACCGGAGAATCTATGTGGAACCTCTCAGTAACAGACGGGGCAACGCGCTGACGATCACTTCAAGGCTCCTATGTACCTACAGGTCGCCCACGTTTCGTCCGGCTCTCTGGTCCTCCGGATTTACGAGAGTAATCTCAGATGGTGCTGGTGAGAATGCCCTGGACGGAGGCAGAACAGGTGAGGCGACTGTGGGGCTTGCAATCGAGCCACCGCCTGCTGCCTTTTGTTGCTGCTTCTTCTTCAGCTATGGACACGTCTCAGTTACAGAACGAGGGCAACAGTTAAGTAGAACTTTACAGACCAACGCTCGTGCTCGGGCAGCCTTTGCTGCGCGGTCATCTTCAGACATAACGGCTCGTTGAGGCCACAACTGAGTTCCAGAAAGCAGTGCCAACCGAGTGACAGGGTCACGACAAGACTGAAAGATGGGGTTCGCAAGAAGAGCGGAGTGCTGCAAGTTCAAGCTCAAGTTGACCACACACGATTCACGCGTCGCGCCGGACACGTCTCCGGAAACATCACGTGTTGCAGTGCGCAGCGTACCAAGGTCCCATTCTCACTGTCACACGTCGCCAAACTCATACCACAACCATTGAGAGCATAGCTTCTGTATTCTGTCGTTCGCGATGGGGCTGTAAGGATAGGGAAGCAATGGCTTATGAGACGAGCAGCGAGGCACAGAAGAGCGGCGAGTAAGGATAAAAAGTGAATGTCACAAGAAATATAAACACTCCGGTAAGACTGGTAAACAGCGCGGATGACAGCACGTAAGGACAGACTCGTGGCGATCTCGGTGAGGCGCGAGTGAGACGCAAATTTACCCATATAAAGAATCAATATCGATAAACCTGCGTAGAGACACCGATCCGGAAATGCAAAGAGTCATGGTATCAGCAATAGGAAACGGCGGCATGCATGCTGCATAAAAAAGGTATCATGCCCAGACCTGTGATATTGTTGTCAGAAACATAATGCAAAGGACCAAGAACCGCTTACCCTGAGAGTGCTGTCCCAGCTACCGGTGCAAAGTGCCATGCCGTCTGCACTGACGCCCAAGCAGCTGACTCGGTTCTCGTGTCCGGTCAGAACACCCACACGTTCACCCTTGAGCGTATCCCAAACGTTGCAGGTCCAGTCATCATAGCCGCCGAAGAGGATGCGTCCGGAGATAGAGAAGGCGACGGACGTGATACCACACAGAATGTTATCATGTGTGAACGAGTTGAGCTCGCGATCAGCGCGAATATCGAATAGGCGGCAGGAGGCATCATCTGAGCCAGTGGCAAAGGCATCGCCATTGGGGAAGAAGCTGATACAAACCATGAGTCATAGTGCAAGTGACAAATCCAAGAGACCTACTTCACGGCATTGATGTCCGACTCATGACCAGTGAAAGTCTGGGTAGCCTTGCCGCTGCGGATGTCCCAAAGCTTTGCGGTGGCATCACACGCGCCAGAAACAAAGACGTTCTGGTTAGGACCGAGAGACAGACTGCACAGCAATTTGAGACACGCTGTTCCCACAGGTCATAATAGACATACCTCATAACATCCCCCGTGTGGTCGCTGAACTCCACAACTCGTACACCAGCCTCGATGTCCCACAACATGCAGGTCATATCTCCGGAGCTGGTCACGATCTGGCGATCGTTGAGGAAGCGGCAGCAACTGAGGTATCCGGAGTGTGCGCTTAGTTCGCGAGCGCCCTTGACATTGGTGCCCTCCTTGGAGTGCAGGTTGTAGATCGAGCATATGTTGTCCAGACCACCGCATGCAACGTAGTTGCCAGATGGCGAATAAGCACAAGTCATGACCCAGCTGGACCTGAGTGGGATTGCGTGGACCTTGTTGGTGGTATACGCGTCCCACACAATCAACTTTCCGTCTTGCGAAGCCGAGACAAGGTGCCGACGGTCGGTAGCCCAGTGCATGGCGTAGATTTTGGCCAAGTGACCCCGCAGGGCTCGACGAGGGCGCATGACGATACGGGGCAAGGCGGGCACCTCCGCGGCCATTGCTCGCACTGTAAGCAATGAGCTTTCGTATGGAGGCATCTACACGTAGGACGCACAGCTAGTGTCGGCGGAGGACTCTCTTCTCGCCCTGATCTTCTCCCTCAAGCTTTCGGCCTCGCGGCGAGCTGCCGCGATCCTCTCCTGGATATCGCTCTGAGGTGATTGCGCCATGGTCCCGAAGGTTTAATGAGATATGAAGTGAAGAGCCGCTCTGTAACGATCAAGAGGTCTCGTCAACCTCCCACTGAGTTCGGGTCAGAAGGGACGCACCGCGCAACGAGCAGGGGGAACGAGAGAAGGGGAAGTCGGAAATTGATGGGGAGGCTGCGTGAGAAGGCCGCCGGTCCTGTGGCGCTGAAAGAACAAGTCCGTCAGCAACTCTGGCGCGCAGGCGGTGGGCGAGGCAGCTACAAGTCAAGCGTCGTCCGGAACGTCTTGAGGAGCTTACGCACCACGAGGATGGTGGGGGGAAAGGCGAGATGGCGACCGTCACGCTGGCCTTTGCAGCGCTGATGGGCGCATCTCCTTGGGCCTGGCGGACATTGCCGGATGCAGTCCGCTTTCCCACACTCCCTCGGCCGGCGCACGGCCAGAGCTCTGGGCACCCCTATGGGTGACATTCCTCTTGCAAAGTCCGGCTTGAAGCTGCAGCAAGTCACCTCTTCGAGAATACAGAAGATCTGGGAGCACTGGTGTGTTCATCCTAAGGGGTTTCCACAGGATGGGCGATATACGGCTTCCGAGTTGGGCAATCCCCGAAGCTAAACGCCATAACTTTAAACAGATGTGCAACTGATCGGGCCATCCGGCAGTTCGAACTACATACGGCTTCCTGCTTATGTGGCCATACTCGCTTGGATGCATTAACGATTTCGCAGAGTACCATATGGACTCATGGCATCCCCCATGGGGCGCGGTCATGATAGCACGGTCATGGCAGTAGGGCTCTGGTTAGCCGCGCCCTCCGAGTCACCTATCCCAAAGGTTGTGATCAAGTTTCAAGCTCTGACTGGATTGAATGTCAAAGCACAAACACATGGACATGCAAGTCTCGGACTGGATAGTTCTCAAAGGCGAGTGCCGACGCAGTATACTTCAGACATCCCGAATGCGACTGATCGCCACAGCTCTGGGAACTGAAATAGCCATCAAGGCTAGGGCTGTAATGAACTGGTGCGACGGCTGTCGATACACCCCGTACACGGCCTTGTGAAGCAGCTAGGCCCCTGTTCGTTCACAGCTGACCGGTAACCGAGTCATTGCAAGGCGCTCGCGGTACGTCATCCCATTCTGTGTGCCACTGCCAGTGTGTCTGTCACTTATGATGCGTACATCAGACTCAGTTGTATGTATACGATTACCGTGACATCGCTCCTTTCAGTACGCAAATCCGCGGAGCCCAGAAGCAAACTCAACAAGGCCATGTTGAATGGTGCGTAGCACGCCTAATCAACGCTCTTCCTTCGTTTCTGCCTGCTGGAATAATAACGGATACATAGCTATGCGCTTCTCTTCAGAGTCTCCGAGCGAATGGCAGCTTCGTGGCGTCTTCTCCACGGTGGGAGCAATTCCCACCGTTAATTCCAGTCGCAGCGGTCACCGCACTTTCATTCCACACGGATGAAACGACGCCTTGTAGGAAGTGTTCGGGCATGCAATCAACCGGCTTGGAGTGTCTGTGACCCGCGGCTGATGAGCGACATTGTGGCCGCAGGGGTGACGTCTACGTTCTCTGCACTGCGACAACACAGTAGCGCGCAATGCTTCGATCTCAAAATCGCCATGTCTGCGGTATTGCCTCGAGGAGCCAAGCGCTGGATTTGTCGCCTTCCGTTCCACTTGCATACTGTGGGCGTGACGCCTTTGCGTTGACTCCCTGTTACTTGCGCCGGCCGTCGTGATACCCGATGGTTTCGCCGCCGACACAGGATGGCACGACAGACCGGCCTGGCAATATTTACAAATGACTGGTATATCCCAGAACTGCTTGGACGTCTCCATCGTAATCAGACCGGCGGAAAGCGCCTGTATCTCGGTACACGAGATGAATGACGGGAACAGAAACCGTCTGCTCCGAGTGACTCAGGTTGCTTTGCGACCACAGACGGTGTCAACCTCTGCTCACTCATAGACCCTCCTTAACGGGGTCACGTACACCATATTTGTCTATCCCACTCTTAATCACCGTTATTGCCGGGTCTTCTGCCGCGTATGTGTCTTGTAAGATCATCGATCAAGGCCTTGTCCGCAGCGTCCATGATCATTAAACCTTGTCGACTACGTATACCCTTGGACCCGTGGCATCTGGAGGCCTCCCGTGCGCTCAACGAATGATAAGCTAACATAGACTTCGCAGGACCATATTGCGCATGGTAACGCGCGGACGTTACCACGCAACGGCTACCTTACGCAACATTGCAGCTGCACTTGGGATCGTTCCATCAACCGCCAGGGCGATGGAGGCCCGCACACCGTATACAATATGTCAAGTAACGTGGCAGCCTTCTGGCGCCATCCGGATACAGGGATTGCTATAGTCAATTGCTTTCAAGAAATTGATAGGCAGGTTCCAATCCAAGGCACCGTTGTACGGTTGTGCCAATAATCTCGGACAGACAGCCGGAGGCCATGACATCTGCTCAGAAACCCAAGTCGTCTGACCCAACGGGGTCGACTCGCCGGGCATCCGCGACAAAAACTCTAGGTCTGCGGCCGACACAGCAAAGTTTTCAACCGTTCGTCGGATAATGACAGACGCCGTGCGTGGATGGCCTGCGTATATTCTTCAAAGGTAAGTTCCTGTACACGGGGTCAGAACTGCAATTGACAGGTGCTCAGGAGGGCGGCTGTATACTGCAATTGAACAATCAAAAGCCTTCACTTCCCGCTATCACCCTGGCGTTCGCTTTGACTCGCGTGAGTATCTACGCGTCCCCGTCTGACGAGTGCAATCTTAGAAGCCAGGCTGATTCCGTGACTGACGTGTAAGGACATCAGCACGGGAACACTCCATTGGTATTGTGGTGTGAAGAACAGACAGGGGCATATACGCAGCATCGGCGACATCTCCCTTCTGCTTCTGCTCCGCGGTGTGTGCTGTCCGCGCTTTCTCTTACTGCGACAGTAATCCATTTTTTTTAGGAAACCTCGATGCGTCAACTGAGTATCTCCGTGTCATGATCAACCTGGCCCATGAATGTGCTTTCAGCATGGCCGACCAACGAACCGCGCTTCCTCTGTGCATAGGCAATATCACGGAGGCCGCCAATTTTAGGAGAGACCACCCTTTGCAGCGCAGGACTGTTCCGTGGCCAATGACTCTCACACCCAATGCATAGACTGGCCATCTCATACTCCTCGATAGTTGACCGCGGCACAGTTCTTCCATTGGTCTAACCACAATTACGACACATTCGTATATTCTCCTCGATTTATCTCCGACTTTCAGCCATTGGTGAGTTTCGTTCCAGGTTGGCTCTTGTCTCCGCCACTGTTAATATGTATAGCATTCAAGATTTCAGGACGAGGGTTCCCGGCTCATGCTGCCGCTAAACAGCGGGTTTGTAGCTCCCTGCGGTAAGTGCCCCCCATACGGTAGCAACATACACCAAGACACCGCGCTTACCTCCACATCACTGCTCGAGCCCCACAGCGCGCAGTGAACACGCAGGCCCGAAAGATGGATGACTGTAGGGAATTACGACATACACGCTGTAACCACGCGTACCCGTGGTGTGCCGCTCATGCAATTTTACCGTCGATCACCCTTCCCACTCATTAAATTTTTCAGTCGCCGCAGAACTGCTGGCTTTTGTCGCACAGAAATGGCTTGCCCTTGTCCCCTCATCTCTACGTTTCAAACCGCGACACGAACACAGAAGGCGAGAGCTTATGCCGGGCCGTGTCTATATTCGACAATCGCTGCCATCGTGCATCAGGGGCAGTACGCAAGATCATGGTATGAGTTCTTCAACAAGGCACCGTACCCGCGAGACTCGCCCTTCGAGGAGCTTCCCCACGGCTATTAAGACCGGAAACGATTACCGGGTCGCATCGTGGACTTCGTATGTACCAATGCCCATATTTGCACTCCTGAACTGGGCGCTTGACTACTGGTTCTCCAGGACGGCCAGCGGCAAACTTAGCCAGCGACTCTTCAATCGCGTCCGTGAAGCTCAGATGCACATTGGATCGAGTGCTCCGGAAACCCATACTGTTACCCTTCGACCTGCGCTTGTTATATGAAGCCCTACTTCAGCAAGCACAGTTTCGACTACCTCGAGCGGTGTGGATAGCTCCGAGAGCCATGTCGTGCATGGTGCTGTCGGCACGGGGCTTCAGAGGCAGTGAGAGAATGGTCGACTGCATATATACGTAGAGGTCCTGAACACGTCAAAGCAGAGTTGACGCAGAATGTCGAACGGTGAGCGAGCTTCCGCCCAGAGCTTAGTCTTTCGTCTTACGCAAATCTCAGAGGGGACAGTTGCTCTGAACAACTGTGAGCCAAGCAATACTCCCGGCTTTGTCAAATTCATTGACATAATGACTACAGATTTGCAGGCACAGAACAAAGCCAACTTGCTGAGTTGGGTGGAATCTGTGGCCGGTCCTCGCCATGAACCCACGTGGACGTGCATATGTAAAAGTAGGCATTTGACTTCGTCGCATATCTCGCCCTGTGACTCAAGATAGAGGTAGTTGACGAAGAAGAGTATGGATGTGGAACGGGGCCCCACAAGCAGATTGCCCGTGCTGCTGCCGCGAAGGTTGCTCTGGAGCGGCTCGTTCAAGAATCGAAGTCTGGAAGCGAAGCTGCAGATGAAGACGCAAGCACCCCTGTCGAGTGAAGAGGTTCATTGCTGTCCTACGGACTCCGCTCAAATTTGTTGAACCTTCAAGTCGCGGCTTCCTAGTACCGTCATTCCACGTGTGTTTTATCTTCATTCTCGACCCCGACGTCCCATTCTTTTATTTTATGGTTCTGCTGTTTCGGCAGTGATGCCACCGGAGATCTGTAACCGAGCCTGCAGGACATTCGGACTAGATTATATATATTCGGGACGATTTACAGTTCTCTACCATTGGTTGTCCTATCACATTGCGGCCTCAAGGCTGCCGTGCCTGCCTTCGGATGGTTACGGACCACGGTAATAAACAAAGTATTGTTCCGCGATACGTGAATTCCCGTTTCTGGACTGCGCTGGTGGCACGTGGGTCCCCACAAGAGTTCCTGTTCCACACAGCCTACGGAAGACTCCCGAGTTCGCAATCTGGCGCATCCACGGATCTCTTGGCCGTTCTCCTCTGCGCACTGTATTTTTCACGACTAGCGTACTCGGACTGCAGCTATCTATATCAGCATTGAAGTGCAGTCGCCATTGCTGCCACCGAACCCATCCGCGAAGCGCGGATACGCGTCACGGTGTTTCACGACTGCGCCGAATCCTCGTATGATATAAGCTTGTGTATCATTCCTTACCAGTTTGGCAATCCAACAGCTCGTGACGTGTCGGATATTTGACGTTGTGGGCGTCTTATTTGGCGGACCAACGCCATCAGACCGACCCCTGGGCAAACAGCTTGAAGTCGACTCCGCTCCATGGCTCGGGTTCTCATTCAATATGACAAGAGGCATGACAGTCTGGAATTGGATATTTTACGCCGTAGTGTGCAAATGCTCTGCACCTGCAGCAGCTCGCCGCCGCTGTCGGCGTTCTTGGCTTGTCGCCGTACTCATTTATGCCAAACCGGTGTAAGGAGGCCATCAAGATCAGTCAAGTCCGAGCCGATTCTATCTCCGATGCATCTGCCTCATATCTACGCCCCTATGGACCTGGTGCTCCTTGTGTGACTGGCATTGCCAGCATCCGACGCTGTCACATCTAATTGACGCACTGGCTACAGAGACACAGCCATGATACCGGGGGTGACAATGTACATTCTCTAGTGTATCTCAAGACGAATAGGTATGCTATACCGTGACGATAATTACATGGCAGGCAAGTCCCCCAATGGCTGCAACTGACGTGGTAGCCGTCTAGCTGACGCATTGATCCAGCGCGCGTGCTGCGTACCCGTAACTCCTCCAGGTGCATATACGGCGCGACAATCCGAGTTCCCTTTACCACGCGGAGAGAATGCCTACCCCGCTCAGGTGCTCATCGGAGTGAACTAGGTAGCCGTGCGGTTGCTGCCTTTCAGCTGTAGTAGTAAGTGCCGTTGTTGTGCGTTTATTGCTGACACTGTTGCTAGATTGTCAAAATTGTCCAGATGTCCGCACATCAGAACAGATGTATCAAGCGCGGAGCTGCTTCTGACGCCTCAATGCGCTACTCCGGTTGTAGTGTGTCGACAATGCATGCAAATATTATTTGTCGGCTTGCCTCGCGGCGGTTCGCAGAGCTCTCGTCGTGATACGGTCGCGCTGATGGTCTCTTGAATTATAGCCGCGTGCCGATGACGAAGAGTATAAAGATGCCAGCACCCTGGGATGTAGTCCTCAGGCCGCACAAGAGCTCGACATTCATTGCACACAAACATCCCACCGTTCTGACATCGCACCGACACACTCACGAAATGGCCACCGCTGTCTTGCGTCTCAATAACTGTGAGTTGAATATGAGTTGTCTCACTTCGGGGGGGCTAACCCCTATGTTCTCTCACAGACTTGCAGAATAGAGGTCAACTGCCCAATTTTAGCTGGGAAGAGTCTTCCAATGGCCCGGCGAATGCCCTCAATTGGACGATGAAGTGCAAGCGTAAGCTAGCTATCTGTGGGCGTCGAGTTCAGACAGCTCACATTCACTCTATCTTGTAGTGAACGGGCAAGTCCTTGGAGAGGCCACTTCCGGCAGGAAGGGCGACGCGAAAGAAGCGGCTGCTGCAATTGCACTCAGAAGGCTTGGGCAGTGACGCTTGTCGGTCTAGCTCTGACCGGGCTTCCAATTCTTGACTCTTCACCTATCATACTATTCCAGTAATCTCCCAGCCCAGCGGCTAGAGCTTGTGTCAGACCTATACTACGAATGTGGGGCGTGTAATACTCTGTATCTACATGACAACAATAATTGATCGCTCGGAATACTATGTACTGCCGGTTCACTTCGCGGTGTCCCCATCGGTGTGTAAGTCACCACGGAGAGACTCTGCTACTAGAAGCAATGTATGAAACACAAGAGATCATCGACGCCGCGTCGCGCCGACACCGAAACCAGCACATGTGTTTGACTCGCTCTGATGCGATTCAGATACCGTTTAAATTCAACCACTGTGGCTCTACTCAATACGTACAAGTGACCTGTGGAGGGTCGATGGTGGTCGTTATATTGCGTTTGGATGATACTGGAACCACAGTGATTTCCTAGAGGTGATTACAGACCTATAGTGCGGTGGCGTCCCAATTCTTAATGGTCGGTACAGGAGTCGGCATGACTCTGAAAGCAGAGACTTCAAGTTGACTGTCAGGCTGTGCTTCGACATCGAATTTCCGACTAGAGAAGCACAAAGGATATTGTGAAATCTCGACGCTTCGGTCTTCCCACCGCAGCTGCGAAGCAAAATCGCACAAATCGATTCAGTATGATTCAACTACGACCGTAGCCTGAAAACATAAGCGCTGCCGCCGTGAGGATAGTATCACTGTCAGAAATAAGGCGGGTGGCTTTCTTACGTAACGCAATTCAGATCGCACTCGAGATCTACTAAATAGCTCTCTCGTCCTGTCCTTCGCACAGGTCACGCATGAGTGTTGTAGTCACAAGCGCTGCTTGTTCAAGTTGTCCAACGCCGCTCTCAACATCAAGAACAAATGTCGCGGCGCGCGGTCCCGTTTATCCTGGCAGGTGTGACTGGTAGGACGCACTGCGATGATAGTAAAACGGGCGCACATACTGATGTTTGCGTACCTGCTAGGGATCCTTTCCGGTCTCTACATCTTCAAACCGTTGCTGGAATCGCAACCCTCGCCACCAGAAGAGTCAGTCTCACGCGTTGTCATGGACATGCGAATCATTGACAAACATCCGTCATTCACAGGCCAGCTCAGCGGGGGAAAAGTCCAGTTACAGATCGTAATGCTTCACTGCCTAAGTCAGACAGTGCTACCACAGCTACTAGCTCTCGCGACTCAGCAGGCTGAGAGATGACGAGTTTTGTTGACCATTCCAAGCGTTTAGCATGGAAATATTGCTTCATCTTGGTGATACGGTGATGCTATCTATCTTTGCCTGCCTCGACTTCTTTTGCGCAGTCAACGGAGCGAAACAAAACAACAAGGACGAGACGCTGTCCGATCCAGCGCTGGTGTCAGGATATAAAGTATGCGATCGACGCGTCATCACAGCGCCTCCTTGCTATCCTCTATTGCCTGTCAACGTCCATCTTAGCCCCGGTTTCACCGCGTTCGACATTGGGCGACGAGTGGGCGCCGGATCTTCGCTCCCAGATCTTACGCGGCGGCTCTATCAGACAACCCTTCTCGGAGGTTAATCTACGAACTTACCTGTAGCACTGTCTCGCCGAGGAAGATCATCTCCTTCCGGATTTCTTCAACAATCAGGTCTTGAATCAAGAACCATTTCTCATTGTCGCCGCCTCCAGCACCGGCTCGCAGATGGACTTTCCACACAGTGCTCTCCTTGTCATGAGTTGTGCCAGCAGCCGACTCGTGAGTGACATTTGCTATGAGGTCGTACAGAGTAGATGGATGAGATGGAGGCGCATCCAAGTCTTGACAGCAACGGATCAGACACGAGATTATGACGGATACAAATAAGTGAAGACAACTGACATTCTCGGAAATCGAGTCCGCGGAGAGGGAAGTTCACGATTGTAGGGTTTTTCTCTTCAACGAAGACGTTCTTGGTGAAGCGCTTGAAATGGAGGATGATGTATGGCGGTAGCTCTTGACACTTGAAACGCCGCAGTTGACCTGCGGATTCCTGTTCACAAGTTAGCTTAGCAAGGGGACTCTATCTGTCAGAATGACTAACCTGCGTAGTGCGACCGTCATACTTTGCCAGGACTGAGTGAATGCCGACTTGCGGAATGATGTTCTTCTCGACCGCATCTTGGAATAGTGGCGGTGGCGGTAAATCGACAGCCAAAAACAAAAACGGGGATACAGCCGATTTGATCTCTGAAGCCCGACCGTTAGCAGTGTAGAATGATTGTTGCGGGGTCGAACTACCTCGGTCGATGTCAAATCTGGGCTTCTCATTGTCCCCGAGATCGGGGCGCACCACGACCTGTTGTGTTTCCATACGTACCTGGCCCTGAAACGCGGAAAAGATGATGCCTACACAGAGTTCAACGCAAATCCCCCTGACACTGATAGTTGACGTACTGGATCTCTTCTTCTTCGTCCCACCCATGTCTTTGTGGAGATGGTTCAGCAGCCAACCAAGGAACTCGATTGGATCCCCCTGCTTCTCAAGCCTAAACTTACCCGCACTCGCTCTGCCGACTTCTTGCAAGAACTCGTGCGGGCTGACTTGGCTCTTGAACAAGCGAGGATTCCAGATCTTTTTCGCCAAGCCCGCAAAACGTTTCAGCATTTCTGGCTCTTTACCACGGAAGTTCGAGAGCAGCAAGTAGTCGCGAAGCGGAGATACGTGGAGCAAGGCGTGGATAATAACGTTCATGTAATCGTTACGCTTGATGTTGTTGAGACCAATGTATCCCGGTATGTATGGGTTTGAGGACAGGTCGTAGGATGGCTTCTGGATGTGCGACGGTGATGACAACCGACGCACAGTCGCTGGTGTGAACGAAGGTGCGAGTACAAAGGCGATATCTTCTAGCGACGGGTCGGACACTGGGTATCCGTCTGGTAAGACATAGACCTAACACACTCTCTGAGAAGCGTCATAGGTATTACTAGAACATATATATACCTTGGTTGTTTCAAGGTTGATGAAGACATGGTGGTCGTCATGTATCGCATGTGCGAAAGCATAAGAGTTTCGTCCTCGTCCTTGGAAGTACTTGCCGCACACGAGGCAGCCGTATATGTTGATATTCGAAAGCGACACAGAGCAAACTTTCTCGAAGTCAAAATCCAAGACAGCTCTGTTGATCTAGACGGCATGCATGAGATTGATGTTTCGACATCGACATGAAATGGGAATACAGTACAGTATCGAGGTACATGTCAGACGACTGAGAAGGCATAGCAGCCTTCCGTCTCCTTCTGACCGTTTCCTCTTCCTCTTCGTCGTCGTCTGAGATAGCCCCATACATACTCTCTGCGTCCGGAACGTGTTGGATGGTCGTACCGTTCGGCGTCGAATCGCCCGTATCGACTCGGGCTCGCTTTGCTGGTGGCTCGGATAAGCCAACGTCGCCAGATCTTGCAGAGGCCATTGTGTCTGCAGCGTGACAGGAATGACTATGACTAGAAGGATAGGTATGTAGGTAAAGTCAGTGGCGAGGAGTTGCCAGTGGTCGCGGTCGAAGGCAAGCCCGAAGGTACGACTCTACACCGCAACCACGTGACCGATATACTGAAATTTCGAGCGATCCTCCGCGTCGCGTTTCTCGGAGACCTTCCTCCCACCGTCCTCCTCCCTCGCTCCTGTCCTTGCTGATTCCATCGCATCTACTTCTGTTCGGTTTGATTTCACTTGCACGTCTAGTACCATGCTTCGTTCGCGGTGTTGCAGGTCCTTGGCCGCTGTGTTGCGGCGGCAAGCTGACGTTGCTTTCTTCTCAACGAGTGCGGCCTCCTCGTCTCATCAGCCTAATGCACCGCTGGACTTGGATCCCTCTTTTCACTCTATCATGAAGGATGTGGATATGGCTCTTCTGCGTCAAAAGTCCAGACATCCTACTGCCGCCAACCCGACCGCTCGTGTTCATCGCGAACTGGAGGTTTACCCACAAGATGAAACAGCGGAGGACGACGGCTATGAAGCCGAGCCACAGAGTTCTCACTGGGACGTATTTGATCCTAAGGACGGCAGAAAGTCCCCTGCTGCTGCGTTCGGCAGTCAGAATATCGGAGCAGTTGTCTTGCCTTTGGAGTTGCAGAAAAGCATTGATCACATCATCGCTGGTCGGTGCCTTGACCTACTGCAACCGATATTGTATGCGCTGACACCTCATTCTATGTTCAGACTCGGACAAGCATATGATACACAACGATGCCACACGACTATTCGCAAAGGAAGTCCAGGGTGCGGACGAGCCCGAGTGGAATGCTTCATACAATGTGCGATACAAGTCCGGGAAGAAGGCACGGCTACACGCAGAGCGAGATGGCACTGCCTTTGCTTCAGTTGCATTGCCGTCGCATTATTCCGTGGTGTACGCTGTACTCGATAACGTACAGCAGCGTCTCGGTCCAGGCTGGACCGTCGACCGCGTCATTGACTGGGGTTCGGGTACGGGCACAGGTCTATGGTACGTTATATGCGCGATTAGATCCGGTTTCAATGGATTATAACTGGTGAACCGCAGGGCCTCGTCACACCTCTTCCAAGGGAATGATGTTGCTTCTCGGGACAGGACAACTGCGGAGTTAGCACAGTCGACCGTGAAGGATTACGTAGGAATCGACACTCGGGATGGTCTGGTCAGCATTGGTAAACGACTTGTCCAAGGTCAGTGGCTCCATTCGTCATGCGGTGCACAGCTCATGCTACGGTTCACAGACAT
Source organism: Rhodofomes roseus (assembly GCF_022264815.1). Classification (NCBI taxonomy): domain Eukaryota; kingdom Fungi; phylum Basidiomycota; class Agaricomycetes; order Polyporales; family Fomitopsidaceae; genus Rhodofomes; species Rhodofomes roseus. The sequence continues at coordinate 1,015,368 of NW_025952965.1, read as the reverse complement.
GGACTTGGGTGGAATGAAAATATCGTGGCAAAAGGCCTTCCGCGAGGACAATGTGATTGAACGTGCAGAAGGAAGGAACGCACTGGCATTATCTGCATTCCTCCTTTCCACAATACCCACGCCACTTGCAAGGAAGGCCCTCGTCAAGCAGATGTGGGAGAGCGGCGCCGACGTCATGGTAAGCTGTCTCCGGCTCCAAGTGGGCCAGAAGCACTCACCCCCTGTTTGCATCAGGTTCTGATTGACCATAACACGACAGCTGGATTCGAATGCGTCGCGGAAGCCAGGGAGTACCTTCTCAAATTAGGTAGGAAAGAACTGGAAGACCCCGAGTTGGAGGAAGCAAGCATTCGAGGCTCTCATGTCGTTGCTCCGGTGGGATCATCATTTTCTTACCCTGGGGACTTTGACTCACCTCGTTCCATAGTGCCCCCATGACGGTGCATGCCCATTGTACAGACCGGGCACTACCAAGCTGGTGTGCAGTTTTTCACAGAGACTCCAGCGGCCAGCATTTGTGCGTAAAACGAAGCACTCGGGAGTTGGCCACGAAGATAGCGGCTATACCTACGTTGTGATACGCAGAGGCAGCAGGCCATTGCCGGTGAGCACGAAAGTCGGTCGGCTAGGCTATGCCGGGAAGCGTGAAGCAGCGAAAGCGGCCATCGAGGAGCAGCCTATCAAGGAACTTTTGGTGGAACATGAACACACGGATGATATCGCAGCGAATGCTAGCAATACTCTTCCGGCCAAGGCCGAGGAACCTGTATCAAATGATCTTGAACTTGCAGAAGAAGATATGCAGGCCGCCTTGCGATTGGAAGCGTACAACTGGCCTCGTCTCGTCTTCTCCCCTTTGAAGAAAAGCGGCCACGTTATCCTCGACGGCTGCACGGCTGAAGGTATGTCGCTCGCTCGTCGGTGCCTGCTGCCGCTCTCACACTCATCTCTAGGCAAAATCATGCGCATGACGATTCCCAAATCACAAGGCAAACAGCCATTTTACGATGCGCGGAAGTCCAACTGGGGTGACCTCTTCCCCCATGAGCCCAAGAACCGTCCTCAAGAACGGTTCCAGCCGGCCGGCAAGAACGCTCTCGTCAAAGGCGGCGATATCGGGAAGCGCAAGAAGAGTGCTCCGCAGGCAGCAAGCTACGGCAGGATCTCTGCCGAGCTGAAGGAACGCACTCAGAAAGAGAAGGAAAGGAGACGAGCGCGTCTGCTAGCTGAGGAAGTAGATTGATTCAAGTTGCACTAGTTCGCCACACTTCATTCATCATCCGAGCTCACCACTCAGTACCCAGCATATAGCATTACGACGGACTCTAATATGTACCACTATCTATGCATCCGCGATTTCAATGCCTGGACCCTGTCGAGAGCTCAGAACGACCCGTGTGATAGCAGTCGCTGCGAAATCTCAGACATGAGGGCAATGCGCTTGAAGGAATCGCACTCACGAGGCTTCTTATTCGCGCCCTTCTTTGACGTAGCATCGGGATCCACCAGATTGCCAGTTGCCTCCTTGATCACGTTCAAGAAATAGCGGACGTTTTTGACTACGTCGGTAATAGGGAAGTGCATCTGAGGCAAATTCATTCAGCAAAGGGGTTCAGTAGAAGACAGAGGGTGCTCTAACCTTCGCAATTGGTGCCCTGATTGTCCCTGCCTTGTCGCCTCTCCACTCGCTCGTGCCCTTCAGTTTCCGAATGAAGCCGGAGATGTTCGCTGTGACTGTGCCTCTACGCTCAGACGGCATGAGACCTCGAGGACCGAGCACACGCCCAAGCTTCGGTGTTATTGCACGAATCAGGTCCGGAGTGCACAAAAACAGCGTAGCCTGATGCCGACCGCTGATGACCTGCACAACACGACCGTTCGGTCATGTAGAACAAATTGTCGAGTGAGAATGACGTACACCATCGGCGAGCTCCGGACCACCGACAATGTCAGCACCCGCCCTCTTCGCCTCATCTGCCGCCTTGCCTTCCGCAAACACCAGGATGCGATCATGGCCGGTCTGTTTGGTTTCCCTCGGAAGACTGTAACGACCCCTCGGAACAGTCGTGCCCTTGACCATGAGCGTCTTGACTACAAGCTCGTAGGTGGACTCGGGTGCCGCAACCTCCACGGCCTAAAGACCATTGCCCGGTGTCAAAGGATATGATACAGCGAGGAGTGACCTGGCGTAACGCACCCGTAGCACGTTGACGGCGTCTTCCAATGTCATCTTCTCCGAGGCGTAGATGCTCTTCTTGGCTTTGAGAGCCTTTTTCCGCGCTTTAGCGGCCAGCTGCGGCTTCGTCAGAGGAACGACTTTCTTCTTGTCCCGCCGTGCGAGGACGACCTGACTGCCATGGAACTGGCGACAGCTCTGCCATGTCTTGCACCGCGAGCGTTCAGCCTAGCTTCATACGTAGTGCACGTGTGACTCACTCTGCGAATAAGTGATCCCTCGAAGGGATGGCAGCGCGCGCCCAGCTGCGCGAGGAAGGCAGACATAGTCGAGGTGAAGGATTGAGTTCCAGTTTCCCGAGACGGAAAGTAACAGACGCCCGTCACTGACGTGAGCGCCTGTCCTCCGATCTGAACATGCATTGGCAGCAGCTGGTACTTAGGGGCCAGGCGCTGAGCATTCGCGGGATTCCTCCTGCAGCCTGAGTGCGAAATTGCTATGTGTGGTTTGATCAAACAGTACACATTTGTCTCGCTTGCTAAAGTGCATACGGAAGTCATATAGGTCTGCAGCATGCCGCGGCTGCGACCCCCACCATGATTCTGTGGTTGCTAGTTCCTCTGTCAACCTGGATCCGGAGCGTTTCAACTAAGACACTAGCGGCGAGTCCGATGTCATTCATAACTCCGTGACATTATCATCCGACGGGAAGGCAGTACTTGTGAGAGACTGCACTCTTCAAAGAGACCTTTTTAGTGTCTGCCTAGACTCTAGAGGAGACTACATGGCACTGTTGACTCGGATATGAACTAATCCTAGATGACATAGTGGTCATATATATCAACGGAGTTCAAATAACCTCCTAGAACACCGACGCGAAGATACAAATTACTGAGTACCGAACACTTGTCACTTGTGCCGTCTCTCGCGGGAACGTTGAAGCGGACTCTGTCGCCTCAGCTAATCGGTATTCATTCTGGTATCCTGGGTTGTTTGATACGTCGTAGTCAAAAAAAAGTTCCGTAAACGCCTGACGGCGAACACGGAGTGTCGCAGACGTACGCGGTAATATGCTACGAGGACGCCAGCCCATGATGTTCTGTCATGACTTCCGCCGGGCCGCAGCTTGGTGAGCGCGGAGCGATTGTCACAGCTCGCCTTGACGGGCCAGCGGCAAGAGATGAGGGACATGATGGTACGATACAATCAGAGTCGCGGTCCTGCTCGTCAAACAACAGTCACAAAATCTGATCACGGAGTCTAATTAAGGTGGATGTTTTGCGTCATACGCAAGTACTAGTACCTAGGCCCAGAGTATGTCGTACGTAAGCATAGCGCGAACCCCGAGTAAACCGTTGTGCTTAGTGTGCAATTACCGAGCTCCAGCTACCAATTCGCGACATTCACTTGCTGCACTGCCAGCAGGGCTGCCAGCCCGGCGAAGGAAGCGGATAGCATCAACTATCACGTTAAGGACGGCTGCGCGAAACATTCTGCGCTCATAAATCTATTAAAAACACATTCATCCTAGCAGAGCATTCCTAGACCAGTCCTAGATAGTGTGCGAGTGAGTGAGTGAGGGCGTAGAAGGACGATCCAAATTTGTCGTTCAACCACGGCTGCCTATTTGGGATGGCGCCCGATCGGGTCTCGGAGTGCCAAAATTCTGAGGACGATCCTGAGCAGCAGCGTCGTCGACGCGGTGGCACACGCTCACGCAGAGTCGCACCCGCCGCCATGTCCTTCGCTCTCCGCGCCGTGCGAGAGGCCACTCCGCCCCTCCGCGTCGCTCAGTCCTCCGTTCGCTACGCGAGAAAAGATGCGGGTCCCGACCCGCGAGTCGAGCACATCCGCCGCGCACTCTACCCGGGCAACATCCGCAACAAGGAGACACCGATCGGGTCGTGGAGACCGAACGTCGGCGGACGGCTCCAGCGCGCGATACCCTCTGTGCAGGCGCACGAAACGATAGAGCGGGCGTGGTTCCTCCACCAGCGACACGTCCGCAAGAGACGCGAGGCGGAGCTCGAGCGCAAGCACCGGTTCATGGTGCGGGCGATGGAGGTGCTCCACGAGCTCGACCCGAAGTTGTATAAGCAAGCGAACCAGGAGGAGGACCCGAGGGTACGAAGGCCAGAGGAGATTGAATTGGCGAAGACGTTGAAGGCGCCAGAGAAGAGGGCCTTGGAGTCGAGGATACGGGGACTCTTCCCAAGGGAGCTGCGTGTACCGACGGATACACCACCACGGAGTGGGTGGAACTACGACTGGAAACCCCCCTTTCCACGTGTATAGGACGGTGAGCAGAGAAGCTGATTTCCGTTCTACTCTTGCTCATTGCCCACAAGGCATAGATGCAGCTATCTCCGTACAGGAGGCCTAACGCAATTCAGCTATACGTCTAGTCAGACTAGCCAGCCGCTCCTCACCTCCGGGAGGCCTTTGCTTACTTATGGTCAGGTTGTCAATGTTGGCGGAGTAATAGACCACTACGCGGACACGAGGCTTGCCGTCCATGGAGTTGCGCGACAGCATGCATGGTAAATTGAGAGCTACACGATGATGTACAACAAAGAAACGAACAGCATTCGGGATCCACAATCCGCTTAGAACCTTCCTCCCAGTCTCTCCATCTCACGCATTGGACCGCTGAATGGATCACTCCCAACGCCGAACGACGTGTCCGTTCCTCGGTTACCGCTCTGTGCCTTGCCGATGATGGCATTTTGCACAGACTCGAGGGCACCGGTCCATTTGTCGAGGGCGTCGTATCGTCTCTTTTCCAAGCTTTGCCTGAGGGATGGGACATGGTTATGAGGATTGCTAAAACGAAATGCACGCGAACGTACTTGGTTGAAAGCTCTAGGCGCATTGACACTTGGTCGATCTTTCCCTCGACCTTGCCCTCGAGGATCAGTCCGATGAGGAGGTCCTCCACTTCATTGTTGTCGACATTGAGTTGCTGCCGAACGATGTCAGTGCTCTTCCCTGTGTCAAAGCTGCCGGACAGACCTTGGCAAGGAACGAGAGCTCGAGACGCGTGTATGGCTTGATGAGGTCGATGAGATACTGAGTACGGAGGCTACGCAGCAGCTCTCCAATGTATGACTGGATAAACGGGTCGTCCATGGTCGTCCGGTTGTCTAGCGGACCAAGTTATCAGGATCGGCATGCAAAACAGTGACTCGCAGACCGACCTCTCAGGATCTTCTCGGCTGTATGGACCTCACGTCGCTGGTACGCATCGACGAGATCGGTCATGGCCTTAATTTGCGGGTCGTTCTTGTATGGCTTGGTCTCCTGACTGTCGAACGGGTTGACCTCGCTGCCCGTCAGCATGTTCGCGAGCACAAGATACTTCAGCACTTGGATCCGCTGCGGGGAGCCCGCCTCGTCGTAGTTCTTGAATGACTCGAAGAAGTCCTCGCTAGCGCGATTCCATTGCCCTATATCGCCAGTTCAGGCCAGATGCACATGTACGCTCAACTAGTAGGCACGTACGTTCGCCCATCCACATCTTGCCTCCACACTCCTTGATGACACCCAAGATGCGTGGGTGGGGAATCGCTGAGCGCACGGAGTTAGACGCATTGTAAATCTCCTTGAGCTTCTTGAAGTTCTTCGTCTCGTTGTGCATTTGGATCTCGAGTGCGTAGATCTCGAGGAGCTGCGTGCCCTTCTGCGCGACATCCTCGCCATCTGTACCTGCTGTTGCCAGATGAAGGTCTCGTAGAACCTGGGTTCCATCTCAGGATGCGGCTAATAGATGGTGCTTCCTGACGACAGACCTTTCCTAGCCGGGGGTACTGCTTTCTGTCGAGCCAGAGCTTCGCGAGCTTGAGGTTTGTCTTCGCTGACAGCCTCTGAAGGAAGATGAACGGCGGTACCGGGTGCCAAATACATATCACACACCTCATTCTTCGCCTCCTGCAGGGCGGCCTTCGTAGCCTGGTAGAACTTCTCAAGCACATCCACCTCGACCGGGCCACCCTTCCCACCGCCGACGTAGTCCAAAATGCCGTTGATAGTCTTCTCAGAGTAGTTGCGGGTGACGGCAGACTTGGTGTACGTGAGCAGCTCGTTATATGTTTGTAGCGCATCGTTTGGTCTGTGAAGCTGTAGGAACAGTATCTTTGTCGATTGCTTTAGCGCTTTGAACCCCCTGGCATATACAAGGGCGTTAACGAAACGGACAAGTCGCCAGAAAGAAAGACCCACCAGTCTCCCTTCTCTTCCTCCTGATCTACTATCACTCGGAATTCCTTCAATGCCTGCTCTGGGTTGTCTTCCTTCTTCGCTTGGAGGGTGTCGGTACAATAGGCAAGGTACGCGCACGGGACCACTTACACTTCGCCGTATAGTACATGTTCTCCACATCTGCACTGGCGGTCGCATCCTCCTGATCATCATCGGAGTAGTCAAAGCCGTAGTCCTATATACTGGGCAGTGAGGCTAGCGTCGAAGACAGGTGCACGGCGACCGACCTCGTCGTCGCTGCCTTGCATGTAATCGGCATCATCGTCATCCATGGTTTACTCAGTAGCAGTGCCTCAGATCTGAGCTTGTCGGTCAGCCTGCCTCGACTTGACACACAAGTATATCTTACACGAAGGTCTGGATGAATATGCAAGGAGGTCGGCAGCAGGAGGTGAGGCTGCTTGTGGCGGTCCGCGTACGCGTTCGGTGGTTTCTTGACGCCCGGGACGCGCATTATCGCACGCGTCGCGCGATCAGATCTCTACTACACACACCATCTGAGATTGACCCATATAACGGGTACAATGATCCTGCTGCACTCGTTTGAGGGTTCTATTCGGCGTATGCAGACTCAACGTTCAATGCTCGGAGGTATAATCGCAACAAAAGCGCGGAATTGGTCGTTAGCAGAGTGCTGTCTCTGGATGCCAACCGGCGCTGTCCTGCGAGCACGTGACATGTGTACTCGATCTGTGGCGGACAAAGTAAGGCTACTAGACGGACGGACAACTGCAGTCAATGCCAGACCTTAGTCTGTTCCTCTTTCTACACGAATTACTTCCTTGAATTCACCGCAGTGGTCGAAGGCATGCATTCACCTACGCAGAAAGAACAGGAGGATGTCGAGATGCTCATGGGCCTGATGGGCAACGCGGTGTCCGCAGAGGTCGCGTTCAAGGTCTTGCGCAAACACAAAGGCGATATGGACAAGGCCGCCAGTGCCTTGATTGAGGGCGATGTAGGGGAGACATCCTCAGCCATGGACACACCGCTATCCTGGGCAGGGGGCTCAGCTGTTCAAGGGCCGCGTACACCTCCTCGTAAGTGTGTTACTTTAAGGCAGCGCAATGAGGAAACTTAGCGATGTATGAGCCTCCAAGCCTGAGCAAGATGCTGCAGTCATCGACCTGACTGCGGACGACGAAGACAAGGAGCTGTCACGGGCATTGCAGGCATCACTAGAAGACACAGGAACACAGTTTGGTCCCAGCAATCGGGCACCAGACCCCGATTGGGCTGTCGTTCCTTCCAATGTATGGGTGTTACGATGAGCATCCGTCAGTCTGAGAATGAACGTTCACGTACAATCATCTAGGTCGCAACTTCCGGCGTAGACCCTCAGGATGAGTCGCTCAGCCGAGCAATCGCAGCGAGCTTGGAAGATGCTCCTAGTCTGGACTACTATGAGGAGTCCCCACTAGAAGAGAGACTACGAAAGGATAAAAGGTAAGGTCCATCGTATGTATGAACCAATATGTCTTTATCACTGACAATGCATCTGGCAGGCCTGTTGCGCTTCGTCCGACGAGCTCGCCTATGGCCTACGCGGGATTGCTCCTCCAATCCTTGTACTATGTCCCGCATCTACGTCATGCGATTGCGCGCTGGAGCCACATATACGCTCAGAATAATTCCCAATGCGAAGAAGGGGAGAACGCAGCCATGTATGGCCCAGGTTGGCATCTGAGCGTCCGTAGATTCTATCCTAGAAGACTGACTTGAGGTAGATCTGCTAATGTGGTCTATGGGGGAGATATTCACGAACATGGAACTCGCCCTTCTGAGCGAGCTCAACTCGGATCATGTCATACAGGCGTTCTCCCCGGATCCGTGGGGCAGTCCCATCGAACATCCTGGCGACCCGACCTTCGGTGCGTCCCCAGCAGTGACGCCTCTCATATATGTACTCACCAACAGACACACCGATACCAGCATTCTACAGCCGTATCGCGCGTACAGTTGAGCTGTCTGTTCAGGACGAGCCACCAGCAGACTCCGCACCGCAATGGCCGAGGTAATAGCTCTCTTAAAGTGCTAAAATGCAGACGCTGATGCACTGCCGCATTTTCCAGCCGGCTGTTCCACTTCCGCTACGGCGTGAGCACCGAAAACCTTAGCAATGTGCCCTTCGACGATAAGTGCGACCTCTCCGTCGTCAAGGTCGACGTGCGCGGGACCGAGGACGCGAACGACCTCATCACCTGCCTCTCATCCGAGCTGAACCTCAGAGGCGCCGCGACACCCCCGACGAAGCAACGCGTGATCTTCGAGCCCTCGGAGATCGTAGCCTTCCAGCTCGTGCGCGAGAATATGCTGCCGTCGTACGAGACATCCATCGGTGCGAGGACGGAGCGCACGACGTTCAAATATCCGAAACACGTGTATCTGGACCAGTTCCTTGCACAGAACCTGGAACTGGGGAACCGGCTAGGGGAGAAACAGCAGAGACTCATGAAGGAAATCGAGGAGCTAACGGCGAAGAAACTCACCCTGACCCGTCACAAGGTACCAAGTTCACGCTTCAGCGTCAATCCAGTCAGAAGCTCTGAAGTATATTCGTTCTACCAGGACAGGGACACGCTTCTGGACTTGCGTGCATCTTTACACTACTACGAGAATGTTGCTGAAGATGATGGCGACGCGACCCGCAAAGATACCATACAAGAAATGGCCCTCAAGCTTCGCAAGACCCTCACTCGCATCGAGAATGAGCTACAGAGTAAGATCCATTTATTCATCTCTGCAAGCATTGCTCTCATCGACGCCAGGCATCGACGCTTCCATCACGAAGTTGAAAGACAAGGCCGCGAATCTTTTTAATAGACCGGAGCTGCAACAACACAGGGTGTGTGATGCTTCTCACAGACTTTGCAGGTGGCTGATGATATTGGGTAGTACGACCTGAGGGTCGTCCTGGTCCATGACGGTTTGTACGGAAGGAAGCACCTATACTCCTACGTCAAAGAAAAGGGGATGTGGTGGAAGACGCAAGACTACATCGTCACTGAGGTCTGCCACAATCAAAGCTCTTTGTATGATGATCGCTGAACAAGCTTCGACAGGTACCCGAGGAGACGGTCCTGAACGACATTGTAGGCCTGCACCTCGGCGCCGGCCCATACTTCCTTATCTACAGTCGTGCACTGACAGAAGAGGAGGAGAATACGCGGGCGCAATGGCTCGAGGGCGTTAAGGTCGGAATGTCCATACAGATACTCTTTCCTCCAACAACTGACGCCTTCTCTATAGAACAACGTGAAACATAATAACCAAATGTTCCTCTCGCAACTTCCATCACAGCTCGCGTCGCAAGTGCAGGACCCCAACTCACCGCCCACAACCCCATACCGCTCGCAAGCTCCATCGGAATACACGATATCTTCTGGGACGGTTGAGCCGCCTGAGTCCAGAGAAGAGCCCATGGACGTAGATACTTGAGGCTTGTACGTAGCGATACGACGATGAGTGATTCGGAGTCTACATCGAGACGAATATTACCGCAGGCGCATGTGAGTTCGCCTTGAGCAGCCACCGAATTGTCATGTCCCGGTCAACATTGAACGACTTGACTACACTCGTATTGCAACCATCAGAATCCAGAGTTACTTTTGCAAGCGATAAGATACATGACAGCAATGCGACACGATAAGCAGTACAGATGATACACAGCGAATAATGTTTACGACGTCTAACTCAACTTCATCCTCTTGCTCGGCTGCGGTGTGCCCTTGTCACTGCCCTTTCGCTTCATGGCAGTCGATTTGAGACCCGACGCCAGCTCCTTGTACTTGTTCCTCATGACGACGGCGATCCGTCCGACCTCTGATTCGGCTCCGTTGAACGTTATGGCGTTGTTGATCATGAGGTCCATGTCTGCCTCCCAAGCTTCCACGCAATCGTACTTGTCTGCGTCCAACTTCTGACGAATGGTCCGAAGATCGCGGGCATCCTTGCGTGGAATGATATCGAAGTACGTCGGGATACCCAGCAGCTCTGGGTCGACGGGCTCACGAAAGACGAAGGAACTGTGCAACGACGTCAGTGAATGGAACACAATAAACGATGACTAAACGTACATTGGATCAGCGACCAACTTGTTCATGATGGCCTGGAGACTACGCTTCTCGTTCCATGCGAGCTTCTTCTCCATAGCCTTCGCCCATTCCTTCTTGAACACCCGCTCAACTACATCCGCGCAATTGACTGGATAGGTCGTGGGCGGATTGAACGTGCGGCAGTTACGGAAGATGTGCCCGACGTCTCTGGCGAAGTCTTCCATAGTCGTATAAGTACCCTCGCTTAGCTTGGTCGACATCGTGCCGAAGTCCATCGGTTCCTTGATCTCGTCGTAATAGCTACAAGTGGCAGTCAGTCAGACGCGTTGAACGAGACGTCCCGTATGATGGTACTTACGTTGGGCACCCATCCATTATAGGATCGACCGGCTTCAAGAAGATGCGAGCTTCTGGTACTTTCATCAACATCTTCAGAATCTCCCTACACTTCTTCTCGTTTACAGGAGTGGCCTGAACGACAGCCTTCTTTGGCTTAGCTGGTGTCGTTGCTCGTGGCGTGACCACCGGCGTCGCGACTTCCTTCTCCTTGCCTTTAGCAGAAGCGCGCTGAGGGACTTCTGTGGCTGGTTCGGAGGGCGCTACAGTAGTTGCTTTGACAGTCTTTGCCTTGCTTGTCTGCACGGCACTGCCATTGGTGTGGGGAACACCGTTGTGCCTCGCTTTAGGGGCTGGCGTAGATGCAGCAGAAGACTGTCCTGCAACGGGCGTAGGTGGGGCTGGCCGCTCCTTCTTTGACGGTGTCGCAAGGGCAAGTATCTCGTCTTCAGTTTGATCTTCAAATGGCTTCTTGCGTTTGCCGATGACGAGCTTCGGAGCATGCTTCTCCTTCTCCTTCTCCGTAGAGTGGGTGGTTCGCTGCTTGCGTCCCTGGTCTTTCTGCCTCTCGATAGCGATGACCTCTTCCAGCAGGTCGGCCGAGCCATCATCAATCACGGGCGTTGGTGGGCGTGGGGGAGGTGCAGGCTCGCGTGGTTGAGCCTTCTTGCCCTTGGCTTTTGTAGCTGGTTTCGAGGGTGTCTCTGACAGCGTTGCTCCACCCACCTTCAACTTGATGGACGGTCGCGACGCAGCGGGAGTTGCTGACGCAGGCGACTCAGCGGGCCGTGAGTCAGAGGGGGCACGAGTAGCTGGGGCTGCTTTGACAGGGGCCGGCGGAGGATTCGCAGCCCGCGGCTGTGCGGCGCGATCTGCAGCTTCGAGGGTCTTGTTAATGCGCACCCATTCTGAGGAATGAAAGTCAGGAATGTAGCTGACGTTGCAGCAATCGGCACATACGCTTATCGAAGAACGTCTCCAATGCTAGAGCCTCATTGTAGACGTAGGTGCCGGGTGGGTTGTAAAACTTGGCATTACTGATAACCAGCCGGAAGTCGTCCTCGAACGCGAACCGATCCTTGTACTTCCCCGACTCAAGTTTGGCGTTCATAGTGCTTAGATCCATGGGGTTCTTGATGACCTCGAAGTAGCTGGAGACAAGGTCAGACCAAAGACGTCCACTATACCAGAGATTAACGTACCTAGGAGCATGGTCCCGCACAGGATCAACAGGCTGCAGGAAGACAGTGGCACGCTTGTGAGTTTGCAGCTTCTTGAGGGCGTTGCGACAGGCTCGAAGGTCGTTCAGGCTCATGCCAGCCGACTGAGCTTTCGGGACGTGCTGCGGTTTCTTCTTCTCTGGTGCGGGCGCTTTCTTAGGCGGAGGAAGCTTCGGCACAGTAAAAGTATCCCGTCTGTCGAGTACAGGACTTGCCGCAGCGCTGTGTGTCCTTGTAGAGTGATCACCTTGCACGCTACTAGGAGGAAGCTTGAGCTTCGGTGTTCCCGCAAAGGGTAGAGTCGGAGTCCGGGTAGGGGGACCTCCTGTCGTCTTGATAGTAGGACGAGACTTGAGTGGAAGTTTGACGGAGGGGATAGGTGGTGCGGACTCGGTGACAGGAGTAGGCGGAAGGTGAATGGTGACTTTAGGTGGAGCCTCCTCGGCACCGCGAATGAGCAGGTCCGCGACCTTCAGCAAGCACCACCGAACTTCATGGTCCGTCTCGGGTGCTCTGCGGGCAAGATCAGTATTCTGCCAGGAACAAGGAAACCGACGACATACAGGGCAATAGGCATCAAAGACTCTCTAATCACTTCGCTCTTTCCGAGCTCCCTGTCCTTCCTGAACGCCTTGATCATCAAATCCATGTCACTCTTCTTGTTCTCCTTGGCCTTCTCCGCACCATTCCCATCCTCCTCGATGAGCACGGACTCCGTCTCCTTCAGGGTCTTGACCTCGCCCATGGATACAAGGAGTGCGAGACTGAGGCAGGCGTTCTGCGCGACGTGCCGCCGAATAATCCTCGAAGGATCGTTGGCCGTGACCGCGAGGATGTAACGCATGACCTTCGGTGTGTACCATTTCGTGAGGAACAGGTAATCGAAGGCCGCCATTCGAACTTGAGTGTAGTTGCCCTCACTGATGGTATATCAGTATATGTGTGTCCACGGCGCCATATATAGTGACCCACCGTGTCAGGGGGAAGAATGTGCGAGGGTCATGAGGAATAAGGTTGGCGACACTGAACATCAGGTGAAACTGGAAACCGAAGTTGAGTTTGGACCACCACAAGGGGCACGAAAGCGAGGCCTACCTCGATGACAGCAACAGTCACCACGTTATGGTACGTCGGTATCAACCTGTCCATGCTTCGATAGCGGTCTACCTCCGCGAGGGCTTGCTTCAGTAGTTCCGCGTCTTGGGCATCCTGTACAGGCTGGGAATCCGTAGCGGTGAATTCGCCACGCTCCGGCGGCACTGTAGAGATGGTGGCGCACGCCAAGGCAGAGATTACGGTGCAGATGTAGAACGCATCCGAATACTGGAGCAGAGGCTTGATGAATGCACGACGAACAGAAGTCAGTCGTTCGACTTACAGGATTGGAGGTATTGTCGTTATACCGCAGCTGGTCAACGAGGAACTGCCTGATGATAGGCGGCGTCTTCCCGTTCTCGAACCGGACTCTCGAGATGGCCCGTATCAAACTCTGCACGCGAACGCGATGAGAAAACAACAAAGCCAACAAACAATGACGGCACCTTCCGCACGAAGTACTCCGCGTAGTCACTGAAGTCGTTGGGTCTTGGCACGTACGTATGGCTGAAGAGGTCGGGCTTGGGGTTATCCGGTTCGTAACAATAGCGCAGGAAGAGTTTGAACAGATGGAACAGGCCCAGCCATTCCAGCCTCTGTATTGCGCACTGCGAGCAGCGAATGAATAACACACCCAGTGCTACCTATAGCCATACTTACTGATACGAGGGCTTGGGCCGCCTCAGAACGTATCCGGTAGTAGTAGTTCGATACAAGCACTGTCTTGGTGAGCGTGCTCGAGATGATGGGATTTTGCGCCTTCGATAGCTCTTGGATCGCCTAGGGAACGCGCCGATAAGACTAGGTCAAAGAGCACGGACAAAGCCAACCGCACCTCATATTGCGCCACAACATCTCGATCTCGTTGCAGCTGCGACACCCACATGTAGTCCTTCTGGTCGAACGCGATCGCCGCGATCCACTCAAAATCCGCGTCAATCCGGATCCACTCGTAGGTTTGCCCTGCCATGTTCTGCTCGTCTTCCTCAGTCCAGTCGGCCACTTTCCAGTTCTCGCGCTCCTTCTCGTTCTCCCAGATCTCGAGCCCGAAGCCCATGTCGACCATGTCCATCGCCGCGGCGGCCTCGGCGTCACCTTCCGCAGCAGCCTGAGCGGCGGCCTGCCGTGCTAAGTACCGCTTCGTGTTCCGCCGTACTCGCTTATACTTGGTGTTGAACGGAACTTCATAGCGTTTGTATGGACTACGGATGTCGAGAACGTGTTCGTACGGGGTCCCATCGGCCTCGTGGATACGGATGGTCATCTGGCCCTGTGGTCATGGTTCAGCCAACAGCAATCTCCGGTGGAAGTCTACGCACCTCAAAGAACGGCACGGGCTTCATGAGCGCCTTTCCAACCTCGTTGTTCTCGTGTACTTTGAAAGCCGGGGCATCCTGGCGCATCGAGATCTCGACGGCCATCTTCTTTCGGTTGAAGGTCGCCGAGAACCCGAACGTAGGGCACCCACTCCCGTAGATCCACTGTTCCGCGAAGGAACGTGGGTCGATACCGCTCACCTTGCGACATGTCCGCAGAAATGAATGGGTCGAAATGAGGTTGTTTGGCATCTCGCCGCTGATAGCGGACAAGAACACCTTGGGAAGGACTCGAGACAAGCCCAGAGAGGTACCCGACTTGCCAAGACGCCGATCCAGGATGTGAAGGACAAGCGGTGCCTTCAAGTCAATGAACGGCAATGTGACGGAGTCGGGGGGATCCAGCTGCTGTGGTTGGCAGATGGGTGGCATGGAACCGTTGTCCAGTTGAAGCACGCGTTCCATGTCCTTCTTGAGCTTGAACCGGTACTCGTTATTACCGAGCAGCTTGCGAGTGAACAGACCCGCGATGTACAAACCGAGGCCATTAACAAGCCAAGTGTCCGACCATGTCTTCGGCTGGATGTTGATACCCATCCACTGGCAGGCGAGCGCGTGGCTCAGGCAATGTCGGGTCTCGAAAACCTGGTCTATGGCGTCCTCGCCGTATAGCAGGTCTACGGTGACGAGGGAAAGGGTTGCACTATCGAATCGTTGCGTCGGCATTTCATCCACGAAGACGAGCTTGTGAGAACCGAATGGGTAGGAGCCGAACTCTGTTGAGTAATAACTCATGGCAGAGCGCATGAAGGAAATGGAGTTCGCAAGGAGCCCTTCATGACCCGGGAGACAAAATGCGTGCATGAGCGGCTGTGTAGTGCCAGAGGCATCTTCGGCAGCACTGAGATCGGCTGGTATGGGATGAACGTAAAATGGCCCAGCAGCAAAAGCGATGTGTTGCACCGACGTCAAGGTACTCTGCGAGAAGAGAAAGATCGTCTTGTTCGAGTTGTACGGATGAGCGACTTGCTCCACCAGCTCTCCGCTGCAAACGACGACTGTGGGACTCTCGCCTTCCAGTGGCTCTTCGTCGTCCACGGGTGTGTCCTCCCGTTGCTCCAGGAATCTTGGAACGACGAATTCGAATTCCCACGTGCATTTCTCCCATAGATTGTCAATGCAGGGCACCCAGCATCGGGCAGCGTCGGGACATGAGGGCGTGGTGTATACATGGGGCACGCGCTATTCCATTGTCATCAGACAGTGTGGCGATCAGAGAAACGAGTACTTACATAGGGATATGCATCAGTCGGGAGCACAAACTGCAGTCCATCCGCAGGATTGCGTACGCTGTAAGCAATATTCACGGTGATAGGATTGAACTCTGGCACAGGGAGCGTTGGCTGAAACATCGGCCCAGGTGTCTGAGGTTCCGGAGTTGCAGCTAGCACAAACCTTGAGCATGTATGTAGACGACAGACATTCTGATAACAGACCTTCGCTCATGATGCCCGCCGCAATGTGTCCTGACTGCCTGAAGGACACCTCCCTCGGTATCGCGATCGACAGTTCGCCCTCGTCACCTTCGGCCAGGGCAGAATACACCTTGCGCTTGAGTTCTGGGTGGACGTGGACATCCTGGGGGTTGGAGATGTTGAGATTGGCGAGGGGGTCATGATAGACAAAGTCGGCAGGATGGGAAGCGACGGTGACAGAATGTATCGCTGAAGACTCATTCAGCTCCTGAGTACCTCAAATGAGCCGTCGTACGTACTGCACTGCCTCGAATGGAGGTGAAGTGTCTTCAAATCTTTGCTTGCAGGGACTACGGTGAGTTCTGTGTAGCCCTGTAGAGATGTTAGCTAACTCCGTCTCTAGTCAGAATCAGCGGCCGCATACCCATAGACTGCCGGAGAAGTCAATCTCCAGCACAACCTTTTGGTGGCTAGTAGAGACGAGAAACGGTGTCAGCACGCAGTGGACACAAGGGAGGAGGAAAACACGTATATGGTGAACCCTCTGCGAACATGTTCCCGTTGCATCTTCGGACGTGTCGATGGCCACCGGACCTACGCGGAAGGCTGGCAAACGTTTCTGGACGTGATTAAGTAGCAGTAGAGCGAGTATGAGAGGAAGAGAGAAAGCGCGGTCGACGCGGCGACAAGCAGCGTCGTCGAGGCTGAGAGAGACCTCCGCGCCGCTGCGACGACGTTGGAGGTGATTACGTAACTTCGCGTGTGACAGAACAGACGCCCATGGACTGTCCGATTGGCGCCCATTCCTCGTGGATCGGAATCTCATCTCGCTCAGAAATCTGGTCAAAGTACTCCGAGTCTACCAGCCACAGTACATATTCCTTCGACCCGACCCAACATGCCGCCCAAATCTATATTCCGTCAGCCCGGGACACAACACTTCCAACTCGTACATCGCTCGCAGCGCGACCCTCTCATTCACGATCCCGAGGCTAGTCAGCATGTCCTGAAGGCGTTCGAGCGAGGCAATGTAGCAAAGGTGCGCGCACACTCCGCGTATGTCGCCATGGAGTATTGATGATCGCTGGTGCAGGGGAAGTCCAGGGCTGAGCTGGAGAAATCTCTCGCACCGTCAGAGCTTGCTCACGACAAGGACCGAGCGAACATCGGCGAGGCAACACTCTACGGGGTTTACTACGATGACACCGACTATGACTACATGCAACACCTTCGTCCTGTCGGCATGCAGGAAGCTGGGGTCGATAGCATGCTCATCGAAGCTCCTGTCAAGCCCAAGGGCAAGACCAAGTCAAAGGACCCCATAAAATTGCTGGACCTGCCCCCGGACGTTCTTCCATCTACCTCGGAAATATCCAGGAATTACGAGGCTCAACAGAATATCCCTTCTTCGATAGCTGGTTTCCAACCCGACCTCGACCCTCATCTCAGACAGACTCTTGAAGCGTTAGAAGACGATGATTTCGTAGACGATGACCTAGACGATGACTTCTTCGGTGTACTCGTCGGCGAAGGAGAACTTGCACCTGAAGAACACCTCAAGTTCGAGTTCAAGGAGGAGGGTGTTGAGAACGGGGACGTGGGAACTAAGGGCGAGCCGCACGCAGAGGCGGCTGAGGATGAGGAGGAGGCAGGATGGGAGGCTCGCTTTGCAAAATTCAAGAAGGCGCAGAAGGAGGCACCTCCAACCGATGCATCGGACATCGACGATTATTCTGAGGGCGGGGATACCGTTGGGACGCTTCCTCAGTTCTCCGTCATTGGAGGCAAGAAACGGCGAAAGGGTTCCTCAGATGCTTCGGGATACAGCATGAGCAGCTCCTCGATGTTCAGAAACGAGGGCTTGACTATGCTCGATGAGCGATTCGAAGAGGTACGCACTCACTATGGGTCGACACACCCTCCAACTCACCGCATGCGACACAGATCCAGAAGCAATACGACTCAGACGAGGAGGAAGAAGAGGACGGCCCGTCGGATGATTCCGACGAGGCCCCGGAACTCATCACTACCCGCGAGGACTTCGACGCCATGATGAACGAGTTCCTCGACAACTACGAGATCCTCGGCGGAAAGATGCGCCCCATCCTCGCCGGAGACACCGCGACGGAGAAACTCGACACGATCCGTAAAGCGCTCGGGAAGGCGCGGTTGCGCAACGACGATGAAGACAACAATAGCGAGGCCGATGACATCCTGATGCCTTTAGACGTCGACGAGAAGCAGGAGCGATGGGATTGCGAGACTATCCTGAGTGAGTCGAGCACACCGCTGCTCTACGTCTCATTCTGAATTTAGCTCTCTTGTAGCAACGTACAGTAACCTAGAGAACCACCCGCGTCTGATTAAGGCACGACAGGACAAACCTGTCAGGAAAATCCGATTAGACCCAAAGACGGGTCTACCAATCGTCGATGGGAAGCAGCCCCATTCGCGAACAACCACTGATTCGGCATCCGAGTCGGAGTCTGAGGACGACTCACGACGTTCGTACTTGTATCCCACAATCAGACTGTCGTACTAACTTCAGCACACAGCACGAGTCACGATTTCCCGGCCCAAGAATGAGTCCAAGGAAGACAAGCAGGCTCGCAAGCAGGCCGTCAAGGCGGAGCGCCAACAACGCCGAGTCGATAAGAAAGCAACCAAGGAGCAGTTTTCTTCGGAGGCAAAACGGCAGAACCGGACATTAGCCAACAAGGAGAAGACCAAGGCGCGCAAGCTATGATGCATCGAACTACGTGTAGACGTCCTTTTGTACATAGGTGTTCCGGGCAAAAGTACTGTACGAGGATGACATGCAGGGTATCCGATGTGACGGCATTGGATGGGATCATTGTAATGTTACACGGACGTGGATGAGGGATGATCACGAAAGCAAGATGAGGCAATGGCAAACGTCAAGAGTTCGTTGAGAGGTCGTGTTGGATTCAGTTCGTTTACCAGTCTGGCCACAAGTCAAGAAGGGCGTTGCCTTCTTCCTCTGGAAAGTCGTGCTGCTTCATCCACCTATCTGGCACCTGTGAAATAATGCGTCGGGATTCAAGCGTTGTGTCATAACGGTGGTCACTAACCAAGGGGAAATATCGCTCCATCGCACTGAGGAAGCGTTGCCTGTACTGCTTCGGGCCGATGATAGTAGGCTCGCCCTTGGTTCCTCCCCCAAGGAAGGCAGAATCCTTGACCCAGCTTTCCAGCTTCTTATCCCAGGTATACGTGCGGATGTAGTCTATATAGCCATGAGTTAGCCGTTCTCGTACTGCTTGTGACTGAAGTCACATACCGACAATCCCAACGACCAGTTCATTATTGGTGCTATCCACACCTACAACCAAGGAGTAGTCCATGACATTGATGTCAGCAAGGAACTTGCTATCGTTGTATAGAGCGCCCCGGAGGATGCGCTTAGAGTGTTCGCGGAGGTAGAAAGGAGACAAATGAGCAGCTAGAGGAACTCGATGAGACTAACGCGAAGACACCCGGGTAAACACGTACTCTCTACCAAGTTCTCGTCTAGCAGTACTTCGTTCTCCCGACCGGTCGCGTGGACATGGCGGTTGCGAGTGGAGCCTTTCAGGTCGTAGATCTACGTTGGATGTTTAATCTCTAGCTTATAGAAGAAAACAACATGTGTCTTACCTTCGAGAAACGGCGATCATAGAACAGATTCTCCATGACCAGCAGATTCATCTGTGTCACTTTAGCTTTGCTGGTGCCTTCGTGACTATGGGTCTTGCGGAATGTAATCTTGAAGCAACCAAAGATCTTCGCGAGCAATGTAGGCCGCTGCCACACCGGATCAAGTCAGTCGTCTACGTCACTTGTTCATGGGGGCATATGTACTCACGTCTGCCACGACAGCCGACGACATGTAGTCAAAATAAGCGGGGCCAAAAGTCTCCATGGCTTGCAGCTCAGGACGTGACAGACCCTTCGCGATGAATCGGTCATCTGCGCTTCAGTCAGTCGACGCTCTGTTAGGAGGTAGCAGGGGACGCACCGAGGGTCTTCAAGAACACTGATCCTGACTTGCCTCCGCTGGTATTCCACTTCACGCACCTCGAAAGCGACTCGATCATGCTGCGCTCACAGTCATACGTACGGCGGAGCGCGTCGAATTGTTCTGGGAAAAGGACCGTGCAGCTGATAGTCAAGCCACCGCTCTCGAAAGCTACCAAGAGGATGAGTGAGACTCAAGGTTGCAGCTAGGCGCACTCACAAATCGCCCAAGGTTGCTTCGAGGACGGAACTCGCAAGTCCTGCGTAGGATCCCAGTCGTCTGAACTGTCCACATTGACAACTCCCCAGGTAGAAGTCGACTCGGCGACCGATTTGTCGTCAGGCATGAAGGCTTCACCACCATCGGTCAGCCTCGGCTCCTTTGTCAGGCGCTTCTCCGCTCTCGATCTCGACAACATATCACGGTACTGAGGAGAGCTATAGGAACAGAAGCAGGCCATTCAGCAAGATATTCCGTAAAATGACATGATGACTTACTTCAAAGCGAGTGCAATGATAGACGTTGGTTCATCAGTCCTGACGACCATAGAGGAATGACGGAAGATGTGTTCTGGATCAGACATTGGGTCTTCAGCATCCGCCTCTGTACGCTGCCGGGGTTGAGGGACCGGTTGTGGCCAGAATCCGGATAACGCTTTCAGGATAGAATGCCGTTCAGTACCTCCAGGCCCGACTTCGAGCTCCGGAGCCGGGGACGTCGGGGGTGCAGGACCATGTGTCATTGCTGTCAGCACTGGTGAACTTGAGACAGAAGGTGCGGTCTGGTCAGGAACCTGAACGGAGGGTACAGATGGCTGTTCTTCCGATTCGACTTGCTTCGTCTCATCCGGAACAGTGCTTGGAGTCGCAGTACTGTCCGGTCCTGTCTTTGCGGACTCCTCCGTAGTTGCGTCAGCCATAGGCGATTCTGTGCGCTTTTTCTGCTGTGGTTCCTCTTCGCCCTCCCCTTCGTCATCAGCTTCACTTGAATCCGAGCTCTCAGCCTCATCACGGATAGCGTCTTTGATGCTATCCAAGACTTCGACTTTAGCTCGAGCGTTTGCGACTGGACGAGGGCGTCGTCCCCGAATGACGGCGTATCGGCGGGTCGTACGTTCATTGTCCCGACTGATACGTTCAAAGTGTTTGGCGATGTTGGAAACTTTACTTCCTGCACCAGGTTGCCTCCTAAAAGTAGGCTTCGGACCGGAGCTACTAGTAGGACGAGCGGATGACGACTTCTCCGCACCCAGACCGCGTGCAGTGGCCTTCCCCTTCTTCTTCCCGCTAACAATCACCGAGCCGGAGCGGGACAATGGAGGGGAGGTCTTCCCTGTCTTCGAGGCTGCGTCATGACGTGAGCTAGCTGTCCGTTTGTCCGGCGAGGTCTGCCTTGATGCAGCACGGGAGTCGCAAGATGAGACTAGAGGCCCTGGAATACGACTTCCATGTGGCCTCTTAGCGTGCGTCAGGTACCGCGGAGCAACGTTGGCGGCATATCCAGACTCGAAGTCGGAAATAGAGGGTTTTGACCTGAGAACTTGTCGGCGAGGTTTTGTGCGCACGCGGGGAGGGATGTCGCTTGAGCCCTCCTGATCGCTGTCCGAAAGAACAGAAGTCGGAGGGAATGCAGTTTTGGTCAGTTCTTCTACTCCCTGCGCGGGCAGGAAGTCCTGGTATTTCTTGATCAATTCTGCGACGTTCGGATAATGGAATGAACGCCTAGGTAATTTGGACAGCTGGGACGAAGAGCGATCAGCACCCGCCTTGTCTTGACCAGGCTACAGACGTTTGTTAGTGACGTTGCATACAGAGATACGTAGATTCACTCACAGCTGGCGGAGACATCATAGTATCCGGCGAGAACGCCTCTCCCCTATCAACACCTATGGTGGAGTCGCTGTCACCATCGGATCTGGGACTCGGCTCTATGACAGCCACGACGGGTTGCGCGTCCGCCACTGGTTGGGGTATCTGTTGAGGTACGGGCGTGGCTTCTGACGTTTTCTCGGAATGAGTCTCCGACTCTGAGGCATCTGATGCCGACGAATTGGACGTGAAGGAGTCACCGGTAACTCGTCGGATGGTGATAGGTGCGTTGTCCTCAGCCTCAGAGACGTTACTGTCTTTCTCCAGTGACCCATAATGTGCATAGTGTCCAGGCTTCCGTGGCGCGGGGAAGAATCCTCTGACAGACCCAAACGCAGACGTTTTGCGGCTCCCGCGATCGAAAGGTTGCGTGAGCCTGGGCTTCGGGAGCTTGTCGAAGTCTTGCTGCCATGCGACGATCTTGTCCTGTCGATACGCACGGACCTGATTCAATGCAAGGGTATCTGTCGGCGGCGTCTCTCGGTAGATCCTGTTGATCAGCCTGGCGATGTCCTGTTTTTCCCATTCTGCTTTGGTGATCAGCAGGTTGATCTCAGCGGTCAGTCTCGCGTCTGCGTCCTCATCCCCAGTCGCGGCATCGATGTTGATGAGCTTGAGGTCGTCAATCAGAGCCGAATACCAGAGCTCATTGCGGCGATGAAGGCGCTCAAAGTCGGAATTCCTGATCTCTAGCTGAGTTTCAGGGCGGACGCGAATGCGCATAGGTGGGTAGACGACCTCGTGTAGCGTGATAGGGTCCGCTTGGAACCGCACGGTCATGCCTCGAATGGCGAAGTATCGAATGTGGTGCTGGTAGATGTTGTGCTGGCATCCTGCTCCTTGGACAAGCTGGACGTCCGCTGG
The DNA here is from genome assembly GCF_022264815.1 of Rhodofomes roseus. NCBI lineage: Eukaryota > Fungi > Basidiomycota > Agaricomycetes > Polyporales > Fomitopsidaceae > Rhodofomes > Rhodofomes roseus. The sequence goes on along the minus strand of NW_025952965.1, from coordinate 992,688 downwards.
GTAGAAGTGGAGTTCCAAGAACTTCGCAAACGAGTACCTCTGCATCTCTGGGGAGACGGGAATGAAAGGCGTAGCTGAGCGGCATAGCCGACAAGCGCTCCAGGTGATGATGCCTTCGTTGGCGGATGTACGATTGATGATCTGCCCATCCCACTGTTCGACTGCGACGAAGAGCCGTGTCTCGTTGTGGACAAAGACCTTGCCGTGACGGGCAAGCGGTTCGTTGCAGCTCTTGTTCTCGCAGATCGCCTTCGGGTCCAGGAACAAGACAAGGGTATCCATGACGGCCTTCTCAATGAACTGGCCTAGAGTGCAATCGTTCTCCCCATAGAAGGTGATATACTTCAGCTTCGGAGGGAAGCACGCCCTGTGGAGACCAAGCTCGGTGGTTGGCATGGTAGCCTCCCACAAACTGATGCACTGGTACTTCTCCACATTGAAATCGTCGTTGTTCTTGCGGAGGTACCACTCCCAGATCCTCCGCTGTTCAGCATGCTGCCACTTTACGTAGCTGAGACGGCTCTCGAGTCGTATGTCCTCGACCGTCTTCAGCTGTGTCGGGGCCTCCTCGGCGGGCGTCATAGGGACTGGAGAAGCTGCAACGACCTGCGCCACTGTCGGTGTGAGGTCGAAATAGCCGGGCCCGCCGGGTGACAAGTTCGAGGCAATCGGCGTGATGAGGATGTCAGGCATCTGCAACGACTCGATCTGGGCCGCAACATCGTTAGGATCAGGAGTCACCGCGCGACTCGCGGTGATAGTCGCCTCCTGACCATGCGTTATCGTCTCTTCCTGCCTATGCTCGGATGAGGCTTTCTCCTCCCAGCGTACAATTTCGTCCTCCCATTCTCGCTTCACGCGGAAAAGCCCGTCGTCAAGCTCCTTCATCCGCCGTATAGGATATGGAGGTGGAAATCGGAGCGTGGCGGACACCGATATGAATGTCCTACGATATGGCTCGAGAGATACTTCGATTCGCGTAGAGAGTCGTAGCTGCTCCGCCTCCTCGTCGGGGAGGTCGTCCATATTGGAGTGGGCATCAACATGATTCTCGGATATGCCGGTCAGAGGTGACGAGACCGACTGCAGCATGGGCGCAGACAGCGTCAACGGAGGAGTCGACGAACTGGGGCCCGAAATGGGCACTGAGGGGTAAGTCGTCAGCGAAGGCGTGGCTTCTGCGGTGAGTGCGGGCAAGGTGATGACAGAATCCTTCCACAGATGCGTCTCCAGCTTCAGGTTGCGCACGATGAACGCAAGGAATCGAGTGACCTTCTTGACCCGTCGCAGAGTATCGATGTCGCCGCCCCTCAGGACGATTGTGCAGCCCATCTCCGGGTTGCACCCTTCGAAGCGCATGTACGTTTTCCGTCGACCGGGAATGAGAGGGTGGTCGAAGGTCTGGATGCGGAACCGCCCACAATGTCCGAGACGGGGCTCTAGGGCGAGCTTGTCCATTGATGAGAACACGTCTCCCTGCGTCATCCTCGCCACAAACTGGATGGCAGAGGGCTTGACAGTCCTAGCGACGGCGATCTTATGCTTGGCGAGCGCGTCGAGCGCGAGCCTCGACACAGACTTCTCCGCCAATACAACATGCGGGCGCAACGCAGCGATACGACTGGCGAGGTTACCGAGGTAGTCCTTCTCCTGCCGCAGGATCTGGCCGAAGTGCATGTACTGGCCTTCAACTCGGTGGAACTCAAGCGGGAATGTCACCAGCATGACGCGAGGGTTACGGTGGGCCTTCAGCATCTGCTTATGGGCGACGTTCTTCGTGATGACCGCTCCGTCGACGTATTCCGAGTCCTGTGGAGCACCTCCAGGGATCTTCTTGATCTTGACATATCGCCGCACGTCCATGTCCGCACCCTGCCGCTGAGGGTGCGCTGTGAACGTGAGCTCACGCGCGATGCGCAAACTCAGCTTGAGCAAGGTCTCCTCCCACTCTCCGACGTTGGGTATTTGCTCGGCGGTGAGCAGCTGCCTCAACATCATTCGGAGATGGAACATAGAGATGAGGTTCAGTTCCTGCGCGTAGCTAAAGAATGATCATATTGACAAAACTGGTGAGACAACTCTGAAATGTCATGAATGAAGGACACCTACGCCGTGCTCTCTCGCCTTGTCCGCCATCCCGGCTCGCCGAAGTTGAAGCTCTCGTTCAGTCTGCTCTGTACGCGACTGCGAATGAACGGAGTCGAGGGATCGAAGTCGGCGTACGAGTTGAACCGCGATCTGAGCATCCCTGGACTCTCAAACGGATGATTACGATCCGGAGAACTCGCCGGGAACTGCACAGAGCTGGTTGCGCCATCCACCGACACTGGGAACGTGACGGGGAAGTCAATGGGCGTTTTCGCTCCTGGGGCGGTCGGGGAGTCGTCGTTGTTGAACCTCTCGGGCAATGCTAGGTTATCCTTGTCTTCTTCCGAGAGGGTGCGGCGGAAGGGGACGGGGTTCTCCCGAGTTGCCTTATCACCGCGACCGTCGTAGTAAGACATACTCGGATCGAACGGTAAGAACGCATCGCTAGAGCCGGGATGCCTCTTAGTCTCGGCGATGGAGAACAGATTGAACGGCTCATCCGTACGTCCGAACAGCTGCGACGCAGCGAACGGAGACTGGGGCTGGTTCGCGAGGGAGAATGAGAACGAATCGGCACCAAGGTGACCAAGCTGGTGTGTGGCAAACGGAGAAGCCATGCTGGATGTGACAGACCGCCGGTCATCGTCATCATTATCGTCCACCTTGGCTAGCTTCTCCAGACAGAGGTTACAGACGCGGACCATACCCTCCTGGCCGAAGCGCGCGCCCTTGATCACGTTGGAAGCACAGCGGGAACAGAAGACCTGCCCGCATATACGACAATGGTGTTTCCTGCGCCAAGCCGTGAACACGCTCTTGCAGTCGTAGCATTCCTTGCAAAGCTTGTCGTCCATCCAATAATCTCGGGATAGACCTACGACGCACTAAGTCTTAAGCGGACTGAGACAACATTGCGACACACACCTTCTCCTCGAATCCTCCGTATGACTTTAGACACCGAAGCGGACCTTCTGAGACTACCCTGTGTCCTGATGCTTCTGGCATCACTGTCCTGGATAGGGAACCCCGGAATGGCTGTGCCATACACTCCGCCGCCATCTGGAGTGTCCGGGGCGTAGAGGGATCCATTGCGGGAAGGTGGTCTGTCGTAGTCGATGTCGTATGAAGGAGTCTCAGAAACGACGGGAGTCAATGAGACCTGCGGAGGAGCAGGGCGCGAAGCAGCGACGTTGAAGCGATTACTCCGCTCCGACTTGCTCGACTGGTACGATGCTGCAGTTGAGAGTGAAGGGCGTCGCTGTTCAGCAGCTTGTCCTGGCTGTGCATTACTTGCTATGGATGGTCCGGGTGTACCAGAAGCTACTGCTGAGTGCAGGGGAGCGGCGAGGGTGTTCCGGACCTTGGAGAACAGGGACGTTACTATGGCATATGAGGACTGGTCATGTTCATCTTCTTCAGAGAATGGATTGAAGGATGTCAGGCTCGTGACGTCGTCGACGATCTTGGTGCTACTGCGCGAGCGAGTAGATGGCTCGCTCGAGGAAGGGATCTGTGCATTAGTGGAACTGGAAGAGCCAGCGATCACAGACGAGGCGTCCATCCGCGGGCCGACCGACTGCGTCTAGGAAATCCACGCAATGCGCAGCCGTCAGAGATGGAGGAGTAGGCGAAGGAGCATGATACTGTCCACACAGACAATCGTAGTAATATGGCAGCCAACGTCAAGCCAGTGCCACTAGTGCTCGGCGCTCCATTCACATGGACTACGCGTAGGCGCCCGCTTTACGCGATGCGCGTCTAGAAGCTTATATTCATTCAACACCATCCAATTACCCGAGCCCGCGACCTGAGTTCGTCTTCGTTGCTGTCCTGCCCGCTTGACCTCGCATCCTTGGAATTTGGTGTCTGCTTAGCAGTAGGCTCTCAATGGCCACAAACGGAGGCGCACCCATGGCTATTGATAACCAGACAAACGTCAACGAGATTGAAGTCGACCCCATATGGATGTCAAGTCGCACTGCGCGACAAATCTACGCCTTGGGAGAGGTTGAGAAGGTCCGTATCTATGAGATTCTGCTCATAGAGCCGTTTCTCAGGCTAACCCTGAGGCCAGGACATCAGCCGACTACTGTCATTAGCAGCCTCATCTATGTCTCTGCTGACACTTCCCCAAACCGACCGACCGGAAGACGAGTTGCCGCAAGGTGGTGAACGCTCCGAGAAATTCGTCCTAGAAGTAAGCGAGTACTTCGAGAGGCTCGATGTAAGCCCTGGACTTTTTGTATCGCTGGTCCGTGGTTCACGACGCTACCCCAGGCCATACACATTGCCATCCGTTCCTCCCTCGCCCACATACGACAGTCTCGCATTGCACCCTCTGCTATCAACGCGCCGCCTCCAGGCTTCATCCCGCCTGCGCTCGGTGTGGGAGTGCCGTCCGCTGACGGCGATTACACCAAAGGCAGCCGTGGTCTTCAGGAAGAACGAGTCGAGCGCGACGCATGGAAAGCCATTCTTGACGCACTCACTCGCTTGAAGGAGGCCAAGGAACATGAAGCGGCGGAGAGCTCGGAAGACAACACGAGCGAGTGATATTTCGGATGATCTACACTACATTGGTGCTTAAGGTAAGTACAGTTACGGTCTTGCTTCACGACTTCTCGTCGCCTTATATGCTGATTGTCTCGAGAGTCTCCTGTGCAGCGATGAGCTCCGGCTCCGCGTGCAGTTCCGGCACCTTCTCTGCCGCTACCTGAAGAACCATGGGAATCAGCCGCACCGACTACAAGCCTCGGACTACTACTCACGGCGACTTCCCGTAGGTCCGTGGCGGCAGCTCCGAGCCGACTCGAGGTATCGTGGATCATCTTCTGCGTCTCTTCAAGCATCCGCCTCTGGTCGTCGAGGTCGTCGCGTCAGGAGGTCTTGGAGGCGACTGAGGAGCTGCTCAACATACCGTGTTCCTGATGTCCCAGTCCTCCTCCTTCTCCGCGTTGTCCGCGATCAACTTGTTCAGCTTGCGCGTGAGGTCCTCCGCTTCCTTCTGGTAGGACTTATGCTCTTTGTACAACCTACGGCGATTATGTCAAAATATGTATCTCGTCGAGGTCCAAGCAAGCGCACCGTTTGGCAGAGCCAGACTTGATCTTGAGCTGGCGGCGGAGAGAGGCAACGTCACTCATCGTGTAGTAACTTGGTGGTAACTGGATGGGCGGTTTTATGGCTGCACTGGGGTACGGTATACAAGGCGGCGCCACCGAGATCGTGATCGATGGCGTACTCAGCGCGTCAATAATTGTTCCCGAGTGCTCTGCTGGTTTAGGCAGGTCAGTGCAAAGGCCACATCCGCTCTATTTATAGTGTGCAACTCTCGTGGCTCGCGGGAGCGTGGTGGGTCGTTCACAGGCGATCAGGGGCGAGGACTATCCTTACTGTAATTCGTATCCCGAGGAAAGGAACCCATCACGATTAGAGCGTTCCGGCGTGAACTCTGTAGGCAGCGGCAGCACTTGCTACGGCGCCGGCACCGACTCGCTTTGAAACTCAAATTGTGGGCCGGTCTGCACACGCACACACAAGATATCAGTCGTAGAGCTCATAACATTGTCATCAGTACTAACGTGGGTACGCGTACTGTTCGTAACCGAGCTAGTCAACAAATGTAGGGAACACACATCCGGACCAGGCCCCAGAACGAGCTAGCGAGCTGCGAGAATGAGGTGGGTAGCAATAAAACGATCGACAAGGTAACTCGAGCCGCGTAGGGCGTGTACAGAATTGACAGGCGGTAGTACTAGGACTACGAACAGCGGGTGACAGTTCCGGGGCATGTGTGAGGCGTAAGATGATACAGTCGCGAGTCTCGTCGGGTCGAGTCGGCCAATGTCTGCGCGTGTACTCAAGGCCTGCAAGCAGGCCGAGCGAAGCGCGGACAAGCAGGCGGACAGCACTCCAACAACATCGCTGCGCACGGTGCGTCGCCGATATCCGTAGCCGCGTTCGCCGCACTCGATCTCACCGTTGGGCATGACTAGCACGCGCGCTTGGGAGAAGTGAGCAGGCGGAACGCAGCGGGGACGAAGGCAGATGCGGTGGGCGTAGGAGCTGATGGTGCGGACGGACGAGAGAGACGGCGTGTCATCGCTTGACGACCTCATCCTTGCCGTGTCTTCCCTGGCTGGTTTGCTGTCAGCTGCACAAGGAGCAGCGAGTCACAGTCGCGGTGCGCAAGAACCAGGCGGCACGCGAGGACTTGTCGAGGAACATGCCAAAGCCAGGGTGAAGAGACGGAGCAGAGGACAGGGGAGGTGCGCTCGGCGGGAGCGGGACGGTGATCAGGCGCCGCCACTTCCGCAAGCAGCAGGGGCGAGAGAATTGGCGTATGGCAGAGTGGGTAGCCGGGAGATGAGACTTGAGCGTATCGAGGTCGTGAGGGTTCGCTTGAGGCGGGGATGCTGAGACGAGAGCAGGTAGACGTCCACGAGCCAGTGTGTCGGCGCGCAGCCGGCGAGGCACGGAACCACAGCTAAGTGGTCGTCGCCATCAGCCAGCATGCGCAGGGCGAGACTGAGTCGGATGAGCGGTAGGGGACAGCGGACGAGAGTACAAGAAAGTGCGCACAGCGAGGCGAGGCACTGCACGCCACTAGGGACGCGACCAATGCGCCTCTAGCTCTCCACTGCGGTCTTGCGTCATTGTCGTGTCGCACCGCCGCGTCGAATCCAACTACGGGCGCCGTCTTCGTGGGGGAATCGGTGTCGCTCTCGCGCGGCTCGGCCGCTATGCATCCCGGAAACTCGCTGTCGAACAGGCATGCGTCGCCGACGCAGAGGCCGACCTAGCTTCGTCCCGTCGTAAGCACCACTCGAGAAGGGGGTAGAACGTGTGCGAGTCGTGAATGCGTAACGATGCGGGGGATGGTGGTGATAATATGCGGAGTGAAGATGCCGGTATGAAGGGAATAAAAATGCGTAAAATTGCAAAAGGTGAGTTATGCATGAAATAGTCCATTGTTGTCGTAAGCATCCTGCAGGCCTGGCAGGAGCGATTCCAGTCTCATGAGGTCATCGAATACACATTAGAATAGTCCATGCTTGCGGTTGCTCGCACGTCCAGACGCGCTTGACGAGCTTTTGCGGGCGAGTCGTCGAGACGCCTAGTAAACCGGCGCCTGGGATGACTGCTGAACGGCGACGGCGTTGGCGGCAGCTGCGGCAGATGCAGCTGCGGCGTGGCGCTGCTCAGCGGTGCCGAGCATCAACGCCTCGTTGACATGCCGGAGACGAGCGGTCTCAGCCTCGGCCGCCTGCAATCTCGTCTGCAACTGCTGCTGGGTCATCTCGAGGTAGCGAATGTGAGTCGTCGCTGCGGATCACAAATGAGTTGCTATGTTGATTTTGAGAGAGACGAAATATGCTTACCGCGATCCAACAAAGAGACCTTGCTGGACTTCTGGTTGGACACGGGAAGAGCGTCCTTGAGACGACGGTAGCCGTCGCGGAGCTCATCGCGCCTCCGCTGCTCCGACTCGATGCGTTGACGACGAATCTCCTCGCGGCGCATGTCGTTGTTCGCCAACGTGCTCGTAGGGTTGAAGTCGGCGTCGTCGTCGCTGTCGAATTCCTCGGAGCCCTTGCTCCGCTTCTTCTGCTGCTGCTGGCGCACGGAGGCGCGGGGTACAGGCGTGGCGAGAGGGTTGAAGCGGTGCGAGCGGGGAACAGCCGCCAATGAACCAGGGGGGGCGGAAGGACCGGGAGAGTGCGTGCCACTGCCGCGGCGGCTGCGGCCAGAGCCGACGCTGTCGGAGGACAGGTCGCCAGTGCTCAGGTTCGAGAGCGCACCCGGGTAGATGCCGGTGGGCGTGAAGGGACGAGCGGGCGAGCCGGTCGTGTACGAGGGGCTCGACGTGTACGTGTACTCGTTCAGACCGTTGGACAAGTTCAACGAGTTGAAACCGAGGCGCGGCGAGCCACCGGCGGGCGGCACTGTCAATCAACATGAATATTTGACAGGTACGTACTTCGACGATCGGAGACTTACGACCCATGGCAGACACGCCAAACGGCGAGTGCGGGTACTGGAGGTAGTCCAGCCCGGACAGCGCGTCGTAGTTGCCGAAGTTGTTGGTGTCCATGAAGTCGGAGGGTGTCCTTGTGTGGTCCATGACGTGTTCGAGAGACGCGGTCTCCATTGCAGCGTTAAGATGTGGACGGAAGTGAAAGTAATGCGGGCGTGTACAAATGCGTGGGCCAATAAATGAGACTGAAATATGCCAGGTGCCTATACGCGGCCATGCGGGACATTGTTATTAGATTATTGTGTGCGCGGGTTGTGAGGACGTTACGTACGACACTCGTACAACAAAAATGCCGGGTTGTACTGGATGCAGCGAGAACAAGAGGACAATAACTAAGAAAGGAACCGGCGGAGGGGCGGCGGATGGCGGGACGGAGGGGGAGGGATAAGGAACGAGGGCGAGGGACGGAGAGCTATATACCCCGAGAGGGATATGCAGCATCAGACGCTGCCTCGTGTGTGTGACGGGACGGGGTAACGGGTGACTGGGCGTGACGCGCCGCGGAAAATGCTTCCGGCGTGACATGAAATGGTTCCGCGCAGAGGGCGTTCTCACTCTCTGCCCTGGCCTGCTCGCACTCCCCATCAGCCGACAGCGTCTCCTCCGCTGTGCCAATATTCCCCCACACGCCCACCTTCATTTCTCCGTCTGCCGGCCCACCGGTGGCCCATCTTCTCCCAATGCCTCCGCAAAGCATATCACCACCACCCTTCGCCCGGATATGCCGCTTCTCGGTCCACTCCGCGAAGTTTTACCTCGAACGCTGATCGTGGTGCTCGCCGCCCGTTCACTCATCACACACCGCTCGCCCCGATGGACACTAACCCCACCAGCTGTAGGATCCGGGTGCGCACGGATGCGCCGCCATCCTCGCCCTCTCGCCTTGTCGGGGACCGCGCGCAATTACCTTTATTTTACGTACCCAGTCCCCGTACCGCCCCTCCATCGATCGCTGCTACCTTATCTTCATATCACCGCTTCCCTCCTCCCGCAAAGGCAGGCAAGGGCGTCGTGCCTCTATTCCGAACCCTCCCAGCCGCCCTTTCCCCAGGTGCGCCCATCTGCTCAGGTCAGCCAGACATCTCAGCGCTATCCCTTCTCAGGCGACCGCACCTGCGCTGCCGAGCCATCGGCCAATCCTATCCACCCATCCCCTCTTTAGCGACGCCTCATGGCCGCGAGCCAGCCCAGCGTTCACATCGTTGTTTTCATTTCCCTTTTGCCGGGCTGCGTCCCACTCCTCTTCTTTCGCCCTTCATTTGGCAGCTTCATCTGGCTCTCCCGTTCCCTTCCAGACGCTCTTCCTTCGTTGTTCCGATCAATTCCTCCATGTGCATCTGTCCAGTGCCTCTTCTTCTCGACAAGAATAATACAATACGGCAGGAAAGGAATATTCGTCTCTTCCTATGTCATTATCCTTTCACATCGGACGGACCCAAGTTACGGAGCGTTCACGATAGTTGCTGTCGTAACTCCGCGTCACTTGACGACCCAGGCTGAGCAGTAACGTTATATTTATTGTCCAGCGGGCGCCCCGCTCTCGCAGAGCGCGCGCTCAGAACAACAGAAAGCAGACCGGAAGCATAGAAGTATCGCTAGGCACAGAACGTCATAAGTGGTCGTCACATAGCAATAAGTCAGGCGTAAAGGGTCGTAAGTCGTGACGGGTCGTGACAAGCAAAGCCGGAACCAAGTGAGACAAGCAAAAGGCGAGCCAGCAAGACAGAAGTGTTCGGGTATGAAGTGAGTCCGCATCGGCGGTACACGCGCATTTCCGGGATCCTAGGCGTTGTAGTAGTATCCTGTGAAGGAGGCGTTCAGCTCAATCACAGGCAGCGGACGCCGGCCGATGAAACACTTACCACCAATCGAGGGCTTCATACTGCTATAATGCTGCAGCAGTTTCTCGTACCGCCATGTCATGAAGAACATGTACAGCTACAGCGCGGGGTTCCGCCGGTGACATCAGATCCCTGCGGTGGCGACGGGGTGTTGCAAATTGGAGGCGCTTACCTGGAAGACAAAGTCCACGAGCAGGGCGATGATGAAGACGATCCAGAGCGTCGGGAAACCGGCAGTGCATATGACAGAGGGCATAGTGGTTGAGCCGCCATACCCAGCCTCCTCAGACGCGGGCCAGAGTTGCTGTCCATTGTCACACTCCCAGTTGATCTTCGCTTTCCTGTTGCATAACCACGTGAGCCACGACGACAACACTACGGACACCGGTACGAAGATCCAGGAAGGGATATATCCGATGAATTGCCCAACAGGAAATTACCGCCACTAGCTCTCGACGTTTACCATACGTATTCGCAAAACATAAGCGAGAGCGAGACGGTGGTGCTCTGCTAGATGTTGGAGCGAAGGACCACCGGCACACGAACTCCACCGCGCACGCACACCACAGAATAAGGAAATCAACGTCAGAATAACACCACCGACGCGAAGCGACAACAGCCCTGAACCGGAAGAGGGAAAAACGTACCCGCGCTGCAGTTCGACGATCATGATGATAGCGCGAACCAGGCTAATTACGATGAGAAAGGGCCAGATGAACTTGCATACGCGTGTCCAGATGTAGGATCTCTGCGATCAGCCCGCCGGACCGCGTCAATTCACGTCGCAGGACTACTGAGTTACAGAAGCCACGGTAACTCACGTTTGCAAGTGCAAGCACGTTGATGAGAGAGACGGCAGCGATTGCCATTGCAATACCGCCGTAAATGGCCCTATAATATCGGTCAATCCTCGTCCAGTTCGAACGGCGGATGGGACACACCATTCGGGATACGTGAAGAAGATGTACGACCCCCACTCGAACAGGAAGATTCCACCTGCGATGTTGTACAACTGGAGGGAACACGTTTCATTTCTTGACACGAGTAACGCTCAATGAAGTCTCACCATCATGATTATACCCCAAGCCATAGCGCCATGACGCTATTCGCGGAGTCGCCTCAATTTCACGGTGACTGAGCACGGAGTCGACCACGTACCAAGGGCAGAATGAGCAGACAGTTATCACACCTTCACAGGGTGCCAACCATGAGCTGAAGATGTCATGCCGCAGCAATACAAATCTGCGTACCACATAGCTGCAGATCACCGTTGAGTGCAGAGGAAATGAATGTGATGAGTCCGAGACGTCACTTGAAGCGCAACAGCGTTCTTGAAGCCGAGAAGAATGTCGAGACGGTCCTCTGGGGAGCTTGGGTGTCGCGGCGGATTTCTGGCGCTGCTTGGGCAGTGACGAGAGGAGGAGGGGAGCCTGGGGAGCTGGCGGTCGTCGCGGTGGGACGATTGCCCTGCGAGGCACGTTTGCGGGCTTCGGGCGTGACCGCCTCCCGCGTGACCCCGACGCGCCCAGTTGACGTCACGCTCAGCATGATCGCTTAGGCGCCCACTGAGCGCGCTCTCGGTCTCTACTAAGTTACGCCCTGTCACGGACTCACGGTGTCTTGCCTGGCAAGCTCCGGTTCTCGCAGTGCTCGAGACCTGAACATACACACAGCGTCTTTGGAAGGACCAAGTCTACGTAAGCACTCACACAAGTCAGACGACCGCATCGGCTCATACATATCGCAGGGTTCAGGTTTGAGCTCAGGGAGTGGCCCTAATTGCCCGTTCTCGACCGTCCCAAGTTCATCTAGAACGTGAACAGCACTTGAATGCACTCCTCTTGCACAAGCTGTCCTATGAGTAGATGCTCACCGGGCCGGGTGGGACATACACGACTCAGAAGTCGTGGCCCTCCCGGTGACCAAGCGACTCTTGCTTTTCCGTCATGCGCAGTGAATGTGAGTGCTGTGTTGTCACTTCATTTTCCACCGGTTTCGAATACACATGGTTTGCTCCAAGTTGCCGTTATAGTCCAGGTGACCCCAGTCTGCAGTCCGTCACTGTCTGCGGTTGCGCTTACCCCGTGTCTGCTAGCTGCATGACGGCAGTACATACTCGTACATGGGCTTCTGGACGCTCTTCGCGGCCGCCACAAGGCCGTCGTCTATCAAAGTCAACAGAGTACGTATACACTGTGTCCCATGACCCCCTTCTCGGGCGCACGAGTGGGGATGAGAGAGACCAAGGATCCGGTGACTACACCAACGGAAGCGGAATCCGAGTCCATCTGCCATCTGTCGCTCGCAGATAACGGTCGATGGGCTCCTCGGCACAAAATTTCACTTCTAGAGCAGCGGACCCCTCTTTCCGTCCTGAGGTTCTAGTGGTGCCTATCGTGCTTCGTCTTCGACGATCTGCCCATATGAACGTCCCCAATTGCTTGAACTTTGATTAACTTTATCCCGCTCTCATCTTAGGGAGGGAGTCGAGGCCGGTTTCCCCGGGACTGCTCCCACCTTCTCCCTCTGCTGACCAGCGGAACCATCGGCGGTGAAAGGCCCAGAAGTCATTCATGGTGTCCTAGTCATCTCACGCTCATTTCTCCCTCGGGAAGCGGAAGGTTCCTCACAGACATCCTCAAATCGGCGGATCACTGATACGAATATACATGGTCATTGCGCTCTACAACGCGCCATGGCGTTATGCTGCCATGAACTTGGCTTCATTCCGCAATTCAGTAAATGTGCTCCTCGATCAGTCTGAGCTTACGCCCCACCTATAACGCTCCATGCTTTACTCAGAAATCCCGTTCCTGCAGGTCGACGTGGTCATTGGTGATGCCTATCCACGTTGCGCCTGCCTGTCCTTATGGCCAGGAGAGTCCCAGAGTCCCGGACAGGTGAGTGTGACACAACTTCGGGCAGTTTTGCCTAAGTGCCTGGGAGTCTCCACTAACACGCTCCCCCGGATACAGTCTACTGTTTTCATCTCAAGTGTCTGGACCTACGAGCGATCGTGAGTCCCTGGTCCGAGAGGAAGCTACTGACTGTTCATAGCCGCCGGTAGGAAATGAACTGCTCTTGTAGACAGCACCCGGATCACCGTCAGTCGCTCCGTGCCTCTTCACTGTCTCTGCATCGCGCCCGGACACTCTTCCCGACATAGCCAATGCTTCCGTCTTCGAAAGGAGAAAGCAAGCACCATCTATGGAAAGGTATTGATTGTATTCATGTGGCTATGCTGGGGGATTCAACGTAGGGCCGCCGAATGGACAGAGTCATTAGTAGGTGGCCGTGGTCTCTGTCATGTCCGTGCGGTGGTTGACGGACACAGGCTTACGCAGCAATGTTCCGTTCGTCTTCCAGGTGTCCTCTCAGCCCCTACATGAAGTGGAACCCCCATCAGCATAAAACGTGTTGAACGTGCGGTGCGCTACGGTCCCGCCGGACCCTGCCACTCCAGCCCACAGGGTCCGAATAAGGAAGTTCAGGAGGCACGGAGACGCAGGGCACAGCGGGAGATCGCTCGATGCAGCCGCCAGTCTAACGCCAGGATATTGTCTATCGAAACAGTCGCAGGCTAACTCGGTGTAGCATGATGTTCGCAGACCACACTTCCTCAGCAGCCCTGCATCTGCGGCGTTCCCGGAAGTCGTCGGAAGCCCGTATCTGACTCAGGTGTTTCCCATAATTCCTCGCCGCGTCTCCAGACTAACTGACAGTGGCAGATAGGACGCTACGACGGACTTCTAGCGTTACTTGGGCGACTCGATGTACGCGCTGACGAAACGGTTGCTTGCAACCGCCTGTTATGTGCGTTGGCTTACGAACAGTCCACTCACGGCGAACATTGCTTTTGCATATTTTATTGGACGGTGCTTGGCGGCGACGCCTACTTGTGTCTTCGACGATCGGCTCGAGTTAGAGCACTAATAGGGACGATCCTCAGTTCCGACGTTGTGCCAGTGTGCAATATATTCTTGCGATTGCTGTGGTCGATGGGCGGACACTCCGGGCCATGATCATTTCTGTCTGGGGTGTCCTGCGATATTGGAGATGCTCCAAGGGCAGGCCGTACACGAGTCGGACCTATTCAGTACGCAAGCTCTACTTTTCCTGCACACGGGTCCATAGGGTTCGACTTCTGTGGCGATCTACGCATGGCTGTGGTCGACAACGGATATACATCTAGGATAACCCTGGCCTCGGACCGTCTAGGCCGACACCATCGAAGTGCCTTGCCTTGCATGGGCCTTCTCGCGCTGCAAGAAGTGTACCACGACACCAACGGTCTGTCTGCAGTACGGTCTTCGCATTCCCAACCCAGTGCTAATACAGATGTGGCTTCGCAGATAACTAAGACAGATTGTGAACATGAAGATTTGTGGCTACGGGGCGATAGAGACCGTAATAACGTAGGTTCTGTGTTCTACAAGAATGTTCGTTCGAGAGGAGAGGTAGATGCGATACAGTGAGGGGAGGAGCAGACAGAATTGGGCCCGGCGTGCATTCCGCCATCCATGTGCACGAACGACCAAGACCCGCGTCTGCCCATCGCTCGACTTCGAGTACTGTAGCAGAGAGTACGCGGCGGCAATCCAGCTGGAGTGGGTGCCCTCCACCCATCGATCGACGAGCGGCAGAAGTTCCACAACCACTCCAGCCTCGGATCGGATGGGGAGCGGGGTCCGGCAGTACGATTCTTGCAATGCACCAGCCCGCAGCGTCAAGCTGCAGGACTCACGAGGGTTGAAGTGCGGATCGAGGGCGATCGGAGGCAAGGGTGCAGGCTCCGGGCGCTGTGCACGGGCCCCTACACCGCGTACTCGACCGACAGACCTCGGAATTGAAAGAACCGACCCTCCCGCATCTTGTAGTCCAAGAATATTTGCCCCTTCCCAGAGGTGGCGTCGAGCACTCCGCTGAAGAATCAACACAGATCGCAGGAAAGGTATAAAGAGACAATGGGTAGACAGTGTATTTGAGCGAGCTTGCGGCAAGACGAGCGAAATGGAGATAGGTGTCCGTATGATGGCGTTCAGATGCTGTGACACCGCCGTACATTGCTGGAGAAATTAGAATCCACCTTCCGAAGCCGATGGACTCGATTCTTCCGGGGGCTGCTGTCCCGCAACGGAAGTGAGTTGGTGCTGCTGTGACTCCTCGGGCGGCGGGGACAATGGTCGAGCGTCCACGTTGCCCTGTCCCGGCGAAGGGCTGCCGTTCCCGACGCCGAGTGAGATCTTCTCGTTAAGAGAACGCAGTCGCACAACCTCGTCCTCAATCTTGTCAAGACGTGCCTGAATTTGTCTGTTGGACCTCTCCAGGGTCATGATGTGGTGACAAGCTGCGAATACCGACGACAATCAGCGGAAAATCTATTGACAAATCAGTGAGACGTACCCCTTTCGAGGAGCGACACCTTGCTGCTTTTCTGGTTCGAAACGGGCAGCACTTCCTTCAGCCGAGCATAGCCATCCCGGAGCTCATCGCGCCGCCGCTGCTCTGCCTCTATCCTCTGCCTACGAGTGGCCTCCTTCCGCGTGTTAGCGAGCGACTCGGCCATTCCGATACCCATCCCGTCGTCGTCGTCAGAAATCGAGCGTCCTCGGCTACGGCGCCCAGCGGAAGAACTCGTAGGAGAGGGGGTCGGGTTGTACCTAAGCGGGTTTCTGTGTACGAGGGAGTTGGCGCGCGACGATGATGGGGATCCTGTCGCGGAGCTGTGTCTCGAATGATGGTAGATCCCGTCCGCAGATGTGTCTGATCCCGAAACAGGGGGAGAGAGGGGGTCATACATATTGGGGGATGGCGGGGGAGGGGACCCAGAGAGCGGCATCACGCCATGTGGCGGCGACGCGGTATACACGGGTGCGGGATAGTGGGCCTGCGGAGGCATCATGTTTAGGGAACGTTGGTACTGTATGGCGAGGTCTGAATCGGACATCTGGCCTGTAAACGAGGCATGCATTGGAAAGCAATGCCGCAGGCGGGCGTATCAGATCTACATTGCCCGCTGAGATGAAGACAAAGAGGCATTGCACCCACGAGGAGGAGGGCCAGGATGCACGACCTGATGGTATGGCATCTGGTGTTGTTGTGGATACACGAGGTGGTATTGCTCATCTTCTGACGCGTACATCGGGTAGGCGGGGAGGAAGTTTTGAGGCTCGTCCATGGGCTGCTGCTGGTGATGTGGGTCCATGGTGGGTCGTGGCGATCGTCGTGAGGCGTGGAGAGGCTGAGAGGGGAATAAAAGAGAAAGAGAAGAAAAAGAGAAGGGGAAAGGATGGAGAAGGGGACGGAGGAAGAGACACAATGAGGACGACTCGAATCCCCAGTGGCGGATCCTCAATTACGTCCAGAGCAGGGGGAATCAGCCGCCCGTGCCCTCTCACGCCGCCAGACGCCCGCCCACTGCCATATTGACCATGTCCGCTATTGTCCGCCCGCAGAGCCCGCCGCATGCAGGCTACCGGACGCAGAGCACAAACATCGCACACAAATATGCCCAGCAGCCCATTGTCGCCGCCTTTGTTCTCTCTGCCTTCCCCGTCGTGCGGGCAACCCGCTGCGTTATCGCCCCATCGCCCCGGAATGCCCGGCAACGCAGCAACCGCCCTGAAAACACCCGCATCACCCTGCACGCCGACCCCAAACGGGCTCCGTGGGCAGACACGCCGCGGCCTGCCTATGTGCCAAGGCGCTCTGTGCGCACCATTGTACATCACATAGATACTGTACGCCGCGCGAGCACACATGCACAGTAACAACAGTCCCCACTACAGGCGAATGACTCCGTCAGAGTCCATTCCCGCCGGTCTTGTACTATATCCATCCGCTGCCGGCGCGGTTGACTCCTCCTCGTCTTGTTCGTCCAAGAAGCCCGGCGGTCCAGCCATCAGGCCCCCTTCTTCCTCAGTCAGTCCGCTGTAACCACCCCGCTGTTGTCTCGTCCAGCCTCCTGCGCCGGCATGCCACGAGCTAGGCTTCAGTTCGTCAACGCAGCGGCGGAGGAACTCGATCGTGCCGCCGAAGGATATGCGAGGGATCTGATCAAACCCCCGCAATTCCAACACGTAACGATTGTAGAACGTCCCGACGAGGATGTACAGCATGAGGAGTGTTCCCAGACTGACGACACATTAGGTGATGTTAATTGTGGACATGGCAATTAGGCACTCACATCGCTGCTACGACGGTTACGAATCCCACTGTGCCGGTCTTCTCGTGAGTGGGACAGGCTACCTAACGAGATGTTCAATGACCAGGCAGCCGAGAACGATGCTCAAGCAGACTAACATGGGTACGCCATTCGATGAAGAAAGCACAAGCGTCATTGTCCCCGGGTGGTAGTTGTGCAACCAGCTCCGGCTTGCCTTCGGAGACAGTTCAGCTCCGCGTTACGACATGCTTCCCGATGACTATGCACGTACCGGCACCAAATACGGAGGTGTCGCATATGAAGCGAACGGCGGAAGAGGCGTACATGTCCTGTGTATTCGCGCACTCTGACCCGCCGGTCATGACGGACACCGGGTGCCCGTTGTACATTGCAAGGGAGGAATTTGCGTAACTGTCGGGGCATGGGTGAATGATGGCTCGAGCGAACCGTAGTGCTCACCCTATGGAGAAACTACCACGCTCATGTTGTGCGATTCCACCGACGTCCGCGGGTCTATCAACCTTGAGTGCCCACTTCTCCGATAGAACCGGTTTGCAGACATTGATGACGAACTTCACGCCAGTAGGGGAGTCAAATTCGTAGTCCTTACTGTATGGCTGCCGTCAGTCAGCTTTGATGTTGTGCGTGGTAAGGCAAGAGAATGACAGCCATTACAGCGCATCGAGCAGTATTCAGGGCTGCAGGGAGACGCAGAGACAGAGTAGACAGTGGCACGTACTTTGCGCTGAGAGAACTGAGGTCGTAATAGTCATCACCATCGCGCGCCGTGCACGGCGCATTCTCTGCCATAGTCGGTACTAGCACCAGTAAAATGATTCCAAAGAGATGAAGCAGCAGTCGCATGTGTAGTATTAATCAAGGTAGAGCTGCCAATAGAGCCTCATTGACGATGCACAAGGACGACGCGAAGTCCACTGCCATCCACGCCCGAGACGCCGACGTTCAGCATCCCTCACGAGACCGTGGACGCGGCTAGCCTGATTAGGGCAATGACACACTGACGAATGAGACGGTCCCGTTTGGCACCGAACGCACCGACAACCTCGACGACGCCGAAGAGCTCGCGCACGGCAACGATGGCCTCCACGCTCCTTCGCCGCCAGCTGGCGCAGGTGGCCAAGCTGCCGCGCTCGGCCGCATCGTCCTCCATTCTGACCACCCGACACATCTCGAACACTGCCGTCCTGCAGGCTCAGCCGCACGCCGACCCCTCTGTGTCCGAGACGAGAGGGGCCCGGACTGTTTTTGACACACATACCGTGGAGGACTTGCAAGGCTTACCTGCTGCAGATATCCTGGCGGAGACGGGCACCAGGAAGGATGCACAGATGAGGCATTTCACCGGTGAGTCCGGCTTGCATGGTGCTGGAGTACTCTTCACTGACGTGTGTTGCAGTGAACTTCGGGTATGCGTACTTGCCTGCAGTGCGTTTGGTGCCAGAATACTGACAGCATCGCAGACCGCAACATCCTGCCGCTCACGGTGTGCTTCGCTTAATCCTGGAGCTGAACGGAGAGGAGGTTTTGCGTTCGGATCCCGTGAGTCCCCCCACCTACCATGCCCATCATTTCTAGCTGACTCAATTCGCGTGCTAAACGTAGCATGTTGGTCTCCTGCACAGAGGAACTGAAAAGCTAATTGAATACAAGACATACACCCAAGCGTTGCCATACTTCGATCGTCTCGACTACGTCTCGATGAGTAAGTCTGCTCAAGTATGCCATGGTCGAGACTCGCAACTCACACTCATATCAGTGACAAACGAACTCTGTTACTCGCTTGCGGTTGAGAAGCTGCTCAACATCGAAGTCCCAGAGCGCGCGAAGTGGATACGTACATTGTTCGGCGAGATTACCCGAGTTTTGAACCGTAAGCCAATATATCGACTCTCCCTGTTCGTCAATTTGACCTTCTGTAGACCTGATGGCCGTCCTGACGCACGCTATGGATGTCGGCGCCCTGACTCCCTTCCTATGGGGTTTCGAGGAACGTGAAAAGCTGATGGAGTTTTACGAGCGTGTCTCTGGCGCACGTCTTCACGCCGCATATGTCCGCCCGGGTGGTGTAGCGTTCGATCTCCCTCACGGTCTTCTAAACGACATCTACATGTGGGCAACGCAGTTCAGTTCCCGTGTAGACGAGATTGAGGAGGTCGTCACCGGCAACCGTATCTGGAAGGAGCGGACAATTGGCATTGGGAAAGTCACTGCTAAGCAGGCTTTGGACTACAGCTTCAGTGGTGTCATGCTGCGCGGTAGCGGTGTGCCCTGGGACATCCGTAAGGTCGCGCCGTACGACAAGTACGACGAGGTACGTAGCCGTATGTTACTGTCCTCCGCTAGAAGGCTCACAAAGAGACTAGGTCGAATTCGACGTGCCCGTGGGGAAGAACGGGGATTGCTACGATCGGTACCTTTGCCGTGTGCAAGAATTCCGGGAGTCACTGCGGATCATTGACCAGGCAGGTCTGCGTGCGAACGTCTTTGACACCCAAAACTCACTACGTTACTCTCCCAGTGTCTCAACAAGATGCCCACCGGTGCTGTCAAGGTCGATGACTACAAGATCGCCACGCCCCCGCGTGCATCCATGAAGGAGAGCATGGAGTCGCTTATTCACCACTTCAAGGTTCGTCCGTGTGCATGGGACCCTGCAGGCAGATTCTGAACTTCTTGCGCCAGCTCTTCAGCGAGGGCTACTCCGTCCCGCCAGGTGAGACCTACTCCGCGATCGAGGCGCCCAAGGGCGAGATGGGTGTGTACCTCGTCTCCGACGGTTCAAACCGTCCATATCGCTGCAAGATCCGCGCGCCTGGATTCGCGCACTTGGCCGCTGCGGACATGATGATGAGACGTAAGTGGATGGCCTACATGCTGGATGCCTCTCCTGCTGACTGCCTTCTTTACGTACAGATGTAAGGATTCTATCTGCGCGAAGCCTGCGAAGGTCTAACTCTGTAACTCTGTTCTCTCCAACAGCACATGCTTGCCGATGTGGTGGCTATCATTGGTACAATGGTGAGCCCAAGAAGTTTGTCAGTTGACACCCTGTACTCAACATCTACGCATAGGATCTTGTGTTCGGGTGCGTCTGCTTATCCTCTAAAGCGAAATCTTCTCAGCCCGAACTGACCAATGAAATGTCATCCATTGCAGAGAGGTCGATCGGTAGGGTAGCGTATCATCAAATATCATTTGTTTTAGATGACAGCCACTCCTGGCTCAACTGAGTGAAATGCCCTCAGCGGTGCAGTGACACAAGCTTGCATTTCTAGACGATGGCCAGCGGGTGATGATCCTCCTTGCTAACATGTATCTCGAAGTTCGGTAGCTCGTTAGTGAGCTGGCGCTTCAGATGTTCCGCGAGCACAGGCAAGAAGCCCCGCTCGGTGTTCGTGTGACCGCCTGCACAACGAGGCTCAGCGCTGCAAGCCGTGGTGACCGAGGAAGACTTACAAAGCAAGACATTGTGACCAGTCCCGAGTGCTGCGAGGACTTCGTGGTGCGCCATCTCACCCGTGAAGTAGACGTCGGCGTCCACTCCGAGGAGGACTGAGCCACCGGAGCCGGCGCATACCGCGACGGAGCGTACGGTCGACAGGTCGCGCGCGGCGGTGTAGCCTACTTGGACTGAAGATAAGGGATTCGTCAGGGTACCCGATGCAGAGATCTGAGCAGGGAACCTACTGTGTTCCAGTTTGAGATGCGCCTTGACGCGTCTCTGCAGCTCATTCATGCTCACCGGGTGAGGGAAGGTGATGATCCGACCAAGCCCACCGAGTCCCTCCTTGTCCTCTCCGATGTAGCTGATGTGCTCGCTCTTGGGGACCGCCTGGTCGTTCAAGCCCAGGCAAAGCCAGTCATTGATGCCACCGACGAACGAGTCCAGGGATGTATGAGGCGAGTATACTGAGATGCCTGCGGTGGCGCAGCGTAAGATGGAGGCTTGCAGCGGGTTTGAGAGCGTCAGGGACTTGAGGGGGTGGAAGATGGTTGGGTGGTAGGAGACTATGAATGCTGTGGGCGTGTCGAGGGCCTCGGTGACTACCGCTGGCGTAAGACTGAAGTATGGGTTAGCCAAGGGAATGCGCATGGAGCAGCGGGGTGTTCCGTACTCAATCGTCAGGAGAATACGGTTTGCTTGCGGGCGCGTAAGGGGGGCCTCTGATGGACGTACTCAGTTGGAAGATTGGATGCGAGAACAGGCGTCCTCACCCAGGAGCAACCCAACCTAAGCCATTCTTGAGACGAGCGGGTTCCATTGATTCAAGGGAGGAGACGTACATTGTCCCACTTCTCTGCGAGGCGAATGGGAGCAATGCGCTCGAGGGCTGCACAGATGGTCTTGACAATCGACATTTTCGGCGAGACGCAGTCAGTCGTATCGCAATGGGGTGAGTTATCGCCGTGTCGACGTAGCTGGCCTCCGGATGCGAGCACATGGGCAGAAGGAACTGCTCGAGATCTGATGGGATGATCCTACTCGCGCTGGTTGTGCGGACCGATCGAGGTTACGTCACAGGAGTGCTTGCGTCAAATTCATGGATCTGGATCAAGGGGCGTCAGGAAGTAAATTCTCGTACACAATGCCAGTATATCCGGAATATCCGCCATCCTGGCTTACCACCCCCCCACCCCCGGTTATTATTATTTCGAAAAGCGGTCGAGGACCGAGTACCACCCCCCCACCCCCTCGGTCGCGCAAAAAAGTGCATATATTTGATCAAAAAAGCGGTCACCCAAGCCTTCAAGTCTACCGGGTATGACCGACTGTTGCCTCCCCTTCTTCCTCGACAGCTCTCATTGGCACCCGAAGTGTCCACACCTGATTTCTTTGTGCCCTTTCCCTTAGTAGCAGCCTTTCCCTTCTTATCTGCCGCCGCTTTCCCATCACATTCGTCCTTCTCCACGATCGGCTTGCCCTTCGTATCGCGCTTACTTACGAAAGAGGAGCTCATTGTGTGAACCGTAGGAACGTGTAGTAGATACGAATTCCTTGCTCTTCTCCGTGTTGGGGTGCTTGTCCATGATGTGCGATCGCATGTTCAAGTATGACCAGAGGTCCAGAATACAATATCGTCGTCGAACTGATGACCTCACTGTGGTTAGCCGGCTCTCTTCGCAGATCTTGCATACTATGGGGCGACTCGTACTCGGACAAGACGGGGTTGGGACCGCCGCAGAGACGATGCCGAACAAGCTAAATAGGTGGTAGTCCAAAGTTGGCGCATCCGAGCCGGCGTTTCAGCTACAGGCGCGCGACTGAGAGGTAAGCGCCTATGGCCCGAACCGCGACGCAAGCACATAGTGATGCGTCTTTGACCGAGAATACAAGCATTGAGCGCGAACATGGGCTCGGCGCATCGCAAGCGTCGCGATATTGACCTCCGGCATGCCATCGGCGGACATCTTCCCCTCCGCTGACTTCATCAGCTGCCTTTTGGGGGAGGGTTGCACCTTATTCGTAACTATTGGTACATTTTGTCGTTGGACGCGGTCGAAGGGTCGACCACCCCCCCCTCCCCCCTAGGCATCGTGTACCCGATCTGAATCTCTGACGCCCCTTGATCTGGATGCACTTCCGCAAATGTACATAGTCAAACATGGTGCTCATCCTCGGCCTGGTGGTCGTCCAGATGCTGGCAAAAGCTCAAACTGAGTTCGGGCGTATAATAGGAAATCCGAGATAGGAAAGAGGCCCGGGATCCACGTGAACGCAGCGGGTGGATCGGGGATGCTATGTCAGCGCACTCTGGCTGTCAGTACAGGTACGCCGGCGGGGCTCTGGCTGACACAACCATGCTGCCCCGACTATATAGAGGCTTCGCGTCTCTCTTCTCCTCTTCCCCATCCGATCCTGTAAGCATCCCTCACCACGGCTACCGCATCCTCTTCCAACCCTTCTCCCCACCAGCGTACCATCATGGCCGCCAAGGACCTCGTTGAGGTGCGTTATTTGGCGTATTCTGTCAAGTACCCGCTTCAGTGGCTGATCAGCTTGGCTTTCACAGTCTACCATCACCGAGAACAAGATTGCTATCTTCTCGAAGAGCTACTGCCCGTACTGCCGGCGTGCCAAAGCACTGCTCACTTCCAAGTTCCCCAATGTGCCGACCAAGATTTACGAGTGAGTATTCTTCAGCTCTCGTCGAGAGTACGTCGGCTGACAAGCGAGCATCGCGGGCAGACTTGACGAGATAAACGAGGGCAGCGAAATCCAGCAGTACCTCTTGGACAAGACCGGTCAGAGGACAGTCCCCAACATATTCATCAGTGCGTATCCTGTTATTTTCATTTCTCGTGCACTGAACATTTTGGTGCTTACTGCGGGGAACAGACCAGAAGCATGTTGGCGGATGCGACGCTGTTGTCGGCCTTGACTCCAAGGGTCAGCTCGCTGAACTCATCGGGGCGTGAGCATCTTCGCTACGCGTATCCTCGTGTAGCGATGTCCTAAGTGTCTATGGGTGACAGTATTTCACCGTCGTCGTCGTCGTCGTCGAAATTGTAGTCGAGTAGAACTGTAAGAAACATAATGCGTTTGCGGAGAGCGGTATACCGTGTGCTGTAGAGACGTCATATTGCGTGTCGACACGCCCACGTGCTGGGAGTTTGCTGAGGCGCGTGCGGCGTACCAGGCGATCGGAACGACCCTCGGTAGACGCGTTACGCTGTACATCCACCACCGCATCCGCTCTCTCAGTCGCATTCCGCCGTAGGGCTGGATAGAACATAATAGCATAATACTCGGTGCTACGTCCGAAAATGTCAGCACAATCATTACAAGAGGACCAGCTCCTGGAACTGCTCCTACAGCTCAAGGTCAGCCAAGGTCGTGCATATACCAACTCTTGCCGTTCTTGACCGTCTTTCCTGTTGCAAAGAAAACAACGCCAGAGGAAGCTCGAGCAATACTTCACAGTCAGCCTCAGATTGCATATGCGCTGATGGCTGTGCTAGTCAACATCAACGCAGTGAATGCGGAAGTCGTGCAGGTGTGTGGTGTTCGCAGTAATCGTAGACAAAGACATAACTTACCGTGCGTTTTATCTGCACAGAATACCATGACAGCATATAGCGCACAGTCTGGCACAGCACCTGCACCTGCACCTGCACCTGCTCCCGGTCCATCCGCACCGCCGATGCCAGCCATCCCTCCCCACCTCGCTCAGCCTCCGCCTCGCGGAGGCACACCGACATATCCTCCGCAGCGTGGTGCCACTCCTACATACCCGCCCCACCAGCCTGCGGGCTACCCTCCCTCGTACTCTACCCCTCCGCCGCAGCATGGCTTCGGTGGTCCGCTACCAGCAAGTCAGATCCCTGGCCTCGGAGCGTATCCCCCACAACCAGCACCCGCACCGGTGCCACCCCCGGCGGCGTCGAAGTCTGCGCAGTCGGCTGCGAGTATCTTGGCTGCTGCGTTGCAGAAGGTGCCAGACGAGCAAAAGGTATGTGTTATGTTTCTGGGCTGGTTGTGACGTTTGTTGAAGAAGTGTAGCCTCTTGTCATGCAAATTATCTCGATGACACGCGAGGAGATCTTCGCTATGCCGCCTACGGAACGCGACAACGTTATCAAGCTGGTACGTCCGTTGGTCTGTCCCCTGTTCGATGTGCTCATACTGTCCGTTGGAAGCGGTCTACTCTTGGACTCACCACCTGACACGCTTCCGATCGACGGTATTACCCGTTCACCTATGTTTAGCACAGGATATGCGTGCAGTTTGGATGACAGCGGGTTAAGAGACCCCCTCATGCGATCGCAGGAACATCGAGCGCACCATTTAGCCATTGTACGGTCAATCGAAGGACGACCCTTTTCAACATCGTCTCGCCTTGCACTCACGTTGGAAGACATCGCAGAAACCCAGCAGTCCGCCATGGTACCTTAGCCACGTTCGACTAGACGCAGAAGGCTGTCACTCACCTGTTACTCACAACGGTGGATTTCAATCGTAGGGGAACTTCCCCAGTATATTACTACGTGTTTGTCATCTGAACTGCGTGCCATACATATTTACTGGTGTTCATGATCCTGGTTTGGATAAAACGTCCTAGAGAGCATGTAAGTCAGGTTTAAAAGTACTTGGAAGTTGAAACGAAGAATGATATTTGGCGCCCGTTATTACCCATTATGGTAGCGCAGTAGCATAGCGCGCACACCGCCGCGACACGTCCTGGTAAGTAACCACTGGTATTGCTCACTTCCTCCTGGTATACCTTCTGCTTGTAAATATGACCACGGTGGAAGCTCCCTGTTACACGGTTGTCTTTGAGGACAGCTCGGAGTCGCCTTCAACCCAGGAACTCCGCTTGTCCCTGCAGAAGGGCTCGGACGAGGCCAAGTTCGACACGTTGCGGAAGATCATAGTCTCTACGATTAATGGAAACCATCAGGTATTGTCGTAGTGGGGTCAATCTGTGAAGTCGAGGGAGGCTTACTTGGATATGCTAGCCGCAACTGCTTATGCCCGTCATTCAATATGTCATGCCCTCACGGAATAAGCAGCTGAAGAAGCTGCTGCACTTCTACTGGGAGGTCTGCCCGAAGTATGACGAGACCGGGAAGCTGAAGCAGGAGATGATCTTGGTGGTGTATGTTACTCTAACTTTTGCTATTCCATTCGACTAACGTCGTGTCAAGCAACGCGATCCGGAACGACCTGGTAAGTCGCGACTTCTCTTGCCTGGCGAGCGTATGCATGACCATCTATGCAGCAACACCCCAACGAATACATCCGAGGCGCAACTCTTCGTTTCTTGCAGAAGATTACGAGAGATGTTGAGCTCCTCGAACCCCTCATCCCCACCTGCCGCGCATGTCTCGAGCACCGGCACTCCTACGTCCGCAAGAACGCCGTCTTCGCCGTGTACACCGTCTACCGGCAGCACGAGCACCTCATCCCTGACGCGCCGGAGCTCCTTCAGACCTTCCTGGCAGCGGAGTCCGATGCGACCTGCAAGCGGAACGCGTTCGTGTTCCTGGCGAACTGCGCCATGCCGAAGGCCGTGGAGTACATTCTGCAGGTGTTCGACCAGATCCCGTCGATGGACGAGTTGCTGCAGATGAGCATCATCGAAGTCATCAGGCAGGATTGTAAGACGGACACGAGATACAGGGTGCGGTTTTGTAGGTTCGTGTCAGACGAAACGTACCGGCTGACTTCGTCGCAATAGGCACGGTACATTCTCTTGGTCTCGGAGTTGCTCAATGCGTCATCACATGCTGTGAAGTACGAGGCAGCGACAACTCTGACATCCCTGACACAAAACCCGGCAGCTGTCAAGGGTGTGGCTCTTTCTAGCTTCATGGACTACTCACTAATGAACTTGTAGCTGCCGCATCATGCTACGTGCAGCTCGTGCAGAAGGAATCGGACAACAACGCGAAACTTATCGTTTTGGATCGCCTGGAGACCCTGCGCTCGAAGCATGGTCATGTCTTGGACCCTCTTGTCATGGACATTCTCCAAATCCTCTCGAGGTGCGCAGTTCGCTCGTCAAAGCGGATTTTATGGTACTGACTAAACCATAGTGCCGACCTGGATGTTCGCCGGAAGGCGATTGGCATTGTGCTCAGCATGGCCACCAGCCGGAACGTCGAGGACATTGTACTGTTCTTCAAGAATCAACTGCAGAAGACACAGGAGCAAGACTTCGACAAGGTTTGACGACACGGTTGTCCATACAACGCAACGTCTCACACTAACATACTACACTAGGCACCGGAGTACAGACAGTTGCTCATTCAATCAATCCATGTATGCGCTGTGAAGTTCTCCGAGGTCGCCGCCAGCGTGGTGCACGCGTTGATGGACTTCCTTGGCGACTCCAACAACCCGTCAGCACTCGATGTCGTCGCCTTCGTCAGGCATGTATGACTCCATTCACTTACTCACCGTTACTGACCTGTTATCTACAGAGAGGTCGTCGAGAAATTCCCGCCTCTCCGGCAGACCATTTGCGGGAAGCTCACGCAGACACTCGGGGACATCAAGTCCGGCAAGGTGTACCGTGGCGTGCTCTGGATCCTTGGCGAATACGCCGAGGACGCTGCCGACATCCAGAACATTTTCCGCGAGCTCCGCAAGGTGCTCGGTGAGATCCCTATCCTTGCCTCTGAACAGCGGCTACTGGAGGAGTCGGGTGCGGAGGACGGGGATGCGCAGAAGGAGGAGCCACAGCCGAAGGTGGAGGGAGGCGGAAAGCCGAAGGTCCTGGCGGACGGCACGTACGCGACAGAAACGGCGTTCACGAGCATGTCGAATGCACGGTTGGAGGCTGTCAAGGCGGCGTCGAAGCCTCCTTTGAGAAGTACGTTCTTCACTCAAATATTGCCAGATGGTATGACTGACTGTGATCGTGTAGCTCTCATCCTGGGTGGCGACTTCTTCACTGGTGCGGTGCTCGCGTCTGCGTTGACAAAGCTCGTTCTGCGATACACCGAGGTGGGCAGTGATCGGCGCAAGGCGAACGGACTGAAGGCAGAGGTGTGTATTGGAAATGTACTGTGCACTGAGCATCCTTCTGATTGTCTTCGTCAGGCAATGTTGATCATGGCCTCCGTCATCCGTGTCGGGCAGTCGAAGTTCGTCAACGTCCCGATCGACGAGGACTCGAGCGAGCGGATCATGAACTGCATCCAGACGCTGAGCGAGCTGCAGGAAAAGCTGGTTGTACACGACATCTTCCTCAAGGACACCAGAACTGCGTACGCGAAGATGCTCAGCGCCCAGGAGAAGAAGGCGGCGGAGAAGCGCGAGCAGGAGAGTGCGAACGAGAAGATTGTCCAGGTCGACGATCTCCTTACTTTCCGCCAATTCACGAAGAAGACTGTGGACGATGCTATCGACGTGGGTCTCCAATCCCTTTGGAGGTATTCCTGTCTCACGGTCTGCATTCCCACAGGACGCCGAGGATGTCGTTCGTGCAACTGGATCTGCCGAAGTACATGAAGACTTCATCTCCAATCTAAGCCGGATATCGCAGCTCACTGGTATGTTCGATAATCTGGTGGTTTTGCAGCTGGCTGACATATGACCGAAGGGTTCTCCGACCCCATTTACGCTGAGGCGTATGTCAAGGTGCACGGCTTCGACATCTCATTAGGTTAGTAGTCAGCCTCTCGAGCTGGTCGGTGTTGGTCTAATGCATTGCAGACGTACTGCTCGTCAACCAGACCGCAGACACTCTGCAGAACCTTTGCCTCGACTTCGCAACCTTGGGTGACCTCAAGCTTGTTGAGCGGCCATCTGTGTATACCATCGCTCCCCACAGCTTCCAGAGCATCAAGGCTACCATCAAGGTATGATTTACACTGTCTTGACTCACATGGACAGCACGACTCAATGTTGGGATATTACCTAGGTATCGTCAACGGAAACTGGTGTTATCTTCGGCAGCATCCTCTGGGAGGGTCCGGGCATGTCTGAGCAATGTGTCATCCTGAACGACATTCACATCGATATCATGGACTACATCAAGCCGGCATACTGCACAGAGGCTCAGGTATGTCGCCCAAGAGGAGTCTGGATATGGACCCTGCTCACGATATATGGTGCAGTTCCGTAGCATGTGGACCGAATTCGAGTGGGAGAACAGAGTAAATGTCACGACCTCGATCTCGTACGTGGGCTCCAGATCTGAAGTTGCGTTTGACTCACCGAATACTACCCAGTGACCCTCGAGAATACCTGCACCATGTCATGAAGGCGACCAACATGTCGTGTCTCACGCCGGAGGGTGCGGTTTCGGGCGACTGCGACTTCCTGTCAGCGAACATGTACGCGAGGAGTCTGTTCGGTGAGTACAGCCGCAAGTCAGTGATAATGAGGGTTCCTCAATTTTGACTTCGCAGGCGAGGACGCCCTGGCGAACCTGAGCGTGGAGCGGACAGACGCAGGCACTATCACTGGCCACGTCCGGATACGTAGCAAGACGCAGGGTATCGCTCTGTCTCTGGGCGACCGGATCACGATGGGTACGTGACTGCCATGTGTACCCGCGAGGCTATGCTGACAGCATGGTTCGCAGCTCAAAAAGAGAACAAGCCTCCGGCGTAGGCTGTCTGTCGTGTCGATGATCCCGTGTATTTATCAGCTGGTAGATAATTGGACTTTTCTTCTCCAACGTTGATGTCCCGCTCGGGGGCGGGGCAGGCACGAGAAGGCGTGCCCTGGCGGGAGCGGGAACTTGCGCGTGGCCGCGTGCCAAAAAACTGCAACGCGAGATCGAATCTCGGTCCCGCCAGAGGCGCTAAGATATGAGCAGGACATACGCCGCGCATCATGCTGCTGAGGCACAGCTATCGACCACCCGCCATTATACTAATAGGCCCATGCCTGTCCCCGCTAGCTGCTAAGCCCTGCTTCAGTCCACCTCCACTATGTCGGTCCGCCATAGCCCCTCGTTCAACTCCGACGAGAAGGAGAAGGGCTACACTCAAGATGCGGTCGACGTCGCTGAGCACGCCCCCGAGGCTGTCATCGTCAAGCGCTATGGCCCCCTCGGCCCTATCCTGGAGCGCATGTTTGCTCATGGTGTCGAGGCAAGAGGTGTTGAGCGTGTCCCGGAGGATCAGAGGTCGTCGAAGAACCAGTACAACAAGTGAGTTCCAGGTTTTTTGATGGTTTTTGGCCTAGTGGCTCATTGAGCGAAGTTTCTTGATGTGGTGGTAAGTAGTAACCTGGCCCATGAAGAGGTCACCACTTGAGAATGAATCGCTAGTTCGGTCAACACTGTCCTGACAACGATCCCGATCGGAGTGTTGGCTCAGGAATACTACACATTGACTCTTCCGTGAGTGCTCGATCGTTCTCCTCATCTGCTTCGGGCTAAGCCAATATTCAAGACATGCCATTGCCACTATTATGTGCTTCGGCGCCCTGGGTGCCCTTACAGTGGCATTCATCAGCACTCTGGGACCCCAAACTGGCCTTCGAACCATGATGATCGCCCGGTATAGCTCTGGCTATGTCGGCGGTATCATTTACTCCGTGCTCAATCTCCTCACTCAGTGAGTGCATTCACCCGTGCACTGACCCACGCGCGTGTCGTAACAGAGTCTTCAACAGACTCGGCTTCTCCGTCACCGCCGTCATCCTCGGCGGCGAGACGCTAGCGTCCATCAACCCCGGCACACTCCCGCTCGTGGTCGGCATCATCATCGTCGCCATATGTAGTTTGGTACCCTGCTTCATTGGCTACGAGATGGTGCACATATACGAGCGGTATGCATGGATGGTCATGACAATAGTCATGCTCTTCCTATGGGGCCTTGGAGGCAAAGCCGGGTTCGACATCAACACGCAGAAGCCGCTTGAAGCTACCGGCAGAGCACTCTCGGGCGATATCCTCAGCTTCGGTGGTATCATCTTCGGGTCCTTCTCTGGGGTGTGTATGCTCTAGTCATTGCTTGTCACGTCTGTTTATGCTCCGCATTCCAGTGGGCACCCGTCGCAGCGGACTATAACTGCAGGCTCCCTGTTGATACTCCGAGCATCAAGGTGTTCTTGCTCACCTTCTTTGGGCTCTGGATTCCCATCTGCTTTGTGGAGATCTTGGGTGCCGCCCTCATGACAATTAGCGATCCCGCTTTTGCAGATGTCATCGCAGCTGGCGACACCGGCGGCCTGCTCTCGCAAGTGCTCTCGCCATGGAAGGGCGGGGGCAAGTTCGTACTTGTCCTACTCTCCTTCTCCGTCGTGTGAGCACTCTATCCCCTCATCCTACCCTACGCATTGACAGACCCATCCGCTCCCCAGCGCGAACAACATCCCAAACACGTACTCCGCGGGCATCTCCGCGCAGGCCCTCGGGCGGCCCTTCGCGATGGTGCCGCGCTTCGTGTGGGTCTTCCTCGCGTTCGTGACATACACCGTCGCGGGCGTCGCTGGGCGCGAGCACTTCTCCGAGATCCTGTCGAACTTCCTGAGCATCCTCAGCTACTGGACCGCGTTCTTCATCGTCATCGTCGCGGAGGAGCACTTCATCTTCCGCCGCAAGAACGGCCCGCTTGGTGGGTACAACTTGGAGGACTATGACACGCCGAGCAAGTAAGTGGCCTATGCCGAGGTTAAGTGTTCAGGGATGCTGACGGAGAGATGATAGGCTCCCTGTTGGTATCGCGGGTGTACTTGCGGGCTGCTTCGGTGTTGCTGGCGCGGTTGTCGGTATGTCGGAGGTGTGGTACACGGGACCACTTGGCATGGACGCCGGTGCCGATGGATATGGCGCCGACCTTGGGTTCGAGCTTGCCGCTGCTTTTGCTGCCGTCATGTTCCCGCCACTGCGGTGGTTGGAGATCCGCCTCACTGGGAGGTAGTATCGTGTGGTCATATAAGCTGTTGTGTGTACTGTCTTAATGGATTAATCCATGTCGCTGATGATCTGTTTGTCCGCTACCGTTCGATTTTTGAGCCCACAGGGACGAGCAATGTGGTACCCTACATTAAGTCGCTGCGACGACGGACGTCTTCCATGAGCTTGCGATGTGTACTGGTGCTGTCCTATGCGGGGCACTGTGCACGCCATGACTGGAATCAAGATAGTAATCTCGATGAGGACCGGCTATCTTCACGCTCGATCGAGCCCTCGATCATGACTTTCACTCAACTTTCACTCGTCTTGGCTCTCATTCATCTTCACTCCAAGGTCATGACTTGAAGACGGCTCTGAGATGCACCGCATGCGTACAGTCAAAGCTGCCCTTCCTGCACGCACCCAATCACGCTGGCTGTGAGTTCAATGCCACAGCCTGCCAAGACGCGACGAGACTGACACCAGACTCGGAACAGGTCAGGCCACAGTACCAGCGATAAAACCGCCGAATTGTACTCTGCACTAGAGCTGAACCCGGCCGACGTACATACACAATCTCAGCTGGATGATGTGTATCCACTAATCTGCTTAGTGTGTTTCTCTCTTTCAGCAATACCACGTCTCTTCTGCTGATGCGTTGTTGACAGCTCCACGGTGGATCTCGCGGCCTGGTCTGCGCAGTCAGTATTTATAGATAGACTGACCGGATACCCCGAATGCCTGGGTCAGCATAATCCCACTGTGAGAACCATGTCAGGTACGCATTCTGAATTCTTAGCGGTCGTATCTTGTCTCGTCTCAGTCCTTGCGTCTCAGACAGCACTGCCGCGAGCGTGCCATACCTTGACTTGCGCCGACGAACCGATTAAACAATGAATGTAGGACGGGATCTCTCACAGTCGTCATTTGCCAGGAGGATGTGCCTAGGCAACGCAACGGCTTCGCCCTGCCCGACAAACTTCCGTCGAAGGCTATGTTGAGAGCTGGTCTGTTATCCGCCCCATCAACCCTTTCATCTACGTCCCCATCGCCTATGACACTGGCATGCAGTCCCGCCTGATTGAGAACGATGACGTCCTCCGCGAGGTGTTCAAATTTCTGGACCCATCCACGACGGAAGACCCACGGTTGAACGATCAGACCGAACACGAAAATAACTGTCGAGGGGCACTCGCCCGGTCCGCTCGTGTATCAAGGGTGCTGTCAGACCATGCACTGAACGTGCTCTGGCGGAAGATAGAAGGCCTGCTGGATTTCTTCAGCATCCTGCCGTCATTCAGGAGGGAGTTGATTGAGCCCCGCGACGACGACGAAGGATACAGTGACGATGAACCTCACAGCAAGCCCCTTTGGGTGTGTGCTATCTAGGTTTCCATGGAACGATGTTGACTGATTCTGGGCCGTGCAGCGGTTCACAGGCCCAATCACGTCTTTGGATTGGCAACGATACCAGCAATACGCTCAGCGTGTCCGTGTCCTCTCCCTTGCATGGACACCGGGCAAGGTCGATCCTGCCGTCTTCGTCGAGATCGCCCGCCTCAGCGACGGAGGTCCTCTGTTCCCTGGCTTGATAGAGCTAGACATCCAAACATATGACCACCTCGAGGCCATACCATCTACCCTCATATCGCCATACCTCCGCAAGCTACACGCCACAGATCTAGGGGATGTGCTAGGAGACCCATCGACTAAGCCTGCACAAGCACCCCTCGCAGAACTTGTACGCGCTGCATTCCTGAATGCGCGACTGCTGGAGGACGTCAGCCTCGAGGGCTCCAATGTAGGCCCCATGGAGAACCTGCTGCCCATGACAGAGTGCACTCGCTTGCGACGGGTGTCGCTCGTAGACGTCGCATGCGATGCACGGCTGTTGAGCGGATGGTCGCGCATTAACTGCCTGGGCGACCTCGCCCTCGAGGTCAATTCCAATTCTTCCGTCGGCAGAGAGCACCTGGAATTCGCTCATCTTCACTGCCTGACGGTCCGAGGCGATCTAAAATGCCTCGCGGATCTGTTCGCCCACATCTCCGCTCCATCCCTCAATTACCTTCGCATTCAGGTTCAACAGCCGCCGGGACACGGTCGTGAACAGGTGTCCGAGTGCTTTGCAGCGCTGAGCTCAAGCTTCGGCTCGACACTGCGACATTTCCACCTCGCTTCATTCTGTGATGGTCATGACCGGGGCCAACGATGGCCTGAGCAACCACTCATTGACATTATCCGCCCGTTATTAGACATGCACATGCTTCAGACGGTGTCGATCACGCCGCCGAGGTGGTGGTCTGTCACTCTATCCGACGAAGCTGTCCGCGACATCGCGACGGCATGGCCGCACCTCGTCTCGCTGCAGATCTATCTCCTCAACGCCCATTCCACCGCCACTTGGGAGAGCCTCATCGAGCTCGCAAGTGTGTGTAGTAATCTGAGAACCTTAGTTCTCCCCCAGCTTGACCTGCGAACCTTCGCTCCTCCTCTCGCCGACAAGCAACCTAGCCTCTACCATCCTCTCGAAGTGCTCACGCTCGACTATTCATTCGCCCACAATCAGGTCGAGGACTCGCACACATTTGCGCAGTTCCTAGATCGCACGTTCCCGAACTTGGATCTCGGGACGTCCGTCATTCGAAGGGTAGACATCCCGGGCGGTCAGCGTCACCCGCTGTGCAGGGAGGTCATGGAGCTTCTAAGGAACTTCCAGCAGTCTAGGGAACGTCAGATCGCGTCGAGCGGGAAGCATGTCATGGTAAGCACTGATGGGTCTCCCCACAGTTGATGAGATGCTGAGACGTTGGCTAACAGGTATCGTCGCCTGCAGCACAAACAGTATAGGTCGAAACGCAGCTGGTAGCTGTTGGGAATCAGTGGCTATTGGGTCGAAAACTGATGCTGTATGGAAAGATTCAGGCCCCATACTGAACAGGAAACTTGTATATCTCACCACGGTCTCGTCCGGTGTATTAGTACAGCATTTCTCTCCTGTACATGCGCATACACGATGCTGTGTTGTTGTTAGGTATTGTGTAAATGACCGCTATATCGCGAGCCATGCGTACTAGTAGCAGTGCTCCGAGTGGCCCCTACCGTACTAGTAGAGTTATAACGAGATCATACCGACGACAGATACGTCCGCTTGGCCCTGTGCAGTACATCATTTGAGGCAAAGTGACTGAACGTAGTACGAGTGCGACTCCGGTTATATTGCTGCAATACGTATGGGCATCAACGGCCAGTCCGAAATGCTCAAATTGCCAGTGTGTCCCATGCGGTCCTCTTGCCAGTGACTATCCGGGCTTGCTTGTCCTTAATTGTGGCATGACCAACGTGTCAATGTTATTAAAACACCGATAAAACCAAGGTTCTGATCGTGCGTATCAGCAGCACCGTCCCACCATGCCACCCATTGGTCGTTGGTCGCTTCGAGCTAGAGGACCCTACAGCGCTCGCTCGTCGCACTGCATCGTACCAACCAAGTCGGGACAAGTCGTCGTTTACGGCGGCGAGTTGAAGCCACGCGTCCCTATCGATTCTGCAACTTCGCAGGATGCGGGGGAAGCGGTACGGGGCTCGGTGCATGTCGTTGACCTTGGATCACGTAGCGAGTTGAACGGCGACCGTTTGACTTGGACTACACTCAGTCCTTCTCGAAGCACCGATACAGTCAAAGGACACCTGGAGATTCCCGACGCACGAGTTGGTCCCTCTATGGTGCTGAAGGATCGCGCTGTGTACATGTGGGGTGGCCGCGGAGGCGTAGACATGGCTCCGCTTAACGAGAGGCAGGCTGGAGTATGGCGTGGCCAACTGGTCACTAGCCAAGGCAGCGTCGTTTGGGACCATTTGTCTGCGGAGGGAGGTCCGGAACCGAGAAGTTACCATACTACCGCTATCATCGAGGTATGCATATATTCTACTAGGAAATCTCCGCACCGATGTCCTTAAAAACTGACACGCACCTCCTCAAGGACAAGGTGTACATCCATGCTGGGTGTCCGACCGCTGGACGCTTGAGCAGCTTACACTCGTTTGATATCACCCAACACAAGTGGCAAGCATTAGCCTCTGCTCCAGACCCCGCCCGAGGTGGTACTTCTCTCGTCACAAGCACCGTCAAGTTCGGTCCTGTGCTGATCAGATATGGAGGTGAGTTTGACCTCGGAACATACTGGTACATTAGCCGACAACGTACATGCAGGCTTCAGCGGATGCGAACTTCCCAAAGAAGCTGGGATTCTAGACATGTACATTGTCGAGGACGATCGATGGGTGACCGTCGCGCCTGCCGCAGACCCCGAGCACGGTGTCCCAGGCCCACGCTCTGTCCATGGTTTCCAGCCGTTCCAATCACGTTCGCCAGCCTTGTCCAATGCCATCGCCGTACTCTTCTACGGCGAGAGGGATGCCAGTACATTGGGGCATGCAGGTGCGGGGACCTTCTGGAACGACGTGTGGCTTCTCTCCAAGGACAAAGCGTCCTCTGACACCGACGGCTGGCAGTGGACTAAAGTCACCACTGACGGGTCAACCGTGCCCGAAGGGAGGGGCTGGTTTGCCTCCGCGGAATGGGTAGAAGATGGTACATCCCGCATTGTGATGCACGGCGGGCTGTTGTCTTCGAATGAGCGCAGCGACGAACTCTGGGAATTGCAAATAGAATGAAGCATGTACATACATCAATAGACGAATCACGTATCGCTGTACTAGTATACCATAGCAGTCAACCGCTACGCAGGCACTGTAGCGCCATGAGAGCTCGGAGAAGACGACATTACTGCTTGAGCACGCCTCTGGAGCTCCTCGTTGAAGCGGACCTATGTATCGTGAGCGAGTCGCGGATAAATAGGTCCGAGAGTGTCACTCACGAGTCTGTCGTGTCCAACGTAAGGGCCGAAGTATTGCACTCTGTCCTCAGGACTGGTGTCGAGGAAGTCGTCGAGACTCATTTGCGACAAGATAATGGATGCTGCGAACGCATTCATGCCATCTACTCCCGCTAGATCACATTCGCCCTGACCAACGTTATAGCGTCAGCATACAGAGAATAGAGACAACCTCGAGACGTCACCTCCTGCTCATCAAAGTCTAGCCATTCACGAGCTCCCCACAGCGCGCCTTGTGCCGTATCCCGAGCCTCTGCATCGTCTCCGGAGTAGCGCACATAGAGAGCAGCTTCCTCCACTGAAGTCGCGAACGCGAATCGAATTGCCGAGCCGGCCTTCTTCGTCTGGCATGCCTCGGCAATGCTCAAGTCTCTTCGCAGTTTCTTGACCGCCTTGATGACCGCTGCGAAGAACGGGTTTGGCACGGGCCTCGGAGAGCCCAAGTCGGATTTGAATGACAGCGAGTTCGGGTAAGCTTCGAAGACCATCAAAATGTGTGAGTACCGCCAGGACAGTCGCGTTAGTCTTGCCAGCACGGAGTCGACCTGCGAGGGGAGAGCGGCTAGAGATGCGAACGCGACAGCAGTATCAGAGTCCAGGATGAGGTCGGCATCGCCAAGGTCTTCCCGTTCGACGAGGTCGATGCAGCACCCCCGGGAAGACAAGTCGCGGACTAAGACCCTTTTCTGAAGCAGGGCGACAGATGCCAGATAGCGATGCATAGCAGCAGGTCGCAGCCCAGATTCGGGCAGACAGAGAGTATCAGGACCTAGTACTTCTGCAGGTATGACGACGATAGAGCTGTCCAGCGATTCGATTGTCTCGCCACCAGATTGCATACGAAGTTCGATGTTTGATGGCCCAGGTACAGGTGGACTGGAAGACGGGGCGATAGTCATGCCTTTCTTGCCCATGAGAGCCAGAAACTCGGCTAGAGAACGTCGGGCAGAGGAGACGTTGACTGACTGTGTATGGGCAGCCATCACAGGAGCCGTGTTCTCCGCAGACGTAGACCCAGGGAATCCGAGATCGTCCCGATCTTCAGCACAGTGCGCTGAGGCTGCCGTCGTTCTTG
This sequence comes from Rhodofomes roseus, assembly GCF_022264815.1. NCBI lineage: Eukaryota > Fungi > Basidiomycota > Agaricomycetes > Polyporales > Fomitopsidaceae > Rhodofomes > Rhodofomes roseus. The sequence continues at coordinate 955,263 of NW_025952965.1, read as the reverse complement.
GTATTCTTGAAATGGCCGAGGGCAGGCCGCGAGAGATATTGTGTTCAGCAGGTACCAGATTCGCTTCATGGTTGAGGCCAGAAGCACCTCTGACAGGTGCGGCCAACCGAGCGTCTGCTTCAGCTTCATCATGTTCCCAGGAGAATGGACGTCGCAGAGCAGAGGTATGAGATGGTCGAGGTTCAGAGGCTTTAGCTGAGGGATGGTGCATGTAGACATCAGGAGCATCAGAGGCGAACTCTAGTTCATGAACAGGATCGATATCGTCGAACAAGTTGCCATCAGTATACGGGCCCTCGAAGCCCTCTGCAGCATAAGCCATCTCGGCAAAGCCAGCCGTACGCCTCTTGGACATCGCCTCCAAAGGTGACAAGAACACGCCAGAGTCATCAGTAGGAGCCGCTCGTTCGAGGTCGTCATCGAGATAGGAGTCATCTTGCTCTTGGGTTGTCCGCAGGCGTTTCGGCGGAGGACCGTCCTCCTCATACTGTAGAGAGTCTGTGAGATCCTCGTTCTCTTTGTCACTGGAGCCGAGATCTTCGTCTTCATGGTGCCCGCGCAGAGTCCTTCGTTCGTCTCGTGTCAAGACAAAGTCCATGTCTACAGGTTCGCCTTCCCGGCTCACAAGCTCTAGCGGGTCCCAGCTATCGTTGAGGCAGTTACGTGTCGAAGGCACGTTACGTTCGTCGTCTAAACCGTCGTCCAGATGCATAGCCTTGTTGAAGAGCTCCGAGAGTTGTATCACAAGCGTAGGGTCGTCCCGTCGCAGCTCAGCAGTGAGAGCATCCTGGACGCTATCCGCGACTCCAGACACCTCGTCATCAGTAGGTATACTCGAGCCGAACTTGAATGGTCTTGAGCAGGGGCTCTTAGCATGCGACGAAAATGATGATCTCGCAACTTACATCCACGACAACTCGATAGTCAGCGCTTGCATACCCTTGACCTTCTTCAATTGGCCAAGACGCGATGGGGAAGAAACAGCTTGGTCTCCAGGTTGATCGGGCTTAGTCTTGGCCGGAGCGAGTAACTCAAAGGTTTGTCGCGGTAAGAACATGTTGCTCGGGGCATGCTCGTTTGGAGGAGGCATGATAGGGACTGTGAACCATGACGGGTGTAAGACTCATGTGAGGTTCCGAACGATCAATCGAAGCTAACGCACCGTCCATGAGCAAAGTATCCCTTCCGTCTAGCTTCTCGTTCACGATTAGCTGTGAGATATCTTCCGTCACCAGTTCGTCGCCGTAGATCCTTTTCAGTATAACATCTGTATCGGGATCTGATCCCTCGCTAGGCCAGTCACCCTGTGTAGGGTGCATAGAATGGTCGTCGTCGGCCCCGAAACCAGCGAGAGCTGTGGGCGGCTGCCCGAGCATGGACGCGGTGATGGTTGTATGCGGTGAGGAAGGTTGAGATTTCGGCGTGGAGACGATTTTGGCTTGATCCAGAGACTCATGGCGACGCCTTATGGGGTGAAGGAAGGCCGATAGACTATACAGCCGTCAGGATGAGAATGTTCCACAACGGTGTAGACATGATTGACGCACCTCTGCCCATGGCCGAGCACCTTCGGCTTTTCCTGCGTCCCACCAATCTTCTGGGATCTCGGCATTTCAACTTCGTCTGCGATCCGTCGCCATTAATCCACACCGAAAGGCAAAAACGTTGTATGTCTGCAGAGTGCGTACCGAGCCGTGCATCCATCAATTCTTCGATTAGTGGGCGACCATGGTTGGATGGAGAAGGCAGAAAGAGCTCTTCCACTTCGCTCGAGCTATCTCCGAGGGACGGTGTTCCAGGGGTGAGTGGGGAAGACGGAGCAGCGTACGCCTCTGAATACCGCGGGATCAGCAGCAGCACGGAAGGTCTTTCTCTCTCTCGACTTACGCCAGCCGTCAACAACCACCATATGCTGCGTGTATAGCTCCGCTTCCTCCTCATCTTTCTTCAACGTGGCAGTAGGCACGATGGAAGGTAGGTCTCTCAGGCTCGCGGGCCCGATCTTCGCGATTGAATGTCCGGGAGAAGCTACTTGATAACCAGGTCGCCTGTCCCTCGGAAAGATGGGAGGTGAAGCCAGTTGTGGAACCTCGAAAGGTGGAGAGTCGGCGCGTAGGAACTCCTGGGTCTCCTTGTTCACCTCTTGGCGAACAGAGTTTCTTGACGAAGCCTGAACGGCCCTGTATAGAGCCGTAACCTCCTTGTGTGTCTGCGCATCCAGAGCTATCTTCAGATCCCTACGAGCGAAGTAACATGTTGGTTGCCGGAAGGCGGCTGTATGCGGCAAACTCACAGGATGTCGTGGAGCTTTGGTGGCGGCTCCTCTGGCAAGTCTTCGGATGGTACTGGGTTGAGCCTATGTGATCTCACCACCTCTTGCCAAGAACATGGGACAGCCAGAGCTCCTATGAGGAGGCCTGGCCTCGGTGTCTGGCGCATCGATGAGGCAGAGAGCATGGGAGACATTAGCCGGAGCATGACCCAGGTTTCGTGGTCAGCTATGAAACGGGTCAATATCTCGATGAGAAGACGTGAACAAAGTGATCACCATCTGCATCGGTGTCCCAACACGCATTGGTAGGACGCTCGTTCTTACTGGGCATATGGGTCTTGATGAGCTGTACTACTTGTGCTTCTGCTTTCCATGTTTCGTTATAGGGTTCCAGCTTCTTAGGTCCCCATGCGCGCAACAGGTTCTCATATGGGTCAGTGGGCAGTAGCGGGTCTGTGGGGTCCGTAGTAGAGACGTAGGCCAGACCTTCCGACAGGAGCTACGTATGCAGTGAGCATCCTTCCGAGTCGAGGTGTGGAGAAGATGCACCTCGGTAGCGGTCTCTTGAGTCCAGGTAACATAGTTGGTTGACAGATGTGTGAGAGAATAATCCAGCAAGAGATGACGGATATGAGCACGAAGAGCTAGTTCTCGTTGTTCGGATTCCATGATGGGATCGCTATATGCGTCGTAGACAAGCTTTCTGAGTCGAAGGCCTGAGATTGAATGAGTCGGTCTACAGCAGGGATGTCTAGGAGGAGTGGAGGCGTAGAGGTGGATGGACGCCGGACGCGTTGCGCGCCACGACGCGCCGACGCGTTTCCCCTCCCGATCATGTGCGCGCGCGCTTCGCACGACCCGCCATGCCGGTCCCCGGATCGGAGATCCCCTTCAGCCACCGTCGCATTGCACACCCACCGCGGCCGCCTGGCCCAGAGGCGTTCTCGTCCAACGACGCCCCCTCTCCAAAATGACAGAGAATCGCATCCGAGTGCTCACTCTGAACTGCTGGTAAGTGTACCGGCTAGTCTGAAAAGTTCAGTCCACTGACCAGTGACCCCCAGGGGCCTGAAGTATGTCTCCAAGTTCAGGTCAGAACGCATGTCTGCCATTGCGCATGCCCTCGCCTCTTCCGACTACGACGTGATCACCCTGCAAGAGGTTTGGGTCTTTGGAGACTTTGAGATCATCCGGGCAGCAGTGTCGAACCGGCTGCCCTACTCCAAGTTCTTCTACAGGCAAGTGTACTGGGTTAGGTCTTATAGGCGGCAATTGACAATTGGTATGTAGTGGTGCGCTAGGAGCAGGACTGGCCGTCCTCTCCCGGTTTCCCATCATCGGTGCAACGATCAACCCGTACTCATTGAACGGCTCGCCTATCGAAGTGGTGCAAGGAGATTGGTTCGTTGGGAAGGCCGCTGCAAGTGTGTTAGTAGCACACCCTGTCCTCGGTCAGCTCCAAGTCTTTAATACGCATGTACGCCGTCGCTTCTCCGCCTTTATAGCTCTCTGTTCTGACAAGGTACGCTCGTAGCTGTTCGCCCCGGGCGGCGACTCAGGCCCCCTCCACCTACAAGCGCATCGCTTAGTCAATGCCTGGGAATTGGCTAAGCTTGCACGACAAGCAGCCGAAGTGGGCCGCTATGTCATTGCCGCTGGTGACTTCAATAGCTCCCCAGCGTCGCTCCCCATGAACCTCATCCAGGACCACGCCTCGCTCCGTGATGCCTGGGTAGAGTCCCACCCGAACAGCCTGGCCGTACCAAACGGGATCCCATCTCCCCTAGATGCAGTCAGGATCTTCGGCATAACGGCCGACTCACCTCTGAACTCATTCTCTGCTGGGAAACGCTTGGAGGCGATGGCCCGGAAGTTCCAGGGCAAGCGGCTCGACTACATTTTCTTCCGCCAACCTAGCAGTCCACCGGCGAGCGTCAAAACGCCCATCCTAAAGGTCCTGGACACGAGGGTCGTCTTCACGGAGAGGATTCCTGGCAGCGACTTCTCTTACTCAGACCACTTCGGGCTGGAAGCGACCTTCGAGATCAGCCATCCCGAGGGTGGAGACTTGGCGGACTCGTCGGAGACCCATGTCCCGGCACCCGTAGAGCCTCCAGCACCGAACTTCGTGCTTGCGACAGTACCGAACCCCGCCCCCGCACCTCCGCGAAAGCTGTCACCAGATTCCATCACCGAGATTCTGCAATCGCTCACGGCATGCTACCGCTACTCACAGTACCGGGCACGTTCCCAGCTGACGGTCTTCGCTGTGTGTATCCTCCTGCTCCTCGTGATCCTGATAGGCTCAGCGTGGCTTCCCGTCTCCTCGTTCAATCCTCTCATCATACTCATCACGATCTTCTTGGCGTGGGCCGCCACGACATTCCTCTACGTCGGGTTCGTATACGGGAAATGGGAAGTCAATTCGCTTACGAACGTCATCGAGGAGCTGGAGATCTACCGGGACAGTCTCCTAGAGCACCAAGGTCGCTAGGACGTACTCCACCATGGACGTGCACAATATGTTGCGGGGATGCAGAAATTGCTGGGCCATATTTCCTGGATTGCTATGGACGGAGAGACATTACACATTTTGTTTCACATCTTGTCTTACACGCACAATGTAGGAGATACTATCATACACTGCTATACTACGAATCCGCAAGAGACTATGCGATACACTAGCTCCTAATAACGATGATATGTGAATGCAGCAGCCAAACGAGAAGAGTAGGGAGAAGAGCAGTCCCAACTGAATTAATCACACTAGCAACAAGGGCAACAGCAAGAGAACAGTCCTATCGTGCCAACGAGGAGAGCGTCCGCGAGCGCTTCCGTTGTTGGGAGTCGTCGGGCCTGAACGTCGTCGTTTCGTGTGCAGGGCCCGAGCTCGCGTACTGCTGGATCAGCGAATGTATGTCCGGGTGGCTCGCATCGAGCTTCTTCCGCAGCGACGGCGACGGCACTGGGCCCTTCGACGGCACCATGCTTGTCATCGACCCGACACGCGTGCGCGCCCGCGAGATCGCCGCCGCCGCCTGCTGGTGCTCGAAGGAGGGCTCGCCGCGGTGCGCGGGCGCGGTCTGTACGTGCTCAGACGCGGAGCGGTACGACGCATCTGCGATGAAGGAGAACGTCGAGCGGAGCCGCCGGAGCGAGGGTCGGTGCTGCGGCTTGTGTCGCTCGGAGTGCGCTTTCTGCCTTTCGGACTCGCGGGCGGATGTGTTTGCTGCGACGTCCTTGCGCTTCATCCTGAGATGCTCGTCCTCGCCGTCGCTCTCGTCGCTCCCGTCGCTCTCGGGCGGCGTCGGCCACTGTGCGCTCCAGCTGGGGCCCTCCTGGTCGCTGCTTGACGGCGACTCTCCCCTGCTGGCATCGACGGTGAGCTCTGGTCGCTCGCGCGCCTGTTCTGTGCCCGACCCGCTGCTGATGTCTTCGCGGCGGGACGCCGTCTCCATACCATCGCCGCGTACGACGCGCTGGGCATCCGTGTCGATCTCTTGCTCGAGACCACGCTCCGTTGCGCCGGCAAGCTCTTGCGGCGTCTTGCGCTGGAACTGGGGGAGGAAGTGTAGCACGAAGTCGAGACAAGAACCGAATGCATGTTGGGCGGCCTCAAGAAACGGTAGTGCCTGGAAGACATGCACGGCATCTTCATATAATTCGTGCCGGACCTCTACACCGGCAAGCTTTGCTTTGTGCGCGAGGAGCGTTATTTCGTCTCGGAGCACCTCACACTCGCCGGCTTGGATGAGCATGGGAGGCAAGCCCCTGAAATCACCAAAGAGTGGACTGGCGTAAGGATGAGTGAGGTACTTCTCCATGTGTTCTCCGAGGTAACATGCGATGGGATTGAGGTGATCGCCAGGAACGGGCCTTGGGACGATGTCATACTCTGCGTTGCTGTCCCATGAGTCGCAGCTCATCGTCAGGTCTGAACGACCGAGTCCATCAGCACATGAACGAAACCGATAGGATGCAGCGGTCACTCACCGACCCAAGGGGAAAACAGGATCGCAGCAGAAGGCAAAGGAAGGCCATTGTCCCTAAGATACAAGAGCAATGCCAGCGATAGGCCGCCGCCTGCGCTATCTCCAGCAACTATGATGTTCTCCGGGGGTATATGCAGGTCGTCTACTAAGCGGAGGTATGCAGAGACGACGTCGTGTAGAGGACCTGGGAAACGAGTCTCCGGTGCTAATCTGTAATCGACAGCTAGTACCAGAGGGGATCAGTCGGAGTCATGTGTATCATATCTAGAGAATCACTGACCGAAAAGGCGGGCGTCGAGATACTTCGCAAGTGGAATTGTTATGAGACGATGTGAGGCAGCGTTGCACGTATAGTAAGCGCCTGTACATATGCAATAAGCCATGCCGACCTCCAACATGCGATTGATGAGCCTATTTACCTCCATGCAAGTATAGGACGACCCGCTCGTTTCTACGATGCTCCTGTGACGGTGACCCAGGCGAACTCGATGCATCTGACCTGGCTTGCGTGCGCTGCGCCCTCCACTCACTCTGCAGCCTACGCCAGGTGCGCTTTCCGACGACCCACTCGCCGGATAATTCTCGCCGGCCGTTCTCAGCAGCATCGAGCTCCGCTAGAATACCAGGCAACTTCCGTCTGCGGACAGGGAAAGTGACCGGGGTAACGAGGGCATCGGATGAGACAGGTATGTACCCGCTGACGCTCATGAGCATGCGTATGAGTGACTGTCAACGTTGGGTTGAGCATGGTATGCATCAATATTGGGAGAGGACGCTTGCCATATCACCCAGGTGGGTATGTTGACCAACGTTCCTCATGAGGGCAGAGAGTAGGGTCATCTCGATCGCCCATGACTTGCGTCTCGGGCCCCAGACATGGTGGTATACGAGCTCGGAGAAGAGCTCAGTAGCTGTGTATTCAGCTAATTAGTGCCCGCTCCGTGTACCCCTTGCAATGGACTGCGGGGCCATTTCGCAACTAGTGACTTACCCTTCGCGGCTCCAAACGCGGCCATCTTGCCCAGTTGCCATAAGCTCAACGGCTGTCGCTCCCGCTGCTTCAACTTCGGGTCCCCAACGCGCGCGCCCGGAGGGATCGACAGGCCAGGCTGCTCGAAATGTTGAAGCAAATCGGTCGGGCTCGGTGTAGCGTCCGCGACTTCCTTAACGGCGGACGACCCAGCCTCCGTGACCGACCCATCTGAGTTCTCCTTGTCTTTCGCGCCCTTCGCGTCATCTTTGTCGCTCTCAGAGCTTCCAGGCCAGATAAGCGAGAGTGGCCATGGCATGACTGTCGAGTGCTAAGAACCGGCGGGACCAGAGGTCGGAGCCAGGCTGGATATCGTCACTAGGGTATTTATAGCAAATTATTCTGTACAATCTCCGACCGCAGGCAAGAGCGAAGAAAGAGCAGTAAGCCGAGGAGGAATAGACGGAGATGAAGAAGAGCTCCTAGGCGTTCGTATGCATTCGTGCGGCAGACAGCTCCGAGAGGGCATTTGTAGCGCGTCGAGGGACGGTGCTCCAGCAGGCGCCCAAGGTGTCATCGAAGCACAGAGCAAATCACATGCATTCTCCTTCCTCGAGCCGCCCCGAGGACTTCCCGCCGTCGAAGTCAAGCTTACCCCGCGGAACGGGCCTTGTCTGCTGTACAAGTGCGATAGAGATGCTAAGTGGGACGGTAAGGCTACAAATACACCAGGCCCGTCAGGGGTACGTGGTACAAGTAGAGCAGCTCAGTAGTCGTCGCCTCTGCTGACCACCTCCTTCCGTGTGGGACGTAATAGAATCGTGTGTTCCTGCACAAAGAGAAGCCGTCAGAGTTAACGCCGGGTTCTCCATGAGACACAACTTACAAACTGCGCCGTCATAGATCCCTTCTGGTCATACAAGGGGGGATAGTCCTGCACAATGCCTTGTTGCACCAGGTGATTCAGCTTTACGACAAGGTCAGCATCATGAGACCGAGTTTACGGACGGAGCTACGCACAGCTAGGATATATCTCTGCTCGCCGATCCGATCAAGGTATCGTCTACAAAAGGGCAGGGTCCCAAAGTTTTTGTTTATCGTGTTGAGCAATGACTTTGCCGTGGTCAGCCTGCTAAAAGTTCAGTATGACAATATGCTATGAATGGAACTGAATCTTACCGAAGGTTGACTCGCGGCGCGTCTACTACTCGTGCATAGTGAGACACCTCGCCCTGCATGCAGGATCGTATCAGCTCATTCGAAGGCGTGGACAAGATGTCGCATGACATACGCTCTCCACTACGCGACCACGACCTGTCGAGCCGAAGGTTTCAATGGCGAAGTACTCGCCCTCCTCCATCTTGGTCTGATCCTCATTCTTGACGAGCATTACTGACTTGCCACCGTGAATTTGGTACGGGTTGATGGAGTGACCACTAAGGTTCTCAATGGCTTTCACTGTGTGGGGTAGTATAACGATCAGCATCGCATACAATCGACTATAGGAGACTGACCAGGATACACCTTGCCGTCAACCTCAACTTCATATGACTCCATAGTTTCTTGGATATAGCCACCAAGCTCTCCAAGTCGCACGTCAATGCCAGCTTCCTACAGAACGTAGACCCTTTAGCATCGAGAGACATATATTACAACTCATGTACTGACTCGGATACCAGTGTCTGTTGCTGCCTTAACCGCTTCCAACAACTTGTCGTATGTATGGTCGAAGGTCATCGTGAAGGCCGAGTCAAGGATGCGGCCCTTGACATGGACACCGAAGTCAACCTTCATGACATCACCCTGCTGCAGAACTAACGCAAGGCGGATCAACAAGGGCGCAATGGATCATCATGAAGCTACACACCTATCGTGTCACTGGAATTTGGCGAATAGTGCGCAGCGCAGTTGTTCAAACTGAGACCGGTGGGGAAGCCTACGCCAGACTCCATGCCGTTCTCCTCCACCAGTGCCCGCGTGCCATCCTCGATGGTATTGGCGATTTCGAGCATGCTCATGCCAGGCTTGATGTGCTTGCGGGCGTACTTCCGCACTTGCCTGTGCACTTCGGCGGCACGGCGGATGTTGTTATACGTGAGTTCCGGATCCTCCATGGCCATCCGCTCATCGTAGCGCTTCTCTTCGGACGTAGTACGCCAGGCATTGCTGCAAATTATCGTGGAGTCAGAGGCAATGCACCAGGGCGTATATCGTGCCACTCACTCATCCTTGTACTCCTGCAGTTCACCCTCCGGATACTTGCCGTCAGGGAAGAGCTTCGAGAGTCCAACGCGAGGAGGCTCAGACTGCTCAGCCTTCTTCTTCTTGGGCTTCTTCTTTTTCTTTTTCTTCTTCCCCTCACCTACGGAGGGCGCAAGGATCAGCGCTGCAAGCGAATACCGATCCAGGCAATCGTACACACCGCCGGCGGGCGTCCCGGCGACGTCCTCCTCCTCATCGCCGTCCTCGTCACCATCCACGACCTCGGGCGGCGCCTCGGCCTTCTTGTCCTTCTCGTCTGCGACGGGTCCCTGTGTTCCTGGAGCAATCATGGTCGGCTGTGAGGCAGCCCTGGCGGTGGCTCTTCGAGAGATTTTGACGAGGGATTACACACGAGCCCAGCGCGGGACCCGGATCACACGCAAACGATCGACGGGCGCTCGGGCATCCTCCGGTCGCAGCGGGCGCTCAGCGCTCAGCGCTCAATCTGCGGTCGTCCACACTCGTCCACAGCTGCCTCAGGCTGTCGACTCACCGGCGTGGCCACCAAGTTAGGCTTGCTCGGAACATAGTTGTCCTGATCTTTGGACCTAGATTTGACCTCCTTACTGGTCCCTACTCGCGCTAATACACATGCTGGAGATGGCAACTTCACCTCCTGGATTTCTGCGTCGGGTGTACGACATCCCCACTGACAGCTCTGAAACGATCTATACCGGCGACGAGCGAAAACAAGGATGCCTATTGTCGCCTGATCAAGGCCGGCCGTATGTTACGCTGACATTCGCCCAGTCCCTGGACGCGAAGATCGCTGGGATGGGCGGTAAGCAGCTCGCGCTGAGCGGGAAGGAGAGTATGCTGATGACGCATTGGTGAGTCGCGAAAGATCCTCGATCTTTCACGTCGATAGTGATATGTCGAAGAGATGTATGTTGCTGACGCGTCAGAAAGCCCAGGATGAGGACTCTTCATGACGGGATCCTTGTTGGCATCGGAACCGCGCTGAACGATAATCCTCAGTTGAACAGTGAGTAGCTCTCGTCCAACCATGGCGCAGGTACTCACAGAGACCCGAGCAGCACGACACTTGCCACCTTTTCCCGCCGGCTTCTCTCACCGCTATCATCTGCCTAGACCAATAATCCTGGACACGCACCTGAGTCTGTCGGTTGACTGCAAATTACTCACCAACTTCAAGGCAGGTGTTGGAAGGCGACCATGGATTGTAGCCTCTCTGTCATCAAATGGTAGCGATGAACTTCGCGCGTCGAGGAGGTCTTCCTTGGAAGCCGCGGGTGCGCGAATTGTAGAAGTCGGCACTAGCGCAGACGGTACGTCCATTCAGTGACGCCCACCTATTCACCTTGTTCACCACAATGGCATAGGCAGGATCCCTATCCCCGCACTTCTCGTCAAACTGCGCGGATTGGGCATGCAATCGCTCATGGTGGAAGGCGGCGCGCGAGTCATCCAGTGTTTCTTAGCAGCGGAGGCTCAGCACCGAAACTGCATTGACACGGTGATCGTCACGATCGCTCCGACTATTGTTGGCAAGGACGGTGTTGCATACGGCTCGAACCTGCCATCGGACACGGTGAGGAATACGCCATCGCCGGATTGATAATAGTTATTGACGTGATACAGCTACCTGCTATGCAGCATGTCGAGACCGAATTGTTCGGTAGGGACGCCGTGGTTGCCTTGAGAATACATCAGCGCTACCTTTAGTCCGCATTGAGATGCAGACGAAACTCTAGTGCAGTTACACTCACGCCTGCAAGGATGCCAATGCACACACTTCATATGTAGAACTCGTGCACATTCCATTCGCAAGTACCGTTGGCGCATACATATGGTCAGCTCAGGTCAGTTTCAGGTAAAGTGGATATTGTTCTTCAGGGTTGGAGACTCCTCGTGGTCACTTCCTGATTTATTGGGCCATCCACCCCTCTGAAGTCGTGATGGCCGGTGTCGCGTCCTCTGCACGGCTCGGCTCATTTGTCGAGCACACCCAAGGCGCTCGGGATACCGGGGCTACTAGGCTAGTAGTACTGACTCGGTCTGCACTGATGGCTGCGCGCTTGTCCTACCTATGCCCGCGGAGGTCTCACCGGCGGCCAGGTACGTGGTCTCCGTATTGTTGGAATTGCTCAACTCACGCGTCTACATGGCTTCAGGAGGGTTATGGCGGCGCATGGTCACGATATCGCAAATGCAAGGATTTGCAGTTGATATGCAACTCGGCAATGTGTTCTCGGACGGTTCGTCGCAGAACAAAACATCGACTGGCGGGGATATGGCGCAACATCACGGCGTAGTTCTGATTGAGCTATGGAGCCGTACGTCGGGGATCCATCAATCATGTCCTGTTAGCAAGTCCGTGATCGCGCAACTTTGACTCGAGGCGGTGGAGCAAAACGACCGCGACGCTCATGAACAACCAGTCTTACGTCCTGACGCGGCCATGGACCGTTGGACTGGCAATCCGCAATAATACCTCATTCAGCCGGGCCAAGCGTACAGAGATTCATCCCGTGGTCATTTGTACGAAGATCGCAGCACCAACACGCAACAGTACGTAGCGCTGTCGGAAATATGGCAAGGTCTACCCATCATATCCTCGGATCACCTGCCGACCCGCTGCGCACGAAGAGCGAGTATAAGTACCAGTCTGCTTGTCATACACTGCAGGTTTACTTCCCCGTAACCTACTCAGTGATCGAAGAACAGTATGAAGTTCACAGTCGCCTTCGCCCTCTGCGCTATCGCTGTCCTGCAGACGGTTTCGGCCGCCCCTGCTATTGACAAGCGCACAGGTGGTGAGGCATACATTACACCCGCGGGCACGTCTGTCTCGCGCTATGGTTATGTTTCCGACGTTGACATTGAGGCATTCAACAGATCTGAAGAAGCGCACAGGTGGTGAGGCGTACATTACACCCCCGGGTACGTCTGTCTCGCGTTATGGTTATGTTTCTCATCGATGTTGACATTGAGGCATATGATAGATCTCAAGAAGCGCACGGGTGGTGAGGCGTACATCACACCCCCGGGTATGTCTGTCTCGCGTTATGGTCATGTTTCTCATCGATGTTGACATTGAGGCATATAACAGATCTCAAGAAGCGCACGGGTGGTGAGGCGTACATTACACCCCCGGGTATGTCTGTCTCGCGTTATGGTCATGTTTCTCGTCGATGTTGACATTGAGGCATATAACAGATCTCAAGAAGCGCACGGGTGGTGAGGCGTACATCACACCCCCGGGTATGTCTGTCTCACTAAGCTGCAATGCCGGTATGGATACTGAACGGCATGCTGGTCTGCTAGACCTCGATTAGCGCACGGGCGGCGAGGTCTACACGACGCCGCATATCGATGGTAAGACACCCACGCGGCCGTTATACCCCTATTCACTGTCTCCCTCTAGAATTGGTTTGCACGAGAGTTCTGGACTCCTGCGTTGATGTTGTGCCATGTATGTCATACTTGATGCAATGATCCTTGGGTGGACATGTTCACATACAAATTGTTCCCGCATGTTGTGATCAAGCGAATGCCAAGAGCAGTCCAATGAGTCTTGCCATCCATTCCGTAGTCTGTCATGATAAAATAGACCGGGTGGCCTGTTGTGGTTGCGTTGAATGTGCATCGTGCGATGGGTATCCCAGACTGTACACTGTCATTTTGTTGCGTCGTTGCACGCATCTGAGGCGATGGCTCGAATTAGGTGGTCGACTCTTGCAACTTTAGTATATCAGCTGGTCAGGTATTAGGACGCAAAACTTTCGTTCTATGCCTGTTTTTGGCAAGCCCATTAGGCGCTTATCACGACGCGGCGATGCCCCTGTGCTCCAGCCCTTGATTTCTTCCGCCGTCAATCGTTGTCGTCGGCGGTGTTGCGATTCTCAGGCCGAGTCCCTGTTTCAGGGGCATCTTGTCCAGAACACCGCCCCCTTGTGAGAGAGAGAGAGAGAAGTTCTTTGTATTTATACTGCGCGACAGGCGAACATAGCGCGCCAAAGCACAGTGTAACTATCTACAGTAAGTAAATAGAAGATTTGTGATGTGTATCGTATTGGAGGTGTCCGTTTCGGTCTGTATCTCTAGGAGACTGTGTGAGTAGAGTATTGTCGCGGTCGTGGGGTGTCGACATTTATGTCTATCGTATTAAGGCTTTCCGTCCGTTTCTGAGCATAGTAAAGTAAGCATAACCATAATACCTAACATCCCTCGTGTACACGCCAATTGCCCAAAGCAGCGTTGCGACGTGGCTGCTTTCGAGTGCGAGTCGACCTGGGTTCGTAGATGGTCTTGTGTGGCCCTGTGGGTCTGCAACGTGAGCGTCTCCGGTCTTGGAGAATGCTCCGGTCTTCGCGACGAATTTGGCCAGCGCGCGGATGCCGTCCTGGGTGCCTAGTATGTCGTTGACGGTGGGTGATGCGGATATGCGTAGGAGTGTGGCCGCGTTTCGTGCGTCTTTGTAGCGCGGGCATTCGAGTAGGACATGTCTGCGGGTTTGTAAGTGGGCTCCGCATGGGCATGCGACGTCTTCGGTCGGGACGAAGCGCGTGTAGTACTCGCCGATGAACGCGTGGCCTGTGCGGCATTGTGTGACAAGGCCGTATACGCGTCTGTTCGTGATGTTCGCGAAGTGACTCTCTGTCATGGCCGTCTTTCCAGTCCAAGCCCGCGGGTGTGGTTTCGCGGCATGTATGAGGTATCCGTACCGTTACGACTAGTACTATAGGGGTGGATTATATCCAGCTCGTGCGTCTCCTTGGACCTAGCAGGAAGATGGCCATATGATGGGGACCCACTGGCCACTGTGTCAGATATTCCAGTCAAAGACGTCTGCGTTCTCATTCTCAAGGCGAGTCTGTTAGGATCGTTCGTCAGAGAAAGCACTAACTGTGATTTGAACTGGCAGATATGTGGCGCAAGTGACTCATGCTATCAGTGCTTCTAGTCGAACTACTTTGCTCCCGCAAGTCGATCGACCATCATTCCGTGGCGTCCATGATGGCATCACCGTGACTTAAAAGATCGGGCTGGATCAGCGTTCTGGCATAGTGAATAGCTGCCGCTTTTGACAGAACCAAGCCTTGGCTTTGCCAATAACCGAGGTCTGGCCACGTACGTTTAGTTGAGCTGGCACCGTGTGTCCAGAGGCTGTCTAGAGGTCTAGAGGATCATTTTGCGGAAAATTGTGTCACGAACGCTGTGCACAAAGCACACTCCAAGGCAAGAATATGAGTCACTGCTCTCTTTAGAGCACCTGATGACCCGGGACGCGCGAGGAAGAATGTGAATGCGTCCCCGTACGTCCGTTCAACATAACTGGGAGGTCATTGATTGGTTCCAACCCAGAGCGGCAGTGAGCCCAGCATGAAGCTCACACTCGCCTTTGCGCTTCGTGCCGTCACCACCTTGCAGGCAGTCTCGGCCGCTCCTGCGATCGAGAAGCGTACTGGCGAGGTGTACCAATTCCCTCCGGAAGGTACAAATTACACCCATCGTGCTCGTTCATGCTGAACCAGTGACGTCGGTCTGATAGACTTCGATAGTAAACGTGAGGGTAGAGAGGTCTATACGTTCCCTCCCGGTGAGAACTGGTTCAGCTATCGATCGCGATGTCGGATGTTGTGCTTAGTATTCGTTTTCCAGACCTCGACAACCGCGCTCGAGGGAGGAGAGTTCTATACTCCCCTCCTGGTGACTAGTGAGCACTTGTCATATCGTGGTCTCGAAGCTCTTCCGACAACGACATCTACCCCCTTGTGCTATATTGACACCAGTAACGGCCTATGGGACTTGTAGTGTCCGACGCAACCAGTGACCTAGTTGCAAGGCCTTCCAAAGGTTATGGTTGATTCAATACCGTGCTAGTGACTACCGCGACGTCTCAGCGAACGACTCGACTTTAGACTGTGGCATATGGACGATACCCATATTTGTCTATGCGGTGCCTCCCAACGTATCTCAAGCGGCCTTGCTTGAGCTTGATGAGACTCAGCGCGGTCGGGTCTGTCGACTACTGTCGACGCTGATCTCTCATCATCGGATTGTGCTTCGTCACGAACGCAAGTGGGCGCACTACGCATGCAGTTCACATTTGTTTTGGTTGAAAATCACTTTTGGAACGTACGTCTGACCGACTCTCTTCAACTTGAAGGACAGAATGGCCCACTGTCTCAGCAGGATCACTAGTAGTAGTTCATGCCGGATAACTACATCATGGAGGTGGTGGTTGATATGGACGCGACGGAGGCTCACCGCGATGGTCTGGACATGTATGGCAACCAGACAGCAAGGCAAGAGGACTGGCGATATATCCTCGCTTTGCGAGTAGTGTGTTTGTTGTCGACGTCTTCGGAGTCAACTGAGTCTTGTTGACATGCCTTTCAGTTAAATGCTTGACCGTCTGCTGTCACGGACGGTCAGTACTTGAGGCATGAGGGGCAGATATCAACACCAAGCATCATCTGACTGGTATGTTTCCATAGCAAACTCGGAGTATATATCAGTGTTGAAGTGCTGCTTAGCTACCCACCGTTCGAGCAGAGCGCCATAGGCTACTACACAAGACCAAGACAGCGCAGATCGTCAGCGAGAATAAATACGGGGCAGAGGGACCTTGCCCAGTCCAACCACTCGTTCCTCTGTATCGTGCTCAGTCAAATCTCCAACTAATCACAAGTTGACGTACACAACCATGTTCATGCTCCAGTGTGCGTTTGCCCTCCTGTAGACGGCAATGGCTGCACCCGTCACATCAAATGGTACGTCTCCACCTTCATAGCCCTGACACTTGCTCGGCACCTTGGCTAAAAAGAGATTAGCCGGCATACAGTCGAATTGGAGGCACGCCGCATTAGCGGTGTCAAGTACTACGCATACAGCGAGGTCCCGAGTCCGAGTCGCCACGGCACTCTTGAGCTGAATGCCTCCGTCAGGACTCGAGCCGGACGGGCCTGGTTTCGAGTGAGGGTGAGTGCTGGTACCGCGAAGGTTACAGTGCGAGCCAACACATCTCTGCTTCTATCTGCTCAAGGCCATCAGCTAATGTGTACTCAGGACTATACGACATACCCTCGCTTACTGTCTTCACAGAAGCAGGCGAGTCACATTCCTATGGGCCTATTATCGCGCGAGTAGTAGTGCTCTAAACTGAATCAACAAATCAGCCTAGCTTTCCTGCGTGAATAAAGTAATTGAACATTTGCGACCCGACTTGGCAGTCCGTAGTAGCCAAAGCCTTCTGTGTGACCTGAGTCACGATCTTCCGAGCTGTGCGCTGTCAACACACTACCGCCTGAACGCTGGGATAAACACTGTATATCGTTGAGTGCTGCGCCCGCACGGTCCATCGGGTGGTACAGTGCCCTTGTCTGTGGTGCCGCATTTCAAAAACTGAAATTCTACCCCGATGAACTGTTGACATATATGTGATAGTAGAGTAGTGGCACTACATTTCAGAACACGTTTGGTGATAAGACTCGGTTGAGATGGTCTAGCTGACGTAACTTACCAACGAACAGATATTGTGATTGTGCCGTACTGAATACATGTGTCAGGCCTCTCGCCGTCCGACGAGTCCAAGTGCAGGCTGGAGAGGAGCGCCGATTGCATTGTTGGAATATTTTCGGTCTGTGTGCTGCACAGCACCGCGGCGACATTCGTTATTGCCCATTTGAATTGGCCGACTGCGCCGTCTATCCTCATGCACAATCGCGCAAGGTCTATGAACAACGTCAGCCTCTGGACAATAAGTCACCCAAGAGACGCACGCCGGACGGCCGGGGGATTATTCTGCCATTTTCCTCGATGTACTCCTTACCCAGGTTCATGCGGGGGCGACCCGGGGCGCGGGGATCCGATCTGGCGCGGTGTCGCTGCTCGCGCGCCTGTGCCTAAAGTCTATTTTCCTGCTGAATGAAGGAACCACCCAGAGCATCGCCTCGACTGTTCGAGCGCGGTCCGCAGTGAGTCTGGAGGAGAGCGTGGCGGCGGCTCGCGCTAATTCCGTGCGGCGATTGCGCGAGTCCTCGGAACGTCAGTTTGGCGAAGGTTCCCGGTGTTCGAGTGCGAGACCGAGTTTTGGATATGGCGGCTGCGCAGAGAGCAGGAGAACGCGGGGAGGAGGGAGCCGAAGCGACCATAAAGGGTCGAACGCGCGAGGACAACGCGAGGACGCGCGGTGACAGAAAGTGACGCGCCCAGTGACCGCGTTCTCGATCGATTACTAACCGTGACGCGGTGGGATGACACAGACGCGTGTCGACGCGCCCCACTGGCACGCCAATTTGCTGTGTGGTCGAAGCCACTACGCTAGCGATGCGCTATCGGGCGCCGCTTTGCAATGGCCCGCCCGTCATAAGGCCAGCCTTGTCCTGGTGAGTCGCTCTCAGTCGCCATACAAGCAGGCCATTACCAACTGTATCGATAACAGCTCGCCGTCCTAGCAAGATGTTCCGATGTCTTCCATTGGTATCGGAGGGATGTGTGGCCTTCGTGCCATTCAACAGTTCACAGGGAACCACCGAATTCGAACAACCTCCCGAGCTAGTGGACGCGTCAAGTTAAGTATGCGCATAGCAATCAAAGTCTCACCATCACGGCGACTGTAAGGATCCCCAAAGGGTTTGGTCACAGAGCACTCCCACCTTGCTCCCACCCAGCCCACATTTGTCAACCCCTGACCAGCCCTTTTGCAGCGACGGACGCGTGATAGAATCCGACTCGAGGAGGAGTGTCCGTGGCACGGTGGCGCTGTTACCAGGGCCGCCCATCCGTTGCTCTGTCCCGCACAGCGCGCTCCTGATAAGTACCGGAGGCATTCATCAATCATGGTGCCTGGGGGGGGGGGGGGGCAAGGCATGTACATCCCCGCTGCCTGGAGCTTTTCGGACGTGCTCCAAGCCATGTTCTGCATGCGAATCGTGGTGGGAGCCAGCCTACATCATCATCGGTCACGTATGCGCCATGGACTCGGATAATATAACAGGTCGTTCTGATGTGCCGGGCAGTCCGGAGATACACACGAGCAGCATGACGAGTACAAAATAGACTAGACCGAGAGCAAGTGTGAAGGAAGTTCGGGAAGAGGGGCACGCGGTGGACATGGCAGCCTGGAGTCTGCGCTGCTACACCGGGTGTGCGCTGTGACTGCCCGGATATGCCTGATGGCGACAGAGCGTCGGGAGATACTGTCAGAGAAATTTGGCCATGAGTCGTTTGGTATCAGTGGGGCCTTCCAGTCCCTGTTTCGCATACACTCTAATTCCGGGCGGTCCTCGACTGCTCGCAGACTGCTCGCACACGCAGAGCCTGGATCTTGGGTGGATCGGCACGTTGGGCGCCATCTCCCCGGGCCCGGAGATCCCTCGTAAGATTGGTGGGAAGACTGCAAGCGGCGATCGTGCCGGCGGTGGGGTGGGCAAATCGGCACACAGCGGAGTGCGAAATCTCGCTCGAAAGGGACGGAATGGGTGACATCATGGTTGATGCCTATGTCGCGCTCATAAACGCGGGCCTGCTCACACTGCTCAAAGTCTCTCGACGCAGGTACGTCGCACTTTGCATGGCCGACGTCCTCACCCAGCCCCCCGTCGCCGCCCCCGTCGGCCCCCATGTCGCCCCCCGCCTGCCCTCGACCCGCCACGAGCCGTTGTCGCCCAAAATAACGGCGAGCACGATAAGGTCGTTGCCCTCGAGGACCAAAGCTCGCCTCGCTGTAACAGCGCACATCGAACATGTCGACCCCCGCCGCCTCTCGCTGGACGGCGCGTCGAACCTCCACCGTCGACAGCACCTGGACGACGGCCACCGTAACGACCAGGACGACCAGGACGACGCGCATTCGGTTACCCCCATTGATGCCGAGGGCGCACATGGCGACGACCGCGTTGCGCGATCCACATCACTCCTAGGGTCGGGACGATACTCGCGCGTAGCATATAGGCGTGTCAATCAGGGTGCGTCTTTTTGGCTTTCATGAAGAGCTCCACCATGAACCTTCGCGCTGCAGACAAGCAGCTCCCTGCAGCTCCGGAGGACGACGAACCGTCTGCATTCTCGAGTCATGAGGGCGACACCACACCTCGGCAGTCGAGATACGACGACCTCGCTGACGCTCTCACGCGCGATCCGCCCAGGCTGTCCTCGCCGACGCCACCGCCTGTGCCGCCCAAGTCGGACCGCGGCCATGCCTCCAAAATAAGGGGAGTGTCGATCGTCGAGCCGTCTGAACTCTCGCACGACAGCACGCACGAGGATAGCTATTACGCTCTTGACTACACGGTTTCTGACCCAGGACACGGTTCTATACCCCCCGCTAGTACGAGCGTACCAAGCCCGGGCCGTGTTCCCCGCAGAAAAACGTACTCTTCGAGACCTGCGCGATACTCCGCTGGTCCATATCACAGCTATCCTTCCCGCCTCTCGTGGGCGGACAGGGCAAGCCTTCCCATCTTTCGGCAGTCATTCGCCTCGGACGGACACCAGATGGTCTCAAGCCCTACATCGATGTCGGCGTTCTCAGAGTCATTGCCCCATCCTTCCCACCTCGCGCGGAGGAAGCTCAGGAAGCCCCGTCCTGTGTCTACCCTCTCATCTCCGCCATGTAGTCCACCTGCCTCAAGCCCAAGCTCAGGCTCGAGCCTGAACCTCCTCCGGGCGCTCAGCCACAAAAGTGCGCTCGCACCGCGCGACTCGGCGGAGCCTTCGACCGCCTCATCACCCAGAAATAGCATCAACTTCTTCCGCATTCCCCGCTGCACAAGTGACCACGGCCACGACGATTCGAGTACGCCGAGCGGCAGCGGCAGCTCCAGTCGGCCGCCGGTGCTTTCACGCCAGAGCGAAAGTGGAAGCGCGCAGTCACACTCGCATTCTAGCTCAACGTCTCATTCCACGACTTTCTCTTCACCGTCCACAGACCATTCGACACCTGCGACTACACCAGAGGGCTCCTCCCCCATAGCATCCCCCCTCTTCGGCCCGTCAGCGTGGCAATGTGGACCGGGCGTGGCAGGTGCAAGCGACCGCACGCAGGATGTGGACCCAGTACTCGCGCCGCAGCTCAGTCGCGGGACAGGCGGGGGCGTTGGGGGACGCAAGCTGAAGAAGAGACGGCCCTCACAATCGGCGCCAGGCACGTCATGGACGTCGTCATCAGGTACCCCGGACTTCCCCGGACTGCGGTCGAGGATGCTGGGCGGTCCAGCGACACTATCAGCATCGTCGACGACGCCGAACGTCCTCCCTCCAATTAGCCCTGTGTCGCCGTTTGGGCTGGATATCGTGAGTGTAACAAATATTATTGGTCGTATATGGGGCTGGGGCGCTTATTGCTGTTCGCTTCAGCCGAAGGAGTACACCAGTGGGCGGCAGCCCGCCTTCCCGCCCCCGCCGAAGCGCAAGCGATCGACGAGCGCCCTCGCGCAGCTCGCATGGACGGGCCTCTCTTCGTCGGAGCTCGCCGCCCTCACGTCCCGCCTGCACATCCAGCGGAACCCCCCTGAACGCACATCGCAGAACGGGAAGGGCAAGCAAGCGCAGGCGTACGAGGAGGCGCCGCTAGGGACGTTCGACCCGTACGCCGAGGGACTGTATGCGCGCGGGGGCAACCCTAAGCTCGTGGATGTGAGTGCGATGGACGAGGAGAACGAGAACGAGACGGAGGAAAATTCCAGGGAGGCGGGGGGCAGCGCTCTGGGTCACGCGGTGAGCAGTGGGCTGTCG
Source organism: Rhodofomes roseus (assembly GCF_022264815.1). Lineage (NCBI taxonomy): Eukaryota > Fungi > Basidiomycota > Agaricomycetes > Polyporales > Fomitopsidaceae > Rhodofomes > Rhodofomes roseus. The sequence goes on along the minus strand of NW_025952965.1, from coordinate 934,064 downwards.
ACGATGAGGAGGATGGTCAGCCCGCGATTAGAGTCGCAGGGCCCACCGAGCCCCATTGCCCTCAAACCCCGCGCCAACAGCGTGTACGCCAACGGGCCAAGCTCCTATCTGCCGACCTCGAGGGCAGCGCAGCCTAGTCGGAGGTCGGCGAGTTTCTTGGAGAGCGACCCCATGGCGATGCGGAGGTGGACGCTGGCGATGGCCGACGTCCCCGACGAGATCCTCGTACAGGAGCTCGACAAGCTCCGGAAGAATGCCGTCGCGAAGAAGGCTCGGGGGAAGAGCAGGACGCCAGCTCAGAGCGAGAGCGGACATACGGCGGAGTCTGGGTGCTCGACAGGCTCGACTTCGCCTTGGAGATCTGGAGTGCATTTCCGCCTGGGTGGCGACAGCGACTCCGAAGAAGAGGGCGACGGAGATGAGGAGGACGAGGCACTCGACGGATTCGAGAACGATGCGGACGAGGAGGAATGGAAGGCGGCACGGAGAGCCCTGCTGTGCTGCAGGGAGCTCGTGAGGACGGAGAGAAGTTACCAGGCGCGCTTGCGGGAGCTGCTGAATGCACAGAGCTCGCATCCCTTCTTCTCGCTCCTGCTCTCTTACGTCCCTGCGCTTCTTCAGGCTTCGGAAGCGTTGCTCGTGCGGCTCGTCGATGACCCGAGTGCATGGGGCGTGGGCGCGGCGTTCATCGGCTGTGAAGAGGAGCTCGAGGCGGCTCTCGTTGCGTGGTGCGGCGTCGTCGGCAATTTCTATATCGATGATGAGAAGGACAAGCGAGGCCGGAAGAGGCGCAAGTCGGGCGACGAGACGACAAATGCCCTGGGTCATGGCGAGCCGCGCACCCTCTCCCCCCGCGGTGCGTCGCAGTCCGGGATCGCGGGCATGATAAAGCCAAGGGTTGCGAATCGGCGGATGTCCTTGATTGACCCGAGCGAGAACGGGATGTTCACCGCTGCGCTCGGGACCGGGCTCGCGTTCGGCTTGTCGTCGCCGCCCGCGCTGGAGTCGAGGAAGCATGGGAGCACCGCGAGCTTCGGCAAGGACCATGGGCCGACGGGGACGCTGACGCGCACGCTCAGTGCGTGGAAGAGGAAGAGCATGCCAAGCTCGCTGTCGAACCTCCAGACTACAATGGGCATGCCCCCGAGCCCGTCGACTGCGCATGGCCATAGCAAGGAGAAACTGTGGACTCTGCGGGACCTCGCTATTCAGCCCACCCAGCGGGTGATGAGATACGTTCTGCAGTATAAAGGTATGTCGCCTGTCCGCTGTCAGTAGTATGTGTCGCTCATCTCGCGCCATAGATTTATTGGCACATACCCCTGTCACGAGTCCGTCGAGAGGACTCGTTGAGCGTGCCCTCGAGAGTGCGATCCGCATTGCGAAGAAATGCGATCGTGCCCAGGGAAACTCAGCGTTCCTCCGTTAAATGCCCCCATTCACGACTTAACGCCATCTTGCTGTCATTGTCTCTTGCATAGCCTTCTCGTCCCTCTTTCGCTTGCATCCATTCGTCCTCCATACGTTGTCTTTATACGCCAGCCTGTTCCCCTCCGCTTCCTCGGCGATTACGCCGCGGTACTCGGCGGGCCATCATGTTGTCTGCGTATCCCTTGCATTGTTACTGTTTCTCTAGCATATGTATATTAGCATGCATCATCCACCACACCACACGCTAAGGTAAAGACTCCCATACGACATTAGACGGACATGATATCTGATGTCTGTAACCATAGTCTTGTAGTTCACGACCCATCATGTTGTGCTTCGGTGTCGCTACGTTATTGTGTAGATTAATAGGCCTTGCCAATCCACCTGGCATGTCTTGCGCACATATCACGCATTGGCCGTGTGAAATGTCGCGAACAACGATTCGAGTAGACGCATGCGATTGCAAAGCAATAATGTACAGCAATATCGTACATATATGTACACGTAGAGTACAACGGTGGGTACCATGGGGGTCACGGTGGTGGTACACGGATCCGACATGGTCAGCAATTGCAACAGAGCACAGATGGAAGCGAATAAACACGTACAATGGACAATAGCAACATAGCAACATAGCGAACATGAGATGAAACGAAACCTCAACGATACTAAGCCTGGAGATTGAAGATTGCAGGAAGACTCCTCCAGAGCTCCCTGCGCTTTTTCTCCGCCGAAGTCGCGATATCCTGCACGCATGCCCCGCAGGGCAAGTCAGTGAAGAGCGTCTCAAGCCGTGAGCAGTCGTAAAGGATGTCGAGCGGGTCGTCCATGGAGATGGGTGCGTTCTCCTGGAAGTACTTCCAGCACTCCGTCCGTGCCTTCGCGCACACCTTGATCCCGCGTTGGCAGCGTTTGCCAAAGATGTCTGTGCCGATGGCGCGTGTGTGCCCCGCGAGCACCTTCTGCCCGTGCACGAGGCGCATGAGGTCGCGTTTGTCGAGCAGCCGCCATCGCGCGGTGCGCGCGCCGAAGCGGAGGTGCTTCCCGGGGTTCGCGCGGTACTCGTCCCAGTCGGCGTCGGTCGAAAGGAGGGCGAGCTGGTAGAACGCCGCGGGGAGGATGCTCGGGAGGTTGTAGTCCGTCGCGACGCGGATGGCGGAGGCGGGCTCGGGGAGGCGGTCGTCCAGGTAGAGCCCGTTAATCTTGCCGGTGAACTGCTGCGCGTGCTCGGAGCGGAGGAGGATGCACTCGGAGCGGCGGGCGTCCCACTGCGCGAGGGTCTGCGGCCAGTCTGCCTCGAGGTTCTCGACGATGCGCGTGCGGATGGCGTCACACTCGTACTTTGTAGCGAGCTTCAGCGTGCCCTCCACAAGGACGGGCGTGTTGGGGTTGAAGCGTTTGTAGGCCGTCCCACTGCGTGGTTCATGTATCAGCGGGTGGGAATGCTCTCATGAATGGGGAGACGCACAGTGGATCATACAGTACCCCGAGGAAGCTCGCGAGATCTTCCGCAGTGTCTGGCATCTGCACATGCAGCACGCCGTCGTACGTCTCCTCCAGCATGTCTCGTGAGCCTGATGCCCTCAACGGGGGTAGTGCGAACATATCCGCCAGGACAGGCGAATGCCTGCACAGGACGGAGTGGTGCACCCGGAAGTACTGGAAGCTGCCGTCCTGGGTCCGCGCCGAGAGCACCACATTGCCATCGTCGAAGTACAAGGTTGGGTGGTGCTGGTCTGGATAGTAAGCATTGTCCATCGGAACGCTGGGGAACGGGGGTCCTGGGTATGGCGCAGGCGATCCTGGTGTTACAGGCCTGTAACGCGGGGACGGCGGGGACGGGAGGCGGTAATGCTGCATCGGACTGGGTGTATCTTGAAGAAAGAGATGCATTCGGGCTTAGACCAACTCTCAAGCTAGGTCAGCATGTGGATGGCGCGGTGCAGGGTCGTGGAAGCCGCATGACTGTCTGTGTTGATAGAGTTACTCAGCGCCTCCCATTGGCCTCCCAGCATGACCGCTGTGCTCCCAGATGGCGTACTAAACATCATCACTTCTTCTCGGCGTGAGCTGCAGCCCGACCAAAGTTGCAAACGCAATGGAAACTTCATTTCATAAATTCGGGCTAAAGGTACAGTCATCGCGCTACACTCTATTCACGCAACATACAACAGATAAGCAATAACGTATCCTCTCGTGAGTGCGGCCGCGAGTCGTATGTCGATTGGGTACCGCAGTACACAGCACAGCTTCCCGAACCGACATCTGCTGAGCCTAGCGAGTGTACTCGAGCTGAAATAACATCCGAGGGCGAGATGGACTCTGACTGAAGCATGAGCAGCATGAGAAATCGTGTTTAGCGATTGAATGGACGCACCTACTACTCACCTATGCGGCCCAACTTCACTCGCATCCATCGCTGCTGAAGCAGCCATAGAGTGACTGATCCTCCCAAACCGACAACCTTCCACACCGTTGAACGTCATGACAAATTCTCCATTTACGATGCCGTCATGCCTGAGTTCACTCTCCGCTGCCTCCACAATCTTGCCTTGGTCAAGCAACCATCTTCGCATGACTCCAGGCAGACAACCGACCTCCGCTCGCGGGGTGATCCACTGAGGCGGGGACCGGCGAAGAAATGCGATGTTCCGTATGGAGGTCTCCATTATCTCACCAGTCGGAGTATACAACAAAACGTCCGCATAGACGTCTGTTGGTAGCGGCGGAAGGCCTGCACGATCACGAGCAGCGTTGTACATGGGCCGGTGGGTGGTCTTCGTGTGCGTGAAAAGAGATGGCGAGGTGGGCGCGGTGTCAAGGATGACACTCAAAAACGGGGGCTGAAGCAATTTGCTATACGTGGGTGAGGACAGAAAGTGTTCTGGGAAGGACTTGAAAGCTGATAGCAAGCTCGGATCCCCATTGGGAAGTGGACGACCTGCCGGAGCGGCCGAAGCTGTGACAGTGCCATTGCGGCTGAGCAAAATCCTAAGCTAGACTTCCGTGATCAGCTTCACAGCATTAACATAAAGTACAGTAAGTAGAATACCTTGAGCGACAGGTTTCCATGAGAGGATTCACTGAGAGCCTTTCGTACTGCATCCTCGCACGCGCTGACCAAGTCACTGTAGGCTAGAGAGACTATCCAACCATGCACCTGAGCCGCGTAGTTGAGGCGATCCGAGTGAGACCTTAGTAGCAGAAACGGCGAGGGCTCCCCGTCGTTAGCGGCGGTATTCCAGGGGAGGCTGAGGAGGGAAGGATCATAGCGGGTCGAGGAGAGGACATGGAAGTCGGGAGCGAGGTCCATTGTGCAGCACGTGACGGCGCAGTGCCCGTGTACTTGGGCGCCTGCGGGGTATATAGCAGTGACGACGCGCGCGCCCCCTCTCGGACTCCTCCCGCAACCTGCTGGGCCACTCCCCACCATGTTCACCGTCAAGGCCACTTACCGCGCCGAAACCCGCAAATTCACCTTCCCTGATTCTTCGCATTTCCCTTCTTTCGACCAGTTATATGATCAGGTAAGCGTCCTCGCCGTCGTCGTCGTCTGCGTCGCACGCTGATACGCGTTCTCCTCTGCAGTTGTACAGAGTCTTCCGCATCTCTCCTTCCTTCTATCTCTCGCAAATTCTATTCTCGCCTAATTCGTCGTCGGCCGCGCAGCGTATTCTCCTCGGGAGAGAAGCCCACAGCGCCGACGAGTACAATGAGTACATAGCCCCCTATCAGGCCCGAAGCTGGCCCGGCGCGCTGCTCAAGTTCTCCGTCTACGACGAGACACCGCACAAATCCCCCACGACGACCAATAACCGTATCAGCATGGTCTCCACGGATAGTGGCCACGCGAGCGTCACGGCGTCCGAGGGCACGATGTCTGCCACAGTGGTGGACTGGGACCATACTCCCCGCAGTCCAAAAAGGCAAGGTGACGACCGCAGGCTCTTCCTCGAGCGTCTGCGTGAACGTACGACTACACGGACCAACGTCAGCCCTCCGTCGGAATCTCCTACGACCCCGTTGCCGCGAGACTCCGCGGACACCTCACAGGATGCCGTAGGTGCACGCCAGTCGTCGCGACCCTTGCCGCGCAGACCGTCGCCGTCGCCGGACACCGCTTCGACGTCAACTGTGACGGCTAGCTCCAGAACCGCCCGACCCTCTCTGTACGACCTCCTGAATCGGGAATCGTCCTCGAGTAGCCAATCGGTCGCCCGAACGGAGTCGTGGCGACCTTCCCTTGCTGACGTCTTGAGGCAGGACCTTGCGGCTCTGTCGGGTCAGACCACCGAGGCTCCAGATGGGGCACGTGCATTGCACCGCCCTTCACAGTCAATTAGCATTGACGTGATTCCGCCGTCGCCGTCGCTCACAGACGCCACTCACCTGAATGATGAGCGACTCGACCATACGCGGCACGACTCTGGACGTCGCAGAACACATCTTGTTCCGCGTCGTTCCTGGGATGATGACAAACCCGTACCACGTCCTGCGGCTGAGAGGCGTGCACGGCCTCGTCCCATCTCTGACTATGGCCCCATCCGCAGACCCGCTACCGAGGATGCTCGTCGTTCGTCGCTTGTAGAACTTCTGAAAGACATCTCTCCACTGTCCAAGCAGACCAGTCGCGAATCTCGTCCTGAACGCCGTCGGCCAGAAGATCGTCTGACGTCGTTGCTACACGACTTGCACGGGGAGCAAAGGGACTTGGATCTTGAAAGCCGTCAGCAGGAGGATCGCCTGACTTCTTTGCTCGAGACCATGCGCAAGAAACGGGACCAGCGGTCCAACACTTCATCGGAGTCATCATCTCCCAAGGTGCTGATCATTCCTCCGCCGCCGATACTCTCGGAAGCGGATGTGCACATTGGTCGGTCACCTAACTTCATCGTTCCCCCGCCACCGATATTGTACCCCTCAGTCGGCATCTCGACGCTGGCAGCTGAAACCCGGTCTACAGACGCGCCGCAAACGGGAGTAACGTTTACACCCCCTGCTGTCAAGCCGCCTGCTGCGTCAGTAACGCATAATGAAGAAGCTTTGCCGCAGTCGTCTGAGCGGACGGCGCCTAGGACTGCGGAGGCTGCTGGTGGGGTCGAGGTACCCGCATGCGAAGAACCTTCCTCAAACGCGTCGCAACAGATCCATTGCTGCTCGGTTTCTCAAGGCAAGGCTGACGTCCAAGTGTTGATGAACCGCTTCTTCTCAGACGTCGAATCAACGATGAAGAAGGCCTTTGGAGATGATTGGGAACTCGGAGATGCCCTGAAGAGTGCTGGCCGTCGCTGCGGGCACGGCGATGCTGCGTCTTGCGGACCGCAGCTTGATGGTAGAAATACCTCGTCTTGCTGTCGTGCACGCTCTCCCGTCGACCAGTGTCCTACGCCTTTCATGTTCGCCGAATCGTACCGGCCGCCGAGCCCGCCTAGATTCCCTCCAGGTTTCGTGCCCTACCCACCGTACGCGCCTCAGGTGCCGCCGCCTCCGCCGCTTCCTCAAATGCAGGTATACCCACCGCATCGGATGCCATCGCCTCTGTTACGGCCCGTCATCCCGACGCCTCCTCCCCTGCCGCCATTGCCGCCGATGCTAGGGGAACAGTATTTGACGTATTCCATACCTCCTCCTGTGGTACCGCCTCCGCCACCTGCGTGGGGTCACCTACATGTCTATGATTCTGCGAATCCTCCTACAGTGGTTCCAGAGACTCCTCTCCTGTCTCATCCGGGCGTCACTTGCGACGGTTGTAGGGGCAGAAACTTCTACGGGGTCAGGTACAAGTGCATGGACTGCCAGGGTATGTATCATCCTCTTCCTTTCAGACGTCAGATATGTATTGATGCCATGATAGACTTCGATTTGTGCAGTGCGTGCATCTGCACGAGGGACATCGTCAAGGATCACGCACAACACGCCTTCCGCCCGGTTATCGAAAGCCGCACAGCGCAGCAACAGTCCCACATGGGTATCACCTGCGACGGCTGCGGGAAGCGCAACATATATGGCGTCCGGCACAAGTGTATGGAGTGCCCTGGTGAGTTCCAATGACGAGATCGACGAGCAGATGTGGATGCTGACGCCTTTGACACAGACTACGACCTCTGCACTGCTTGCATTTGCTCTGGCGTTCACTGGGACCGACACGATAGCTCTCACCACTTCGTCCCTATCGCGACGCCGGGTGACATGGGCCGCTACCATGCTGCTCATCAGACTCAGTCCAGAGCTCGCATGCTCACGGGGGGCGCTCAGCCCGCGGAGACGACCGGTGTGGTCATGACAGGCGAGCTACCTGTTCACCGTAACATCCTCTGCGATGTCTGCAACGATGTCATCGTTGGCGTCCGTCACAAGTGCTTGGACTGCCCGGACTACGACTTGTGCAGCCAGTGTTATGCTATTCCTGACATTCAGTCTGAGCACGGCGCTGCTCACCAGTTCTTCGCTATCGACCGTCCGGGAGAAGTCATTGTCCACACTGTCTTCAGTGGAGATGGTGAGCGTGTCCCTTCGGCACGCAGCCCGCGCAGGCAGCCCAGGACCGAGTCACAGCAGTCGGTTGCCTCTGCACCAGAGCCGCCGACGATGCACGTGCACAGCGCCAGGTGCAACCTCTGCGAGTCGAGGATCTGGGGCGAGCGTTACGTGAGTTGTCTTTAAGCGGAGCATTGTATCGGTTGCTAATGACGTCTCATAGAAATGCCTCAATTGCCCCGACTTCGATACGTGCTCGTCCTGCTTCCAGTGTGTAACATCTGAATATCATTTGTCTGTATTGATTCTAACTATGTGCTTAGGATCACGCCTGAGCAGCACCCCGGTCATGGTTTCGTCAAGATCGTCAAGCCCCAGGACCTCGTGGTCAGTCTTCTGCTACTGTCTCCATGGGTGTTCGCTAATTTGTATGCTCTATGTACGCAGATGCGCGATGCTCTTGGCGGTGAAACTGTACATGACGCTAGATGCAACATCTGCAACACAGTCATCACTGGCATTCGCTACAAGGTATGACGAATGTTGCTTTGTTTTTGCATGAGTTAAGCTATTCTCGCAGTGTTTGCACTCGGAATGCCCGGACTTCGATCTCTGCCAGTCCTGCGAGGCCCTTCCGTTCCCGGTTCATCCGGCGGTGCACCCCATGCTCAAGATGAAGACTCCCGACACTGTCATCCCACTCGTCATGCGCCCAAGTCAGGCCGCGTCGAACCAGCAGGCGCCCTCAGTAATTGCGAGCGAAACGGTGCCATCGTCTCCTTGCAGGTACGAGTCGCCGGAGGTTCGCGACGAACACATGATACAGCAATCGGAAGATCATTGGCACTCTTTGATGTCTCAAATGCGTACCGAGCACACCGGGCTTGATATCGACGAGTCTGTGCTGAGGCGCTATCCGGAAATCCCGTCAGTGGTAGAGCCGTATAGAGCTCCTTCATCTCCTCCCATCATTCACGGCCCTATCGTGCACCCGGTCGCCGAACCTCTGGTGAATCTACCCACACCCAAGAGGCCTGAGAGCCCTGCTAGTTCAGTGGGGCAACCGGCCGCGGAAGGACATCTGATTGACCTGGAGGAGGGCAACTTTCCGAAGAATGCTACCGAGGCCGCACGCGAGCCGACCGTCGACGGGTTGACCACTCCCTCGGACGTCCCTACGTCCTCGTCGTCTGCGAACTCTGTTCCCCGCCTCGACCCGGTGCAAAACAATGAATGGCGCGAGCTCTGGCCCGAACTGACTGCGATGCTCAAGCACCTCTTGCAGCCTCCCACGCCCACTGTTGTCGTCTCGTCCCCGACCCACGCTCGCATGGAGCAGATGCCGGGCGCCATGTTCGTCGAGGAGAAGTCCGATGAGAGCGAGTCGCCTGAGGTTGCTGAGGAGCCGCGTCCCGCTGTGGAGGAGTCGCCTCTCGTTGGTGAGCCATTGCTCTGCAGGCCGCTCGTCCCCGAGAGGCCCAGCACTATCCACCGTGACATCCGGGGCTACTTCAACGTGCCCCCGCCCCCGCCGCTCAGGAAGGATACCAAGCCTGCGCCCCCAAGGACGCCCACGCCTCCGAGGATCCCTTCTCCGAGGTTGCCTTCTCCCGTCCCGGTCGTGGCTGCGCCGCAGCCGCTGTTCGCGAGTTTCCTGTCGGACAACAATATCCCGGACGGCCAGGTGTTCCCTCCGGGCGCAGAGTTCGTCAAGTCGTGGAAGATGTCGAACCAGGGTGCGAGTGACTGGCCGGAGAGCACTAAGCTCGTGTTCGTCGCCGGTGACCGGATGGCGTCTCATGCAAACGCGCCCCGTTGGGTCAAGGTTGGTTCGGTCAAGGCTGGTGCTGAAGTCGAGATTGTCGCTGGCGAGATGAAGGTGAGCATTGATATTCCTGGGTATGCAGCGAATGTCCAGCTGACTGTGCGTTTAGGCTCCTGAAATCCCCGGTAAATATGTGAGCTATTGGAGATTGAGTGACGGCGAAGGCAATCAGTTCGGTCACAGCATTTGGGTCGAGTGCGTGTTCATCATTACCACCGACTCTGCGTAATCCTGACTCGTTTATTTCCACAGTATCACTGTCGCTGAAATGACCCGTGCGACGTCTTCATTGTCGACGGACGAGTCGCTCGCCGCTTCTTCCGTGATCATGCCGCAGGCCGCTCAGAGTCAGATCGCCGACGCGCCCCGCGTTCTCCCGCCGCGTACCACAACGACCGCTCCGTCTGAGCCAGCGTCTGCCACGCTGCCCTCCAGCCCGCTCTCGGACACCGACTCGTTCGACTCGTCCATCTCACTCGTGGATGCGCCGTCGTCGCCGATCTCGGATGATTTCGAGGAGTACTTCAGGGAGCTCCGCGGGCACGTTTCGCGCCCGGAGGCTGCTGCTCGGCGTGCGCTCGAGCCGGAGTACGTGATGCTATACGACAGCGCGTCGTCTGAGAGCGATTGAGAAGTGGACAGTACAGCGTTGACGTCAAGGAAATAAGGAATGGGTCCGAAACAAGGTTGCGTTTGTGTTGTGACATTGTACGATATGGATTTGTTGTTGCATTGGCATTTCTTGTACGTCCAATAGGTTATTGGAGAATCATATGTGGTCTACACTGGTGCGCTGGAACTCAACTTGAAGGCGGGCTCTGCGAGTTCGAACGCTGCTTGCGTGCCACAGTGGGCGGTGTTGTGCGCGTGACCATACGCGAAGGACGCGTAGAAGCGCGTCTACGCAAATGACGCGTCCTATTTCCGCGCCTTGGCTGCGTTCGCAATAGAGTCCCCAACGAACAGACATCCCCTTCCAGGCCCTTCGATACTCTGGTATCCTCACTGGGCACCCACAAAACAACCTGCGAGCCTCCGCGCGTTGATAACACACCCGTCGCTCCCACGAGGTCGAGCAGCACACAAAATATAGACGTAATACCCTGCCTCACTGCACTGTACAGTACCACCCCTAACCGTGAACTCTACAGCAGCCGCAGTCAACACACACGTACCACACCCACACCAAAATGCCCCACGCAGGCTATCTCAGTGCACACCAGGAGGCGGCGTCGCTCGACCTCTCCTTCAGCTTCACCCTCGACAACCTCCGTGCCCTCTTCGTCCCGCCCGCTCCAGTCGCGCGTGGCCCTCCTCCCCCGCCCCCCGACGGTGAGCCAGAAGTTGAAGAGCACTATGAAGAAGAGTCCTACGAAGAACCAGTCGATGTCTATGCAGAGCCCCGGATGACGGGGGTGCTCTGGCCAGGGCTCGTCGTCAAAATCTCGCGCTCCTCTGAGGGTTCCTCCTCGCGGCAACGCAAAGCGCGCCTAGCGGTACACGATGCAGACCCGGGCAGCTGCTCGTCAGTGCTCTGTATACCGGGCTTGCAGATCACCGCGAGCATACACTCGCTCAGCGGGCAAACGTACGCAACGCGGGCGCTGCGGCGGGAGCGCGCCGAAGGGGGAGGGGGCCGCGCAATCGCATACGCAGGCACGATACTGGCGCAGCGGACGTTCGAGTCGACGGATCGGATGTTCGCGGAGAATGCGGTCGTAGTGCGGGTGAGCGTCAAGGCAGGCGCCGCTGCGGTCGTGTCGCCGAGCGTGTCGAGGAGCAGCAGCGCGAGGGAGAAGGAGGAGAGCCCGATCGTGAAGCCCAGCCCGAGTGCGAAGCCGACGCTGGAGCTGATACATCGGGTGCTGACCGCGCGGCCGGTGGGCCAGACGCGGTTCATCGTGTTCAGGAGGCGGAGCTCGGAGGGGAAGGTTACTTGTCCCAGGGTCTTCTATGCGAATATGGAGGAGCTGGCGATGTGGTATGAGCGGTGCGAGCTGCGTACGTCCATCTATCTTCTGTGGGTCCTGGACGAGCTCATGACCGAGCGCCGTGCTACTCTCTTGATTGATAGTCCTAGATGTCGAGACGCACCTCGAGGGCTTCGAGCTGCCGCAAGGCGAGCGGCTCGACAAGTACAACCTTATACTGGACGATTTCGAACCGGATAGCGACTTCGAGCCGGACGAAGAGGAGGAAGACGAAGATGGCGACCTCGTAGTCGTCAGGAGCGAGCCGCAGAAGCGCGGGTGTCAGTACCCGCCGTCGTCATTGGCCGCAGACATAGCGAGGGCCTCTCTGAACGACGAGCACGAGGAGAAGCTGATCGACGATGAAGGTGAGTCCAACACGCCCTCGCACGCGGGTTTGGGAGTCAGTGCTAAGCGAGCCACATGACGAGCAGATCCGATGCTGGCGTCGATGATGTCGTTCGAGATGGTGCAGAACAAGCGAGAGGAGGGCTATGAGCTCTATGGCGAGAACAGTGAGTGGTTTTGTCGGTGCATGTGCGCGTTCTCACCGTGATCGATCGACGATAGCGTTCGACGGGACAACGATCGTCCTCCTCGGCGCGGCTGCACGCACGTACGTCACCTTCCAGCCACATCTCCTACGAACCGACTGCTAACGGGGTATGGGCTGGGCGCAGGTGGGAGGCGCTGCTGTACTACCTCTACACGGGCATCATCGAGTTCGCGCCACTCAAGACGCAACGCCCGGCTCCGCGGCTCGGGGCGCCCGCACCTCAGAGTATCGGCAGCAGCGCGGTGGCGGAGGGGACGAACCGCCCGACACCCGCGTCATGCCGGTCTATCTACAGACTTGCACACAAGGTCAGTCGTGTTACGTGAACTAGATGACGCAGGTTGACTGACGGAATGGATGCAGTTATCGCTCGACGGCCTGCGGAAGCTCGCGCTACACAACCTTGAGTCGCAGCTCACGCCCGACACGGTGCTCACGGAAGTGTTCAGCCCGTTCACCGCGCAGTAAGCACCTATCGCCCATGCCACCCCACTAATCTACCCGCTGCTCACGATGGCGATCCCTCGCAGGTACCCCGAGATAAAACAGCTCACCCTCCGCTCGGTCGTGCGCCACTGGGACACGCTCGCCGCGAGCCCGGCGTTCCGGAGCAAGATGGTGGAGGTGACGAGCGGGCGCGTCCCCCACGCTGCTGATGTGATCAGCGAGATCATGGTGAGGGTCAGCGCGGCGCGGGCGTAGGTGCCTGCCCTCTATTTATGATCGATTACTGGACTTTTGTGGGTGTCCGCTTGCCCTGGGTTGATTGCTTTATTTGGACCTATCCCTGAGCTGCAATCGATGCTCTCGGAATTATGGCTGGCGGTGCGCGACGGCTGCATGAAATGTTGATCAGGAGGATTGGCAGGATATACCTCATACGAACAGATGGAACATACACATGAGAAGGCTGGGTGCGTACTTGGAGCTGGATAAGACTGTCCTTACTCCGGATAACAAGATGAAGGACCGCTTGATCCGATATCAAGTGAAGCTTGTGTGGCTGTCAGTGGAAGGTTGAGGACGAACACACCGCATGTACGTTGCTGGCACAATCATGCGTATTGCCCGGTAAAATTACCTTCTGGATAGGCAGGACATTCCTCGGGGCTTGCACGTTGATTCTCACTGATCCATTCACCGTTTCTTCCATGGTGTTAGTGAAATGCTGTGCAAGAGGGCCAAGTCCGACTGCGTCGATAATTGCGTGAATTGGGTGACAAGGGCTGCAGACCATATGCTACTCGGCGCACAGGGTCCTCCTGTGCGACTGACTCGTAGACAATGTACTAAGCAGTGTCGGGGCCTTCGACGTATTGAGTAGGCCGCGCCGGCAGTCATCGTACCCAAAACCTCACATCACGCGGGATACGCAAAGAACAGTACATGATGCATTGGTTTAGAGTCTACCTCCGAGGCATGCGATTAAACAGATGCTAGGGTATTACAACGGGTATGCGGAAAGCGTCATTAAGTCATCATCTTCATCGTATGGTCGTCGACGGGGAAGGGGGAGAAATGCGGAACGGTCAAGGACGCTTAGTAGGCGGATGCGCGTCCCCGACCTCCAGAGCCCCAGTTAAATCTGTGCGATCCAGTCCGGCGAGTGCGTCCTCCGAACCAGTTGCAGCAGATGATGTCGAAGATGATGTCGAAGATGGTGACGATGATCTGCGGGGTCGGTGGTCAGCAACTTGCGTAGAGGGTACGAAGCGGGAGTGCTTACCGTCGCAATGACGCTGACGATGATCATGATGATGCTCGCAATGGCCGAGACGACGGCCTCGATAGCGCCAGCAATCGCAGAGATGACGGTTCCCTGTAGCGCAAAGCAAGTGAGCTGCCAATCCAGAATCCGCCCAGCGACGCCGTGCACGTACCATTGTGATTGATTGTTTGGTGGAAGTAGTCGTGAAGAAGTCGTTAAACGGTGTGTGGGTGGAAGAGTGGGCCGTAAAACGTTGTGAGGAGCAGTCCAGCGGACCGCGGCTGGTTTTATACGCGCGGGTGGCGCGCGGTGTGTATACAGGCTGTGACGTCACCGGCGACGCGGTATAGCGGGTTTGTGGAGAAATGGCCAAGACGTGGTTCGAAAGCGGCGAGCTGACGTCGTGCTATTCACACGCCTGGGCTTGGGCGGCCATTGTGGGCAGGCACACGCCGCCTCCGCATGAACCTCGTTTGCCGCGTGCGGGGCTTCTGCTGCCTGCCCGCACTCGATGACGCTCTAGACCCCGTCCGGTCCTCGTATTTCCCAGCCCAGCGCAAACCGCATGTTCGTATTCGCGTCCGAGTCAGCGGACTCGTCATAGGGACGCCCCAACGTAGCACCGAACAACCGGATTAGGTTATTGGACCGCCCATCTGCCTCCGTCGTCATGCTAATAGGACGACCTAGGCTCCAGGCCCAGGCTCCAAGTAGCGCACGTCTGACATACATACATAGAGCCTTCGAATATCGGTATGTACTCGTACATACGTCGGTCAAACTTTGTGAGATGTCTTCAATCAACGCACGGGCGTCCCAGTGGTCCCTGCGTCAGCAGCTACTGTACGTAGGTTGTCTGCGACCCACGACTGGGTCAATGACAGGTATGTCCCCCGGGAGGGCTCGACATCGTCGATGCCCTGCGCAGACCTCCTCGTGGTCCCGGGGGGTTAGTAGTCCTTCGGGATGAAGCCAACATGCGCTATAAGGGACAGACGACCTCACGGTCGAAGCCCCTGGGTGGTCTAAACAAAACCCACCCAAACCCTGCAAAGGGTCGGAGGCAACTCCAACTCATGAGGAACCCTCACGAACCGCCTCACGGACATTATGTGCGAACATACCCTAGAAGTACTCCTCGCACACCCAAAGTGTACCCTCCACGTACCTACCGACATCAACAATGTCATTCTCAAAAAGCGTAACGACGACGACGAGATATAAAGGACGAAACCCAACGTAAAGAGTTCCTCAAAGTCACACCTCACGTCCCTAGATCA
Source organism: Rhodofomes roseus (assembly GCF_022264815.1). Lineage (NCBI taxonomy): Eukaryota > Fungi > Basidiomycota > Agaricomycetes > Polyporales > Fomitopsidaceae > Rhodofomes > Rhodofomes roseus. Next base: position 918,817 of record NW_025952965.1, on the reverse strand, counting down.
TGAGCACGAAATCACACACTAGATGCCCTCCCCATCCCCCAAGATATAAGCTCGCCCGCCGACCGCAACAGCGACGAGCCCGCCAAACGAGCGCCTAAACAGTGTAGATAGCGCCTATCCGTCAACTTAAGGTTCAGCCACTGCAGAACAACTATACTGTAACCCCGGAAAATCCCGTGTCACGAGTTTCCGTATCGGGCAACCACTCAAAAGCGGACGTGGGCCCACACGAGCTTTTCGCCATGCTCAAATGAGCATGGCCACAACACGTTATAGAACTCTGTCCCCCTGCCCCTGCCACGGGTGGGAAACATACAAAACCAGTGTGACCAGATCATGAGAAAGTGTCCATGCAAAGAGAGTTACGCCTAAGATAAGCGAGCAGAGTATACGTAAAGACTTTTGAGATACGTAAAGTCTTTTGGGATACGTAAAGACAGTCTAAGACGCTCAGATGTTGCGTTAAATACAGGAGGAGAAGAAGAGGGCAAAGACGCTCACTGAATAGCCCCGCTGCCAGGACGCACCCGTCGCCCCAGCATACAGATGCCAGCAGAGCGCAAGAAACGAGCGAAACGAGCTGCAACAGCCTCGTCCACGCCAGAGACATCCAGGAGCATAGCCGCCAAGAGAAGGCCGCCATACCCCCTGCCGTCTCTCGACCTCCCTCCTACGGACGAACCAACAATCATCATTAAAGTCCTACCACACCCAATAATTGGGAGAGGGATCGGTAGAGGACTCACCTGGACGGCGGACGAACGCCCGGCGGAGCAGCTCAAAAAAGGAAAGAGCATCAAACTCTGCACGACGACCCAAACGTCCGGATTAGGACGGCTTTCGGCCATCTCCGATCTCCGCAGACATTGGGTCACTTTCGCTGTGGCGGGCGCCGCCCAGCCGTGCAATCTACGTGTGCCGATCCCATGGGCGGCCCTCGGAGACCTGGAAGGCTTCACCCATCAATATCACTACTTCAGTCTCCCATCCCTTCCACCGCCCCACCACACCTTCACCAACCGTCCCGCCTTCCAAAACGATAGCGAGAACCCTTACGAGTTCGACATCGAGGAAGACGAAATCCCCTCCCTTGCGAACAGAATCGCGAACATCATCAATGCGTAGGAGGAATGGAGGGCAGGAGGGCGCTGGGACGAGGCCTGACCCGTATGTAATACCACCTCACAAATGACAGGGAGCGCCATTCACAGACGAGAATAGGCCAGGTACCGATTTGATGCGCAAAAGAAGCAGGTTGAACAGCGGGGTCTCACGCCGTCAACTCCCTTTCAGGAAATCGCCCGCTCTGCCCCCGCCGAAGAAGCTGTCAACGCGACACGCGAACAGAAATGCCGAGGCGAGCGCTCGGCACTTTAGAATGCCATGCAAGCCAGCAACAACGCGTCGGCCAACAGGGCAAACACGACGATGGGCACCCCTCAAACAGGAGGAGAATGAACACGCCCAGTGGCGAAAACGCTCCACGAAGACAGCACAATGAGGAGATATGGCGCCGAACGCAAGCAAATGGACACAGCGAACCCACCCCTCGTAGGCACATCGCTACGATGAGAGGCCACCCTTTGACGCCATTACAGCACGGCGCGACCCTGCGCATCCCGTAATGGCCTGTGCACTCGGCAAACTCTAAGCCTAACCTAGTGTTGCACGGGCTTGCGAGCGCCCGTTAACTCAGCCGCTCCCATTCTCGGTCATAACTTCCCAAAATGAGACTTATTTCGCTTATTTGTCAGCTATAATTATTGTTTTTGGCTATAAGTCCGGCTCGCATGCCTCGAGAACCGGCTTGTAAGCTTGTTTATGTCATACCTCAGCATACAAAAGACCACTGTAATCTGGTTTATGTCGTGCAATACCGTAAGTATGATGACTTAGAAATCGACTAAGCATGTACATGTAATACATTTCTACACTACGGCTACTAGTATCACGGCTCGGGGCAGCATACAGTATACGAGTCTGGGCTTTTCTTAGTACACGTCCGAGTCAAGTGCTCGCTAAGTTGCTGGTTTGCGGCGTTGCTAGACCTATTTTCGCCGGGTCGCGCGGGCCCGAGTGCCGCTGCGCTGGTCGGTACGCCCTCATGTGCATCGAACTCAACCACGCTCGGGCGCTGCTTCAAGTTGTCCACTCCAGGCCATGCCGTAGTGTAGCCTCGGAGCTCGGGTACCTGTGTTAGGGACGGTTCACCCGATGCTCTAGCGCCGAGATCACGCCAATTGAGCTCCCTGGCCTGCTCAAGATGGTGTCGTCATGCGATCGCACGTCAGGAGCGGGCGCAGGACCCACGCTCGAGCGCTACCCGCCTACTATCGGGGCCACGCTTGTTTAGTACTCGGATGTCTGGCATAGGTCGCTGCGAGGATGAAGATGAGCGCGGTCGAGGGTACTAGGTTGTCTGATTAGACTCACCGGTCGTACTAGTAGTGCCGTTCGCACCGATATGGACGCACGTCGTAGCATACCTAAAGCCTTTGCGGTAGCGTAGCGTAACGCATACTCGATGCGACTACTCTGTGTGCGTTCACTCTGGACTTATAATGCAGCATCCCACAATACAACGGTCGTGCGCACGGGGCCGTCGATGGCGATCGTGTACACCAAGTGTGAGCGTGGGTGGACAACGCGCAATGCTCCCAGTCGGCCACAGCACAGGAGATCATTAGACGTGGCGCGCGTGACGTTTGCGACAGCAAGGACGCACATTTAACGGATGACTTACTGATTGGCTCGGTCGTCAAGTTACCCTCGAACGTCTTGTGGATTGTCACACGGTATACGTTCGTATCGTCGACGAACCCTGAACGAAGTGTCAGATGGCGTTGTCATATGCGTTACAGAGATCACACTTACAGATGATCTGGTTTGTGGAAGAGCTCGGAGTAGTTCTGGCTGTTGAGGGACGGCTCGGTGGGCTCTGACGAGTAAAGCTGCAGACCCTTGCGGATACGCTCGCGCAAGACGTGGCAAGCAGGGTTGGCCTTCATGATCTTCGCCATTGCCTGCTGGATAAGCGGCTTCATACCCGGGAACCAGTTACCGTACGCAGACCAGAGGTTGTAGGCCAGGTCCATGCCGATCATGACACCGGTTGGCGAAGGATAGATGCTCATGGAGTCTGAGATGTAGTCCAGGAACTTCGCACGCGTGTACCGTTCGATGTCGTGCGTATCGAAGTCTCCCCATCGGACCTGGACATCGATCCAGTACTTGTTGCTGGTCGTGCCATCGAGAACGTCTTTGCTGTCGGTTACAAGCGAGGGTCGGGAGATGTTCCACTTGTACGCGGAGAAGAGGAGGATGTCGGCGCAAGACGAGTTCATCTTGTAACTCTTACGTGGGTGGATAGTCTCCTTCTGGACGGTCTCGATCTGCAACGGCTCGAGCTCCTGGTCGAACACCTGGCACAAGTCCATGACGACACTCTCGTGGATCTTCTGCCAAAGATGGGCACGGAAGATCTGGATCAAGCTGATCTTGAGCGTGGAGATCTTGCCGTGCATGAAGATGCCTGTCAAGTCGAGCTGGACCTGGAAGCCAACGTAGACGTTGGCACGGTTGATGGTAGGACTCCACCAGAGAGTGAACCGACGGTTGGGAATCTGGTTGAGACCTGATCGCTGCGCGTTCGTGAGCTTCTTGTAACGCATCGACTCCTCGAATCCGGACGCCTTCTCCCAGAACAGACCCTCCCACGTCGGGAAGTAGGTACCCTTGAAGAGCGTGTGCTCGAGGATACCTTCAACACCTCCCAAGGCGGCGATGACGTCCACACGGTAGTTATTGAGCTGCCACAACTTGCCATCGTGGCGCTGAGACGTCCACCAGAAAGGGTTGTGCTTGAGCAGCTGATACTGCTTCCAGTCGGTGCGCACACGCCAGCCGCGGTCGTAAGCGAGCGTATGCCTGTCCTTCTGGAATAGCGTGTTAATACGGGGGATACCGCGATCCCAGCTGTCCTCGAGGTCTTCGAGGGTGAGACGGCGGTTCTGAGCGTTCGCCTCCTTCCGCTTCATCGAGTACTCCGACCATACGCGAGCCGAATCCAAGAACTCCGCCTCCCAAGGCTGGAGGTACCGGTAGAGGTTCGGAATCAGCTGGTCCTCCTCGTGGGACATACCGGCACGGAAGTGAGTGACCCCAACGTCTGTTTGCTTCGACCACCGGAGATCGCTCTGGGGAATGAGAACGTGACCCATCGACAGCATGCCGAGACCACCCAATCCCTTCGGTGTGTAGAAGACGACCGGCGGGAAACGCGACGGCATCTTGGAGTTCAAGCCAATCTTGACACGCGTTTGGATCTTGTTCTCGGCCTTGACGAGAGCGTCCAACAACTCGTTTGTATGGATGACAGCTTCACGGTAGTACGTCATCAAACCGATCAGCGCGGTGTTCCACTTGTTGACTATCTTGGAGAATGTCGTCGATCCCGAGCTCATCAGGACCTGACGAATTCGGTTGTTGAATTGCTGGACACCTGTCATACACCGACATCAATGAGAAATCAAAGACAAAGCGACGATGATGACGAACCGTCATCAGACACGCGCAAGAAGGCCTGAGCAGTGCGCTCCTTCGTCTGCTCGTTGGTGAGGTTCCAAACGGCATCCTTCAGCGAGAACTGTTCGCCACCCATCGTCCGTACTTTGGGCAGGATGCGAACTTCGAACCCACACATGGAGAAGAGGAGCTGCGGATTGTTCTTCGAGTACACGCTGACGAATGTGTCTTCCCACTCGATCGTAGTGAGGGACCGAGGCAAACTCTGCTTGACGTTCCAGAACACGGCTCTGCCAAGGTTGACGTCGTGTTTGATGAGACGACAGTCCCGAGGCCAACACCTCTTGTTGTTGTACCCGATGACGTTGTTGTTCGTCGGGTCAGGGTTAGCACTGAGGTATCGCTGGATCAGGTCTCGGGACTCCTCCGCAGTGAAGCGAAAGAGGATGTGAATGCGGTCGACGTAACGCGAGTACAGACGGATAGGGTGGCGCGTCTCAGTTGCAGAATCACGGTATTGCAAGAAGTTGTTAGGCATCTGCGGCGGGCCAGCCATCTCACTCGCACGCTGGAGACCGAGGATGAGCAGGTCGAGAACCAGACCGTAGTACTGGAAGACGAAGGCAGAGAACTGGAGGCCACGGATCAGACCATAGGCGTTCGTATGCGCCATATCTGCGATACAAAATCAGCAACCATGAGACCGTGACATATGCTCGAATGTCTCACCTTTGTACGTCAAGACGGTGTTGTTCTTCGCCGTGATGTAGTTCGCCAAGTTGTGATCCAAGATCAGACGTAGCAACCGATTGAGCAGCGTCAAGTCGATCTTCTCGTACACCTTCGACAGGACCGTCTCCATGAGTACGTTGCACTCGCCCTCGCTCGTCTCCCAGACGTCGGTCAAGTTGTTGATGCCCTGACACCACTTGTAGACGAGAAGCGGAGGTGGCTCAGTGTCGGCGGGCTTGATCCAGGCAGGGAACAGACCGCGCTTGTCAGCCTCGAAGAACAAGAACTGGTCAAGGTAGGCATCCGTGATCTTCTCGACCGGCTCAATGTCGTAGCAGGGGATGAGCTTGTCATACGTGTCGAAGAACTCGATACCCGACTCATTGAACGCGCGCTGGGTGAGCAGCAAACGCTTGATGCGCGACAAACATTCATGCGGGTTGTCGTACGCCTGCTCAATGAGCGCCAGCTCCTCGCGCTGCGACTGGTTGAGACGACCCTTGACGGAGGACGCCTCCTTGAGCTTTTCCAGCGCAAGCACCAACAGCTTGGTGTCGTACTTGTAGTTCAGCGGTGGGAAGGGGATGGGCGAGAACTTCCTGCTTTCGAGCCAGTGCACAGTGGCCGTGTAGATCCCAACGGCTTCCTCGGCGCTGATGTACGGACCATCCTTGAGGTACCCGTGCTGCCTCTCCTGCTCAGCCTTGAGGTACAGCCGAGTGAGACGTCCAAGGTTGTTCTTCACAACTGCCTTGTCAACAGTCGCACCACGCCGAATACGCTCGTGGTTGTAGTGCGCGACAGACGTCCACCAGTCAGCCTTGCTCTTGATGTAACGAAGAATGATATTCTCGATGGCGGTTGGCATTCCAGGAACCTTCCAAGGAACTGCAGTCGTGGTCAGTCGCTCGTCACGTAACACGTAGCAAGACAGACTTACTGTTCGCCTTCCAGCAACGCCATGCCTCAGACAGGTGCTGCAGAATCGTCTTTGCCTTGTTCTGCTTGATCGACTCGGGCATCATGTCGAGGATGTCGTGCATGACCGCGGCGCGCTGTGGGCGGTGCCCACGGGCTGAGGCCGGAACCGCCGGAAGATGGAGAGTCAGAGAGGCCGGGAACGTTAGCTGGGGAGACAAGCATCGGGCCGCGGCAATAGGCCACGACGGGACATCTTACGAAGTCATTCGAGCGCGTCACAAGTCAGATCTATTTAACTCCGCAAGCCGTTACATGCCAGGACGTACGGGTACCGGGGCGAACAAACCGGACGGAGGAAGATGCTACTCGTAAGGGTTCAGTCACGGATTAATTCCAACGGGGGAGGGATGTCTCGCGCGTCACATATGTCCTCTAGACGGCCCGAGATGGAGACTACTTCGCGCATCACAGACAGCTGGTCGATCCGGGCCTCAGCCAGGCCGCGGTGGAGGTGGCCGAGTTCGAGGCGGAGGACCTCTAAGGAACGGTCCGTTGCGGCGAGGACGCGGTCCCAGTTGTCGGTCGAACCGCGGAGGGAGGAGAGGCGGAGGGGAGGATCGTTATACGACGGAGGAGGAGGAGGTCGGGCTTCTTCCGCGGTGGCTTGCTCCCTCTGAAGCTGGTCCGGGGACCAGGGGATGGTCGCGTATAGGAGCGGCGCCTCGTTCTGCTCAGAGCGGAGGTTGAGGAACACGCGGTCCAGGTGCTCGATAAGCTCGCAGACCTCGGGGATACCGGACGGAAGGGGGACGCGGGCGTCGCCGTGAGCGGTCGCTAGGGCATACGACTCGAAGAGCATTCGCTGGGGCAATGCAGACGGGTCAGGAGGGATGAGGAGAGCGACGGGGCGGACGAACCACGAGCCAGCGGGCACCATGAGCCCACGCAAGCCAGGCAGTGGCGTGCTCCACGTCGAACCGGGGCTCGAACGTCCCTTCGTACCGGAGAACATCGACAAGACGGAGGTAGCGAGCGGAGTGCGACGAGGTGGTGGGGTTCGGGGGCTGCGCCATCGGTATAGGAACGAAGGCGTGAGTGGGGAGAGAAGGGAGGGAGGGGGCAGACCCGGAGGGAAGGAGGGCGGGGCACGTGAGCTCGGCTGAAGGAGGATAAGTAGCGAGGCGGAGGGAGCGGGGGAGGACACGTAGGACCCACTCTCGGACGCGGACTAGGACTCGGACTCGGAGGCTCTCAACTCGGGCAGACGGCTCGGAAGGAACTCTCTATATTTCGCTCTCGTATAGACTTGTCTTCTCGACGATACACTCGTCCCATACACCTAATATCACTACCCATCCTTGACTAAAAGTCTACCCTTCCTCCTTACCCTGTACGGAGGGAGCCGAACTCAACAGCACACAGCGCAGCTCGAGGTCGTAATACGACTCGACACGCTGCTTCGTGACCGTCTTCGCGATACCCTTGCTGTTACGACCCTCGAACTGACGCGCGAGCAGGTTTCCGAGCCAACGCTCAAGCAGTGGAACGATCCCGCGCATGAAGAACAACCAGACACGCCAACCTGGGGCCCAGAAGCCAACGCCAGGTCCTTTGCCCACGGGACCGGTGTTGAAGCGGTAGTAGATCAGGTGCTTGAGGTCCTTTGTCATCCGCACTTGTCGCATTAACTACGAGGAGGAAAGGATCGAGGAGGAAAGGATCAGCGCGAGGTCGACTGGCTGCGACGTAATGACTAACCTTGTACTTGTACCGGTACATACCCGTGAGGGCACCGATGTGCGCGAAGATGTACTGCAGTGCGTCGGCGAGCTGGAACGCGTCGACATTGCCGAGACGGAACTGAACATGCGCGTCGACAACCAGCTTCGTAAGACGGAGGATCTCGCGGCACAGGTGGAAGGCATTTCCGAATCGCGACTTCTTACGCTCCTTCGTCGTCAGCGTCTTCACTAGCTTCAAGTTCATGTTGTAGTCGAGGTGCAGGTAGTTCAAGTTCTGTGAACGCGAACGTCAATTACCTCGTTGAGCATCGACTGATCTTCCGAGGACAACATACCTTTCGGTGGATGAGTAGATTCAGCATATTGTAGCCTTGCCTGCAGACCTGCAGACCGGCCTCAACCCAATCCAACCGCGTGGTCTGGAAGAATTTTGTGGCCTTCAGCTGCCTGAACAAGTTCTTCTTCGACATGGGTTTCTGCGGGCGCGTCTTCAGCTCGTTGAGAACGAAGCACTTGAGGAGCTTCTGGTACGATACGCGAACTTTCACTGGCTGGTTCGGCGGGCAGTGCTCGAGGTACCAATTCTTCACGAGCAGGATATCCTGCGCACGGCGCATACGCCCTGAGCGGCGGTTGTACGGGTCAGGCGCCCACCACAACGCGATAGCGTCCGCAGTCAGATCACTCTCCAGGGGCTTGTCCTCGAGGAAGGGCTCAACCTCATCGGGGAGCTCAAAATCGTCGTCATCAGCGTCGTTAGGTCCAAAGACCATGTCCTCATGAGATACGAGTGGCACATTCTTCGGAGTGAAGCCGCGCAGTGAAATAGGGTTGATGAGAGGATCGAAGTAGAAAGCGGGTAGGTCGGGGTCATCTGTGCGAATGTAGACGTTCTTCGGGGTGTGGTAAGGGGATATACGGACGGACCGGGGAAGTGAGTTGTACAGGTGTGGGAACGCGACCTTGTACTCCGTCCGGATCTGCTGCCGGATGATGACCTTGTTGATGTCGTTGAACCCGTTCCAGTCCTCGTCGAACGTATTCATATCTCTGTACAACGGCTCGAACTTCGGACCTCCGGGAATCGTCATTTTGAGCGCCTGCGCGGTGAAGAACAACTTCTTGTCGAAGAGGTAGGAGGAGTTGCTACTTGTGTGGCCCGACAGCAGCGTCCGACCCAGCCGATAGAGATTGGCCATGATAGGGAGCGTCAGGTTCCAATACCTGTATGACGACCCATTGACGTGCGGGGTATCGACCAGCGGCTTCGGGTTGTGGAACCAGTCGTAGATCGCGGAGTCTTCCCCCTCGTCGAGTTCCAACTGAATGGCCTCGAGAGGCTCCACGTCCAGGACGTTGTCGCCATAGTCAATAGGCGGCTCTTCGTCGTCGAACGCAGGTCTGGACGAACGCTGCATTATTCGACGAGTTCATGACGTGCGAGAACCAGTAGCCTCCACTCCAGCCTCCTGTCTGCCATTAATGAGATCTGTGTAACATAAGGGTCGCACATCGCACGCTCCGATGAAGAGGACCACTTTCGTGTCGTAGCCGCTGTTGTGTGCGCTGCTGAACCAGTGTCTCCAGGGTCGGAATAGCACCCGAGTCCCAGTTCAGGCCGTTAGAGGAGTTCGGCGTTGCGAAAGCTGAATCGATGTGAGTACCCAAACTTGAAGGGTCTTCCCTTGGGCACTGCTTGTATTCACGTCCAAACAACATGATGTCAAACTTGGAGAAGTCGACGTTCTGCGGTGGGATGGTCCCGGTTGCCCAATCGGGATAGTACCCTGCGGTGATCGGCGTGGTGCTCTGTGCCCGCTCATGGCATACAAGGCGGTATTCCTGGAGAGCGTCGAGGGCAGTGCGTCTTCGAGGTCGAAGTCCGAAGTAGTCGTTGCGATGGACGGCGTGCTACTGGGGAAGTTCAGCAGAGAAGGGCTCGATGCCTAGGCCGGGAATTCAAGTAGCTTGGAGAGGTACGCGGGGCGGACATCGCCAGGGAAGGGATGGAGAAGATGAAACTGAGAACGGGCGGATGCGACGCGCACGGTTCGCTGTGTTTGGGCGTGACGCCAGGTAGGCTGGCGGGAGCAATGCGCGCACCATTGACCAGGACTAGGGACGCACACGACCCCAGCATGTAGTGGTGATAGCAGTGATAATTCTTGTATGATGTATTCACCACGACGCGTATGTACTAGGAGCACCCGCGACCCGTCATCCGGAGCTGCACAACCCTCTCGCTATGCGCAAATCAGCAAGGAGCAGAGTAGTACGATTCATAACTTACAGACTACCAGATGCAAGTGTTGCACACCGGCGACTTGCCTCGCACACAGTGCAAAGTCCGCATCCAATACATCCAATTTGTTGAACTCCTCGATGGTGACTGCTTCCCCTCGGTCGCGAGTCCACAGGTGACATGAAGTGGCCGTCCAGCCATGCTGGCCGCCGGGGCGCAGGGGCAGGCGGAAGACGGGCGAGGTAGAGCGATGTTTGCTGGGGGAGGGTGGTCCGTACATGCCGTAGTCAACAACACTCCACGAGGATCGTTTCATCTTCGCAAGGGTCAATTCAATCGAAGACTCGCGAGGCTCAAGGAATCTTACCTTGCTGTAAGCCCGCGCCGTTAGACACGGAGCAAGGTAAACCTTATCCTTTTCCACTGTTGTGACCAGACACGGCCTCTTCTTGTACGATGGGTGCTTGCCGCCGGAGTCGAGTGCGAACCGTCTGCCTATGGGAGAATACAGGACGAAGAATGGTCGAGAGCGCAGGAGCTTCATTATGCGAGTTCGAGGGAAGGAGATGATTGCGAGAGAATCTAGTGGCTGAGGGGTTTCTGAACGGAAGTAGATGAGCGCGAGAGGAATCGACAGCTGAGGAGTAGCTGAATCAAGTCACAGTGTGTTATAATTAGCACCCATGCATCGTCACACCTTCCTCAACGTCTATGGGATTTGCTGGTGTCACATCGTTGCTCTCACTATGATCCTTGTACACGGCATCCGATACACTCGTCTAGAGTGATAATGAATGATCTGTCAATGGCTCCGTCGCAGGGAAACGAGCTCATGCACGTTAGAGCAATCACAAGGCACGTCTACCCAAACTATTGTCTTACCTGGAACTTACATGCAGCTGCTTGAAGTGAACAAACATCTGCATAACATTCCGCCCACCGATGCCGTCGATCACACCGCAAGCACGTTGCCTTCGGACCGCTCGTAGACGAAGCCCCGAGTGCGCCGCCTCCGATAGGGCAGCACGCATCCACGCCTCCCGCTGTTTCATCGTCACCATCTCCGCATCCTTCTGCTTAAGATCCTAGATGGGTTCGGGAATCGTGTTGCCTGTTGTACCAGCTTCAAAAAGGCGATCCGTTGGGCTCGGGTCATCCATCGTTCGATGTTGCGGCGTTCATATCGCAGATGCAGTCTTCGAGGGCCACGCGAGCGATTGCGCGGAGCGATGCGCTGCCTGCGCGGTGGAAGGTGCCCTAAAAGGGAACTGAGACTTAAAGGCGAGGAGGAAGGCGGGCGAGACTCACCTTCTGTGTACCCGATAATTCTCTCTTTGCCATAGCATGCTTCCAGAGGCTGGAGCCGATCGTCGTCCAGGATTGTGCAAGCTCGAGGTGAGTCAAGGATACCTCATGGCAGAGGAAATGGTTGACGGTTCATCGGGCAGATAGCAGTGTGCACGAGCATCATTCATTCCGATATTGTACATGCGACTTTGCGATACGACGAGACGGCGCGATACGAGACGGTGTTATACAAGTGATACGAGGGGACAACGAGACGACGTCAGACAGCCATGACCAGACAACACCGCAACAGCACGATGAGGCCTAGACGTTAGACGAGGTTCAGGAGCTCTTCAAAGGTGTTGAAATCAGCATCTTGGCCCAACTCAGCGCGAGCCTGCTTCACGAGCATGTCCTGCACCCACTCGAAACTGCTGAGATGGTCGGTGAAGGACAGGCGACTCTCACGGATCATGTACTTCAGCATTTGCAGAGCTTCCATGAGATCCGGGCTGAGACGGCTGCGCCGAGTTGTGTCTGTCTCCCCTGCGGAGGAGAAGACCCGCTCGCACGGAACCGACGTTGCCTGCGTCGGGAGGTAGTCCATCGCGATATTGAAGATCGTAGGCCATTGTGCCTGTGCGGCAGGAAGCTGAAAGACCACGCAAGTCAGTTCACGGAGCCAATGACCAAAAATATCGACTTACACTCCAGTACGCGCAAACGTCTTCGAGCTCCAACCCTGTCCCTCTGTCGAGCCAAGAGTTGTACTCAGCCTCGACGATCTGGTCAATGGTGTTGCCGCCGCCGCGGGCCACGGGCTGGTTATCGTCCAGGTTTCTGACGAAGAGTCTATCGGCTGCCGCATACATCTCGCGTAAGTTCTGAGGCCTATGCGGCTGCGAAGGTCCAGCAGCTTGACGTGCAGCAGGTGCCGCCGGTGCCGCCGCCGCCTGAGGGTGTCGCCGAGCCACATAATCGCGCATCTGTGCCGTAGACGTCGCATGAGTACATGCGCTAGATATAGAATTAGTCCGCTTACCTTGTGCTTGACGATATCGATGGCGTGATTGATCCAACGCGGCTCCCAGTTCTGATGTATGTGGGCAAGCTTGTACTTGGGATGAACAACTACGTCTTGAATGAGAAACCGAACCAACAAAGAGGTGAGCAGACATACACATGCACAATATATAGCTGTCCGAGAGGTCCGTGCGGTTGTAGTATTTGATCGCGAGGTCCATCCCGGCCTTGACGACATCTGCAAGATGCGGCTTGTCCACGGCGATCGCCTCCATGTTGGTCATGAAGATCTCGAATTGCGGGATCACCTCCGCAAGCAATGGCTTGGTATGCCCGGCTAGAGCCAGTTGCATTATATGACCCGCCTGAACATGCAAACGTCAGTATTACTTATGTTCACTAGCGAATTGACTTACCATGAGTACGAGGCCGGTCTCGTTGAGCGTGAGAATCTCTTCAGCGCTCATCGGTGGGTATATCTGAGCGAAGTCGACGTTCTGCTCCAAGAAAATCTTGTATACCTGCATGGTTCAAACGTTATTAAAAGTATCTGCGGATAGCGACTGAGGACTACTCACGTCTTGCATCGACAGGAAGCGGATTATCATCACGTACGTACTGTCCCAGCGATGCTTGACATCCAGCACGAGCTGCTGGTCGGCGTTGAAGGTGTCGACCTTCGGCAGGTGTTCTCCGAGAGCAGCGTTCTTGACTGCTGCAGCGGCGTTGTGGACCGCAATGGATGTCTCCCAAGAATCACGGCGCTTGGGAGAAGCGCGGACTGCGCGGCAGACGTCCCTTGTCTTGTTGACAGCCGTCTTCTTCTCGGCGTCGCCTCTCTCTGGAAGGACACCGTCGTCGCCAGGAGGCTGGATACCCAAGAACACGATCATCGTCTGCTGAGAAACATTGACCCCATGGGAGAGGCAGTACACGTGGTCCCTGACCGCGTGCCAGTCTTGACGAGCGTGCGGGACCGCTGTAATCAACCTCTTGAGCTCGCTCATCATCGTCTTGTTGTTTGACGCCGCATCCGTTGTGAAGCGTCCCAGCTGAAATAATGATCAATAAATGGCCTCAAATCAGCCTGATGCTTACCTTAGGTAAGACTTCGGCGCGGTTCAGGACGAAGAAGACGGCGTTAGCGAGGTTTTGCCCTATACGGAAATATTAGAATCAAATCATGCGTATGTGTTTGTCGTACTCACCGGTATGACTCCCTTCGAGCCTCCTGAAACCGATAACCGCAGACTTGAGGACAACGTCTGTGGGTATGCGACCTCGGGCCATCCAGTGGCACGTAACCCCGACGAATGCACGTCGAGCTGAATGCACGGTGTCAGCAATGCAGTGGCTGAAACAGTATTGCGCGCTCACCCAAAGTATCCCATCCATCCGTCGTGAACGAGATCTGACCAAGGGAAAGCTATAAAGGGGTGAGAGTTCATTCGTTCGTCGATCACATAGTACGTACCTTGAGCTGCGTCTTGAGTTGTTCGAACGATCTCTGCCACTGCCTCAGAATCAAAGCGCGCAGCTGGTTGCGCCGCGGAATGTCCTCGTCGGTGAGGTCTGGGTTGAGAAGGCGGAAGAGGAGCCGTAGCTCTGGTTTTTCCACCACGAGGAGTGCCTGTGCGCGGTATGTGATGTTAACATCAGTCGAGTAAGCCGGAAGTGTTTGTACTTACCTGGTCGTCCACGACGACCCAATTGACCAGGCGCCTGTGGAACTCCTCGCGAGAGTACTCGACCACAGGATAGTTCTGGGCGGTATCCGCATCTTCCTGCGCAGCCCTCGCCTGCTCCTTGTAGCTCGGGAGCAGGTTGGACCAACGTCCAACCGCGGCGAAACGGGTGTACTCCTCCCGGTGGTAGGCGTCAAGGTGGATTCGAAGTGTGGAGTTACTCGTACTCGGGCCGTAGATGTAGTTGTGGCAGGACCACAGAGTCTTGAGGTCGACGTTCTTCTCTAGCGCCTCAGCGGCTGCTTTCTTATGCGCGTTTCTATCGCGTCAGTTAGTATGATACGAATGTAACGATGTGTGTCACTTACTCGCAAACAATACATATGACGACGGGTTCCAAGTTAACATCTGGGGGGGCGGTGACGACCTTGAAGTAAAACATCATATCCTTAGCGTTGCCCTTGCTTGCTTCCGATTGGGTCATAGCAGGAGCGGGCAGCGCCGCCCGCCACAGCATGACTCGCGCCGCATGGGCGGCGGGTGGCTGCAGTCGAGTTTCCGGTGAGCGGACAGGCGGCGCGGCCTCCTGACTAGTCATCGCTCTCAAAGCGGCGTCGGAGATGATGGCGTCTTGGGCCGGTACCGCATTTCGAGGGGCGGCGTCGGCCTGGGGGGCAGCAGCGACCTGGGCCGGGGCGGCGAGAGCCTCGTCGTCAGAGCTAGACGAAACAGCGGCAAGAGCCTCGTCGAAGTTCTCGGCAGCAGGGGCTGCGGCTAGCGGGGCGTTGCCTCTGCCACGAGTCCCCCGACCGCGAGGCGGGCGAGGTTGAGGCTGTCTGTTGGACCTCGGTGGCATCCTCCCAGACGGGCAGGGGCGTAGTGCAACAGGAGCTGAGGAGCAGAGGCGACGCCTCCCTCGCGTTTTATGCCCTGTCTGCTATGAGCGGAGTGTCGCAGTTGAGGCAGTGGAACAAACTCACACTTCGTGGTTGGCTGAACACTTCTGAATACAATCGGGTTCCCCGTAAGGTGCGTTGAAAGAAAGTGCTGAACGGCTCGCCTTCTATGCTTCTTGTTCTGAATGCATGTCAAACCGTGTCCACGGTCAAACTTTGACATGAATGTCGGATGTCTCGTCTGCCGCAGCGTAACGTACTACAGCGGGAAAAGAAGTTGAACTGCACGCGCTGCATTAAATTGAGCTCCTACGGATCATGTACACCGAGACGTAGCCGCTGAAAAGACCTACCTAAATATATGGCGAAGTCGAGATACATCCTAATGTATTCTGCGTCAGACCTACGACACCGACGGGAGAACAACACCCACTTGCACCTTCTGAATTCACTTAGCTCATCTTCGCGACCTAGTTTTGGGGGACTGTACTTCGCTATCATATCACATCCCATCAGCAGCAGTCCTCACAGGAGAGCAAGTTCCCACTCACACAGTAGTCAAGCAGAATCAAGCCAGAAGCTTTCGGCAGCGATGGGTCGGGGAGATAGTAGGCACGAAGATCTGGGGTTTCTCCCGACGTAACCAGTGTGATGCCATGGAATTCGTGGGCAAGCGTGCAGTCGCCTTCCCGCTTGTACCTTCCTCGCATATACAAGGGCTGGCGCGTTTGGCGGCGATTGTGGGCCGATCGACAACTACTGTGTACTTTTGTTCTCCTCTCGCTCTCTGCGCATATCCGTCTGCCGTAGCATCAGGGGTGTAGTACAATATAGTAGTCGAATAAATTATAATGCACTTCGGTATCTACCCGTCCTGTCCCATCTCGTTCTCGGCCCGTCCGTCGGCCTCGTCCGTTGGCAGCCTCCTCCTTCCCTTTCCCCTCGCCATCTCCCTTAGACTGCAGATGACAAGTCGCAGTACGTTGATGTGAAGCGTCCCGTGCCATGTATCAGAAGGACGCTCGGATGGTCGTCCTCGCGCTAAGAAAGCAGTTAACGGGCAGTATCAGATAGCCTTTGTCAAGGCGAAGTACGTACCGTGATAAGCATAATCGCATGTTCCGACGACTGAGAGCCTTGCCGTCCTAGGAGAATGACCAAACACCGCGACACCGCGCGCCCCGGCGATTCGAGCTTGCGAGACAATGAAGGTCCAGTCGGCTTGCACTCGCAGGCTCTCCAGGAGCCACGAGCAGCCTCGAGCGTGCTGGCGATCGGCTCAAGCCGTCGCGCACAGCTCGTCTTCACGTGGCCAGAGTCGGTCGGATTGATGCGTCAAAGGACGACGTAGCACTTGGGTGATCGTCGCAGAAGAGGGGCGATAGGCGCAGCAACTTGAAGGTACGGGATGAGCAGGCGTGGGAGGAGGAGGTGGAAATAAGCCGCATCATCACGTGTCAACTACTGGGACGGGCCAATGGACTTCGACTTCAAAGTCTGAGCTACGTGACCCTCCTCTCCGGACTTCGAGAACCCCTGGCGACTTCCTCTGGGCAACAATTCAAGCATCAGAGGTGCGGCGAAAGGCTTGAGCCATCCGCTGCACTCTGATTAGGCCTGTGGTGCGGATAGTAATCTGCACACGGCTGACAACCCAGACGCTTCAAGACTCGACCTTGAATCTCGACCACTCTGCCCAACCCTCCGTCTGGCTGTCACCTCATTGCTTATTCCTTCACAGCACCATCGAATCTTCTACTTAGCCGTTCCTTTCTCCTAAATAACACTTCACTGTCTGCTTCTCTGTTTCAACCGTTGAACTCCTCGTCTGGCTATCCGGGATCCCCTCCCCGACATACGAAGAACACCAGGGGTCTTCGCCCCTCACAGAATCCCCGTCGTCAGGTGCGTTCCCATGTATGCACTTGTTGCATTGACCTGAAAACCGCCTCTGACGCCTCTGTACCTCGGTGTTCAGGATCTTCTGCTTCGTACACTACAACGTATACATCAACATCGCTTCACTATCGTAAGTATGCAGCGTTCGTTGTTTCAATCCATAAACTGACGTTGGATAGAGTATGGCGGATGCAAATGTCGCCACTGGATACGGGCAGTCGTCTCGATTTGTCCTAATTCCCAGTCCGTATCAAGGTAAGCTAGAAAGCCTCAACTCGCCTAATACCCGTGCTGACATGCACTCAGCCCCTCACGCATACACCGCGTTTGACGCCGTCGCAGCTGCAGATCCGGAGGACCACGTCAATGTGATCACAAGTCCGACGCAGACGTGGATCCCTGAGCCGCCTATCATAACTTATAGGGAGATTACCACGTACAGGGACGGGTGGTGGGGCCCGCAGGAGTATACACGTTGGCCACAAATGTTCAATGAGTCCGTCTTCCACCATGCGTGCATCCCGCTCCGAGGTAGTCGTGATGCGCCGGGCGACTCTGTCTACAACCCCCTCCCGGATCGTTTGTTCGTCGATAGCGCCCGTTTGAACCCCCTCGAATGTGAAACACCTGGTTTTGGTCGGATGGACGGAGCCTTGTTGAGCGAACTACGCAAGCAGGCAATCTCCGCGATAGACAAGTACAGAACCGCGGAGGTGCTCACACAAGTTCGCAACCAGAAGGTGGATTTTACTCTCGGCAAAATGCTCCAAATTCTGCTACGCAACGCGGTAGATCGTCTCGAATATCTACCTGCCACAGAAACGCACGTCTTGGTCACTGCTCGAATGGCCCATCGTCTCATCCTCGAGATATGCGGTCTCAGCATTTACTATACTGTTGTTGTCCCTCGCCTTGGCAATCCCGACCCAGACGTGATCCATGCCCTTCTCCGCGTGCGTGGTGCGTTCGTACGCAATGGTGCCACAGCGCAACTACTCTACCGACTTGGTATCCCATTCTGGTTTATGCAACGGTATCGCCCCGACATCCACGTTCAACGAGTTGTTCGTCTCAAGCCCTGGACGGACGAACTGGACTCTGAACCCGTTGGGATGAGGGTGCCTAAAAGCTGGTACGACGCTGATGGCACCAACCAAGACCCCGCGCGATGGGTCCACCCGTCGTTGTCATTCGTGTGTTCTAGGCTATGCTCTACGCGCCTTCCGTGTCTCCAGCACGTTCCCGTCTCAGACGCGGCGCCGGACGCGAAGCGACAGAAGGGAGTGTCCGGCCTTGCAACGCAGCAGGCGACCACCAAGGCCAATGTTTCATCCAAACCGAAGAGGGTGCGACGAGGCAGCAAAAAGCATGCTGGGCCGGCTGCCCAACGTGCGAATACGTGGCCGAGACCCCCGCATGCTGCATTCACATATCAGCCACCTCCGGTCGACATTCTGGCTGACACACCTAACTGGAGGTCGGCATTGCAAGCTGTTTCCCCCTTGCCCCACCCTCCTCCTCAAGCAGCCGTGTATTATTTCCCTCCGCCATTCCTGTTCATAAACAGTACCGAAAAACTCGGCCGATACGTCCACAACTACACTCGCATACGCATGTTCTGCCGGCAGCGTCTCCTCGAGCCTCATTTTGACGGCCGACCCCTCAAAATGTCAGAGTGGCGTCACGCCCTGTATGGGGACTACAAGCTCGATGAACCATCCACTGATGGATCTGACGGTCCTGTTGTTACCGATAAAGCACGCTTGCGACACGAGCACAAGGAAGCAATACGCGGTTTGTTCGCGAAGAGTGCAGGCCTGGTGTCGTATTCCGCGGACATGGTCACAGACTTTCAACGCGATCGAATCACCGCCGCCACCGCCGCGTCGGATCGCGGGCTGGCGCGAGAGGTCATCTGGGAGGTCAACGAGATGAACTGGCGTTGTGAACTCAGAGCACTTGATGCTCTTCTCGTCGACGCGGGACGTAGTGGATGGTTGCAGTGGGAGCGTGAGCAGGTTGTTTGCGAGGTTTGGCGGGAAACTGCGATCGAGAGTGCGTACTCGGCCCTCTTCTGCTTTCCGCGGTCAACGTTCCGTTGGACGCCAGTGACTGAAGTTGGCTGGCGGGAACGTGCGCGCAACCTGTATGCGTTCATACGTGTCATGAGTCGCTGGCCAGACTTCCCGTCGGCACTGCGTGATCGTCTTCACCCTCCCGAGGACCATGATAGTCCAGAGCAGTTTGATCGCCTAGAGAAGATAGCTACTCAGTACTACGTGTCGATGTTCGTTAAGCATTACCATCGTCTTCCCTGCGTCCCTCTTAATCGCCTCGTCGGCGCGTAACCCACATCGTATACGTCTCACGGTTCGGTCTCTCCCATATGTCGCTACATAGCCATGTAGTAATCGCTGGACACCCGTCACCCCCAGATCTATACATGCGATGCAATGAAGATACACTTGGCGTGCTGCATCTGTGGGCATAGGTGTCAGTAGCGGCGATGACGGCCGTTAAGCCGATTGTCGCTGAGCCTGTCTTCTCCTACAATCTTCGACTTTACGCAGCTCCCCTTGTGTCGTGCCCCTTTCGCCCGGCAGGAAGGCCTTCGCGAATCATTCCAATACCGCGAACAAGTTGCGACCTTGTCTGATCACTGGTATAGCGGGCGACAAGATGCGTCTGCCAGCGTTTCTGAGTGTGGGGCCACACAGCAAGGCAGGTGGAGTCTGTCATACTCTCGGCTTCGCTAGGTGATCTTTTCATTTAGAGAAATTCCCTTCCTTGGAGCATTGTGGAGTGCAATTCTTACAAGCTCCCTCCCGTTGGCGATCAGCTAAGTTACACGCATCGAATCCAAAATGTCAATTTTGAACCTCCCCCTACTTCCCGCCTCCCCTACTCGACGGAAGGCGACCACGTCTGTTGAGGATATCTGCTTACGAACAGTTCTAGTTGGTACACCGTACTAGGTGCGCCGAAGCCTTCGCAGTTCAAACCCATGGAGACAGAACAAATGTCACGGAACGATACCCTGGGGGACTCGGCATCCAACACCATACCAGATGATACCGAGTCTTCACGTGCCAACAGGAGCAGTGATTGTTCCCAGACGTGAGTGCAGCCATGGGCCGTGAGTCCGTGACAATGAGTCAATGACCACGGCGACGGGGCGTCGACGTTGGATACGCTACCTCCCGAGCTGCGCAGGCCGCCCAGGGGTACGATTCGCCCAATGGGTCATTCGCTACCGGACAACAACGCGGTATTACAATCAACAGACAACAAGAACATCGAGAAGCACAGCACGTCACATGACCATGTTCAATTACGAACGACAACTGATGCAATGTGCATCGCCTTGTCCCCGACCCTCACGTTGTCAGCAACCCTCACGTTGGCTGTCGTGATTTTGTAAGTTGTCCGTACGGACTCTTATCCCATCAAAGACGTGCTGACACTGTGTGTAGCACAGTTGTACATAGTTTTCTTTTCTTGTAGGTCCCACTACTGTTGCTGATCTGGCAGCGATGACGATGCCAATGATATGTATGAGCGTGACAGACGTTAAACATGGACTTTCCGGAGGAGGTTGCACTTATCGAGATCGCCGATCGGTACCGGTTGCAGGAACTGATAGGAGCAGGGTCGTTTGGTGCGTGCTAACCAATGCATCAGGCCTGTATCACTGATCACCATCAATATGTAGGTCAAGTATACAGAGCAATCGACACCTGGCAGCATGTCATTGTCGCGGTGAAGTTGGAACCGTGCGACTTCCGTGTCAACCAGTTGGAAAACGAGGAAGAAGTCTACGGCACCCTCAAGTACGCAGAAGGCTTTCCCGTCACGCACGGGTTCGGCACGATGGATGACGTCAATTACCTCGTAATGGACCTGCTAGGGCCGTCATTGGAGGCGCTCTTCCACTTCTGTGGGAAGCGATTCACTCTCGGGACGGTACTGCGGATTGCCTTGCAGGCGGTGGGTCGTCCCTTCACTAAATTGGACTGAACTGATAAATCATATATATTCGTCTAGGTGGACCGGCTCGAAAGTCTTCACGCGAGAGGCTACGTGCATCGCGACCTGAAGCCTGCGAACTTTCTGGTTGGTGTAGGAGAGCAGACAAGCCTGCTCTACCTCATCGACTTGGGCTTGGCCGTCCCGTATATCGATATCGTCACTCGCACTCACGTCCAGTACAACGATGAACACGAGCTGATTGGCACCCCGCTCTTCTCGTCCATCAATTTACACCACGGTATCGCCCACTCGCGCCGTGACGACCTCATCTCACTCGCGTACATCCTCCTCTTCTTCGTCCGTGGCTCGTTGCCTTGGCAAGGCATCCCCACTTCGGTCAAGGCCAAGAGGAACGATCAATTGACAAGAGCGAAGGCCAGAGCAAAACCGTCGCAGCTTTGCAAGGGGCTCCCTACTCCATTTTGCGTATTCGTCGAGTACGTCATGAGGCTCGAATTCGATGAACGCCCGAACTATCTATACATCCGCAACCTACTTCGACAGTGCCGCTCAGGCGTCGTCTCCCGCGCAGGTGAGAGTGAGAACGCGTATGACTGGGAGCAGAGGCCAGAAGATCGTGGTGTACGAGTGTAAGTCCAACATGCTCCTACTTGTTCAATTTCTCACGAGTCGCGAATGCGAAGTCTTAGGTCTCAGAGTCAACAATGGAAAGATATTTGATTATTATATAAGCCCTATTGGACTGCCTCGCACTGTACTGTAATGTAGGCAATGTATATGACTATCAGCTGCAATGTTGGCAGTGTGAGCAAGGCAACGCACGAGCCGAGCCACCCGAGCACAGAGTAGGTCTAAGTACCGCAGTGGCAGGTTAGGCGCGCATCGCCTCTCTTTGCGCGAGCTTTCTTTCGACCTCGGTCCTCGGGCCCCTTTTTCAACCACCCACCTCTCCCTTTTTTTCGCCGCGCAATCCCGCCAGCTCATCGCACAAAAAAGCAACTCAATTGATCCCTGCTGCACGCACTTCGGCGTGCTTCCTCCGCCCGTGACATGAGATGAAACAAACGGGAACGAACCTGCCACGACTGGGGCCACCCTCGCAGCTCACCCGTTATTTCACAGGTATCGGAGATGCGTTTTGGACCGGGCAGCCCAGAGGGCAGTGCCCCGCACCCGCTAGTACAGCAACATTGTCGCCGTCGGTGCGATGTGACGGTCACGGTTCCAGTTCCCATCCGGTACGGAACACCGCCTCTCCTTCATCGCGTGTTCTCCATCCGAGTCGCGCGTTATATGTATTGTCTCCTGTACGATAACATACCACTAATTGACGTCTACCTAAACGTACTACCTCAGTTGAATGCTCCACTTTGCATTACATCATTCGAATTATGCCGGCTTTAGTCGGCTCTAGTCGGCTCTAGTCGACTATAACCGGCTCAGTTGAAGTGAGGTTAAAACCAAATCATAACTGGCTAAGTCAATCAACCTAGCCTAGCTTCACCGGACTTTGAAAAAACCAGCTAGGTTATAGTAAGCTGCCAAGATAGTCCAAATATTTTAAGACCATATATGGTTATGGGTGGCTTCCAAGCCCGTGCAACACTAGCCTAACCTCGTTCGTCATCTACGACGCGTAGAATTCTCCCGCACCTCGAACAAAACCGGAAGACGAACACACGAGCGCCCCCCCAACCTCTCCTCGAACTACCCATTCGTACTTCGTACTTCGTGCCACCGCAATGCATCCCAGCGCCTTCCAAATCGCTCCACTGACTGCGGACGAGCAGCAAACGGCCGCTTCGACCCAGTCTACTAGCCGCGACCAGGACCCAAACGAGAACAACCCGACCACGCGAACGTCGGCGGGAGTCAGAACTCCCAGCCCCCGTGGCAACCTCGTCTCCCCGGTCCCCGACGAGCTCAGGAGCTTCGCAGACGTAACGGCGGGACGCCCAGCCACGCCGCTACCCCAGGCTTTCAACGGTATGCCATGCACCCCAAGGCTTCGGCCGATTCCAGATCAGGGGCTCATCCCTCACCTCGACCTTACAGCCACGGGTGCCGACATAGAGCATGAGCAGGTGCCACCGGGCCCAAACACTGGCGATTATCCTCCTCTGACCACCGCGCCGGCCACTCCTGCGCCGTCCCTCGAGCCTGCTAAGAACAAAAAAGCGGCTAAAAAGAACTCCAAGGCGAAGCAGCAGAAGGCGGCGGACGCAGGCAACGTCACCCCTCCAACGACCTCAACGCCGCTGCCCAACCTGGGTAAGCCGGCGGGCGAAGGACGCCGTCGTCGCCGGGCCCCGACAAAGCGCACCGACGAGAGCGGCGAAGCCTCTCAGCCGCGGTCCGCAGCCGGAGCCAAGGAGACCCCCGCTGCCCTCCCCGCCCCGACGCTCCGCACGCCAGCGTCCATCTCTGTCGTGACGACGATCGCCTCGAACGTCTCGAGCCAGGACCGCGGACCGGATCTCACGAGGCCCGGGGCCCGCGAAACACAGGACGACACGCACGACAAGGTTGCACTCTCCGTTCGCGAGCTCATCGCACAGCCGCCGCACCCCCTCCATCCGTTCTCGGAGTGGGACCCAGTCAATGGGGGCTTCATCTGGAACCCTCCGCCGATGCAAGCTGACCCGCACTGGCGCCCGAACACTTTCCAACGCGGAGAGGACGGCCCCCCTCCCGACGCTTCACAAAACAGCTTCTATGCCCCATCTCTCGACGAGATGATCAGGAGCTACCAGAGCCCACCGCCGGGCCTATCCACGCTCACCCCCGCGCCTCGCCCGCCAAGGGATCCCCTTGCGCCCGACCTGCCTCCAATCCTTGCTCCACCAGCCCCAAACAATGGCAGCCACGAGCTGCAGCCTCAGCCCGAGACACGTCGCCCGGCCCTCCACGCTGAGGAACCAGGATTGGCGAGCGCTTTGAACGACAGCGTCCTAGCCCCGCCATGGCACAAGGATACAGGCCGCCGAAACTTCGCGGCAGACGTGAGGTACCGCCCCTACCCGAGCTCAACAGGACGTCAGCTGTCTATAGCCGCTCCTGTAAGCCTCTTTTGGATCCCGCGACCCAAGAAAGCTGCTAACATTCCGTACGACCCACAGACTCCGCGCAGGCCATCACACGCCCCGCAGATCCTGGTACCTGAGACGCCCACACCCCTTGCGCGGCCAAGCGGCCTGGTCTCCACGCCACGCCCCGACCAACAGCCTGCCCAGAGAGGAGCGTCGCGAGCATCGATTCTCTCGTACGTAACAAACAGGCCGGCCAGCTTTGGGCACCCCTCCCCTATCGATGTCGACGCCATGAGCATAGACGGCGACGGTATTGAAATCATCGAACCTCCGCGGTTCCAGAGTGCGCAGCCCACCAACGCGAACGCCATCCCGCCGCAGAACCACCCACTCCACGCGTACCCGCAGGCACCGCCGCAGGCCCCTCTCCCCCCCGCTTTCCAGCAGGCGATGTTCGAACAACAAGCCGCTCCGGAGCAGCCCGGTGAGCAGCAGGAGCACGACCAGGACGCTCCAGACGATTTCGAAGACGGACCTGCAAGCGGGATCGACTGGGCCAACGTCGAATTCACGAAGGAACCGGAGGGCGGTTGGCGTAAAGTTCAGTTCCTCTCCCCGGATGGTATGTTCGAGGGACAGTCAGAGGAGCAGGTAAAGCAATGGAGGATCCTGGCAGAGAACGTCCGTTGCGTCATGGTCGCCTTCGCTATGCACGGCGCGTGCGACAAGGATTCGGAGCACTGGGCGCGCCTCGAATTCCTGATTGAAGTGCTAAAGTACCGCTTCGGTGTTAGAGACCGCCCTCTCCTTGCTCCAGAGCCTGCCCCTGGCCGTCGTTCTACCCTCAACACGGGCCCGTGGTACTTCCTGCTTCCCAACGTCACGGACATCCAGCAGTTCGTCCTAGAGAACTTTGGATGGTGCTCCTCGCGCTACCTCACTGTCCACTTCACTCGCTTCCCGCCACCACCACCGGATCTTCTAGTGGTTCTCGACGCGACGCTCGCCTTCATGACGACAGAACCCGAGGCCGCGAAAAGGATCGTCGCCGCAAACTTCAGACGCGAACCGCTCTACTCGACCACGATCGACACCATCAAAGAGGACAAGGCAGCAGGAGCGAAAGGCAAGTGGGGCAACACCCCCGTCATGGCTGCTTTCCGAACGACTGTAGAGTCAATCGAAGTGCGCGTGATGCCAAGGAAGCTTGAGAAAGGCTCGCCCAACCCCCTTTTCGTTGTCTACTGCGACCCGCCGACGACGATCACTCGCCTCTGGTTGGTCTTCCGCGACGCCGTGCGCCGTCAACCCTTCCGCGTCGAGGGCGGCTGTCCGGCCACCGTGTATACCGGGGAGCAGCTACTGTGTAAGCTCTGCCACTCGATGGACCATAAAGTAGGTCTCTGTGACCTTCCTAAGCTCGACGACTGGCACGGCCCACGCCCCGCGGACGACGATCATAAGCCGAAGCCTGCGCCGCCCCACGGCGGGAACGGCCATGGCAAAGGCAAGAAAAGATACGGCGGGCAGAACTTCGAGCGCAACAGAGGGCGCAACACCAACGCGACGGCTGGTAGCAGCAGCAACCAGAGCATCGAGGCGTCCATGCACGCTGCGCTCACGCGCGAGACCACCAAGAAGTGGTATGGCAAGAAGTAGACGTCCTGACCTCTGACCACTCTTGATCTTGTACGTGCCTGCCGTTGCACGTTTCCTGTACCATCTATCTACTTCGACCACATGAATGTAATGCGAGCCTTTGTCTCCCTCACCCTCGGATCCGCAACCACCTCAAAGTGAGACGACACGTCGTAACGAGGGCTGTACTAATGAAACGACACGGCGGAGCTGCGGCAGCCGTAACGACGACTCTCCCTGGAGAGACATGGCGAGGAGGAGAGCCTGTACGCAGACTCCACCTCACCCTAACTGACCTGATACGAACCGAACGGATACTAACACATCCCGGATAGGGTGTGGCCCACATATACTGACCGACTTCGGGACAGGAAAGCCCACCCGCCGGAGATGACTTTATTCACCTCAGCACGGGCACTTTTAGACTTGCCCAGCCTTAGTATGGCGAAGTCTCGTGCAGACATGTCCCCTGATGAGTCCAGGAGCGACTCACGACCCATGCAATCGTTGTAGCAGGGGCCTCGTACAACAACGGCGAACACATACAGAGAACAACCACATACGGACGATTACACGGCAAACGGCATATCTCTCCACCAATGGCGAGCAGCGCCCCCGCCTCCCATCCGGGGACCCTCTGAGGACCCACTGGTGGAACCCGGTGGTGGGACGACCGCCCAAAGTACGCCTAGGCAGTACTTGGACGGCCGGTCAGACTCCCCACGAGAACAACAGAACATTGACGATACCCCCACGCCTGCGAAACAATCGCACAAGGCCAAGAAGGGACGCCATACGAAGGCGTCCCTGATTATGGGGTCCTTGAATATCGGAGGAAGAGGGAACCTCACAGGGACCCGAAATAACAAATGGAATGAGGTTAACCAGCTCCTCCGCGAAAAAAAGATAGGTGTCCTGGCGATACAGGAGACGCACCTGGACGACACCCTCACGGCAGAAGTCCACAGACTGTATGGTAGGCGAATATGCATACACAACAGCAAATCAGAGAACTCCACAGGGGCTCAGGGAGTAGCTTTCGCTCTGAACCGTGAGCTAGTGAACACGGACGGAGTGGAAACAGAGGAGTTAGTACCGGGTCGCGCGCTCCTCCTGTCCATGAACTGGCACGCGGGACACTCACTCAAGATCCTGAACGTATACGCCCCGAACAACCACACAGACAACGCTACTTTCTGGGGGCAACTTCGCGACCACTTCCAACGCCCAGGGATTAAGAAACCGGACGTTATCTTAGGAGATTTTAACCTGGTAGAGGAAGCCATAGACCGCCTACCGACAAGGGAAGACCCCAGCCCCGCTGTAACCAATCTGAGAGAACTTCTCAACGTGACAAAGGTCTTCGACGGCTGGAGGTCGTGTGAACCGACCAAGAAGGATTATACCTTCCCTCAGCGTGGAGGGAGCTCCTGCTCACGCCTAGATCGGATCTACGCCAGTAAGGAGATTCTATCGCGAGCATTGTCATGGGAAATCATGACCACGGGAGTCCCTACAGACCATCGCCTGGCAACGGCAACTTTCACGGCTGCTGCTGCACCATATATCGGTAAGGGTCGCTGGGCCATACCGACTACGCTACTAAGCGACTCGACCTTCATAGAAAGCGCGATACGTCTGGGAGAACAGAAATGGAAGAAGGCCCAAGACGCAACCGGTGAGAACCGGACCGAAGCGGTGAACCCACAAACCCTGTTTAAAGAGTTCAAGGACGAAGTCAGGGCTGTTGCGCGCAAACGCATGCGCGAGAAGACACCTAAACTGGACGCAGCCATCAAAAAGCTCTCGAATCACATACAAACGATAAGCGCGGCAGCCTCTTTTGACAAAGACGTCGAGAAACAGAGAGAGGTTGGAATCCTCCGGGACAGACTGCATGACCTCGAGCGAAAACGTCATGGCCAGATTCGGGCATCAACGACAGTACGATACGTCCTGAACGCGGAATGCCCAAGCAAGTATTGGTCTGCGGTCAACAAGGAACGGAAGCCGCGAGACTTGTTCTACGCGCTACAGGTCCCCAGGTCCTCTCCAGCCCGCTACGTCTCCCGATCACGGGACATGGCCAAACTAGCAAGGGACTATCACAACAACTTGCAGGGCGACAACCCTGAATCCCGACCAGACCCGATAGAACGTGAGGCGGCAACCATGGCGGCCCTCAACGCAGTAAATACGCCTCTGGCTCAGGAGGACACAATGAACCTAGTCTCAGAGATCTCAGAAGACGAGATCCTGGACTCCATTAAGAAGGCAGGTCCAGGCAAGGCAACCGGCTTAGACGGTCTGCCATATGAACTATGGCTCACCTTACACGAAAGATGGTCGTGGTGCACTTCCAAGACGAAGCATAAATTCAATTGCTTGAACTTCATGCGTATGCTATACAAAGACATCGACAGACAAGGAGTCTGCCGCAATTCTGACTTCGCAGAAGGGTGGATGTGCCCCCTATATAAGAAGAAGGATAAGCGTAATATTGAGAATTACCGCCCGATTACACTACTCAACTCTGACTATAAGACATACACCAGAGTCTTGGCGGGGAGACTGGGCCGTGAAGCGCAGAAGATCATTCACCCGGACCAAGCAGGCTTCGTGCCAGGAAGACTGATAACAGACCAGACACAGATGTGCCGCGTGATGATAGACTATGCGGAGGCAACTGAAGAAAACGGGGTCATAATTGCACTCGATCAGGAAAAGGCTTACGACAAAATCAAGCACGACTACTTGTGGCGTGTCCTGGAAAGATTCGGTCTCCCTGCGACCTTCATAAAGAGAATCCGAAGCTTATATGAGCATGCAAAGACAGTAGTTATAGTGAATGGCGAAAAGAGCTCTTTCTTCAGAGTCATACGCGGGGTACGTCAGGGCGACCCGCTGTCCTGTTTGCTCTTCGATCTGGCAATAGAGCCATTAGCCTGCTCTCTACGACTCTCATCCCTGAAAGGGTTCCGAATCCCGGGTGTGGTTGAAAAGCTAGTAGCCACTCTCTTCGCTGACGACACGTCGGCTTTCCTCTGCGAGCATGACAGCTGGGACCTGCTCTGGAAGGTACTGAGCGGGTGGTGTTTGGCCTCCGGAGCCAAATTTAATGGAGACAAAACTGAAGTCATCCCGGTGGGCTCGGCGGAGTACAGAGCAACCATACAGGTGTTGAACTTCCGAGTTTTCAGTGTTCTTATCTTATCAGTTATGTACGGATATGGACTTATGTTCTGCGATGTCAGATTACATACATTCTTTGATGGACTTTGCCTAGATTACGTCATGTGACTTTAGTCCGGATCATTCCATGATATTCCACGACATTCCTTGATGTTCCATGACGTTCCATATCATTCCTTGATGTCCCATCACGTCCTATATCACTCTTTGATGTTCCATCATGTCTCATATTATTCCTGATGTTCCATCACGTTTCATGTATCTCTCCACATCAAACTCCGAGTTTTGGCTTACTCATGCTGCTTACCAGCTTACTCATATCCCCAAAACCTCGGACTTAGTGCTTACTGATGAACCACTGATACAGCATGTGACCTGTATCAAATGTGTATATATACTGGGCTGGTTTGCCCTGTAATGATAACGATCCTTCGTCCTCTCCTCTGCCTGCCAGCATAGGATCTTCCCTTTGGGACTGGTCTGTTCACTCACTCTTTAGTCCTTCACTGCCACTGGGCTTACTAAGCCTAAAACCTCTTTCTTCAACAGGTTATGAGCCCTGCGCTCTGATTCTTTAATCACCTGCACCCCTCTTTGCGCGCTCCAAAGCCCAACTCTTGAAAGAGTGAGTTGGCAATTTTTGTCCTTTGTTGGACTATTTTTAAGTCGCTGCGTGACATAGTGCCGAAGGCCTTGTCTGAGCGCATCTCTAGGGCAGCCCGAAAAGGCAATTACGAAATTTATCATCCGTCTCGTCGTGAGAGAAACGACGTTGACGAAGACGACTCTAACGTCATCGCCGTACGTCATCGGCATTTGTACGGTCATCTACCCGTCCGTCGCCAGATCGACATCATCCTTGCTCCTACCCCTCGTCGCCGCCGCCAAGCCTCTGGCCGCGTAGACACGTCCATTCCTCCCAAGGAGTCCTGCCGCACCTCGCCGGAGCAGCACCTCTTGTATTTGCAGAAGAAAGCGGACGTTGCCGAAGCTCTCGCCGAGACTCGCCGAGCCGAACTCGCTGCTGCTCGTGCCGCTAGTGCCGCTGCTGCCGAGACCAAGGCTTCGCTCATTGAGCGTCTTAGCGGAGAAACTCCCATCATTCCCACGGCTCTAAAGCCTATCTTCCTGTCCGACTTCCGCAAGAAGTCAACCGCTGACAAAGTCGAGATCCTGTGCAAGCGTCTCCTTGCCGTCCAGAAGCGCCTTCAGCCCCTCTATCGCCACCGTAACCGCCTCTACGCCCGTCTTCCCTTGTTGGATAACTTGGACGATTTTGGCAGGCGTTTCAACTGGGTGCTGACGAATATCGAGGAGGAAGGAACCACGTGGTCTGCAGTCGAATTGAACGACATCTGTTCTGTCTGCGAGCTGATTGCGAAGATTTCCTTCATAAATCTTAGCCAGAATTTCGGCCGCATTATCAAGGACGTAGGGGACTTGTACAAGAACAACTACTTGTACTGGGTAGATAAGCGATTGTAGTCGCATTTTTTCTGTATATCTTCGTCCCTAGAATTTAAGCATCACACTGTGGCTTCGTCTCAAGAAGAGACATTTGACCGAGACTCAAATAGTGAAGCATCGGACGGAGTAATTCCACCGTACGATTGCACCGACCATCATCATCTCTACGACTACGAGGAGAACTTTGATTATCATTTTGACGTCGAAGAAGATCAGTGGATTAACTGCGACGACGCTAGTTGCCCACATCGCTACGATCAACCTCTAGGTCCAGTTCCAGAAGGATTTTCAACTGGAATATCGGTCGCTCCTTGGCAGGAGAATTTCCTATTTGCTAGTGAATTTTCGGAATTACCTCCATATCCTGAACACCTAGTCCCGCTCCCTGAGTCGAGACCTCAATCTCCATTCTTCGAGGAATTACCCTTCGAAGTTTTTACCCCAGAACTACCATCCGTCTCACAAGACGAATTTATCCTCCTATCCGCAACCATGGGTGACGTCAAGCCTGACAATGTCCCCAAGCTTTCCTCAGCGTCCCAATACGCTGATTGGTCAGCCGCCATGCGCGGCTATTTGGTTTTTATCCAAGCCTGGCCCGCCGTTACTGCAACTGGCACACCCGCAGCGGACTTCGCCACTCAGAATGCCCGTGCCCAGGGTGTTCTATTTATGAGAACCGATCGCTCGATGCATCATCTGCTCGAGAAAGACACCGGTGATCTCAAGGATGCGAAGGACATGTGGAACTCGCTCAAAACCGCTTTTGGCACCCCCGACACGGCATACGTCTGGTCTCTCTTCCAGTCGTTAATCAAATCTCCGGAAATGTCTGACTCCAAACCAATGCAGGATCAGATCAACAAGCTGGTTACCCGGCTTAAGGAGATTAGTGGTGGCGGAATTACGCTCGGTGACTCGACTCAGGCTCTTCTCCTTCTGTCGAAACTGCCAGAGTCATACCAGTCGATGATCTCTGCGCTCCTGGCGACGCAGACCCTCAAAGATCTAAAGGTCGACTCGGTCCAGAGCAAAATTCTTGCCGAAGAATCACTTCGCCGGTCCGGTATGGGACAGTCTGCGTCTAAGACATCCCAGGTCAAGCATAAATCCAAGGACCCCTGCGATCATTGCGGTGGGGCCCATGGTAGCGAGAATTGTTGGACCAAGTACCCGCATCTCCGCCCTCAGAATAAAGGTGGCGGAAAGGGGAAGAACAACAAGGGCAAGGGCAAGGGCAAAGGAAAGGGAAAGAGCGGAGGAAATGGTCAATCTAGTTCTGGTACTTCTAACACTGCATCTGCGTCGGACTCTTCGAATGTTGTAACTGTAGAATCCTCCTCGTCGTCTGCGAATACTATGACTGCTTCTTGGTATACTGCGGCTAACACCGCGTCAGGAAGAACGACTGATTGGATTATGGATTCTGGTGCATCCAAGACGATCACCAACGACATGGCTGATTTTTGGGATTACACTCCTTACGAGGAGCCCATGATTTTTAGCACAGCCGGCAAGAGTAAGATTGCAGCTTACGGTGAAGGCACTATCAAAGGCGTTGTGCATGTTGAAGGGAAACATATTGTGTCGACTATCACCAATGTCGCATATATCCCTGCCGCGTCTAATCGCCTATTTTCAACTGGAGTTATTGAACGTTCAGGTTTCACCCTTGTTCAAGGTGGAGGCCGTATGGTCATTTTCGACCAACCTATTTTGCATGGTTCTGACCGAATCCGTGGTAACAAGATCATGGAGGCGCATCACACGCCCTTCAACAATCTCTATATGTTGCACATGGAAATTATGAAACCGCAATTGGCTAAGTCTGCAGACAAGTCAAATTTTCGCCTTTGGCATCAACGCTTCGGACATTCGTCTGAAGAAGTTATCCGTCAACTACCCAAGCACACCAAGGGTGTGGATTCTATCGGTGACAAGGACAAGTCTCCTTGTGCAGGTTGTCAATGGGGCAAGTCTCATCGTGCTCCTTTTCCCGCGTCGGACAAGAGAGCTTCAAAACCTCTTGAAATTGTTCATACCGACGAAGATGGTCCTATGCGTACCACCGCTATTGGTGGATGGCGCTACTTCATCAGCTTTCTCGACGACTACTCCGGTCTTGGCCGCGCCTATTTCCTCAAACATAAGAATGATTCGACCCAAGCATTCGATGATTTCAAGGCATGGGCTGAGAACCAAACTGACGAGAAAATCAAAGCTGTACGCTCGGATCGAGGGGGAGAATATACCTCTGCAGAATTTACCGAACATTTGCGCAAATTTGGCATTGAACATCAGAAGACGATGCCATACTCTCCTCAACAGAATGGGAGAGCTGAGCGCTGGAATCGGACCATTGTCGAGAAGGCTATGTCTATGCTTCATCATGCTGGACTAAGCCATGGTTTCTGGCAATTGGCTGTTGACGCTGCGGTTCACATTTATAATCGGCAACCAATGCGACGCCTTAACTGGCAATGCCCCATTACCCTCTGGGATAGCACAGTCCCGGACATTTCGTATTTTAGGGTATTTGGGTGCAAGGCATATGTGCATGTGCAGAAGGAACAAAGAGCTGGGAAGCTCGACAAGAAGGCTGTCGAGATGATCTTTGTTGGCTATGAGTTAGGTTCCAAAGGGTATCGTTTCTGGAACCCGGCCACTCGAAGTATTGTTGTGTCTCGTGATGTGACCTTCGATGAAGAGACATTTCCTGCACGTAAAAATTTAGGCAATAATCCAAAATCCCTGGATAAGCCGTTTGATGAACCTCCTGAGGATGCGAACTCGGAGGATTCTGATTCTGAGGATTTACCTATTCCCGTTCCTATCCCAGAACATGAACCTGAACCTGAAGACCATCCAGAGCCAGTGGGAGACATTCCACAACCGCAACCTGATCCTGTACCTCCTCCGCAACCTCAGTACGAACGTCCACGTCGTCAAGGTGCTGGACAAAATCCTAAGAGGAACAAGGACAATGCCTATGGTGACGAGCCACCTGCGAATATTGATCGTCGTACCGATGCTCAAGGCCGTCAACAATCTGAGGCTGAAACTCTCATGTTTGTGCGGATGCTAGCAGAAGCAAACCATGGCGTTCCCCAGAGTCACAGGGAAGCTATGGAGTCTCAAGACAAGGCTAAATGGCATGCATCTGAAGGTTCTGAATACAAGTCACTTATGGACAACAAGACTTGGGTTCTAGTTCCACGGCCTAAAAACCGAAAGGTTATCAAGTGCCGGTGGGTTTATGCGATTAAACACGATGGTCGCTACAAAGCGCGTGTTGTTGCAAAGGGATTTACCCAAGTGTGGGGTCAAGACTATACCGAGACTTTTTCTCCTGTTGCACGGTTTGAATCCGTACGCTATCTATTGGCGCATGCAGCACTTGAAGATTGGGAGATTGAGTCTATGGATGTCAAGACGGCATTCCTTAACGGTGACCTTGACGAGGAAATCTACATGGAACAGCCCGAAGGATGGGCTGTACCTGGGAAGGAGAACTGGGTCTGTCTGCTCAAGAAGGCCATTTATGGCTTGAAGCAAGCGTCTCGTCAATGGAATGCTAAGATCCACAAGTCTCTCCTCGACTTAGGGTTTAAACGGACGTATTCGGATGCTGGAATTTATGTCTTCTCTCGTGAATCTGAAGGACACACCTGCTTAATCATTTTGTATGTCGACGACTTGCTCCTCATGGGCGACTCGAAATTGTTCATCGACAACATCAAGCAGAGACTGTCTTTGGAATACCAGATGACTGATCTGGGAGCTGTCCAGCGTTTCCTTGGTCTACACATTCGTCGAGAACGTCTTGCACGTCGTATCTTCGTTGACCAGGAAGACTATATTCAGTCTGTTTTGGAGAGGTTCCAAATGTCCAACTGCAAGTCTGCAAGGACACCTCTTCCCGCTGGAGCAGTATTAGAGAAGAACACCGACACTGCATCTGAAATTTTCCGAACCCGTTACCAGAGCATCATTGGCAGCATCATGTATGCTATGCTTGGTACTCGCCCAGACATCTCGTTCGCGGTCACGCGTCTGGCGAAGTTTTCTTCAAATCCGTCTAAAGAGCATATGAAGTTTGCGTACTATGTCCTGAGATATCTTCAAGGGACAAAGGAACTTGCACTTTGCTACGATGGAGGCTCAAACTCTGGTCTGATCGCCTACTCAGACTCAGACTGGGCTGAAGACCGTGATGATAGGCACTCTACATCTGGCTTTGTTTTCCTCATGGCCAATTGTGTCGTTTCTTGGGTGTCAAGACGCCAACCAACGGTATCTTTGTCTTCAACCGAAGCAGAGTATAAGGCCAGCTCCGACTGCTGTCGTCAGATGGCTTGGCTGCGTCATTTTGGAGAAGAACTGGGAGACAACATGTCTCATCCAACTCCACTTTGTCTTGACAACCAAGGCAACATTTTTCTTGCAGTGAACCCTGCTGTGGATCGCCGCACCAAGCACATAGAAATCCGGTATCACTACATTCGAGAGTTCTACGAACGTGGGGAGATGGACATCTATTTTGTCGCAAGTGAAGACCAACTTGCTGATGCCTTGACCAAGAATGTTCCCTTCAGCGGAATCGAGAAATTCAGGTCTTCGGTTGGCATGATGAGATACTCGACATCTTGAACAAGTGGGAGTGTTGAACTTCCGAGTTTTCAGTGTTCTTATCTTATCAGTTATGTACGGATATGGACTTATGTTCTGCGATGTCAGATTACATACATTCTTTGATGGACTTTGCCTAGATTACGTCATGTGACTTTAGTCCGGATCATTCCATGATATTCCACGACATTCCTTGATGTTCCATGACGTTCCATATCATTCCTTGATGTCCCATCACGTCCTATATCACTCTTTGATGTTCCATCATGTCTCATATTATTCCTGATGTTCCATCACGTTTCATGTATCTCTCCACATCAAACTCCGAGTTTTGGCTTACTCATGCTGCTTACCAGCTTACTCATATCCCCAAAACCTCGGACTTAGTGCTTACTGATGAACCACTGATACAGCATGTGACCTGTATCAAATGTGTATATATACTGGGCTGGTTTGCCCTGTAATGATAACGATCCTTCGTCCTCTCCTCTGCCTGCCAGCATAGGATCTTCCCTTTGGGACTGGTCTGTTCACTCACTCTTTAGTCCTTCACTGCCACTGGGCTTACTAAGCCTAAAACCTCTTTCTTCAACAACAGGGATCAAGATGCATAAACCCTGCGCGTCCGGAGGAAGCCATCCCCACGCACATAAGAATCGCGATGGACGGCGAAGCCGTGCGGATACTGGGGGCATGGATTGGGAATAAGGTCGACAATGTAGCGGTATGGGCCCCTACACTGCTTAAGGTTGACCGTTTCCTCGAGCGATGGGGTAAGTGCCACCCCTCGCTCACTGGCAAGCGCCACATAGTACAAATGGGCCCCAGTGGCATGACGCAGTATCTAACGGCTGTACAAGGGATGCCGAAGCAGGTAGAAGACGCCCTAACGGCAACGATCCGGTCATTCATATGGGATGGAGCAAAAACAGCCCCGGTGGCAATGGCCACTCTGACGCGGCCACTCGCGGAGGGAGGCCTAGGCCTAGTAGACATTGCAGCGAGAAACGAGGCAATAGAGCTGATGTGGATTAAACGGTACCTAACACTCACGGATGACAGACCACGATGGGCCTTTGCAGTTGACGTTCTGTTTGGACAAGCCGTGTCCAAGGATGCAGGAGCTATCCGGAAGAGCGCGCAGCTCAACACCTTCCTGCAAACCTGGTCGCCCGCGGTCCACAGCAAGTCACCGCTGCCGAAGTACCTCAAAAAGATGTTAACAACTGCAAAGAAACATAACGTGAGTTTCGCAGCCATTAAACTGAGTGCAAGCTTGAAAGAGGAACTACCGGTGTGGTATCATCTTGGCGCGACGAAGAAACTTCGCCAACTGAACAATACCAAAGTCAGTGATTGCCTACGCGATAACCACGACGTCCGCCTGGTAGCGGACCTCATGCCTCTCGCAAAACGGGAATGCTACAGCATTGCAAGAGCAGTGTCAAATGACTTCGTACCAACTGACTGCGCATGCCCGAATTGCGAGACCGACTCCGGCCGCGGATGCAAACACCCGATGAACTGCTGCAAGGCCGCGGCATACTTGCTAGCCCAAGTGCACCCTAAATGGCACCCGGACATAGAATCCCCGAAGGATGGATTGACCTTGACCCGGCGTAGAAAAGACAAGAACGAACAGGCCCTGGAAGAAGCGGAAGGCGACGTCGTCTTCGACCCATCCCTGACGAGCCGGGGTCATATTGCGGAAGCCTTCCGGGTTTTCGTGGACCCCAGAGTCCACGATGAACCCCCGGCAATCCGTGCCAAACGCGGCCGCATCGTGGAAGATGAGGCGGTCACGGCATACATCGTTGAATCGGTGGCTCAGGTCCACCTCCCCCGAGGCACCGACCCAATGCCACTTGACCACGGTTTCGTCTTCTACCCGGACAGCGGGCGGGGCGAGCTAGTATGGCCGGGCCACAATGCCCAAACTATGAGCCATCCTATGGGCGCGGCAGTGGCGGCCCTAAAGATCGTGAGCGATACACCACGAGACGCCCCCCTCCGAATCATCCTAAGCCGACAAACGCTGGCAAAAGACCTAACGAGACGCCTCCCGCGATGGGAGGACAGAGGGTGGATAGGGATAGCAGGCAGCCAGATCCTGAGAGCCTTGGTGAACAAGCTGCGGCAGCGGTGCGCCCCGACCGTCTTCGGCAAGGCATCCAATAGTCGAGAATACACAATACGCAACGACGCCAACGACATGGCTAAAGAGCACTTCCTCGCTCAAAAGGTAGTACCGGTGAGCCTCAGTATTGATAGGGCCTTCGATCTGTCAGGCGCGAAACTATCCGCGTTAACGCAAGCAATAGCGTACCGAGGTGTCCGCGTCAGGCTGCAGCTACAGGACCGCCCGCGCACGGCTGCGCAGACCCAGCGAACAGTTGAAAACACAAAGAGGCTGGGGATGAGAGCGGCCACACCAGCAGAGCTCTGGTCGAGTATACGACACAAGGACTTTCACAGGAAAATCGTTGACTTCCTGTGGAAAGGCATGCACGAGGCCCATAAAATCGGGCCCTTCTGGTCCCACATACAGGGCTATGAGTCCCGAGCGGACTGCCCGACGTGCGGCTGCAGAGAGACACTGCGGCATATATTGACAGAATGCCGCGCTCCCGAACAGGAATTGATCTGGCTACTCACCCGGAACACCTGGCGGCGAAGGTCCGAGACTTGGAGTAAGCCGTCGTTGGAAGACATCCTGGCAGTGGGCCTAGGACGCTACCCGCGTAAGGCATCCGAGAAACCGAGGGAATCCTTAGCACGACTATGGAGGATACTTGTGTCTGAAGCTGCGTACCTCATCTGGAAACTACGCTGTGAGCGAGTGATCGGACACGAGGATGACCCCGACTGGCATCACTCGCCTACCGCTACAATACGGCGATGGTACGCCTCCTTGAATAGGAGACTACAGCTCGACCTGGTGGCGACCAGGAAGAGTTTCGGCGCGCTAGCTATTTCACGGAGACTTGTCTGGTCCACATGGACGGCAACGATCGGTGACGAGCTTGGCCTACCGGAGGATTGGACTTTGGTCCCGCGGGTTTTAGTGGGTATTGACCCGGAAGTTTGTAGGATCGATGGCGATCCCGGGTAACTGAGCCCCACACTGGCCGTAAGAGCCGTGCGTAAATAAGCATTTTTCCCTGGTAAGCATTAGCGGGCTCTGCCCGCTCGCTGGCTGGACCGAAGGGGCCGACCTATTGTCGTCTGCCTAGGTCCATATAAAGCCATCCAAAAAAAAAAAAAAAAAAAAAAAAAATGACAGGTATGTTCCCAGAAGCTCACTCATTCTTCGAGGTGTCCCAAACCACACACCGACAGACTAGATGGGTTCAGGTGTGGAGATAGTGCAGCAGCGATGCGGAGGTAAGCGGTCCTGCCATGGGCATTCCATTCTGGAAGATCGCGACTGAGACCACAGATAGCGTGAAGAACCATAGTACTTACGAGCATCGGATGAGATACATCAATGGAATACAGACCAGAGGACTCAGTCAGCGGCCGAGCTCGAGTTATACATACATGGGAAGCCGTAGCTGCCTCGCTTGCTTTGCTTCCTAAGGCGAATGAGATTCCGGAAGATAGCTCCACACAAAGAGCACAACAGCACAGTGTCAGCACTGGACAAATCGCAAAGTCAAGTGGTTTATGATCTGCCAGCGAATGAAGGAAGTTGGGTCGTACAGTACATGGGCCTGGACAACGACGTTCACAGAAAGGTGTCGACGCGCGCTCGAGCGCCCGACCCGTCGTCGAGCAGCGCAGGCGTGACACGCCACTATACACCTGCTACGTGACCGCGTCTGCCTCTGACCATACCCATAATTACTGTCCACCATGGCCACCTACGACTCCCTCCACCGCCAATGCCGCACGCTCGAGTCGCTCTTCGACACGAAGCTCACAACGTACTCGCGCCTCGCGAGCACGATCTCGCGCAACCAGGACGACCTCGAGGCGGGCGGGTCCGCGGAGCGGTGGCGGGACTTGGAGGCGGAGGTCGACGAGCTGCTGGAGAAGGTGCGTCCGTATGTCGGGCATCACAGGGATCATGCTGAACGCGGTGCAGTTGGAGGAGATCAACGACCAGCTGTCGAGGCTCGCGGAGGACACGGAGAACCCGCCGTCGCAGTCGATGCTCCGTGCCATTCAGAGGCATCGGGAGGTGTACCAGGACTATTCGAGAGAGCTGCGGAGGACGAAGGTGCGTGAGTGCATTGTAGGGCTGTTGTCCCTGACTCTGGGAGGACGCTTTCCGGGGATGCTATGAGCATGCAGTCGCCGCCATGCTGCTGCGCAAGGAGTTATGGAGGACCCAAGGCACGTACTCCGGAGTACTCTCTCCCCGGATACACTGCCAATCATGCAACGATGAACACCCATGCTTGTCGCGTAAGTGCAGGCCGTGCTCGCTACTTGCGCAGGGTATCGCCAAAGTCGACGGGCGCAGCTCGCCGGTTCTCACTGTTCCTCGTCCAGGGTCGGGACAAGGCCAACCCAGTACACATGTCGGCCCACACGCTAACGCCTCCCCACCACAGACGAACGTACAAACAGCTCTAGACCAAGCGAATCTCCTCAGCGGCGTCCGGAATGACATCGAGTGAGCCTCCCCTCTTTGCCTATGTGCAAGGGCACTGACCAACAACCGCTGCGCAGCGCGTACAAGTCGTCAGCAGCAGACTCGCTTCTCGCCGAGCGCGGGCACATCGACAGCTCGCACCGCATGACGGACGACATCCTCGCGTGAGTCCACGAAGATCCCTCCGGCTCCTCTACGCTCACTCAAGGATACGACCACATAGCCAAGCGTACGAGACACGCTCCGAGTTCGCCCGCCAGAGACTGACCATATCCGGGATCAACACGCGCATGCAGAGCGTACTCAGTGCGTCCCATCATCCCTAACATCTCATCCGAGGACGCAGTGGTTGACCGTCGTGTGCGCATAGGTACGATTCCCGGAATCAACGGCGTGATTGGCATGATCAAGTCGCGCCGGAGACGAGACTCGATCATCGTCGGCTGCGTGATTGGGGTTTGCGTCGTGCTGCTGCTCATGTATGTCTTCTAGCGGAGGTCTCTGGACTATCTGTTGCTATTGCTACCCGGCGTCGCGTTGTTTGACTACGGACGGCTCCTCCGCGCACAGAGCTTTACTATGCGGAAGGCTCTATTTATTGGTCGCCAGATGAGCAAAACTGCGATTCTGCGTGACATTGTTGGTTTGCTTGTACTGTACTTGACCCGCGACGGACGTGTAATGTGTCATTGGTGTCATAGGCCTCTTACTCGCGACAAAGTTGAGTAAGTATGTTGCAGGCTAGTTTGAGGCCTTGCTCTACGGATGGGCGACGTTGCTTGGTATGTGATACTTACATCTACTACACGTCCGCGCTACTAGCCTCCTCGTCCGACTCCGATTCATCTAACAACAGCCGCCTCCTATCCCTCCTCTTCCTCGTCCGCGGCTTATGCCCGCCCTCCACAAACCGCCGCCAATTCTCCTCCAGTTTTTGCACTACACCGTCCTCGCCGTCGAGGTCCTCGGCGCTCCGCTCGACGGGCCACCCGCGCGCGTCCGCGATGCGGCAGACCATGTCCCAGACGTACGGCGCGCTGTAGGCGATGTCGTGGAAGTCGGACTCGACGAGGAGCCGGTCGGGCGAGCACGCGCGGATGAGGGCGGCGTGTGCGGGGGAGCGGGCGTTGATCGCGGTGGAGAGGGAGAGGAAGACGTTGCAGTGTGCTTTCTGCACACCCACCCGCTCAGCTCATAAGCGGTGATAAGCGGCTCGCGCACACGCACCTCAAGAGCGATCCACGTCTGCGCGCTCAACCCACAGCTATGCATATCGACGCTGATCGCGTCCCACGCGCGCCCATACCGCGCCCTCATCCGCGCGAGCAGCTCGAGCGTCGCCTGCTGCGCCTTCACGCTGTGCGTGCTCACGTTCCGCCGGAGCTCGACCGCGAGGGCGAGCTGCGCCTCGAGGACCGCCGCCTGGTGCGCGAGCGGGATCGTAAACGGGGAGAGCTCCCGCGCGCCGTCTGGTTCGGCTGAGGCGGAGGCGTACGGGGGGTCCGCGGGTGGGGTGAAGGGCACGCGGCAGACGCGGTCGAGCCCGACCTCGCCGAGCATGGCGGTGGGGAAGGACGCGAGGGAGGCGTGGAGGGAGGGGAGGACTTGAGAGAGGGGTGTGGGTGGGGGGAGCGAGGGGAGCAGCCGCGCGAATGCCGCTTCGTGCTCGGGCTTGGGGCTGTCATCGGGCAGGAAGAGTGCGCGGTAGTGAGACTCTTTGGAAGGGTTGTCGGTGAGCGAGATCCAGTGCGTGAACCAGGGGTGGTAGCCTGCGAGGACGGTGGTAGGGACGTGCGGTTATAGAGGATTGGAGCGGATCGGTTTACATACCGAAGCATGGTGTTACTTTGTCTGGATATCGACGTGCGAGGTCAGCGACTAGTTCTTGGTCTGTCCCTCGAGTCGCCATCGCACATATGTGATGTGGTAATGTCGAGAAAAGCTCATCGTCTATGGGGGAGTCGGTCGGGTGACAGTGTACGTCGACGACATGCGCTAGGACAGACGGGGAAGGCAGGGAGGGAAGGTCAGAGAAGTCGGGCATAGCAAGCAAAGAGAGCGTAGTGTTTTGAGGTGACCTGGGAGTTGCTGGTGAGATGAGTCGGGCACTGGCAAGCGATGGTGCGGAGTGTGGAGGCGATGGTTCAGTCCGGAGAGGGCGTCACTCACCTGGAGACCTGTCCGAAGTGAACAACCGCAGACAGGTCTCCACGCCAGCGACACGACATACGACGAGGATATCGTGACCCAGCCCACAGATGTTTGTTTTGGTGCCTCAGAGGACCGGGGACCATAAGCGAGATGGCGGGCGAGTAGACTCGCAAGCCAGTCCTTAGAGGCGCTTGTCCCCTTTTGTGCACTCCTCGTTTTGGTAATCGCTCATGTCCAAGAAAGGAGACGGAGTGCGATTGAATCTCGCCAGAGCGAGCTGGGAACGAGCCTAAGTATGCACTTACGGTCACGCACGGGCGCTTCCGACTTTGAGCAGGCTGCTGGGACCTGCCGGGTGACTCGAAGACGCAGAAAAGTGGACTAGCATGCTCGCTCGCCTCCGCCTCTTCCACCCGCCACCCCGTCTTCCTCCTCCCCGCCTCCCCACATTCACCATGGCTACCCACACGAAGGCCGACCTGTCGCCGCCCCTCCTCCGTGGCATGAAGGAGCTCGACCGCGCCGCGTTCCAGAAGACCATCCCCATCGTCGCCGCCAGGTTCCCCGCCCCAATGAGCGAGGCCGTCAGGAGTTCACCAGCTATCCGCAAGTGCGTGTGCATATTCGCTCTGCTTGGCCCTCTGGGCTGATCCGTCTGCGCCAGAGCTTCTATCTATGTCCGCTCTCCCCTCGAACGAGTGGGCGACGACCGCTTGATATTGCTCGATGCTCCGAATGAAGGCTCGTGTAGACGCTATCCTCCGTGCGTGCCTGCGGGGCGTTGATGTTTTGCAAACCAGATGCGCTGCCCCAGGAGACCAAGGACTATTGCAAGGAGCACTCCATCTCCATTGAACCTTACGGCCTCCACCTGGACTATGATCACTGGAACGTAGGTATGTTCGTGCACAAAATTCTTAGGTTCAGTTCACATGACCGCTTGACATTGCAGAGGAGATCTTGCACTCCATAATGCCCGAGGACCTGGAGAGCCCGTCGAGTTTCACATGTGTCGGGCATATGGGTGCGTGCACAGGTTCCCTCATCGAGCCGTGGCTAACTACGTGTAGCGCATCTCAACCTGCGCGACGAATTTCTGCCATGGAAGCACATTATCGGACAAGTCATTCTAGATGTATGTGCTCAAGCCTTCACTCAAGGAGTCTTGCTGAAATACTGCTACAGAAAAACCACAGGATCCGGACTGTCGTGAACAAGACGGACACAATCAGCCAGAATATCTATCGTGTCTTCCCCATGGAAATACTGGCAGGAGAGCCGACCACTATGGTGACACATGTACGTTGTCGCAGGCATGACAAGTCACCAGGAAGGATTGACATCGGTCGCGTTAGAAAGAAAGTGGCTGTAGTTTCATCTTCGACCTCGCCGAAGTTTACTGGAATTCTCGATTGTCTCATGAGCATGAACGCATATTAAACCAATTCAAGCCTGAAGACGTGGTAGCGGATATCTTTGCAGGTGTCGGCCCTTTCGCCCTGCCCGCCGCGAAGAAGGGGTGTGCTGTTTTGGCGAACGATCTGAACCCGAACAGCTATAAATCCTTGCGTCTTAACATCGAGAATAACAGGGTGCGCCTCGATAACCAGGTTTGGCACAGTTCGCGTGACTGATTTGTCTCTTCGTCCAGGTGTCAGAACTTGTAAGACCATCGTGTATGGACGGCCGCGATTTTATTCGGGATGTCTTCAACCGTTGTTACGATGAGCCCATGCCGCCCGTTCCCCCGCCGAAACTCAGCAGGGTCGAAAAGCGGGAGGCTCGCAAGAAGAGAGCGGAAAGGGATCTTCCGCCGGCCCCGGACGCGCGACGAGAGGCAGCACGGAGGACACGCATCACGCATGTCGTGATGAACCTGCCGGAGACGGCGATCGACTTCCTCAACGAGTTCAACGGCGTGCTGGGCCCTGTGAAGGCACAGGGGCGGGGATTGAGCGGGATATATGATAGCCCGGAGAACATGCCGATGATCCACTGCTATTGCTT
Source organism: Rhodofomes roseus (assembly GCF_022264815.1). NCBI lineage: Eukaryota > Fungi > Basidiomycota > Agaricomycetes > Polyporales > Fomitopsidaceae > Rhodofomes > Rhodofomes roseus. The sequence goes on along the minus strand of NW_025952965.1, from coordinate 875,163 downwards.
CACAAAGATATTGGACTATGAGGCCGCGACGGTCGAGATTCGGCAGGTGAGTGGGGTGATGCCCCCGCAGATCCGACTGTATACTGACGATCTGCGGCTGGCTTGCAGAGGGTGGAAGCTGCTTTGGGGGGAAAGCTGGAGGGGGACGTGGAGTCGGTCGCGGTGAGGAGGGTCGCGCCACACAAAGACATGTACTGTCTGAGCTTCAGACTGCCGTACAAGGTTGCGTACGGAGGCACATAGGCCGTGGGCCCTGTTGCAGCGGCGACGTACAATAGTATTCACACAGTTTAGAGTCTCTCTGAGCGCGTGAGGAGCTTCGCCCGCTGCGACCGGAGGGTGGCCGTGGGGAGGAACGGCGCTGCCATATGCGGCGAAGAGTGCGCGCGTCTGTGCTTAGTCACCGGCTCTAACCCCGCACATGAATCGGGAGAGGCAGCGGCCGCGGGCTGCAGCGCTGCCTGCCAGCACATCCCCCTCCTTATATCCCTCCGGCCACCTGCCGCCCCGCGTCCTCCTTCCCTCGATAGACTACCCTACGCGCACACTACCCTAGTCCCTAGACCCCCTAGAGACGCGTCCGTGCACCCGTGTCCCGGTCTGCACGCCTATACCCCGGCCATACGCTACCTACCCAATACTGACTGACGCCTGCCCCGCACCGGCTCCGCTTACTACCCTTGCCACCATCTGCTATACTGACCGCACCGATCCGTGCCCGCCAGTATGTTCCCCCTGGATCTTCCGCGCGTGTTTCCGCGCGTGCACTGCGATGCGGACGAGACCGCGTCTGCCACGAGCACGACGGCGAAGGCGGTCACTATCAGCGCACTCAACAGCGTGAAGAACGTCATGAGCGTCCCCGAGACGGAGCTGAAGCGGTGGAGGAGGGTGTTTGACTCGCACGCGACGGCGGTGGCGGACGGGCAGAAGTGCGTGTGCAGTGGTCACTCTGTGTCTGTCGTTCTGACGAGTCCAATGATAATTTCGTTGCTGCGGAATGTATTCAGGTATCTGACCAAGGATCAGTTCGTGAACGCGATCGCGCCTGCGGGCGACCTGTCCAAGATAAGACGCGCACAGTTCGCGATCCTCTTCCGTGTGGCGGACACGAGCAAACGAGGAGTCGTCTCGTGGGAGGACTTTGTCGTGTTCGAGACGCTGCTCAAGAGGTCCGATGCAGACTATTGGATCGCATTCCAATATTTCGACGTGTGAGTCGTTGTCTGGATAGTCATACGACACCTTGGATGTTGAGACAAGGCAGTGATGACTCCGGGACCATCACCTACGATGAGTTCAAGAACGTCTTCAAGGAAAACGTGGGCCCAGACGCAATACCCTTTGACTTCGAATGGTATGCGATCTTAGCCGCGCCGAAATATTTTCACTGATTTTGATCCCAGTGACTGGGTTAAACTCTATCTTGGAACAAAAAACGGGCAGCATGTCCTTGGATGTATGTATCCGTGGTTATGGCATGATACATTCATTTGACGCGACCGCATCACCAACAGACAATGAGTTCACACAGCTCATGAAGGGTCTGCAAGGCGAGCGTCTGCGACAAGCGTTCAAGTACATCGACAAGGACCAGGATGGTTTCATCAGACCAGATGAGTTCAAGCGCATCATTTTGGTGCGTCGATCGCGCTGGGTCCAGTTTCTACAGGCAAGGAACTCAACGTAATGTTCAGGAAATTGCTGGACACAAACTCTCCGAGGCTGTCGCAGAGAGGTTGCCGTCGTTGACGACGGTGAACCACCCCAGCGGACGGATATCCTACTCAGAAGTCGTTGCGTTCCACAACATCGTTAGAGGTGGGCAGAATTTCCGCTTTGCATACAAACCCATGAGGAACGCAAACCCTTTCTGATAGATAGCGACATCCTTGAGCGGTGCGTTAGATCTCACTGTCATTCTTCTCGTCGCTTACGGGCTATGGATGTACTGCAGAGTGATTCGCGAAGCGATCGCAAAGTCCAAGGATGGGCGTATCGACCAGAGCGACTTCTTGAACTACTGCGAGACGAGCACACGCTACTCGCTTTTCACGCCCATGGAAGCGTCAATCATCTTCCACTTCGCAGGCCGGGGTAATTCGAGCCAGCGCCTGTCGCTCTACGACTTCGGGCAGCTGCTGGACCCGCGCTGGAGGGCGCCCCTGGATGTGTCGGAGAACCCGGCCACCACTACGAAGTCGGTCCTGCATCAGATCGCGCACTCCGCATACAATTTTGTCTTGGGAGGTGCGTGCTTTATCGATTCGGGAGACGGCAGCTATTGAATTTCGTATCAGGCATTGCCGGTGCATTGGGTGCTACCATCGTGTACCCAATTGATCTTGGTAAGTTGCTCGGCTGTTCTCAGTCATCGGCCTGCAGTACTGATGATTGCGTGGTTTGACAGTCAAGGTATGATTGATGCTATACGTCGTGAAAGGGTGTGAGAACTGACGTTGCACATGTTCACTGCTACCTGTAGACACGGTGAGCATCATTGGACCGCGTGATCGTGCTGTGGCTGAATTCTCACTGCAGGATGCAAAATCAGCGAAGTACTGTTGTCGGACAACTGCTTTACAAGAACAGCTTCGATTGCGTGAAGAAGGTCCTCCGGAACGAGGGCTTCGTAGGCTTCTACCGCGGCCTCGGCCCTCAGCTCATCGTCAGTAAACATTCCGTTCCGAGGCCGTTTGCGCGTGCGATGTTGACGCATCATCATGGCTTGACAGGGTGTCGCGCCTGAGAAGGCCATCAAACTCACGGTCAATGACTTCGTCCGTTCGCGTGCTATGGACCCAGAGACGGGTCGGATCAAGCTAATGTGGGAGCTCATCGCTGGCGGTACTGCAGGTGGTTGCCAAGTCGTACGTGTTCCGGGGTGTCTTGTCCGCTGTTGTAGCAGTTCTCATCTGTCGTTGACCGTCAGATCTTCACAAATCCATTGGAGATTGTGTGAGTAGGTTGCGAGAGCCGTGATGAAAGTGGGCGGAACTGATGCATTCCTGTGATTTTCCAGGAAGATCCGGCTACAGATGCAGGGAGAAGCCGCGAAGCTCGAAGGTGCCGCGCCAAAGGGTGCCGTGCACATCATTCGCCAGCTCGGGCTCGTCGGGCTGTACAAAGGTGCAAGCGCCTGCCTGCTCCGCGACATCCCGTTCTCCTCGATCTACTTTCCTGCATACGCGCACCTGAAGAAGGACGTGTTCCAGGAGGGCTACAACGGCAAGCAGCTGTCGTTCCTTGAGACGCTGGCGTCGGCCGCGATTGCGTGCGTATTTTTGGCTGGTGGCAGAGATGTCCTTTTCCCGAGGGCTGTGCCTGCCAGTATCGTGGTTAGTGCGGCAGTGTTGATAAGGGCGATCTTGTAGGGGCATGCCTGCGGCATACTTCACGACACCTGCAGGTGAGGTGCAGCCGAGCTGGTGGCCATGGGAAGACACTTATGACTGGATCTGACAGATGTGGTGAAGACAAGATTGCAGGTCGAGACGCGCACAGGCCAGACACATTACAAGGGCATGGGAGACGCGTTCGCCAAAATCTGTGAGTACGATCGCCAGGCGAAGACGGACATTGTCAATTAATGCCTCGCGCAGACCAGGAGGAAGGCTTCAAGGCGTTCTTCAAAGGTGGGCCTGCCCGAGTCATCCGAAGCAGTCCCCAGTTCGGGTTCACGCTCGTTGCGTACGAATACCTTCACAAGGTGAGATTGGCGTTCTCATAGAGACAGAGCGGAGGCTGATCGTCGGTGATTGGTCGGTGCAGTTCTTCCCGGTGAGTGAGGCGCCGCTATCCGGATTGGCCAGCGGACTGATTGGTCCGGCAGTACCCGTACAATGGCAACGGAGACGCGAAGGACGTGGAGACGGCTCTCACCACCAGCAGCCCCGAGGACCTGTCGAAGATTCGTGCGCGGAATGCGCTCAAGATCCTGCTGGACGTACACGGGGAGTTCGGGCGACGGACGGCATGACGATGCTGAGGATGCTTGATGGCCAAGTGGGCGGGCGGTGGCTGGTTCGCTTGGGGGGTCGTAGATGTAATAGTCGCGGAGCGGTGATTGGATGGCAATGGGATAAGTTATCACGGACGCCCGCTAAATAGGCGGCAGCGCAGGCGTGATGTGGCGGCCAATGGGAGCCGGCGGAGATCTCTGTGCCAAGTGCAAGGCCCGAGAATTGTCTCCTTGTCAACACGATCGAATCACTGATCATGTTCCTCGACGTGCATGTCAGGCGCGTGGGCGATGAGCCATATAGGCCGTCGCGTCCGCCTAGGCTTCGCACCCTCCTCCTTCCGTCTTCCGTTTTCGGTTTCTACTCCCTCTTTTTTTCTTTTAGCGGTGAGCCCCACGTTGTGTTTACTGTTTGCGAAGGCAGACATGCTCACTCGTGCTCGATTCCGCGTTTACAGAGTGCCCTGCGTTAACCGCAGAGCTTACCGCACCCCTTCGCCGCTGCTAGTCAGGCTCCAGCGTAGACCGCTACCGTCGTTCTTTCAAAGCCAACCCGTCGCCCTGGTCGTCGCAGTAACCAGCTATTCGTTCCACTAACTCGCCTCTTCGACACTTTCGAAATGCATTCGACTTCGCTCCTTCTCGGCCTGTCTCTCGCGACAGCGGCCGTCGCCCAGATTCAAGTGAACGGCGCAGGCAGCATCGCCGCAAGCTTGGTGACCGCGTCGGCGACGCCAGCTCCCGCCGCAGGCAGCAGCTCCGCGCCGGCTGTGTCCACCGCTGCTAGTCCAGCGTATTCTGCACCCGCTTCGCAGATCACCTCTGCGGCAACATACGATTCGTCTGCGTCCACAGACATCTACTCGATGATGCCGTACTCTTCTTTCATGGCTGGTGGCTACATGAGCTTGTCCTGTGGATACGGATATTCGAAGGCCAGCGACGGGTCCTGTCAACCGGAATCTTGGGTGCGTAGCGCACAAATGAGATTCCTGACTGAAGTTGAACGGTGAACGGTCTGCATAGTGGTCGACGCAGGGATGCTACGAGACAATTATTATCAACAACAGGTGAGTGCAGGTCGACGCTTTCGATCCTGATCAAACAGCTGATAGTCCTATAGTGGAGGAGGGGGCGGCTATGGCTACGGCGGAAGTAACAACAACTGTGGTTATGCTTCGGCCGCCACGGTTACCTCAACCGCATATGCCACCGTCACCGAGACAGCGCTCTCAACCATGACAGAGGTCGGTTCATCCCGCCAATTCGCTTACCTGCAGATACTGACGGATTTGCAGATACAGACACAGACTATGACCGAGACACAGACTCAGTCGATGACAGTCACCCAGTACCAGACTGTCACGCAAGTGATGACGGACGTCGAGTCGGTCACGCAGACACAGACCGACTTCATCACACAGACGTCGACGGAGCTCGTGCCGACAACACAGGTCTATGTATCGACCCAGGTCATCGACGAGACGCAGACGCTCGAGCAGACGTTGACCGCAACCATGACGCAGACGCAGGTCAACGTCTACACGCAGACTGCCACCGCGACACAGACTCAGACCGCGACTGCGACGAAGATCCAGGAGGAGACGACGACGGACTTCGCGACCCAGACGGTGCTCAGCACGGTCGTGCAGCCGACGACGTACGTCAGCGTATACGTCAGCACGCAAGTCATCAACAATGTAAATCCCTACGATTTGATTTTCTCGCCGTGATTTGACTGACGTCTGTTGCAGACACTGACGCAAGAGGTCACTCAGACTGCTACTCAGACCCAGGACATCACCTACGTCCAGACGCAGACCGCCACGGCCACTAAGACTGATGTTGAGATTCAGAGCGTGACCGTTACCTCGGTCAGCGTCTCCGTGCAGCCGACAACCTACGTTCAGACCATGGTCAGCACTCAGATCGTGGATGAGGTTCGTGGCACCCATTCCCCACTCGTGGGCACACTCGGTTCGCTAACATCGCGCGTGAAATAGACGCAGACCGTCGAGAACACCTTACTCTCGACCGTTGTGGAGAACAAGACGTACTTCCAGACCCAGACTCTTCTCTCCACTGCGACGCAGACTGCAACTCAGACACAGACGGACACCGCGACCGCGACTCAGACTGAGCTCGACACAGTCACGCAAACTCAGGAGATGACCGTCACCCAGCTCAGCACGGTCGTACAGCCGACGACGTACATTTCCTCGGTCGTCAGCATAGAGGTCGTCAACCAGGTGCGTCATGGACCCCGAATACGTCCAGACTTACCGTATTGACTGTATGCCACGATCAGACTCAGACAGTCGAGCATACCAACATCCAGACCATGACGGAGGATTTCACGTATGTGCAGACGCAGACGCTCCTCTCTACCGCGACTGCGACTGCGACCCAAACGGCGACGGCTACCGAGACGGACTTCGTGACCTACATGCAGACTGTGACGCAGGTCAGCACGATGGTGCAGCCGACGACATATGTCTCGACATCCATCAGTACGCAAGTCATCGACGAGGTGTGTATCTCCGTTGCAGCCATCAAACCTTCGCGGGCAAGCACTGATTGTGTATGACTTCGATTTCGTTACGTAGACGAACACGGTCGAGCAGACGATGATCCAGACTGTCACAGATAACATGACAGTCCTTCAGACCCAGACGCTCGTGTCGACTGCTACCGCCACTGCCACCGCTACTGTGACGGAGACGTCGACGCAGCTCGCGTCCTGCCTCCAATCCGTGCGTGCCACTATCCATTCCCTCGGCTGCATTATCCGCTGACTATATATGGGCACTACAGTGCCAGAGCGGTTACTCGATGACGAAGGGCAACGCCATGGGCTGGACGTACGCTACGAGCTCTGTTATGGCCACCGCGACTGCCGACGCAACGTCGGTTGCTGCGAGCAGCATGGCGATGGGGTACGGCGGGGCGAGCAATGCCGCAGCTAGCTCACCCGGTGGCTATGGCTACGCGGCTCCGAGCGCGGCGACCTCGTCGGCGATGGCTACTGAGGCCGCTGCTGCTGCCAGCTCAGCTGCATCTGGATATGGTGCGCCGGCCTCGTCATATGGGTCATCATCGAACGGGTCGTCGTACGGCAAGTCGAACTACGGCCGGGCATGGGCCTCAAAGTGGTCGAGGCGCGCTGCCACATCTCACTAAGCCCTCATTGCTCGTGCTTTGCCATGACCTGCCCTCATGCCCATGTCGTTATGATGTCTCCTCGTCTCTGCTGTCTCTCTGTGTGTAGATCGGACTGATGTGTGCGGACATGTGCGGACACTCGACGCTCGTCTCTATCTTACCGGTGCAATAGTTGTATCCCTGTCTCTGTCTCTGTCTTGTTCCCTTCCATGGACTCTCTTCCTTAGGGGAAATAGTAATAGCATACCTTCGCCTCCAGGTAGTTACCACCTACGGCTCTGGTTTTCGGACGCTTCATCATTTGGTAGCACTTCTTCCACTCTACCTGATACCTGACTTGGCGCGCTTGTACTTGGTACGTGGCAGGCCCGCTTGTTCGCTCTTGCTTTCCTCCGGGTACATATAGGAACTGCTGCTCGCGGCGCAAAGGATTGCTTCGAGTGATAATCCTCGGATGTGCACAACCGCCCGTAAGTGCTTTCCGACTAAGCTCGGAGGTGGTGCATGATAACTGGCCTGCCCGCGCGACGATACGGCCCGCACATAGACCGGACTTGTACGTACTGTCCAGGTACTACTTGGGTACTACTGGTCCGTAGCATTCGGCCTGGCCATGGGCAAGTTGTCTTCTGGCCGCGGGCGCAGTACTGTGCCGCATGTCGCCTCCTTTGCGTGATCTGCGTCGATATCTCGGGCGCAGTATGCCAGATTGCATCACTACCATGCAGGGTGAATCTCCACCTAAGAGAAGGTCCTTACTAGTTGGGAAGGCCCCCTGTCAATTTCTCACCTCGGTAGACGCGGGTCCGCGGTCAAGCTCCAGGCAGCCAGTAGCGGACCACACGAAGCGCCATTCAAGCGCGAGCTTTTCGCCGGAGGGCGGCATACTTCGGATTTGTATCGACCATATAAACCATCCGAGTCGAGGTCGGACACTCGCCAGCGCTTGAACTTGAACCATTCAGAGACGATCATGCCCATCCATGAAACGGAGGACCCGGCGCATCTGTCTGCGCTAGTGGGCGTTGACCATGCAGACTTTCTAGTCTTCTATTCATCTCGTGATGAGGTAGGAACGCTCTGGTGTCCGGTAAGAACTCATTCTGATACGAACTCGAGGCCGCTCATGCCTCTCTGAGCCGCACGCTGATAACATGCCCGCAGGACTGCCGTGAGGTTGATGGCCTCATCCGCAAGGTCTTCGGGCCGAGCGACAGCCCCTCAGCTCTCATCGTTTACGTTGGTCAACGAGCGGCGTACGTCCCTGTCGCGCAGTCTGTCACTCCGTGTTCCCCGGGCATTGACATGGCGCTTGCGGTCCCAGTTGGAAGGATCCGACGAACCCGTTCAGAGGAGAACCGTGGAAGGTCCAATCCGTTCCGACGATAATCAGAGCACGAGATGTGAGTGCTCCTTGGAGCCAATCTCGAGAATGCACCCCTTCTGATCAGCTCGCATTGTCTGACCAGGGCGCTCGGCTCGATGAGGAAATCGACACGCAGCTGGCCTCGTTCACTGAAGCATGATCCAATCGCGGGTGCACACCTCGGGCAGTGGGAATGTCCGGGCAATCCGGTGGGGGCATGACTTTGCCTCGTACCTCCGCCGAGTCTTGTAGGAGCGCCGTCTATGTCGCTGGAATTCAATCTTGAACCCGCGTCTAGTAGCGTGGAGTGTAGCTCATGAAACTTCTCAGCCAGATACAGTCCTTCATGAACCACCGCAATGTCCTCCATAGCGCCTGAAACCTCCGTGAAGGTAGTGGCATTTCGCCGAGAGTGGTTCATCAGCCAGCATTCGGTCCCGCGCTGCGCCCTCTATAGGAACTATGTCCTCGCCCATGGACGAGATTCAGGGCATTACGCCTTCCCGAAGGCGCTTAATGCGATTCGCTTGTATTGGTCAAATCGATCACCATCGCACACTGAGAAGAGTCTTTTCTATCTCCGGCCCACTCGTCAGCTAACTTAAACACTGCACGTAGGAAGATGCAGGGTCGAAGACCCTTCACACTCCCTCAGGTGCCGCACCTCCCTGATCATGTCTCCAGACGGTGACTTTCCCGGTCTTTACAGCAAGGATGGACCCGCCACGAATGCTGACACGTGCGACTGGAGAGAGGTAGCAGCCCACAAGAGAAGGGATAGACAGGCTCTTCTGGATCGACGACCGGAGTGGCGACTGAAGGAGCAGATACCCGAGTCGATGACAGATGTCTCGACCCTGGCAACGGCGCAACTCACTCCGCGGGAGTTCGAGATCGTGCATCTGGACGCTACGTCGCTTGTCGAACGCATCCGTCATCGTCGTTACACTTCGGCCGAGGTTCTCAAAGCTTTTTGCCACGTTGCTGCGATCGCACAGCGGCTTACGAACTGTCTGACGGAGATCATGTTCGAAGAAGGTCTGCAGAGGGCCACGGAACTTGATAGGTTTTTGGAAGAGAAGGGTCAGGTCGTCGGACCGTTACATGGCTTACCCGTGTCAATCAAGGATCACATACGTGTCAAGGGGCATGACACGGCGACAGGTTATATCGCATGGGCGTACAATAGAGTTGCTCATGAAGATGCGACAGTCGTTGATATACTGCGCAAAGCCGGCGCTGTGCTGTATGTGAAAACCGCCAATCCACAGACATTATTGGTTCGTCGTCGATGGTCATCAGTGACTCGCACAGACTGACGGCACCCCGCACAGTCCCTCGAAACCAATAACAATATTTATGGGCGCACGTGCAATCCGTTCAATCGATGTTCGTCCCCTCTACCGCTCCGCTCCAAGAGCTGATGTGAGGCTCATTCGCCGAATCGCAGCGCTCACTCCGGGCGGTAGTAGCGGAGGAGAGAGCTCCCTGATAGCTGTACGAGGAAGCCCGATGGGGATCGGTACAGATATTGGTGGCTCCATTGTAAGTCGTAGGCGTTTTCAGCGTAAAGTTAGACGTTCCCTGAGATCACATCCGCAGCGCGTACCAGCGGCGCATGCAGGACTTTACGGCCTCAAAGGATCAGTCGGCCGCATGCCCCATTCCGGGTTGGAAGGGTCGCATGACGGCATGGACGCGATTGTAGGGGCGCTCGGTCCCCTTGCAACCTCCGCGAGAGACCTGGCCTTGTTCTGTCGAGTCATGCTCCAGTACCAGCCCTGGACCGTAGAACCGCCTCTTCTGGAGATCCCGTGGAAGCAGACCGTAGCCGATGGTCAGGAACTTCCCGAGAAGCTCTCGATCGCCGTTCTGTGGGATGACGGCGTGGTCAAGCCTCATCCGCCCATTCTAGACGCTTTGAAGCGCACGAAGGACGCGTTGGTGGCTGCGGGCCATAATGTGATCTCCTGGGTGCCTGTGGATCACTGGGAGGCGTGGGATTTAATTGTGAGGAAGTCGTAGCCTAAAGTGCCTGTTTCTCAACGCTGACACACCTTGCATTGTCAGCTCAAGCTCTATTTCCTCGACGGAGGTGAAGAGTACCGAGACGCCATGGCCGGTGAGCCAATGGTCCCGCAGTCGGAGTGGATCCTACGCCAGGTGCCTAACGACGGCGGACCCTTCTCGGTGGCAGAGATTTTCAAACTGAACCGGGCGCGGGAGATGTTCCGGTCAAAGTTGATCGCACATTGGAATGGCACGGAGCGGAGGACCACGACAGGGAGGTCGATTGATGCCATCCTCAGTCCGGTTGCTCCGACGCTCGCCCCTCCGCACGACACGACGCGCTGGTGGGGATACACCTCTTACTGGAACTTGATGGACTTTCCGGCGGTGGTATTTCCAACGGGCAGATTCAGGGCACATAACTATACCCCGCTCGATGTCTCCGGAGAAGCCGTCAGTGGTACGCGTCCCCGCACACCGATGGAGGAGTACATCAAAAATCAGTGGGCGCCAGAAACGTACGATAACGCACCCGTGGCTCTGCAGCTCATCGGGAGGCGGTTGAACGAGGAGAAGCTGCTGGGCATGCTCTCCGTCGTCGAGCGGGAATTACATCGTTCGTATGGGTGAAGGACGGAATCAGTAGATATTGCATAATGCATGACGATATTGATGCACGATACCGCGGTGCCGACTTTAAATTCACTGTAAGAACTCGAATGCCACGACGACATACGGGGTTCCGTGAACTCATTCTCTCGTCCGCTGAACACTCGGTAATCACATGTACATGTCAAAGAACAACTCTCACTGACGGGCATCACCGCAATGAGATAACAACGCGTACAACGTGAAGCTTGGAGGCCGATGACGGCGTTTTCCATTCATGCCTGACTGCTGTCCTCGAGATGGAGTGGGTCTCATTCATCTCGCAACAGCAGCTTATGAATACGATGCGGGCATCTCGACATGCCGAAGCAGATGGATTGATCAATGCCGTACAAAAGGACCTAGGTAGAGTTGTGCGATAGGGAAGCCCACCTCGACGTGCGATCTCTGTTCAGTGGCTGGTGGTACATCAAAGATTGAGGAAATAGACTGGGCTACTATTAGGGTAGCCTCCCCGCTTCCTGGATAAGTGCGAGGGTCCGAGTAAGATTGCTTACAGGTCGCAGGGCAATGATATTCGTGTGAGATTATGGCGAACTTTCTCATGAAGGGCCATCAGTCTGTCACTATCTTCAGCACGACCAGGCCGACCCGCATGGTCATTTAATAATCGACACACCTGTGCAAGAGCTCGTGGCCTATCACTGCGGTCGTATGTGCTTATGAGGCGGAGAAACTCGACCCTCTGACGTATATGCCTAGTATAATTGCGCCAAGTCGGAATCGATAGTATAATACGACTGGAGATGACACTTACCGGACTCACCGCCACGCGCGCGCGCTGGCAGGCCTCGGGGCTCAAGACAGATCAGGCGGATCGCATACCTGACTCGAATCTCACCGAGCGGTGTTAGAGCATGTTGCGTACGTCACCCTCGTGTGGCCTCGAGGCTTCAGATTCAGACTAGTACCATTAAACGGTCCTGTGCCCGCGAGCGCACCTGGGCGCAGTACTTGAGATCATAGATCTTGGACTCGGCTGAGGCAAAAGGTGATCGGGATGTCGTTTCAAAGCATCTGGAGAGGAACGCGTCCGCAGCCATGCGGAGAAGCGGTGCAGCCCCGGTGTAGCAGCAGGTTTGTGAGTGTGAGGCAGTATGGCTGCTGAGACAGGCTGAATTGGGATGGCCGTGCGAAACATTTGGGCAGAGTCCCGTGGTGATGCGCTGTCTGTCGCCGCAGTTCACACCTATCCTCCTCACTGCATTTCGGCTTCCCATTGGGATGGGTCGTGACTGAAACACACCACTAGTGGATATGGCCGTCCATTCAGCGTACAGGGAAGCGGACACTCACTCGTCCCGAACTGATCAAGTTAAGTTCCACAAGCCCAGCCTGGCCTCTATTCGCCGCTGTCATCTGTGCTAATAGTTTTCTCGACAGGTTCGACGTGGCAGTCTGAGTGGTCAAAGCCCGTTCAGTCCGCGGATCCGCTACGATAGGCATGCTCTTTCGCATCTCCGCTAATTATCGCAACATTGACTGCTTATTACTCGGAGATGATGTCGAGCTATGCAACACCGAATGTCAGGAATGTCCTCAGCAGCGCGCTGTCCCGAGCGCCGACGTCGGAGATGATACGATTATTTGCTTAAGCGGCAAGTGGCAGAGTCTGTGCCTGCCAACCGGTCAGCTTGGGAAATGGCGGCTCGACTGAGATCCAAGTTGATGCAGAGTAGTGACGGTAGATGCCATGACTCCGCACGGGTTAACCTCCGTCTAAGGTTGCAGGCGCGCGGTGTACTTATTTGTCACTGAGACAGTTTGGAAATACATGCACCCTGACAGGTATAAGAGCCCAGGCAGTCTCATTGCAGACAACATTCCCAAAGTCACCACCTGCGTTCCTGTGCCCGTGCTATTGTACGCTGTAGCCTCTGCTAATTCGTACGTTCCCTCTTGTGTCCCTTGCTCTCTCTTTCTGACACCCACCACGCAGGCCCTCACAAGATGCCCGGACTAAATGCCTCGACGCACAGCATTCTCGTCCTCCAGCACGACAATGCCGAAGAGTTCCTGGAGTGCACGTACCCTACTCTAGAGCGCCACGAAACGTCGGCGAATATCATCCTCGCCCATGCGCTGAAGCGCGTCGGGGCCGAGGTCGCACTTGCCAGTTACCTCCCTTTCTTGACCGACGCACACGCGGAGGCAAGCTTGAGAAGACTCAACCATTCGAGCTACTCCCCACACCGAACCGACGATTCCTTCTGGCTAACGCTATGGAGTGCCACTCCCAGTGGCCACCCAGCACTCGAGCTCGTCCTTTCTTGCCTTAACTGGACGCTAGGCAACTATCCCGTCTTCCTCTGGACCCCCCGGCGACCCGGAACGTTCCCGTCTGATTGGCTCAACCCACGCATCGCTCAGTTGACCGAGCACTTGCGACTCTGCGTGCCTCCCGAGCGCGTCTTTTCCGTCTTCGGCATGACGCAGCTTGTCAAGACCTTTGCACGGCGTTGGTCGTCAGCGACGGGCTTCAGAGTTGACCCGGAACCTTTCTACGCAGCGCATTTCTCATACTGCGACCCGACCACTTTTCAAGCTGCGGACGTATGGTTGCCGCAGGGCCATGCGCTGCGAAAAGCGGGCTATCGCGACCTAGAAGCGGTTGCGCAACTCTGTAAGGAGTTTGCCGATGAATCTGTGAGAACTTTTTTGGTTCGCCGGTGTAGATCACAAACTCACTCGGTCTTTTTGTCGACCAGGTCTTCTTCCCGTTGACAACTGAACGGGCGACGATTGAGGCGCACGAATTAATTATGAAAGGCCAGATTTGGGTCTACGATGCCAGTGGTGACATCGCTACCGTATGCGCTGTCACGCGTAATTCGCTGCATGTGTCTGCCATTACCAAAGTTTACACCACGCCTGCCTGGCGGCGACATGGGTGCGCGGAGTTTCTTGTGCGAGAAGTCACTCGGAGGTATGTCACAAGATATGCTCACCCTCCTCGTCGGAACTAAAGATATCGTGCAGAATCTTGTTTGAGTCGGGCAAAGACTGCGTAGTCCTGTACGTGGGACACGATAATAACGCGCAGCGGGTCTATGACCGGGTCGGGTACGCCGGGCTGTGCGGCAAAGACAAGTCAGATCGTATCGAAGATTCTCTCGAGCTCGGCTTCGTCGGGGCTCACAGAGGACATTGGTGAACGTCCCTCTAGCTTATCACTTTATCTAATGCTACCGACTGAAACGCTATTCGAACCATGTATCCGTAGCACCGCTCTTGATTGCATATTGCACTGGCCTGACATTTTGATGAATTATTCAATAATACTCTTGCAAAGTCTCACATACTGTAGACTCTTCTTAATCGTAGAGGGTTCGTTGCGAGCTTCTCTTGCCCATAATGAACATACCAATCTCAGCTGCCTCGGACCAATCTTTTGGGAGTGTATCGCTACTGGGAGACTCGTCCGGGTATTGCATATACAACTGACCCGCCGCAACAAGAAGGCTACCACACGCAACCAGTCGGCGACGGTCCAGGTCGACGCATATCGCCCTAAGGTTAGCGTGCATCCAGTCCATGCGGGTGGACGACAAGAGCTGCGGTGTTCCCTCATAATGCCGAAACGCATGCGACAGCTCATGGTGTCCAGCATGGTGCCTCAGAGGTGTCTTTTGCTACAAACGTCGTGGCGGCGGAGAAAGATAGGTGTTAACAGGTCAACTACCGTGACTGAACCCTCTGGAAATCGCCGCTTTTACCACCCTCTTTTCTGGACACGACTACATCTCCAATAGTCATCTCCTGCCCGGCGACTGCCTTCAACATGTCCCAAACGGTCAGAAGGCCGATCGACACCGCCGTCAAAGCCTCCATCTCCACCCCGGTCTTCCCCTCGCAAGTAACGTCCGCACGACACTGGATACTGAACCTAGTCCGATCTACCCCGCGTTCCTGACATGTGGTTCCGACATCGGAATCTGAGACAGCCGCGGGGTACTGCGGTGCTTCCGACGCCGAGGATCCAGAAGCTGATCGATGCACTTCTGGCTGCAAGGTCACTGCGATATGAGTGAGCTGCAATGGGTGGCAGAGGGGTATTAGATCGGAAGTTCGCTTGCACGCCATGATGGCGGCCAATTTGGCTACCGTCAGGACATCGCCTTTCGATCGGGCTTTAGCTTTCGCCTTCTCGAGCGGCGTTAGCTGTTCCGCGGGGATAGGCTCCCCTGGGTCCGCCGCGGCGTAGGTCGTCGTCACCAATTCGTAAGCTATTGCTGGGATGTAGATCCGACCTGTCGCCACTGCGCGGCGTTTCGTGGGTTCTTTGTTGGAGATATCGACCATGGACGCTCTGCCGGAATCATCCAGGTGTGTGAGTCGCGAGTTAGGGTTGCCGGCATCCGATGCGGAGGGGCCTTTGGTACTGAATGAATGGGCGGCCAGAGAGGGCGGTCTCAGCAAAACCGGTCTTGCGTGGAATAGAGTTGGCCGGCGCATCGGTGATCGAGATGCGCCCCGCCGGGAAGGAGTCACAGCGACGTTGACGCTTGCTGTAAACGCACGGATCAGCACTGTATCGGTCAGGTAAGAACCAGGAACCAACATGTGGCAGAGGGGAAGAGACTCAACCTCCGATGAGAATCATAGGCCTATTTGTAACAACATCGATATCTTCCATTCCTGCATGCTTCGCTTTCTTGCCCTGAACAGCGAAGCCTATGGTCTGCAGTAGTTCTTCATCTGTAGCACCTGCTCGCATGCGATCGCGCAACGATATCTCTTTGGCGTCGAACAGGCAAACCTGACATGACCAACAGCAGACCGTGAGACCAGCGTCGGTGAGTAAAGTCATATAGATGCCAGATGACGAACGTACCTTGATCTGACCATCCGCAGTGAGTCTCAGGCGGTTGCATGAACTACAGAAGTGATCTGACATGCTGCTGATGAAACCAAAACTACCCTGGTATCCAGGGATGATGTAGGACCGTGCCGTATCGTTGAGCTCGTCGGGAGCTTTGGCGATATTCGGATGCCGTTGCCGGATGCGGGTCAATAGTTGGGTTGACGGGACCATCTTACATTTATCCCACTTGTTACCTGCAGATAGTGAGATGAGTAAATCAGATGCAGCGAAATCGGTAGTCATCACCTGTGAAAGGCATGAATTCGATGAACCGGACCGAAAGTTCCTTATTCCTGGTGAGCTCCAGGAAATCCAGTACCTCGTGGTCGTTCAGCCCTTGAACAACCACGATGTTGAGCTTCACAGACTGCAAGCCTGATGCTAGTGCGGCATCTAGACAGCGAAGTACGGCTTCGTGACCTCGTCGCCGGGTCATTATCTCAAACTTGAAAGGGTCAAGGGTGTCCAGGCTAAGGCGAGTACCACATCAGCCACGCGTCTCTGGCGGCTACGACAATTTGGAATACCGACCTTAAGTTGAGATGTGTAAGCCCATTCTCGACGAGCAACGGCAACCGGCGTTCTAAGGCTATGCCATTGCTGGTCATGCCCACGGATTCAAGCCCGAGTTGCCGAAGTCCATTTAATCGGGCTGGATAGGTGATGAGACGTGTTCGTGCTTCAGAATCCCGAGGCAAGCTGTGCTCACCAACGATGTCGCCGAGACCCTTCCTCACGGTTGGTTCGCCCCCGGTCAACCGAATCTTTGTAACCCCGCTTCGCACGAACAGCTTAGCAAGCCGGATAACTTCGTCGTCTGTGAGGATGTGGTCTCTGGGAGATAGTTCGACGCCTTCGCTTGGCATGCAATAGAAGCCTGTGCAGGAACTGTGTCAGAGGCCCGTCGTCATGTGTGACGAATAGTAGAGCACGTACATCGTAGATTGCATCTCTCTGTCAACGAGATCCGCAGGTAATTGTGCCTTCTCTGAAACGTGTCTACCAGGAAAGGAGAGAAAGGCCGCTCTGTGTCTATCTGAGCTAGTCTCTCCTGTAATGGTGCATAAGTTCCTGCATCACCGCCACAGATGAATATACGTGCCTTAGCCTGGGTGCGTGCCAACACACCGTCGGAGACTTCCTGTGCCAGCCCACAGATTGCTGTGGCCTTGAAACCACGATTCAACCTAGTACTACGTCCTATGGTGGCGCCGGCGCCGTTTGAGTGCAGTACGCGACATCCACGGAACATGACTCGGCCTGAAAGACGAAAGGTCGTCTACGCAGCTCAGTAGTAGGTTTCAGCGGCGACCAGATGGACGTTACGGTCCAAGGTGCTGCCTAGCACATACGACACACGCCGGCTGACTTGACTCGACGGCTTGAGCTTCTTGGTGGCGCCTAAGCCGCGCCTTTACTCAGACGAGCCGTGCAAGGCCGTGCATAGCCGCTCCTCCTAATCCAGTATGCACAGGCGCCCGTTAGCAGCGGTCGACCTTGGACTGTACTGTACGTCGACGTTCAACGTCAACGTTGAACGTTTGAACGTTGAACATCGAATTAGGAATCGCAGTAGCTTGGTGAGAGTGCTCGTATGGCAACTAAAAGTGAGCAGCCTCGTTTCGGGTCACAGGCGCGACAGATCGTGATTCAGATCTTACAGATCGTGATCTTATCTTACCATATCAGGCATGCAATCGCAGACCGGTGACACTCTGTCCACGCTGGGCCCCTTCGTTTGCTCAGGCCTGGCGATTATTGTACTCAGAGTATTGACGTCGTCTTTGAAACACAGAGCGATGAGATGAGTGCATGGGCGGGTGCTTAGTAGCTCATTTTGGCGAAGTTTGGGATTAGGCGCCCGTGCGGGTACTCAGCCTTGCGAGCGCTTCGGTCAACGGTCTCCGCAGTGACTATAGTGGCTATCATTCAAATATTCATGTCTTGAACAGTGCATGGATTGTAAGTTAGGTCGCGCATTTTGACCCGTGTATCCGTCACTGACTGGCAGCTTCCTGTGCTCATTACCCTCAGGATGGACCATTTCCGTTGCGGTGGGTAGCGCTGACCGCTAATGATAGCGGCAACCTGCTCACTCGCTCGGCCGCTCCCCAAACTTAACGACACATTGTAAGGAGGTGCCCTGTGCGGTGTGGTTGAGGTGAAAACTTGCGGGTTGTTTATCGGTATATGCACGGTGAGTAAGTAGATGCACTTGAATACAGCCTCTTCAAGTTCACGGATGCTCTCCGCTTGACCATGCTCCCGCTCTCGCACTTGTCCGCCGTCCGTTCCGAACACCTGTCCACTCCTCGGCCGCTCTGACACTTGTCCGCGTGCCGCTCACCATGGACATCTACGGTGTGTCCTTCGCGCTGCAATGCCTGCCCTGCCATCTCCGAGTAACTAGGCTTGGGCTTCGACCTGTAGATCAAGTTCTCTGCACCAGGGCGGACACTCGAGTATTCCTTCAAGTTCATTGCACATGATACGTCCCCGACTCTCAACACTCCAACATGAGGTGCGCGAATCCGCCCTTTCTCACATCCAGGCGATCAGCCTCCTCTCGCTGACCATCACCTACAACTCCTGTGCACCCCCGGGCCGCTCCGACCTTTGCGTACGCTCACTCGCAATGTCTCGCCGCCCACGCGCGCCGCCTGCCCATCTCCCAACCATCTCCCTCTGTGCGGACATCTGCAGGTTGTGTATGTCTGATACTGTGACGGCGGCGCTGAGGTGGTGCTGTTCACTGGACCCAACCCTGCGGATGATGGCCGCGGTCGACGTTATGCAGGGCAGTTACAGTGTGAATAGCAATGCCCTGCTGGAGCGTGCAGGTACGGTAGTGAATCTTTGGTGGACAGTGGTCGATAGATAAGTTTGCGAGGCTCCTCTTGTGACCTCTGACCCGGGTCGTTTGTATTATCTACATGTATACAAGCTGTGAGCGAACGTCTACATCACCCGCAGAGTCACCACCAGTAATTATTCGCACTTGCCTTTCACTCGCCCGCGTTGATCTGATCACTCGCCGCGTACTACTTCCACCTCTCGCTGCACTCTCGCCTGGACGACTCATCCCCGCTCCACGCGCTCCCTTTTCCGCCGTGCATGCAATCCTTACACAGCACAAGACAGTGGACTTCCCAATGCTTGTCACAAAATTCATTCTAGGATCGATCTACATACAATACTCGTGACAGCGCTGAGCCCAAACCTGATATGACTGGCATATGAGGTTCAAGGAGCATGGTTTGCCCATGTATATTTTCCCGTATGTGTGTAGATACATCCAAATGACAAGTACCCGCACGCGAGAGTCACTGAGAACGCTCGCAAGACTAAGTACCTGCACGGGCGCCTAATCCCAAACTTCGCCAAAATGAGCTACTAAGCACCCGCCCATGCACTCATCTCATCGCTCTGTGTTTTAAAGACGACGGCAATACTCTGAGTATAATAATCGCCAGGCCTGAGCAAACGAAGGGGCCCAGCGTGGACAGAGTGTCACCGGTCTGCGATTGCATGCCTGATATGGTAAGATAAGATCACGATCTGTAAGATCTGAATCACGATCTGTCACGCCTGTGACCCGAAACGAGGCTGCTCACTTTTAGTTGCCATAGCTCGAAATGGACGTCGCGTGAAATGTGATAAGGCGTTAGCAGAGGATATCATGAGCAAGGAGTCCATGATCGCTTCCCATTCTAGGTCGATCCAGAGCGCGACATTAAGCTTAAGCCCCACGATGGTCGCTGATATGTAGGTTCTATTATGCTGTAGCTAATTTGTACATCTTTGAGCTGTCCAATCTAAGAGTACTTGAGACTGAGGCGACAGACATGAAGCAGTATGGGCGCAAAATCCTCTACACAGCAACTACAGCCCTCTCAGCCACACTTCGAAAATTGTCCAAGGCCGCTGTCGGTCTTCTTGAAGCTTGGCTCGGAAATATCGACCAGTTGCTCGCAGATGCAAGTCAGTCGAGGCGAGAACGACTTGGACACTGCATTCTCGTTGGATTGCCTGCCCAGCACCATTGTCCTCGCCTAGTGTCGGTCCTCTCGCGTCGTCACAGAGCGGTTTGTGTAGTGTTTGCCGCTGCGTGATAGTCAGCACAAGCTACAAATGGAAAAACCGAAAACTTACCCAGTTTTGGTTGTCCATCGAATAATCAAACGCGCTCGCATTCAATGTTTCCTCGGTATCCGCATCAACGAGCCAGACCAGCTCGACTGCCTGCCATTCATGTGCGTCGCTGATATCCCCGAGGACGTCTAAGACGATCACATCGCCCGCCCGGGCATCTGTAACCGATAACAATGTCGACAATTTGTAACCCCTTCGGGCCCGTTGAATAGTGATCACTCACTTGCGAAGCTCCGGAATGCCGTATCTGGGCGGGTATCCACGGCATGCGACAGCGGATGATTTTCGTACTCTTGCTTGCCGGCGGTCCCCAAAATAACGAGATTTTGTTCCTCTATCGTAAGTATCTTCTCCGCGCTATCTGCGGTGCGAATAATAGCATCTGGGAACAGTCTGATATTGGTTTCGAGGACACACGAGGCACCGCCACATGCTGCACGCGACAATCGGGACCGGGGTGGGTGGTCGGCCAACGAGAGGTAGGGTATCTTCATTCTAGCTGGTTTCGACTGGGCTTCGGGTCCACATGAGGCGGCCCCACAACGCGTCAGAGAATCCAGATATTGCGTAGCCCTGAGCTAGATGCCGACCAGCTGATGAGTCTTGCAATCTCAGACGCGAAGGAGGACAGACGGACGGTATGCCTTGCGTTTCGTTGGTTCCCTTCCTCTCCGACTGTGAAAGCATTACCACCGCCGAGCCCAAAACTTTGGTCGAACCAGATTTCCGGCACGCGGTTGCTTAGGATGGTGAAGTAGTTGTCGGCCATCTTCATCTCGTCCGGTGAAGCCCGCAGGTAGCGCATCAAGGACAGGAATTCATCTGCCTGGGAGCGATGCATGATGGAGCCGTGGCCAAGCCATGCGAATGACGTGTGAATGTCCGAGATGTATGAAGGGTCTGGCTTAGGGACGTGAATCTCGCGCAGGGAGCTTGACAGGTGTTCATGCGATGGAAGCAGGTGAATGGTGTGAGGGTCATCCGAGCTGGCGAGGCGAGCGCGCAGAGACCTTATGATCTCTGCACGAACGAGGTAATCGTCATCCTATGACCCTGACATGTGAGCTTGCACAAGCGTAAGTTGGACAAGCTGACACGCATTCACCTGTATGTAGCAGTATGGTGTCTTAGCCGCGGCGCAGCCCAGGAAGCGGCCCTGAAAGTACGCGTTCCCCGGTGCGTTGTGAATGTATAGCTTATCCTTTGGACAGCCAGTATGTTTGAGATCCTAGAAGCCAGCACTCAGGGCACACATTACGAACCAACGAGCAATGCACTCACTTCGTACGTCAAGATCCTAGGACTGTTGTTCCATATCACAACTCCTGCAATCGTGTCTTGCAGCCAGGGACCGCATAACAGAGATGTGATGAGAAGGACGTTCGGGAAGCGTGCCCAATTCAATATGACGGCGGTCGTATCAGGGACGTTGGTAGTGACGTTCAATACCCGCTCATAGCTATGAAAATCAACTGAGTCTAGACGGTATGTCACCGGGTACGTTCTGGGGGTGAATCCAATGTCCTTTAGGACTGGCAGGTAGAGGGCGGGTGGGGGTTCTGGCTTCCGCTGCGAAGCGAAGTAGTTGACCACGATGGACAACAGTATCGGGACGGCGACAGTCTGCACAGCGCGAAAGACTGACCGCCAGCTCAACGAAGCCCTAACTTGTTGGAGAGCATCGTCCATAGTGCGCCGCTCAGGGACAGAAGGATATCGAGGCGGCTGAGCAGGTCGTCGACCAAATGTTCTTGCAAGCGGCGGGCTCGATCCCTCGACCAAAGCGCCTGGCCAATTGAGCCATGTGGCAGATAGACGCCCGTTTACCCCGCCCACGTCATCTGACTGTTGCAACGCGCTTGCGCACAAACGCCGCCACTGCGCCGTGCGAGGCCAGCGACCTTACCGCTGTCCGCCATCCTCGCTGTCCTCTATACTCGTCCGCTCTTTTACTTACCCTGGTGCTTCAGTATGCTCTCTTCTCGCAGTGCTCGAGTACTCAAGCCTCGCGTCGTGACATCTCAGGCTAGAAGAGCCATTTCCGTCCAGGTCTGTTGCCGTCGCGCTGCTAGCACGCGCTGAGGTGTTTACGCGTCTGGCCTGGTTGCCTTGCCATTCACGAAGTCAATATTGCATGGATCTCCGGAGGCAAAGCAGGAGGGCGATGTCCAGGTCCAGCAACACTCGAGAGTCGTGGCGCGAGGGAAGTACGTGCATGGCTTCGAGGGTGAGTAGCCGTCATAACGGGAATGAGTGTGTCATTGAATCCAACTATACTATTCCTAGTCCACAAAGTGAAGCCGGATGCCGTCGAGGAGTACAGGAAGGCAGCGTATGTTGTGTCCAGCGTCACATGTTCTTGCTCTCACGGGCGCATCTGTAGCGAGCAGTATTACTCTATCATCAAGGACGACCCGGAGCTGCACGTCAAGCTGACGGGTAGCTGGGAAACTGTTCTTGGGGAACAAGATACGTTCGGTAGGTGCTAGCATTACGCTCCGGGTGAGCGTTGTCTGACTGCGACGCGGCCGCAGTCCACATTCTGGAATACGAGAACTACAAGGGTTATGACATGACCACCAAGAAGATTCGAGATTCTGACGTGAGTGAATCCCCATTTCCTCTGATTGAGGTCCGCAGATCGGACAACTGAATGGACGCCGTACGATAGTACATCAAAGCATACCGAAAGATGTTACCTCATCTTGTCTCCCGCAGCTCGCAATTGAACCAGGAGTTTGCGATATTACCGACGGCACCGCCCCATTCTGAAGGTGGTATCTTCGAGCTTCGCACCTATCAATTGCATCCGGGAACCTTGCTTCAATGGGAACATACCTGGTAGGTCATTCTTATCTCCCATTCGCTAGCGTCGGTATTAATGAACTATCTCGGTTCTCGACCTCATAGGCGCAAAGGGATCGAGGCCCGACGAAAGTTTGTGGAACCTGTCGGTGCTTGGTTCTCCCAGGTCGGACGCCTTCACCAAGTTCATCACATGTGGCAATATCCGTACGTTACCGAGTAATGTCCGTTCTCATAGCCGTATGATCAGCTGTCTTCTCTAGTGACCTTCAGACCCGCAAGGAGACGCGGGAGAAGGCTTGGAAGCTGGATGGATGGGCCGAGACTGTGTCGAAGGTGAGCTATTTCCACAGGGTGCTGGATACAGAACCTAATACCGCCGTGACGCCAGACGGCCGAGTATTCCATGCTGATGGATGCGATAATACTGGAGCCGCTACCGTACAGCCCCTTGAAATGAACGCAGTCTGCATCCGGTGGGCTTCATTCGGCGTAGATGGATTGCCATTGGATAGCCAGGTTGGGATATAGCCACAGTATCGCGCTGCAGAGGAAAGGCAGGGGATTGCCTTGAATGGGCGAGGGCGGCGCACAGAGATATTTGGCGACTGGAATGTATGTAAAATATGAGTCACCCAAGCTCTGATTGCTGTTTGAGTTCACTTCCGAGACGACAACTCGGCACGACGCGATAAGAAGCCAATAGCGTGGGTGACAGTAGGTCCCAAGTAGGTCCAGGCCAGACCCTCTCGCTCCGCACAGGGGTGAATCGCGCTCGCGTTACGTTTGGGGCGTCATCTCGGAGGACACCAGACACGGAGACGCAGCGCTGGGTGGGCCTTGTGGGAAGCGGCTGGGTGGGGGAAGGTGATGCTGAGTGAGCGGGTGTAGCCTTCGCATGACCGGGAGTGCCGAAGAGTGACTGGTGTTGATATGATGCAGACGAGATAATCACAGCGGAATCGCACTGCCCGCATGATAATATACGAAGCCCGCTCTTGTGGTGGTGGGACCCCCACGCCAGACAAGGTAGTAGCGAGCGTCGGAAAGCCTGCCTAAACGGGCGCACCACGCGGGCGTCGTCAATGTTGAGAATCGGAGTTGCGGATCTGATAGAGCACAATAGGCGTGCGATGTAAAGGCGATGGACCCACAACCACAACCTATCCACAATCTCCTGTCCGACCCTCCTCAACAGCCACCCTCGCCAGCGGGGGTCCGCTGCATGCAACCACCCATGACCTCCCTCAACAACCTTCTCAATCCCGAGAGCACATATGAGTACAACCGCAGGTGAGTCTGAGGCCACGTCTTCCACCCCCGTCCCTATCGCGGCCCCGCTCTCGGCTGATGCAGCCTGCCAGGGTCACACAAGCTCACAGTAACGGCTCGCCCGCAAGCACGACGTCCTCGCCGCCAGCGACCATCTCCACCGAGCGCACCGTCGAGGAGAACTACTATGGACAGACCAATATCTCCATCACGCCGCATGAGCCACACCCCAACTGCCCCGACACCTTGACCTGCCTCCCCGACACCGATGGTCGTCCACAACACACCCTCCCCGTCATCCTCCGCTGTGCCATCCTCGGCAGCCCCAAGAGACGCCTCACAATTCGAGAGATATACGCGGCGATGGAGAAAAAGTATCCGTACTACAAGACGGCGGGGCCGGCATGGAAGGTGAATATCCAGCCTACTCCTCATGCATTCGTCTATCAGGGTTGAGACGTCTCGTCCTCCCCCCTCCAGCAATCAGTGAGGCATCACTTATCACTTAATCGACTCTTTGAGCGCCAACCGCGGCCAGCAACAGACCCAGGCTTTGGGTCGTACTGGACCGTCAACCTCGACGCTCCCCCGGGGACGAAGCGACCACGCAAGAGAGGCCGCGCCAACAAGGACGCCCCTGCAAACAACCTCCCTCTCGAAACCGACGCGCTGCAAGCCCCGCTGGGGCACTCGGCGCAAACGTCATTACCGCCTTCTGTCCCACCTTCGCATTCACACCCGTCTCTCCCTCAGTCGCTTTCTCATACATCGCTGCCGCACCCGCTGTCTCACCATCCCATACCGCCCCCGCTCCCGCATTCGACCTCCGCACCCTCGGTAACACCGTCTTTACCACCGCAACGACCGCCCTCAATATCACCCTCTGCACAGCCTCCCACACCCCATTCCGCCACTAACTCAGCTCCGTCCTCCGCTCAGTCATCAGCACCGACCTCAGCCCCGCCGTTTCCGAAGGTCCGGGAGCAAACTGCCGAGTCGGAGTATCGCTTGCAGGACCCTCCCATCGCAACGCTGCGCCCCGTGGACAGTAGGTCGTTCAATCAAGGATCTACGCTACGCTCTGCGAAGTACTACGATGAAGACGAGGACGAGGACGATATGGAGTGGGAGGAGGAGGGTACGCGAATGTCGGACTACGACAGCGCGGAGGACACACCATACCAGTACGACCCTCGACAGAAGCCTTCGACGTCGAGTTCACACCCTCCTCACTCGTTATCCTCTGTGAGCGGCAGACCCGCCCTCTATGGTGCGTTCTCGTCCTACGCAAGCAACCCGACGCACAGGAGCCCCGAAACACAACCCTACAAAGGCCCGGAACCTCCACCGCCGCCAGGGTACAAAGGCTCGGACGGACATGCGTACCGGGCGTCCGATAGCCAATCGTACAGGAGCTCCGATGGTCAATCGTACAGGAGCTCGGAGGGGCTGTCGTACAGAGTGTCCGAAGGACAAGCGTACAGAGGCCCTGATGGCCAGCTGTACCGAGGCGGCGACGGACAAGCATACAAAAGCCCAGAAGGACAGACTTTCAGGAGTTCTGAGGCGGGAGACCCTCTCATCGAGCGGTTGAAGATGGAGATGGCCGGCCTAAGGCGGCAATCGACTGATGCTGTCAACGCCTCGCTCCGTTTGTCTGCTCAACTGTCAGAGTCGCAGGCGGATACGTCGAGAGCGAGGTCAACAGTCAAGGTGTTGGAGAACCGGCTGGAGGAGGAGATAAGGCGACGGCGGGACGCGGAGCACATCGCGGAGGACGAGGCGCGGCTCAGGCTGGCGGCGGAGGACGCGCTCCGAGCATACCAGTTGCAGAGAAGACCACCGGGGTACACGTCATCCAGGCCATGACAATTACAGGGACCGTTGTATTATCTTGGATAGGCATGCTTCTCATGACTCACATAGGTTGTGTTACTCAACACCGGATTCTCCCTTTTGGTTACGCTCTCCTTATGGGCCGGTCTGTACATTCGTCTTGGTTCATCCTCGTGTATCGTTCGCTCCTTGTGTTTGCGTCTTGTCATGGGCCGTCAGTAGGGTCCCAGCTGTTTGATACATTTGTTAATACCGGATAAAACGATGTCTGGCTGTTCGGCGACTTCGGAGAGCGGATTCATACATGCCTACTAGTACCGATCTATGACCTGAGTAGTCGTTATGGCAACTTACATCGACATGATCCAATAAAAGCATCCTTCATGCCCAAACGTCGCTTCAATACAGAAAACACGCATGCACTCAAGACGACAGGTCTATGGGAGTTCACCGTCAACAAGGGGAAATGTACAGTCGTGAGACTCACACGCAGGTGGGAATGCCGCCCATTCCTCAATCTATTCTGTCAGACACGACGACAGAGCCTGAACAACATCGCTATGTATATGTATTCGCCCATGCATATGGGGGATTAGTTGAAATGCGCACGTCCGCCGCCGCGAGCGAATCTGACAGATGAAGCTTGAGTTAATCTGGGGTTCCGCGGCGTCCGACGGCTCTCTTCGCACGCTCAAAGGCCGCAGTGCGAGTGACGTCGTCTGACCAGAGCCGACGGGTGCGAAACGCGAGACGGCGGAGGGCAGTGGGGGACGCGAGCACGCAAGAGCAGGCAAGGGCACGCTGTGTGTGCATGTCCACGCCCCCAAGCGCCCACCCCGTGGCCCCTTCATTAGACGCCCGGGATCATACGCATACGGTGCCTCGATCGGGCGCTGGATCCCGGACCCGGGCGTCTGCCGGTAGAGGCTGTTGGTCAACAGACGCAAACAACCGCTCCCGGCGCGAAAAAGTTGGCAGACGGTAAGCGCCCGTAAGCTAACCATACACCATGGCGTCTTCAGCACGTCCCAAACTCAAAACAACGTATGTCGTGTCCGTATCATGCGCATATGCATCTGACTGTTGCTGTTTAGCTTCAAGAAGGCCAGGGTCATCGCCCCTCTGCACACGGAGGGCCCGGTAGCCATCTCTCAAGATGGGACCAGGCTCTTTACATGCGTGGGCGAGGAGGTCCTCATGACAGATATAAAAGAGGGGCGAGAGATTTGTCGGTTCTCGGGGGTGCGTCCGTATATTGTACGATATTGTGAGGGGATACTGACGTTCTTGTCAGGACACAGAGTCCATTACCTCGTTGTGTATAACGCCGTCCTCCACGCACCTGATGCTCTTCACATCGGCACTCGTACTGCGCATATATGAGGTACCGTCATCAGATGAATCATTGGCTAAACGTGTACATCCGATCAGGGTGGTTGCGCGTGCGCACGACGCGCCTGTCCATGTCTGCAAGGCCGACCCCACGTCCACATACCTCGCATCCGGCTCCGCGGACGGAACCGTGAAGGTATGGAACATCCTTCGCGGGTACGTCACGCACGTCTTCAAGGGACACGGCGGTGTGGTCAGCGCTCTTGCCTTCAACTATCCGTTCGATCCTTCGGCGGTGGAGCGCGAGACGAAGATGCAGTTAATCACCGGCTCTGTGGACACGCGCATCCGTATCTTCGACCTATCAGCAATCACCGCAAGAACAGGTGCTGCATTGAAGCCTGAGGCCATACTCGAAGGACATGTCTCCGTTCCCCGTGGTCTGGACGTATCTCCCGACGGTAAATGGCTCGTCAGCGGAGGTCGTGACTCCGTTGTGCTTGTGTGGGATATCTCATCCAAGGCTTCTTCCGCCACCAAAAGCAAAAGTAGCAAAGGGAAGGGCAAAGAGACGGCCTTCGCCCCCACCCTCGCCAAAACTGTCCCTGTCCTAGAGCGCGTAGAGGCTGTAGGATTCCTTCGGCCGGACGAAGACCTAGCTGGTTCCCCATCGGGACCTGGAAAGCTCCGTTTCTATACGGGTGGCCAAAAGGGCGTCGTGCGCATATGGGACGCGCGTGAAGGTACAGTGCTATTCACCTTGGGTCACGAACACGACGGCGGCGATGATCAAGAGGAACAACGTCAAATTGTTGACAGCATGTAAGTACGCTCGCTTTCGTGAACGTTTCCAGCCCTGACCCGAAACTCCTAGCTATGTTCCTGCCACGTCCACGATTGTCTCCGTGCACGCGGACCAGAACATCCTCTTCCACTCTCTCACCAGCAAGTCCCTCACGCAGCAGCTAATCGGCTTCAACGACGAAATCGTCGACGCGACCTTCCTCTCGCCTCACCTGCCCCCGCAAGCGAGCGCATCGTCTTCGAAGCTCACCGACACGCATATAGCACTCGCGACAAACTCTTCCCTCATCCGAATTTACTCCACGTCTTCCCTCGACGCGCGCCTACTCACTGGCCACTCCGAGATCGTGCTCTGCCTCGACCAAGGTGCGGGTGGGCGCGTGCTTGCTAGCGGGAGCAAGGATCGTTCAGCACGCATATGGGCCCCGGTGGCTTTGGGAGACTCTAGTGTTGCCGTCCTAGAATGGGGATGCGTCGCCGTGTGTGAAGGACATGCCGAGAGCGTAGGCGCGATCGCTATGTCGCGGAAGACGGACTCGGAATTGCGCTTCATGTTCACTGGTAGCCAGGACCGGACGATCAAGATGTGGGACTTATCGAACGTACCAATATCCCACACCCTCAGTAGAGTCGGCGCAGATGGAGACGACGAGGAGCCACGTACCCTCAAGCTGAAGAGTCTGACCACACACAAAGCGCACGACAAGGACATCAACTCGCTCGACGTCTCCCCCAACAACCGGCTGCTCGCCTCCGGCTCCCAAGACCGCACTGCGAAGATCTGGGAGATCGACTACGTCGCCACGGGCGCGAGCGTGCGCGGCGAGGTGCGCCTCCTCGGGACGTGCAAGGGCCACAAGCGCGGCGTGTGGTGCGTGCGCTTCGGGCGCACCGAGCGCGTGCTCGCGACGGGCAGCGGGGACAAGACGGTCAAGCTCTGGAGCCTGGACGACTTCACGTGCTTGAAGACGTTTGAGGGCCACACGAATTCGGTGCTAAGGGTCGACTTCGTGAATGCGGGGATGCAGTTGGTGAGCTCTGCGAGTGACGGACTGGTCAAGTTATGGAACGTCCGGGACGAAGAGTGCGTATCCACGATGGACAATCATGAAGACAAGGTAAGCCCAGCCTGCTCGACGCTTCTCGTTTTGAATGCCAAGGCTAAGCCACCAACAACATAGGTCTGGGCGCTCGCTGTGAGCCAGGACGAGTCGATGATTGTCTCCGGAGCAGCGGATTCAGTCGTCACGTTTTGGCAAGACTGCACAGAAGAGCAAGAGCTCGAGAAAGAGTCCAAGCGCGCAGAGCTCGTGCAAAAGTAAGCAACCGCGCTCAGCTTTACCCCGCCCGGCCAATCCTAACATTAACTCACCGCAGAGAGCAAGACTTCATGAACTACCTTACCCTGCACGACTACCGCAACGCCATCCAGCTCGCCCTCGCGATGGATCAGCCCGGCCGTCTGCTCAGCCTTTTCAGGGCCATCCAGTCAGAGTCCGCCGAAGAGTCAGAATCACACCTGCCATCATTCTCCGGCCATCCTTCAGTCGACACTGTCCTCCGCACGCTCGCGGCCTCCGACCTCACCCGCCTCCTGCGCTACATCCGCTTATGGAATGCAACCGCAAAGACAAGCGCCGTTGCACAGCGCGTATTGCACGCTTTGCTAAAGCTTCGGCCGGCAGACGACATATCCCAGGCGTTTGGTGACGACCTCAGCTCGGGTGCAGGAGTCTCAGAAACCGATGGCGCACTCACAGTCAGCATCGGCGCGAAGGGCGAAGGCCGAGGTGCCACCGGTCTGAAGGACTGGGTCGAGGCTGTCATTCCTTACACAGAGCGCCACCTTGCGAGGATGGAACGTCTGCTCCAAGACAGCTATGTAGTCGACTACCTGCTCGGTGAGATGGATGGTGGTTTGTTCGACGAGCTAGATGATCCCGAGGGAAACGATGGGATCGCAATGGAGGTCGATAGGGTAGTAGAAGTCACAGCTTAAGCCTTCAGTTTGATTGTATTCATAGCCGCCGTCCTGCTCCGCACACAACATTCGGGCGGCAATGATTGAACTTGCGTTCGAAGTGCATGCTACGTGATATACAGGACCTGCGGAGAGGAATCCTAGGTACGCGAAAGCGAGAGGTGCATGATACAGAGCGCGGCGGGCGATTGTGAGAATACAAGTGGGTAGAGTATAAAACAGTGCTCAAGCCATCTAATACTGACATCCAGTAGTTCTGCTTCATCGCAGTCCGTTTCCCTTCCATGATGTTGACGTTCGTCTCGCGCTGCTTTACGCGAAGCGGACCTTCTCTCCAGGACGGCCCTCGGAGAGCAGGACGACGGCCTACAGAGATACATGCGTCAGCACACAAGCTACTGTCGCTCCACCTGTCTTACGCACATATTTGCCACTGATCTTCCAGCCAGGCTCCTCTTTCTCGAGCTTGTCAGCGAGTGCATCGCCTTCCGGACCAAGACCAACAACGACATCACTCTTGATGGTCCGCATACTGCAGACACGGGGGGCACCAGCCGCAGAGGCCATCGGGCCAATAGCGATGTCGAACTCGGTCGACGGCGGAGCAGCGCAATCGTAGGTGAGCTTCCGGTGATTGAGATCGCCCTTGAAGATCACGAGATCCGACTTCGACAGGTGGAGGAACAGATCCGGAGCCTCGCTGTGCAAGTCCCAATAGGTGTAGCCAGTGCACCAGAATGGGTGTTGCTCGTACACCCATTTGCCCTCCTTTTCGTACTCCTGCAACACTCTGTCAGCACTGTATCGCACACCGAGCGGAACGTTCACTCACCTTCCATCGGAGGCCCAAGCGTCTCAAGCTCTCCATCTCGGCGTCAGAGACCTTCGGGAACAGATGACCGTACACCATCGAGTTGAGCAGCCAGTTCCAGTCCTTCTTGGTCACGTCCGAGACGAACCACGGGTACCGCTTCCCATGGAAGCGGACCTGCTTCGCCAACCCACTTTGAATCAGGAAGTCCGCTGTAAGAAAAGGATCAGGGCTGAATGTTAGTGCAACACGTGGGTTCGTCACGTACCGTAGACACAGTCGCAGTAGAGCTCAAAGCCGGCATTATCGAGCACAAAATCGACACGACCGCCGGTGTTCGTTCTGAGACCATTGACAACTTCCCAGAGACGAGCCATGTCATTCCCGAGAATATTCTTCTCGGTTGCAGCAAGGTTCTCGCCGCCAGTTGACTGCAAGGCCTTGATCTGCTCCTCAGTCATATTGATGAGCAGGGACAAGTCAGTCGAGTTCCCCCACAGACAGACTGAAGTAACTATGTCAGCGTCAGACATTGAAGCCATTGAAGCGGAACAGACCTTGCGTCAACTCCATGAACATCAAGCGCTCCGCCTCGAGCTTCTCCGTGTCGGACATTCCCTCCTTGTGCTTGAATGGCTCGATGAAACGCGTTGAGAGTTCGAATACAGCATCACCGGACCGAGAGAAAGTGTCACACTGTAGAGAAGTCATGAATGGGGACGATCCAGGAAGGTGACAATGCACCCATACCTTCTGACGGAAGAACACGTCGTAGTGTCGCCAGTGCTTGCTGACGCTAAAGCATTCGCGAAGTCGACGATACTTGTATGCCTCGGCAAACAGCCACGGGGCATTCATGAAGTCTTTCCCTGTTCGGTAGAGTAAGTAATTACGTTCCTACGGAGAACCCAAAAATGGCAGCGGTATTGCCCAACATGGTGCAGAAAGAAGCTACTGACCTTGGAAGAACTTCGCAATCTCCTTGTTCCAGAGCGCGACGTCCGCCTCACCATCGTCGATGACGGGGCGCAACTTGGCGTGCGACTCAAGATCAACCTTGAGCTTGTCCATGCGCTCCATGCACTCGACGAGGTCCTTGACACGGTCCTCCTCAGACTCCTGATTGAGCGTCTCGATTACATCGTCGATGGCCTTGCCCAGGATGGTTGGCAGACGGTGACCCATTGTGGCATATGCGAAGGAGTACCTGCGCACGTTCTGTGAGCCGGACGCCGAAAGAGCTACTGCATCAGTGAGTACGTACGTGTGATAGCCACGGAATGCGGGCCATGGCGGGTTGTTGGGGTCAATCTAGCGTCGTGGTGTCAGCACGTTTGCACCTTATGAAGATGGATTCAACAGGAGACGGTGAAGTACGCATACGGGCATCCGTAAGGTCGACCAACATAGCAGAAAGGCGAGTGTATGCGCCGAGCGCGCATACGCAGCAAGCGACTATTCGGAGTGAGATAAGGTGAACAGGGTAGGTACAAGCCGGGAGTATGTACGAAACAGAGATACGGAGCAGTGATGGAAGCAAGACACGTACAGATGAAGGCGTACGTGGGTAGACAACCTTGATGTCCTTCTTGCTAGGCAAGTGAGACAACTTGAGAGACATCTTGTTGGGCATGCCCTTGGTCTTGGTGGGCTCGTTCGGCGGGGGCGCCGCACCATTCGGAACGACTTCGTCAGGCATGTCTTCGGAGTGGTAGCCTTGGTCTTCTGATATGGTGCGAGGGAAATAGTCAGTCATGATGTCGCCCATGGTTGGAAGTGTGTAACGGGTGGCGTCGACAAGAGGGTTGGCAATGGGTATGTGCGGGTGACGGTATGGTGGCAAGCACGACAGAGATACGCACCTTTATATATGTTCTGCAGGCGAGAAGAAGGTCCCCAACACAAAAGTCAGGAGATGATGGGCGTTGCTGAACAAAGGCGTTTGACGCGTCTGTGCTGAAGAGCCCGTCGGCTGCCGTTTTGGGCGGAGCTCTTTGGTTTTCGAGACGGGTGACGTCACTGGCTGCCTTATCGAGTGACGGCCGGAGCTCGGGCGCCCGCCGTCGGCGAGCGTTGGCCTCTTTTGGGCGCGACGGCGCCGACGGTTATCTGATTCGGTCGCGTGGCTGCCGCCGCCGCTGCTTCCCGCCTTCTCGCCGCCGGCGATGGTGTGAGAGGGCGCGCTGTGGCAAGTGCCGGCATGCCGTGCGCTCATCCATCGCACATATCACTCCCCCATTTTCTGCTTCAAGCTTGCCGTGTTCGTCCTTCTTGCTCTGTTTGCCGGTGCCTGGCCGACGCCCACAGCGTCTTGCGGAACGACGAGGCCACCGCTCTCCACGACGGACTCGTCCAGACGGTGGCCATCGCCTCCAATTAGCACAACACCACCGTCGCCATCGGTCACCACCTTCGATTCCGGCCTGCTATCGACCAAGCCCGGATTATTCAGAACCCTGCTTGACATCATGTCAGCCAGCCAGCCGAACAGCGCTGCACGTTCGCAGCGGACGGGGTCCCTTTGTCAACGCACACGATGAGCAGCAAACACACGCACATGGTAATACGCGTTTTCTGTCACACACATTCTGCTCGACGGATTACGCGTAACTGAAAGCAGAACGGCGCCTGGCCTGATCACCCGTCTTCTGTGCTCCATCGTGAGTACAGAACACTTGTCTAGGACATAACCAAGACATAACTATGCAGGTAAGCTATTCCTAGTCGAGGCACGGCCAGTCTGATGCTGATGGAGGCTTCGAATCCTCGTAGTTTCACGAGGCGAGTGACGTCGATCACTGGTTACATACGTGTTTGTCTAGCTCTGCGATCTCAATCAGCATGCTCCTCTCGTTCGTACAAGCTTGTCGCCCCCCTCACAAATCGCCCCACCTGTGTTCTAGCGGCTAATACTAGACGGGTTCGTCGTCATACTAGCAACTGGTGAGCACCCTCGATCAACGTGCATCGCAATTTGTTACCTAACGCAACTATCGAGCGGACGCTGCTATGTACAATTTCGCTGATCCTTCATGTTTGTAGTTCCTATTGCGTGCTCCGCATGCCATATAGCTGGATGGTGTTCGTGAGCGTCCATGAGGATCAGCCATTATTACCGTGACGTCTCCGAGCCGCCTGCACTGGCATGGTACTCGTAACACCATTCGGTACGTTCCAACTGACATCTCTGATAGATTCCTAATAGATTCTCTGCAGTCGGGCTGAGCATTTCCTGCTGTGCCTCTGTACTGGCCGGTATGAGGCCGAGGAACGGCCGTCAATGCTTGAAGCTTCTCGGGTTGCTCCCCAGAGCTCAACAGGACCTCCATTACTGGCATGATTATTGCTGTCAGCTTGATTCGAATCGTGTCCGTGGAACACTCGCCCGCTAGCAAAGCGTTAAATCTAGGGCACGTAGTGCACCACATTGCTTAGATTCAGAAGCGCAGATCGAGCCGGGGAGGAGTTCGGTATGGCCATCCAACTTCCGTCCTGGCACCGTCATACCTCTGCAAAATGACTTATCCTCCACTCAGATGTGCGCCTTTCTCAGCCGGCTAGAGCTTGTAATGGGCGCAACCTCTCCATATACTGCGCTTCTGTCATCTTCCCCAGTGCGGGCGGCCAGGCGTAGTTTCGCCAGTGCTTCGTCGTTTATGTCAGTTCAATCTCTACTGCCGAGCTAGGCCTGGTCAGGCGGCCAAGGTTACAGTTGGTTCTGGCGTTTCTTGATTGTGTGTTGGCGGATTAGGCTGTTTCTCTTGTGCTACGCCCACACTCTCTCCACCTGCCCCTCGTGGCCTGAGTCTGGCCGGGACGAGCGGAATTCGAGACTTGGAACATCCTTCTCACGGTAGTTCAACCGTACGTGTACATGATCTTACAGCGGGTACGCTCCCTGAGGCAGGTGACATGCCCATGCCCAGCGGAGCTTTGCCCTGTGCATGGTACAGAGGGCAGCGTGGACAAAGTCCGGGTCGTGCACCCACTTCCAGCCACTTCTCTGTCGCTGCCGTTATCCAACAGTCGGAGTCGGTCAATGGTGTGATTGCAATGTGAAGCGGAGTATTACCCACTGCTTCCGCCGGCAGGGCAACGCTCGTCCCTGTAACGGCGACAACTTCAACATCTTCGGTCGCGCGAGTCTTTGTTCAAAGCTTAAAGACATCTCCCGGACCCGGTTGCTGAACATCAGATCCATAAGTTAACTTGCTATGAAAGTTAGCAGCCCGTATACGTCGGCCACTCTCGATATCAGTTACTATAGTGTCGTGCCGTTCAACAGGTACTCTTCATCGCGCGAACGCTGCCCACATGATTCACCTCGTGCGCGTCCATTTCACCTCCGCGACTGGTGTTCGATATCATCATGAACGTCCAATGAACGTCACATATGATGTGAAGGGGTTGCAGCATCCAACTCAGGCATAGGAGTGGCGGAGGTTCGTCGCTGCATGAACTAACTCACCTTCTTTGAGTCGATGACCCATGTATGATTATGCAGGTCTTTCAGGTCCTACGGAGCGACGCGTTCCAGGTGAGCCACCTATCGTCGAGGATATGTCATTAATGAGTCCCCACTTAGGATACCGACGACCCAGCTCGCGTTTGGCGGCGGATGAGATTGCCATAATGAACACTTCGCTGACACTCGTACAGTGCTCATCATTCCGAATTGGCGGAAGTGTCGTTCAATTGGTACACTATGAGACAAGGCCATATGCCGAGCTGAAGTGCCATCCGGTACAGTGCCTGGCACCCTACTGGCGCGATGAGTGTCGGTATCACCGCGGTAACTCAGATACGTACGTGTAACAAGAAGGATGATCGACACTCACCGACACCACGAGGCTGTCCCCAATGAAATGCTGGAATCATGACATTTCGGGCCGGTTGAGTGTCTTTTGAGTGTCTTATGCACACGATCGGACAGCAGATAGCTATAGACACGCGGCTGGAAATACACCCAATAGAACCTCGCACCTTTCAATTTCAGCCCTGGCGAGACGCTTCCGAGGGATAATACAGTGCAGCGCGTTTGTTCCTATTCATCGTTGTTATCGCAGGAAGCTGTCTTGCGGGAAGCGCTCCGTAGTGGAAGAAGAGCCTCATTCATTGAGTCCAATACCGTACAATGCAGAATGTTCGAGGCCGATAGCCTAGGGTCCGAGTCCGGCGTTAGTAATTTTTGCGCAGCCTGGTATGTACGTGACTTTGAATTGAGGAAGGAGGCTGTAGGTCAATACCATGCAGTAGTGACAGTACTTCGTTGAATGGTGTAGATCTGTTTCTCAAGCCAATGGGGCCTAGCACTCCAAATTTACGCACACTCAGCGCTCGGAATATACCTGAGATCAACCAGTAGCTAGGATGGATAGTCTCCCGTAGGCCGACCGCAAATCCGACCTTTTTGGAGTGGAGGAGGGCGGTCGTATTAGGCCATGGATGCCAATGGCAAGACCGCTACGAAAGGCAGAGTATCAATGCCGCTCAGAGGGGTTCTTCAACACGTCAGCATCCTATGAGGCTTACGGTTCTTCAGCCACTTCAGAAGGATCTCCCTATACGCCTTCTCGCGGTGCCACTCTGCTGCTGCGCATATCGCAGACAGAAAGCGATCAGAACGTGTGTCCATATATATAAGAGATAACATAGGTCGAAAGACTTACAGTGGCCAACATCATCAATGCTTACGAACGCAGTCACCTGGGCCCTCGCCGTCCGTGCGCACCCAGCCGATACAGGCCGATACCTGGCCAGTCCACGTCGGGCGCGGCATTGAAGGCATCGCGGTGTTTCTTCTTGAGCATCTTCATCTATGTATCTATGTGATCAATGGCAACGATGTTACAGTAGAGGGCCAAGACGTACCCACGCGAGACCACCTCGCCAGGTGCAGACACCATCCATGTGTTCAATGTGAAAAGCGCGACGAGCGAGGACGTGCGGCCGGACATGGCTATCAGGACGCGAGGTTCGAATGATGGCAAGGGCACAATTGAGCCATGATCAAGTAGGTTCATATGTTATTAGTGCCATATATGGCCAAGAAATCAACGTAGATGAGGCAAGGTACCGCAGTACTAACTTCATGAACATGGTCATGTCTTGATTCGCATTCCTCGGGCTTGTAGCTTGTCAAAGTCACTCCCCAGCAGGCCGCCTCACTAGGCGGCTGCAGGCTTTATGTTGGCGTTCACGATGTCCAGGTCAGCCTCAGACTTGCAAGCACAGAGCACAACGGACAAGACAGTCATCGTGTGGATGGAAGAGTCTGAAGACCGACGCACAAGTGACGGCTGAGCGCTGAGCGCTGAGGGTTGGCTAAGTAAGAGCAACCCGCGAACAGGCTTGCGTCGTGGTTATCGGGCGTCTGTCGTTCCCAGATAGGCAGGTCACTTACCATTGCGGGATGTGCTGGTGTGAAGAGTTGACTCGACGTGTTCTGCGCTACGTCCTGATTGTGAGACAAACAGTCAACTTAAGTTATGTCTCCCTTCACATAAGAACTTCGGCGTATAAGAGGATCAAACCCGCGGCCACTCGCACACCTTCATCCTCTCTTGACTCAGTGACGACTACTAGTGTTGAACCCGCTTTGCGCCATGGCCGACCAAGTGCACGTTTCAAACGTGAGTCTGGTGTACATTGGCCACGTCATGTTCTAACTTGTCATCGAACAGCCTCGTCACGATGCGTCCAAGTCGGGGGAGCTCGGCCAGTCAAACGACGGCGCCCAGCCCGCCGGCGACTCGGAGCAGCAGAGCAAGTGGGGGTCTTTCAAAGACAAAGTCGGAGATACCATCTCCTCGATGAGGGAGAACGCGCGCGACGAGGTAAGTCTTATTGACTTTGAATGGCAGACTCGAAGCTAACTATATTGCCGCAGTAAGTAGCACTCTTGGCTCACTGTCTGGGTCTCTCAATTCATGCGATCCCGGGACGCAATAGGCGTGAACTCGACGATTACACAGCCGAGGTATGGTGTTCTGTTGGCCTTGTGGTGAAACCTCTGATACATATCTGGATACATTCTTGCGTTACAGTGAGTGTCGATCGCCGCTCACGATGCGTTGCACACTGACGGACATCTCCCGGTTGCAGAGCGAAACTCGGACGGAACGAATTTCCTGACGAGTTCGGCGGACCTGTAGTATAACATCGAGCGCGATATTGAAAATGATGGTGGCCGACGGTCGTCTGAAGGGTACGTTCTCACCATCGTAGTTGAGAAAGGACTATCTCGCTCGATTACTGAGACCGCATTGTACAGGCAATGTGTTCACGACTAGAGACGATGTCAAAACAGCACTATAATACACAAACGTTGGCTTACAATGTCTTTATCGCATCCCAGAATGCGGTGTCCGCTGGCCTCAGGGCCACACTTACTGAAGCGCAGAGCCTATACGCCTGTCATGGAATATGGTGACGACTTTGCTGCCAGTACTCACAGCATTAAGCGATCGCCGAGCTCAGATGCATTGTGCGGGTCATAGTTGTGCGTCTCTTCGCTAGCCACGGAAGCGTTGAAGTCCTCCGGGTTCTCGGAGCCCTCAAATCCAGCGAGGGTGCGGCGGGAGTTGTCCTTCGCCTCCTCGGAGACGCTAGCGTTGTTCATCGCTGCCTTGTGGCCGCGAGTAACCTGCGACGGATCGATTATCAACGCTAACTCGAGGAAGGACAAGTTGAATGTACACCCCTTATGATTCTCAGACATGATTGAGGTTGTTGACAGTATGTCGTGTGTGGATGACTCGGAGAGATTCGAATCGATGCAGCATTGTATACGGTTCCGGCCGCTGCTCCCTGGCAACATTTCACGGCACTCATGACTACAGACAACGACAACCCCACCATCTTCTGTAGAAAATCCCACGCAAAGCGACAGCTCGCGCAACACCTCCCCAATCCCACGACGCCAAGTCTGACGGAGCGTGGCAGGCGGGGAACCGTTGGACAGCGCACGCCGTGGGGGATGCCGCTGGCACGACGCACTGGATCGAGCAGAACGCGACTCGCTTGGCGGGTGATGACGAGAAATCGAAGGGTGATGTGATGTTCCGGGGAGGTGGAGGGTAGCAGCGTACAAGCTGAGAATGGAAGTGGGCTTGCCTTATTGGGAGGTGCCCATCCCATTTGGTGCCGCCACATCCTCCGTAGGAGTCCTACTGTGGCGGTCCTCACCCACGGAAGCAAATATACTTCCGCGGAGAGGCACAAAGCGATGCGCTACGACGTGGTCAAGCAGCGCTACTACGACGATTGACTTACGGGCGGAGACTTGGTTCGATCAACTACCAAGGAGGTATTCCATGTGCGAACCAAGTTCATAGTTCGGACAGGACTATGTTGATACCTGTCCTTGCACGGTGCAGCAGCAGCAACAGAAGGTCACAGTACTACATGGAGTTACATCGGCGTATGCACCTGTTCTTTACCACATACCGTCCATCTTCACAAGTTGTCCATCATGTATCGAGCCTGTCAGAGCCGTACTCAAACCTCGTCGGCGATCTTCTTGACCGAGCGGCGGCGCCTCGTCTCCCTGCTCGCCTTGCGCTTCCGAATCTGCGAGCGCTTCCGCGAGGCATCGTCTTCGTCCTTCGGGAGGTACTTGATGCCGCTCGACTTGCACGAGCCGGCCTCGAAGGCATCTGGGTATGTTGTGAGCCATGCTGCTCAACGTCCCTGCGGAGAGATGCGGGCAGCTCACCAATGGCGACGAAGTCACCGCCGGAGACGGGTCCCTGGGCGTTGAACCAGTACTCGATTTGGTAGAGCTCGTTGTCATCGCAGTCAAACGAGGCGGTCACCTAAAGCCCGTCCTATCAGTATCTGAGAAGAGCGAACGGGGGAACGACGAGACGTACGCCGGCAGCACTCTGGACGGCCGCCTGGAGCTCCTTGAGCGTGTAGGTCTTGCTGCTTGAGGGCGTGATGCCCGCATTGGAGAGCCAGGTGTACGTCGGGAGCGTCTTGAAGAGGGTGACGACCGTCGTGAAGAACGTCACCGCCTGTCGGGCGAGGATGCACGTCAGATTGTGTGTTCTCAAGAGGAGGGCTGTATGGGGCGTACGTCCTGGCCCGTTTCATAGTCGCTGAAGCAGGAACTCTCCAGGGTGGTGTAGCACGTGCCATGTGTGTCCCATTCGTGCTGCGTGGTGGAGCATGTCAGAGGTATGGAGCGGAGGGCGGAGAGCGACACGCACCTCCCAGAACTTCTCGTTGGATTCGTCATCGCTGAGCCAGTACTACATCCCCCATAAGCTCAATTGCAGATGGAACCAGCGTGAAGCATACCGTGTTCATGTAGTCCAGGGTGTCGCTTGCACCCTGGTTTTGAAGCAGCTGTGTCGCGTCAATATATTTGTGTAGTTGAACGCAGCAGCCAGTCTTACCGAGGTGATGTCCGTGTAATCACGCGAGGAGTCGCAGTTCTCGGGGTAGTTACCATCGCAGCTGAACATGATTCCAGGTAAGGTCAGCCAGCGCGACGCATTAGGGCATCTACGCACTCGTTTGGCCAGAGACCATGGATCGTCCAGCTGTCCGAAGGGCCCGTGACCGGATCGGTGTCCCAAAACTACGACAGCATCTCAGAACGTCCAACGCGTTCCCCAGTAGGAGAATCACGCACCTGGACCTGTTGAATCAGACCCTATAGCGAGGTAGTGGTCAGTACGACAACGGCGAGGAGAACGGAGGTCGGAGGTCGTACCAGACCCTCGAAGCAGCAGAGGTCCGTCTCTGCGGTGGTATTTTGGCAGGACGCAGGGAGGGACGAACTGCAGCTACTAGCGGCGGGCGCGCTGAGCAAGCTCTCCGCGTCGCGGGCAGCCCTGAGCGACCGCTTCGCCGTGACGGAGTTGGCGGCGAGGGCACCAGCCACGAGTATAATCGGAGTCAACATCCTCGAGTCGAATGGTCGGACAGTCGGGGAGCGGGGGCGTGAAGCGAGCTATATACAGGCGAGCCTGGCAGGAGGGGGGACGTCGGGTTTAGAGACTGGGACGCTCCGAGGCGGTCCCGCGTTATGTAGCTGGGCAGTGCGGCAACGGACCTTCGGGTTCGCTGCCTTCTTTGGTGACATGCATATGCCCATGGGCGGATGGGGCCTCGGCAGATGTGGGACGGTGCTGGATCTGATGATGGAGACGGGTGGCTGCATATGGTGCGCGCACGCAACGAAGGGTGCACGCACGGTGGGTGCGCTGCGATAAGTCCCGCTCGGCATGGCACACGCTTCGGTGCCTCGTCGCTCCCGGAATGGAAGGGCGTCCTGTGTGTATTGGTGAGCTCGCATGCGGACGCTGTTGGAGCGGGGACGCGTCACAATAGAGCGTGCATCTTGAGCTTGCCGGACATGTGCAAAGGTAAGTATTTCTGCGCTGCACCCGCCGCCAAAGGCGCGCAGGCGTGGGCGATCGTGCATGTGGGGAGAGCTACTTAGGTGATTTTGAATTGCAGTGAGACAGAGATTCACGCGGTGGTGATTGTCATGACGTCGTCCTGATGCCGTCGCGACACGAATGCAGCTGAGACGCAGTGGGCGATCGAGGTGTACATAGACGAACGTTTGCAGGCGGGACGCTGGACACGCAATTGAGGTGCCCGGACGAGACTTGGGCTCGACGAGGAGGATAAGAACGTTCGTCGCGCGGAGAGGAGGCACGTAGCACGAGGAGCCATCCCAACTCAATTATGCTTCCGGCGGCCCGGCCCCTCTCCGATCCATCGACGCCACACTCGTCTCGATCACCTTCACTTTGGCAATTCAACCAACCGCCACGAGAACGTGTGCATCCACAGAGCGCCCTCATGGGGTTCCCAATGCCGGTGCGCTGCCGGGCGCGAGGCCAGTCTGCAGCGATACAGCGTTTGATTCGAAACACTCAGAAGTCGGCCACCCCGCGAGGTATATACAGCAGCTACTTAGATAGAAAGCAGAAAATGTGTCATACTATCATAAATCATCCATAATGTCGTTCTGCTCCGCGGCACGCCAGCAATAGACCAGCTATCTGCGTGCCGCCTGGATAAGTTGCGTGAGCGACTCTATCCGCGTCCGCCAGCCATCGCCATAGACGAAGCCGATCAGCCCGCTCACGAATTCCCTGCGAGTAAGGCCACATGAGCTGAGTCGGCTGCAGAGGGAAGGAACAGACGCACCAGCTCTCCTTGATGGAGGCGACGGGGTAGTCGAGTTGCTTTGGAATCGTCGTTTGGATGGCCCACCCGAAGCGGTCCTCTACGATCGCTTTTGTGGTCGTGAGCGCTCGCAGACCCTCGGGGCCCCCTGGAGGTGAGGTCAGGACGCATGCACGTTTGTTTGTCTGTCAACCGCTACGCACCAAACCTGCCATAGCCACTGGCCTTCGTGCCCCCGAAAGGAAGGTCCTGGCTGCAAGAGGCGAATCACGTCAGGGTCTAGCCTCGTCATCGCCTCTGTCACTCACTTCAACTGCGGAGAAGCTCATTCAGTGCGAGTTCCGGTGAGAAGAGATATCGTCACTTACATAGAACACGCCAAAGTCGTTGATAGAGACCATGCCGCACTCCAGCTGCCTCGCCACCTTGACGCACTGCTCCTGATCGGGGCCGAATACGCTCGCACCGAGACCGTAGCGTGTACCGTTGGCGATGTCGATGGCCTCCTGGACGGTATCATACTTCATGATGAGCGCAACGGGCGCGAACACTGCGAAATGGAAGCTCAGCACCATTACTGCGTCAAGCACGTTGCCAACCCACGTTCGCGCTGCGCGTATTCGGACTCGGGGTTCCCATTGCCGATGACCGTCGGCGTGAAGTATGCGCCGTGCTCGAGGTAGGGGTGCTTGTACCGCTCCCCGCCTTGGACGTCGATACCGGCATCCGACGCAAGCTGTACGAGCTCTTCCGTGTAGCGCACCCTGTCTTCGTTGATCATCGCACCGACGTCCACGGTAGGCACGAATCCGTCACCCGGGTTCGAGAGAGCCGAGCCCAGCCGCAGCTCCTCCGAGCGCCGCCGGATGATGTCGTGCAGCTCATCGTACTGGGAGCTGTGCACGATGAGTCTCTCAATGCCGATGCAGTTCTGCCCTGCGTTCTGGCTGAAATACCAAGAATCAAAATGGGCAGCAGACAACACGGGGAAAGCAACCTACAATATACCGCGCATCCAGAGACTGGCCCATTGCTGCAAGTTCGTGTGTTGCAGGATGATGGCTGGGTCTTTACCACCGAGCTCCAGAGTAACTGGCGTGAGGTGATCGGTCGCTGCGATTGCCACTTTACGCCCGACGTCCTCTGAACCAATGAAGGTGATGTGACGAATAATGGGAGACTTGGTGACGGCTTCAGCATCCTCCGGATAGCAGCACACGAGCTGCGTGTATCAAAGTCAGCATCATGACTTCGCTACGGCTATTCTCGATGCTCACCTGAATCAATTCAGGATCGCGGCCGCACGCGCGCAGACACTCCTTGATTGCGTTCACGAACCATGTAGTTGACCACACCACGTTTTCAGAACACTTGAGCACGATGGCATTGCCGGCAAAAAGGGCAGCAATAATGGGAGACCAGGCGTTGTGCAGGGCTGGAGAGATTGAAACACGGGTCAGCTTCATGGAGTCAGATAAATCGGCAAATAAACGCACGATAGTTCCAAGACACGATGGCCGCTACAACGCCGAGAGGCTCATAGCAAACCCAAGACTTCTTGTAGAACATGACGAGGTTGCCGCGTCTCCTTTCGGGTCGAAGGGACCGCTCTCCGTGGTTGACGAGCCAGTCCAACTTCGAGCATGTTGTTAGAACTTCTCCCAATGCAGCATCGAGCACTAGGAATTGAGTGAGGTTAGTGCGGTGTGTAAGCCCAAGTTTCGTCGGCAATGCTCACGGGTCTTCCCCGTATCCCGACAGGCAACCCTCGCACACGTCTCCTGGTTATCCACTAGCCATTTCTTCAGGCTGAGCATTACACGCCTGCGATCCCGGAACGAAGTCTCCTTCCATTCCTTCTGTGCATCCGCCGCACGCGCGATCTTGTTTGTAATCTCGCCTGCGGTGTCCGCCGCCATTGTGTCAAGATGGAAGCCAGTAGCCGGGTCGAAACAGGTGATATATCTTCTGCCTTCAATGAACATCGGAGGCCTGAGCTCCGGGTAGAGATTATGTGATTCCAGGTTAGGGTTTGGGATCTTGTGCGCCTCAAATCGTGGGCCTATTTGCTGTAATACAGTCACTGTAAGTTCCTTACAACGGCATGACAATGTGGCGTACAGGTGGTGATGCGATCCTGAATTGGACGGCACGGTTATGAAAACTCTGGAAGCGGTCAATGACAAGCCATATTCCCGCAGCAAAGAAGAGACAAAGCGGGAGCAGGAAGTTGAGACCCTCGTCGTCGTATTCGCCCATGGCGGCGTCGTGAGTGACCCGGAGGCCTCGTAGCAAGGTGGAGGAGGGTGAGCAGATTCGGACGAGTCGAACAATGGCAGTCGCGTGTCCGTGTCGCGTTGTGTGCGCGTGTTTGCACACCGCGTGCTGGGAATGGCAATGGCCGAGGCTGCGCCCGAGGAGGAGGCGAGCGGGGACACGGCGGACGTCATTCGCAGACTTGGTGGCTACCACCACTGCTGACTTGTACTGTTACGCTACACGACCTGCTACCCTCCCCCCCGCAACCGCGACGATGTCGAGCAGAGAACCGATGTGGTATTGTCATG
This sequence comes from Rhodofomes roseus, assembly GCF_022264815.1. Taxonomy (NCBI): domain Eukaryota; kingdom Fungi; phylum Basidiomycota; class Agaricomycetes; order Polyporales; family Fomitopsidaceae; genus Rhodofomes; species Rhodofomes roseus. Next base: position 830,420 of record NW_025952965.1, on the reverse strand, counting down.
AGGTGCCTGCGCAGCCATATCAAAGCGAGCACCGTGCTGAACTCAGCGTCGCCAGTGTCATGCAGAGATGAGGCCGCTCATGGTCAGTTCGCATGATACCCTCGGTGCGGACTACAGTGACAATTCCTTAGGTCCCAGATCCGCATTGCGCGTCGTGCAACGGGACATTTGTAGAGAAGGTACGATCGCTGTCAGCATCGTTCTGCGATCTTAGATGCGACCCACGGTCGTGCAGCTAGAGAACCCGGAGGACGACCCGCGCGAGTTCCAACACGTACACGATGGATTCGCCGATGACGGACTGCCCCCCAACATGGACGGCTTCCTTAGTAAGTCACTCGGAAACGTGTTGCCGTTGCGCGGGATTGAACATGCTCCGTGGCGCCTCCACCAGCTGGTCTCCGTGCTCTTTTCCAAGGGTCCGAGCCAGAACGGGCTCGGTCAACTTCACCCACTGCATCGCAAGGAAATCGGCTGGATGGTCCTGGCCCTGGTGCCGGTATAATAGGTTCGGTATGTCCTGAAGCGCCTCACGCTGCACGGGCCACTTACTAATGAGGCGCAGGGTGGCGGTAGAGGGCTCACCATACAGATACAAGGCTCGCCCGATGGGCGATCGCGTACGATGATTTTTGGTGGTAGAGGAAGCAGGCGGGACAGCCAGGGAGAAGGGAACCACCCCCCGCTGCTGTCAGAGTGAGTGCGCTCATTGCGATACCAAGAGTGATTCTGCAACTCTGCCACAGGTTCCTGAGAGGCCCGCCTGGTCCGCAAGACAGCGGCCCAGGGATCGCCGGCCCTCTGATGGCACAGTACCTGCTCGCTATACTGGGCAACAGGCCAGGTGCTGGTGGTATGGATGGATTCCCCCCCTTCATGGGCATGCCGGAAGGCGCAGAGAACGGCCGATGGGGAGACTATGTGTTCAACCAGGAGGCCTTGGACCAGATCATCAGCCAGATCATGGAGAACTCGAATGCTGGTCGTCCGGTACCCGCTACAGAACAGGTCATGGAGAAGCTCCCAAGAGAAGTGCTGGAGGAAGGCTGTACGTGTCCCAAATGCCTGACGCAATATATGATTGGTGAAACTTACTGGCCGTTGTTAGCACCCCTGTTGGAGAGAGACTGCGCTATTTGCAAGGACCAGTTCAAGACTGACACTGAGGATGCAGACGAGCTCATTGTCGTTACGTTGCCATGCAAACATCCGTTCCACGAGCCATGCATAATGCCTTGGCTCAAGGCTAGCGGGACATGTCCTGTCTGCCGGTATGTATCTCTGCGCTTGTCCTTTACTCGCAACTCAGCTCTGTTCCTCCAAGGTACCAACTCGTGCCACAGCCCGAGCAGCACGGTCCAGGGTCCCCACCACTGCGGGGAGCAACATCCAGTCGGCCTGGCGGCTCGTCATCGGCATCTCCACCAGGTGCCTTCCCGGGCTCCTCATCGAGCCCTCCGTCAAGCCCTCGTCAGAGGCCGGCGTCCCCCGGCAGCTCGTCCCACAACCGTAGTGGTTCCGGCGCCGGGGCGTCATCATTGCTGAGCAACCTATTTGGCAGCCTGGGGCGAGGGAGCGGGCACCGCAGGAATGATAGCGGAAGCAGCACGCATGGCGAGGGCGCGAACTCAAGCTCGAGTCCGAGAGACCACATACCGGGTAGCTGGGGCGATCCTGTTGACTGAGCGCGTAGCATGATCATTATGTAGGAATGGAAAAGAAGAAGTATCAAGTGTCAGCCTCAGGCGTCGCAGTTGTATCTGGTTCATCACGATTTGTATCCCCCGCGTACAGTGGCCCTCGGAGTGTATCTAATTCTGTAGCTGAATAGACTTGTTGTTATGTTGCAGGCGGAGATTCAGGACGACCTCGAAGGTCCTGATGTGCCTCATCGGTAGTGTTATCTAATCACACCAATGCAGGTTTGTCGCTCAGAACGCGTACAAAACCAGAGGGCGGAGATACAATTGTGTCACTCAGGCAACTGACGCTCCTTATAGGTACGTCAACCCAACATGATGATCATTGTTCTCGAATTCACCCAAGAATGTACAGAGCATTACAGACTTCGAGATCTTTCATCGACAACAACGCCATCTACCTTCGCTCGCCTCCGCCCAATGGTATATTGAGTCGAGCAGACTCAGTTGCTGGTCGCGCTCGTGTACTGCGTCTCCGCGAAGCCGACCTGCGAGTTGGTGGTGTCGTAGACGGAGTAGAAACGCTCGAGGAACGCGTAGCCGTTGATGAAGTCAAGGCCCTCGCCGGATGCGCTCCCGATGCTGTTCACGACGAGGTAGATGTCGTCCGCAGTGCCGCCAATCGCGGAGTTCAGCGAGCGCGGCCAGATCTGCGCGTTCGCCGTCAGGCCGTAGGTCGTCTGTCGGACCGATATCAGTGCACGTTGAAAAGGGGAGAGAGGACGAGACGTACGTCGCCGATCTTGAAGTTGAGGGTATCGAGGTTGCTGTACTGCGAGCTCGAGATGCGAAGGAGACCGGTGCTCTGGTCCTCGGTCCCACCAACAGCGGACTTGTACGCGCTGTACGCGTCTGCGGTGCATATTCGTCAGTGTCGTACCACTCGCGTTCACAGTGTTGAGCCACTTACCGCTAGCGATCAGGACAAGGGTGGTGCCGGTGTCGACGATGCCGGCAGTGCTGCTCAGGATCGACTTGGATCCATAGCTGATGGACTGGTCGATACCCCAGTACTCGCTTGCGGGGGAGGTAGACGTGATCGGACTACGACGCAGCAACGTTTATTAGCGATGACACGCGTGGCAGTGAGTTAATGGCCCGGGGCGAAGACGCACACGTAGTTGATCGAGCCGGTGAACTTGGAGGAGTCGGTACCACCGAAGGTGAGTTCGCCGTTGGCGTCACTCTCAGAGGTAGCCGGCTCGAAGGAGACCGCGAGGACCTCCGTGGAAATGGTGCCCTGCGAGAGCAAGTTGTCCGTGACTAAGGGAAGACAGGTGAATGAGTGTCATCGCTGCTGGAGAAACGGCCTGAACTAACCAGTGGGGATAGTGTCGTCGGAGCTCTGGAGAGTACCTTGAGTCAGAGCGACGGGACCAACGCTAAGCAACCATGCAGTTTAGCGTCATATCTGACGGAACGCAGCAGCAGTCTTCTCACCCAAGGATACCATCAACACCGGAGAAGCCCTGGGCCGAGCTGGCGACGCCAATGGATTGTCCGGTGATGGTCAGCCCGTCACCGAGCGTAACAGTGTCTGTGTACTCTTCGCCGGAGAAGCTGCCCGAGCCGTAGGTAACGGACTGTCCAGCGTGCGTAAGATGTGATACAGGGGTTTTGAGAGGGGATACTTACGACCTGGGAGCCGGTGTCTTTGCTAGTAGAGGTCTTGGTGTACTTCTTGTCAGCGCCAAGCCAAGTGTTGGAGGAGCCGGTGTCGACCAGGAGGGAGTCTATGGGACGGAGAACTCAGTTTCAAGTGCAGCATAGTGTCTTAGTTAGCAGATACGTACACTGGGTAGCAGGGGATCCGACACCGACCTAAGGGGACCACAGACGATGAGATCTGTTACTACAGGCAGAGTGTTCGTGATACTTACGCTGACGACGTAGGTGTCAACGACGTTGGTCGCCTCAACACTTGCCGCGCGGCCCTCGAGCTTGGCCTGGGCGCGCTCCTTGAGGTTACGGGCCCTCGCCTGGTCGTTCGCGAGCAAGTTGGAGAGGCCTGTGCTGTTCGTACGGCGCACCAACGGCAGGGAAACGAGGGGCTTGTTAACCTGTACCGGGCTCGCGGCGACGGCAAGCGCGAGGAGGACGGTGGTCAGGAGGGAGGAACCGAGTGCCATGGCGTGTCACTGCTTGTCTCTTGCGAAGGAGCGAGGAGGGCAGATGGCAGGTCGGTTAGTAGTGTTCGACGACAGGCGAACGCTGGTTTGGTGAGAGCGCAACAGGGCCTTATATATGTTGCCAAACAGCAGTGGCCATGCGTACAAGGAGTAACATCGAGCCTACTGCACAGCCGGTGCTCGTTTGAGGATCTACTATGGCAGGCGCAATCAGATCGCAGCCTAGCTAGACGGGCAAGAATAGGCATGAACGCACAAGATGGGGCCGGCACTACACATGGACGCAGTGTTCGGGAAAACAGTGCATTGACCGCGAAGGCCTGCTTGCGGAATGGCATGGCCGGACGACGAATAATGAGGAATGCAAGTCGACCAATTGCTTCATTCCGGCCTGGTGCGCAGGGCGTGTGGAAGGCGTACGCACGGCATGTGATGGCTTCGTCGAGTAATGACCAAGATCCGCGTCGAGAATCACTGTGTACCCATGTGGGCGAGTGTGAGACTAGAGCGCGAGGTAGCCTCGAGAATCGACGTCAGCCGTTCCTCTGGTTGCTTGCCCCCGCCGGCTACTGGGTGGTCCACGGATAGATACGGCACACCCTTGCACACCCCACAATAAAGAAGCATTGCTCACCAAGGATGCCCAAGGTGGCCCGTTTGCGTGGCGAATTGTTGCCCACCTCGTACACTGCCAAGGGTCGTCCGCGTGGAAGGATGAAGAGATGCATCAGACATGGGAACTGTAGAAGACGACATGTCGACAGCAAGTAAGTACTTGCGTAGTACCATCGAGGCGATCTGACTGACGTTCGTGAGAGTACGTCATGCTGCCCGTAAGCTCGCGAGCGCGACTGCTGTGCGTGGACGCAGTCGAAGCTGGGGCCGATGTCGTAAGTGGCGGGAGACGATGTCGAGCGCTGATGGTACCATTAGCAGCGTGATGTCCATGCGGGGCCCCGATAGATCATAGTACCAATTATTCCCGCTTCGTAAAGGATGGGCAATCTGGCGGGATAGCGTCACCGGCATCGCGACGGAGGCTCAGTGGTGCAAGCTGGGAGGCCTACATACTCTAGGATTAGCCGTGGCTATTTGCACTGTTTATCCGCTATCGAGACGTGATTGACCTGGACAATCCTATGAATGGAAGACATGGCGAGGACATGTGGTGAGCATCTCATCGTGGCGGCTGGAAGCACGCGAGCAGAGATAAGGCAGCAAAGGTGCGCCCAGCTGGGGTGCGTCTCCTTCCGTTCGGTACCAGACGCGATCACATGATCGCGACGCGTTTCTCGCCTGACATCCAACAAGTTCTGCTGTTCGACGGCCCCTTTACATATTCGTCACAGCATGCGCAATCTACGCCATGCCAGTGCGTGACAACCCTGCTGGCGTCGTATTTTCACAGGATGTGGTGCAACCGTGCAAGCAGTATCATAGTACATACTACCGTCACGCGCCGCGCACGGCGCTTTGCTACAGTAACGCTGCCTTGACTTGCTCTTGGACATCTACCCACACATCTCAGTCGCCTCTGCTTCAGTCGAACCCGTCAAACGTAGGTTTGCAACATAGCAGTCAACTTGGTCTTTCTCTATTTCTCGTGCGACTGAAGGGGACCAAGTAAAACATCATGGGAAAATCTGGCGTTCCTCAGTCCATCTTGTAACGCGGGTTGCACCCAGGTTCAGTCAGGACACTGCAATGAACATCATCCTCGGGTTCTCAAAAGAGTGTACAAGAAGTATTCGATTATCGAAGGCCCCTCTGTCTACGAGCTTCATGACAAACGTCAATAACTTGTAACTACCAATAGCATTTTCGAATATCGTCGAGTAGACCATCAACCTCAGTTGGTCGTCGCACTCGTGTACGAGGTCTCCGCAAAACCGACCTGTGAGTTGGTGGTATCGAACACGGAGTAGAAGCGCTCGAGGAACGCGTAGCCGTTGATGAAGTCAAGCCCCGAGCCTGACTCGCTCCCGATATCGCTCACGACGAGGTAGATGTCATCCGCACTCCCACCAATCGCGGTATTCAGCGAGCGTGGCCAAATCTGCGCGTTTGCGGTCAGGCCAAAGGTCGTCTGTTGAGCGAGTGTCAGATAGCCTTGCGAGAGAAGCAGCATGAGGGAGGGACGTACACCGCCGATATCGAAGCTGAGGGTCTCGAGGTTGCTGTACTGCGAACTCGAGATGCGCAGGAGACCAGTGCTCTCGTCTTCGGTCGCGCCCGTAGCGGACACGTACTTGTTGTACGCATCTGTAGTCCACGCGGTCTCAATTCTGGATTCTCCTATTCGACGGGGCTGCGGATCGCTTACCAGTAGCGATCAATACGAGAGTGGTGCCAGTGTCAACGATACCCGCGGTGGAGCTCAAGATCGACTCGGATCCGTAGCTGATGGACTCGTCGATACCCCAGTACTCGCTTGCGGGGGAGGTGGACGTAAGCGAACTACAACACAGAGCGTGAACATCAGCGCGAACGTGGATGGGCGACTTGGGAGGCAAGACGCACACGTAGGTGATCGAGCCAGTGTACTTGGAGGAGTCGGTGCCGCCGAAAGTGAGCTCGCCGTTAGTAACACTATCAGAGGTGGTCGGCTCGAAGGACACCGCGAGGACCTCTGTGGAGATTGTGCCCTGCGAGTACAGGTTGTCCGTGACTGAAGAAGATCACAGAGTAAGCTTCATTGTTGTCGATGTCGGAGTAATGGCTTGCACTGACCAGTGGGGATAGTGGCGTCGGAATCACCGAGGGTACCCTCGGTCAGATCGGTGGGGCCGACACTACACGGACAACAAACTTCAACAACACTCGTAGCAGATTGCTGGGACAGGGCTCTCACCCAAGGATGCCATCGACGCCGTCGAAGCCGGAGGAGGAGGAGGCGACACCAATGGACTGCTGTGTGATGGTCAATCCATCCCCGAGCGTGACGGTGTCGGTGTACTCTTCGCCTGAGAAATCGCCTGAACCGTAGGTGACAGACTGTCCGAAGTGTGAGACGTCATGTGTTTCTCTCGAAGGACGGCCTGAGGCATACCACAGTCTCGCCCGTGTCAGAGCTGGTAGATGTCTTGACATATGACTTGTTAGCACCGAGCCAGGTGTTGGAGGAGCCAGTGTCGACCAGGAGGGAATCTACGGGGCGAATCCATGAGTGTCGACACTCACTCGGTATCATAGTGATTACGTACAATAGGTTGCAGGGTCACCAACACCAACCTACAAGCTTGAGCGATTAAATTTTGCAACCTAGAACCATTGACTGTGATACACACGCTAACAACGTAAGTGTCAACGAGATTCGTTGCGTCAACGCTCGCGGCGCGGCCCGCGAGCTTCCCTTGGGCGCGGTCCTTGAGGTGGCGTGCCCTCGCCTGATCTTTCGCCAGTAGGTTGTCAAACCTGCTACTATTGGTGCGGCGAATCATTGGCAGAGAGACGACCGGCTTATCAACCCTCACTGGGTTCGCGGCGACCGCGAGAGCGAGGAAGGCCGCAACGAGGAGGGTCGAACCGAGTGCCATGGCGTGTCGCTACTGTCTTCTGCGGAGGAGCGCGGAGGGCAAATGGCAGGTCGATATGTAGTGTTCGGGCGACAAGCGACGAACACTGAGTTGGACGGAGAATTACGGGGCCTTATATGTTGTCCGAGAGACGAGGCTATGCGCGTACAGCGCGTCACGCCTGCGGCCGGGCTCGTAGAATACCTGGTGTTCTAATGGTGCTCGTGCGAACATCTATGATGGCGAAGCATCCCGAAGTCTGCGCGGACGAGAATAGGTATTACTGCACGAGGTGTGGTCAGCATTGCACATGGACGCAGCGGTTCAGAATAGTTTGTTTCCCCGGCCGCGAAGGCCTCCTTGAGGCAGAGTGAGTTTCGAACGACGAATGATGAAGAGCTTCAGTCGCGCCGCCCGGTGCTCCCACAGGGCGTGAGGAAGCGTATTACACAGCGCCCGTCGAGTTATCGCCAAGATCCGTGTTGAGAAGCACTACGTATCCATGAGAGAGCGAGAGAACTTCAGGAAGCGACCTCTTTTGTGGCTCGCGTGGTTTATTCCGCCTGCTACCGGATGGCGAGTCAATAGCAGAACCTACAACAGAGAAAGGTTGCTCACCGAGAACGGACACGAGGAACAGTGCCCAACTAACCTAGCTAAAGGGAGAAGGGAGAAGTGTAGGGATGGAGAGATGGTAGCACACACGATATGTGGAACAGAACAACTCAGCAGCAGATCCACTTGCGCCCCGTTACAAGGCGTTCCGACTTACGTCCGTGCGAGTACCGTGAGGAGTTATGCTGCGATACAAGCTTGGGTTGTACCGTCATGCATGCACGCGACCAGATAGACGATGTTCGGCGCCGTTACGAGTACGAGGGAGTGTACTAACCATGCGGTCTCCCACTGGCCCAGTCAAATTGTTGGTGAGCTCGGAGAATCGCGCGGCTGCGGGGTCAGTGGCTACTGAGTGTTGTTATCCGTCAATGTTCTGCAGGCAGCCATTACGGTACTGCCGATAAGTTGGAAGATACGACGCAGACCTGGAGCGATGTTCTGAGGACCGATAGCAACAGCCTGCAATAGCCTATAAGGCGCGTCTCCTTCCGTTTGGGGCAGGTGCGACGCGGTCACCTGATTGTGACGCGTGAGACGTTGCGCCTGGCATCCCTTTCGCTTCCTCTGCTTGACTGCTGCTCTGCCCGTCGTAGCGCCCGATCTCCCGCCGTATGACGTTGATACAGACGTCGCCCGCCTCGCGCGGGGGCGCATACTTATAGCCAACTGCCTCCTACGTGTAACTCCTCGCCATGCTCCCTCTGGTTTCTCTCCTTCGTCTTCCTAACAGTCGCATTTACGTTCAGTCAGGAGTCCGCACCTTCGTCGCAACGATGCCATCGAACAATATGGATTCCACAAATGCGTCAGGGCTCACTCCCAACGAGACCAAATCGCTGAAGGAACGCAGCCCCGAACCGTATGAGGAGAAGATACTCAAAGGAATTAAGGAGGTATGTAAAGCGTCTCGCTGATGCACATAATCCAGCTCACAAAACATGTACACAGCTGTACAGCTGCAAACCATCTGAGGTATGCGAATATGGCACGGTATCCACATGTCAACGTACTCACTGACACACGCAGGAAACGTACAAGATTTACACCGAGGATGCTGTCTTCCATGACCCCATCGGCATTGCGGAAGGTCTCAAGTCGATTCGTGCTCAATTCAACGGACTCGTGAAGGTCCGTCATCCCTCTCGCCATCCTAGTGACTGTATGCGTGCTCGCACCGCTCACGCACATGCATCGATCCAGGTCTTCCCGCGCGCCGACGTCAAACAGTTCCGCGTCCTCCAAAACCCGCCGTCTGTCCCAAAGAGCACCATCCTCGTGGATCAAGACGTCGCATACTACCGTGACCCCAACGGCTCTCCCACGAAGGTGCGCGGTAATGCTCCTCCACCACATGCATTGAGCTGATGCGGCACCGCGTTGCATGTGCGCCCGTCTAGACCATCAATTCACTGCTGACGCTGCAGACGAACGAACGGCACCTGGTCACGAAACATACCGAGGAATGGGATCATAAGCGCGAGACTTCGCGCGAGGACGGCTTCGTCGGCTTGCTGAACGAGCAGCGCAAGAGGATGACGGCGGGCATAACGGGCATGTTCGTTTCCCAGGAGCCGCCGGCGGGTAAGACTTCGAACTAGAACGTGACTATATGGGCGCATCCACGGACGCAGGGAACTGGAAGATACAAACACCGAGGCTCTGCAGTAGTATATTGTACATGTGAAATGGTGCAAAGCAAGAATGATAGGGACTGCAATATACCGCTTCATCGGTGTTGACGGTCACCTGTTGTCTGCCCGAAAAATACGACAACTGCAGACTGTCTGCCGAACAAGAGCTCAGAAACCGAACCATCTCTTTGCGGATTGCTGAGCAGCCATTTTTTGCGCCTGGGAGGAACATCAGGGCCGACACCACTACATACGTAGACATTGATCATACCTGCGCAACCATATTTTTGCTGCCCTGTTCCAGAGAATTGAACTGCTCTTCGAGGTTTCCAAGCATCTCCCTGCGCATAAGTCAGTGTTGACCAACCCCAGGTAGCTATGGTGATGACGCACCCTCGTTCTGCGAGCGCACTGCCTAGTCGGTTGTACAAGTCGCTCACACCGCTCGACATCTGCGCCGACGCCGCTTTCACTGACGACGCGCCCGCAGCACCCGTGTCCTTGTCTTTTCCCTTCTCGTCATGCTGCGCAGCGGGCAGGCGGCCCGTCGGGTCGTAGATCGACTTTGGCGGCTCCGGTCTGTCCGGACCTGCGACTACACGCGCACAATCACCGTCAGCGTTGCACCACGCAGCTTCATGGACTTTGCGGAAAGATACTCACGCAGCATGTCGATCTCAGCACCCGTCGTGACGCCGCGGCCGAGGTACCCGAGCACGGAGCCGATGACGGTCTGTGGCTCGAGCGGGACGGGCGCAGGCTGCGACGGCACGGAGCCGTGGCCAGCCATGAAGTCGACGAGGGGCGCAGCGTAGGGCGCGGACCGCCGTGTAGCGAAGAGTGTGCCGTAGACAGTTTGGCGGGCTATGCCTGTTGCGGTCATGGGCTCCAGAATGTGTGTGAGGTAGTCGCCGGTTGAGTCGGTGGAGATGTGTCTGGTGGGGATCCTATGAGAAGGGGCAGACGTAGGGGGAGGGGAAGATGGGACTTACGAGAGGGAGGTTTGTGGGAGTTGCAGCGTGTGGAGGTGTTCGAGGAACGGAAGCGAATAGATGAGTGCCTCTCCGCGGTCTGTGAACACGACCAACGCGCATCCACCTGCGTAGAAAATTAGTTGATAAGACACCTCAGCGATAATGCGTAAGAACAGAACGGCCTACCATTCTTCTCGACAACGTCGACACCCACTACTGCGCCCGCCTTCGACGGCCAATCCGCCTTGCCAAGCTTGTCGCCATCCAGGTCCGCGACGCACCGCGCGCCCTTTGTCCCCGCGCTTACCCATACACAGCGTCTGCCGACGCCCTCTGCGCCATTGGCCTCCAGGACTGTGGACAGCCCTTGCCGATCTGCAGCAACTCTCACTCCTGTTTTCGCATCAAGCACGAAGGAGCCAGAGGGAAGAGGGTGAGATGCAGCGTCGACGAATACAGGAGGATCTGGGATGGCGAATGCGCCAGACGACGAGCGAGAGACGGTGTATATTGATGCGGTTCCAGAGGATGTTGTGGCGATGAGACGGATGCGGGGAATAGGGTCTGTTTCAACGTTCAGTTAAAACAAGACGGGTCTGTATGCGGTCGCGCAAGGAAACAATACATACCTGATTCAATTGGACAGGCCGTCCATGTGAGGGCCACGATAGGTTCACGCTTCGCGCCGAGGAAAGAGTGACGGTGATCCTTCTTAGAGGTTGGCGCATTGCGAAGGATCACTCGAGGTCCCCGCATGTCGACGACGAGAAGCGCACCGGAGCTATACGCTACAGCGAGGAAGCCTGCGTAACCATTGTAAATCCATGTGTATGTAGTTTGGGAGGAAATAATTGACTTGCCGATGTCTGAGATCGCGCACGCGCTGACATGCCCCCGTCCGGCTCTGACCGCAAGGTAAGGACGATACCGCAGTTTGCTACGCACGGGAACATGGGTGAGGGAGACAAGCTCTTCATCGGAGATCTCTGACGAACTTGCAGCCCCCTCAGCGTCGAATCGGCTCAGAATGACGGCCCCATTGTTCATCACCGTAACACACTCTAGTGATTCGGGGGCGAGATGAATGGACTGCACAGCAGATGGTCTGGGCTCGATAGCGCTGGCTTCACCGCTCTTGGGTGATGTAGGGGATGCTGGTGATGGTTCAAGTTGTGAAGACTGTGCGGAGTGGAAAGAGTGTACAGTGTCAGCTGAACGGATAGACGCGGCCGATGATTGCAGAGCGGTGAGCCGGAGAGACGGGTCGTGCAGAAGAGGTCCAAGCTCAATCGTCAAGGCCGGCAAGGCACTCGGGAAGGAAGACTGCATAGGCGAGTCGGGGGAGCTGGTCAGCAGCTGTGCACTTAGGTCCTGGAAGCGGATGACCAAGTCGTGGTCGTGCGTCACCAGGATATGGTGCGGCTGAAACTAAAGGGACGTCAGATACTCGCCCAGTCGTCTCGGATATGCCTTCTCAGTATAACTCACCTTCAAGAGCTTCATCTGTCCCTCAGTGTCCTCGACCCAGGCTTTCCCTCCCTTGATAGGTAGCGCATCATCCAAGCTTTCCCCCTCCAGTCTCCTGTATGCTTCCTTGTCTACTTTGAAAAGCGCGCTTCCGGCCACCGTCCAGAAAGCCCACGGTAAGCGCAGCTGTCGCGGGTCTGAAGATAGAGACATGCTTTCCAGCGTCGTTGCCAACTCTTGGCTAAGCGCTACCGAGGGGTCGTCCAGGTCGTCGGCCCCAGGCGTCGATGGCACCATCAAAGACGCAATGAACGTAGGGGGCGGGAACTCGAACGCGTCGACGATACGCGTACTCCCAGTCGGGTCCAAATCACTGTCCGAGAGGAGCAGGATAGCATGCGGATCCCACGTACCAGAAAAGTGCGGGTTTGAACGCGGTATGAGCAGGAAGTCCTGTACTGCACTGGCGGTATGGTAGATGTGCGAATCCAAGGGAAACAGGGATTCTTGCATGGCGGCGCGAACGTCTGGATGCAGTGACGGCTGCGAAGGCATCTTGGTCGTTGCTGCATCAGGCGGTGCAGGAGGGTTGAGAGGAGACATGAGGAAGGTTGTCAGACCAGGCGGCGAGTTGGGGCTCAGACCACCGAGGATGGTGAGTACAGTGTCACCACCCCGCGGATCGCTAGAATTCGGAAAGCCGCTCCAAGCTAGCTTGAATATAGGTTCCCGGATCTCCGTGTGTCGCTCCGTTCCCTTAGAGTTGTCGCTGGCTGACAGGGCCGCTTCGAGCTTGGTGACATCCACTGCGAAGACATCCTCCTCCTCGTCCAACGTACGAACGAACAGTGGATGGTCTTCGTCCTCAAGCGCCCAATATGCGATGGTTCCGTCTGCATAACCTACCGCTAGGACATGGCCGGATGGGTGGATCGCAAGCGCCGTGACAGAAGGCCGACGGGGAAGGAGGATGTCCTAGGTATTTCTTCAGTGACAACGTCCGTGCTCTTGGGAACACATGCGTACCGGGGCAGTGTAACCTGTTCCGCCAGGCGCTCCTGGACCAAGTACCAGCTCATACGTACGGATGGTACTGCGTTGCTTCTATATGTCTAAGCGATGAGCATGAGAAGCACCTCAGAGTTTGATCACTTACGAGATCGGTCAGAATGACCCCGCCTGGACAAATCACTCAGCTCCGAATATGTCCGAGGGATGAGAGACCATACCTCCGTACGCAACGAAGAGCAGATTGAGATCTCTGGGATGAATGATCACATCCACGACTTGCTCTCTGAAAAACGTACCTCAGGATCAGTGTGCAATGACGGCAAGAGACACATACGACCCGGGTGTATGGATCACAGGCATCCCGCTCGCATGTACCTTCTCCTCGTATTGAGCCCATGCATCTGAAGGTATGTTGTACGGAGACATTCTCATGCAAAGGAGATCATATGTTTTGATCTCGCCATTCGCGAGGGCAATGAAAGCCTGTTCATGGAAGTGTAAGATTGCGGATAACGCCATGAGGAAGGTACTCACATGTGTATGTGAAGGAGACACAGTAAAGTAGCTAACGTTCTGCATGAATAAGTCGGTCATATGTTGTACTATCTAACCCACTTGACAGCTTGAGGCAGATGTACTACTTTCAGTAGTCTAGGTTTGCCGAGTGTCGAGAGATCCCAAATGTGTAGGCGATGGCGGTCATCTGGAGAGGTCGTATTAGATCACTGTAAGGCATTTTAGGCAACCACATATCGAACCGACACATAGCAATCGAAATAGTGTCTCAGCAAAGCTAAGGAAGCTTGCCCGTGCTCCGGGAGGATCCGATAGATGGAGAGTACACTCTACGCCCGGAGATCCATACAGGACGACCTGCCCTGAGATCAGACCTAGTATTCACGTCAATTCAGTTGTAATCCGGCAACAGTAAAGTTTTTGTGGCATACCGATTGCCAGTAGTCCTGAGACGGGCTCTGTGGCAAGGGCCGTGATATCCAGATGATGGCGGACGTGCCTTAGAGTACCAGCTTGCCAGTCGATCTCGTCAGAGAGCTCCAGGGAGAGATCAACATGCGACTTGTCATGTTTGAATAACATGGAGGTCAAAGTCAGGATCACGAAATGGAGTTGTAGACAAGAGACGGCGCCGCTGCGTCAGTTATTCAGTAGTAGCACTGTAGTAATGGGCTGTAGCCACTTGTCTCCAGACGCGCAACGACGCGTCTCCCGACGCCCACGTGAGCCGGCGGCAGTTGGCCACAACGCGATCACGTGTGATCGACCACCGATGTTGAACTCGGTGGTCGTCTTTGGCGCTCTGATCAAACCGCCATCGTGTGCTGCCCCCTCCCTCATTTCACACCCTAGGCACCGTCGCCAACACCATGTCGACCTGGGGAATTGGTGACGACCATGACTCCGACGAAGTACAGGCACTGAAGGAACAACTCCGTAACAAGGGTACGTGCTGTCGCTTCTGACGCTTTCAGGCATCTCAACCTCGCATGGCTAGATGCACAATACGCTACGCTGCACAGCCAGCTTCTCAAGGGAGAAGACGAAAGGCACGATTTGCGGGACTCTTTTGACGACGTTGTCACCAAAGTACGTGATGTACTGGGTCGTATCGTCCGAATCTGACGTTTTTGTGCAGCTTCGACGAGAAGCCGACCGAGCATTACAGCTTGATGCCACTATCACCCAACGAAATCAAGAATTACAGAACGAACGCATAACGCGTCAGAATGCCGATGCTGCTCTGGCCGCGACACAGCAGAAATTGAAGGCAGCCGAACAGACTTCGCATGAACTGCAGGGGACACTCGATTCACTCAGTAGGGGGATCCAGTCGACTTCTTCGCAGAAAGGAGCACTGGAAACCGAGAATTTTACCCTGAAGGCGAAGGTACGGTCTTTGCAAGCGGAGCTGGCTGCCAAGGATCACGCAGCGGAGACAAGTCTACGACAGAGTCGAAATGCGACGACTGGCCAGCGTGGCCGCCCACGGTCCTCGTCTGCGAACAACTTCCGAGTCACCGCGCTCGAGCGCGACTCTGCTGACTTGCATAGTCGCCTGGCTCAACAGAGTACGCAGTTACGCGAGGCCAAATCCCAGGCCGCACGCCTACAAGAGTCTCTGGTACAGAAGGAGAACGAGATGATGGCCATGCAGAAGCAACTTCGTAGGGAGCTCGACGAAGCTCGAAGCTCGCTCGAGGACCGTCAGGAGGAGTTGCGGATGATACAAGGCAGCGGTGGGGCCGACGCGGCTGCAAGGGAAGCTAGTCTCCTGGAGCGACTGGAGGATGAGGAACGAAGGGCCGCGATGCTCGAGGCCGAGCTCAAGCGTTCGAGTGGAACGCAGAACAAGAGGGAGCTCGCAATGCTACAGGGCGAAGTGCAGAGGACTCTGGATTTGCTGGAGGCTGAGAAGAGGAAGGTTCAGGGCGCGGAGGCAAGATTAGTTGAACTGGTTGCCGACAAGGAGTCTGCATTGGACGAGCGGGACGGCGCTTGCCAGCAAGCGCAACAGATGCAGGGATGTATCCGTGAGATGAGCATCAGGATACAGTACGTGACCGAACGCATGCATATGGCCATACTTGACGTAGCTCCTAGGGATCTGGAGAACCGTCTCGCGAGTTCTGTCCAGGGCTCCCTGGTCCCTTTGTCGCCAGGCAGAGATGCAGAGGCTGCGGCAACGATCGAGCGCCTGCTCAACAAGATCGAGAGTCTTCGCAGTGAGCGTGATGGTCTCCGTTACGAGCGCGACGATCTTCAGAAGGACTTCGACTTCCTAACAGACGAGAGCAGATTCACCATCGAGGATCTGCGAACGAAGCTCTCTGCTGCTTTGACAAGTACGAACGCCTCGTCTCATGCGCACGCCCTTGTTCCTCGGAACGCATCCGCCGGTTATCACAATGCACGCCTCGGGGGCCATGTACTCGTCTTCGCGCTTGTCGCTCAGTATTCAGCTGAGCAGGACGCAGATAACGTCGCGCGGATCGAGTTCTTGTCACACTCATTATCCATCGCCCGCGGCGAGTTGGCGTTCGCTCAGCAATCCTTGGTCGACAAGGAGACGCATATATCTGACATGAAAGCCGACATCGACGAGAAAGATGCCGGACTACACCAACTTCAAGCGACGCTCGCTGAAACTACACACAATCTACACCTCGCCGAGTCCACCATAGCCGCCTGCAAAGACATCATCTCTCGTCTGGAGGAAGAGCGTTCTCGCGATCGAGACCACCAGAACGACGCAGGCACAACCCTCACCCAAGCTGAGGCTCACCTCGAAGAGCTTTCGAAGGCCCTTCTTGAGGCCGAAACGCAGAGAGACGCTCTCGCGCTCCAGCTGCAGCACACTCAGCAGGACCTCGAGACCACCCGCCAGGAGCTAACGGAGGCTGAGGGGCGGTTCGCGCAACAACTGCGCTCCCTCTCTTCAGGGCAGTCCGATAAGGCGCTCAACGACCAGATCAGTGCTCTTGAGGAGCGCGTTGACCGACGAACACAGCAGATCGGGCTTCACCAGCACGATATCAAGCGCCTCGAAACCAACTTGCGGCTGCAGGAGGAGCGCGTTGCGGAGATGACTGCCGAGCTGGAGGTGATGATGGGCGAGAAGGAAGCGATGGTGGAGGATTGCAGGGCGAGTAGGGAAGATAGGGACGAGGCGCGTTCCCAGTGTGAGGCGCTCGAGGAGAAGGCGGAGCAACTCGAGGACGAACGGGGGGAGCTCCGGGCCGCATTGGAGAGCGTGAAGGCGGACGCCAGGAGTCTTACGGAGCAGATCCAGCAGCTCACGCAGCAGCGGGCGATGTCTGGGTCCGTGGAGGCCGAGTTGCAGTCGCGCTTCAACGAGGAACGCACATGCCTCTCGCAGGCCCTTGAAGAGAAGACACGTCTTGCGGAAGGCCTGCGTTATGAGGCGTCTCGATTGGAGAACGAGGCCATTCAAGCAACCGTCGCCCTCGCAACGGTCTATGCCGCCGTTCGTGCTACAGACGTGTCTAAACGTTGCGCAGAGGATGCTCGAGTCCTGGCGCAGCAGGAGTCCGCCCTTCTTCGGCGAGACGTAGAGGATAAGGAGGCGCAAATCACGTCGTTGCAGCAGCAGCTAGACGCGCTCCGAGAGCTACAAGCGGCCGCCGATGGCGAGAAGGAATCACAGCTTCTGGCAGAACAGACGAGACTCCAGGAAGAGCTTCAATCCTTGCGATCCGCTCATTCTGAAGTACGATTAACTCTCGAACGCGAGAGCCAGCGTTTCAGCCAGACTAGTGAAGAGTCCCAGCAGAAGCTTGCGGAGAGCGCTAGGACAGAGTCACGTCTTAGGGAGCAGCTCGCAGCGGTGGAGGCGGCCAAGGCTGAAGCCGTTCAGACTCTCCAGGTCCAACTCGACAAGGTCACTGCGGATCTCGAAGCTATCCAAGCATCGCACGAGCAGTTGAAGCAGTCGCACCTGGAAACCGAGACTGTCTTGATCGCCTCTAAGCGAGAGCTCGAACAGCAGCTTCAAGATGCCTTGGCACGCCTCCAGGAGACGGATCGCATCGGTGACGAGTTGACTGCCATTCGGGCGGACCAACAGAAGGAGCTGGATGACCTGTACGACGATTTTGAGCGCACCAAGGCTGCACTGGACGAAGCCAACTTCTCTCGCAAGGAGATCGATGTACAGTGCCAAGATCTTATTGGGGAGGTCGAGGCTCTCAAGGCGCAGCTATCGGAGCGGACGGAAGCTTATGAGGCCGCAGAGGCTGAATTCGAGCAGCTCCGCGACTGCGAGCTCAAGGAGATGAAGGTACGACTCGACAGCACGGCTCGTGAGGCAGAGCAGGCTCGGAGTGTCCTCTCTGACCTCGACCTCCGATACCAGCAGCTCTCTGAGGAGTCGTCTGCCGTGAAGAACGACCTGGAGAACCAGCTCACGTCTGCGCAGGACGAAGTCGATTACCTGAAGGCGACCCTTCGAGGCGAAATGGACTTACACTCTCGTACGCAGAAGGAGCACGAAGAGGAGGTCCGACTAGCTAAAGACAAGACGGCTGAAGCGGAACGGGAAAGCGGGCAGCTCCGGCAAGAGATCACCGCGCTCCGTACGCAGCTCGAGGAGGCGGAGACTTCCCTGCAGACCCTCGAGAACGAGCGGACAGCTTTGCAATTCGAAGCGACGAGTATGAGCGGCGAGGTACAACGGCTCAAATCTCTTCAACGCTACCTGGAGAGCCAGGTCAAGGACAGGTAAGGCTCATATGCTTGACATGACTCCTTGCTCATAGACTGCCACAGTGAGACGCGCATTCAGTCTCTGTCGGACGACCTTGACGAGGTGCGCTCGAAACTCGTGCAGTCGGAGAAAGCATTCCAAGGCTTGGAGGCTACGTCGTCTATGCGGGAGATCCAGCAAGAGCAGACTATTCACGCTCTCAAGCGTGATCTCCATGCATTGCGCTCGAATCCATCTCTGCAAGAGAAGATTGCCGACCTCGAAGAGCGCAACATGGATATGGAGGAGCTCCTACGTAACAAATGCATGGAGATTGAAGAGAACGATGATCGCTTCATTGAGTATGTTCAGTCCGGTGGCACGCAAGAGCATTTGACTGACAGTCGCCTCTTACAGGGTGCTCAAGGAGAAGAAGAAACTCACGAGCAAGATTGAGTCCCTCACGAGGAAGCTCCACGCACTGCAGAGCAAAGTTGCGGCCGGGGAAGCGGGCACATCCACACCGAAGGCGGGGGTTCAGGCAGGGCCCTCTGTTCCTGCGCTTCGTACGGCAAGACCATCAACCTCAACTGTGAACCTGCCTGTCGTTCCGAGGCTAGAGCGCGTAGCGCAGCCACAACCCCCATTGCCCACCCCTACCTACACGCCAACGACCCCCAATCCCCGCTCACGTATCGCCTCAGGGCCGTCTGCATTGCCGCGGCCCAAGACACCAGAGTCCCGGACGTCCCAGCCTACCGTATTCAGAGCGCGCACGCCAGAAGCGAGACGGACACCGTCGCATGCACCGCCTATGCCTCCGATCCCCGCAATGCCCATGGCGTCCTCATCGATGGAGACGACGAGCACCGCAGGCAAGAAGCGGCGAGCACCCGACGACTTCGACGACTGCGAGAGCCTCCCTCCGCAGGGCTTCACCGCGGATTGTCTGCCCGTCAACCAACCCACGACGCCTCGTGCCCGCAGAGCACTGCAGGCGGTGCGGACGGGCTTCACGCCTGTACGGCACCAGGTCGCGCAGCTGTCCCCGCGGAGGGCGACCACCGCCTCCCTCCCTCCCGTCATCGCGGACGTGACGAACAGCCCGCGCGGGAAGGCGTCCGCGCAGGAGGCGACGGCTGCGAAACGGGGATGGCTGGGGAAGATTAGGAATGGCTCGGGGCAGGCGAGGGCAGTGTCGTCCCGGCCAATGTTCGACCGCAGGTAACGATGCTCGATGCAGAATCTCAGTCTCAGGTTGTCGCCGGTCGGTCTGCATGACGTTCGATACCCACACTAGTGTACAATATCTCCGGTCGTACGAGCTTCAGGTCTATGTTATGTGGTATGCATGCATTGTACAGACTCTGTATCCTTAGCACGCATGGACTCTAGTCTCTCGAATACATTTTCTGATACTCTCCACCTGTTCACAGCGATGCGAGGGCCCACGGCAGTTACCGTGAGGTAGACGGCGCTTGTGTACAACGCACGCGTCACAGTGCCGCGCTTGAGCTTCAAGCTTCAAGCTTCAAGACTTGCTTCTACTCATCAGCATACACCTATGCATACATACTGCTACATCACTGTTACTACCTCGCTCAGTTCTTCAAGCTGCTTGCGATCAAGTCGGCCACCTCTTGCGCGGCGCCCCACGAGTTCTGGTATCCCGCAGCTCTGTCGAACACGTCGCGATTCACGTTCAGCACTGCCAGCCTACGTCCACGACTCAAGCCACGGACTCACCCGAATCCATACGCGTGCACAAGCAACACGCGTCCGTTCACGCGCCCATCGCTCTCCGGCAGCGGCAGCAGCTCGCTCTTCAGCGGTACGTCCGTCCACGCCGCCTCCACGCGCGGACCGCCCTTCCTCGCCGGCCGCAAGCCAACATTGTGTCTCAGGATACGCGTCTCCGCGTCTTTCAGCTGCGGCGCCAGCGCCGCGCACCGCTCCAGGATGCCCTTCGCCGTGGCGACGTCGACCGAGGTGTCCCAGTTGTCCGGCTGGAACGTCCCGCCGAGCAGGACCTCCCCAGGCGGGGACGGCCGTGGGATGATGTAGGTCGCCTCGCCGGGGTTGCCCGCCCCGAGCGGGAGCGAGACGAACTCTTTGAGGCCGGGCGCGTGCACGATGATGGTCTGCCCGCGGATGGGATGTACGTCTGCGTCTTCCACGCCGATCAGGGAGCGGGCGCCTAGAGGACCGAGTGTCAGGTCGATCGCGCGGAGGGGGCGTGTGCGCTGGGGCACGAGGCTACCGCACGCTGCACGCACCTATGCCTGTTGCGTTCACGAGGACGCTGTTCGGCCCCGCGAGCGCTGCTGCCTCGCCGAGGCTGTGCACCTTCCGGCGGACGAACTCCACGCCCCGCGCGAGCAGCTCGGATTGGAGCCAGGGAAGGTAGAGTTCCGGGTTGATGGAGAAGGTCTTAAACGCGATGCCGCCTTGCAGGCCTGCGGGGACTTCACTCGGGTCCAGGACACGGAACTGCGGGAGGGATGACGTCGGCGCGGTGAGCGAGGCTGGTGTTGCTGCGGGTGGGGGACTAACTGACGTCTTTGACTAGATCCTTGTACCACAATTGGCTGAGGTCTTCGTTCGTCGTGAAGAACACCCGGGAGGGTAGTTCCTGGGCAATTCAGATGGCTTGGTGATGCACAGCGTAATTCCGGACTCGTAGGACGTACCATGGCCAACCCTTGGGGTGTCAATTCCCACATCTTGTTGCTTCCCTGCCGTCATCATCCACCCCCTGACGATACGGCGAGAGACACAACTCACATTGTTGCCCGCTCCCATACCCGCGTCCTGTCGTTGGAGCCTCTCATCGGCGACCAGTTCGCCCCCTATCGGATCGACGATGTTACAGGACATCAGATTCCTCCTCACGATGGGCAGCCACCATACGCACCGCCCAAGGACTCGCGAACGCCTGCGAGCTCAAATCGTCAGGCATGTCTCTTGCGACGATCTTGATTTTGTATGCATTGGGAGAGGTGGTCAAGAGGGTGTAGGCGACAGTGAGGCCGATCACGCCTGCGCCGAGGATAACGACTTCAACTGGGCCGTCTTGTGGCATGGTGGAAGCGGTGCCAGAGTGTGGCCTTCAGAGACTGGTGTGCGATGACTCGCTATCCTAACCCTGACCTAGGGCTCCTCCCGTCACGTGCTCATTACGACATCGCCGACATTGCGAAGTCGCGGCGTCTCGCCTTCGACTTCGACGTCGACTCAGCTGTAAATGCAATACACTGGCCCCCTCTCATGAATCAGGTTGCCGGTCTTGCTACCTGCACTGCCGGCGGACGCCAGGTGGCGACAGCAATGGGAAGGAATTTATAGATGGGCAGGCGGTAGCCCATGGCACGCACATTTTGCAGGCGTGTCACCGAGACGACGTCTTAGGGAACACGCAACGGACGAGGTGAGTTGTACACATTGCTCAATGAATTGAGAGCTGCCATCGGTTGTTCACGAAACGGGGTCTGGACTGCCTTCTTCTAGCACCCCGCAAGGCGTCTGCAACGTGTTTTCTGTGCAGTTGGACGCCGCATACATGTTCGTTCAACGTGCTAGTGATAGACGTCGCGCACATTGTTCATATGCCTCTAAGGCACACTCACATGACCATTCATGTAACTCGGTCCTTCTGCACCTATTCGGTTGCTAATCTTGCCAGCCTGAACTGCTCGTGTCTACGTCCAGTCCACTGTACGGACCGAGGTATGCGGTGTTGCGGTGTAGGGCATCCTGCTTTGAGCCTTCTGCTATGACCTCGGAGACGCATCCCCACAACGTGCTCGCAGCAAGCCCACGGGTCCTCTGGACAATATGAATGCGCCCAGCGCAGTACGATCCTCCCAACCCATCGTTGTCCAGCACTCAGGTAGTCGCTTCCTCTGCATCCCCACACCAATCCGGTATTGGTTTCTCTTCCAACTATTGTCATGGCTCCCGAAGTCAAGTTCACTGCTTGGGGCATCCCGTATCTAGTGGAGTTCAAGAACGTCTCGTTCCGCGCGCGGGCGCGCTCCCACCCCCCGCCGCGCACCCCGCCCATCGACCGCGACTCCCGCTGCTTCTCCTACATCCTCGTCGACCACGCGCCCAGCTTCGACGACACCGCCTCCATCGCGAGCATCGCGACCGCCTCGTCGCAGACGCTCGCCTACCCCGGCGAGGACACCGGCGAGGGCGAGGGCCTCTTCATCCAGTTCGCGACGCAGCGCCGCGGGATGCGCCAGAAGCTCTCGAACACGCGGCTCTGGTGCCTGAAGCAGCGCATCGCGAAGGCGGTGTTGGCTGCCGGCATGGAGGGCTCGCCGGAGATGGAGAAGGCGAACCCGATGGACGTGCCGACGCTGTCGAGGTTGTCGTTTGGGAGCATCCGCTCGGACGTCTCGGTGCCCGTCCCTGAGGGCGCGCCTGGCTCCTTGTTCAGGGGCACGTATGGCCAGGTGATGACGGCGCTGCAGGCGGCGGGACTCGTCACGACTCCGTGTAAGGAGAGTGGCTTCGACGAAGGTGCGTGGAGCGTTATACGTTAAACTCTTGGAAGAGTCTACTCACATGTACTGTAGCTACCCGTTTGGGCGCGCTATTCGTGGCTAACCGCAAGGAGGACAGCAAGGTCGAGTTCACTAAGCTCACTCTGTGGGCATAGGCGTACCACGTGAGTACAGCAAACCTCAGCCACAATACTAGGGGACTGACAGCAGTCTGCCTGTAAAAGCGAACAGCAAGAGCATATTTATGCTTAACTTCTATTGAAGACACGTACAGCCCTCCGGTGGCTGTTATTTACCTCCAAGGCCATGGTTCGCGGCCAAGACCACGACCAGTGACAGCCCGGTGTACGATAGCCCGGTGTACTATAAGGGGTTGAGGGGGAGGCTGAAGGGGCGCATCCGGACGCTTTCCACCTGCATAGCTGCACAAGCCGGTACTAGGCAGTAAAGGATGCATATGAATGCCGTTCCTGCGCCATGGACGCAGGTCGGATATCTCAGACATTCGTGCTTGGTTGCGAGGGAGGGCATACCATGAGACTGGATGAACTGTCAACGTTCTGCAAGCACGACCCGATTCCTGAAGCACGCGCCCCGGTTAATCTGTACATGTACAGTGAGTGCATTATGGGAAGTCTATACTGGCTTTCGACGTCTGATGCGGTTATATGCTATTCTGCAGCCGTCCATGACGCGCATAGCAACAGAGAGGGATGGAGCACCCCAAATGACCTCGTATCATTCGGCAGTCACCACGGTATGTGCTCAATGCGACGTAAGGCGTGGTGCAAGAATTCCACATCGTCGTTCTCGCCAACCACAGGAACCGACAGACTGCGCAGTGCGCACGCTTGTGACCAGCACCACCGCCCGAACTCCGTCTCGAACGGCGCTGTTATAACTTAGCAGTACCTGAGAGTGCGTACCGGAACGCTCGATCGAGGGATGCCAATGGAGTTTGGATAAAGCAGTGCCCCAGTGTTACCCCGCATCCTGCCCATGCTGCAACCGATGTCAAAGTGGAATCTGTCTGGCAGTGTCCTAACGACCGCAGGGCCCAGGCGCAGACCCAGCCGGTACTTACCCTTTAATTACTGCACGTGCATCGCAGGGCCGGGTTTTAATTTTTAGGGGGACGCGGCCGCGGCCTCCCCGCCCTTGCCGCGGTAAGTAGCCGTCCGACGCCAGCCTCCGCCTACATTTCATGTCTCACATAACTCAATCTAGTTCCGCTCGATCGTAGAGGTTGGTCCGTGTGTGAGTAAACCTGGACATGTTGACTCCTGTGCTCTCTTTGACAATATTTAGCGTCGCCAGTTCGGAGCCCACGCTGTGAACTGGCGCAAACAACCCGCCCTGGACTTGATCCCCATGCCAGGGACAAGCCGAGCTCGAGGCCCGCATTAGCTCAGCACGGCCGACGGTTCTGTCGGTCCAGGGCAGGGGATGAGGCCTGAGGATGAACCACTTCCGCGGGTCGCGCTGCGCCCAAGCCGGATCGTGCCAGATCTGGCATGTAGCAACCGCCCGCCCCTGATCGAGATCACCTCCGCCGCCCGCCCTGCGCTGGGCCTTCGGCGCCACACAGTTTTCCCGCTTCCGGGGCCCACGATGTCCAGGATTGTTCCCGGTACGCTGCAATATAATGTTCGTGTCCCCGTGGGTGGTTGCCTTGGACGCTACTCCCACTCTCCCCCTCGTTATTCCGGTCTGTACAGGTTAGCATGGTCGGCGTGAATTTGCATCTCAACGATACGATGGGCTGCACGTTTATTGGAGTGCTGTTCGCCCTAGGGTAAGTGACGCGGCGTCTTCAGGAAATCTAGGGGGTTGCTGATCCATTTCAGTTTATACGGGGCTTCGTGCGCGCAGACGATATTCTACTATCATGAATATCCAAAGGACCACATAAGGCTGAAAGCGTTGGTGAGTCCAATTGCGAATCCAACCCTCAGCTCATCTAACAGACGGTCAGGTGGCTATACTCTGGTGTGTACGCTTCGCCGAATGGCACTAGAATTCCATCTGATCTCCGAAACAGGTTACTCGACACTGCCAGCACAATCCTCGATATCTGCGTACGTGCTGAATATGGTCCAAGCGATCACCGATACGATATTACTCCTTCAGTTTCTCTGGTACTGGTTGATCACATACCACTCGGACACTGGCGGTCTGTCTGTCCTTCCCGAGTAAGCGCGTTGGTCGTCCTTAACTGTTCGTCACTGAATCGGTACTTCACATCAGTGCGTTTACCGCGGAATTCTTTCTCGCAGTATGTGCCCACCTTTCTGTCAAAATGCTAAGCACTGAACTAGTTCTGCAGTCCTTGACCGTGTGCATCGTCCAATGGTAAGTAGTCTGCGTCATGCCACATGAGCAGCCATCTGAGTAAATCGACAGTTATTTCATATCAACGATCTGGAGGCGTAGGGATCTATCTCCTGCTTCCACCACTCGTGACTGACGGATGTAACTTTCGAAGTACTTGCGTCCAAGTGGTTTCAGTGGCCGCTGACGTCTATCATGGTAAGTGGACAGTATCATGCGCACTGCTGAGGTCGGGCTCACAGCGAAATTTAGATATTCCTCGCGGCGGCATCGTTTGGTATGTCGCCAATCATCACGCATGTGCAGTTGCATCGCTAAGCAGTCGTCCGCCATATAAAGTCGGAGGCATAGGTATGTAGCGCGACATTCTCTGTATTCAATCACTGACCCAGATGGGCGTAGTTACCGTATATCGGATGTGCGTCTTCCGTTGAAGCCAGCCGTTGGTGTATCGGCTTATGCGCTTCATTCTCAGAAACCTCAATACCCAGGCTACCGCGGCTGTCGTAGCTTCGACGGTTTGTCAACTATTTGAGCAACGCGATCACTTTTCTGACGGCGCCGTGCAGGTTCCGGCTTCAATACAAACGGTCACTGCATTCGTTGCAGACGCGTATATCACGACATCCCTTTGCGTGATCCTCTGGGGTCGGAAGACCGGGTTCAAAAGGTAGATCATTTCAGGTCCCATACGAGAGTCGACACTCAACGTTACTTCAGGACTGAGGTTTTGATCACCACGCTTATAGTCTATGCCATCCACCGGGGTATCTTCACGGGGTGAGTGAGCTGCTGTGGCATCGTGCCTGACGACTGAACGGATGTGTTCCAGCCTCATACAATTAGCGCACTTTACTACGGTACGTGCACGCCGAACAAGATTCGTTGTCGGTCTCATATTCGTTCTCTGCAGTATATCTCCACTATTCACTCTGACAGTTTGTACTGGATGCTATGGCACATCCCTGGAAGCAAAAGTGAGTGTACGGTTCCTCCTGCTCAGACAGTGGTGTTAACCCTGCGCTTGCAGTCTATGTCAATTCGCTCCTTGCAGTGTACGTTCAACGATTGATATGCCGTCTCCACGCGTGCTCACGACGATGGGCTCGTCAGATTGAATGTACGCCACCAACTACGCGAAGGGCCACCAGAAGCAGAATACTCCCTCGACGTCTTCTCTCTCGACTCAACACCGGGCCAGAGTGTTTCTGTTTCAAGGTGAGCAGTCGTCCACATCGCAATGTCACCGCCTCTGACGCCGTGTAATCTCAAAGGAGGAGATCGCGAGCAACACTCAATAAGACGACCCAATCTCGAACACACATCATGCTCACAAGAGAAGTCGTCCGAGATGATGGAGAGAGGACTCGTGTTCCTTCGCCTATCAATGAGACCGATGTAGGAGATAAAGTACCGTACTCATAGCACTCTGCTTCAGTGAGATGTACCACTAGTAATACACTGTTTGACTCGTTGTGGCACGCGCAAGGCCGCGGGCGACAGCGGCGGTGCAACCGTCAGCGCGTCAACGCTTCAGCTCTTAGCGGCGCGCCGACAGCCGTGGCCTAAGTAGTAGTCAGTATGAGTGTAGGTGCCACTTGCCAACCTGAGAGGTGGATCTTGTTCGTAGCTATCTTAGGCGCACTATGTACCGTTCAATCCGGACGTGTTCCATTCAGACATTTGCTCATAAAAAGCAAGGATTTGAACCATGTTCAGATTGACCGGCCGCAAAAGAATGAACCTGACCCGATTTGAACGGATGACCTTAAGGAAGCTCCACGTGATTCAACACTTAAAGTCACGTGACTGGAATCTTACGCGCTACCGCTGCGCCACAGGTCCTTGTGAAATCCTGTCCTTTGTCACCTCATAGTGGTAAAACCATGAACAAAGCACAAACTGGGATACATGTGGATGGCATTCAAGCTGAGACTTGAGCACAGTGAGTAGTATGTAGAGAGACCAAGGTCATGGCTGAGCTTTCATAATCATGTATGTGTATGATAGCTCAGCCATGACTTTGCTCTCTCTGCATACTCACTGTGCTCAAATCTCATCTTGAATGCCATCCACATGTATCCCAGTTTGTGTACTGTTCATGATCTTACCATATGCCACAGAGACTTTCATTGGTAATGACCAATTATTGGTGGACACTACCAAAAGCAACAATGAAGCAGCTACACAGATGTACAGCACTCATCAGTCTGTACCTTAAGTATGGGGGATTGAAAGAGAAAAGAGCTACTGACTTAGATGTGAAGGATTCTGTGGCACTGCCAGCCTTGACCAACTTGAACACAAGTCAGTCAGTATTGACTGTGTCAGGGTCGTGTAATTTCATTGCTGTGTGGAAGAGAAAGCATTCACCCATTCTTGGTCTCTAGCAGATTTCTTGTCAGATCCAGAGCTGCCACCTCACCAACAGATCAACTTGAAGGTATGTCATCGGCTCAGATCACCCACTCCAGCCATATTGAGACAACTTGAAGAGAGGGAAGATCATGGAGGAACAAGGGAAAGGTGTATCTGCCTGTGCACGGTGGGCAGGACCCTTTATATATGCCTGCAGCAGCTCCACATCTGCGTGCAGCCCAATATCATGGTGAGCATACTTCCCGATCCGTCAGTGATGCACGTCACGGTCATCGCGCTTCCCTGCTCAATCAAGTGCCTGGGCCTGCTTTTAGTAGGCAGTCGTCGGTGAGTTCCGTGCGGCCAGGCCCACAAGAGTGTTGCAGGCGCGAGGGACAGAGAGCAGTACTGAGGCAATAACGCAGTCACGACCGCTGTCCGCACGAGTATATGCTGACCTACATACCATTCAATCGTACTAGTCATAGCCGTGAGTCGGCATTCGGAGGCTACGCGTCGTCTCAGAAGAATCCTCAGAGGTTGAGTTTCATACGCACCTGAGCACAAGCCTCAGGGCCAGGCCGCCATACTACAGTGCGGAAGGTATTCCTTTCCGGAGCGAGGGAGGGGTTTAAGGACATCCATTGAAATTGAACCAGGTTCGATTCCTGGTTCTGCTTCTTCGAACGAAGGCCCACATCTGCACGTCGCATGTTTTGGGCCCTGCGCATTCAGAGGCGCGCGTGCCAGCGGCGATGGAATAAGCTCGAAACGCTTGAATCTCGAGAGATGATCGTACGGGCATCGGAGATGTTTGAGTACTGTCATACTCGAGGTGCAGGTGAAAGCTCTGCCATCTAGAATTGAAAGAGGAAGTGCAACATCATACAGTCAATACCGCCACGATGTCATTCACTGCATACGGTGAGGCAACACTCAAGGGGATTCTTCTGTCTGTTTCGGTGCTACGAAGGGCGTCGGCGTGTCCTCCACTCTGCCCGCTTGTAATATTTGTTTACCGACTCCAAGAGTGTCCTGCAGCAGATCTGCGCCATACATGCGCAAGTTTGCATCCGAGTCTCGGGTTTGCAGCCTGAGGCGCTCAGCGGGTGGCACGCCGAACACCGTCTCTTCCTCAGGTGGGCCGTCAAACTCGTTGTCGAACGAGTCATCGTCAAAGCTGTCGCCCTCGGGCGGATACTCCTCGATCGGAGCTCCAACGTCGTCATCAGCAAAGTCGTCCGTGTCGTCAGAGGCGAAGGAGTCGTCCTCGTCACAGTTGCCACCGCCCTGAGAGGCAAACAGAAACGCCGCAGAGGGATTGGCGGTGTTGTTTCCCTCGTAATCGCCAGAGTCCATCGAGTCAAGGGAGTCGTCCAGCCCGCCGTCATCCATCCCTCCATCCAGGTCGTCATCTCGGATATGTCTGAAATCATATTGCGGGGGAGGAGGTGTCTGGGGAGCTGGAGGTGGCGCTGCTGTGAAGGTCGGCGGTCTACTGGGGAATATGGAAGAAGACGTAGACGCAGACGATGATTTGGAATTCGTCTGTCCCCGATCTCGCATTGGAGGCCGGTCAGCAGACGTCTGCGACCCGTTTGTCCCCGAGTCGCTCATGATCCCCACCTGGCGCATCATCCTCTCGAGGCTAGCGTCGACGAGACTGCTGCCCGTGAGAGAAGGCTGAGGATCTGGCTGGTACCTCGAGAGCGAAGGAGGGGTAGGGATCGAGCTGCCACTTGGTTCTGCGCCATTCGTCTTTCCTCCCGCACGGGTCCCCGCAGCGGGCGGTGCGGCGAAAACTCCGCGCTTCTCAACGTCAAGGAGACCTTGGAAGATACGCTGGGCGGCTTCTTTCTTCGGTGTCTTGCCTAGCTTGGGCAGCCGAGCAAAGTCCATGGTGACAGGCGGGGACATGCCAAAGTCAACGTCAAGCGAGTCGTCACCGGCGTGCCGCGGAGTGGTCGACTGGGCATGCGAACCCGGACGTGCAGTGAGATCCAACGACGAAGACGATGTCGCAGCCTTCCGCGGAGTGGCGGACGATGGATCCGCAAGATCGACCACGCCCTTCCACTCGGTGGGCTTGCTCCCTGGCGGTAGATATGGGTTCAGCGTCTTCGCGACAGGCGTCTTTGGCTTCAGTTTCAGCGGAGAGTACGCAGGTTTCCTCGGGCTCGTAGTGTCAGTCAGGGTTGCGTTGCGACGCAAGACCC
This sequence comes from Rhodofomes roseus, assembly GCF_022264815.1. NCBI lineage: Eukaryota > Fungi > Basidiomycota > Agaricomycetes > Polyporales > Fomitopsidaceae > Rhodofomes > Rhodofomes roseus. The sequence continues at coordinate 800,738 of NW_025952965.1, read as the reverse complement.
CTTGGAGCAATGGAGGCGGCATCTCGCGACCCTTGCCCTTGGCGGAGTCGCTTGGATTGTCTACGTGTGCGAATGACAGATGTGGAAGGGGGATCGCGCGCTGCGTCATGTCCTCGGAATCGTCGTTACCCGCAGTGTGTTCGGACACGGCAGATACCTCGTCTTGACCGAGAATCTGCACCTCTCCCGCCAACCGCAGAAGAGGTGACTCCAGAGATGCACTCCAGGACGGGGTGGGGTCTGTTTGTCCATCCGCGAAGCTTTCTTGGGATTTCGTCGTACGATGGCGGAATGCTGTGGCAGGCGTGGAGGACAAGGCCGCTTGGGGCATGAAGGAATCATCTGACGAACCATCTGAGGTATAGGTAGTGTGGTGGGAACGAGTGGGCGTAGCCTCGATGCCCTCTGCGCTGCTGCTGGACTGCTCCGCTTGCGCGGGATCAACGTCCGAGCTCGGCTCCGTTTCCTCCTGCTCATTCACGGAGCTGTACTCATCGTACGTGGGTACGCGTATCTGGGCTGCTTGCTCAAAGAAAGTGGTCCAGAACTACAGTGAATGAGTTTGTTGAGCGCGTGCGGAGAGCGTTGCGGCATACCCTGGCAGCCTCCCTCACTGGTTCTGTGCCGACCGCGTACCGCTTCACAGCGGGCAATATCCTGTTGGCCATTATATGCTGCATCTTGGAGAAGTTGGCATCAATGTTCTGCGTCTGGCGTTAGTAAAGTGACGCGTTATCGCAAACAAGGCGTACGAACCTGCAGCTTGATCGTTATGAGTTGCTCAATCTGCTCGATCTGATCATAGGCCGGCGCGTTGGTGTCGAGACCCGGAACAACAATGTCATTTGGGTCTGCAGTGGGCTCCCAGCGTTCAGGAAGTGGTTCAATTGGTTTGAGACCCGGAGGCATAGCGGCGACGCGTACGCAGTTGAATGTCTGAAGTCGAGTTGACCGAAGATCGCGACGCGGCGCGTCTCAGGCACGTGGTCTTTCTCATCGCGTCGACGCGTCTGTGGCGCAGCTAACCACAACAGTGCACATCCTCTGTTTCGCCATGCCCTCTGAGAAAACGGGGCCCTACATCGACCTGACAGCGATCCCGACATTTTAACAGCGTCTCTTGCGAGGATTTTTCGCTGTGGGCTCAAAGCCCGCGCTCTTTATGCGCGTTGCCAGTAAACTCGGTACACGTCATACACAGGGAACCAGGCGATATTCTTGCAGAGCCTCCAGCTACGTATCATTTGAGTGGTACATTTTATCTGTCTGCTAAGCATTGACTTATCTGCGCACAGTTTAGCAGGTCTGATGCAGATGAGTGATACGTTTTCGAGTGTCTCAAGAAGGATTGTTCTACTATTATGAAGCAAAAGTACTACAATACACGCGTACTTCATCGCTTGCATTTCGCTTGCATACCATCCTTCCTTCGATTAGGACTTTTAAGCGACTTTCTTTCTGCGTGCAACTGCCCGGAGAAGAGCTCGTTCGGATGTCATCCTCGGCGAATCAATGCAACCACAAACAGCAACCCGGTGCCCGGAGTTTTCAACCTCACACCAGTGAGTCTCAGCGCTACATTCACTTCAGGTACCTCACTATCCGGTGGTTACCCTTGTCGCGAGGACCTCGACAAGCCTCTTTTGTGTCCGCGGACACACTGTCCCAGTAAGTACGACCTCGACGCCTCGCCGGCATGGACTCGCCCAAATTAGCCGAACTCGGACACGAGCATCGCGGACGCGCTGCTGGGTGCATCGATTTCGAACCTTCTGGCGGGCACTCTGGAGCGAGATGCGCTGACGCTGAGGTCCACTGACGCATTCGCCTTCCCCTGAGCGTGGCGCTCGTCCACTACGATCTTGTGCGCTCAAGTCGTGCCTTAGGCCTTCCGACGACGCAGATCGCGCCTGCCCGCGAATCTGCGGCGACAAGTGGCGCGCATTAGTGAAATTAAGACACTAATGTCTGGACATATGCGGCGGCGGAAGTTCTGGATATTCGAAGCTTGTGGCCAGAACCTTACTGCAAGCGTGGGCGAGACACCGTGACCAGATGCAGCTCAATTCAAGCCCTACCGCCCCCGGCTACAACGAAGCTCGGACGTCTCCTGGTCTTCCGGCATCTCGAGCCTTCCTCCTGTGCAGCCGGACGATTAGCCATCACACCGTATTCTCCGCGATGGCTGCGGAGTCAAAGGTCTCAATAGGTGCTCTAGCTCCAGTCTTTCGCCGTTACCTACGGAACTCACATCAGCCCCGACAGCCATCGGGCTTGGTCTTGAAGTTGTAGTGATACCATTACCGGTTACTTCGGTACGTGAGTTACGTACCCACGAGCAGTCTGCTATCTGACGTGGTCGTTGACGCGGTCCGAGGCGACAGTTCATCTAACGCATCGCACTACAGCTCGATCGCCCAATCCGCCCGGAAAGGTATGCACCATACCTTTACCAGACAGTGACACCTGAGAAGCAACCCATCCGGTGAACAGATAACAGGCCTGACGCTGGTGTGCTTGGACAGCGACGTGGAAGTTGCATAGCTCCCTGGCATTTCGCCCAATTACATGACATAATCATCCCGTCCCTCGCGCTTCCTGGCAGTGACCGAGCAAAGGCGGACAAGATCTCAGGTACCGGTGAGTCCTCCTGCCAGGCGTTCCACCACACCCTGAATGTACCGTGTCAATGTCTGCAGCCGGATGACTGTACAGCTGCCCCGCTCAAGCCGCGCTGTCCGCTGTGAAGGAAGGGGGGTCACAGTTTCTTCCATACCTGCGAAGGTATGGACGGCTCTTCGGCCTGTTGGGAATTTCGTCCGCAGATGAACCTGAACCGCCGAATTTTGCTGACTTACTTCCGACTCTTGCGCAGGCAGATGGCCCGGTTGCCCTGCCGGAACCAGAGCATACGAGCGCGATGGCATGTGACACGCCGCCGGAGGACGAAGAGAAGCGTGTCGCGAGACGTCGTAACATGTGCAGCTGGAGTCTCGAGACACACACTCTTACCCAGGGCAAGGGTTTGTTCGGTGCGTTTCCAATCGGTGTCTATACGACGCCTTGGCCGATAGCATCGTGTGCGCTGTTACGATGTCGACATGTCGCGTTGCCGCCTGGCGATTACGGAACGGTCCACTTGGCTACCGCGGGACCCTCACAGGGATCGACTGTTCTGACCGGCGCACCTGCAATCGCCTCCGCACACCGGCCACTTCGACCACTTTCTTCCGCGTTGGGCGCAGCCTCTAGAAGATAGGTCAGGCCAGCTGACTAGGCATGCGCCTGAGAGGTAACCTATGAACCCGAGCTCATGAAGCGTTACCAAACCAGCGCCCTGGAGGGAGCCGGTGCGAGCGTCAGGGACTCCGAGAAGGTTCATGCTCCGTCATGCTCATCCCAGTCCGCCGCGCCGCTGTCTACCCATGCAGGACGAGGGATACCATTTCACCTCAGACTGGGGCCGTCCTCTAAAATCACAGGACCGCAATGTACTGACGATAATTGGGTGCCGAGGTCATGTAGCTCGTATGCGACGCGTGTCCGAAGATATACGAGAAAAGGGTAAAGAAAGAGTTTCTGCTTCGTTACAACCGCTTCTCACTGTTCTACCGTAGGTTCCCGAAAGCGCAACACAGGCGAGTACTTGTGAGACCATCTGATTCGCTTGGTCGTTGCCATACATCAACGCTTACCGCGTACATGTGCATGTGAGTATAGAGTATTTACATCAATGTTACACTAACGGGAAACCCATGGACAGTTTCGTACGTTGAATCTGCGTTGAATCGTTGGTCGAACGGCAAGCTTGATCGCCGCAGATTAGATTACTGGCGCTATCGACAGATCCCTGCACTTCATTTGCCGGAAGGTGACGACATCTTGGGGTCCGACGAAAACATGGAATGTCGAACTTCCTGGAGCTAGTAGTGGCACTGAAGACGAGAAGCCACGTCGGTACACGCCGACAGCAAAATAGTCTCGAGAGCGACAGATACCGGCGGACGCGAGAAGGGGAAGCGCGGTTCCCTAGTCAATTGAGCGACACCGAAGAGAACTCGTCCCGAGTGGATCGGAGGGTTGGTAGGAGTCTATCAGGGAACAGACGTCCAATACAACCCGCCACTCCAAAGGCAGGTCCGACGTGGCGGAGGCTCGGAACCGTCGTCCATTCAATGCCTATGGGATAGGAGACATTGCTCGTGCAGGTGGAGTTATGTATCGCGCCGCAAAGAGCGCATTTCCTTTGGTCGAGACCAAACGCCACGCGATATGAACGGTGTTGACGTTCTTCTTCTACAGAGGACAGGGGGCTTGTGAATATCGATTAGCATGTAAATTGCCGGTCATGGTTCAATCAGGATATGCGTCAGGGCGGAGGGGTGGCGGGACGTATATGGACGTTTGTTCTCGTGGACGATAGAAGCTAGACCGTATGTGCTGTTGTGCAGATATGGTCTGTGAAATTGATCGAAGTCATCCCGTTCCTGACGGAATGGTCAGAGTGTATTTGTCCTCTCACCAACACCTTGAATCAAAAACCTAGTATTATGCCGCGACGTCTCGCGACGTCCATGTACGGTCGCAGTACTACCACCCGTTCTGCTGCACGTGGGCAAGTGTACTATGCTAGAATTATAGACTCGCGTCGCGATTGCGCCGCGATCTGGTTGCGCGCGCGTCAGGCGACGCGTCCGGGCGGCGGGACGCATGTGTGACCCATGTACTCTCAGCTGCCAAAGTCGCGGGCCGTAAGTACCTAGAGGCCGACAGACCGCACCGGCGTTTCCCTGTCGCGGCTTCTACGACGCTGAGAGCTTCGCGGAAGCGAGTGAAGCCCTACCGTACGGAGAGAGCGTGACGTGGAGATGCCAGAGATGCCAGGAATGGCCACATGGGACCCGAGTATAGTGCATACGGTGAGGTGTAAGCGGTACGGAAGCATGCGTGTGCTCACGGCTTACCTCAAGGAAGCGCGAGAACGGCGGCGGCTTTGGGATCCTTGTGGCGCGAGTGGGGAGTTGCACGGAATTCCAATTCGGAGAGGGGCCGGGGGCGCTGGGGCCGCTGGACCGCATGAGAAGGGAAGGGGCGGACACGGCTGGACACGGCTGTCTGAACAGGACAGAGCGCGTTTGCGACCGGGATTCTGCGCAGAAGGTGCCTCGAGCTAAGGCTGGGGCTAAGGCTGAGTAAGCTATCGCGCTGGCGGTGCTTCTCGGGGGCTAGGGATTTATCAGATGGCGGCCGCGCGGGCGGTGGGGAGCGGGCGACGCGAGGGGGCAGTGGGCGAGGCTGGAGGTGCGGGCGAAGGAGGCGGGCGCGATAAGACGGGGCGTGATGTGTTGCCTGATTGGGCAGGTGCACGCGGACATACTGGGGCGATCTGCCCGCTGTGGCAGCCGGCTCAGCGAGGCCTGCGCCGTTTCTCATCCAGACGCAGTGTCACGCAGCCGCCTGGCATGGCCATCTCGCCCTGCCGCCCGCGTCCCCGCCCCTGCCCTGTCCTCTAGCACCCACCACGCGTCCTGCACTGGCCCGCACCGCTGTACAGCCCCTCGTCATTCCTTTGTCCCCAGCCGCCAAGCAGTGCTCTCCGCCACCAGCGCGCTCGCACCAGTGTCCGGATCACTGCCCTCCGCATTCGATACATTCAAATCCCCCGCACGCCCGTGTCACAGCACGGCTTCACCGTGCCTCTCTCGGGTACTCTCCGGAACTCATCTTCCTTCCCGGCCTTCTCGAAAGGTGCCCATTCCTCGTTCTCACACTACTTTCCCGGTTATGAGCGCCGGCGCTAACTCCCCGTTTTGAAACTGACCAGTTTAGCTATATTCTATCTCCTACAATTGCCATATCGCGTCCTTGCCTCCTCTCAGTCACTCGCGGCACGGCAGCGCTCCTATGGACCGACACATCGCCCAGTTGGCGTCCACCACTGGCCGCCGCCGGTCACTCTCCGACCCTCTCGCGGTGGCTCTCCAGCCTCCACCCAACGAGTCCCCCGAACAACGCCAGACCAGGTTGCAGGCTGAAGAGGATGCGAAGAGACGCAGCGACCGTATTGACAGAATGCTCAAGGAATCGCAGAAAGAACAGCAGAGGAAGAAAATAGTCAAGGTTCTCCTGCTCGGACAAAGTGAAAGCGGAAAGAGCACCACCCTCAAGCGTGAGTTATTTGGTGCTATGAGGACGGCATGGCAGTATCAGCTTCGCTCTCCTTGCCTATCACGCAACGCGTTCCTTCGCACCCTAAAGCGCGCTGTATCAGGATCCCTATTAGAAGGCTTACTGCGCTCGTTTGATTTCAATGTGTGTCGCGTCGGGTGCCCTGGATTGTACCGCCTTGGTGTACTCGTCCTTGATGCGGCTGGGGGCGGTCAGCCGCTGCGATCGACGCACATCACCTCCATTTGCTCAATTGTCGCCCGTAGCATGCTTCGTGGCCTGTTCCGAGAGCAGGCTGTGTTCCCGCGAACAGGTCGGAGCGTTATGTGCGTCGTTCCGGACGTACCAGTTGTTGCTACAGGCAGCGCCTTCTCGCGACTGATCGCTCTTAACAACCCCATCCGACAGCTTTCCTGAATACTGCCATGGTCGTCCTCGCGAATACATGACGCTGACTATCTGCTATTTCTCGCAGAGTTCATGCTTCTACACAGCCCTGTTAAGTTCAATGCAGAGCGGCTAGCATGGCGATTCGTCATTTATCTCAACCTCGTGCGATCTATCCGCCGGTACGTCTCACCTCACTCGCTTTGTAATTTTCTTGGGCGTCCTCAGGTTTGAACCACCAGAATACTGGAGGCTATCGCGCCGGAGCAAGACGGCGATGACACTGACGACCTCGATTCGACGGAAACAGCGAGCATCGTCGTTATCGGCGGGCGGCCCTCCTCAGCCGTCTCAGGCTGGATCACCGCCTACGATAGCTATCGCAGACGGCTGGCCCCCCTGCTCGACCTGGAGCAACGCCTCATACAGCTGCTCTCGGACCCCGAGGACAACGAGGAGCGAGAAGCCACCCACCTCCCCCGAGGTCAGTCGTCCCAGGGATCCTACGCGTCCGGCGGATATGCCGCAGTCTCACCGCCAACCTCACCGCCCCTCAGCGCGAGCCTCAGTACCAGCTTGCCCGCGCGCCCCACCCCCCGCATCACCATCCCGCACGGCTCGTACACCTCGCACCCGTCGCCCGTCGCCCTCTCGCCCGGGCACGAGGTCGCGATTCACCAGCGGTCGAACTGGAAGAAGGCCCTGGGCGTCATGAGCAGGAACCAGTCGCCGAAGAGTGCACACACGAACGAGATCCACGGCTGGTGGGAGGACCCGCACGACCCGGTGCACCTCATGAACCGCTGCGCGCCGACGATGACGGAGCTTTGGCGAGACCCGAAGGTGCTGCAGCGCCTCGCGGAGAGACGGCTCAGGCTCGAGGAGAGCAGCGGCTTGTGAGTGGGCATCCTTTGTCGTGCTCCGTGGATAGCGGATATTGACGGATGGCTTCTTCCCCATCTTTTGTCCGTGCGACGTACGTGCGGATGCACAGCTACTTGAATGAGATTGACCGTGTCACGGCGAAGATGTACTTCCCGACAGATGGTGCGTTGTCGTTTTCCGAATGCAGATATCGAATATTATTGCTCACGTTGCGGGCATCATAGCGGACGTACTCAAGGCGAGGCTCAAGACAACCGGTGTCGTCGAGCATTCCTTCGCTCTGGCCAAGAACAGCGAGTTTCGAGGCGGGGTCGAGTGGAAGATTTACGATGTGGGTGGTGCACGGCCGCAGAGACAGGCATGGGCTCCGTATTTTGACGACGGTGAGTGAACTTTGTTTACTACTACGAGGATTGTCGAAGGTGACATTGTCTGTCCTAGTGAACGCCATAATTTTCCTGGCTCCCATCAGTTCGTTTGACCAAGTGCTGGCGGAGGTCAGAAATACGTTATTTCCAGCTATATTTGACGGCTCAACTTCGGAAGCAGGACCCGAGAGTGAACCGCCTAGACGATTCCCTTCAGCTATGGCAGGCGGTCGTTACAAACCCTCTCCTTCAGAAAGTCAACATCATTCTTTTCCTCAATAAATGTGATCTGTTGAAGGCATGTTTTATCACCGCATACAGTAATTCATAGCTCTAACGAACCAACCCCCCCCCCTCTCCCCCCCCCCTTTGCAGCGGAAGCTAGAGAGCGGGGTACGATTGAACCATTACATGACTTCCTACAGGGACCGGCCGAACGACTACGAGACGGTCTCAAATTGTGGGTGCTTCGTACCAGTCAGGATCAGATCGATCGTTCTGATCTTCTCTGGATGCAGATTTCAGGCTCAAGTTTGGGGCTATGCACCATTCATACACACCAAATAAAGCGAGGGAGTGTTACAGTGCGTACCTATCTGGACACCGATATCGGGGCGCCTCCGCTGACCGGACCGCCATCGCTAGTTCACTTCACATGTGTGACAGATACCAGGAACACCCAGACGATCATTAGCAGCGGTAGGTTGATCAGCGTTCGTCTGTGTTTCACATGGCTGACAAGCGCATGGCTAGTGCGGGATTTCATACTTACAGGGAATCTAAGGTCGTCGTCTTTGATGTGAGAGCGCGGCACATCTCACCGTCTTGGAAGCCGTTGGTCAGGTCCGTGTCCCGTCCCCATCGCATGTTGATCTCCGCTGACGGCGCGTCTAGGGAAATCTGTATTGTAGCATACCCCGTAATGTTGTGGCTGTCTGTGTTGGTCTACTCCGAGTTGTCATTTGTGCTGTGATCTAGTTGCTACTCCCCCGGAGAATACCACTGACGCCCTGCGTCCCCACCAAACGTCGTACCCTACTGTGCTAGAACAATAATACATCTCACATGCTTGTATCACTACACTATCTTCATCATCTAGTTATTTGCTCGTATGAATCCATTTGTTTTGTTAGGAGACGATGTTGTGCACTAGACCGATTTGAGCGACGGGAGAACGACAACCGTTGTGCATACGCGTACCACGTGATCGTGTCTCATCGCGCGAACATCGCGAAGTGCCACGGACGCCCTGACTCGGGCAGACCGCTGCCATCCGGGACGCTGACCAAACGCTGATCCAGCCAGTCCAGTCCGGATGCAATCGATCGCTCGCTGCGCCACCGCTGCCGCTTGTCTTCCCCTGCACAGAGCAAGTCGCTCAGCTGTCCAGAACCTCACCACCGCCCAACGATTCGCCCCCAGCTTCGTCCCTATCCGCAAGATGTCCCTGTCCATCGTTTCGACTCCTGGTGAGCCGGGGTCGACGTGTTCGCACGCATCGCTTTGCTTGCTGATAACGCGTGTCCTGCAGATGCTCCCGCGGCCGTTGGCCCGTACAACCAGGCCATAAAGGCTGGTAACTTGCTCTTCGCCTCCGGCTCCCTCGGGATCAACCCTGCGACCGGAAAGCTGGCATGTCCTCTGAGTAAGGTCGTGAGACGCATTGCTGACTGGAGATTTAATAGGTGGACGGTGGTGTTGAGGCCCAGACGAAGCAGGCCCTCAAGAACATGAAGACAGTCATCGAGGCTGGCGGGGCGACGATTGACAAGGTGGTGAAGACCACGGTACGTCAACGCATGCTGCTCTTTCGTACCAGTATCATGGTCGTGGCGCTTATGATACGTTGTTGTCAGGTCTTCCTCGCCGACATGAATGACTTCGCAGCCATGAACGCTATCTACGCTGAGTTCTTCGGCGGTCACAAGCCCGCGCGGTCGGCGGTGCAGGTGGCACGTCTGCCGCTCGATGGTCGCTTTGAGATTGAGTGCATTGTCAGGTATGTGAATTATATAAAACCTTCTTCTCGTTCGTTCTGAGAGCTGACAGTGTCGTAGCCTTGCCTGAGACGACTGGGACGTCGCCGCGTTTGTAGAAGTTGTGCACCACATAAGACCCCTTGCTGCTGTGTACGATAGTTCTGTGCAGTGCAAATTGTATAAAATTTAGCCCTCTCCAGTGTACTATATCTCCTCGTTGCAAGCAGCCTGAGCTTCTTCTGGGGCGGCGTACGGACGAGATTCGAGGTTAGGGTTAGATACGCGTGCTACGCGACGCGCGTTCGGCGCCTGCTGCCCTTCAGCGCGCTCAGCACACCGCGTACGCAAGCCTCTCCATCCATCTCTCTCTACGCGTCCTCCAATTCCTGAGCCATGTTCTTGACAAGATCTGAGTATGGTGCGCTTGAATGGCCCGTGCTGAACGACATCGCACTCATGGCCTCGCATAGACCGTGGCGTCAACACCTTCTCTCCCGAGGGACGGCTGTTCCAAGGTATGTACAACCAAGTTCTATGAAGCGTTCCAGGAGTCGAATGGTGTTCTCTCAGTGGAGTATGCGATTGAGGCCATCAAGGTGCGCATACATTCTGCTGTGATCGCCACTCGCTCACTGCCCTATGCCCATATAGCTCGGCTCAACTACAGTCGGCGTGAAGACACCAGAGGGCGTCGTGCTCGCAGTGGAGAAGCGCGTACAGTCACCACTCCTGGAGTCGTCCTCCATCGAGAAGATCATGGAGATTGATGGCCACCTCGGATGCGCAATGTCTGGCCTCACCGCCGACGCACGCACAATGATCGACCATGCCCGAGTAACATCCCAGAACCATGCCTTCACATACGACGAGCGCATCAAGGTGGAGAGCGTGACGCAGGCGGTGTGCGATCTGGCTCTGCGCTTCGGAGAGAGTGTGCACGACGAGGATGCCATGATGAGTCGGCCATTCGGTGTTGCCCTCCTCATTGCGGGAATCGACGAACTCGGGCCTCAACTGTATGCTGCTGTTCCGCCATACACTCACGCTGTGCTTGCTAACAATAGGCTGCCAGATTTCACACCGACCCCTCTGGTACCTTCGTGCGATACGAGGCAAAAGCGATCGGATCTGGGTCAGAAGCCGCACAGACTGAACTCCAGGACAAATGGCATAGCGTGCGTTGTGTATTTGGCACGCGCACACTGACTTGTTTACTGAACGTAACTTTGTTAGCAAATGACACTGCGGGAGGCTCAGACACTGACGTTACGTGTGCTGAAACAAGTCATGGAGGAAAAGCTGGACCACCATAACGTTCAGCTTGCTCAGGTATGTGCTGTGCGGAGTATCATCTTGCTTCTCCATTCAGTCGCGCGAGTGGTCGGCTGACACTGCGGACAGGTCACACCGCAGGCAGGGTTCGAAATCCTAGACGAAGTGAGGCTAAAGGAGATTGTCGATGCTATGTAACAACTGGGACTCTACTGTCATACTTTTCTGACCTATCAGCTATCTTGCACCAGCACAGTTTGATGCCTGACTTCCGCCAACACCGGAAACTTATGAAGGCATGCGATATCGACTTCTTAGGACGTGGAGTACACAGAGATACAATACGATGTTCCAAAATCAGCTGGTGACGAGCGAAGTGACGTTTGGCAGTGAGAGAGTCCTCCTCTCTCTTCACCAGTGTCCTTCCTAGCTAGAAGCAAGCGGGCCGACGAAGTTACTGCATGCTTGATGTCTTGTGGCAACTGACCACCTTCGCATCGTGAGTTCCTCTCACGGAGGCCCGTCTTACTTATCACTTGGACGCAGCCCTTCCATTTGTATGGCGAGAAGCAAGATGAAGCATTGCGTCCGGCCGCCTTCAACAGTGTCTGGCTGTCTATCGGTAGTAGGAAGACACCAGACAGTACTACCATCACCACCACCACCACAACGCAAGTAACAAACACATAATCTGCGCCATGTGATCACACAAACCTCGAAGTCGATGGGGCGTCGGGGCGACGGCATCTGTAGCTCTGGCTCCACGCGAATGTCGAGTGCCGACGAGGAGACGCAGAGCCACCAGCGGCCGAGGGCTCGAAGGCCTTCTTGCTCCCAGAGTGTGCTATTCATTGCTGCGAAGTACAGTCTTCACTAAGCAGGCCTGCAGAGACGGAACTCCGGTCCCACTGGAGTTCAGGTTACTCCACGCTGGTTGTATGGTATATAGTTGCGGGTCCACATGACATTCAAATCGTGTCCCGTCGAACCTTGGACTGAGGATCATTAACTCGCGAACTCGAATACGCAGGCACGATGGGTGTGCCTACTAACCACAGGGCGATCCTGCTTGCAGGCTTCGTCGCATTCGGTGAGTTGATTGCCAGTATAATGGGAAGGCCTCTCACGGGATGAGCAGGAGGTGCGCGATTAACCGTTATCCCCGAGCATATTTCCAATTGTGAGTTCTTGAACAATCTATACAGAGGAATACGTTGACCAACTGTTGTCGACAGAGTTTGACTGAACAGGATTCATCTTCGGCTATGATATGGGGGTCATCTCGGTGGGTTCTTCTGTTACCGATGATCTTCGTGTTCGCTGAGGGTCACTGGCACTAGGGATGCCTAATCATGACCGACTTCGCTGCTCGTTTCGGGCAAGTCGCTTCTGACGGCGTCCCGTATCTATCCAGCTCGCGACAGTCGATCATCACGTCGTTGCTCTCCGTCGGGTACGTACATCCTCATCTCCAGATCGAGGTTGTTGTCGAGTGTGTCGACCCGCTTCTCACTGATGGCAATTAGCACGATCGTGGGGGCGATCGCGCAGGCGTTCACAGCGGATCGCTTCGGACGGCGTAGCTCCATCATCATATGGTCCGCGATCTTCACCGTTGGCACCGTCATCCAGACAGCGACGAACCGTGCGCTTGCGCAGCTCGTCTTTGGTCGCTTCGTGTCTGGTTTGGGCGTGGGAGGCTTGTCAGGTATGTTTCGGATCATTGAGCATATATTAGCATGAATTGTGGGAACATATCTAACGTTGCTGCAGCGCTCGTCCCTCTGTATAATGGCGAGACCGCGCCCAAGGCCTTCCGAGGAGCTCTCATTGTTGTTTATCAGGTCCAGATCTTTATGGGGTGCGTGTCCGCAGCTTTTGTGGAGATACTGTATGGCTCATGTGCGACTCCAGGATATTTATCAGCGATTGTATCGAGCTGGGCACACACAACATAAGCGGCTCTGCGTCGTGGCGTATCCCCATAGGTTTACAGATCTTATGGGGCCTTATTCTTATCTCAGGGATATTCTTCCTCCCCGAGTCACCGTGAGCTTTACTATGGTCGCTCGCTACCCAATAGTTTTGTCTGACGATACTCGTAGACGTCATCTCCTAGGCACCGGCAGAGAAGCCGAAGCCGTGACTGTCGTAGCAGAGCTCAATGGCCTTCCGGAAGACGACCCAGTTGTACAAGAAGCGATCGAGGAACTTGAGTACGGTATTAGAGCCGAGAATGAAGGCGGGAAAGTGACCTGGATGGAATGCTTCTCCAAGCGGAACATGCTGTGGAAGCGGACGATCAACGGCATGATGCTTCAGTTCATCCAACAACTGAACGGACAGAACTTCTACTGTGAGTCAACTTGTCACAATCCGTACGTGTGGTTCTCAACGGGAGCTTCCAGTCTATTATGGCGATACGTTCTTCCAGGTATGTGTTGGCCACTCCTCGACGCTTCGCCAATCGCTCACCATGTCTTCTTCAGAGCGCTGGTACTCAGTACGTTGTTTCCTGGCCTGATCTATAGGTGTTTTTCCAACGAAATTGCGAATCCTATAGGCTGTCTCCGTATGTCATCCAAACCATTCTCGGGGCGGTGGCTGTAGCAGGAGTGTTCCCTGCCCTCTACTTCATCGATGCTTGGGGTCGTCGAAGGGTACGTTCCGACGCAGTCCTGCTCAACTTTTCTGACACCAGGCGATGTAGTCTCTCCTCGTCGGCGCCTTGCTCGAGGCCGTCTGTGCGGTCATCGCGGGTCTCGCAGGACACTTCATGCTCGCGCCTTCGGGAACACCCGTCAGTGAGCTCACGCCGCGCAATCGGCAAGGCGGAGACGTCCTCATCGCGTTCGCGATCATGCACGTATTCACGTACGGTGCCTTCTGGGGGCCGACGCCTTGGTCAGTTTTTCCAATCCTTATTGACTACGCCTCCGCCTCATGTCATGATAAGGGTATACTTGGCAGAAAGCTTCCCCCTCCGAGTGAGACCAAAGTGTATCGCGCTGGGCAGCGCTGCGAGTAAGCGAACAGTCCAAATCCGCCCTCTCGCTGTTGCTGACTGTGAATAATAGACTGGGTGTGGAATTTCCTCCTGAGTTTCTGGTCACCACGCATCGCTGCGCGGATTGGCCCTCTCATCCTGCTGATCTTCTTCGGCATGCTGATCTTCGGTTGGCTCTATACCTACCTGTTCATTCCTGAGACGGTTGGCCTCACGCTTGAGGAGGTACGTTGAATGTCTGTCGCCACAAGTTCTATTCTGACATGGATGTTAATAGGTGGACGAGCTGTACCGGTCCGGTGTCAAGCCGTGGAACTCGCGCAAATGGCGTCCCAGTGAGAAGCATATTCACGACAAAGCGTCTGTTTCAGCCGAAATGGTAGAAGTCCAGGAGAAGAAGGATGAATCAGAGGCGTCGAGCCAAGCATAATTTCTCGCGCTCAGATACTTTGGGGAGGACTATAGCCCTACGCTTGCACATCAGTCGCGGAAGCATTGCTGTATGAGGACTACTAGTAGGCGCATTATCCGTCATATGTGTGACGATGTACCACAAGATGTGCATGTATGTATGCGAGTATACTTGCTACTTACTACTTGCGAGCTAGATACAGATCATACAACTGGAACCACATGCGAACTGATGTCATTGATGAGTTTGATCACCGCGAACGTGTCTTCTAATCGAACGTGGCCACGATCGGTGGCGTCAGTAGCTGTATATCCGGACCTGAGTGTGCTATCGCGATGAAGTGTCATTGCAACACACGTCTCGTCCACTCTCCGACCAGCCACCTGTACTGCGCTACTACCGTAAAACGATGCCCTCGACTGAGCTCTCTGCGGCTGATCTACAGTCTATCCTCGACTTCACCACCAAGCTCGCCCGGACCGCCGGTGAGCTAATCCTGCAAGGCTCGCAAGCCATTCGATCCTCCGGCAATGTGGACGAGAAGAAGAACTCGGTGGACCTTGTAACTGAGTACGACGTGAAGGTAGAAGAGCTGGTGAAGAAGGAGCTTGGGAACAAATACCCCGACTTCAAGTTGTAGGTCCCATCCTCGAGTGTCTGCTCTGAATATTGCCTCAGTCGTGAAGGGCTGTTCATCGTCTCCTCTGGTGTGATAGCGTGGTGTAGCATTGAAGGCTCATCAGGCGGGATACATCAGTATAGGTGAGGAGTCCTACGCCGCGGGCTCCAGGCCGCCACTGTCGGACGAGCCCACCTTCTGCGTTGATCCTATTGGTAAGTGTACCAGCAAACTCCGGCCAGATAGGAACTCAGGAAAATTCGGTTACATGATAACAGACGGGACGACCAACTTCGTGCACGGGTTCCCGCACGTTTGCATCTCCCTCGGCCTCATTTACAAGAAGGTCTCCGTCCTCGGTGTCATCTACAACCCGTTCCTAGAGCAATTGTACACTGCCATCGAAGGTCAAGGGGCGTACCTGACGCAAGGCAGCCGTGCTCCCGCGAAACTCCCGCTTGCGTTCCCTCGTCCGTTGCCGTCGCTCTCCCAAGCCCTCATTGGTACGTGCTGAGTAGGATCGAGAGACTCCACGACTCATTACCGTTACCCTGCCAGGTATCGAATGGGGTTCGGACCGCTCAAATGACATAGTTCGTGCCAAAGGCGACTCCTTCAAGCGTCTTGCAGGAAATCCCAAGGAAGGGGTAGTGGGTGGGCGGATGGCCCACTCCTTGCGTTCCCTCGGCAGTGCAGCGCTCAACTTCTCCATGGTCGCCCAAGGTGGTATGGACATCTACTGGTAAATACTGCCCTTTGTAGTAGATTCTGACACGGTGTTGACATCGCTTCTGCAGGGAGATCGGGTGTTGGTAAGTCCCAAAAGAAAGGCAGCATCTTCATATCCATTGAGATGCCATTGCTTAGGCCCTGGGATGTTTGTGCGGGTTCCGTGATAGCTCAAGAGGCCGGCTGCTTCCTCGCTGGCGCGCACGGCACACCTCTGGACAACGTAGCATCCGAAGCGTGGCTAAAGGGTAGGAAGCACTTCGTCATCCGTGCCATCGGCGATACAGAGGTATGTCCCCCTTCCTGTGACTACCCGTGCATCTTGTTGAGTGGGCATTGCTTTATCACCAGACGGAGAAAGGCGTCGACGCGCAGAAACGATTGGTCAAAGAGTTCTACGAGACTGTCGAGGACGTAGAAGCACATTGATTTAGTAGTCGAAGTCGAAAGTTGGCTGTACGATACGCTCACTGGTGACCGAGGAAATGTCTCTTCGGAAAGCGTCGGGTTGTGTATTTACTACTTACACGACGTTGACGGTATTGACAAACACGCTGTGTTTTTATGCAACAGTACACATCTTGGCTTCGGTCGTGAATATTGCTTTATTCGAGTGCTTCCGCGCGAGATGCTGTCGGCCTTTCGCTAACTTCTTGACATACGACCGTGCCAATGAAGCGTGCCAACACAGTGAATAACGTAGCAACGAAGCCAATGAAAAATTATAGGATTAACAGACAGAAAGTTCAACGCGCTGGATTATCCAAATCGAAGCCTCCCTCTACCTCTTCCATACCCATTTCCGAGCACACCACCGCGAAGGCCTGTTGACCGCTGCTCAGTTCGCTGAGGAGCAGCGGCTGCCGGACGTCGGGAGGACGACGCAAAGTCGATCTTAGTACGCTTTGCGCTGCCGTCCTGTGTAGACTGCTGTTCCGAGCGCGCCTTCTGTGCTTCGGCTGTCGGTGTTGGAAACACAAGAGGCCGGCGCATGAACCAGGGCCGTCAGGAAACGAGGGCGGGAGGGACGGCACAGGGATGGGGGGGGGGGGGGGGGGTATGACATGCACATATAGGAGTATGTCGGCCCAGAAGGGACGAAACACGAGAGCAGCGCGCCCGACAAGACGAGGAAAATGCATGAACAACAGCCCGACACACGACATAGGGGACTTACCGATGCGGTCCGCGTACCACTCTTCTCGCACGTCCGTCGGGTCCCAGAGCTCCTCCGGGAAGTTCGTCGCGCGCTCGTCGACATCCACGAATTCCACCAGCCGCGTGTACAGGTGCGGGTTGCGGAAGGAGCGGTTCGACATGAGGGAGTCGTTGAAGTGTTTGGGGTCATTCGGGTCTCGTTTGAGGGACATGAACTGCGTGAGTTTTGCCTGACATGCAGTAACATAACACATGAGCATACATGGTTGACACCATACAAAGTCTGTATGGGACGCACCTCCAATGCTGAGTCACACGGCGCCGACGGCGGCGGCGGCGGTATGCCCCAGTCCTCCACCCCAGGAATCTCGGCCGGTCGCAGGAGCCTCCGTATCTGGGTAAGCTCGTCGTCCGGCCCCTCCTCATCGTGCATAGTCATGCGTGAAGCAGTGTCCGGCAGGTCACCCGACTCCGAAGGCTCTGCGGGGGCCGACTCTGTGACCTCACCCTCGGCGTTGTCTGAGAACTGGCGGCGCAGACGGGGGCGCAACTTGACGTGTGCTGGGCGTCGAATTACGACTTGTGCGCCGCTCGAAGAGGATGCGCGCGGTTGTCCGTGTGCTGCAGCAAAGTTCAGTTTCTGCGGACATACTGAGGTAGGTCATGTGCGGATCGGTGCACTCACCGGCTTCTGGTTGGACGTCAGCACGCGCCTTCGTTGGCTTGTCCTAACCCAGCAGAAAGAAACAGCGCAGGAGGAGGGAAACGGCGGGAAAGCGAGGAGAGGATGGCTGCTCTTACATGAACTCTCTTCTTCTGCGAGTCTCCCGCATAGTCTTCGCGGTCACTCTGGGAATCTTCATCGTAGGCAACTAGTCCTGCGAGGGCCTTTAGCATATGATGGAAGAAAATAGATGGCCGTATGCGCACCCTTAAGCATGGCGATTGCAATGAATGCCACAATTCGGTAGTGGTGCGTGAACAAGACCAGGAACGACCTCCGAGGCTGCATACTGAGCGGAAAATTACGTAATCGCGTCCTCCTCAGGCTCCGGGCCTGATTTGGTAGGTCTAGTAGATCAACCAGTGACTCTCGTGAGTTCGGGGCCTGCAGTTGTCAAACGACACAAGAACGCACTACACCCGGGTCCTGATTCATCATGTATAGACCACCACACACCGTCCACGACTATCGTACATTTTTAACCTCCCTTTACAAAACCTTTTGCGTGAAGAGCGTCTTGATAACAACAATGGTACCCATTGCCCCAGCCGTCCAACCAAGTCCAGTACTCCAACCACTCGCGCCAAGTACGTTACGTTGGCCAACACAGACTCCCACGACATCATAGAGGAGAGTCAGGCCAAAGAACGGCGTAGAGACGGCCGTTGCAAGAGGGAAGAGTGCGTACGTGAGGCCTTTGACGAGTTTCGACGGTGGTGCCGTATAGCGCTACAAAACGGATGTTCAGATGAAGACGTCTAGTGTTAACGGTCCATACGTACACTCATCACACCCCCATTGTCGAGTAGGTCTAGGACTCCGATACCCGCGAAAGTCTTTGCAACCAGGTGGGTCAAAACCGTGAGCCTCGAGCTACCCGGCGTGACAGGCGGAAGACGAGCCACAGCAGCGAGCTGGACGAATGAGTTGATAGTGACTAGGAATTGCGACGCCGTAAACTCCTCGCGCAGCCAGAAAAAGAGCCACCCGGCTGTTCGGTGGTGAGCGTACGAAACAAGCACTACGAGGCGACCGACCAATGCAGAGGTTTCCCAGCGCGTAGATGGGTGCATACTCCGTCGCGGTCTGGACCGACGCGACTTCTTCGGCGGTGACCCCGTTTGTATCACCAGCGCCGATCTTCTCATATCCTGCAGGGTTCAGGGAGAAGAGCTTGCGGATCCAGGCCAACTGCAGGACGACTTGTCCGGAGAAGAACGCAGAGATGAACCATGGGTTCGGGGAGAAGGCGTAGTGGTTCTAGAGAGTTGTCAGTCGGGCATAAGCGACAGTAATGAGCTGATTTATCTGACCCGGTCTGCGACTTCCTTCATGTTGGGACTTGTGAGCATGCCGTACAGCTGCGTGCCGAAGTTGACGACGAAAGACCCTAGAGTGAGGTACTGGGCTCGAGAGACGTGGTTGCCCATGTCCGCAGATAATCGGTGTTTCGTGAGTGGTGGATGGGAGAAAGAGATGTGCGGTGTGGCCGAGAACATCGTCTGTACATATACTCGAGGCGACTGCCATTTGCAGCGACGTCATTGCGCTTGGTGACGTCGCAGACTGCAGACCGTCTGGCAGGAGATGCGCTACGGATGACAGCCGTGCCACCGGGTGGCGGGACACGCGCGCACGCTCCTCGGATGCCAGAACAAACACTGCCAGGTACCCAGTACATGCATTGGCATATCAATGCACACTTGTCGTCCTTGTATATATGTCTGGACGCAGCTGGTTGTCCTGGACATCGCTGCCTAAACGACTTGTCAGATCATCTGGACATGCATCGAGGATCACAACACGCACCTCAAGGCGCATTCTGCCCGGATAGGTGCATACTCAATTGTAATCTTAGCAGGTATCACACTCGGTAGCGGCAAAAACTATATTCACTGTCCTTCTGTAGTCTCACCATCCACATCGGCGCGCCAGCCTTCCCATTCCTTCAGTGCAGTGTGGAGGTCTTCGCCGGGAGACACATCCACCTCGCCCATCTTAACCCCATACACGCCCTCCACCAATGCCCTCCTCAGAAACGGAACGAACACCTTCACATACACCGTCCCCGCTGACTTGAGAGTCTCGATCTCTTTCTGATCTTCGTCTTCTACGGGCATATACTTCGGTTCGGATGTCCATGGCCGATCCCGAGCAAGACTCAGCAGTGTACCGAGTCCGCGCGCCAAGGATGCATCCAAGGCACGTAACAAGTCGTCCAGTAACTCGACAGGCGCTAGCAGACGCAGACCATTGAGTGCAGTCAGGATAGCGTTCGTGTATGTCGCTAGCGGCGGATACGACACAAGGATAGGCGGTGGAACGTTCGGAGGCCCGGACGAGAGCGCCTGCAGTTGGGTGTCCGTCGGTAGTGGAGGCGACAAAGCGGCGGCGGCGGCGACTATGAATCGCGAAGGCCTCTTGGAGGCCGTTTTGAATTTGTAGCTCGTGCTGGGCTTCAGCGCGTCACACCACCCATCCGCTGCCCCCTCCAGCTCGTTTTGTACGCCCATCCGTACCGCGTCTATGAAGATGGGAGCCAGTAGGCCCTTGAAGTCCATGCCAACCCGAGCAAACGAGTTCGCGCAGTACGTGAGTTGCGTAAGGAGCGACGTGAGCAGGGAGGGGTCCGGGATGTGAGGGAGCGTCTCGCGCAAGAGTGCCAGGAGCCGTTGCAGATGCAAGCCGGTGAAAGTCGTGAGGAGCATGTGCAACTGTGTCGGCGCCGCCCTCGACGTCGACGGCGCCCGCTCGAGGAAGATCGTCGTGTACTGCGTGACGACATCATACACACACTCCCTCCACAGGTCGACGTACTTCTTCAGATATCGCGCATACGCCTCCTTCTCGCGCTCCTTGTCTCCCTCGACGCCCTTCTTCTCGACCTCGACCGTCTTGAGCAGGCCGTCGAGGTACACGCCGCGGCCCGTGAGGAACGCGAGCGCGAGCTCGGGCTCGTCGAGCACGTCCATCTTGCGGAGGAAGCCGACCGCGCGGAAGAGCGCGGGGAGCTTCGCCTGCTCGCTGAGCATGCGCAGGAGCTGGCCGAGCATCGCCTGCACGCGCGCGTCGCACTCCGCCTTGACGCTCTGCACGAGCGCGTTCTCCGGGAAGCGCGCCGCGAGCCCCGCCGCGTGCTGTGCGAGCAGCAGCGCCTCGTTGTAGGTGTGGTTCCGCACGCAGGAGTCGAGCAGTGTGGGGAGCGAGAGGACGTCGTGCAGCTTGTCGTGGTGCTCGAGGACGAGCGCTGCTTTGCGCCTGTCCTTCTGGATGGAGCGCGTGTCTTCGGCGAAGGATTGTGCGGAGGACTCCAGGGATGGGAGGGATGAGATGAGGGCATCGAGGGAAGACGAGAAGGCAGAGAGCGAGGATGAGAGGGCGGAGGTTGACGAGTGGATGGAGAGGAAGGTCGGGTAGGACGTGTAGCATAGCGTCGTGAGCGCATTGGTGAGCTGCGCAGAAGACGACGAAAGCTCTGCAGGCTGGGACGTAAGCTCGGATAGCGGTAGAGTTGTAAGATGCGAAAGATACGCAGACGTGTCTGGCGAGGACAAGACCGACAAGGGAAGAGTGCCCGTCGAAGCAAGCAGCTCTGGCAGGGTGGGTATCTCAGGTTCCCCGGGTATACTTGCCACTAAGGCGTCCGTCATTGTGCCAACTGAGAGTACAATGAATCAAATGGAGGCAATGACATCGTTTGTAGCGGACGTACGTTTGGAACCTGCTTTCCCTCCGACACGATCGAGTCTGAGCTGAGGTCGCTGTAATGGGCGCTCATACCCGCGCGCTTCTCTGAGTCGCCACAAGCGCGCATTCATTGCGACCTCTTCCCCGAAGCGCACGTCTACACTCGACGCAAGTTGCACTCGTGCGCAATGACCATTGATACAGGATATCTGCTCATATTCGAGGCAATCTCCTGTTCTTAAATCAAGCATTCCATAATGCGCGCGCGCCCTCACTGGCACCGTTTGTCAAGAGTAGGTATCGAGTCATAACGCAACTCAATACAGGAACGACTCGCATTCCAGGCTTCTCGGCACATGCGACCATACGTCGGAGGTGGTCATGTCGGGCCGTGAAGGCCATTGCAAGCCGTTCCAGAGCCATTCGTATGGAAAGGAACGCATGCTATCTCAGCCAGGAGTCTCAGCTGATAGCGAGCGCAACCCTATACATATACCAACCTAAGACCTTAAGCTCCGTTCTCTTAGTCCTCCTCTTTCCTCCCTACCTTCCTCGATCGCATATCATCATGACGGACGCAGAAGGCCAGATCCACCAACCCATCCACCCCGACATCCTGAAGAAGCTCGATCCTGAGTTCGCAGCCTTCCACACCGCGACCTCCCTCTACCAGGTCCCGCTCCATCTCCTCCCCTGGGACCCCGCGGTCCGCAAGGGCAGCCCCGTCAACGGCGCCTCGGAGCCCCTGCCGGTCGGGAGCATCAAGGATATCCCACTGGGCAAGTTCAGCGTACGGGTGTTCACCCCGGAGGGATCTGCGCCTGATGCGGGCTGGCCGGTACTCATCTACTTCCACGGAGGCAAGGGTCTGCGCGTACCTTCATGATGTTGCGCTGCTGAGATGAGGGTGCCCAGGTGGCTGGACATTAGGCAACATCAACACCGAGAATGCATTCTGTACCAACATATGCAAGCGTGAGTTACATTGCGAGCACGTCGTCTACTCCGATCCTGTTGTCTCTGACGATCGACCACGATCACAGGCGCGAAAGCCGTCGTGGTCTCTGTCGACTACAGGCTCGCACCTGAGAACCCTTACCCCGCTGCGGTTGAAGATGCCGTAGAAACCTTGCAGTGGGTCTATGCCAACGGTAAAGCACAGCTGAACATCGACACCACAAAGATCGCCGTGGGCGGATCGTCCAGGTAAACCCACCCGCTATCGTCACGTACCATGAGCAGCCGCTGAAGTCGGACAGTGGTGGTAACCTCGCAGCCGTTGTCGCCCACAAAGCAGTCCAAGCGGTGCCTCCGATCCCCGTATTCTTCCAGCTCTTGGTAGTTCCCGTCACCGACAATACCGCCACGACGTCGGGCGTACCATACAAGTCCTGGGCGGAGAACGCGAACACCGTGCAGCTGACCCCAGGCAGGATGTTGTGGTTCCGGAACAACTACCTTCCAAACGAGAAAGATCGCACCGCCTGGGAGAGCTCTCCCATCTTCGCACCCGAAGAGTCGTTCAAGAAGCTGCCGAAAGCTTGGGTCGCCGTGATGGACCTGGACGTGCTGCGGGACGAGGGCATCGAGTACGCAAACAAGATGAAGGCTGCAGGAGTAGACGTCGAGGTGAAGCTGTATGAGACGGCGCCGCACCCTATATTGGCGATGGATGGTGAGTCCTCTTGCGTGTAGTCCATGCCAATGTTGACTGACAATCGATATTGCGTCCCCTCAGGGTAAGCACATTAACAGCTCAAGGCAGACAGTATGACTGACCGTTCTGTGCAGAGTATTGGAGATTGGCAGGAGATTCGTGACCGATGCGGTCAACGTAACAGCACAGGCCTTTGGCACCGCTTGAGCTCACGGTGGTACATCGTAGGAAAGCAGGTCCTCCACTAAGGATCGGTTAGCACATGTAAAAGGTGGTTGTACAGTCATAAATGGATGTTACATTAGTCTGCGCATGAACATGATCACAACCCTATCTCAGGCGAAGAGGGTCAAGCTGCCATCCATGTAGCGCAATCTGAATAAGTGACACATCGTCAGTACTCAATGTAAACGCATCCCGCGGC
The DNA here is from genome assembly GCF_022264815.1 of Rhodofomes roseus. Lineage (NCBI taxonomy): Eukaryota > Fungi > Basidiomycota > Agaricomycetes > Polyporales > Fomitopsidaceae > Rhodofomes > Rhodofomes roseus. The sequence continues at coordinate 777,262 of NW_025952965.1, read as the reverse complement.
CGTTGGAGCCAGTCGCATGGTTCCTAGTTGGTGTGCGTCACTGTTCGTCAAGGAGTGAGAACAGATATCATCACCGTTCGCAGCAGCTACTCAGGAGGCAGAGCTTGCAGACGGGCCGAGGCTGTAAGACGAGCCGCGAGCTTAAGCCGACGCGTGTGGACGATTCCACCTAGAGCGGGTGTTCGTGCGAGATCGAAGTCGGTTCTGCACAAAGGAGTCACTTTGAGAAGTGGACCAAGAAATCGCATTGAACAAGCATAGGTGATACACCTGCCTCTGATCAAACTACCGTTTTTGATGCCCCGATGAGGACGACCTCAGGAGGCGATGTTATCTGCACAGCATAGATAGGCTTTCAGAACAACGGATATGGGCCATAGAAGCAGAAACAGCGGCTATACGATCGTACGTCTCGATAACCTGTATCATAGAGAAATTCAGTACTCGGCATTGAAGGATATCGTACTCTTGCTCTTGCATCCACCGGTTTACATATGGGCCTGCATGATGGCATCTGAGATGAAAGCAGCGGTGATGGGTCTCCCACCGAACCAACGGCCATTGAGGCCCTGGATGGCCTGCTTGGCGGCGTCGACGGAATCGAACTTGACATAGATCTCGCCCTATAGGTGGGAGGTTAGCGGGTCAATGCCCTTGGCATGCCTGGCATGCGCCTACCTGAGAGTCCTTTTCGACTTTGATGAAGTCAACGGGACCATACTTTGACTCGCTTTCGCTCTTGACATCCTCAGCGAGATCTTTGTCCCAGTCACGTTCAGTCTCCCTACGAGAGAGTCAACAATGGTTAGTATGAACAGACGAGCAAACATACTCTTCGGGATCAAACATATTCCTCAGCAAAACAGAACGAGACTCCATGGCCTGTGGAATGTTAGGCTTCATACTGCGACAACTCAACGATAAGTCGCTGTGCAACTCAAGAAGCTGAACCGACTGACATTGGTTGGGGCCGTACCGGTGCCTGATCGGTTCTGGCTAATTTCTGCATCAGCGCCTGTCGCGAAGCTGCGTTCAGATTACCACCTAAAAACAAACCAGGTCAGCGGGCAAATCCAAGATGGGGCATTGAATCATTAAAATTACCGCCGGCTTCATCCAGAGAGTCCTGCTGTGTGTACTTCGTCGTCCCCTTCTCGTGAACTGTGTTGACGCGCAACTAGACCAAAGGGTCAGGAGCCTGGATGGTTGACATAGACGAGAAACTCACAGTACGGCCCGCCAATTCGAAGCCTTCCATCTGCTCCAAGGCCATTCGGGCGTCCTCCGCACGTTTGTATCTGTGATGTCCTCGTTAATAGTGTCACGGAGAAGTATGTGGGAGACTACGTACTGCACGAACGCATAACCCTTACTGCGGCCCGTAGTAGGATCACGATGCAAATCAACGAACTCCAACTCCCCAAAGGGCTCGAAGACCTGCTTGATATCGGACTCGGTGAGGTTGAAATGAAGAGACCCAACATATAGTCTATGGGTGATTATTAAAACGCGAGTAACATGATATGGTAGCGAACTTACTGCATGCCGCCATGAGGGGCGCTGACGCCAGGCGGAAGGTTGAGGTTGCTATCGCACGCCGTCAATACTAGTCGGACAGACGCATACAAACCAACGCCGCACCTGTCTCCTGCATGGAGTCTGTTCCTCTCGGCTTCAGTATGCTGTATCTGGATAGGCAGACCCATTACGACAGTGCCACTGAGATTGATAGCCTTGTCGACAAGTTCGACCGTACGGAACTCGACATAACCAATTCTATAGAAATGTCAGTGCGGCCATAGGGGAAAATCCGAGAAACTGACCCCTTTGAACGCCTCGAGATCCTATCCGTTACTATGCGGGAGTCCATCACAGAGCCTTCTCCGAGGTGGTCCTCGAAGAAGTAACCCAAGTCACGAGCCGTGAGTCGTGCGGCAAGCTGAGAGACAAATACCGACCGAGCTTCAGAGTCGTCCTCTTTCAGTTCATCGGGATTCATCATAGGATCCTCGCTAGGCATTGTGTAGGTTGGGGATGGCCGCCTAGGGTATCGCATATAAACATGCGCGGATGAAACACTGAGGTCTCGATGCTCACCTAACTGGAGGAGTATCCTTGACCTCATCCATCGGCACAGATGGTCCTCGACTTCTGAGGCTCGGTTCACGCTCCCTCTCCCTATCGCGGCGATAGCGCGGCAGGTCGTCGAATTCGTCGCGAGGATCGCGTGCTCTTGGTGCCCTGCGGTCACGCTCCCGTGAGCTGTCTCTGCGACGGCGAGGACTGTCCGTCATTGGAGGGGGAGGAGGGGGAAGACCCGCCGACGCAGGAGGGGCAGGCAGTGACGACTCCTCTGGGCCGTCATCATGCCTCTTCCTCTTCAAACGTTCGTCTGCATCTATGCCGTCCTCCCCTTCGTCTCGCTTTCTGCGTCTGTCTCGAGACTCCCGTTCGTCTCGCTCCCTGTCGCGGTGACTGTGCCGGCTTTCCGCCCTTTCCTTCTCCGAGCGATGGCGCTCCCCATCGCGGTCGCGACGCCTCTCTCGGTCTCGATCCCTGTCATAATCTCTATCCCTATGCCTTTCTTTGTCATGGCGGTCGTCCCGGTCTTTGTATCTGTCGCGTCTTTCGTGGCTCTTGAGACGATCATCGTAGTCTTCGCGTTTGTCGCGCCTATCCCTGTCTCGCGAGTGAGACCGGTGAGAACGTTTCGTTCTATGCGTCTCGGTTGAGTGGTTTCGCGACCTACAAAACTTCGTCCAGCAAGCCTATCAGTAATGACATTGGAATACTTACGATTTCGACCGCCTATCAGGAGATTTCTCCTTGTCCACAACCATTTTACCGTTGAGAGACGACATGCTTCTCGAGATGAAGGTACAATGGGAGTGGGACTTTGAGCACTGTGTGGTACAGTCGAAGTCGCCGGCCACCCGGGCGCAGGGCCAAGTTGTGACAAAGATCACGTCCATGTCACACCCATGCCGTCACGCATCTCTCCAGACAACTGTCCAAGCGCCCGTAGACTCAGGCCCGCCGGAGGCTGCAGTACTATAAGTACTATGCCAACATGATTGGCGCCACACTCAGGGAAGCGAAGGTCTATTCCTCTGCAATCCAGTATCCTATGATACAGCTACACGGGTATTCGATACAACATCTATGTCTACAAGAGGTTGGCAAGCCTCGAGCGCACTCTCTTCTCTGCCTGCACGAGCTCCGTCTCCTCCGACTTCTTGTACAACACGTTCAGCGGGTTCTCATCACCCTCCTTCTCCAGGTCGGCCTCGATCTTGGTGAACTCGCCGCTGAACTTGCCGTTCAGGACCTGGACCGTGACTTCAATAAATGCACAACAATGAGTGACGCTCCTCCAATACCTGATTGTGCAGGATGTTCTTGAAGTGTTCCCGTGTTGCCGTACCATCCAGAGCAAGCGCGCCACTCAGTTGGCCGTATTGCGAAACAGTGGAATGGTGCTTTAATTGCGCGATGAAGCCGTCCTCCGCTGCACGCTCGAAAATCTCAGCAGGCTCCTTCGACATCCACCTAAACGGACAGGGTCAACGGTATGCTAGGAACACTATCAAGTCTAGCTCACATCTCGTAACAGAGCGCCTCGTCGGAGCACCCTGCATCCTTGAGGACACTGAAGGCCTCTCTGGGTGTGGCGTAAGTAGGTGTGACTTGTAGCGGAGGACGTCCTATACACACCTGAACAACATAATGATGTTCGGCCAGAGTGCTTGCTCGGCGAAGAGATCCATCGCAGTCTCCTCGTATACTGAGGAGTCGATCGCACCAGCCTTGGTTGCGCCGATGGCACGGGACAACGCAAGCGCAACTGCCAGGCCATTACCGGTACCATCTTGCTCGACCGAGACGAAGCAAGGGAAACCCTTGCCCTTAACATACAAACTGCGCACGGAGGAGCCGATCATCCTAGTGTCGTTACTCAGTGATCGATGTGCACAGCGAGGAATTTCCCGACAAACCTAGGAGCAACCATGACGACGTCTTGTGTGGGCTTGAATTTGAGAAGCTTGAAGAACACATTGTAGCCACTGGCAACGACGATCGCCGCGGTGTCCTTCAAATTAGGCGTGAAGGTCTCGTTAAAGACTCGTGGCTGGACTTGGTCGGGGACAAGGATGAAGACGACTACGAATCGCCGGTTCACCAGCTGCTCCTCTGGTTGAAGAACAACCTCACTCACCATCGGCGGCCTTCGCGGCCTTCACGAAGTCATGCTCAACTTTGAAGCCTTTCGCCTTCGCGTCCTCTGCGTACGAATCGGGCCTGTTCGCGATGAGAATCTGCTCGTTGGGAATTCCAGAGTCACGCAGGTTCTGGGCCTGTGCTGCGCCCTGGTTGCCGAAGCTGTCGTACTATGTGTGAGAAACGACACCGCCGGGGGTTCACATCATACGTACCCAAGGAATACGATGGTCTTGTCCTTCAGGACATTGAGGTCAGCATCTTGGTCGTAATAGCTACGAATGTGTATGTCAGCACCGGTGGACCAAGCAAAGTGTATGCGACTCACATCTTTGCGGACGGCATATTGGAGTGCTTAGGTGAGTAACAAGGACCACTTGTAAACGGAACTAACGGCGCCCACTCACTTATATATTCGGTATTCGCTGCCCTCGTCGGACATCAGGACCGTCAAGCGGGTACCCGGATGTTCTGCACAAGGATTCTTTGCACATATGACACGGTCACCGTGTCCTCTTGGACATAGCGCAATGTCCCTGTGACAGGAAGCGGAGCACACGGACCGTGCCTACGACGTCAGTGAACGGCTGAAGAGTCCCAGCGACCTGTCTACGCACGGTTCAAATGATGGCGAAATCAGATACCGAGGCGCACTCTGGCGCACTGGACGGACTACATAGCAGCTGGGCTCATGCACGCCCTAATAGCCAGACCCCAGCATCATCATGGCGGGACTTCTCTCAGGCAAGGTGGTGTGCATTACTGGCTCATCTCGCGGTATCGGACGCGCGTGCGCGGTCGAGTCTGCCAACCAGGGCGCACGGGGCCTTATCCTGCACTACTTTGGCGACGCGGTGACAGAGGCGGAGATCCGTACGCTGCAGGAGGAGGTGGAGAAGCGCTTCCCGGAATGCAAGGTAGCCACAACGCCCGGTGACATAGCCGATCCCGCCACCTCGTCCAAGGTATGGCCCTCTCACGTGCTCCCCCAAGTCCGCATCTCATCCACTCGATGGCGATAGATCGTTGAAGTAGGCGTCGCAGCGTTCGGCCGCATAGGTAGGACCGTAAACATGAGCTGCGGAAGCGGATCGCTGACGGTCGGCAGATGTACTCGTTAGCAATGTTGGGATATGCCCCTTCGCAGAATTCCTGACAATGCCCCACGCTACCTGGGAACGCACACGGGCGGTGAACCTAGATGGCTCGTTCTTCGTAACGCAAGGTCGGTACCGATATGCCAGCGGAAACCCTCAGTCTGATGGCATAAATTTATCATCAGCCGTAGCGAACCAAATGAAATCCCAAACGCCTCAGGGCGGATCCATCATCGGCATTTCGTCAATATCCGCGCTCGTAGGCGGCGAATTGCAATGGTATGCACACAACCGTCAACCAAGAAGCGCACCTCTGACGACTGACTGCCAGCCACTACACGCCGACAAAAGCCGGCATCCTATCGCTCATGCAGAGCTGCGCGGTCGCTCTCGGCAAGTACAACATCCGTGCCAATGCCATCCTGCCCGGGACAATCGCGACGGACATCAACAAGGAGGACCTCTCGGACGACGCGAAACGCGAGGCTATGGTCAAAAGGACATGCCTAGGCCGCCTCGGTCGTGAGTAAAAATTCATTCCCGATGCTACCAGATACTCACCCGCGCACGTAGAGCCGGACGACATCGCGGGGCCTGTTGTCTTCCTCGGCAGCGACCTAGCCAAGTATGTGACGGGAGCGTCGCTACTTGTAGACGGAGGACTATTCGTCAATTTGCAGTGAATCGAAATATAAATACAATGTGACTAGCAGCCCTTCCCCGGTTCCATCGGCTCCCCGTCTAACTGAAAGTCTCTGTGAAAGCCTGAGAGCACCGTCAGAACCGCGGAGGAAACTCCTATATATATATATCTCACCTTCAAAGCTTAATACACGCGCGGTTGGGTAAACGGACGCTCGTTTCACCTGCGACAACTCACGCCCTGATTTCTGTACCGAGTACCTTGTCACCAACCACAGCGGGCTTTGCATCGACCAACACAGTCACCCATCGCGTCCACCCCGGTCCCGGGTTCCTCCATGCGTGGATGGTACCACGCTGGATCACAACGTCGCCCGGAGTCTCGAAGAGCGTCTCGCTGCCATCCTCCATTTCCAGGATGATCTTCCCCTTGACTGATTGTGGACTGTGTGAATTGATGACCATCGCCTAGCAGCAGAACCACATACTAAGGACATTGTAGTCAAGAGACGTTGTCCTATGCTGTACATACACCCCATATCAGGATGATTGCGAGCAGCAAAGCAGAGACCCTGACTGTACCATCGGCACTCTCGTACCCGGAGCGAGATCGGTGTACCGCAGCGCTGTTCCGTTGTGCATGAATAACCCAAGGTCTCCGTCGGCGGTCCTTGTTGTCCCGTCCACACTAGCGCACTGTCAACACGGCACGTGCTGAGCATAGAGTAGAACGACACACGCACTCGCCGGTGTTGTCGTCCGTGGGCACCTTATCCGTAATCCAGAGCGGGTTGCCGCTGACCCCAGCGAAGCCAGATTCCTACAGGCTCCAACAGTGAGTGTGAAAAACAAAGATCATTGGAGGTATACCGTACTTTGCGAGGTACAGTGCCGTCAGAGCGAACGATCGCGATGCCAGCATCATTGTGGCCTGTCACCACACGGCGCAAATCTGGAAGAGGAGAAGCGTCAGAGCTGGACATGGTGCCGTCAATGCTGTCGTCGAGTGCAGCTTGGGGAACGCGTTTTGCTTATATCCTTGTTCGAGCAAAGTCCGCTTCGCAGCCTGTTCTCAGCCCTGCGCCCCCGCCTACAGACGGTTCTATCACGCAGACTCGGTATGCCGATTCCCCCTCGACCTCTTCACGTCATACCCGCACACATTCGCGATCGGCTACGCAGATAATCACACGCAGATCACTCGCGATAGTCCCCTGGGGCATGTCCTGTGACGTACCCCGCGCAACACGTCCAAGACCATCGCGGCTTCGGGGGGGCGGGCCGCCCCCCTCCGGCGAGGGCGTGGGGTTCCGTACGAGAGCGGGGTTCTCTGACTGACTGGGTTCTAGCCCAATGCACGGACCGAGGCTTGGAGTAGGCAAGCAAGCATGAATATCACATGGACTACGCGTAGACGATGAGACCGTATGAGAAGAACTAGGGTGCAGTGTCTGTTCGATGGCGTCAGCGACGCCGTTTGAGCGGAGGGAGGGGGATGAGGGGCAGTTGGGATGGATGACTCACAATAATGATACTCGTCGATCAACGGGACCCAGTCTCTCATCAACGCGCTGAACAGACCGAGCAGCGGCGCGTTCGCCGTCTTGTTCGCGAATGCCTCGAGCTTGGGCCTGAGACGCAGAATGAGCGCAGCGTACAGACATAAGAAGCATAAGAACGCACTTCGTCCACGACTCCCAGATCGAACCCCGGAGGATATACCAAAGCATGTCCCTGTCGCGGAGTGCATACTCGGCACGCTCCAGCTGGGCCGATCGCTGTGGTACGCGTCTCATGTTGCGAGCTAGAAGCTCCATCATGAGTATGACCATGAGTGGGTTGGTGTTCCTCCTCTTGCGCGAGAGCATCGTCGCTGGAGAGGTGAAATTAGTCAGGAGCGACAGGAGCGCTAGTCAAACAGGAGCAAATGCTTACCATAGACAAGAGGGCGGAGGATGTATATGATCTCCGAGAGCCAGTCTTTCGGCGAGGCGAGGGTCGCAATCAGTGCTGTAGGAGGCTTCACTGACGATGTGTTCAGAGCCTTGGGCAGAAGGAAGTCTTCTACTTGCTGCGGAGATTGTGTGGGAGGAGGTGGCGTCAAGAGAGGGTGGAGGGGTAGCGGCTCATGGTTGTTCTTGAGATGCTCGGGAGTCACGGGGAGAGACGACGGTGGCGAAGACGGCGCAAGAGTCGGGGACACTGCTTCCGCATCAAGAGGAATTGCAGAAGGATCGAACTCGCGTTCAGGGATGGGTGGTGTGAGTACAGGTCTCCTGGTGATCCGCAACAAGACTAGACGTGAGACCGCCCTACAGAATGTTGGTGAAGGATGCCTCGACGTCAAGGACGGACACTCACTTGATGACCTCCAAGAGCACGATACCTCTCCACCGGTTACGTTGCGAGACCTTCCTCCGCAAGCCCATCTCGATCAACAGTTCCGTGAAGCGAACCAATTGCAACACGCGAGCAGCCCACTTGTAAAGCGAGTCCTTTTCAGACCATGCACGGGTATACCGCGTGTGCAATGACGGAGGTATGAGGGCTTTGTACTTGGGATCCGCCTGGACAACCTTCTCCAGGAGCGTGTCATGATACATGCTCATAACATTGAGGGAGGCGGACACTGGAATGCGTACATCGCGCAGGCTCGTCAACTACACGGCAGTACGGGCACAAGACTGTACGAACAAGCCTCTGACGCCAACTCTGCATCTCTGAACCTGCCCGGCAGGATCCACGTAATAGACCTCAAGGTAGATTCGAGGGAAGAGATGGTGGAGACATTCTTGACGAGGAAGGACTCGTAGCGGGCGAAATGAGACGACATCGAAGAGAAAGACAAGCCCGGGCGAGGAGACCGCGGGAGGCCGCCTGAGGGAGAGGCAGCAGCCAGAGAGAGCTGGGTCAGGGTGTGGTGGGCAGCTTCGAACGCAGGAGCCATCCGCGCGCTGGGGGCCGCCTCGGCGTCGCCCCGAGGGCACTCCCAGAAAAGGCAATGCTGTAAACACTTGATATCCTCGCGGCTGCAGACCCTCCCGGTCCAAACACGCCTCTCGTCTGGCCACCATCCCCGCAGCATTGCAATGTGGCCTGCATGCAACAGCAATGGCAGGGTGTGCTTGCGGGGCAGCCACGTAATAATGGACAGGCTCTGCGCGTGTGAGACTCGTCTTCTCTGTGTGGTGGTATTGGTGGCACTTGGGCTCGCTCGCATCTCGAACGGGCCTGTACATCGATGGCCTGCTCAACGGACTGAGGACTCGGACCCTGACAGTCACAAGTCGAACCGCGGACGTCTATCTTCCTGACCACCCGGCCGGGACCAGGGCTGCTTCCGAGAGTTTGAATGGACTTCGCACAATAAGATGGACGCGATATGTACGCCTCAGCGAGCGAGCTGACCCCGGGGTTTCCGTCGAACGTAGGGCCCTGTATATACGTACTGCGCCAGTGTTCGGATGGCCACGAAGGGGGATTTGCCTGTTTCGAGCCGTCTGATCACGATCAGAGCGAGGGCGGGCATCCCCGCGCCGGAAGAGGAAGGCTCAATGTGCCTCAGCGCTGTCCGTTTTTCTGCACGTTGCAGAGTTAGCGACCCAGTGCAGGCCACGCCCCCCTCCATGCCCCCGTCATATCAATGCACCACAATCGCTGCTGACAAGACGTGTGCATCGGCTAATTTCCTGTTCCCATCGTGATTTTCCACCCTCCTACCCCGCCTTCCTGCTTCGACGCCCGATTCAGTCTCTGCCTGTTCTCGAGCTTGTCTTCTACGCTGTCCAGTCAGGATGAGCACGCCCCGGAGCCCCAGCCAGCCCCTCAACTACTTCCAGCAGAGTCCAGTTCGAGGGCAGCTGGAGAACCCGGATGGGCAATATGCGAGGAGCGGATGGCGGTATTTGCAGTGCACGGACACGCCAAATGAACTTAGGGTACGTACAACTACCCCCGCGTCGCGATGCGGCTCTTGACCGTTCCTAGGTACTCCTGCCTCCCCGCACGGCCCTCATCTACAGTCATCTCCTTCGTGCAGAGCTCATCGAGCTCCGCAAGGATCGCGATGCAGCCTGGGACCGCATCCTGCAGATCCGTCACCTCAAAGACCGGATGATCCGCAAATGCCAGCGACTCGCGAAGGAGTCCGCGCCCACGGGCAAGCCCGCCCCGCGCACCATGTTCTTCACCGTGCACGCCCCGCCCGACTACCGCTTGAAGGAGATGGAGCGTTGGTTCCGCGAGCAGGGCGCGCACTTCGGGTCGGACGTCGCGCAGGGGCACTCGCGCACGCCCTACTGCTGCAACAAGTGCATGCCGCCTGCACATACCAATCATCAGGGAACCCTCTCGCGTAAACCGTCTGCACAGGCTTACCGACACGGCCCTCCCCCGGACCGAGTGCCTGCGCGCCGCGGGGACTCAACGACGCACACGACCACCACTCTGCTCAACTCGTCCCCCCCTCCGGGCCAGCATCCCCGGCGACAGCCTCCACCTGGCTACAAAACGTCGGGGCGCGTGCCAGCAGTGGTGCGCGACCCCGACCATGCCTCGCCTCACCGCAAAACCACGGAGCGCAGACGGTCCGCAGGGTCAGACGTCAGCACCGGGACACGCTCCGCGCGGCTGAACGCGAAGTCGCCGGACCCGCTGCCCATTCCATTCCGCATGCACGATCCGAACGAGGAGCCTCCTTTCGTGGACTCGCCCGACGACAGCCTTGAGGACGAGCTGCCGTCCACGTCGCCAGAGCCGGAGGCACCGCACGAGGCAGCGCCCCTCCCCGCACTGAATGGCCAGCTGCCCACGATCCACGAGGCCTCCGAAGGGCAGGCCTCGGTCGCCGGCGAGGATGCCCAGCGCCCGATTCCCCGTCGACGCAGCAGCCTCAAGCGAGCGGGCAGCATCAGCAGGCTGAGCATAGCGAGCCAGACCAAGTCCGTCGCGTGGGCCATGGACCGGGATTGGATTGAGCAGATGTCGCAGTACATGAAGACCGCAAACGAGGCTGAGGTGCTTGGTGAGTCGGCGCTCGCTCTGCCGCTGGCACTGGTGCGTGTAGGGTCGCTGACGCCGGACTCGTCTCCCAGTGCACGAGCTCGAGGAGCTCCGGTCGGACTACCACAAGGAGGTGGACGCAATGAAGCGGATGTGCCGCGGCGTGTCGGAGGCGTCCGAGCGACTTCGTCTTGAGATGGAGAAGCTGCACAGAGACGAGGAGGCGGTGAGGAAGCAGGAGGACAGGCTCCTCCACACCATCGAGCAGCTGGAGCGGAAGGAGACGCAGTTCCGCGACAAAGGCATGTCCTGTTCTAACCTTGTACCAACACATGGTGTGCTGATGCGGTTCTCCCCGGTAGTCGTTTCGGTCCTCGAGGAAACCAAACGCGTCGTCCATCTCTGTGACAAGAAACGCGACATCCACGAACTATGATCTGCGTGACATACTTCGGAAAGTTCAGTTCTATTCGCGGGTGTCATCTACCTTGCTTTGTTCGCTATCTCTAGACGCATGACTGCACGCCACCTAACGGTTCGGAAACACCACTTCCTGTAGCATTAACCCTCTATTAAGTACTTCGCGGTAAATACCCTTGACGTATATGATATCCTACGCATGTATATATTGTTCTTCAGTTATGCTCTGGATGGATGGACGAATGCAAATGAGGATACTCACGACCAATCCAAGCGTGTAATGAATGCATGGTGTACAGTGTGAACATTGTCCAATAGTATGCAGGAATAAGTTACGTAGTGCAGGTACCAAGACGTAGGCTACGAAGCCGGTGCGGCGGCGCAATACCAGGCGAACAGCAACGCTCCCAATTACTGCGTCAATGCGGGCCCTGACCGCCACCTCCGCCGCTTAGACCATTTCCACCAGAGGCGTACAAAGTTAGCGTAGACGAAGAGAATCACGCTTGCCAGCGAGATCACGATGCCGAACACGTAGAAGCGGTTTCCAGCGAGGGAGTTGGCGGGGACTTGCGTGTTCATGGAGAACAGACCTAATGTGCAACTCTATCATGAGTTACACAACTCACGAAGCCCAGAGGATCACCTACCAATCAGGGTCTGAACCAAAAGGACACCCATACTGACTGTCGTGAGCGTGACGAGCGCAGTGTCTGTGCCTGATTGAGCCTGTGAGAGGGATAGACGCAGGTGGGATAGGTAGGTAGGTTGCGACGTGCTCAGGACACGTTCGTAGTGAACTAGTGACTGTTGCAAAGTCAAAATGTGATCTGATCGGAGCCGGGTTAGACCATGCATTTAACACCTTCCCAAAGGGCCACGTACCCTGGACATCACCCATGTACACGTAGACGTCGTGGTCATGTTTGGTGCCGTGTCCAAGTCCCCCTCCGACAGTCAGCAGTCGCTTCTGCAGCTGCGCAACGACCTCCGACTTGTGCGCTAAGACCCGGGTGAGCGACGTAACGAGTCTCCTCGTCTTCGCCATCCGGTGCACAGTGTTGGTAGTCTTCGCCGTCGGCGTGTGCCTGAACACGACACGAAAGTGTCGGTAGAAGCCTAGCACAGAGCGCTTGAGCCCCCGAAGGTGGGAGCGCCAGCCCGTAGGGAGTGCAAACTGTGTCTTCCGCTCCACCGTCTTAAGTGTCTCGCGCGTCTTCTCAGTGACCGTAATGCTGGATGCATCAGGGTTTTCATTGGTATCATGTGTCACAACCTTCTCAAGGTTGGGCTTAGTGGGTATATCAGCGGGAGGAGGAGGAGGATTGGTCGCCGCGGGGTCTCGCGTAACGTCTTCTGATACTAGAAGGCTTTCCATGTTGGCCACCTCCTTTTCGACTCCTTCCAAGAACGGGAAGAATGAATCCACAATGGAGTCCATGACTCCATGCGCAATCCAATCTTGCAAAAGGATGAGACCTTGCAGAAGTGGCTAGAGCTTACTTAGACTCACCGGAGCTCATGTTGACGCTCTGCGACAGTTTGAGGATCTTCTTGCGAACACGGTCGACATGTTCTGGGACTCGTCAAGCGGCAACTAACCCACGAGCATGGGGAAACTTACCTCCAATATCCGAGAAATGGAACTTGAGTAGAGAATCAGTATGCAGTGTGCCGCTGGGTAATTGACGGCGCACCGAACATATGCCTTCCCGGAAGACAATGAGGTATACATTGACCTCGCCGACGATGGCTTCTTCCATGGGCGACGCAGACGACACCGAGTTATCTCGAGGGTTGTGAAGGGCGCGCAGCCGTTCCCTGGTCTTCATGCTCTCTATCGCACGGAAAACTACGAAGTAGTATCCCAGCCTGGGAAAAACTTCCAGCTTCTCCCTCGGATCCTGCTGCAGGATATCCTCGAGAGTCAACGGATGTAGGTGCAGAAGCTTTGCGGTCATCAGATATGAATAGGAAGGACATGACTGAGCACAGCATACCTTGCCTATTGCGCGCATGTCTTCCCATGTAGGCGAGGATATATCTAGCCACCAGGCCTTCTCCGCATCGCCAGGCTCTGTCGCAGAGGACGAGGCATGAGACATGGGTGTTGCTGTCGGGAGCGCGGTTGCCCGTTTCTTCCCTTTCCTCGCTCTCCGCGGCGCAGTGGGCTCTTGTGTTGAGGAACTCGCTGAGGATATGAAATCCTCGGGCATCATATAGTGGTGGTGTAACATCGGAGGGGAAGGGACGCGGTGTTCCGGAGCGATGGTCTCTGTGCGCGCTCGTCTTGCTCTCTCGTTGCCCTTGAGAGCTGCACCAAGCTGGGCGATGATGAGAGGAAGGGAGTCCGTGTGGATGAAATGCCGATCTTCAGCGCCGGGCCCGGGACGACCTTCCTTGCCCAAGACATCGGGGTCCAGGGGGTTGGGGACATACAAATCAAAGGACCGCGGAACATATCTCCATTCTTCCCTGGCCCTGATGCGAGCTGCTATCTCGCGCTCAGATCGTCTGTTATGCACGTCTGCGACGCTCGGCCTGCGTCTGCGCGTGCGAGTCGCAAGGGACCTGGCCAGTGTCCTGAGGGACTGAGAGGACGAGGACGAGGACGAGGACGAGGATGTTGTCGACAAAGAAGACGAAGATGCCCAAGCACGAGCCCACGTAGCAATAGCATGTTCGACCACAGCTGAGATCGCTCCAAGACGTCCTCCAAAGACGGAGGACGCAGAAGAGCTGGACGAGGAGGACGAACTCTGGGATCTGATGGAAGGCGACCTTGGAGGTGCGGGAGGAGGCCCTCCTCGATAGATGTCCTGGTTGTCTTGTTCCCCCAGCGAGAGATGGTCCACTGTCTGGGTCTCCGGAACCAGGCCAATCGCCTCAGCAGTTTCGAGGGAATATGGGGATGATTCGGCGAGAGCTGCTGTACGGTCAGTGCTACTAGACTCTGGCCGCCCCGGTACAGCATCGACAGTAGCAGACATCTGGGGCGCGACCGCCCCTGCACAGACTTATGGGGCGAGGACCATGAGATGAGGGTGGAGGCTGAGGGACGCTGCAAGCCACTCGCACCCGCGCCCGTGCCACCGCTGGGCGGCCCGCAATTCTGGGGCTCTCATTGGTTCCCTCAGACACGCCCGTTACTGCAGCCGGACAGAGGTAAATTGACTGCACCGACACAGCATAGCTGTAGCACGGCGGTGGTATGTATTATAGTAGTCTGAAGCATCCACGGCTACTGCAGGCAGGCTAGCCGGCGCCCTGACGGCGACTTAAGAAGGAGGAAGGAGGTGAATGTAGACCGCGAGGCATCAACCTACCCGCCTACGTTTTTCGCTTCGCTGACTGTCGTCGCCATGAGCAGCACCAGATCGTTTCCGCTGTGGGACTCCAGAAGAACCGGGCGCAAACGGTCGACTCTTTTTCTCTTTCTGACCCGCCTTCTTCTGCCGCCTGTCTATGGCTTTCCTGACCGCCCTGCGCCCGCCTGACGCTGCCAAAGCCTCGTATTTCGCCCGCAGAAGAAGATCCTTCTTGTCCGCTGCAAATGAATGTCAGTCGCCAGTCAGGGCGGGTGAACAATGCTCTAATATACGCACAATCCTTCATGTACCATGCGCCCTTTCCTGCTTTCTGCTTCTGCTTCTCCTCCTGAGCCACTTTCTCGAGTGCCTCCTGCTCGATCTTCTCTCGTCGATCCTTGCTGACCATACTCTCAGCGCGTTTGTAAGCGCGTTCTAGTCGTTGAACCTCTTGTTCGCGTTCTTCCCGTAGATGTTTTGGGGAGTTTACCAGAAGTTTACGTGCACGCTTTAAATTATCCTTGAGGGTCTGCATCTCTTGAGTATGCAGGTTTGCGAGGAAGCCATATTGTGCACGGAAGCGTTTGTCTGAGAACTCCCCGGTCATGGGTAAGAAACGTGGATCTCGAGCTATCTAATGGACTTTCAGATGGTGGCCGCCAATGAATAGGGGCACCTACCGCTTTCTCTCCTTCGACAGCCGGCTTTTTCCTTGCTACAGGTTTCTTCGAAGTCACTTCTGTAGGACTATGAAGAACGTCAGCTCGCAGGTAGAAAATACAATGACTGATGCGTACGCATGTTTATGTGGGCGTTTCGGGATGTCTTTCTTAGGCTTTCTGGGCTCTTCCACTTCTTTTGCCTTGCCCTTGGGATCGTAGCGCGAAGGTGCCTGTTCCACCTCGTCTTCGTCTTCGTCAAGATTTGAATCTGAATCTCCGGCATCGAAGGCACTAGCGCGTGCTAACTCTCGTTGCGCTTTCCGCAGTGTGCCGAACGACAGAGAAGCGAGGGCTGTAGAGGGCGGTGTTCAGACCTGCAGTCACGCATACACAGCGGACACGACGCACCG
Organism: Rhodofomes roseus; assembly: GCF_022264815.1. Taxonomy (NCBI): domain Eukaryota; kingdom Fungi; phylum Basidiomycota; class Agaricomycetes; order Polyporales; family Fomitopsidaceae; genus Rhodofomes; species Rhodofomes roseus. Next base: position 761,504 of record NW_025952965.1, on the reverse strand, counting down.
TCCTCTGCTCGGTAAGTCTTCCAGGAGTGAGCCATGCATTAGCACCTCTCTTAAGCTAGAATGATTCCTGACATACCGGTTCCGCTTCCTCCTCAGACGCACTAGACTCCGCATCGCTCTCCTCTTCACTTATGTCCTCCACTTCCTCATCATCAACCCATTGAGCGACGCGCGCCCCATCGACATCGAGCTCCTCTAGCACATCATCTTCAATATCATCATCAGAGCCGTCGTCCAGCGACGCGGGATCTTCGTCCTCTTCCTGCTGGAAGAACCCTTCAGACTCGGATCCGGACGCCTCGGAGGCTTCAGACTCTCCAAGTTCGTCAAATTGCTGGAGTTGTCGGGCAAACTCGCGTTTCTCCTTTCCAGGTTCTTGTGGCTTCACTCTTGAAGGAAGAGGATGCTGCTCTGCGAGCACTGGGGGACGTCGGGAAGCGGGGCGAGGTCGTCGAGGCATGTCCTGAAGTTGTACGGATCCGAGTAAGATCTGAGATGCGGAAATGAGCTACGGGCGCTCGATCAATCGAGGTCGTAACCCCGTTCGTCTGAATCAGGCAAGTGCTGTGGTTCCAGCAACAAGGATCATCACATCGCACCTTCGTCGTGAGTATTACTATTACTTCAGTAGTTGTAAGCATGCGACCATAGAGGCCTTTTATGATTAGCTAGATACCTAAGACAGCATGTCGTACTAGTGTCATGTAGTCGGGGGTCTATATACCGCTACCCGCTCAGTAGAACCGGATAAACGGGAAGTGCAAACCAACAGCTAGCTAGCTGAACTTGAACGATAAAGGTCTCAGGCACAAATAATCCCATGGACACACGCATAAAAAGTATAAGCATGATTATGTCGTGTGTTACACAACTTTCGATCTTGTATCATAATCATCCGTGATTTGGGCTTCGAGACTATCCAATAGAACGTATCGTCCATTCTCCACGCGTACGTCAAGTGCGAGTCCCTTCGATTCCAGTCCAGAACGCCAGAATGGGCTGAGACCAAACCACACCGCCATCTTAGCAAGAAATGGTCGATGCTTTGGTTTCTTCTTCCTGAGTTCGTCGTCGAGGATGCCTTCCCAACGATAGTAGGGACGTGCACGGATGGACACGTCGTCATAGTCCGTGCCTGCTCCGGTACCGAGCGTTGACGGCTGCATCAGTGTCTTCATGTCGACCTCTTCCATGTCGAGCTCGGACGTGTCTTCTCCGAGGTGCAAAACATTGGCCTAGAACGCACTATTCAGTATGAGCGACGTAGAATCAATACAGTAATCGTACCCCATGTGAGCCGTGAAACACGATGTCGTTCATCCGCACATACATCTTATTGAGATAGCCGGCGTCGAAGAAGTCATTCCACTTCGCTTTCTTGTGTAATAGACCGCGCTGGGTCAGGAAGTTCTCGAGCGCTGCACGGGGAAGAGGGGTATACGCTATTGAGGAAGGGTGGTGCGGATCGAAATCCGATGCATGCTTCTGCAGAGCACCAATGGTGTTGTAGTTCCGCCTCCACAGGTCGTCCTAGATACATAGATAAGCATTCTCGTTACATGGCCAGATCGCAACATGCACAAAACCTACCCAGAAAACATACCACCATGTGGCCAACTCTGACGCAGAAACCCCAGACCACCTCTCATACGTGACCTCGAATATGGGTCGGCTCGTGCTCACCAAATCACGCACGCGCGAATCGTGCTCTAGCTCCTGAACGACATTCACGACGTCCGCAGGCAAGCGAGGCTGATTGTAGATGTCGGTGAGGAACTGATACGTGAGGACATCCGCTTTCCACTGGCACTCCCGTCTCATATGATGGCGGTAACTGCGCAGAACCATCTCCAGTGGTACGAGATGCTCTGCGATGAGTCGCTCGTTTATCGCCAAAAACCGAGCGAGCGGTTGCGTCAGGTCGAGATCGTCTGTAAGGCCTATGATAGAGCCGTCGACCGTGACACCCTTCGCGTATGTCATTTCGACCTCGAATCCGCTACCGAGGTCGGTGCCCTCCCAAGGCAAGGTCCCGCGTCGCTTGATGCGGAAAGTACAAGTCTTGTAATGTATGACGGCTTGAGCTCCGTACCGCTTGCGACAGCAGCACCAGCCTGTCTCTTCGCCGACATTCTTTCGGAGTAGTCAGAGTTGGAACGACCTAAATGAATTCGAACCCTCATACTCACCCGGACATAGTCGTACGGCCACATGACCACAAGCCCTTCCAAAGCCCGCAGAGCAAGTCGGATCTCACGCTTCCGACGAATATGATGACTTGAGTTCTGGGCAACATACTCTTCCAGCTGCAACAGGTCCTGAAGAGCTCGCAGAGGTCCATCGTCGTAGCGGATAACCTAGCAGTATGTATAAACACTTTGCGGGTGTCGGTCATACGTACGGAAGGCTTACCAAGGTGGGTGGGAAGGGAATCCACCACGCACTTCCGAAGAAATGACTACACTTAGGGAGCGGCGCACCCGGGGGCTTCCAATAGCAATCAGGGCCGACGAAGTGATCTTGGATATCTCTCTCCAGACGACGAAACGGCGCAGCGTCGGGCCCAGATATGAGAGCGACGGCCTTGTAGTAGGATATCGACCCCACTTCGCGGAGTAGCTAGCGGGGGTTTCGAACTCAACAGATTTACGTATACATCGCGATCAAGACATACCTTCAGATTCTCTACCATACGTTCCCCGGGCGTGCCCTTGAACTGGGTCAGATAGGGAGGGTACTCGCCGTCTCGAGCTTCCTTGAACTCCATCGGCTGTTCCTTGGGTATTTCGGTATTAGGACTGGTTAGGAACAGCGTCATGGTTGCTTCCTGCCAAATCCGTCGTCGTGTATGTGGGGACGATTGCGAGAGGTCAACTCTTCGTAGTGTTAGCACAAAGTCGCGCTAGGTAAAGGGAGAGCATACCGTGGAGAGAACATGTCAATGCCTGAAGAGGAGGGCGTGAGTAAAGAGCTCGACAGGGCAAAGTTGAGAACATACTGAAGTCGATGCGACGCGCCAGCCCTAGGCAGATACGGTCAGTCAATGCGGACAGACCACGACATTTGGCTTACTCTTCACGAGGCGACGTGCGATGTCCATATTGATGATGGTGAAATCTACATGCAGAATGTCAGAACTGATGTAGTCATAGGGAGCCCTAGAGTCACTCACAGAAGCTGAGTCCATAAGTTACTATGTAAATTCTGCGGCATCTGTCAGTGGCTCGCTCGAACCGATAGGAGGCTACGCTCACATATCAAGAACGACCCCATCCAATATGCTAGATCCGGGTATATTCAAAGCCACTCCAAGGGCTACTGCAGACGTAAGGACATAATTGAGTCGGGAGATCCATTCTGAAGCATTGTTGACAGGATTCAAGAAAGGTGCATAGATGCCTTGAAGGATGAAGTAGACGAGCATCGCGAGTAATAGAACGATTTGACGGGCAACCGCTACCCATTTGCTAGAGAGCGTGCGGAAGAGACAGTTGTCCGGGTCGATGACCGCTGTGATCAAGAGCGTCGTGAGTTTCGCGAGAAGGAACACCGATTCATATGTTCCCCATCCCCTGCGAAAGCCTAGACCCACGATGAAGCACACATACACAGTTGACGATGAGCAGAAGCACCTACCGCTGTACAAGAAGTTGAGAGGATTCTTGTCGCGATTCAATAAGCGCTGGTACTCGCGATTCATGTCGCTGTTGCTTCGAGGCGCGCCCAACTCCGTGTAACGGTCGACGATTGGGACGACTTTCTTGATCGTACGGTATAGATGAATAGGGAACCATATTGTCAACTAATAAACAGATGTCAGCTACAGCCAGCGCGCAGAGATATTGGCATACTCCGGCAATACACGCAGTCGCGAGAATGATCAGAATTGGCGCATAGTTGACTTCGTCGAGCTTCATGGTTGTCGTCCAACAGAAATCGAGAGGTGCGCGATACTCGTCTGAAGGACCCAAGGGTGCGACACTCGGTGGATTGGACGTCGAATTCGTGTACGGATTAGGAACCACCCAGAGATCGTCTGACCAGACCATAATATGCATCGCTATGGTGCTAACAGGTAGATAGATGACGGTCAACAAGAAGCTGACTAGTAGGATGAGCCAGGAGTGTTTGGGGTATCCCAGGGGCTGCTGGCCTTCAGGGACGCGGACGGTAGTACACTGAGAGGTTGCACGATAGAAGTAATATAGGAGCAGGCCGGACACGAGCATGCAAAGGACGAGGAAGACGGTAGACTCCGTGATTGTTGATGCGAAGTTCAAGGCTAGGATATTCGGGCTGTGCGCGTTCCGTTAGGTATGCCAGGGAGTGGAACCATCAGACATACATCTTGACCAGAAAGAGAGTCCGCCAACGGTCCTTGAATGTACCACTAGTTGACACTGTCCAATTCTTTCAGGGCCTGGTCGCTTAAAAGTTTAATGGGTTCTCACCGATGGTATTCAGGATGAGAGCAAATATTTGAAGGGTATCAAACAGCCCTTGAACACTGTAATAGGACGCAAGTGCACTCGATCCCTACCATTGAATGTCATCTCGTATACGGAAGGCATCGACTAGCTATGTACACACCGTTATACCAATCGTCAAACTGAGGACAGTGGAAAAGATCGAGTTACAGTTCCTCCACCCAGGTGCTACCGTCGCATTGTGCTCAAGATCCACCAATGTCTTCTTGGTATCCGCCAAATCTTGCATAGGAGGAAACATAGTCGGAGATGGTGCCTTGCCCTTGGACTGTTCCGTTGCCGCATATGACGGGGCCGGCAGGGAAGCGATAAAGTCATCCAGCCTGGGTAGATATAGCGGCGGCGCCTTCCTCGAAAAGACCGTCGTCAGCGGGATGGGGGTATGAGGCCCTAACTGCGTCCGTGGCACTGCAGTAGTGGTTGAACTGAGAGACTGCCTCTGCGAGTGCGATATTGCAGTCACCGAAGTTGCATCTAACCCTATAGGTAGGTGCACCGAAGGGGTCCGAGGAAGACCGTCTTCGTCCCGAATCCGCAAAGAGCCCATCTGGATGGCCTCCGGAATAGCCTTCATACTCGTGGATGGCACGCGCGAATTCGTATAGGATCGTCCAGACGCCATCGGCAATCCATCTGTCACGTCGATTGTGTGTTCATGTCCATACTGGCCATGGCTCGAGCTAGTGAGGGTGTCTTCCTGCCTCGTACCCGGAGCCTGCGCATGGGCGAGAAGTGCGACGTCCTCTCCATCGTCTTCAGCCTGACTTGGCTCCCGACGTCGCAGCAGAGGGTGTGCCAGGAACCTTGAGGGTGCATAAGCTCCGCTAGGGTCCGCAGGCTCGTTGGATGACTCGGTCAACCCATGGGTATCATCTGCAGGCCGTACCGAATCTGCGTGCGGTCTCGAGGTAGCAGGTCGCTTCGAAGACAGCTCTGGTTCGAACAGCTCGACCAGGTCCTTCACCGCCATGCGTGCAACAACCAGACTGGGATGAGAGAGGCGTCGTCAGCGTTCGGTCAGTGGGAGGATGTTGGGAGACGTGAGTGCCATCCCTTGGGGCAGACGAGCCAGGGCATGGGTGCTCTCAAGCGGTGGCAACAGTCGAAGGACGCTCATGATCGGTGCACGTGTGTCACTGTCGGGAACTGCTTGAACTGGCTTGAACTTTACCGAAACAGAGCTGCTCACTGGCAGTACTTGGCACGTCTTTGAGCGATTCAGTATTCAGTAAATTTGATGAGAAATATGAGTCAGTGAGGTGCTACATACTACAGAATAGTGGAATATGGTGGATACATGAACAATGAGACGTACTACGCGTCGGGAATGTGGAACAAGATTTACATGCGGGATACTCTGAGGTAATAATAATAGGCAGCTGCCAGTGCAACGGAAAACACCAGACTCCCTCCGACGTGGAAGTATCTTGGGATGATCACCGGTTGTTTTGACCAAGACATGATTGTATCCTATGATTGATATCAGAGATATTCTTTAGCAAAGGTAGCTACGCTGGTGCCTACCACCAAACCTCCAGATTTTCCCGCCCGCACAGCCCTGACGGCTTCGCTCAAGTACTGGTTGGAGGCAGTCTTCGTTGTCCCAGTGACCGTCCAACCTTTGTACAGCTCGTGCTCCAACGGCAGTAGCTGGCAAACAAGCGACGGGTTTCTCTTGAGGACTTCGGCGAGTTCGGGGATGATTATCTTCTGCTTGAGAAGCGAGGGGTGGATCGTTTCATGTGTCACATCATCTGTCTTCATTGGCAATTGGCGTTGTATTTTGTCTGCCACCTTGAACACCCCGACTATCGAGCTGCGAAAAACATGAGCACTCTGCGGACAATGTGAGAACACAGTCTACGCACTCGTGTGGAGGGAGCTCGCCCCATGGCGATACTGCTTCAAGACGTGATCCAAGGTAGTCAGTATCGACGTAGAGGATGTCGCCAACTTGTGCCTAGCTTCAGGTGAGTTTGAGTCAGATATGTAATAAGTCGGATCGCTTACAGCCATCCATGCAAGGGTTATATTCGCTAAATCTGGTTCTGGGTAGCCGCCGCCGATCTATGCAATACTATCTTAAGTGCCAATGTCAAGCAATAAAGCCCTCACACTCACATCTGAATGACACCCTATAGAAGGCGAAGTTCATCGTGATGAGCTATGTGCAACTTATCGGCGTTCAGAACTACGTACCTGCAAACCAACACTAAGAGGTCGTGAGTAACGTTCTAACGACGCTGAGTCGCGGAACCGTACCTGTCGCAATATCTGCCGCTTTCTCCGGCCCGCTTCCGTCTGTCTGAACTTGGCACAATTCTACGTCACGGAGTGAGCGATACTGTGCCAATCGACAGTACATGCGAGGCTTACGAAGTCCGCCCTTCGTTCATGGAGAGCTAATGCGTGATATGCTCGCTCGATGTGAGGACCAAGCTCGGTACTATGAAAGCCGAATACCGTCTTCGTCTTAGGATCCGACCGAGTCAGCTCCTCTGGCAGGCCGACTGATCCAACGGTGTCGAACACTCCAATACATCTGAAGACCACATGAGCGATCTAATTCAGTATGAGAAAGCCATGTTACTGACTTCACCGAGAACCCCTGAGGTCCACCGGTCGCGCGTTTGCATCCGGGACCGTTGGGCCCCGTCCATGGGGCAATGGTCTTCTCCAGCTCCGCTCTTTCTGTGTATGGATCATTGAGATCTCTGGACCAGGTGATACGGGCTGAACAAACCTTCAGGCTCGAGGTCGTCTTGATTTCCGAGTCGTTGTAGCGCTATGAAGATTTTCGCGAAATAATCCATATCCGTTCGGCTGAGCACCCCGATCTTGCCCTGGAAGATGTCTACATGGCGAAATACACGATCAAGATTCGAGATTCACGTACGATGAGCGAAGCTATCGTTCGGGCGGTATACGCGCCCTGATCGGTCCAGTAAGACAGACTGCATGAGCAAGCCATGCATCAATGGCGCTTACCCTAGAGAATCCGAAGAGGAAGATTTCATCGCCAGGGTGGTAGTTTCTGTCGAAGACGATACGCCTCAAAGAGTGTCCCCATCAAGAGTGGGGGGCAAACTTACTGGGTAATGAAGGCATAGGCCTCTTCAACCTTGTCCGCTACCAAAGTGGTTCAGTGCCTCGAACGACTGAGTTCTCTACTGGGCTTACCGAGTGATGCGCCAGTAGCACCTTAAGTTTAGACAACAGCAGGCGTCAGTTACTGTGCAGACAAACACGTGGTTGGTCTCACCGTCTATGAGCTGCGAGTAGATATTGTTCGCAGATCCAATGCCCGACTGATAAAACACGACCTGTGGAACAGGCGGATTGCTACGAACGTGTGTCAGCGTTGCGTGAAGCGCGAGGACATTGCTTCAAGCCAATGGCAGTACTCACACTCTTGTATCGACGTGTCGGATCGCTCGGGATAGACGCTACATGTCGGGAGGCTTGTTCAGCAAAAGTGCTGCTGACACAGACGATGCTACGCACCAGGATATTCGTATATTTCCATCGTGCATCCACGACGGTACCGTCCTGCCATGTACTGAGAACATGAGACCGCATCACAAGCACGTTTGTGCCAAAACCTACCCATCGCAACATACAATGATCCTCTTCTTAAGAACCGTCACGTCATGCGGGGGATACGTGGTAGTGCGTTTGGGGGTTAGCAATGACTGTGTGGCGAGGGCTTGGCGACTGGTACTTGCAATCCGTTCACCGTAACGATTGCCGTGGTCGACGGCGAACATTGCAGGCGGGCACTGGGCTACGGGGGATACTGTCATCGAGTCGAGCATTGCTGCAGTCGGTCTGGGTGGATTCTTGCCCCCCATATCATCACGCTGTCGCGCTTATATACGGAGTACGATCGAAATCCGGACCAGACGTCATGATCATGATACCTAAGTCAAGGTGAAAAGCCGAGCAACTCTGCGGTTCCGATGCCATCCTGTGCCCCATCCAAACCACAAACGCGCCGGGTGGCTGTCCGGCCGGAGGTCAAGTGAAACGCCTGGATGCCCTGGTACTAAGACAACATCATTCGAGTTGTGCATGCGGAGCACGGGCATAGCGGCGTGAACGTCAAAATACGGGAAAGAAGTAACACTAGATGAGTCCTATGAAGCTTGGAAGCGAAGCATCTTGAAGCTCGGATATGAACACTCCAGGTATGCCAGATGGTAGTCCCAGAGGATCCGAGGGGGAACAGGCTTGGAGCCACTCCGACGTCCGGATCTGGCAATATGTCCACGGCTAATACGGTACGGCAATTAAGTAAGTAGATCTCTACAGATCTCTACATGCACACGATGCATCTTAGTACCTTACGGTATACAGTAGGCTGACATGAGAGCATGCCACGTCATGACATGCATGGAAAATGACATACGAACCACCCCTTCAGTGATTATTTCTGAGTCCGAGATCGTATCCCGGCGCACAGCTGTGACTGATGCCAGAATGTTTGGATGATCGTTTGTTGCACTCCTTGTGCACTCCACTGAGCGCGGTGCACCGCCACCAATTCTGACAGCCCAAACGTATCTTCAGTGGTACGCCGATACATGTGAGTCAGTGTTGTGGCCGCTGCACAGGCCGTGACGGTGCGCGTACATGTAGAGGTTTTACTGTCCGACAAAGTTCGCGCTTGCAATAGGACCCGGCCAGACGCCGAGAGTGCTAGTGAATTCTGGTGTAACCGTGTAATTACGAGCACCTCAAACAATTGGGTAGATTCGGATCTACCGGTACGGTACAAGCCCGAGGATCACGATGATATCCTGGCCAGTTCTCCGTAACTTATGTAGTGGCTTTGCATTGAAGATCGCATTTATGATCACAAGCTCACTAGCACTGGCGCCCCCGAGCCCGAGCGGCGCGGGGAAGAGTCCGGAAGACTATCCTACGCACCTGAAGATAATTGAGCCACACCCAAGCCACACCAGGTACTTAACTGCCTGTCAAAGATGACATATCAGCAAGAGAAGGTGCTGTAATGATCAATGCACCAGACAAATTACCGCGACGTCTATTATCCGGAGTTCAAGCTAACGAAGTGTACATATTCCTAGCCCGTCAGATACCCCAATCGTCTGAACTTGAACAGGTCTTCCACGTATCTGTCGCGCGATCAGCCATTGCATTTACAAATTGTTATCACGTTATATACCTTGTGTGGGGTCAACGCAAGAGGTGCTTCATGACTGCGGCGGTGCTATTGTCCACGGCGAAATCCACCCATTTCTTCGCTTCGGACACAACCCGGTGCCCAGAACCTTCGTGATGTGCTGCCATGACGAACTCGCTGAGGGACACGCCTGCGTGGGCCTGTGCGCTCGCATTCTCGGCAGCCACATGCCATCGATGCCTGAGCTCCTCTTCTAGCGGAAGGAGAGCGCATATTAGGCGTGGATTCTTCTGAATATTCTCAGCTAGCTCGGGTAAGATGTGCGGCTGTTCCAAGACAGATAGGTGCACCGTTTCGTGGGTGACGTCGTCCGTGACAGTGGGCAATTTGCGCTGAATGGTCTTTGCGAGGCTGTAGACTCCTGTCAAGGGGCTGCGAGCTACTGTTAGCTCGAGAACTGGGCCACTTGTCCACATGAAGACTTACTCGTGTGGAGGCAGTTGTCCCCACGGCTTCACTGGTTGCGGCAGGGTCATCAAGTACTCAAGATTCAAGTCCAGCATGTCACCGATATTTGCCTGGAGCCAGCCAGTCAGACAACGTCAAATGCGATGGAAGAACGTGCGCATACCGCCATCCAAGTCAACGTCAAGTCGGAAAGGTCATGTTGCTGATACCCTCCACCAACCTGCATGTCACTGAGCTTATAGGAATCGATCTAAGGGATGATACGTACGTCTGAGTGACAGCCTAGATGGTGAGCGGATCAGCAAGCGGCTCGCTGCGGAACACAACAGGATATACCAGTAAACCAGCACTGCAATTGGCTGATTGTCAGCGACGATATATCACAGAAATAGTCTTACAGACCTGCTTCAGTATCTGTCCTTTCCGTCTTCCTGCTTCGGTTTGCTCAAACTTCGCACAGTCCTGACGAGACCCCCGTCAGGTTCCTCGTCATACAACGAGACACGAACGCACGAAGTCAGCGCGCGGCTCATTCAGAGCAAGAGCGTGACACGCCCTTTCGACGTGGGGCCCGAGCTTCTTATCACGGAAGCCAAGGAGGTTCTTTGTCTTCTCTGAATGGAGAGTCAGTTCTTCGGGCAGACCCACTGATCCGACTGTTTCGAAGACTCCGACGCATCTAGAGCATGTTGAGCGGTCGTCTCACGAATTTGATATGTGGAACACACTTGACAGAGAAGCCCTCTGGCCCGTGGTCTGTGCGTAGCATCCCAGGAGCTTGGGGGCCGGTCCATGGCGCCAGGATTGCATCGAGCTGTCCGATCTCTGGCGCAGAGGATGGGTGTCAGCAGACATAGAAACCTATATGGGACATGTTTTATACCGTCTGGGTCAGTAGACTTTGCTCGTTTCTGCAGAGAGACGAATATCTCCGCGAAATGGTCCATCTCCGTCCGGTCGAGGACACCAATGTCTCCCTGTTGCAATATTACGAAGTCATTCAGCTGCGATTGATAGACGCGTACTATGAGGGAAGCAATAGTGCGAGCAGTATACGCGCCCTGGTGAAACAATCAGGAGACACTCAGAGCACGACATAATTTATGCGGACCCGCGAGAACCCGAAGAGAAAAATCTATGTGCCGCAGTTAGTTTGAGAACGGCGGATTAATCTCGAGAACAAGTACCTCATCGCCAGGGTGGTAGTTCCTGTCTATCCATCAGTATCTCTCTGATGGCAAAGCGTATGGCTGACTGACTGAGCCAAGAAGGAGTATGCTTCCTCGAGTTTGTCACCTACGAGAATAGATGAGGGGATGTGGTATATTGGGTCGAGAGGCTTAAATACCTAGAGAGGCCCCCGTAGTACCTTGGAAAGAGTTAGCAATGCACTCATGAGTACTGCTAATGGTTCTCACCGTCGATGACCTCAGAGTAAAGGTTATGCGCAGATCCTATGCCGGACTGATAGAATACTATCTGAGCTACGGGCGGGTTTCTAGTAAATGCGTGAGCTCGCTGGTCTCTACTTCCCTGAATGCTTTGTACTGACAGCCTTTCGTCTGAATGCCTGATTGTCCTAGCAAGACGCTGCGCGTACTCGGGTTACAACGACACCCAACCACGAACATGGAGCTAAGAGGGATACACACCAAGACATTCGTGTACTTCCATTTAGCATTGACAACGATTCCATCCTGCCAGGTACTGTAAAAACATGGTAAGCTGTCCCTGCTCCTGTCTTGGCTCATGGCAACGCACCCATCGCAGCACACAATCAGTCGCTTGCCTGAGCTCATCGTGGGTGCGCTGTCGCGGCGGACCGAGGCATGTTCACTAGCATGGCCGGGCCGAAGGGACTGGGGAATAGTGTATGTCTCGGCCATGGTGGATGTTGTATCGCAGGTGAACGTGCTTCGCGGGGATCTCGCGATGAAGGAGCACACTCAGAATAGCATGATGGTGAGCGACGGACCTTTTGTGTTGTGTGAGTGCCTCGATGACAGATCGGTAGGATCAATCATTCCCCCTGTGTGATACAAACGCATGGCGGTCTCCGGGGATAACGAGAACAGGAACAGGTGGAGCGCCAGTCGCCGAATAGTTCATGCCGGTGCGGGGGGCAAACCACCGCGGTGTCGGCTCTGACGCGCGCTGTGCTGTTGTGCGGGTCCGCACCCAGCTGACTGCATAGCAAATGGCATGCCCCGGTCTTTGCACCGCGGACAATCACGCTAAGGATAGGAAAGTGCGCTGCCGCTCTCAGCCAGCGAGCGTACCGCTAGGCAAGGAAAAGGTTAGCCAGGAGTGACACAGATGGAGACATACCGCCCACTGAGCGACACATCGGTGTTCCTGTCGGAGACAACTAGGCTAGCTGCGAGCTGCTACAGAATTGAGTTCACACCCGTGTCAACCCGTTCATATACTCCGTTACGCTCGAGATAATGAAGACAGCTGGTCCATCGACCTCACACACGGCTAATGAGGCCAACTTGAATACGACACATTACTTGCCTAACCGCATCTCTGCAGCGGCGTACGTATCGAGTGCTTTTCTGAACTCAATCTCGTCCAGCGGCCTACCAGCAGTGCGCCGTTGATGACCCCACCCGCGCCACCATATATCCATGGGCTTATAATCGCTGTGGGCAGTGAATGGTAAGCACAAGTGCAGGTGTCTCATTGTGCACTTACTCAAACTCTGTGAGCCTTATTTGCCACGGAGGGAACCCATGGAGCTCCAGGAGATCGTTTGTGCTACTTGCAACCATGTGGTGGACAATCATCAAGTCAGGTTCAGGGAAGCCACCATCACCTGCGGATACGAATGAGCAAGATACGCGGTGAGGCAAAAACACAGATCCAACCTTGCAGCAGGGAAGTAACCTCGGTTTCCAATGACGCTGGCTGCCGATCGTTCTTATCCATACGACTTGAAGAGCGGTCCACAGATCGTCTTCGAAGAAGGGCATTTGCGACCTCGGCGATAGCAGGCTTCCCGGACTTTCGGCTTAGGATGTGTAGAGTGAAAGAGGTGGGTGTCGGCTCGCCCACTGAATGATTATCAGTACACGGAGAGTGACATGGTCAATGTCACTTACGAGTTGGACGACGACGCCTTGTTGTAGATTTCACACCCAGCGCCTTTCGCTTGCCCTTCTCTGCGTGTCCAGGGATCTGTACGGTTGTTACTTTGAGCTTGCATGGCGTAACTTCGGAGTCAGGAGATAGAGGCCTTGAGTCCGAGTCGTCGGACGACGGTGGGGTGAGGGGAAACTCAATCTCGGTTTCCAAGTCAGAGTCGGTTGAAGGAGTGGCAGGGCGTTTCACTAGGCGTTTCCGTATGTCAAGGGATAGTGTACTGAGAAGTCCTGCGGCACATTGGTCAATCGTGTATAGTTCCCGCACCGAGTCGTGTCTGGCGCACCTTCACGATCATATACCGTCAGTCTGTCAATCCCCGCAGCGCGACACCACGTTACCGCTCTCTCCACGCTCTCTATCATCGAGTCTTCCGTTGCATCGCTGTTATGGCGGTGGTCCGTTACCAGGAGTAAGGCCAAGTGCGAGGGGAGTTTCTGTCGCGCGGCGGCGAGTGGTAGTGGTTGGTCGGCGATAGTCAGGAGGCGCTTTGCTATAGTCACAAGCCAATACACAGCATGAAAAGCGGCGAGGGTAAACGATGCCAACCAAGACATCTACTTCAATTGTCCGCGATTCCGTGACGCAGCGCCGAAATATCCGGGGTAAATGCTCGTAGACTGCCCGCTGCGCGCAGAGGCGGCCTTGAGATAGATAAGAACCAGAATATAGGGTAGAGTTGAGGTGAACAGTAACACGTTTGAACACGTCTCCTCTGTTCCAGAGACCAGCGCGGGACGCGCAGCGCGCGATATCACGTGAGCCATGGTGGCGCTGCAACCGAAGTGACGGCGAAGTCCAAGCTTTGGATCGAGTAACGAGTTCTGACTTCGCGCATGCAACTTGTGGTAGACGATATGTAACGCAGGATTTAAGAGACGATAGTCACAAGTAATGCGGTGTCAATCGCTTACTAAAGCGCAATCCAAACGCAATCCAGTAATAGTGATAGTATATGAGTACATCGCGAGATTGTCCTGGCATCAATGGCATCGTATGGAGCATCAACAGCAGTCTAAGTAAGGCCAGGCTCGTCCTGGATGCCCCTCTTAATCTTCAACAAGATGTTGGTCTTCCAGTTGTCGAGCTTCGTGACCTGGTCATACTCGAACACCGCGCCGGTGAACGTCTCCATATCGCCAGCCTCGATTGCGTCAATGAGGATATTGACGAACTTGGCTTCGCGCGTCGAAGAGAACGTCGTGTCCAGAGACGAATACTTCGACAAGTTGCGCTTGGCTGTAACGGTGTCCTGTTGTGTGTCGAAGATGTCAAATGATACCGCGTAAGTACTGTCTTGAATGGTCGATTGAGACAGACGAACGTACCCCCATAGCCAAAGCGCACAGGCTAGCCCGCAGCCAGTACTCCTTCACGCTGTACTTCGTGAGGGCCGACCCTAGCGATCCATTCGCTACTTGCTCGTAGCGGGCAATGGCTTGTGGGTAGTTCTCCAGTTCGGCGTGGAGATCGGCGGCATCCTTGTAGCAAGCATTTGAAGTCCTGCCCGGCGACATGAGAACGACCTTTTCCACTACGACTGGCATACTCACGCAGTAGCATCCTCTTGAGCGTACCATTCGCCGGCACGCTCGAAGCTCTCGCAGGCTTTCCGAAGGTCGTTGAGCTCCGTGAGGTATATCTGACCTATCTCCTTCTCTCGATCTGCCGCCTGACGGAAGCGACCACTCTTGCATAAATGTGTGATCGTTTGCGTCAAAGCCTGGATGGCGACTTCGTGCCGCAGTCGGTACCACCATGCAGAGGATGTACTGACCACTTACGTTCTGGGTGTCCCCTCTTATACGCCTTGGCGGCATTCCACCACGCGTTCGCAGCCTCATTGATCTCGGAGCATTTCTCTCTGCACTCCGCCTCCCTCGCGTGCGCATCACCCGCCTCGCGGAAGAGCTTGTCAATCTTGAACGCGTTCGCGGCCTGCTGATAGAGATCGCCGGCCTCCTCATACTTGGTGTTCGATGAAGAAAACCAGCCACTTGTTGAGTTGGCCTTCTTGTCGGCCTTCTCCAGTAGCGACTGTGCTGGTGATTTGGAAGGCATCGTGGTAGGATAGGGATCGGGGCCAAGCGCCGTCCGCTGCGATGCTGCTGAACGCGGTGTATGACGCACGTGTCATCGGCTAAATTGCGCGCTAAGTTCACGCGTCTCAACCCCGTCGGGCTTATAGACCGCCGCATCCTCGTCTCTCTACTTCGCGCGTTCACCATCCGACTCTCCTGCTCGTCAAAAGTCAGCCACTATATTGTGCCTGCGATGTCCGATCTTCCTGTGCACGCGATCCGGACCCTGTCCGATCAGCATCCCAAGCCATCGCATATTCATTTCCAGTATGGAACGGCTGGGTTCAGGACAAAGTAGGTTGGCCATGCGTCTGCGGTCGAGAGCGATCTCATACATATTGTGCTGTAGAGGTGATACCCTCGACTCTGTCATGTTCAGGGTTGGGATCCTAGCCGGCCTGCGCAGCAAGAAGTGGGATGGCAAGACTATCGGTGTGATGGTTACTGCATCGCATAACCCTGAGCCTGTAAGAAGTCGGACTGTTCCATACCCTATAGGATCTACTCACTTTCAACGCTAGGACAATGGCGTGAAGCTCGTTGATCCCAGGGGTGAGATGCTCGAGACGTCATGGGAGGCACACGCTACTGCCCTTGCGAACGCACAAAGCACAGACGAGTTCATCGCAGCCCTTGACACGTTCACGACCACCATGAAGATCGATCTGTCAAAACCGGCAAAGGTGGTCTATGCAAGAGATACCCGGCCATCTGGCCCTGCGCTCGTTGCAGCCTTGGAAGACGGCATCAAAGCCATCGGTGCTGAAGAGCGCGACGCGGGCGTGACAACTACACCCGTCCTTCACTATCTGGTCAGGGCGATCAATACCAAGGGTACCAAGGAAGAGTACGGAGACGACTCGGAGGAAGGCTATCTTCGGAAACTCAGCACCGCTTTCAATAAGCTAGTGGTAAGTTGCATTACTCGAATGCATTCATTCATCTAGTGTCTCATCTGGGAACAAGGCTGGGAAGCCCTCTATCCCGCCTCTGGTTGTGGACTGTGCCAACGGCGTTGGCGCAAAATTAGCAAAGGAACTGGCGGAATATCTAGGCGACACGTTGCAGCTTATACCCGTCAACACGTCGACTACGACGCCCGGCGCTCTGAACAACGCTTGTGGCGCCGACTTCGTCAAAACTCAGCAGACGCTCCCTCCCTCATTGACAAGTGTCTTGAAGCCCGGGCAGCGAGCCTGCAGTCTAGACGGTGATGCCGATCGCTTGATGTACTACTATCTCGACGATCGCGGACAATTCCACATGCTGGATGGCGACAAGATTGCTGCTCTGTCGGCTGCGTTCATCGGCGAGCTGACCAAGTCTGCTGGGCTCGACAGCCAAATCAAGGTCGGCATCGTGCAGACTGCGTACGCTAACGGTGGATCAACAAAATACCTATCGGAGGTGAGTACGGTAGATCAAGTTACACTGTACACAGATGTCTTCAACGTCGCCATAGCGTCTTCCGGTGAAATGCGTACCAACTGGTGTCAAACATCTCCACCACGCCGCGGAAAAGTTCGATGTCGGCGTGTACTTTGAAGCCAACGGCCACGGCACGGTTATCTTCTCCCCGCAAAGTCTGGAGATAATATCCGCCTACCAACCCTCCACGCCAGCTCAGTCGACTGCTCTGAACCACCTCATCAACCTGACGGAAGTTATTAATCAAACTGTCGGCGATGCACTATCGGACATGCTGATGGTGGAGGCCGTGCTCGCGCACAAATCCTACAGCGGAGAGGAGTGGGACTCCCTCTACGTCGACCTGCCGAACCGCCTCGTTAAGGTCGTCGTGGCCGACAGGAACATCTTCAAGACCGAGGATGCGGAGCGCCGCTTGGTCAGCCCACCGGGCATTCAGGCGAAGATCGACGAGCTGGTTCGCCGGTACGAGGGCGGCCGCGCATTCGTGAGACCAAGTGGAACGGAGGATGTTGTGCGAGTGTATGCCGAAGCGACGGTCAGAACGCAGGCCGATGGTGAGTGGTGACGCGATTGAAGATCCGGTTCAAGGCATCTCATCTACTTCTCAGAGCTTGCATACCGCGTTGCGGGACTGGTTTACGACGAGACTGGCGGCCACCCTGCTCACCGCCCCCTCGAGTTTCTGTGAGACGGCCGGACTGGAGTGCGAAGGAAAACCGAAGTGGATTTAACCGTGGACATGTACTTGTAGCTTTTTACACGGACTGTGTACTGACACCGGCGGTCGCTGGCAATGTACACTATTGCATGCGTTAGCATCTAGTGCATCGGTGGTATTGGGCGCTTTCGAATACCGAGGCGTTGAGTGGCGGGAAGTTCCGGTGCGAGAGCGTCATCCCCGCCACCCACCAGATCTAGAATTAGGCGAACACGACGCTCGATGTCGACAGAATGTTGCATGCCCCGATGGCTCGTAACCTCTCTTTCTCCGTCTCTCTGTACTTAGCCACCACCATCTCCTCTGCGCTCGCAACACCCAGAGCACCCTCACCTCGATGTGCCGCTTCGTGATCTACAAGGGGACTTCCCCCGTGCAGCTTTCGCACTTGCTGACAAGACCGTGCCATTCGATCATCAACCAGGCGTTCGACTCGAGACTCAGGTTGGACCACAGAAGACCTATAAACGGCGATGGTTTTGGTGTCGGTGCGTACTGCGGCTTGATTGTATATTGAGTAGACAGTCTGATCGAGTATCAGGATGGTATGACTCTGTCCACGACGAGGAGCTTGGAAGTCAGCCGTGCATTTTCACATCTGTCACGCCGGTATGTGCTTCATCTTGCTCATGGGCATCTAATTGAGCTTTTCCAGGCCTGGAACAACGTTAACCTTACAAGACTCGCGGAGAAGATCAAGTCCCCACTAGTCTTGTGAGTATCTATGCCTGACTTCATGCGACCACGCTGACCATCCTGCAGTGCTCACGTTCGCGCGACGACAGCGGGTACACTGAGCCTCGACAACTGCCATCCATGGTCCTTTGGTAAACTCATGGTGCGTATAAGTTCCTCAGCTGCAGACGTAGACGTAGAGCTCATGGTCTACACAGTGGATGCACAATGGTGGGATCGCCGAGTTCTCAAAGATCAAGAGACGCCTGCAGTCAAACCTGCCGGATGAGCTGTTCAACTTCGTTACTGGGAACACGGATTCGCAGTGGGCTTTTGCTCTCTTCCTCTCCAAGGTGGGTGGTATACCAGACGTCCCTTTCAGCTTGCTCACGAGATTGTAGTTACCTGATCCGCACGCAAAGACATTTGCTCCCCATGTCTTGCGGAAAGCAATGATGGAGACGATCGCCCACATCAACTTGATGACCGATGCGGAGAACATCACAGAGGTTGGTACTCATCCCCCTGCTCACCGCACGAGGTATCTCACTTTGAATACTCCTATAGCCAAGCTTAATGAACTTCTGCGTCACTGACGGGGAGAGCGTGGTTGCAACGCGTTACATTTCGTCGCGACACGAAGAAGCCGCATCTTTGGTGAGTTGTCTGGCGTTAGTCTGCCGGTCACATTTGCTGAACTGCTTAATAGTGGTTCTCGTCTGGCACGACATTCAGCGAGTACGCGGAGGGTGGACACTACAAGATGTCGAAGGCGGACAAGCGCGAGAACATCATCATGGTCGCCAGCGAGCCGTTGACCTTTGAGAAAGGTTCGTTCTCTTTTCTTCCCTCAAGGAATGAGAGCTAAATAGAACGTTGGTAGCGGACTGGATGGAAATCAAGACAAACCACATGGTCGTCATTACCCCCAAGATGAACCTCTTGCAATTCCCTGTCGTTGACAAATACTATGTTCCACCATCCGACCCTGCAGCGCTCAACCGCGGGACCGAATTTGCCGCATCGAAGGGGTTCCTCAGTGCCCACCGAGCCGTGTCCATCCGACCACCTGTCGACTTGCAGGTGCCAGAGACTCAGAGCTTCCCGGTGCTCGTAGCGTAGTCGTGCCGTTACTCTAGACGTTTGTATTGCTGTCTTGTGCTTGTGCTTGCTCTACGTTGGACCGTGTATCTATATTGTACCAACCGTTCTCCTGTACCATAATTGACAGATTGTTGTACATTGTAGCAAGCTTGGGGGATGTGTGATGTCTCGTGCATGCGCGAAGTACACGTGTTTGCGGTTTTGAGACAAAGTGAGTCTTGACTGGGGTACGAGCAGGGTACGAGGCGTACCTTGGCGCCGCGTCTGGAGGGGTATGTCTCCGCCCTACTCGCGACCTTGAGTGCGCATCACTTTCCTCCCGGACTCTTCGGTCCCGGGCATCGAAATGACGATGTCGGGCCCCCGGTTGCTGTGGAGTGCCATAAGCAGCACATCCAGGTCAGTCCCGTCGTCGACGCACTCGCCCGCAGACGCGTACTAACCGTACTACCCCTCAGGCTATCTACCGTGCTCCAGATCCTCATCTTCCTCCCCCTCACGCTCTCGACGCTCTCGACGCCCGCCTTCCTACTGCTCTCGCTGCTATTGCTCGCGCATGCGCTCATCCATGGCACGCTCGTGCTCTTCTGGGGCTCGCCCGCGCTGTCGGTCATGCAGGTCCCGATGCACCCTTTCCTGCTACTCGTGTGCTTCAATGTCTTCTCGGAGAAGGTGCACCCGCTGCTCATGACGGCTGCATATTGGTGGGGGAAGATCCTGCATTGGTCGAGCCCAGGGTTCATCGTCATGGAGGGCCTCTCGAGCTTGCTCATTGTGCAGAAGCTAGGGCAGGTCGGGAAGGAGCTGGTTAGTGAAGGAGAGGGATACCAGTTCGGGTTGCTTGTCGCGGCCGCTGCTGCGTATGTCACGTCTGCTTGGTGGATCGTCTTGGTGCGTCCTTTGTCTGCGTGCTGGTCCTGCTGGAGCCTGACTGCGTATGTGCGAACGCTAGGGGTATCCTGCAGCGGCGACTTCTCCCCTCTCGTCTACCCTCCTAGGAGTGGCCCTGACGACTTTGATCTTCCTTACGCTCATTGGCTTCTTCCTACGGAGAACGAACGTTATTGAGTCTTCCGGCCTTGCATTGTTCGTTGCGTACAATGTCTGGCAATGCGGGTTCGACCAGCAGTCTTATGTGGACCCTGCTTCCTCCTAGTTCGTACCTCTTTTCTCTACTCTGTGTAACATTGTCTAAGCATGTTGTTTTCCTATCACAGCGCGCCTTTGTGGGACAACTTCCTCCCTCACATGCAAACACTGGTCAACTTCGTCACCAACACGCTGCCGCGACCTCTGCTTATCGCCCTGCTATATCGACTTGCCGTTCTGCATTTCGCGTCGCAAATACTGCCCACAATTGGAGCGGACAGCTGGGATGAAGACGCCGGGGTTGACGGCGGATGGGACGCACGTCCTGTATGTATGCGCTTGTTCCCGCAGGACTGTAGCTCACTTCGTGGCCTCCTGCCAGACATCCAAGCTAACCCATCTACTATTGACATACCGACAAGCAATCTTTGTCACTGTGTACTCTCATCTGCTGCGTTCGTACCAACCTCTGCCTTGTGAACGTGATCTGACCTTCCCCACAGTGCTCGATCATTCTTCTCAGGTCTGGTGGCGATGGATGAATATCCTCTTTACCATGGTGATCTGGTCAGTAGAGCTGCTCGTCAGCGGCGAGGACGACGACAGCGTCACAACGAAATGGAAGGTGGATTGATTGTTCCGAGACCTCGCCTCTCGCCCTCCGCGCACGACCCTATCTGCATGATTACGGTACGACATATAATGACACCACATCCAGCACTCCCACAGCGTCGGACTTCTATACTTCCCATCGCCATCTCGTATCTATTCATACAGTACTGTTTGCTTTCCACTCTGCGTCCTCCTCGCGCTCGCCCTCGTAAAACTCCCGCTTCCAGATCTGCACTTTCTGCTTCACTTCTTCTAGTATGAACTCGCAGGCTGCGAACGCCTCCTTGCGGTGCGGGGAGGATACCGCTATCACGATGGACGGCTCGCCGACGGGGACGGTCCCCAGACGGTGGTACACCGCGGACCGGATGAGCGATGTGACATGGGACTGCTCGGGGTGGTGAGAGGAGCGTGAATGGTTTGCGTGTGCGGCGCGGATGATGTCTGCCATCGTCTTGATGGCGAGCTTGCTGTAAGCCTGGTAGTCTAAGCGTGTAACGACTTGGCCTTCGTTGATACTGCTTGAGTTCCCGTCTCGATGTTTGTGAGTGCAGACGGCTCACCCTTGAAGTAATTGCGAGTCGTGCCGATGAAGACGGCCGTTGCGCCCGCGCGATCATCCCCTACTGACTGCACAATGTCGTTCACGCACAGAGCGTCGTGTGTGAGGACGCATACACCCTCCGATATCTGTAGCATCGCATCCGTCGAGGCAGACGGATTGTCCATCTCAATGCGCAGAGTAGACTGTAGAAGACAGCTCGCAGCCAGCTTATGGCATGGGACAGCACCTTTCAACGCAGACGATGCATCGATGAGCTCCTACATGCTACAGCTGACATACATATGCCATGAAGCCTGTCCCAATTCATTCTGCCCGTGCTCCCCCGCGTCCGAGCGCGTCGCGTTCCTAGCTTCTCTGTACCACGATCACGCTTCACTCGTCCGCGCCAGTGCTTGAAGCTTGCAGTTCGAAGCTTGAGAGCCAGCCTATAGCTAAAGGAGTCTGTACTCGCGTATGCTGTGCGGAAGACCATGAAGCGCATTCCTGTCCGTCGCACACAACCTCGATGGCGTACGAGCCCAGCACGACCATTCACCTCCTTGCAAACACTTGAGGCGCTTCGCAGTACCGGAGCACCCGTAGACGTCCACCCCGAGGTCCAGGATGCGCTCGCAGGCAAGAAGCCAGTTGTAGCATTAGAGACGACTATCATCACCCATGGAATGCCGCAGCCTGTCAACTTGCAGACGGCGCGGTCGGTGGAGAGCATTGTGCGGACTACAGGTGCGATTCCGGCGACCATAGGCATCATCGAGGGACGGGTCAAGATTGGGCTTGAGCCGAGCGAGCTGGAGCATCTGGCGGATGTGAAGAGTAACCCGTCTGTGGTCAAGGTATCGAGACGCGATATTGGGCCTGCTATTGCAACGAAGAGAGATGGTGTGAGTTACATTGCAGAGGGCAAGTTGCTGCCAGTATTGTGAGACTTGTTTGATACACAGGGAACGACATGCAGCGCGACTTTGATATTCGCGGCATTAGCTGGTATTAAGGTCGGTCTCTGGCACACTGGGAAGGTCTAATGAGCTCAGCAATGTGTGATCTCAGGTCTTCGCAACGGGAGGGTACAGCCGGTCTATCACATACTATGCCCCTCACCATGCTGAGCGTTATACAGTCTAGGAGGGGTTCATCGTGGAGGCGAATCATGTGTGTACTACAGAGCCTCCTCAATATATACGTCTTGAAGCTTAATTTCTTAGCCATGGATGTATCTGCGGATCTACATGAACTTACAAGGTGTCCCGTTGGATTGGTCTCCGCGGGCGTGAAGTCGATCTTGGATATAGGACGGTGAGTTGCCTCGTATGCCATCAAGTCCTTTGGTCTGATCCCACTGTCAGAACACTAGAATATCTTGTTAGTTTGTGTTTATGCGCTCTGCTAGGCTGGCTGCTAATGGTCTTCAGGAAACACTGGGGGTACCTGTCGTATCGTACGCGAAGACAGACGATTTCCCAGCGTTCTATAGTAGACGCAGTGGTTTCAAGGTATGCTCATATTATGCATGAGACTTCGCAACGCGTCCTCACAATTGACGTCTCAAAGAGTCCCTGGCGAGTAGATGATCCTACTACCGCAGCCCGCGTCCTCTGTGGGTAGCTTAGGATGTTCTCGATGGAACAGCTTGTGACACTTGCGCTCCAGATACCCAGGATCAGCTCGGAATGAAGACTGGAGTACTCTTCGGTGTTCCCATTCCTGAACAGTACCAGGCGATCGGCGAGAAGCTCCAAGAGTCCGTGGAACAAGCCGTAAGGGAGTCTGAAGGAAACGGCGTCAGCAAGCTCGGGAAGGAAGCGACGCCCTGGCTTCTCAAACGCGTCGGCGAACTCACGGCAGGGAAATCCCTCACCAGCAGTAGGTTGGCTTGCTCAATTACTGCCGAGAAATCTGACGACGAGGAACAGATGTGGCGCTCATTGAGAACACTGCACTCGTCGGTGCGTATTGTCGCCTTGTATGCTGAGGGCCATCACTTAAACTCGTCTAGGTGGCCAGATTGCAGTCGCCTATGCAGAGCTGGCAAACCAGAAGCTCCATGATTCTGGGAAGGTGACTGTCATGTTAGTGTAGCATTACCCAAGCACCTGACAACGGAGTAGGCATATGCTGTCCCTGCGCCGCAAGCTGCAGCGTTAGCAGCCGCAAAACCCACAGACTTGCCGAACAGTAGCCAAGCGGTGAGTCACTCAACCATGTTGTGTTCTTGCTACAATTAACCCATGTTATCCAGCCCGAGGCCGCACTGGTCGTCTTCGGCTGCGCTGCTGTCGACATCACCGCCCAAGCCGACCCATCGCTCGCGAACACCTCCGTCGCCGTCCACAGCACCGTCCCCGGAAGCGTCTCGCTAACGCTAGGCGGCGTGGGGCGCAACCTCGCCGAAGCCGCACACCGCGTACTGGAGTCGCAGTCTCCCGATGGAGCAAAGGACGTCGTCCTGGTCTCCGCTGTTGGAAATGACGCCTTCGGACGTTTGCTTGTCAATGAGACGGAAGGCATGGGGATGCGGACGGATGGGCTGATCACGTTAGACGGCGCACGTTCTGCTATCTGTAACATGGTGTTGGACAGCACTGGTGGGTTGACTACGGGTGTTGCCGACACAGATATCACGCTGTCGTTGGATCGAGAAGCGGTGCGTGGCTGAGTGGTGCGAACAGTTGGTCTTTCATGGCTAACGATTCTACATGCAAGACTCGCGAAGCAGTCCGCAAACATAGGCCTCGTATTGTCGCGATCGATGGCAACCTTTCACCAGAGACAGTCACGACGCTGGTGGATACATGTCGTCAAGACGGCATAGCAAGTACGTCCGGTGTCACAGACTCGATGACGGTCACTAACTACCTCTCAGCCTTCTAGTGAGTATCATTGACCTGCGTCTGTGATCATGATCAGCAACGCCTTTGCACGTAGTGAACCGACATCGGTCCCGAAGTCAACCAACATATTCCCGGCCATTGCAGCATCCCTTGGTCGCGTCGACTCAACGTCTTCGGTGATTTCGTACGCAGCACCCAACAGCCTAGAGCTAGCTCGCATGTACGAAGAGGCCGTCGCTGGGAAGCTCGAGCTCACCGCGCAGAGCCACTGGTGGAAGGTGGTCGACGACATGGCGATCGGCTCCGAGTTCCGCATGGACCTGCAGCACCTGGCACGGCTGGATGCATGCATTCACGACCGTGCTAAGGGTACACTATCGTTCCTAGTCGACAAGGGCATCGCCCAGATGGCCATCCATCTCCTTCCCTTCTTCCAGCACCTCATCATCAAGTGCGGCGACCGCGGTGTACTGACGGTCTTCCGTATCACCGGAGAGCAAGCGCAGTCGTCGCCGTGGATGCAAGAGCGCACCAATGTGCACAAACGTTGTGTCATTAGCAAGGGCAGGGAGGGATCAGGGGTCACTGTGATGAAGCATTATCCCGCGCTGATCGTGCCCAGCGAGAAGATCATCAACGTGACGGGAGCGGGCGATTCGTTTGTGGGGACGATGTTGGCGACATTAGTGCACAAGCCATCTGTCTTCCACCATCCAGATTCATTAGACGAGTTGGTCGCACAAGCACAGAAAGCCGCGGTACTCACGTTGCAGAGCCAACATGCGGTCTCGCATCTCCTTTCCAAACTGTACAGTACACATCTCCCTGCGCTTATGTAGTCCCAGAATTCTTTGCCCCAATTGCCATCTACAAGAGCCCCATTCTAGGTGGCGGGTAAGGGACCCACCCGAACGTGCTCTCTCGCAGCTCGCAGCTCCTCTTTGGCTCGAGCATTCTCAGCGCGTCGCTGTACCTCGGCTTTCTTCTCGTACCGCACCTGTCAAGAATAGGATAAGAAACCGCTGGCTGAGCTTAGCCTGTCAACGCACCTGGGCTCCGAATTTGATACGGCTGATGATATTAGCAGCCTCTCCCTTGGTCATATTCTCGATTCGGTCCTCGCTGCGCCCGTCGGGGTCCAGCAGCCCTGGCCGCGCCTTCCAGCGTTTCCTGACCATAGCTTTCTGGTTCTCTGTTGCAGGCTCACGCCGCCACCTCGCGTTTCGTCTGAGCCTGGAGCAATAATTAGAATAATTAGCCCAAGCTCCTATAACGCGAATCGGACACACCCAGAAGCAGTAGGTCCTTTGACCACCTTCTGGATTGCATACGTCTCGGCGCCGCGGATCGCTTCGGCCAGTGTCTGCGCTTTGAGGATTTCCCTACTTTTCTGGTAAGGCGATATCTTCAACATGAGGGCGGTAACCATGGGGAGCGTGGCTGGCGTGTAGTGCGCGACAAAGTGAGGTTCTTCCTCTTCTATATATGCGTTGTGAAGTGGATCAGTCAATGTCAACCATGTGAGGTGATGAGCGACAAACCGGACTCGTCCTGGCCCTTTTCGATGCGAATGTACCCTTTGCCGAGGCATTCCAAGATGTACACGTCGCCGCCGCAGCCAACCCATGCAAACTGACTTAGCTTGCGGATGTGCGGCGCACCGAACGCTTCGTCGACGAATGAAAACGGGTCTTCGTAGTCGACATAGGTGATGGACTTCGGATTTGGCACATTGGGGACATGGTGCTGAGGCGTCTTCTCTCGACTCGCGAGAATGCGTTCATCTGCTCGTTCCTCAAGCGACGTAAGGCTGTCGTCTACATGTATGTCAACCAATGAGCGGGACCGCATGTGAGAAAGGAGCTTACCGTCAATGACTTCGGATGGGTCGAGACCCAACAGTGTAGGGAGGGATACCACTCCCGAGACGCGGTTCTGTGAATCTACGAAGTCGATAACCCTGCAGTCCTCCTTGCCAGTCTCTGGCGATAACCTCATTCCTCGACCAATCTATTCAGCGATCCTGGGTTAGCAGCTCACATAGGATGACGTCATATGCAAACATACCATTTGGGCGAAGACATTGCGAGAACGCGAAGGCCTCGCAACAATGACACAGTCAATATTGGGAATATCGGCGCCCTCCGTCAAGACAGCTTGTAAGGTCCCGTCGTTCAGACGACGAACACTGGACACAGGGCTACGGACATACCGCAATTAATGAGGACCGGAAACTCGCCCTTCCTGAATGATTCCACTATGGCACGACGTTCCCTCGCTGGGGTCCTCGAATATATATAGCGTGCATCGATGCCTGCTTCTCGGAAGGTCTCGGTAAGGTTATGTACATGCGCAAGGTTGACGCAGAAAATGAGTGTGGACTTCCGCTCGGAGGCACGATCGAGCCATGTCTGCAAGACCAACTTGTTGATCGTCGGTGTGTTGATGACATGCGACAGGCTGGTAGCGTTGAAGTCGCCTGTGTGCGTGTTTATGGTGACATGGCTGAGGTCGATGTTGGCGCGAACACAGGTGAACCGGACGTTGCACAGCCTAAGAGACAGCAAGTCACACATCCGTCTCGCAGTGAAACTAGAGAAGCGCACCATTGCTCTTTGATCATCTCCAAGAAGTCTCGATGATAGACAATCCGCTCAAAGACGGAACCCAGGGCAAGCCCGTCATGCCGACTGAATGTCGCAGAGAACCCGAGAATCGCGATTGAATGTTTAAAATCTGGAGGCTGGAAGCCCTCGTCGGGATGCCGGATAGCAGGATGGAAGTGCGACAGTATGCGTAGATATCTGCAGGCATAAGCAAAGACTGTCACATTTACGGGATACT
Source organism: Rhodofomes roseus (assembly GCF_022264815.1). NCBI lineage: Eukaryota > Fungi > Basidiomycota > Agaricomycetes > Polyporales > Fomitopsidaceae > Rhodofomes > Rhodofomes roseus. The sequence goes on along the minus strand of NW_025952965.1, from coordinate 734,312 downwards.
GAGTGCTCACGAAGGTGCGGCTGCGTGATGGGCCTCATCTACGATGATTGCCTTGAGCCCAGTGGGATTGAACTTCGCCAGTCGGTGCTCTCGGAGAAGAGTCTGGTACGTCGCGACAGTACTGGTTTAGGGAGTCCATGTCGGAATAACACAAGTCGTCAGTCTCCTACTGGACGGAACAGTACAGCAGAGAATTCGTACAGGTCTGCCTCCCCCGAAGCATGGTAATTCACTCCCTGCTCAATCTCAACCTTCCACTCTGGATGCAGCCTCTCAGCCTGTGCAGCCGCCTGCCTCGCCAGCTCAACGCTATTAACGACGACCAAGGCCCGCCTCGCATCTGGGTTCTCCGGCGGTGGATCAATGCGGCTCAGCAACGATATGAACACAGTTGTCTTCCCAGAGCCAGTGGGAAGCGAGACACCAATCCGAGAGGTCCCAGACTTCAGAGCTTTGAGACAAGCGTCGATAGAGGCCTCCTGGTAAGGGCGTAGTACCACCGAGTCGTCCGTAGGGACGCTGTAGAATCGCCGTTGGACACTAATCCCCGTCCAGAGTCGTCGTAGCAAGCATAGCATTGAACGGTGGGTGCAGGATGCAAGCTCATGCAGTCAACACCAAGACTATGTAGTACTCACTACGCTATAAACTTATGGTTCAAACGTGCGGTCATTCTTAGGTCATTCTCACAAACTGTCATCGGACGAATTGCGAGGCTTCGCAAGAGGGCTGTCTCTCTTTGATGTCACCACATGCGGTTGGGTATGATATCGTTGTTTTCGTGCCTACTACGCAAACACGGGAGGTATTGGCCCAGTGTGAGATCTTGCTCAAGACCGGTAAATGAGATATAACCAGAGTATCTAATGTGTATGGTCGTGCTAGCAAAATAAGTCGAGCTACTACGGTACTGTCCAACACCGTCCTCACGCTCAGCCAGAGCCACCGGAGTAGACCTTGCCGAAGAGGACCTCCTGGAGCTTGTCGTACAGCGACAGCACACCAGCACCAGCAACACCACGGAGGATGTTGGCACCAGCGCCCTTGAAGAGCGACTTCGTGCCCTCCTTCGCGACGATCTGCGAGGCGGCGTCGAACATCGACTTGTAGTGAGTGGTCGAACCAGACGTCATCATCATGCGACGACTAAACTAAGGGTCAGACGAGTCCGGGACAACACCCAAGCAGAAAACTCACCGGATGGTGTCCAGAGGGTAAGAAGCAAGACCAGCACCAGTGGTGACACCCCAACCGAGGAGGAAAGAGGCGAAGAAGGAGCCCTCGAGGGCACCGACGAGAACGACAGGCTCTGTTGATGCGGTTAGCAACTGGTAATACCGTAGTCACGAAATTAAACGTACTGAGTGAGTCGTAACCACCGAAGTAGAGACCACGGTACACAATGATACCAGCAACAGACGGGACGAAGCCACGGTAAAGACCAGCAAGACCATCAGAGGCAAGGGTCTTCTTGTAGACATCGACCAGGCCGTTGAACTGGCGAGCTCCTCCACCCTTGGAGGACTTGGCATCGTTGGCGAGACGCGTACGGGCGTAGTCGAGCGAGTACACGAAGAGCAGCGACGTGGCACCGGCGGCACCACCAGACGCGAGGTTACCACCGAACCACTTCCAGTAACCCTCCGAGCGCTTGAACGAGAACAAGGACTTGAAGTAGTCCTCTGCATGCCACGTCAGAGGGGACCAAATCGGAGACAGACGTAAACTTACTGAACGCAAAGTTCAGCGCCTGTGTGGGGAAGTACCGGATGACGTTGGCGGTGTTACCACGCCAGAGGGAGACAAGGCCCTCATCCTTGTACGTCCTGGCGAAGCAGTCGGCGATGCCCTTGTAGGGGGTAGCCAAACGACCCTGCTTGATCTGGAGGGGAAGGTCAGACGACTATAGAAAGTGACGTATACACGACGCCATACCATCTCATCCTGGTTCTGAACAAGGAGCTTGATACGCTCGATGGGCGCAGCAGACGTCTTTGCGACGGCCTATAGACAAGATTCCGTCAGCAACAGGTAACTGCTACTAGGAGGTAACACTACGCACAGCTGAGATACCACCCATCAAGAAGTCGGCTGTAAAAACATGCCAGGTCAGCAGGTGCTACCTCTCGCAGACCGCACCAACGGCATCGGGCGCGGCGATAGAGGGGGGCTACGGACCGGCGAACTCCTTGGGGGTCTTGGACTTTTTGGTCGACGCCATTGCGACGGAGGGATACCGGGAAGGGAAGGACTGAGTGGAGGTGGTGGAGGAGTTGAAGAAGAGAAAAACTGGCGTGCGACCGCTCAAGTACGATTCCGGCAGGCGCCGGAGCTTGCCGGCACGAGGCCCCCGGCCTGCACCGAGTACTTGCACAGGTCGGCCCGTTCGGGGCATGTCTGCCGGCCAATGGGAGCCCGCTACGTCTACAGCCACCGTCCAATCGACAGTGGCCATCGCACAGGCACCGCCCCTCGGACACTCTCCCCCCGACAGCCGTCGCCCGACACGTGCCCCGCACTCCTTCCATCGCGACATTGCACTTTTCTTCACGGAAATTACGACGTTCGCGCGTCTGTATAGCTAGGATGTACTACACACAGAGAGATAGTATACTACTACGACCATACACAACGAAGAGACAGGACACGAAAACACCACCCAGACCCGCTGCAGTCTAACGCCTCCAGTCCGGCGATCGCGGTGAGTACTGATTCGCAGGAGGCGGACGTCGGGCGCCGGGAGACACGGGGGGAGGCGCGTGATAACCAGGGTACTGAGTGGCAGGCGCGTACGACGACGATGTGTAGCGCGCTGTCGTGGATGAGCCGTTCGCGACCGGACGCGGAGGCAGCGACGCCTGTTGATAGCTCCAGCTAGCAGTAGACGATCCGCTGGTGACACTCGGAGGTGAAGAGGCTTCCGACCGGGATTTCTTCCAGATCTGCTCGGTGGGCGAGGCGATCTCATCCGTCGCCTTCCTCTTCTTCGACGGTGGTGCTGGGAGGTCTTCGTCATCCGAATCAAGCGTCAGGTCGATGACATCCGCGGTTGTATGCGTCTTAACAGGCGGAGGTACCGCCTTCGAAGACGCCGCGTGGAGTTCATTTGACGGAGACAACTCCCTCTTCACCCGGCCCTCGTCCTCGTCGTCAGAGTCCAGAATCACAATTTCGGCGTCGCTCGGCGGTGGCTGCCCATGACCGTTGACGCCGCTCGCAGATGATTTCGGCGGTGATCGAGGAGCGGCAGGTTGAGCGGCCTGAGCGACTTGCGCTGGTTTGGTCTCTGGATGTGTAGCCTTCCACTGAGCTGACCCGTATTTGTTATCTTCCGAATGCCACTGCCCATCCGCTTCGACGATCACATCCTCCAGATCTTCATGTGTTGAGCGCAGGATCTCGTCAAAGTATCTATCACGGACGTGAGCGGTGAATGTGCGAGATGCCCTTACAACACGTACCCATCGACTATCAGGTCATCCATATTGAGTGCCTTCTCGCAGACGGGACACAACCATGTCGTTGTCTGCTCCATGACAGAGTACCACGAGAATGCATCAAAACATTGCGAATGGACGCATTTCGTGGATCGACAAGGTGTGGCGATACGCATATAACTCAGCTGTCGAACTGCTGTCAGGAATTACAGACAGTTTAAAGTATTGCTTCACTCACTGGACACTTGAGCGACATCTTCTGATGGCCTGCAACGATATCGTCATCTTCAGAGGCCGCCTGGTTCACTGAATACGGCATGACGCATGAGATTTTGTCGAGGAGAGAAGGAGAGCTACGTACTCTGAGCAAGGATCTCTTGGCCGCTCTTGTATTTGCCCTTCTTCAACCGGTCAATCAATTGTTCGACGGTGGTGGTCTCGACCAACATGACCACAAGGTAGTATTTCTGATACACCCTGAGTATCGACTGACATCGTCCGGCCCGCAGCAGCATCGACGCACCTTGCTTTGGACCGGTTGTTGCTGGCTATTGACATAAACCATCTCGATACGATTTGAAGCTCCGTTCTGCATGCGGAGATTTTTCATAATGTCTGGAGGTGGTGCAGTCCCCGGCTTCTTCTTCATACCCTTCAAGTTCGCACTCAGAGCCACGCCGTTGACTCTGACTTCACACGTCGGTGGGAACTCGATGGGACATGCACTACTATGTGGTCGGAAACTTGACGACGAGTAGTATGTGGAGGATGTGCAGTAGAGACGGAGCTGATACTTTGGACTGTAACACAATAAGTACTAGGCAACTAGCCGTGGCGCCACTCAGGACTCACCTGGTCGAGTTCAACTTCGTGAGTACGTCGTTATTGATCGTAAAGCTCAAAGACTGTTGTCTCCGGTCCATCGAGCTGGTAGATTCTGCGTCTGTTCGTGAGTCACGTAGTCGGATGACAGACGCCACCGATTTACCTGGACATTCTACGATAGACGACACAGAGCGCTGTACTTTGAAGAAGGGAGAGGGACTGAAGTGAATGCCTGTGGGTAGGGTGTGAGATAGCGCAACGCCCGCGACAAGCGCGTTTAACAGACCTGGAGGGGCAACGGCTGCAGTCGCAGCAGAGGATGCAGGGGGTACGTTTGGCCGGCGCGGAGGTGCATAAGGGTCGTATCGCGGGATGGTACCAGAACTAGAGGTACCAGATGGGTAGCTGCTATGATTTGCGCCCACTGGGTATGCATGGCCCGACGGAGGGGCAGGGTATGAGTGCTCGGCTGACCGTTGCGGTGTGTAGCTAAGCGAACATGGCTCGAGTCAGTAAGAGGCGAGCAGTCAGGATCTCACTGACGCGAGTTGCGTCAAAATGAGCGCGAAGGGAGAGACATGAACATACCAGCCTGTAGATCGTACTTGGTTGATTATCGCCCGCCCCTTCACCCATTTGTCTACACTGTTGTTCGCCCTCCATGCCTCCATTTCGTTTGTGATGCGGTCAATGAGGTCCTGTTTCTTGCCCGACTTCGTGCAGTTGGCGAAGCACTCTTCGTTGAAGCCCGTGAGGATCTGTTTGAGACGTTCAACCGTGTTGGACTTGACGTTATGTCGCAAAGCCTGTGGGCCACCGCCATCCTTAGGTGAGCGCGATCGGAGACGGGATCTGAGAGTAAACATACGTCAAAGTCAGACCAGACGTTCGAACTGGCCATTGAAGTGTGGGCTTTTCGGCCTGTGCAGTGTCCTTAGGCCTCAGGGCCTTGGAGAGTGACCTGGGAGATAGGAGAACAAGAGAGCTCTAGCGATGTGTCGCTCTGCGGCCTCGACGGCGCTGCACTCTATTCCGGCGTGGGAAAATGGCGGGCAGAGACCACATGACCCACGCGTCACGGTCGTCACAGTCTTGACTTCGATCGTGAATCGCGATAGACTCCGTCTGAGCCTCAACTCTCCGCGCTGCCTCCGAACATATTCATTGCATAGCAGACCAACATGTCCACGGCAGAAGACTACGACAAGCTGAGCAAGGAGGAGCGGGAGGCCCGCGACAAGGCCGACCGCGAGCGGGAGGCGGCAGAGCAGGCCGGTGCGCACCTTCTCAATGAGCTCAATTCAGTCACCGACCTTCTTCAGCCCTCCCTTACAAGTGGAGGCAGGAACTCGGAGAAGTTGATTTCGTCGTGCCTGTGCCGAAAGGGACACGCGGGAGGGATCTGAATATCGTGCTTCATAAGAAGAAGCTCAGTGTCGGTTTCAAAGGCAAGGAGCCGATTATGGCGGGCGAGCTCTGCAAGGAGATCAAGGTCGAAGACAGCACATGGACACTCGGTACGTACATCTGCATACACAACGTGATTGGACGCTGATTAGCGTTGACACAGAGGACCAGGAGGCAGTCCATGTTCACCTGGAAAAGATCAATAAGCAGCAGTGGTGGGAGAACGTCCTTACCCACCACCCTAAGATCGACACTACGAAGATCCAGCCAGAGAACAGCAAACTCAGTGACCTTGACGGAGAGACAAGGTAGGGTCCTCGTTGACAGTTGCTATTTCATTTAGACTGAGCCTTCGCGCAGGGGAATGGTGGAAAAGATGATGGTATGCATCCGCTTGAGCAGCTTTTACATGATCAAACCTCACTTGTATCTGGCCGCCAGTTCGATAACCAGCAGAAGGTATGAGGCAGTTCGCCTTCTTAATTGGACGCGTTGTTGACGATGATTCGTTCCAGCAAATGGGCAAGCCAACTTCAGACGAACTCAAGAAGATGGAGGCCCTCAAGAAGTTCCAGGAGCAACACCCAGAGCTGGACTTCTCCAATGCGAAGATCTCATGAAGGTATCGCGCATCAGATGCAACGGTCGACTCACCAACAATACTCCAATGTAGCTCAAGCAGTCTTGTATAATGGCACATATCCTTATTCAATACGTCGGACGCACACTGCGAGCTGTGAAACAAGCCAATGATCATGCGTCTTCAGCAAACTACTGAGTGGGTGCATCACAGGACCTTCCTCCTCTTCCCAGCTCCAGAGTTATCAGCATTTGCGCTCTTCCGCTTCACCCTTTCAACCAAGCTTTTCAAATCCCCGCCCTTGTCTACACTCGTGCCTGAAGGAGCATCCTCCCCTCTCGAGCTCTTTGTCCTATGCCGCTTCGACCGCTCCTCAAGCAGAGTCTTCATGCTCTTGGTCTCTTTGAAGCTGTGATTCACATGTCAGCAAAGAGCACACGAGATCAAATAGAAACGAAGACGCACTGGGGATTGCTTGGGTCAATCGCGAACGCATGCTCGTCAAACACCGCCTTGAACCGGTCGTCGTTCACATTGATGCTGAAGTCCTCCTGCAGCTCGTTATCCTCCTCCGCGCCCTTCTTCCCCTTGCGCTTCTTGCCTTTCAGCTTCGCGCTCTTCTCGGCTTTAATCACCGCCTTCATGTTGAAGTGCTTCGGCTCGTTCGCGCCGTCGCCGGACGGCCCCGCGAGGAGGGCGAGTTCCTCTGCGGTGGAGACGTGCCGGGCGGGCGGGGGCGAGGCGGACTCGCGGCGGCTTTTCTTGCCCTTGCCCTTGTCTTTCTTATCCTTCTTCCCCTTCGTCGTCTGTTTCCTCTTCTCTGCTTCGTCGCCGCCTTCGCTACCCTCATCCTCACTGTCACCCGCGAAGAACTCGTCCCCAGTGACCTTCCTCTCGCTCCTGCCCTCGTCATCGTCGTCGTCGTCCCCACCACCCTTGGCCTTCCTCCGCTCCACCACCTCCTCCTTCCGCTTTTTCTTCTTGTCCTTCATCTTCCGCTTATACTTCTCCAGCGTCGTCTCCTCCCCGTCGTCCTTCCGCTCGCTCAGCCCGGGGGTGAACGTGATCTCCATGTCCACGTCCTCCTCGCCGCCGCGCTCGCCGCGGGGCAGGTCCTTCCCGCGGCCCCAGCCCTCCGGGAGTGTGTCATCGTCGCCCGCGAGCAGGAGCGCGCGGAGCTTCGCGCGCTCTGCGTCTTTCGACTTGCCCTTGCCCTTGGTGGGCGCGGCCTCGGCCTCGGACTCGGAGCCGGAGGTCGAGGAGGCGAGGTACGCCTTGAAGTCGTTCTCTTCGATCTCCTTGCGCGAGAGGGTGCGTCGGGTTAGTTGGATGCGCTCGGGGTCGTCTTCGTCCCAAGTTAGCTTGACTTTTGAGTGACGGAGGGCCTGTACACCGCTTTAGTAGGTGCGAAGGGTAATCGACGAATGAGACTTACAGCGGTAACGAATTCGAGCCCTTTATATGGGATGGAAAGGTCGTCCGTAGCCTCGTCTCTGCATTGATGCGTCAGCTAAGGACATGAGTTGGGGAGTTACGGGACGCACCGAGGCTCGTCGTCGAAGGTCATGTCATCCGGGACGAAGCTCAGGTCAAACACGTTCGCTGAACGCTCGAGCTCCGTGCCTTCCAGCTCGTTGTAGATGTGTGATGCAGCTTCTACGCCGTCGCATTCCACGATAGCGTAGTAGTATCTGCGAAGACCTTAGCTCATGCGTGTAGCGGTAGAAAAGGGAGTCTACACACCGTAGTCGCTCGAGCTGGTATTTCCTCAGTGCATCCTCGTCATAGTCCTCCTCGTCCCCGACTTCAAAGATGGTCTTCTCATTGATTTCTTCCTCGTCTTCGTCGCCCTTCTTCTTGAACAGCTCCGGGGGCGGCCCTTCTCTCTGCTCCCTCGCCATTCGCCCCTTGCCGAACTCGCTAGCGTAAACGCGCACGCTGAGGACCTTGCCTCGCACTGCCATCCCGATGCCCTTAGCCTTCGCTGCCTGCCCACTAGACGAAGACGAAGAGGCCGCAGCGGGTGCAGTTGGTGACACTAGAGAAGAGAAGATCTTGTAGAGGTGAATAGCACGGACATGGTCCCAATCAAGGTTCACGACAGCGATCCTTCGAGTGCGGCCCGCTTCGGGGTCAGCACCCTCTCCTTCCGGATGCTCCTTAGCATAGGCAGCGACCTGAGCGTCCAGCTCAGCAAATGTGTCCTCGTCAAGGTCGATCTCGGCGTCTTCGTCATCGCGGGGTACAGGGATGGGCTTTGAGACGTCGCGGCCGAGGACGAGCACGCCGTCCTCGGCTTCACTCTCATCCTCAGAGGCCGGCCTGTCGATTTCGTCCTCTTCGTCGGAGGACTCGAGGAGGACCTCTCCTCGTGCATAGTCTGGCCCTGCCTTCGGGGCCGGTTCATCCTCGCCTTCGAGACGATAGAACCGACGTAGATTATCCTGTTCGTGGGTGTCGGCTAACGGTCTGCCGTACTTGTCGACCCGTCCTGAAAGACATCATCAATACCACGGCCTGAGCTACAGCAGCGGCGTGACAGTAGGGACGCGACGACAGAACATGCAGCCATACGCATTTGAGGTTTGCGTCCGGCAGCCTACCGGCGCGTAGTCTGATGATCGCACGTACCTTTCTTGCCCTTGCCCTTCTTGTCCCCGTCAAAGAGCTGCTTGAAGCGGTCATCTACGACGACCTTCTGTTGTTCCTTCTTGACCCGCCGAAAGCGGGGGTCTGTCTTGAATCGTGCAAAGCGGGGATCGGACATGGCGGTGGGTAGAGGACGGAGAGACAGCAGCCAATCAGGACGCTCGCCCGCAGAAATTGAATGAGGGTCCGGATTGGGCGAGCGAGGAAGCCATCAGGGTGCCATGGAATCTGATTGGACGGCGACGGGCGTGTGCTCCCCTGGCGACCGTATCGACAGGCGCCCGCCCCGCCCGAATATATACTGGCCTCGCTGCCCGACTCCCCACGTCCACTCGCTCTCCGTCTCGCACCTTCGTTGTATGTCTGTGTCTTCCCCTCGTCCTCCCCTCTCCCGCTGATTATTTCTTGCAGTTTCATTCCTCCGCGCCAGGCCGCCGGACCCCTTCATTCCTTCGCGGTTGACCCGAAGTCCCAGCTACCCGCTCTTCACTACAGCCTTACACCTCTCTACCCTCACAGCCCCGCTTTCCAAGATGTTCTTCTCGTGCAAGTCCATTGTTCTCGCGATCGCCGTCGCTTTCGTCGGCCAGGCTGCCGCCGCGCCCCATGCCATGCCCATGCCCTTCCGCGTGCGTCCCCTTTCATCGCGACTCTCACTCAGACTGATGCTCACGTTAGCGCCCTACAAAGAACTTGCAGCGTGATGTCGTCGCCCGTGCCGACACCAACACCTTCCCCGAGAGCCAGCCTGCTATGGCCCTTGACGGCGGTGACGCGATAGCTTACCACAACAAGCGCATGCAGCCCGCGCCGGAGGACATCAACTGGATCCGTTCGGACGTCCCCACCGCTGCCGTCGACGGCTTCATCCGCGAGCTCCCCTACGATCGCCGCCAGGACACGAACACGTTCCCGGAAAGCCAGCCGGCGATGGCCCTTGACGGCGGTGACGCGATCGCTTACCACAACAAGCGCATGCAGCCTGCCCCCGAGGACGTTAACTGGATTCGCTCGGACATCCCTACGTCTGCTGTTGACGGGTTCATCCGCGAGCTGCCGTACGACAGGCGCCAGGACACGAACACCTTCCCGGAGAGCCAGCCCGCTATGGCCCTCGACGGCGGTGATGCCATCGCCTACTCCAACTCTGCGTGAGCGAATCACAACGAACTTCGGTGAGCATTGATCTCGCAAACATTGATGTGGCTATCAACTAATCGTATGTTGTGAAGACTTTGACTGGCTTCAACATTGTTACGGATATTTGAGCTGTTGTACGATAGAGGGCCTGGCCGTCCCCTTCCCGTGCTGGAGCGCGGTTGCTGGGCTGTTCTTGCGGAGTCCCCTCTGTTCCCCTCTTTCTTTGTGTCGTTAGCTCGTCACGTCTGGAATGCAATTGGTGCGAGACTGGACAACAGATGAACGTGTGTGATGTTCGTTGTGAGGCTACTTTCGACGTCTTGGTTGTAAAGCAGGGCGTCTGGTAATCCATAGCATAACTGCTCACCGTCGTACTCTGCCGTACCCATGACAGTGACAGGTGACACAATATGTCGATCCCCCGCATGTATCCCACGTATCCCACGTCAACCCGGTGTCGGGTTCAGTCCTTCAAGTTCGGTATCGCAGGAAACCAACAGCGACACGCAGCCTAACGACAGCACAATTATAGCACACGCCATCGCATGATCATCTCACCGTTCAATCCGCCAAACGTACAACGTCCCCTTCTCGCCCGCGCCCAAAATAACCTTCCCGCCCGAGGCGACCTCGCACGTCCTGATGTCCGGCAGCTCCGCGCGCCTCGCCGCGTCCACCGCCGCGAGGTCGATGTCCCAGCCCTCGACGGCCGTGAAGAGCTCCAACAGCCGGGAGCGGTGGCGCCCCATGTAGCCCTCCCTGTACGCGTCCCACTCAGGCGCATTGTCGGGCTGGTCCTCCTCGTCGGCTTCCTCGTCGGCTCGGTCTTCCTCCTCTCTCGGCGCGTCTTCCTCAAATACATTCAGCCTTTGCCCCGAGCCAGAAGCCGCACCGCCCTCCTCCGTCGGCTCATCCTCCTGGCCCTCGCCAAGCCGCATCCGCTTCGTGAGTGCGACGACCTCCTCTTCCTCAAGCGGGAACGGCACGGGCGGGCGCGGCTGGAAGTGCGTTATATTGAACACGCGCACGGTCTTGCCCACGGGCACGAGGAGCAGCGGGTCGTGCGTGTGCGTAGGCGAGGTGTAGACCGCGGCGTGGAGTGCGGTGAGCGGGAGGTGGTAGGCGGAGAGGATCTTAAAGGATTCTGTGCGGTAGGGATAGGGACTGCAGTGGGTATTAGTAGGTAGACTGGGAGGACGGGCGTACCGCTGTTTCGGTAGTCCTGTACGCAAGTGAGTATGTAGGGATATGAACGGATTGGATGCGAGATGGAACTCACGCTTGCAGTGCCTCGCATGACTTTCGGTATTGGCTTGTCGCCTCGATCGGGCGGGAAGAAGCGGTTGAAACCCAACCACTGCCAGACCTGGACTGTATACGCCGTCAGAGACAGGACTCAGCTGCAGAGGCTTAGGCGACTCGGGCTACCTGTGCCGTTCTCGGTGTACTGATCATCTGGCCGCTCACTCTGCCGCATGGGTGCAGGGGCGCTGTGGGATATCAGGATATCATGGCTCAGCCTGATATTCGGTCAGTATTACAACGGAGCAAACGATCCGGCGACAAACCATGCTATAGAGAGGACCCGGGCTTTATGAATGTAGTCCGTGCTGAAGAGCGGTTTGTCTTCCCTGGCTAAGCGGCCCTCCACAAGTGGAGGAATACGCCAAATCTTGACCGCGCGGTCCATCTGTGGACGAGATTCATGATCAAGCCTACCATGGAATGAATATGCACTGACGCCGCAGGTAGCTATGAGTGGTTCCGTCCTGTGAAATGCCTATATGTGGCCCCATCGTCAGCATTAAGTACGACTATACACAGATTAGATTCCACCACTGACAGCATAGAACACCGCACCTCGATGCCCGCCTGACCTCCCGCCCACAAGCACGGCAACACACTGGCCGATCCCGTCGCCCTCGCTCTCCGTCATCTGCAGCCCGAACGCCGGCCCTGCGAGACTAGGCTGCTTCGACGGCGGCCAATGCGGGTTGTCCGGGCGCTGCAGCGGGGTGCATGTCAGGTCGTATATCCGACTCGTGAAGTCACGCGAGGTCGTGCAGAAGAGGTAGGGGTGCGTAGGATGAATGGCTATCGACGTGATGGGCTTCCGATGATCTTAGAACGGTGTATAGTGGGAGGAGGGATAGACTCACGCCTCCGTGTCCTCGTAGGCGGCCGATAAGTCGGCGGCTCTTCACGTCGAGGATGAAGACAACGCTGGAGGGCGCAAAAACAATCAGAGGACCGGCAGGATGTCGCGGACTCAGCGCCCAAGCGACACTGTGCACGTCCCATGTTTTCTGACGAGGACAGTGGGAGACGTGCGTCAGCTGATGAACTCGAGAACGGGGTATGCATACATCAGGCAGGCGCACGCAGAACGGCTTAGCGGTAGCGAGTTTCGGAAAGACGTATACTGCGCCTGTACTGCCAATAGCGACAGAGCCTGCGTAGGCTTTCACTGTCTCTGCCCAGTCCGCAAGGATGTTTTCATCGGTTACGCGACCGTCCCATAATATGCTCATGGAGGATGATGTCCAGGGAAAGGCTGCAGTGCAATGGAAAGGGGGCGACGCTCCCTGAGTAGACTGCCAATAGACGCATATATATCACTCGTAGCAGGAGAAGAGGCTGAAGGGAGCTAACACTCAACACTTTCGACAGGACGAAGGGCTGAGCATCCGTTGGACCGCGATACCAGGGCAAACCTGTCGAGATGGCGTCCTCTTCAAATTCTGAATCCGCCATGAGAAGGACGCGTCTGCTATGCACCCCGGACAGTACAATGCACAGGCACAGCAGAAAGCATTCAGCATCGAGGTGGTCGAGGGCAATGCGCGTTGGACTGTGGACCAATGAGAGGCGGGCTATTCAACCTGCCGCCACCGGCCCAAACAGGCAAGTGCGGCGGCAAGGACCAGCTGGTCTACCGCGACGGCCTCCGGTTCGACACTCGCTACTCACATACTACCCCGCCCAGCCTGGTCCTGTTCTCCAATGTCTGAGAACGCCGGGTTGCCCGCCGCCGGGCCACACCCCACCGACCCGGCTCAGTACTCCCCCAAGCCCACCCTCGCCTACGCCTCCACCGTCGGATTCCAAGCCGCCGCCGTCGGCGCATTCGTCAGTACCATCCAGAATGCGCTGGGCACACACGGAGCAGGAGCAGCGGGTTTCCTGACAAGAACAGGAGGGACCATTGGGTTCTTCGGTACGTCTGCATGCCATGTCGATCGGGAGCACCCGGGACTGAGCTACGACGACTGCGCGACATCCTAGGTGCCATGGGCGTGACGTTCGCGCTCACGGAGGCGGTCGTAGCGAACACCAGGGAGAAGGACGACGCACTGAACGGCGCAGCGGGTGCTTGTGCTGCAGGCTTTTTGGCGGGCATACGGAGTAGGTCGCCCCATTTCTCTTAAACACCACACACTCATCGTACGTCACGTTACAGAACGCTCCATTCCAATAGCAGTCGCTTCGTGTGCTGTGATGGGTGCAGCAATGGGCACCTTCGACTACGGCGGAAAGAGTCTGCAAGGGTCGCTCGAGACCAAGGAAGAGCGACGGAAACGCTTCTTCAAGAACCCACCTCCGACGATGCCGGCGCATTCAGGAGGGGAGTCGGACTAGAGGACTGCTGTAGAGTATCTCGCAAAATGCTTTTTCTGCCAACATACAGTACATGTGTGCAAACCGATGGTAAGACAACAAAGGTACGCCCTTACGGTACGACTATGGATACAGTCCGTAAGTCGCGAACGAACTTCAACAAACATATAATCTAGGTCATAGGTGCTAGCGAGCCTTCATACGCATCTCCGTGTCGTACGTCCACTTGGGTAGATATGGCAAGCACAAATACCTCAACTGGCTTGTTGCTCAGAGGCATCCGTTTCCTTCATCAGGCGCTGGACAACATCATCAATGGCTTGACCGTGTTCTCCCCAGAATACATGCCACTCTTCCGCAGTGCGCGACGGGCGCTGTGCGCATACCATGAGGATCACGAACACATCGAGTAATATTGATCATACCTCTTTCGCCAGCAGCGCCCAGACTTCTGGGTCACTCCGGCCGTCCGCACCACCGTCCGCAAGAAACTGAGCGAAGAAATCGAAGTCGCGCGCATCTTCGGGTCCAAGCTGACTCCCGTTCTCCGGTGCGTTTGCAGGCGGCTCCGGCGGCGCCGTTTCGTTCAGCGTAGGTAGAGATGACTGAGGGGCTGCAGGCGTCGCATTCGTCTGTTCGTCACCGAGCTGAGGCACAGGCTTTTGCTGGGCAGCCTTTCGCCATTGGATATGGGCCCGTTTCCTTGCTTGTGCTATGGTTGACGACCTCGGGTCCTTGCCTATCCACGTCAGCCATGACATGATGGGATGATGGGGCATCTAGATGTCATCTTTCTCAGCCTCAATGCAAGTAACAGCCTTCGGATATACATACCTTGTCGTGCAACTTGCTGGCAATCGTATGCATGGACATATCCGGGTCCCGCGCGAACAATATGGGGATGTAGCGCTGGGCATACTCCCATTCCTCAGTGGTATAACGGTACCTTCCACTCTCCATCATCAGTGGGTTCTGCGGGGGCGGAGGTGATTGCGATGCGCGGACGGTTTGAGAGGAGGAAGCACGCTCCGGGACCTGCGGCTGCGGTTGGCTGGAGGGTCCAGCCGAGGTCGGTGCTTTGGTTTTTATGGGGCTCCTCTTCTTGCTGGCCTTCGTAGGTGTCGAAACCTGAGGATCTTTCCTCGGGCGCCCACGTTTTCGCTTCGGCACGTCTTCGAAACCGTATTCATCTGCGTCTAGCAAAGCGGATTGTTTGACGCTTTCATAAATATACCTTGACTGGACGACTGCTACATTGGCTTGTGTGGCAAGCTTGAGCCAGTGCTCGAAAGGCTTGGAGTTCTGTGCCAGGACGGCATAGTCTGCATCGAGGATCTCCGCGACTATTTTGCCCCCATTTCGCTACAGTCGACAGATCAGAGTTGCGTACGCAGCGCATTAGGCCAGACTTACCTTGATTATCTGTAACAAGTCGCCGCGTTGCTTCGTCTCCATCTGCACCCAGAAGACCAGCTGCTCCCCGCCATCGACGAAGACTTCATCCGAGTTTGGGAGCGGTCCAGAGGCCTGAGGGAGGGATGATTGCATCTCGTCGTCGTCCGAGTAGCTACCACTCCTGCGACTTTGTTTGAGAGGCGGCTCTGGAGAGTATGCGCGTTCTTTGCCCTTGTTACGCGATGACATGACGGAGGACGGTGTACCACCAGTGGACTTTCGACGCTTGCAAGGGATAGAACTAGGCGGATCGAGAGAAGAGTGGGATGGTCGTGGCGTTCGTGTGGCGGCTGTACTGGGGCTGGGATACATGAAATTCGACGCCTCGAGTCCCGGAGGAGGCAGCTGACCGCCCATGGCCGGCACAGAATGTGACAATGGGGCCGCGCTGAGCGTACCGGAGGCTTGAGTGGCTTGCGCGTGTAATTGCGTCAGAAAGGTCTGCAGATCTGCAGGGTTTGTGTTCTGAATGGCTTGCGACAAAGCAGTGAGGATCTCGGCGGGTGTATGTGCGGTGGGATTCTGGAGGCGAGGCAAGGGGACACCGTTGGCTTGTGGTTGGTAAGAAACAGCTACGCCAGACGGCAGCTGGGTTCCGGTGACGCCGGAGGCATCAAGACCTGTTGGCGGTACATTTTGGCCCTGAGATAGGGCTTGTAGAGCGGCTTGAAGAGACATATTGTTGGCGGGTTGAGATATAACAGCTATGTCCGGAGGGGGTGTGGGTAGGGGACTTCTTCTACGAGTCAGATACTGCATTTAGAGCCTACAATGCGGACGACTGACTGTTCATGGCCGGCTATAACCCCATGTCCACTGTTATCGGGCAGTTGGCGATACCCTCCCCAATTGTCGTTCGCTAGGAGAGCCCTGCCCAGCTGGGTGGACTTACGGGCCCACTCCCATCGCAACACCACCTTCCCTGATTCTGAGCCCCAATCGTGGACGAACTGTTGCCCGGCATTTGTTTCCATATCCACGAGAATGATCTGCGCGTCTGACGGATAATGGGCAATCATAGCACCGTCTCTCTGAGACCCACTGGTCAGAATTGATCAGCAACGACGAAGCTGAACAATACGCAACTCGCAGATCTCGAATGAGCTTCGGACGTTGGGCGAACTCGGAAGTCTCCACGAATATATGCAGAGGTCGTCCTGCCTCGTCGAAGAAAATGCTGGTTGGGAGCGCGTTGTCCGCCATTGGAGAGTTCTAGCTGCGAGGCCAGGAAACAAATAAGTCGACAAGACGAGGACAAGACGACGAGTGCTTGCCGCTGAGATGGGTGATGATGGCGAGAGTCGCGTAAGCACGGGGGTCGCGCGATCCCTGCCTCCATCAACGACCCACGTGGGGCGTGGCCGACTGGCGCCTCCCACGACGCGTCCCGGGACCCGCAAGGACCCGCGGCGTCCGCCGTCGATCTATACGCGTGACGCTTCTGAACTCTCACCGCTACCACACCTGTCTCGAAAGTTCCCACGGTTGGAACCTAGAGAAAAAAGCGCATGAAAAGAGCTATTGAGACCCAAGAGGGGGTCGGAGGGGATCATAGGCACCAGCCCTACCCACCACGACCGCACGAGGGCGAACCAAAAGGCCAAGGCCACACAGTCGAGGGGAACGCGCGGGGGAAGGGAGCGACCCCGGCGCCTACGCCGGCAACACCGAGTCGAGGACGTAAAGTACTCGACAGACTAGCTAACACCTTAAGTAGACCACCGAGACCTGCTGTAAGTATGGACGGCATAGAAAAGACACAGCAGGACGAGGAAAATGAACATGAGAGCACCATAGTAGAGTCGCCGACACCGACCGGCACCAGGGACCGGAACACCGACAGCCTGATGCGGGACACTACCGCAGACCTCTTCAGCCCGCAACGAGACCAGACACAACAAAGGAGGATGATCATCTTGGAGGAGGCACTCAGCAGGGCGACGGAGATTCTCAAGCAAATGTCCATCCACGCTGAGTACCCTGCATCCGTTTTGAAAGACGCACAGACGGTAGCGAGCAGACTGACTACATGGAAAGAACCACAGCCAGCCCCCGCTCCGATGCCCCCGAAACCCACCCAGACCGACACGACCATCCTCGAAAACATCGCCAAGGCCATCGACAGACTCGCGACCAGACTCGACCACATCGAGTCAAAGGACGCACCGACTACCACAATGCCGGAGTGGCCCGAAACGGACGACTCAGCAACAATCAGGACGACACGCACCAACAAGAACAACAAGACCAAGAAGACCGCGACCGTCATCACCGCCCACAGACCGGCCGTCCAAACGGTGATCGCGACTGCGCGGCCGATTGTCCCTGCACCTCGCGCACCCAAGCCGCTGCTCAACCCACTGGCGGCACACCACCCATCACGACTGATCGTCGAGATCAAGGATGGCCCGCCGGCGGGGGGACGGCCCAGCGAGGTGGAAATCGTGAAGTACATCAACGAAGTCCTCCAGGCGAGCGACGAGAGCAGACATCTGAGGGTGGTGAACGTTAAGTTCAACGCCCACAACAATTGTATTGTCTTCACACGCGCTGACCAGTCAGCCGGAGAGCTTGCAACGCACGCTCCGAGGTTTGTAGGCTTCTTTGCCGGCACGCGAGAAACACGCGTCCGACCCGACGAGAAGTGGTTCAAGGTCCAGCTCAACGGGGTAAGGACCTTCAACGACAAGTCGCACGCCATTGCAACACCACAAGAAATCGACCACGACCTAAGGAGCCTCAACCCCGACTACGAGAAGATGGAAACAGCCGACCTACCCCGATGGATGCGACACAGGGCCGATCTTGTCCACCTGACCTACTCGTCAGTGGTAATCGCACTCAAGTCCCAAGAGGACGCAGACCACCTGGTGAACCGGGTCAAGAACCTCGCGATTGCGGGGCAATTCGCGGAGGTGAGACGCTACGCTGACAAACCTCCCGTTATGCAGTGTAGCCGGTGCTGGCTATTTGGCCACACAAAGTCACGATGCAATGGGACGGAGAAGTGCCGCATCTGCGGGGACACCACGCACACCGAGGGAGACCACACCTGCAAGGAGTGCCACGAGGAACGGCCTGACGACGACATCAGTATGGACGACTGCACACACGAACAATACGAGTGTGCCAACTGTACCGGACCCCATACGGCGAACTGGCGACACTGCGCTTCTCGGGACCAGGCCCGAGGCATCACAAAGGCGACACCACGACCGAAGGGAGGCGCTAAGGCAACATCGGAGTGGAAGGAGGCCGGAGCACCAAAGAGACCAGCAGCGACCACGGCACCAGCGAAGCGAGCACAACCAAGCCAAGCACAGCGGAAGATAGCAACAGAGAGCGAGAACAGGTTCGCTACACTGGAGGCACTGGACGAAGAACGGAAGAAGGGTGACCTGGAACAGGCGTAAAGGTCATATTGATACATCAGGAGACTGTAATTACAGTACGGCCGTGATACATGTACGCCTGTAGCACAGACGAGGCCTGTCAATGTATCGCACAATACATTACAGATGTAGCTGTAATGTATCAAAGCACAGTGTGAGCATGTGCTTGCACCGCGCAGCTGATGCACTGCTGGTATGCCTATATCTGGCATAGATCTGGCGTGGATCTGGCGGGTATGATGCGCCCGCCCCGTTCCGCACCGCCAGTGGCAGCGCGCAGTTCTGACGCGGCTACTTACTATTCGGCTATGCACGTGGCTTGACCGCTTGAACTGGCAGCACGCGATATGTGGCTATACACGGCATTAGTATTACATAAGCGTCCAGTGACGGTGTGCTTACAATAATGCTCGTATTGGCTAGTATATAGGAACAGCTTGATAGAAGCAAGGATATGTATGGAGTTACAGTGGCATTGGTCTAGAATGTGAGGAGCCAAAGGAGGTGTAGTGGCACGCAGCGCTGTTGACCTTTACCGTATTCGGTATAGCCGAGGCGGGCAGATCGAGGTAGATCGCGGTAGATCACATTAGATCGCGTTAGCGCCCATCGTTTGGGCCAGTAAAACATGACATGGAGGGTCAGGCAGGCTTTGTATTGATACAATAGAGCCATTCATAGCTTTTTTTTATCATACTGTATATATACTCCCAACATCTTTCCGACAGAGTGAGGTGTTATGCTGTAGATCGCATCAGATCGTGGTAGATCGCGGTAGATCGCGTTAGCGCTCATCGTTCGGGCCACACTCCCAATAGAAAACATGACATGTAGGGTCGTGCGGGCTTTTCATTGACAGCATAGAGCCCGGTATAGCTTCCTTTTACATTACTGTGTATATTTATCCAAAATCTCACCGAGAGAATGAGGTGTTATCACTGCCACCGTGGACGGCATAGTAATATGCACTTCCTATTGTACAATGGAGTGTGTTCGAACATGAAACGTTGACTGTTAGTTGCCCATTTGTATTCCTCATTTAAATATCAGTAAATAAGGATACTATGGTGTATATGAGCCATCTCCATGACTAAACGAAGTGATTTAACCGCTATGAGTGCTAAACGAGTGTTGCAAAATTTTGCGCTGACCGTTATTCGCTTCCTGATTGGCTGAGCGATCCCTCGGTTTGCTTCGGCAGTACCTTGTGCGTACACTGTGCCGATTCTTGAGTGATTTTGTACTCGCTTAACGTTTTAATAGTTATATAATCAACTCGATTTGCATCAAATTCCGGTATTGCTATGTCCAAGGCCAGAATACGATTGTTTTGCTGTTTCGCAGGGCGGACGCCACAATCTTGCCAAATCGGGCAGGTGCTCTGGCGGTGGCGCCCAGCGCCTAGCCGGCTTGTGCCGTGCCCGAGCCCGCCACGTGGTCCAGACTGCCGGCTCATGCTGTGCCTGACTGCGCCCACCACGTGGCCCCGAGCGCGCCCGCCACGCAGCCCCGAGCGCGCCCGCCACGCAGCCCCGAGCGCGCCCGCCACGCAGCCCCGACCGCCCCGAATATCACGGAACCACCAGCGCCCGGTTCTATCATCGTGCCGCACCCCCGGAAAGGTCAACGTGGCACGTGCGATCCATTGCGCGGGCACTGACGAGAGCGTGTCGACCCATTGAACGTCTGCTACCCTCTATATACACAGTTGCGTGCCGTTTCGACAGGCAGCAGGGTGCCCAATACAGCAAGAAGCAGAGAAATCTCATGATTAGTAATCCAAATATACGGTAAGTGCCACATTGGGCTGGGATCTGTAATGTATGAGAGATTCCAGCTGTGATACATCACGGTATTCCTAATTGGGTGTCACCTGTAGAGCACAGTCGTGTATGTATCACGGCTGTACTCTAACTACAAGGGTTTATGTATCAGTATGCCAGCTCCAGGTGCCTGGAAGCGCTCCAAAAGCGCTTCCCGGACATAGATGAGGCACATATCCGATCATCCTATGCAACAATGGTTGACGACTTTGTAGCGACCGTGGCGTTCATCGAACGCGAGCTCTGCCCCGACCGACCCACCGACAATGAGACCGACCACGAGGTTGGATTATGAAGAACACAACCACACGACCAATCCGGATCTTACAACTCAACGCCAACCGACAGAACGCGGTCATACACGCCCTCCTCAACACAGCGACCTCAGCCGACACCGCCGACATCATACTCATCACGGAGCCGTGGTGGGGCAATATTGGCAACGACACCCAGGGCCCAGTATCTGAGGCGGGAGCAGGCTGGACCCCGATACTGCCCGTCTCAGCGGTTCCGAAGGACAAGAGACCAAGAGTGATGGCGTATACACGCAGACGCGGGGACTTCACGGTCACCCTCCGCTCTGACATCGCCAACGACCTAGACATTCAGGTCCTCGAGATCGCGCAGAACCCCCACCCGCCCACGATCATTGTTAACGTCTACAATGACGATCGAAAACAAGGCTCCCGGTCAGCTGCAAAGCGACTCCAGAGCCTCACCCTCCCCAGAGACGCCCCGACCATCCTGTCGGGCGACTGGAACCTGCACCACCCCCTATGGTCGCGCACGTCGGACCCACATCAGGATTTCGTGCAATTCCTCTGAGGGCCCTGTCAGGGGCTTCATAAGCGCTCAGAATGCTTCAGATCGCATCAGAACGGCTCATATGGCCAGTTCTCAAGGTGTCGACTTTTTGTGAATTGTCGTTGTCAGACAGAATTTTCAGAGTGCATCAGAGAGTGTCAGAGAACGTCAGAGTGGTCCAGAGTGGTCAGACAACACATCAGACACATCAGACTCTCAGTGATTCCAGATGACATGTTGAAAAACAATTTATTTCTGTCACTATAGACGGGTCTGATGGCATACTACTGTATATACATGGAGAGTGCACAATAGAACAAATCAAGGAACACATAGCGACACTACTCACAGTAAGCTCGCGCCCGGTGGGCACATGCATGTTGAGATTCTGTATGTCGAGCACTAATACATGAGCTTACACAAGCTCCGGCACGTACGGATTGTCTGTCGTGCTCGTGCATAGCTGGCCCATTGGGCTGGCGCGACGGTGCTCGGTGGCCTGGCTTCTCGAGCTAGAGGCGTGCTCATCTTCGGCGGGCCTATAAGGAATGGGCTGGGGGATACAGGTTTAGTTTCGGCGCGCTCATACACGTCGCGCGTTGGTGCACGACGGGTACCCTTGGGACGTGCGATCCTTGTCACCATAAGGCGAGCCCGGTCCGTGCCTCCCTCAGGACCTTGGTTGTCGTGTCCGTCGCCTTCTGCATGCCTCTGCCTGTGTGGATGTGTTTGCGTCGACGCCAATCGTTGCTGTGACCTGAGTGCGGTGGCAATGGTTTGGCTGCGCTCGTCAGGCACGGTCGCGAGACAACAAGGAGCATACTCACGCGATTGCTCTGCTGTTTAGCCGCAACATGTTTTCCTTCCTTTCTGCCCATCCTTCGCCCCCCCTCGGTGTTCTTTGCGCATTGCTGGAGCTCGTTGCGGCTGTTGGGCCAGGCGATCGTGGGGCGCGTGGCGGGTCGAGCCGACGTCTCTTGCGGACAGGCCCGGGCACATGTTCTCGCTGTAGGCGTTATGAAGGCTCTGACGAAGCGAAGTTGAGACAATGATGAGGTTTCTGAGGCCGAGAGCGGATGCGCGGTTAAGTGCAATGACTCAGAGAGCGAGAGGAAGGTGGCGAGCGCGCGTCAGTGCCAAGGCAGTCAGTGAGTTCGTGGTTGTTGCGCGGTCCTACTCGGCGGGCTGGGTGGCTACAACGCGCTGTTAGTCGTCGCATCCGTACGTTTGACGCACGGAGTATTTGGTGCGTATGAGGTGTGCTCACGGCGGTCATGCCCATGCGCGGCGCATCGAGATTCAGCCAGTCTATGCCTACCGCATGTGCTAGCGTAACGCACCTTTTATGCTAAGCCCTAGCAGCCAACCCCTTTCCCTCCTGCACGTCCGCCCGTTACGAGCCTCCAGCGATGGCCTTGACGTGTCGATGTAGCTTGTTGTGGTCGCGTGCCACGCCGTCTTCGGGCACGTGTGAGCCGATGCGTACCCACTCTCTTGCAGAGAGGTGCCTGTGCATGATGCAGGTTGGCGGCTGAAGACGAGACGTGAAGCGGATGTAAGAGGGAGGGAGGACATAGGGAGTAGGAGGCCGAAGGCAGACGACGGAAGTGGATGGAGCGCATCGCGAGAACCGTCAAGTGGCAAGCGCCGGCGCGTGTGGCGTGTCGTGGCAGAGGCGCTTAGCACTTCTGCGCCTGCAAGTCGTGACTCACCACATCAACAACGTCGACATCGACGCTACAGTCCAACACTGCAAGTAGGAACTTGTGCCAAACACGACGGGGATGCGAGGGTGGTACAGAGACTGGGATTCAGAGCATGGAAAGGACAGTACAAGTAAGTGCGAACGCTTGATATCTGCTTATTTCACCTCTTTTTTGCAGGCAAAGGAGTGAACGAGATGTTCGTTCCAATCACTCCACATACCCTGCCACTCGCCGTCGCCTGCACGCGCTGTCCACCGCTGCCCTCGTCTCCTCCGTGGCCGCCGATGTATGCTGCACCCTCCTGCACGACCCCGCCTGGATGGCGCCACGCCGCCGCACCGCTCGAACAATGCTCACGTCATGTGGCCAGTTGCCTTGCGCCCGCACTCGCTCACTCGCGCACCCACCCTTACCCGCCCCTCCGACCTGCTCTGCAGCGCCCGGCACGATCCCTTCGACAAGGCGGAGTTCTGCCGGTCGCTGCTCGACTTCCACGGGATGTTCCGCGCGTTGCCCACCTTCCGCCCGCGCGCGGACGCGCACGCAGGGAACGTCTTCCTCGACCGCTTCCTCGCGCTCTGCAGCACACCCCATAACATGGTCAAGGCGGCGCCGCAGTGGACGACTGGCACGCGTGGCTTCGGACGTACGGGCGCGGGTCGAGAGCGAGCGCGGGGAGTGGGGATGGTAGGATGTGCACGACTCGGAGTGCAAGATCGCCAGGTAAGTTGCTGCTCAATTCCTGTTTGCGCCGCTGCCCGCACTCTCTCGCAGCGCGTCCTCGAACGGGCACTGAGCTCGTGCAAGACCCGCGTCCACGTCGGAAACAAGCACCGCAGCGGGTCATGCACCCGACATGCGCGCCGCCGTGCCTTCATTGCCATATCCAACATGCCCCAGAGTCAGCGATACAGCACGGCGGCTTTCCTGCCTCCGAGCTACGGGCAGCCCTTGAGGTATGCGTCACCCGCATTCAAGCACGCTCCTCCCACATGGCCTTTGTACCACGTCAATCCAACGAGCTTCCGACGTCATTATAGCACGCATCTGGCCTATTGCCATTCACCTGGCGCCCGTCCTCCCCAGCTCGACGTGCCTCACTCGCCATGTCCCTTTACCTCTCCCTTGTCCGGACGGCCTCTCGACATGTCAAACGCCCCCGCAGCACAGCACTCAAGTACACTGCAAGATAACGCGGCACACTGTCTGCATATCTCGTAGCCGCTGCCGTCCTCTGACGTGACCAGCGAGGATTGCAGCCCTTGCCGCGGCGTCCGCACTCAATGCGAGGATGGAGAAGAATTTGGCGATGTATCGTGATGCTGCACCCTGACGTGTACATATGTATATTATGATGATTGTAGTAGCCCCTAAATACATCGTAATTGCGCCAATTTATATGCAGGAGGAGTTTCCTGACTCGATGTGTGATATCTATTGTCTGATGTACGGTGCTAACTGACTGTCTGGCACTCTGAGGCCAGATGAAATGATCTGATGGGTTGTGATGTCTGAAGTGCCCTGATACACTCTGAAGCTCTGAGGGCCGACTGTCAGACACACATACCGTCAGAGATTGCACAGTTTCCTGATGTGCGGCTTCGGCCTCTTCGTCGTCGTCTTGTTCCGCTGCTCCTTCCTCCGGGGCGGCGGGGGGTTCTCCCGTCTTCGTGAACGCGCCGCTCTTCGCGATGAAGCGCGCAAGCGCGTCGATGCCTTCGTCTGTGCCGAGGATGGTTGGTAGGTCGATTGGTTCGCTGGCGGCTCGCAGGAGGTGTCTGTGTGTCTCGTAGCGTGGGCACTCTTGGAGGATGTGGGCTCTCGACTGGTATTGCGCGCCGCAGGGGCACTCGACTGTCTCTGATGGGACGTGGTGGCGGTAGTACTCGCCCATGAAGCCGTGTCCGGAACGGCACTGTAGCACCCGTCCGAACACTTCGCGCGGTAGCTCGTTGAAGCTTTTCCGCGGCTTTGGTTTTGGTGGTAGGCGGTTGGCAGTCGCAAAACGACCCGTTGGTCTTGTTTGTTTCCACTCGTTCGTCCACGCCTGCATCGCTCGCTCCTTCGCTCTGCGAAGGGCGTTTGCGCGTGTGGATCTGTCGTTGTCTGGTTGCATGGCCGTCGCGTCTTTCGCGAGCTGGTCGGCTAGCTCATTGCCCGTGATCCCTTTGTGGCCTGGTGTCCACGCGATGGTGACCTTGGTGGTTGGGTTGGCTTCTAGGAGGCGGAGGATTACTTCGCGGAAGATGCGCGAGTGTCCCTGTGCTGGTCCCGGCTTCGCCTCGAAGATGGCGGAGATTGCGGAGGTGTTATCGGCGAAGAAGAAGATGTCGTGGATGGGGGGTGTGTCCGGCTGTTGCAGGTAGGCCTCTAGGTCCCTCGCTGCCCACGAGAGGCCCGCCATCTCCGCGTCGTAGACTTCGGCGCGTCGGCTCATCGGGATCCTCCTTCCAAAGAGGATGCTGTTGTGGCTGATTGCGACGTGGCTCGCGCCGACTCGTCTCTGGTTGTTCTCTGTGAGCAGAGAGCCGTCAGAGTACATAGTTATGACGTCCTTTCGTTTACTGAGAGTACTTAGCTTGGCGTTGTGTTCTTTTGCGGCGGCTTCTTTGGTGACCCCCTTCACCGCTGGGGTGATGGTGAGTCGGCCTTTGAAGTCCGCCGTCGTCTTCTTCCATGGCGGGACCGCAAGCGGTGTGATGCGCTCGTCCAAGGGGTCTGATCGCAGGGCCATTCGGCAGAGTCGGGTGGTCGCTGGGGGCTTCCTCCGGCGTGCCGTGGTCTGCTTGTGTGTCGGTCGTGGTGGCTGGGGTGTGTTGGATTGAGTGAACTGGCGCCATGCATCGGGGAGGCGTTGGAGGATCGGGCTGTGCGCGCTGAGTTTGTTCAGCCGGATCGCTGCCCGATCCTTGGTGAGTTCCAGGTGGTGGCGGATAGGCGGTATGGCTGCTTCCAGCTCCATGGCGATCGTCTGCGTCGTTCTGAATGCTGCGCATATCAGTCTCAGTGCGCGTCGTTGTACCTTTTCGAGAGCGTTCTCGTGGCTTTTCTTGCCTCGCCACCATGCGGGGCACGCGTACGTCATGATCGGACG
Source organism: Rhodofomes roseus (assembly GCF_022264815.1). Classification (NCBI taxonomy): domain Eukaryota; kingdom Fungi; phylum Basidiomycota; class Agaricomycetes; order Polyporales; family Fomitopsidaceae; genus Rhodofomes; species Rhodofomes roseus. The sequence goes on along the minus strand of NW_025952965.1, from coordinate 708,382 downwards.
TACGCACGCTGTGTAAAGGGTTCGTAAGTGCTCCTGTGAGAGTCCCCTTACGGTGTTGGCTAGCATGCCCATCCCATTTACCACTTTCTCCGCACGTCCGGCCATCTGTTTGACATGATGGTCGAAGTTCAGTCGCCTGTCGAGGTGTACGCCTAGCCACTTTGTTGAAGCGGTTGCTGCGATGGTGGTTTCGGCGCCGTTGGCGCCGGGGAGGGTGATGGTAGGTGAGTCGTTGTCCGTCCGGCGTCTGAGCGAGTAGTGCATCAGTTCCCTTTTGACCAGGTCGGGAGAGAGTCCGACGCTGGCCATCCAGGTGTCGACGCGTCCATAGGCAATCTTGAGAATCCGGGTGTTGGTGTCGAGGGAGTCCGAGGAGACGTAGAGCTTGCCGTCGTCTACGAACATGATCAGCTGGGTGGGGCCGGGGCTGTCGACCAGCTTCAGCTTGCTGTTGATGGCGTCGACGTGATCCCGCGCTGCCTTCTCGAAGATCTCAAGAAGTTCAGCGGCGTAGAGGATGGAGAGGATGGGCGATACCGGTGAGCCCTGGGGGATCCCATTCTCCACCGGTCTCATCTCCCCTCGTATCCCATCTAGACATATGGCTGCCTCTCGCTCCGAGAGGAAGGCAGCTGTCCATTGGACCAGGTGGAGGGGTAGGCGCTTCTCGCGCATGACGTTGAGGAGGCGTCGGTGGTTCACGAAGTCGAAGAAGCCCTTGATGTCAAACGTCAGTGCTGACGTGACTTTACCGTGATTGTGGGCTGCTTCGACGTCGTGAACAAAGGTGAGGATCGCGTCGTCGGTGGAGCTCGCAGGGCGTCCACCGAACTGGTTCGCAGGGACGAGGTTGTGTGTCGACACTAGGTAGGCGAGTCGGTTGGCAACGATGCGTTCCAAGGTCTTCCCGAGACACTCCAGCAATTGGATGAGTCGGTAGGCCCTGGGGTTGCTGTAGTCTGGCTTCCCCGGCTTGGGGATGGCGACCGCAATCGCCTTCCTCCACGCCTTGGGGTGGTAGCCTGCGCGTAAACAGTGGTTCATTAGCGCAGTGATGGTCGTGTCTGCCTCGGCCCATGCCCATCGTATGACTCTGAACTGGCACTGCGAGAGTCCCGGGGCCTTGTCTGCCCCCTGCTCGAAGATGGAACGCCTCACCTCGTCCTTCGTGACGTCTTCGTCAGCGAAGTCGTCTGGGTGAGGCTCCTCAAGGTCGTTCTCCGGGACGTCTTGTAGTGGTGGTGGTGGCTGGAAGAGTTCGTCCCGTAGCGCGTTGCACTTGTCTTCGTGCATGACGGCTGGCGGTTGGTCGGGGCCTCTCGATATGGCTGGCGACTGGTACGTTCGTACCCCTTTGCCCCACTTCGTGAAGCCCCAGATGTCGGCCGTGGTCGCTTCCTCGAGGGTCTCCGTAATCCACTTCTGGCGCGCTTTCTTGTAAAGCCGCCTGAAGTAGTTGCGGGATTTCTTTATCGTCGAGTTCGTGGTGCTCGCCTGCGTGCCCCACCTTTTCAGGTGGTTCAGGCTCTGCGTGCGTAGGTCGGCGATCTTCTTTGCGGCGTCGTGGAGATCGGCATTCCACCAGGGGCGCGCGCGGTCACTTGGTTTCTTGACCTTCGCAGCCGACGTGTTGGCGGCTTCCATCGCCGCCGTAAGGGCGTTAGCTGCTTTGTCGAGCTGGTCGGTGGTGAGTGTTGCCTGTTGGTTGGACAGGGGGGTTAGGTCGTGGTCATGGTCTCCCAGTGCTGCTCGGAAGGCGTCTCGCCACTCTGCGGGGTCGGTGTCTTTGAAGTTGTACCGTTCCCCCGCGAGATTCTCAATCGGGGTGGCGCCGTAGTCGATCTCCCATCGCAGGGCGAAGTGGTCCGATCCGAAGGCATACTCTCTGTCGATCCACCAGTGTTTGGCGGTATCGAGTTCGGAGGCTTTCGGGTTGGTGAAGGTGAGGTCGATCGTGGACCAGGTGTCGTGTGCGTGCGAGAAGAACGTGGGCGCGCCCTTCTCGTTTTTCAGCGTATACCCGTGTTGCGTCAGCCAGTCGACTGTCTGGTCTGTCGAGTCCTTCGCTGCATCAGGAAACTGTGCAATCTCTGACGGTATGTGTGTCTGACAGTCGGCCCTCAGAGCTTCAGAGTGTATCAGGGCACTTCAGACATCACAACCCATCAGATCATTTCATCTGGCCTCAGAGTGCCAGACAGTCAGTTAGCACCGTACATCAGACAATAGATATCACACATCGAGTCAGGAAACTCCTCCTGCATATAAATTGGCGCAATTACGATGTATTTAGGGGCTACTACAATCATCATAATATACATATGTACACGTCAGGGTGCAGCATCACGATACATCGCCAAATTCTTCTCCATCCTCGCATTGAGTGCGGACGCCGCGGCAAGGGCTGCAATCCTCGCTGGTCACGTCAGAGGACGGCAGCGGCTACGAGATATGCAGACAGTGTGCCGCGTTATCTTGCAGTGTACTTGAGTGCTGTGCTGCGGGGGCGTTTGACATGTCGAGAGGCCGTCCGGACAAGGGAGAGGTAAAGGGACATGGCGAGTGAGGCACGTCGAGCTGGGGAGGACGGGCGCCAGGTGAATGGCAATAGGCCAGATGCGTGCTATAATGACGTCGGAAGCTCGTTGGATTGACGTGGTACAAAGGCCATGTGGGAGGAGCGTGCTTGAATGCGGGTGACGCATACCTCAAGGGCTGCCCGTAGCTCGGAGGCAGGAAAGCCGCCGTGCTGTATCGCTGACTCTGGGGCATGTTGGATATGGCAATGAAGGCACGGCGGCGCGCATGTCGGGTGCATGACCCGCTGCGGTGCTTGTTTCCGACGTGGACGCGGGTCTTGCACGAGCTCAGTGCCCGTTCGAGGACGCGCTGCGAGAGAGTGCGGGCAGCGGCGCAAACAGGAATTGAGCAGCAACTTACCTGGCGATCTTGCACTCCGAGTCGTGCACATCCTACCATCCCCACTCCCCGCGCTCGCTCTCGACCCGCGCCCGTACGTCCGAAGCCACGCGTGCCAGTCGTCCACTGCGGCGCCGCCTTGACCATGTTATGGGGTGTGCTGCAGAGCGCGAGGAAGCGGTCGAGGAAGACGTTCCCTGCGTGCGCGTCCGCGCGCGGGCGGAAGGTGGGCAACGCGCGGAACATCCCGTGGAAGTCGAGCAGCGACCGGCAGAACTCCGCCTTGTCGAAGGGATCGTGCCGGGCGCTGCAGAGCAGGTCGGAGGGGCGGGTAAGGGTGGGTGCGCGAGTGAGCGAGTGCGGGCGCAAGGCAACTGGCCACATGACGTGAGCATTGTTCGAGCGGTGCGGCGGCGTGGCGCCATCCAGGCGGGGTCGTGCAGGAGGGTGCAGCATACATCGGCGGCCACGGAGGAGACGAGGGCAGCGGTGGACAGCGCGTGCAGGCGACGGCGAGTGGCAGGGTATGTGGAGTGATTGGAACGAACATCTCGTTCACTCCTTTGCCTGCAAAAAAGAGGTGAAATAAGCAGATATCAAGCGTTCGCACTTACTTGTACTGTCCTTTCCATGCTCTGAATCCCAGTCTCTGTACCACCCTCGCATCCCCGTCGTGTTTGGCACAAGTTCCTACTTGCAGTGTTGGACTGTAGCGTCGATGTCGACGTTGTTGATGTGGTGAGTCACGACTTGCAGGCGCAGAAGTGCTAAGCGCCTCTGCCACGACACGCCACACGCGCCGGCGCTTGCCACTTGACGGTTCTCGCGATGCGCTCCATCCACTTCCGTCGTCTGCCTTCGGCCTCCTACTCCCTATGTCCTCCCTCCCTCTTACATCCGCTTCACGTCTCGTCTTCAGCCGCCAACCTGTATCATGCACAGGCACCTCTCTGCAAGAGAGTGGGTACGCATCGGCTCACACGTGCCCGAAGACGGCGTGGCACGCGACCACAACAAGCTACATCGACACGTCAAGGCCATCGCTGGAGGCTCGTAACGGGCGGACGTGCAGGAGGGAAAGGGGTTGGCTGCTAGGGCTTAGCATAAAAGGTGCGTTACGCTAGCACATGCGGTAGGCATAGACTGGCTGAATCTCGATGCGCCGCGCATGGGCATGACCGCCGTGAGCACACCTCATACGCACCAAATACTCCGTGCGTCAAACGTACGGATGCGACGACTAACAGCGCGTTGTAGCCACCCAGCCCGCCGAGTAGGACCGCGCAACAACCACGAACTCACTGACTGCCTTGGCACTGACGCGCGCTCGCCACCTTCCTCTCGCTCTCTGAGTCATTGCACTTAACCGCGCATCCGCTCTCGGCCTCAGAAACCTCATCATTGTCTCAACTTCGCTTCGTCAGAGCCTTCATAACGCCTACAGCGAGAACATGTGCCCGGGCCTGTCCGCAAGAGACGTCGGCTCGACCCGCCACGCACCCCACGATCGCCTGGCCCAACAGCCGCAACGAGCTCCAGCAATGCGCAAAGAACACCGAGGGGGGGCGAAGGATGGGCAGAAAGGAAGGAAAACATGTTGCGGCTAAACAGCAGAGCAATCGCGTGAGTATGCTCCTTGTTGTCTCGCGACCGTGCCTGACGAGCGCAGCCAAACCATTGCCACCGCACTCAGGTCACAGCGACGATTGGCGTCGACGCAAACACATCCACACAGGCAGAGGCATGCAGAAGGCGACGGACACGACAACCAAGGTCCTGAGGGAGGCACGGACCGGGCTCGCCTTATGGTGACAAGGATCGCACGTCCCAAGGGTACCCGTCGTGCACCAACGCGCGACGTGTATGAGCGCGCCGAAACTAAACCTGTATCCCCCAGCCCATTCCTTATAGGCCCGCCGAAGATGAGCACGCCTCTAGCTCGAGAAGCCAGGCCACCGAGCACCGTCGCGCCAGCCCAATGGGCCAGCTATGCACGAGCACGACAGACAATCCGTACGTGCCGGAGCTTGTGTAAGCTCATGTATTAGTGCTCGACATACAGAATCTCAACATGCATGTGCCCACCGGGCGCGAGCTTACTGTGAGTAGTGTCGCTATGTGTTCCTTGATTTGTTCTATTGTGCACTCTCCATGTATATACAGTAGTATGCCATCAGACCCGTCTATAGTGACAGAAATAAATTGTTTTTCAACATGTCATCTGGAATCACTGAGAGTCTGATGTGTCTGATGTGTTGTCTGACCACTCTGGACCACTCTGACGTTCTCTGACACTCTCTGATGCACTCTGAAAATTCTGTCTGACAACGACAATTCACAAAAAGTCGACACCTTGAGAACTGGCCATATGAGCCGTTCTGATGCGATCTGAAGCATTCTGAGCGCTTATGAAGCCCCTGACAGGGCCCTCAGAGGAATTGCACGAAATCCTGATGCAGGAGACGAACGCGAAGGAGACGGACCAGAGCAAGAAGAAGACCCGGATGGACCGGCCGACGAGGATGAAGGATAGACGGTACTAGCTGCACGGCGAAGTACCGCCCCCAAACCCGACACCCCCCACACCCCCAACACCCACTCGTGCACTAGGGGAACAAATACGGCTTGCGCCCCTAGGAGAAGACGATGCGCCAACCGCGGAACGCGGAGTATGCAGGATTTCCCTTGACCCCTCACTTATGTTTATTTATTATGATCTATGCGACCTGGATTGACGAGTTGAACCACACACATAGTTACTACCATAGACTACAGAACGAGAACGACCCATTACTACCTACCCTTCCAGACGTTACTCTTACCATTACAGCCCCGAACTGGACGTCGGCCTGGGTGGCGCGTTTAAACGCCCACCACAGTACAGGCCGGCGTCCGCCGCGTCTTAGCACATGCTTGCTTGCAGCGGTTAATAAATGCAGAGATCATCATCATCATCATATACGCGTGACGCGTAACACGTCACATCGAAGTAGGTAAGTACGTCGACTTGTTGCGGCCCCCACATCGCACTGAGTGCATGAATCTTTACACAGCAGTTACACAGATACGGCAGGTGGTCCCGCCTACAAGTACTGAAGGCCTCGCTGATCTCTGCTAGAGCACAAATCCACTATGTCAATCGCCAAGCTGTAACGTAGACCATACAAATTACGATGACCATCCCCGCCGATTCAACGACTGATATCAATTCTCAACTCATAGCTAGAGATCTCGCTGCCGCTACTCGTATTCGCGTGCATATGAGCCATTGTTCGGCGCGCCACTTGGACCCCTTGATTGTGTTGAAAAATTGTACGCATGAGTATCACCACAATGGAAGCCGACTTGACACGGAGCAGTCTGCCAGCATGATGATCCCATTGAAACTCGTGATACAGGTTTGCATATTGCCATGGCATAGAGATAGGAGTGACGGAGGTACATGACAATGCAAAGCAAATCGACAGCCCGATGCGACCGTTCACCGGTAGCTAATGAAAAGAATCAATTAGCGAGACAGCGAGACAGACAAGGAGGACGACGCACGATTTCTGCCTGCGAGCACGGGCACCGTGACCACCGAACTTCTTCGGCTCGCATCTCCGCGGGTCCGCAATGAGGAGTGTCCTGTCGTAGGCGACGAGCTTCTTCTTGAGCTCCATCGCGCTGAACGCGTCGACGTACTTCGCGTAGTACGCAACGAGCGCCTTCGCGATGGCCTGGCGGATAGCGTACACTTGCGAGGTGTGTCCACCACCCTTGACACGGAGACGGATGTCAATCGCGCCGAACGCCTCCTCGCCGGCGACAAGGATCGGCTCGTAGACCTTCATGCGGAGGATCTCCGGCTGGAGGAGCGTGATGGGGGAGCCGTTGAGGTGGATGAGACCACGACCCTCCTTGGCGTGAGCGACCGCCGTAGCAGTCTAGTCAGTGATGCCCTGGTGGTCAGTTACGGTGTTTGGACGTAAGTTGAGCGACAAGTACCTTCTTTTTGCCGAAGGTCTGGACAGCCTTGGTTGTTGATGCCATTTTGAGAGTAGCGGTGAATGGGCGACTTGCTGGCTGGAGGGATAAAGCGTCAGTGTCAAGTCCCGAAAGTGAAATCTACAGGGAGGCCGGGTCGCAGGTGGCCAATGTCATCCAACTGCCTGTGTTTCAATCCACCTGTTCTGGCCGGATTTTCTCCACCCAAATCATCATACGAGGTCGACCCGGCCTTCCAGCAGCATACCAGACCAGCGAAGTAGTATAACTCACCCCTCCAGAGGTCTTGAGACGTTGGACGAGACGGTGTGGAGGAATTTGGTAACCTCGCTGTGCGCGCTACCGACCCGGCAAATTCCCACGGAACGCCCGGCGAGACCAGGTTTGGCGCCCAGCGTAGGCTCTCTTCCCGATCTCAATGCTGTCTGCAATCCGGCGTGCGCTGGGGCAAGTGAGTGGTTGTACCGGCCGCTCTCGTGCAAATTTGGTTAACGCATATTTCATAGACAGCCCCACGGGCGTGCCGCAGGCTGTCCACAGCGATCACGGCGGAGCCGTTGGTTGGATCGTCCTTGGCTGTTGACGTTGCGGAGTCGTCGACTCAGGTCCTCAAGAATGCGCTGCAAACAACTCGGGTGGCATCACCGTCGGGTAAGTTCATTCTTTCATCCGTATTGAAGTTTGAGCTAACCGTCTCCAAAGGTGTAGTCAACCCTCTCGCGTTGCCTGTATACTTGACTATGTCGTCCCTCATTCGGCCTTCTGAAGACGCTCCGCTGTCGTCCGAGAACGTCGTGGAACTCGACCCGACCGTCTTTGCTCATCCCATACGACGAGACATCTTGCATCTGTGCGTCGTCCATTACTTGGATTCCCTTCGGCAAGGGACAGCATCTACCAAGACGCGAGGCGAGGTGCGCGGTTCCGGGCGCAAAATCCGACCTCAGAAAGGGACAGGTCAAGCTCGACTGGGTGACGGACAGAGTCCGATGCTCCGAGGTGGAGGTGTCGCGTTTGGACCGAAGCCTCGAGACTTCGCAACGAAGCTCAACAGGAAGGTCATCCAGATGGGCATGCGCGTCGCACTGAGCGCACGTGTAAAGGAGAACTCCCTCGGTATCGTGGAGAGCCTAGACTGGCCCTCAGGGAAGACCAATGACCTTGCGAAGCGGATCGACGAGCTTGGATGGAGGAAGACACTGTTTGTGTCTGGACTTGATACGATGCCGGAGGGGCTCAGGAAGGCGAGCAGCAACATTCCCAGGGTGGCGACTGCGTCTGCGAAGGATGTGAACGTGTACGACGTGGTCAAGTGGGAGAGGGTGATCCTTGACTTGGCCGCTGTCGAGTGGTTCGAGCGTATGCTCAGTAAAACCGTTGCCCAGGCTCCCCCGCGGGCATACGATGTATGAGCTCCCTCATTAGGTGTAGAGGTCATATTTGGGATATGATTTACAGCACATCATAATTTTTTTCTGCTACCAATTACTTGCACTTGCCTCCAGAGCGATCGCTTGGCTCTCTGTTGACGTCGGTGCCGTCACTGCCGTGCAAGAACTTGAAGAAGTCAGTTCTGCCAAAAGTGGTTGGACGCGTTCACGTGAGATGTCACGACGCGTCACGCGTCTCGACGCGCAAACACCGTGCCGCGCTTGACAGCTCTTGCTCTTCAGCTTCATCTCCGACCTCGACCTCGACCCTCCTCCTCCTCCCCTTAAGGTCGGTCCTTGCCCTCAAGAATGTCTCAGTCGCAAGCATCTCAGCATGAAGAGGAAGAGGAAGTCCAGGCCTCGGGTCCTCTGCTCGTTCAGAAGCTCCAGGAGGCGGGAATCAATGCACAAGATATCAAGAAACTCGCAGAGAACGGACTGCACACCGTCGAAGCCGTCGCATACACTCCCAAGAAGACCCTCATGCAGATCAAGGGTATATCCGAACAGAAGGCAGACAAGATCTTAATTGAAGGTGTGCCTTATCCAACCTACCGCTCGACCTCTCAATTCCTTACGCGTACCTGCAGCACACAGGATTATACCGCTTGGATTTCAAAGCGCAACAGAAGTACACGCCCGCCGCTCCGAGCTCGTGCACATCACCACCGGCTCCAAGAACCTCGACGCGCTGCTCGGCGGGGGCATCGAGACGGGCGCCATCACTGAGCTCTTTGGCGAGTTCCGTACGGGCAAGTCGCAGATCTGCCACACTATCGCAGTGACCTGCCAGCTGCCCGTGGACATGGGCGGCGGTGAGGGGAAGTGCCTGTACATCGACACGGAAGGGACATTCCGCCCCGTGCGGTTGCTTTCGGTCGCAGAGCGCCTTGGGCTGAGTGGTGAGGAGGTGCTGGACAATGTGGCGTATGCGAGGGCGTACAACGCGGACCACCAGATGTCGCTCCTCACGCACGCGAGTGCGTTGATGTCTGAGTCGAGGTAGGAAATTGTGCTAGCCTGACTATATGCGCGCATATTGACGAGCCCCGTCGCCTTTGATGTAGGTTTTGTTTACTGATCGTCGATTCTTGCACCGCGCTCTACCGTACGGACTTCAGCGGTCGTGGAGAGCTCTCTGCACGGCAGGCGCACCTCGGAAAGTTTCTACGCACCTTGCAGCGGCTCGCGGACGAGGTAAGGTTGAGTGCCCTGTACACCATGCTCTAGGTCTAATGGTGCTGTGAACAGTTTGGCATCGCTGTCGTAATGACAAACCAAGTCATGTCCAACCCCGACGCGTCGGCTGGCCCATATGCCGCCAACGAGAAGAAACCAGTGGGTGGTAACATCCTGGCCCATGCATCCACTACTCGGTAAGAACAAGTTATGTCTCCATGCTACAACTGTACTCATCTGCCATCTTAGTGTGCAACTCAAGAAGGGCCGCGGCGCGAACCGGCAGGCCAAGATCTATGACTCGCCCTGTCTCCCTGAATCAGAAAGCACGTTCGCTATCCTGCAGAGTGGTATTGGCGACCCAGAGGAGGATTCGTAGAGCCCAAGTTGGATGTTTGGTTTCGCGGATTGTTTGTCCAACGTTTGTCACACACGCATAAATCGGATGTATCAACAGCACTGTTATTCAATTGATGTCAATCTTTGAGTCTATGTTCGCAGGTCGTGAAGCAATCACGCGCAGCCAGCAAGCTATTCATTGACAGGCCTATGGTTTATCTTGAACATACAATCCTTTCGTTCTAATTATACAGCATCTAGGTGGTCAGCATATACGTATAGTACAATAGCGAGTGTCTCCAGTTGAGTGGAATATCCAGTTGAGTGGACGGACGAGCAACACAACACGGCGTCGTCCTTTTGATACAGTGGCAATGCCAACCACCTGACGTACCCAGTGAACGCTCCGAACACTACACCAATAACCGCGTGAGGATGTTCGCGCTCGTCTTGCTGAGAAGCTCGCGGAGCTTGTTGATGTCGCTCGGGCTGACGTCCGCAATGTCCGCCATGAGGTACGCGACGTCGCCCTTGGAGTCTGAGAATTGCTTCTCGACGTTGTACGGCGAGAGGACCTCGTTGACCTGGCGCAGCACGCCGGGGATGTTGTTGTGCACATGGCAGACGCGGATGCCCTGCTGCTCCGCGGTGATCGCGCGCAGGTCGACCTCAGGGAAGTTGACCGCGCCCATTGTTGAGCCGTAGTTGAGGTAGCGTGTCAGCGCGGAGGAGACCTCCTCGCCGATCATGCGCTGCGCTTCCTCGGTGGACCCGCCGATGTGCGGCGTAAGGATGACGTTGGGGATGGAGCGGAGGGTGGACGACCAAGAGTTAAGCTGATCGTCGAAGGGCGAGCCGTTCGAGCCGGGCTCAGAGGGGTAGACGTCAAGGGCAGCGCCGGCGAGGTGGCCAGACTTGAGCGCATCGACGAGAGCAGGGATGTCGACCACCTTCCCTCGAGCGTTGTTGATCAGGTACGAACCCTTCTTCATTTCTGCCAACTGCGCTCCGGAAATCATGTTCAGGGTTTCCGGGAGCTCGGGAACGTGCAGTGTGACGAAGTCGGACTCGTTCAGGAGCGCGTTGAGCGACTCGACCTGCCGCGCCGATCCCAGAGGCATGATGTTGACCACATCATGGAAGAGGACGCGCATACCGAACGCCTCGGCCAGCACGGAGAGCTGCGAGCCAATGTGGCCGTACCCAACGACGCCGAGCGTCTTGCCACGGATCTCCCAGCAGCCTTTGGACTGCTTGTTCCAGATGCCCTCGCGCATCTCAAACGCGCGCTGAAAGTACTGTCGCGAGAGCGCGATGACTTCAGAAATGACGAGCTCGGCGACGGAACGCGAGTTGGAGAAGGGTGAGTTGAAGACGGGAATGCCAGCTTTGGCAGCGGTCTCGAGGTCGACCTGATTGGTGCCAATGCAGAAGCACCCAATGACCAGCAACTGTAATGCGGGTAGTTAGTGATATGGGCAGTGCAGTACGCACGGAGACATACCTTGGATGCTGCCTTGATGACTCGCTCGGTGATCTTCGTCTTACTGCGGATACCGATGGCATGGTACTGCCCGATCTTCTCTACGAGCTCGTCCTCCGACATGGCCTTCGTGTGGTGGTCAACATGGAAGCCTTGCGACTGGAAAGCCTTGACGGCCTCTTGGCTGATATTCTCCAGAATGAGGAGCCTAAGGTGCTCGTTGTCGACGGGATGCAAGACCTTGGCCTCGCGGATCTTGGAGTTGACAATAGAGTCCCGTCGGGCGGCCATCCTGTCGTGGAGGGTGGTGGTGGTGGTCGGGGAAGCGACGACCTGGTTGTGGGGCTTCGGGGCGGGGATGCTGACGGACTGAGACATTTTGTAATGGCGAACACGCCTCAAGTTGTCGGCAGAGAATGGGGTGGTCCGAGTTGCAAGCGGCCGGGGTGCGATGGACTCATTTTTGCAAAGCTGGGAGTCATGATGCTGGGTCTGGGGCTAGGCGCCCAGCCATCGCCTCGACGCCATCCCCGCGCCATTCTCACATTACTTATGATTACTGACTGGGTCACTATTGGCGTGTATGGCTTCTATTACTCTCACTCTGATTAGATTAGATTGCCTTGACTCACCAAGTCCAGGATGCGCTGCAAAGCACCCGGCGCAACAATTCCTGTTCCCCGACCGCCATGAGCTTCTACCTGCTCGACTACGGCGCAGGTAACGTCCAAAGCCTCGCCAACACCCTCACCAAACTCGGCTACGAGTTCAAGTGGATTGCCTCGCCGGACGACTTTGACAAGGCGACGGTGCGGGCTCGCTTCCTTTCCGCGTGCATCGGAAACCACTCACGTACGTTTGCAGAGCCTCATTTTCCCTGGTGTTGGCGCGTTCGGCAGCGCCATAGACGGCCTCAACTCGCGAGGCTATCTCGAGCCCCTACGTAAATACATTGCGTCCGGACGACCGTACTTCGGAATATGCATCGGACTGCAGGTCCTATTCCAGGCCTCTGCAGAGTCACCGTCCCACACCGGACTCGGCATTGTACCCTCTAGAATAGAAGAGTTCTCTAGCGCGGACAAGTCGGTCCCGCACATGGGATGGAACTCAGTCGAGTTCTTAGATCCTGAGCACAAGGCAAACGAGGGCCTGGACGAATCTTTGCACTACTATTACGTGCACTCATACCGCGCCAAGTATGACTGGACCCACCCCGAGTCTGCACAGTGGGTGCACAGCACGACGCAATACGGGCAGGAAGTCTTCGTCGCGTCGGTATGCAAAAATAACGTCTTCGCCACCCAATTCCACCCCGAGAAATCCGGCCCAGCAGGCCTTAAGCTCCTCGCGGGCTGGCTCAGCCAGCCCCAGTCGGGCCGCACCTCCGTCCCTCCTACACAGCCCATCCCCCGCGCACCAAAGTCGAAAGGTGGACTTACGAAGCGCATCGTAGCATGTATGGACGTCCGCTCGAACGATGATGGCGATCTCGTCGTGACAAAAGGCGACCAATACGATGTCCGCGAGAAGGCCCCGTCGACCTCCGACGGCACAATTACTGGCGGTCTCGCAACGCGCACCGCCGGCGCCGTCCGCAACCTCGGCAAGCCCGTCGCACTCGCCGCGCGATACTTCGCCGCCGGTGCGGACGAGCTCTGCCTCATGAATATTACCTCCTTCCGTCACTCACCCCTCCTCGACCAGCCAATGCTCGCCATTGTGCGCGCGGCGGCAGAAGAGGTCTTTGTACCGCTGACGATCGGCGGTGGGATCAAGGATACGGTCGACCCGGATGGCACACCGCATTCCGCGCTTGAGGTTGCTGGTACGTACTTCCGGGCGGGCGCGGACAAGGTCAGCGTCGCGACGGAGGCGGTGTTCGCGGTCGAGCGTATGCGCGAGCGCGCGAAGGATGGAGGCATCGGCGAAGGCGATGGCACGAGCGCCATCGAGACCATTGCCCATGCGTATGGACGCCAGGCCGTCGTCGTGTCGATTGATCCGCGGAGAGTGTACGTGGAGCCGGACTACGTTGGACCGTACAAGAACGAGCTCGTCTTCGGAAAGCCTGACGGCGCGGAGAAGGAGCGCGGAAAGGCATGGTGGTACCAGTGCACAGTGAAGGGCGGACGAGAGAACCGCCCACTCTCTGTGGTACAACTCGCTGAGGGCGTGGAGAAGCTCGGCGCTGGAGAGATCATCCTCAACAGCATCGACCGCGACGGCACTGGCCTCGGCTTCGACATCGACCTGGTGAAATTGGTGAGGAAGAGCGTCCGAATACCCGTCGTAGCAAGCAGCGGTGCGGGGAAGCCGGAGCACTTCGTCGAGGTGTTCGAGAAGACCGGCGTGGAGGCCGCATTGGCGGCTGGCATATTCCACCGCGAGGAGGTCAGGATACAGGACGTCAAAGAGACGTTGGCTACAGCCAATATCACTGTCAGGACTTAGAGGGCTCTCATATCTTAACGCTTATTTATGTAGATCTCGCGAGATGTAGCAGCTGGGATGGCAGTCATGAACACTTGTATGCATCGTGCGAACAATTGGCTACAGACACAATGTGTCGGTGACCTCGAATGCGCAAGTCATGCACGACGACTCGCGCCGAAGGAGAGACAGACAATTAGTGAGCGGTTCCGGACTGCTTTTCGAGAACGGCTCAGGCATCCCGCTCGGTCTGGAGAACAGCGCTCAGTACGAGCCGCCGTTGATCTGTGAATGGACGTTCAGGGGGCTGAAAGAATGGCCATATAAGATGAGTGGACGCACCTTAGCGTCGTTGGCAGAGACAGTGCCCTGTTTCCCGCCGGAGATGGTGAGCTCTTTGAAATCCCAGGTGCTAACCAAGGCAAAAGTCATTTTTATTCCAACGATTCGTTGATTTTGACAGCGTACCCGGTGCATTTGCCGCAATCGATGGTAAGACGGTAAGCGTTAGAGTCGACGGCAACAGTGGTGGCCTCGCCGTCGAAGTTCACATCGCTGTGCTCCTGATCAGAACCACACAACGTGTCGAGGCGAGAGTCGAATGTTACCTGATGGTGGTGTCCGTGCCAGGAGTACCATCATTGTCTGGGTAAGACTTGAGGAAAGGGTTAGGTCCATCGTGAGTGGCAGCTCAGCCAATCAACTTACCTGCGTGATCAGGACGCCGTACTCCGAGATGCCAGAGATCGTATTCCTGGCGACTACAGTTAGCTTGGGCACCGAGTCCTGAGTTCGTTGTTGGCTTACTGAGAGTAGGTGATGTCGCTGACGCTTCCGCTCGTGGCATCCTTGTCCACCTTGATGCGAATTCCGTACATCGAGTCCGTGACGGTGTTGCCTGCGAATGTCACGCCTGACACAGTCTTGCCCGATGCAATTGAACCAATCGACATGCCTGTTCGGCGATGCGTGTCAGGTCTCGTTTTCAAAAGGCACAGCAGATCACTGATTACCATGGCCGCCAGAGCAAGTGTTGTCCTCAAACACAATGCTCGAGCCTGAGTTGATAGCGATACAGTCATCCTGGTTCTTAACGACTAGTAAAACGTTTTCTTGAATACACCTGAATAGAGCCTCTGTTGATTTGACGTACCGCAGTTAGCGATCTTGACGTTGGAAGCCGAGACATCGAAACCCTGCATAATCCGGTGAGCCAACATCCAGCTCCGAGTAATTCTGGTTGCTAACGTCAGTGTTGTGCCCGAGGTCATCGGTATCTCCAGCGGAGTTGTCGACGGTAACCTTGCTGATGACCAATGTGTCATCGTTCCCTACTGAAATCGCCTGAGCAGGAGTGTTGAGAACCTAGCAACGCATAAGTTCCACAGGGAAAGAGCGAGTGAAAACGTGACTGGATGCGCACAGTAAAATCTTCGAAAGTCCCAGACGCCTTGATCCTGGCCCGACAGGTCAATCATGTGCGATCTTAGCTGGAATTTATGATGACTACTTCATGAAGGGGTGGGGCTTGGTCTTGCCACCGTTAGTACCCTTCCCATCCCAGTAGTCTGCGCCGTTGCCCTGCATCGAATGAAGTCAGGAGTCCGTTACAACGATTAGTCACGTTAGCGACTCACGTCGAAGGTGTAGTCACCACCGTTGAAGGTCACATCACTGCCCTCTAGAGAATGATACTGTCTATACTCATGCCCTGACACGGCGGAAGAGAAGCCAGAAACAAACCGAAAGTGATCAGAGGTCCAGATGCTAGAGAATGCAGGTATAAGAGGGATCGGAGGACATTGCAGAAATATGTATGACTTGCCCGTAGTACTTGCAAAGGTGACATCACCAGTCATGGTGACGGACGCGCTATCTGCGAACTGAACGTAGCTCAAATGAGCGGTGTGCGGGCAAAGGTAGAGGGATTTTACTTACACTCATTGTAATGGTATCTGTAACGGGCGAGTTGACTATTCAGTCACTACGCACATAGTGTACGAAACCGCCAAATACTCACCACCATCAGGCACAGTGAATTCTTTGATGACCACAGTTGAGCAGTCAGAAACGTCGTTCGCGGTTGAGACCGAGTCAACCGTGCAAGTCGCCCGCTTAGCTGTCTTCGTGCCCTCGGGCACGGCAACAGCGCGGAGGACGAGCAGGGCCACGAAGAGCAACGTCGTGCTGAACATGGTTCAAGAGGCTGCCTTTGTGAGTCTGGATGAATCACTGGTGGCCACAGAGCTCCAGCGATGTCCTTTTATGCGTTGGAGGGATATCGACACCATGCGGAACGTTCAAAGCCGTGGGTTGTACGATGATGCTTGGGTGCAATTCCTACATAGACGGACCGCGAAACTTGCTGAGGCTGAGGGCGTGGGCAGTCTCTGCGGGCCGGCGGCCACATAATTAGAAATACCCGAATGATCTTGAGGTTGTCTCAAAGAGCAGAGATTGGTCGCCAGGGCGATCACGATGACTTTGACGCATGCGCAACAACGCCTGGGAGCGGCGTTCACGATGGGATGAGCATACCATGACCGCGATCAACGGGCCTTCTCTATAGCTTCCTATTCAAATCTTCTCAACCCGACGGTCCGCTCCATCCCGACAGATGCGTGTGCCCTGCGGTACCGTCAATCATCGTCCGGCTTACCTGGTACGCCTTAGTCTCCCCTAGGCCTAGGCAGACCTGAAAGAAGACCTGACGGGAGGGGGGCGGTCTTCTAAGGGCTTCGTCGCAGCTTGAAGGTTCGACACGTCCGTTGAGTAACCGAATGGCCCGACATGGACTTCAGCGGTCGTTCTAGAGGCTAGTATGTACGCACTCCATGAATGATCTTGACCTCGTCGCAGGCTCTGAAAATGAAGGTGGAGAAGCTCACCAGTCGACGTTGACCTGTCCCAGAGATGCTTGCGCTGTACACTGCACCCGAGTCCAAATACGTATGGTTGTTACTGCGTTGGCGGCCCGGTTCACTGCGGTTCCGAAGCCTGAGCATAATATGTAACATATGCACTTTGCTACCGCGCATTTCTGGACCAACCCTCACCATCATAAGCAACATGCAAAACTTCTTACGCATCACACCCTATCCCTCGTTCCGGAAGTGTTGCAATTGGAAGCGCATGTGGGCGTACCGGCGTGAGGTTACCGTCGACACCGTGACAATGGCACTGAAATGCCAAACCGGCACGCTTGCTCTCGTAATGAGTTAGTACAGCCTCGGGTCAGCCTCCCGAGAGATACATGAACACGAACCTGACATCATGCATCACCACTCGTTCGGTCAGATGCTAATCCTTTTACGAAAGTCACGGAGAAATACCCACATTGTCATGAATAGGCTCCACTGCTGTTGGCGTGCGGCCCGGGAAATGGTAACTCGAGCATGTCATCGTATTCCGCTTCGGCGCGTCTTAGCTTCCCTCCCAGCCCATAGGCAAAGGGGGTACTAGACTCCAGGATCACGATGAGATGCGCGCCCGGACGGTCCTTGCCCGACTGCGTCGGGATGACCGCCCTCCCTGGAGGACTACACTACGAGACTACAGGCAACTACGCTGACAGGGCCAACAAGACCGCGCATCCCAAACAACGCCGACGCCCCGTCACAACGGTATTTCTCTTGGCGATGACATTACTTGGGCTGCTCACAGAGTAGCTACCATTGACCGACATGCCGTCGCGAACCACCCGCGACAGCACGCCGATCTAGAACAGAGCTATCTGGGATGGCCTTGGGCTGGCGGAGGCCCAAGACTGCGGGTCAGGCAGATCGTAGACCTGCCATGCGCTTAGGAAGCAATGAATACTCGTGTGAAGTGAGATTGAAGACGAGAACTCACTGGGACAAGAGCTCACCGCCACCCCCTTCGACTCGAGGGGATGGCGGTTGACAGCAACGGATCGAGCTTGTTGTATGGTATACGAGCGAGGGGGCTGACAACGGAGTGGCCAGCGTCCACGACGCATTACTCGCAACCCTGACTGTAGCTGTGTCAGCCTCACTGTTTGGTATTTCGCGACACACCCTAGCACACCCTTCGCGAACCGTGACAAAATCGAGTGGTGTGCTTGTGCCCAACTCGAGACGTATTCGTCGCCAGTTGTGACAGGATGCACCGTTCTCTTGCACGATGCAAGCGACGATGTTTCTGACGAAGCAACCATCACACAGCTGTGTTGAAGAGTCTCTCGAAATCGCAGATGCATGACTCATCGTGACAACGATAGGTGTGTGTTGTTGTCGGGTCTGCAAAGCCGACGTGTATGCGGACAATCTATGCAGAGTACGAGGACCCAGAGCACTGTTTCTTCAACACGTTTGCTCAGCATCGAGTGAAGCATACAAGGTGACAAAGCTCACCTTGAACTGGAAAATAATCCGAAGGTACGAGCACACGGTACCGAGCTCTCCGGATATTATTGTCGTTGAATATCCGAACATTGTGGCCCGCCAGATTGCATTGCGGCTCCGGATAGCAAACCTGCGTTGCCTTTAAGCACTTGCAACGCTGAGCCTTTTTGAGATCAGGCTGCCTTCACATCACTGGATCCTTTTCTGTTCTCATAAGCAGGACGCATGTGCACGTCGGGGCAAGACACAATGTTGGTACAGCCAACAACGACGCACTATCTCCGCACCACAAGGAGTATATATGGCTTCGGTAGCGACAACGCCCCTTGAAGTCAGACGACTTGAACGCACATCACGCCCACTGCCTGCATCGCGGTAATTACTCAACGTAGTCCTGGATGAGTGATCAATATCATGTTGAGCGGGAGGCAGTGCGACGTACCGTTACCTACGCCAAACCACTAGAGGCTGTCTCCCACCGCTGAGTAAGTAGCTAGTCTCAACTACAGAGTTGTATAGGACATAATGCGACGCGACAGCGGGTATGCACGCAGGATCTCGTCATTACAATACACACATATATACGGACTGATCACTGGTGGGGATTGCTACTGTGCGGACGCGATATGGAACGGAGAAGGAGAATACAAGCCGTACAATAGGGATGGTGGGGTTATGGAGAAGCAGCATGAAAAACGTAAACGAGTAGGGAACGTTTGGGTGACCGAGCCGCTGGGACAACAACGAAGGGAGGGAACAGAACAGGATGAATCGCGATGGGCCCGGTGTATTTACAAATTGGTCAGTCGACGGAAACACATGATTCCAGACGGCCCTGAAGACGAAGACAGCAAATCTACGGAGACAAAAGGCAGAAACGTGTTCACACGGTTCCAGCAATAATAGGAGCGCGGAAGGAGGGCATACAGTGACCATGGGGGACGTACCTCGCGGCACGCGAGGCTGTTGGGCGGGACGCCGTGTATATCATGCTATTCACTTGCCGCCTTTCACGACGCCCTTCATCTTCTTCATCAAGCTCGTCTTCCTTCCCAGGCCAGGCGAGCCGCCATCGATGGGGTCATCGAAGTAGTCTCGCTGGGGCTGCGCCCTCGGAGGAGCCGGTAGGTCCTTGTCCGTGTTCACTGGTACGGGATCCTCCACATAGACGTATCCACCCTCCTCGCTACCGGGCGAAAAGTCGTCCTTGCGAATGTTCGCGGCGCGACCGAAGCGACCAAGGAACGACTGCTGAGGCCGGTGCGTCGGGCGCGTGCCGTGACCAGGAGCGGACTGAGTTGTGATCGAGTTCTCTTCCGTGGAGGAAGTGGGCGAGGGATCGCGTTCACCGCCGCCCACCGGCACGTTTGGCGAGTCGCGCATCTGCCGGATGCGGCGCATGAGCGACTTGTTGCGCTTCGGTGTGCCGTTGCCAGTAGGGGAGGGAGGCTCCTGCTGTTCGAGCGGAACTTCCCCCTCCCCCTCCGGCACAAAAATTGGCTGGGGAGGAGGAAGGTTGCCGCGCCTAGAAGCCTGGCGGCGAGCATCGGGGCGCTCTTCACCGCGGGAACGGCCACTGCGATCAGTGCGCTTCCCGGCGCCGTTGCGGTTGCTGTACGTAGGATACTCCCCATTGGGTCTGGTTGCTCCACCGCCGGCCGAGAAATCCTCGAAGGGCTCTGGCTCATGAATACCCCAAGCCTCCGCGATGGCATCATGCCGCTTCTTGGGTGCTTCGTAGGGGACGTATACGTCAGGAGATGTAGGATACGGCGAGTCGCCTGCTCGGGGAAGTTCATGAGCGGCGGCGAGAGCAGCCTTATCACCCTCCGTGACGGCACTCCATGCCATCATCGGGGCCTTCGTACGGTGCTTGTTGCGGGATGGTGCGCAAGCATCGAAGGGGCCGTCATGATGGAACACTTTGAAACACAGTCAGCATCTGGCTCATCGGCCAAGGGGAGGCAGACGTACTAGGACCAACGCCAGAGAAATCGAGCCTATCAATGACATCGGCATGGGAGGATCCCTTCTTCGCCTTCGTACGAGAGCGCGGGCCATTCTTGTTCTTGTCGGCGTCGCGGCTCGTTGTCTGGATCCCCGAGTCTTGGGAGTGAGAGCGACGTGAGGCACCGGTTGATGGCCGCGTTGGACTATCGGAGGAGGAGACGAGGCAGAGAGAAAATTAGGGGTGGTGTCATTAGAATCTACGAGATGAGATAAGAGCTCGACGACGTACGCGGGGACCTCTGTGTTGCTCCTGCCCATCCGAGTGCGAGGAGAGCGATCGCCGGATCTTACTTGGACTGCATCGCGGACGGCTTCGACGACGTTGTTGTCTCGGCTCATATTCATGGGGACAGCAGGCTGAGCCCTCCTGATGGATGTTGATTTAGGGAGACTCTTGGGCGGAGGGGGCGGGGGGCGGTGAGACGCAGACTGAGGGGGAGCGTTGCGAGTGAGGGTCGGGACACCGTACGAGGAGTAGGCGGGAGTGTGAGAGTCGTTGAAGGGGTCAGAAGGAGTCGCTCTGTGGCGATGAGGTTTGGCCGCAACCTGCATGACTAGAAGCGAGGAGCTGATTCGCCTGTTTGGTCAGGCGATAGGCTCGGCAACTTACCGCCAGTCTGACACCTGTTGCCACGCCAAGTTTATTGGTTGATATATGCGATGCGACCGATTTCAGCAGCGAAGAATTGCGAGGAGATGGTGGTTGGAGATAAAGAGAGGCTGAGAGCGGGGCTGGGGACAGGAGCAGCGTATGTACGCGCGACGTTTGGGTTGGGAGTGCCCAGCGGACGGGGGCATCCGGCGCTAGCCCGAACAAACTCCACACCGTCAGCCTGCCCCCTATGGCAAGTCATGCGGCGCCTACGCCCTGCCCTGCCCCGCCCCCGCTGACCGACTCGGAATGCCTCCGTGCTTGCCCCATGTAGTTCATCACATTCGCTGATAGTAGCAATACAGGCTAGGACAGGTACAGCTCCCAACAGATGGGCTGTGTAACGCCTCGAACAATGGCTGTGGGCTGCACACGGCTGTCGTCCCATTCGAGCTCGGTAAAACTCCAAGTCGCGAGCTCGAACCGGAACTCAGACGGAACTCACGCCTCCTCTCCCCCGGGAAATCCACCCACGGTCCAGGCCTCGGACCCAGAGTCACCAACGGTGACCAACGATCACCCAAGCAATCATACCCAAATCTGCTTCGCGACCTCCACCACCAGCTCCAGCTTGCGTCGTTCCTCCTGTCGACATCATATCGCTCAGATCGACCATGAGAGTTACTGGCTGCGCAAGAAACACACCTCCTCGCTGATCGGGTTGCCCTCAAACACAGACGCAAAGCCGCATTGCGGGCTCAGACAGAGTCTGGTGGTCTCAGTCAGCCAACCTGCCTCGATGGTCAGCAAATCGTCCGCTTACTGATTCAACGCGTCCTGTCTCGAACGTTTCGGTTCCCCTTCTGAGACTATCATGGCAGCCTCCTCGATGCGTGCCTTGAGTTCCGCGATGTTTTCAAGCTAAGTTACCGGACAGCCGCATGGATTCAGCGACGTCACAGACCCTGCACATTGCATGACGGAACTGCGCGCACCTGAGGAACCTTCGTTGACACAAGCCCTAGCACGGCAATTTTGTTGCGCGGTAGAAATCGCAATGGCTCAAAGCCTCCCGAGCGTTCTGTGTCGTACTCTAGCTACGTAACCCAAGATTTCTAAGGTTGAGCTAGTGCATCGCAGGGGGCAATGACTGAACGACCCACGTAGTAGCAGTCGACGTCCAGATTTCTGAAATATTTCTCCGCTATTCTCTCGAGGCTACCCTCGCAATAGTGCATCCCCTAAAACGGGGTTCAACTTGTGCATCTGAACATCAGCGAGCGAGTGATGAATGGCACACCTTGAAGTTACCTCTGCACGTGTGGACGCCCACAGTGAGATCCCCCGGGCGCCCTGCAAGGATACGGTTATAGATCTCTATGTACATGTCCAGAAGGCCTTCGTGGTTGATGCCGGCCTGCTCCATGCCCGTGATCATCGATTCCGCACAGAAGAAGGCGAACGTTGGATCATCGAACTGAATGTTACGACATCCCAGCTGATACAGTTCGTCTATCTCCTCGCGATACGCCTTGATGAGGTCCTCGAAGTACTCGGCTAATGATATATGAATGGCATCGCCTGTATTCAGGGACCATCACTCACCGTCGGATGCATAGACGGATTTGTCGTACGTGTGTTCGGTGCCATGGCGAAGGTGCATCCAGGTAGGACCGCAGATGGGAATTTTGACGTACTTCACATCCTAATCATAGCTGAGAAGGCTGGGCGCCAGATGGATAGGAACACTGACTTCTGGCACAACGAGTCCCCTCAGGAACTTGAAGTCCTCGGTATGGACTCCTTTCGTCCGTTCAATTTTTCCCTGCAGTCATAGCGGCGTCAGAAATCACGGCCGCTTTATCGTATGCGTGATGAAATCACTCGCCGTTGTATAAATCGACGAGTACTCGGTGAGACCCATCATGTGGAAGATAGCCACGTAGGGAAGATATGCCTTGTAGAGGATATATGAGATGGTACGGAATGGAAAGAGTAAGTCGCCTGCGTCGCGGGGGTTCTTACCTTGAAAGTGGATAGAGAACCTTAGTATAAGCATTAGATAGTACTTCCACGGATTTCCGTTATCCTTACGCTCAGGGACGACCGTCATTCCGCCCAAAGTCTCGAACATGCCCTGATAAAAGGCGCCTCTGTGAAGGTATGAGTGACAATACTCAATACATTCGAAACTGCCGTACCTGCGCAATTCGCCGTCAGTTATGCTCTTGATTCCGACTTCTTGCTGTAGCTTGACGACTGCAGGGATACTGTCATTCTCCACCACCTGCAGGTCTTCGTGGCTACACTTCTGGCCCTCATACTCGAAGCGCTTAGCGATAAGCGTCTGCGGGCGGAGGAGCGAGCCTATATGCTCGGCGCGGCAGGGAGGATCGAGATGCAAAGCCATTGATGCAGGATACTGGGGGACCACTGTGGATAGCTGTCGCATAAATACTCGGCGGAAGAGCCGTAAGCTGCGAGACACTCGGATCGGAACCGTAATGTGGGTCCCTTCGAGAAGACACATCCATACACTTCGGGCAAGCGTAGCCAGCAGGCCCTGCGTTATGAGAGACGGATCGGCGCGATTCATATTGTCTATCGCGATTGAAGGCAATGTGGTCTTGACGCGGACGTAGGGATCCTCCGAGTGTCGCGGAGGCCCTGCAGAGGGTGCAGCTCGCCAGGCCGTTCTTTACGGACAAACCTAGTATATTTAGCAGAGGAGAAGCATAGAAAATTTTCCAGAGGGACGGGGCTTGTCATGAGAACGCGCTCAGTGGCAGCGGAAGGCAGATCGTGAGAGAGAGGGATAAGTTCATGACCATTCATGCCACACTGCACCTTGCTGCTTCTGGACGGCACCAAGGTGCACAGTGCATCTGCCCTAAGTACAGTACCACTGTTGTACCGCGTCGGCGACATTGTCTGCGATGCGAGGATGAACTGTGACCGAAAAGCAGAACCTCAGCGAATTGAAACCAAGGTGTCGTGGAACACTCACTGCCAGAAAGAACGCCCGATCCCTGACCCTACAGTACAAAGCCCCACGGGCAAAGTCGATTGCCACCCGAGCTAGAGCTTAAAGCCGTACCCTACAGAGACACCGTTGCCGCCGTGTGAGCGGTCCTAAGTACTGGTGCACACCTTGATGTGCGATGAGTGGCGCCAACACAGGAACTGACAGACGTCCGTATGCGAGGCGAAGTGAGGCTACAATACCAAATGTTCCAAAAGAGCTTAGATCTTGCTGAACGGACACTGGAGGGGTGTGCCAAGGGATAGTTTATGGGAGTGCTTGACCAGGAGTCGCGCGCCACTCTTCGCGTACCCGCCCAATGGTTTAGCGCTCGCAGCCACACGGCATTGACGCGCCGATGCAACGCCTCGCGATTTGCCGAGGCAACAAACTGAATTCCTCAGTGTTGCCCGACCCTCGTCAAGTCAACCCTCATCAAGGTCAGTATGCCCCTCTGTCGCCTGGAAAGCAGTCAGGAAGCCTCTATGACCTCTGCCTGGACGGCCTGTGTGGTCGAAATGCAGGATTTCGAGTGGGAAAGTGGTGGATGGGCCGTCCAAGCAGTGGATGTAGTGACGCCTGGCATTCTCGCGACGTCTCCACGAACCCTGCTAACAGTAATATCGCAACTTCCCTTCTAGATTCGCCATGGGTTTCGCGCACAACAACGGTCCGTCCGTGCTGCTAGAGATTTGTTGTTGAGGATGCTTACTTGAATGCCGCAGTCCTTCACGATAACCATTTCCGCAAGGACTGGCAGTCCCGCGTCCGCACCTGGTTCGACCAGCCCGGGCGCAAGCTCCGTCGCCGCCAGGCTCGCAAGACCAAGGCTGCTGCCCTTGGTGTGCGCCCGCTCACTCTCCTCCGCCCCGCCGTCCGCGCACAGACCGTGCGCTACAACAGGAAGGTCCGCGAGGGTCGTGGATTCACCCTGGGCGAGCTCAAGGAGGCCGGCATTGGCAAGAAGGAGGCCCGCGGCGTTGGCATTGTTGTCGACCACCGGAGGCGAAACCTGAGTGAGGAGGGCAAGGCGATCAACGTGGAGCGTCTCAAGGCGTACAAGGCGCGCCTCATTGTCTTCCCCCGCAACCTCAAGAAGCCCAAGAAGGGCGACTCTACCGTGCGTAAGACTCATTTACGATGTTACACATATGAGCTCAATCTTGGCTCTAGGGCGAGGAGCTCTCTGCCCCCACAACCCGGTCCAACCTCCCTCTCCCCGACCCGTACGCCCACGAGGCTCCCCGCCAAATCTCCGAGGAGGAGCGCGAGTTCCAGGCGTACCGCACCCTCCGCCAGGAGCGTGGGCGCGCTCGCAACGAGGGTCAGCGCAAGGTGCGGGAAGCCAAGGTGAGATCTATGGTTCACAGACTATGGACAGGTTCTAACGTCAAGCTATCACTCTGCAGAAGGCGGAGGAGGAGGCGAGCAAGAAGAAGTAAAGCGTTGCTTACTTGCATTCCCTCACATATCTCGTCCTCACGTCCTTTCCCTTTGCACTGCCTATGTACACAAAAATTGGCGACGCCCGGGGTTACTGCATTACATGCCCTATGCACCGATTATGACATGCTCTTGGTGGAGTATTCTCAAACACATCCTCCATGCTCTATCTCACTCGCGCGCGTGACATTGTCGTGAGATAAGTTTTCTACAACGACGTACATCATCATATTAAAAGGTTAGTAGCAATATCTTTGAATTCATCAATCGTGGCCCTTGATAGCCTCCGTGATCTCCGCATCCGCGACCATGCCCATAATCTTCATTTGGTCCGAGACCGCCTTCAGCACCCCCAAGACGTCTCCGTTACCCTCCACGAACCCAAACTCAGCGTACTCCAGGCCCTGCTCCTTGGCAAACTCCTTCACGAGCTCACTGGCCTTCCGCAGGTTGTGCCTTGACAGACGGGGGAACATGTGGTGCGTCACTTGGAGATGGAGACCACCGTGGATGAACTCGATCGAGGGAGAGCAGATGACATCCACCGTCGTCCGCAACTGGCGAGCGAAGAATGACTCGGTGACTCCCAGATCCTCGGTCGAACGCGAGAAGTGCGACAGGACGATCTGGCGAGGACATGATGTCAGCCCAAATAGTGTGGATTCTAAACACGTATTTACCTGAACGTGCACAGGGCTGGCAGCGATGTGACTAATCAGCAGGTAAAGCAGCGCCTTGCGCCATGTTCCGCATCCACTGAGGACGTTCAGGTACCAGCAGTAGAACAGGCCAAGACCGAATATCTCTGACCACCACCACCAGCGGCCGCCGACAGCGCGTTTCGGCTCGAAAGCCGTCTTAGCGAGGTAGGTGTAGGACAGGGCGTAGAGGTTGAACCGGGCCAGGGACAGTACGAAATAGTACAGCTTGTGCTGCACGGAAATGAGCAGCTTGCTGAAGCTGTCGAACACCATGACGCGCTTGTAGTAGGAGGAATAGAGTGACTTGAAGTATGCAGTGGAGATGGCGAAGAATGGTAGGTGTTGAATATCGGGGTCGCTAGTTGCATGCCGGCTTAGAGGTGATTACACACGCGTACGACGAGAAACTCACTGAGTTGGATGATTCGTAACGACTTGATGTACGGTCTGAGCATACTGACACAAATCTGTGAATGAACGACTCACGATGATGAACATTATGATTCTAAAGAGCGAATCAATTCGCTGCCCTCTACACACATTGTAGTGCACTTACGTTGACCCACCACCCGATACTGAGCCCACCGAGGAAGTCGGCAACGAAGATGGCGATAAGTCGATCGTATACCCAGTTGTGCGTTACACCGACATGACCCAAGTCATGGGCGAAAAACGTGAGTTGTTGCCAGAATAGCCCCAGACAAATCGCACTCGGTACGAGCCAGCCTTTCGAGTAGAAGAATGCAGCGAAGGCACCAAGCAGGGTGTATCTAACGACCTCGGGGCCATATCCAGTTAGGAAGGGTGTCTCATAGAGACCTGCGTCCACAACACGTTTGTGGAGTTCCTTGTACGCGGCCGAATGCTGAGCCTGCAACTTCGGCGTAAGAGTAGTGGGTGGAGGCTGAAGAGTGGAGAGTGAAGGGCCTTGTGAAGCCGGCGCGCAGTCGGCTCTTTTGATGAGTAGGATCTCGGAAGCTGGTGCAGAGGGCGTATGCTCAGAGGACTTCACCGCCGTAGCCTCGTTGTACCATTCCGGCTTCCCGTCTGCCCCAAGCCTTCTGACCCAGCCGTTCATGATGGGAGGGACCAGCGGTAGCCATCCACCGTCCCCGGTTTCTAAAATTCCGACCACATAGCCCTTCATCCTCCTGAGCGTTTCTTGAGAGTGGAATGCGTGAATCTCGTCCGTGGCATCGCGTCCAACGAAATGCAGTATAGCGAGGACGCCGCCGGGATGTGATGCGAGCCATGATGGAGGGACGCGGATGACCTGGTCGTCGAGGATGACGAGGGTCTCGCCCGCGAGGATGCGAGCTGCGACCTGTTCGCGGGTCCAGAGGGGCGAAGGGCGGCCCATCGCAGAGTCTGATGAGCAACTTTGAGCAACCGTCCGGACTCCCATCACTGCCTGCGACCTCACGCGTATATCGGTCACATGGAAGCGCCAGACAGCCACCGCTCCCACACATGCACAAACACACACCACGGTCTCGACGAATCGGGAACTCGAACCTCGTTCATCCTCCCGCCCTCAAGACCGCGCGAGACCCTTCCCAGGCGAGACCCGCGCCTCAAGCATTCACAGACTCGCAGCTGCCGTCGTGCGGCGAAGATGGTCAAGTACATCAAGCCTAAGCCTCCCACTCGGCGTGAGCTTCGCATCGCCGAGCGGGACGCGAAGAGGGCGCGTCGCGTCGGCCTGGCAGGGCAGCGCTCACCCAGATCCAAATCGCCGACTTTCTCCAAGGCTACCTCTATCCATACTACATTGAATGAGCTGGATGGGAACGTTTCACCGATTCTGATTGTGCGCTCACCATCGCCAGGCGGCTCTCCCAGGCGCAGAGGCATGTGGTCGCGTCCGGGTTCTCCCACTACGGGCCATCGCTCGGACAACCGGTATGACGCTCCCATTCATGATCGTCATCTCGTCTCAAGGTGTTCACAGACCTGCGGGAAGCCTTCAACTGATGACCAGCTGTATTCAGTTGTGTAACGCCAACTTAGAGCAGATGAAGCAGGTCAGCCAACGGTTAGACCTGTTACGAGATAGACCTCCATCTCCAAGTGCCGTCACCTCTGCCGACTGGAAGAGGCGCAGCCAGTTGTTGCAGAAGAAATACGGTGGCACCACCTCTCCCTTGTCGTCATCAAGCTCGTTCGGGCTCATCCAAACCAGCTCGGTGCTTCTGAATGGAGAACGCTCTCTGCTTGTTGCGAATGATCAGTCTTCTCCGTCCTGCTCGGCTGATACTGGCAGCAACTCTGGCTCTGTGGCTGCTCACGACGTACCTCTGGCCGCTGTTAAAACAGCCTCAAGCAAATCATCTGGAACAACTGGTCAACAAACCGCTTCGTCATGCACTCTTACAATCATCTCGAAGACCTCTGGTGCTACCAAGTCCTGCGACACACGCAATATCACTCCCGGCTTCAGCGCCCCTCCGCGACTTATTCCTAAGCGATCGTCGTCAAGCTCTCTGTCTTCGAACACTGCGGTACGATCGACTGGTTCTGTCTCCCCGATTCCAGATTCTGCCTCAAAGGCGACCTCGAAGACGATGCACGGGCCGTCTTCCTCCAGGCTCGATGGTCCTCCAGTCGCGACTGTGCAAGGGTCCAGGGCTCGCATAGCCTGTAGTACTAGCTTGAATAACGCTCGGCCTCAGCCTGGCCGTGCTCCATCTCCCGCTCGCACGGTCAGCGGTACTCGCCTTGCTGCTGCTCGACCTACTCCCATGCGATCTGCTAGCCCTACGGTCTCTGATGCGACTGGATGTGCTGCGAGTCCATCTGGCGCCAAGTTGGACAGCACACTGAAGACAGGACCTCCTACGGAGCGCAAGCCAGGTACTGTGCCGCGCTCGCGAACCCCAAGTAACAGTTCAGTATCCGCCATTCGTCAGCCTGCTGGTCCCGGACGAAGCAGCAATCTCGCAGCCGACCGACAGAGTCGCACTAGTACTTCGCCTGTTCCTAGGGCCACTGGTCCTCGCGCTCAGGTTGGGAAAGTTTCTGAACCATCCAAGGTCTCCCAACCCTCAGGCTCATCCAAGGCTTCCACTATCCCCGCCGGAGGCACTCCCAATATCACGGCACTGCGACTCTCCGTTCAGGCCATATCTCGCCCTGCCGCTGACACCCCGCGGGTGCCTGTCGTGACCGAGCGTCCGCGTACGTCGAGCGGTGCTGCTAGGATCCCTTCCACGGCCAGTGCTCAGTCTGGCTCCGGTGATCAACATCTTCGAACGGCTCGTGTGCTTAGTTCCCAGGTGAAGCCTTCTACGGTGGCCGAGAGGACGAGGACGAAGAGTGGACCTCAGCTCGCATCTGGCCTGGTCAATGACAATAATATCTCTCGGGCTTCGGTGGCTGCGGCACAAGTCTCTCCCGCACCTAGTACCACTGCCTCTACCTTGCGGACGCCGTCCTCTGGAGTTCGCCCCCGCTCGGTGACTGAGGTATCTTCCGCGAAGAACAGGGATCCTGCTAGGCTTGCGAGTCATCGTGCAAGGCAAACCTCCGCTTCTAGCTACGTCGTCGGGGCCTCTAGCACGGTCAACGGTTCCTCTCGGTCTACGGGAAAGGCCGCTGTGGGCAATGTCGACGCCAAGGTTAGGTCTATCCAACCTCCGCCGCCGCCGCCGCAGACGACTGCGACACCTGCTGGGGAAAGCACTGGGCCTCAGCCGACATCAGAGCTCCGCGCGAGCGCCGTTCCTGTTGCAGGGAAAGCCACGCACTCTGTAACCAGCACAAGCGCAAGTCGGCCTTCCGCATTGCAAGGCACGAATGGGCGACCGATCCTCCTGCCGAAGTTCAAGTTTGACCCCGATACCACTGCACGTCGTCGCCCAGATGACGCGGCCGCAAGGATGAATACTCGCCGAGCATCTCGCCCTTACCATCAGGTTCGTAGCAAATTCGAGATCACTGTCTCTACGTCTCCGAGACCAGATGCATCTCGGACTGCCTTGGCATCGACAGCAGCACAGGCGCGTAGGGCACGCTTGGTAGACAAGTTCGACATGGCGGAGGTCAAGGCTTGTCTCTTCGGCCGTACAGTGTCAACTGGCCCTCCACGCCCTTATACCGCTGCTCTCCGCCTGTGGCTCCGGCTTCTGCCTGGCGTGAACGCTCTGTTCAAGGTGCAGGGATTGACTGTCGTCGCGGACTTAGAAGCCAAGCCCCAGGTGTTTGCTGCGCGCAGGCTCAGGGGCGCCTCTCCCCCGTCTCGCTGTACAATCGCGGCATTCTTGAAGAGCAGGCCTGTTACTCAAAGCACGCTGGTCATCTCGCGCAGATTTGCTGGTGTCCCCGTCGAACGGTTTAGCATGGAGATCATGCCGTCACCCGAGCTTCCACAAAGTGTTTGGACGCCCGCTCCTCCCGCGACGTCTCCTCGCTTGGCGCCATGGACACCAGTAGTTCCTTGGCAAATGCCCGCATCCGTCGAGGACGTCTTCTTCCCTGGTGGTCCCTTCACTGAGGTGGCGGAAGAGGAGAAGCCGCTCATCCCTACGCCTGGGACGCAGAGGCCGCGCAAGCAGACCCTGACGAGGGCCCTCAATCGGATGTCTCGATTGGGCACCCCGACTCGTGCACCTCATCTTGCGCGTCCTCTCATAGGGGGTTCGAAGATGGATGCGTACTTGTTGGCGCTCGAGGCGCAGACCTTCGATGTTGGGGGGCCTGGAGGACGCGGCGCCATTGGATCGGCCACCCATGTACGCAGGGCTTTAATCAGGACGTTGAAGACGGCCTGTCGGGCTGCTTGTCGTGGCGCCACCAGACTGGTCCTCAGTCCGTGGAGGCTCCTCCTGCAAGTGCTCTTGCGCAAGTGATGTTCATGGCATGTGAATCGTTACTGTATGTCATGCACTGCCCTGTGGTTGAACGTTCTTGATCTCTGGATTTGGACTTGTTTGAGGTTGATCGTCACCGTGGTACTGTAATCCATTCATGTCGATCCACTCAGCTCTTGTTGGCGATTGTGTAGTTTGTATTCTCGATATGTGTGGCAGCATCGTGTAGCGTGTATCATTACTATGCATGTTCACTGGGTTTCTGTAGAATGTGAGGTTCGTTATCGACTTGTGGACGGCTACTGTACATCAGTCGAACAACGCGTGGACAGCTCAAGTACAGCGCAGGGCTGGAGAAGCGCCGGCAACGGGCAGCGCCCTGGCTGTCCTACTAATTGGCTGGGAGGCTCGTCCCTACCACCGTCTTCACTCGGCCTCGAGCCCTTCCTCCTCCCTGTCCCACCTTTTCTGCCCGCCGTCACCGGCCTCTGTGCCCTGGCCTGAGACTTTGCTGCATTCACTGGGCTTTCGTCGTCCGCTTACCTCGGTGCACGCTGCCCTTAGCCATCTCTAGCCTATGCTTCCAGCCATGCAGACGCGCTTATCTTTCCTGCTGGCCATAATATCCCTCGCAGTTCCTCAAGTCTGCGCATCTAATTTTACGTTCTTTTACGGAAATGCATCACAATGCGGAGACTTCGCCATTACATGGTCTGGTGGGTCGTGGCTGCGGCGCGGAATGTGACCGTGTACTGACCGGTGGCTTCGGCATATGCAGGAGGCACGGCACCCTACCAACTCACCCTGATCCCTGTAAGCACGTTCTTCGGCGAAGCTTGATTTACCTTGGGAGCTTACCGTCGGCGCGTGGACAGTCGTTCAACCGCCCTATCACGCACTCCATTCCGACGTCGAGCTACAGCAATGGCCAAGGATCCTATTCGCTGCAACTCCCAGTGAATTCCAGCCAGCAACTCGTTGCCGTGATGTCGGATGCCTCAGGTTTTGGGACAGGCGGGGTCTCGGAGGTCATGACAGTCGGTGCGGGAAGTTCTGACTGTAATAGGTCATGGCAAGGTATGGTATTCAACTCCTTCAATCTTTTCTCGACGCGTCATAACCTCCTCAAAAAGCGGTTGACTTCTATTACGACACCGATATGGCTCTCGATCAATGCCGGTAAGTCCAGAGGTGTTCAATATGGGAAAGAATATTCATGGTGTGCGTAGGACTTACTCATTCGCCAACTACACCGGAGCAGTGCAACCTGTCACCATCACTGTATGACCATTCTCATACTCTCTGTACGGGCTACACACCTAATTGCATGTACCCAGGGTATAATTCCGGGAGGCACGACCTTCGTGCTGAATCCTCCCACAGGCCCGACTGACTTCGAGTGGATCGTCGACGTTGCTTCCGGAACGGAGCTCATGTTCTTTATGACTGATTCGAAAGGACGATCTGGTGGAGCCTCACAGTTGGATGAAGTCGGTCTGTCTGGCGATCCATCCTGTCTTACGGGCGCCTATCCATCGTCCTTGTCGGTCCATCCGTCGGGCACAGCTACGGCAGCTGCTAGTGCCTCAGCGGCTGGTAACACAGGCACGTCGTCCTCGCCAACGGGAGCCATTGTTGGCGCGGTCGTTGGTGGCGTGGTAGGCCTCGGTCTCGTCGCCGCAGCTGTCTTCCTTTATCTGCGGAAAGAACGACGCAAAGGGCGTTACGGACAGAACGGCGCACTCCCGTATCGGGGAACGAGACCAAGGAGCGACGAAGTTGATCTCGCAGCAGACGGAGGAGATGACGTACCTCCCCCACATGTTGTCCAACCTTACCCGTTCTTCAACCCCACCGGGAGCATCCATTCGCAAGGGCAACAGTCCATCCAACCATACCCGTACTTCAACCCCACCGGCAGCGTTAACTCACAAGGACAGCAGTCCATCGGCGGTGCGCAATCGACAGTCAGTCTCATACGTCCGATGAGCTACGCTGAGTCGCAAGGCTACGCGCATCCAGACCAGTACACCCACGGCGTCGCGGTGCACTCGCGTAACAACTCCCTCGTCGACGGCAGATCCACGTTCGCAGGCACGCAGGCGGGTACACGCTTAAGTGGCATCTCGAATCCGCGAACGCTGGCATCGCAGACGCAAACCTCGCAAACGCCGACCACGCCGACCTCGCAGACGCCGTCGCAGGGCCTCTCATCTGCGTCCAGGCGAAAAGCTGCTATGGCGGGCGTCACGCCGTACCAGCCCGCGCCGCCGCGCTTCATCCTGCATACGGACGCAGAGGACGTCATCGAGCTGCCGCCGCAGTACACCTCCCTGCGCATGCCGTCCGCGCTCACGCAGGCGACGGACTCGGACGATCGCAGAGCGTCCGGGTCGGGGAACAAGCTCCCGCCCACTTATCCACCACCACCACTTTCCGTCAACCCAGAGGCCGCCCCACCGGACTCTGCTGGACCACCGTCAAGCATCATCGAGGAGGACCACCCCCATGCAGGTCTGCCGGAGCCCATGGCACCGTCCTCGGCGCGGTCACCCGCCTCCGCACCGCCGTCGTACGACTCAAGACCAACATAGCCTGCATCCCATCCCGGACAGTGGGAGACATACACTCACCCACGACTTGCATATTTAAAACAAACGGACACTGTTCTGTACCTGTCGCGCGTCCTTCTGCTCCGCTTATCTCCGTCTGGCATTCTGGTTCACTTCGTCTTCCGACTTCAAGCTTCATACCTCACCAGAGTCGTGCGCGGCTCCATCATTGGGCCGGTCTTCTATACTCATCTATCAGTACGATACGTTCCTTGTGTCTTGTCTGTCATTCATTTCATGTGCTATCTGCTTACGGTAGATTGTCTGTCTAGGGCAATGGACCTTAGTCTTCCCCGTGTCGATGTGGTGCGCCGCGTGAGCGAGCAATCGAATCTGTAGCGAATGGAGTTCCTCGAATGTGATGCATTACGGGCTTATGTGAGCCCAGTCTACTATTGCGGACTACAGCCGACGGATGTATGTACGTCGCGGCGGTCCAAGCATCAAAACGTAGGTGACGATGAATGTGGGGGACAGGTTGAGAGAAATGAGAAGCAAATACGAGGAGGATGACAATGAGACGGAGAGGATGAGGTGCTACTAGAAGACAGTTCCTCTGGATACATATGCAAGTGTGAGTAGAGCAGAGCAGGCGTACAGTGCGCGACGGCGGAGAGAGCGGATAATATACAGTTACACGAGGCTCTTGATTTCTGCGCGCTCCGGTGGTAGCGACCAGCGGCGTCCGTACATGTTATTACTGTAGTACGGCGACAGGCTCGGCCACGGCCATGGGTTGGTCCGCGGGCGTGTCGAGCCCTGTGCGTTCAAGCGCTGCCACAAGGGAGTCTGTCTCCTTGCGGCGCCTGTGACGCTTCCTCCGGTCGTCCTTGATCATGCGCGAGATGAGGCGACGATGCGCACCCTGTTGGCCAGCGTTGGAGGTGAACCGGCGGGAGTCGCAAGTTAGCTCGATGCTCGCGAGCAAGCGGAGGGTCTCCGAGTTGTTCTGAGCCTGCAGATTATTCAGACCGACATGTTTAGCGATGACGAATGTGCACGGAGGAGAGGAGGATGACTTACGTTGAAGGACCATGAGACTACACGCGTGCCCTCGACGCAACCCACCACGACAAAGTTGCCGCGTTTCTCTGCTTGGAGAGGGGCGTCCTACGAAATGTATTACTCATCGTGTGTGGCAGGCAATACAACCGAGGCTCACCTCTCCGAAGGTAGTCATAATCTTGCGAGAGGCAGCAGCACGCACGACTGCGAGTAAGGACGGGCATGAGCTTTAGTTAATCTAGAGGTAGGGCCACATACCAATGCGCGACTGCTCCTGAGCAACGAGTCCGCGACCCAGATACGTCCACGAATCCCTGTCTGGCCTACGAATGTGTACTTTCACTGAGATGTCCCGGAAGGGGTCGCGTGCTTGAGTTGCGTTGGCCACAATGTTGCGCATCTCTTCATATAGGCGATCCAGCTCGGTCAGCACTGGTGTTTGACGAGATGTAGAGCGCAGCGCAGAAGGCATGCATGCCACCTACCGTTGGAGGAGCTCGGGTCTTGGATCACAGGTAGCTGGCTGCTTGAGGGCGCAAAGGTGGTCTGAGGCTGCGGTGGGGGTACCGACCCGCCGACGTCCATGACGGTGTCCATGTCCATCTGCACTCGCGTCAGTAGACCGCTACGGAAGTGCCAGTTAGATGAGACACACATCTTCCGTCATTTTGGGCTGTATATACTGCGACACTTGTCGGATGAGTGTGGCTTTGAAGGAGGTCGTGCGAGGGAGGAAGAGACGAGGGTCCGGCTTCCAAGCCATGGGGAGGGGTCCGCAACACCCTCACGTGATGCCCATGTGTGGCCTGAGTTCAATTCAAACCCGCCAGGTCTCCCGTCCTGTCCACCTCCGCCACCCTACTACTGTGCCCGAAACGGTGCGCTGCAGTGCGTGGTCTGTATGCTGGCGAGAAACAATGTACTCATCCCTCAGATGGCGGGAGCACGCTCAACTGCGCTACACGCCTTGGACGCGATGTAATGACGCGACGCGACGCGTCTCGCGTAGCGGACCCATGGGCACGCGTATATCAAGCTCGGTCCGACGCAACGGCCTTCTCGAGTACGTACAATGCAGCTGTGTAAAGTCTACGAAAATGCCGCGTTGCCCCTTGCCACGCCTCTCCGTGTGTCGCATACGTCGTACAAAGACATGCCCCGGTGCGGCAACTGATGCATTGTGCTGACCGCGACGATGGTTCCCCGCCCAGAGCCATAGCGACCTGCAGGACTAGCTCACTCTTGTTCTTTAGGCACCGTGCCTGAGGCAGGCGACAATGGAATCCTCCTTGCCACTCACAGGACGCCGCTGCCACTGGTGGCATGCTAGTCCTTGAAAGGGCATGGGAGACCTCCCTCGTCGGTATAAAAGGACTCGTCAGCGCGGGCATGGTATGCAATATCTTCTCTACCCTCAAAGGACATCATCATGCCATACAATTCTGGCCCCCGGACCCTGCACCCGCGGTACCCAATGAACCAGGAGTCTCTGACACTGTCTCAAGAGGCCCGCGATCTGTCGCACGCCGAGGAGGTGAACCAACAGGTAGCTCAGATGACCATGGACAACGCAAGGCTTTATCGCGCTCAAGCCAGGGTCCGTACCACAAACAAGTCTGTCATCTTGCCTACTAACTCAATGCGATGACGATTAGGCGGAAGCGAAGGACGTCGACTGGAGCCCCAGTCAGCAAAGCAGCTTTAGTAGGACGGACTCAATGAGCAGCGACATCAGCGCGGACGACGACGACTTCTTCGACAACGGATCCCCATTCTCGGACGATCTCGCTGTGGTGTCCACGCCCGCGCGCTTGGGTTATTCGAAGTATGCGCAGAGCAGACGCATAACGAGCCCCCCGGGGAGCACGAACGGTGACGCGACCGAAGCAGACGACCTCAGCGAGCACGAGGACGATGACAGCAGCGAGACCGACACTGAGGCTACGCACAGTCTCGCCAGTCGTTTCCCCGAGGACAAGCTCGACGCGAGAAAGCTGCGCAAAATCGTCGAGGAGATCCTAGGGCGGCCGAATATCGAGAATCCTCATACGCAACTCGAGGAGATCGGGGAGAAGCACAAGCTGGATCGGGTGGACAGATTGAAGCTGAAGCAGTTCGTTGAGGATTACGGAGAGCAGGCGCTGGAGTGGGATGACGAGGAGCTGGTTGATGTCGCGCAGAGGGACTGGCCATTGCTTCTGGAGAACAGGTATTGAGGCTCAAGTCGGACATAGTGGATCTTAGTCTGGTGTACAACATGGCATAGCAGTATCAGCAGGGTATTACGATTATAGTCACATAATGGATACGTTCTTGAAGATCATCGCTGCTCGGGATTGAGATACGAACCCGCGACAAGGCACAGATTGCGAGGTGTGAACTGCACGTTGGTTATAGGCGTGCGTTTCGTCGGGAACGTCGCAAGCAGGTCCGACCTATTCACGATATTAGGATCTCCAGCATCGTGCAACAAGAGGACTGTAGACTCACGTCTCGATGCTTTCCTCTTCCTTGCCGTTCGTCGTGGGTGCGTCGCCGTTGACACCATTGGCGGTGTTCCCATTGGTGAGGACGCCATTCTCCTTGACCTTACTTTGGGGACCGCCCGCCGCGGCAATGTCCCAACACCGCACCGTCCAGTCTGCGCCGCCGGAGACGAGCATAGACGACTCCTCGCTGAATGCAAGCGAATATACAGACGCGGTGTGCCCCGTCATCTTCTTTATCCGTTTTCCAGAGCCAAGGTCCCACAGGTTGATGGCAAGATCCTCGCCTATCGGATGTGTTCGTCAGTTTTGGACACGACAGTGAGTACGAGGGGGTCATACCAGCAGTGGCGAGATACCGCCCGTTGGGACTGAAAGCGAGCGTCGAGACGATGCCTTGGTGCCCGATGAAGACTCGCACACATGACCCGCGCTGCACATCCCATAATCGTGCTGTCCAGTCGCTGGAGCCCGTCGCAAGGTAGATCGAGTTGGGATGGAAGCGCACACACTACAGGCATAATCATCAGCTCCCCGGAATACGTGGTGAAGAGAGGGGTACTCACGTCCACATCGCTCAAGTGCCCCGCGTACACCCGCAGAGTCGACGTCCTGTCCGTTGACCATAGTCTTGCTGTCCGGTCGCGACTCGCCGTCGCGAAGTAGATACCCATCGGGCCCCATTGTACATCCCACACAGGATTCTGGTGCCCCCGGTACGCGACAACGTTCGTCATCGTGTCGAGCGACCACAACCGTGCTGTCGCATCTGCCGACGAGGAAAGCAGGTATCGCGGGGGCGCGGCGGAGCCACTAGTGGGGTCGAAGGAAACGGAGTAGACGGGCCCACTGTGGCCGATGAGTTTGCGGGTCGTTGAACCGCCCTTCTCGCGGATCTTTTTCAGTGATGACACTAGGCGACAGCTCAAGTCGGCTCGGATAAACGAGGAGACGAGTACTCACTGTCACGTATTGAAGAGGCATTAAAGTCACTCCGGTAGCCTTTAAGCTTTTCGCCTTTAAGACTCCATAAACGGATATAGCTTTCAGAGAAGCCAGCGGCCATTAAGGACGTATCCTGTGAGAATGTGCAACATGGCACACTGAATGTCTGTCGTCAGACGGACAAGCGGTGTCTCGAGCAGCGGAAGGACTCACCCCTCACCGACGTCGTGTAATGTATATGCGCAAATACTCGGCAGCGGCTGATTCTTCACGACACCTTGTGTTGTTCGCACCTCCGTGCGTTCCAACCGTATGCGTTTTCGTGCATCGCGGACCTTCTCGACTTCCCTTTTGATATCCATCGTACGGAAAGACGGTGGATACGGTGGCAGTTCAGACTGGGGGACCCCGCCAGTTTCTTGTGTGGGGCGATTGTAAAGGATTTTGAGGTCGTCATGAACGCCGGGATCTCGCTCAACTAGGGCCTGATCTCTGAGCGCGCGGTCCGTCTCCGTACGCAGCTCTTCCGACATTGCTGGCATACCGAGCTTCAGCTCTCCTTTAGACGCATTGAATGACTGTGCATTTGTGAACGATGAAGAGCCGCTCGCTTGTGGGATGACGGACGTGAGGAGGCCAGTGGATTCCTCCCATGCATTCTCTGACACGGATGTCGTCGTCGACGATGTGACTGAGGCAAATAGTGAGGACAAGATCCCCGAGCCATGCAGATGTAATATAGGCTTACCGTCAAACCTGAGATGATTATTGACTACTCGCAGGACGGCGGCCCGTCCCCTCTTACCCCTCTTGCCGCTGAACCCCTCTCCCGAGCCCATCGGTTCTCCTCCAACTCCTTCGGTGAGCCAGCCGACCAGGAGGCCAAATCCTGACCGGCTCATACGCACTGTGTATTTCTCATTGCGGAAGCGCTGTGCGAGTTCATCATTCTGGACATGGAGGGGTAGGAGCAGTGTTGATAGATGATGCAAAGTAGGTGCATGGGTAGGTGCTAGAGACGGTGAGAACTCGGCGTAGAACTTCAAGGCTTGATGCCGGACGAGAAGGATTGTCAGTCATCATTCTCGACCACAGTCCCTTGCTTGCTCACCAGCTTCCTTGAATCCATGCTGGATGAGATCGAGATAGAAATGGCAGAAGATGGGGAATATTATGGGTCTGAATTCAGGCTAATGCGAGTTGAACATTTGTTTGGCATGCTAGTTACAGTGCATACTCACTCGGTACATGTCAAGAGATCCATCCACCCACGCCTCGAGCTCCCGAAAGCCCTCCTGCTTGTCGGTGGGATCGAGAGACAGTATCTCCTCTGCCCCAACAGCATCAATGCTAGATATGAGGTTCTGAATGGTGGCAGGGTTGCCCATCGAGGCAAGCTCCTGTAGGACACTCGCGGCATCCTTGAAGGCATTCTCGCCTGGACGGTTCGCCTTTTGCGCATACACAGATAATGCCTTGACCAGGTCCTCAGCGGATATTGTCGAGGAGGTCGAGGACGTTGAGGTGGATGCCTCCGGCTGTGTCTCTAGTGCAGTCAGGAACTCCTTCTCAGCACCCTTGTACCCCTTGTCTCGCAAGTAATCCAAGATGGCCTTGTTGACGCCATTAGCAGTCTCCGAGGTGGCCACATTTGTTCCAGAAGGAGATGTCACATCAGGGGTGGAGGGTGCAGGCGTGGCTGCCGACATAGTGGTTGGAGGAGTCGGTGTAACTGCCAGTGTATGTACTTGTGCCAGTGGCTGGCGAACGCGTTGAACGCGTCCCACGTGATGCCATTCCTCGTACGTACGCGGGTGTTCCGGTCCGCTTCGAACGGCAAGCACGAACTCCTCCCCTTCGACCCGCCCCGTACCCCGTCAACACAAACACTCCCTTCGACCTAATTAGCTTGTTGTAGGTTAATAGTGTACAGCAGTTTCTCTGCGAGGGTCGACGCTGCATGAGTCACCATTTCTCCAGATGATATGTATAGCGGGACACCTGAGTGCAAGTTCATCAAAGGCCTCCATCGCTTCAAGTACCAGTACAGCGCGAACGAACTGCGTAATACATCATGGTACACATATTGTTGTCTATCCGTACTCGATCCGGAGGACCGTATTCTTTCTGGTGTATGCTAGGTGTGAGGTAACAAGGCGTGAGGCATTCAGCATAGCCAACGACACCTCGGAGTCAAATCTAGTATCGGCGTCCTCGCGCACGCTTTGAGTACCCACCACGGTACGAGCTTCCCCCACTACTCGGGCGCGACGACGACGAGTATTGAGTATAGGTCCTTTTCTGCGTTGTCTTCGGGGGAGGCGGCGGCGGATCCTTGTTCACGTATCCGGCCTTCTTGCACTCCTTCTCGAACGCTTCGACTAACGCCTTGAAGTCTACGTGCACCATACTCCCGAACAGCGGATGTGCGGCGGACCATTTATTAACGGTGAGTCTTGGGGACGTGATACCGAAGGCCATCCGTGCGAGCAGACGCGGATCGTCACGGACAGTGCAGACGTCCAGGATTGCCCGGATCTGCCGCGGGTCGGGCTTGCTAACCGCTGTTGCCGCGAACTCGACACCAGACCCGATCAAGCAGAAGCTGCATTTGCCACACATCTGATTCGGCACTGCGTCATCATCACCGAAATACGAGGCGAGGGCATGCGCCAGGCCTGTCAGGGTACTGGTATTGAGACACAGCTCGGGAGACCGAACAATGGCGAACCTACAATCATCATTTGTAGCAAACTCCATAACTTGCCGGAGCTTCTGAACCGCCTCTTCCTCGCGGGCCAGCATCTTGTTGTACAGTTGATCTGCCAACACTTGGATCTCTTCAGGTGCCTTGGGTAAGGGCTTCAGGACTTGGTACCGCTGCAAGTGATTGTCGACGTCAACATCGTGCCTTTTGGCGAGTGCGGTACGACTCACAGCCCGGACTTGTGAAGCCTTGGTTGTCACGTGTCCTACGACGATGTACGATGAGGAACGTTGACCTCTGCAAGGAACAGTAGCTCACCTGCGAAATCCCACTCATTGATATACCTTGCAAGGTCGGCGCGACTAAGCCTCGAGTACTCTGCAGCCTTGGCCATATCGATCTGTGATGCAATACGTCTCGTGTCGACATGTATTGCGTTGCCCCACGCAATGCGTTCACGCACCTGATATCCAGTCCCTCTAGGCACCCAGCAAGACTTCAACGCTTGCGCCTGCTTGCTCTTATCTGAGAGGACCTTCTGCCAGCCCTCATTGGTGCGCGCCATGATATCGTACACGGAGTAGTAAGGCGTCACCGCACGGATGTAGCCGTGGTCGAGCTCGAGCTCGGCGAATGAGAGATTCAGCACGTTTTGCTGCGTACCTCAGTTCACGCTATTGTGCCATAGAACGATCTGATATAGGTACCCACCCGAATGTCATATCTATACGAGTATCAGAACCTATAAAACAACAATGAAAGGGACAGAGAGACGTACACCTTTGCCTGTTGGTAATGATTGAAGTCAATGCAACCGTCAGATGCGGGCTTCGCCATTGCAACCTCCTGCAGCCAGAGCTCAATGTCTCGCTTCGCGCAGGTATCACCACGCGCGAAGCCCTCGAGGACAGGGATATCAGCAGCAGAGAGGAACATGAGACATGTCGACTCCTGGCCGTCACGTCCGGCTCTCCCAACTTCCTGACTGTAGTTCTCGAGCGTCTTCGGCATGTGCAAGTGAATGACCTAAGTGGGGTTAGTTTTGACTGACACGTCACAGTAGCTGAAATGACCTGCCTGTCGGATATTCGCTGCACAAAGGATAGCATGAGTACGTGGGCGTGTTACATCGAGTTGTAATACTCACCTTTGTCAATGCCCATACCGAACGCGATCGTAGCGCATACGATGCCTTTCTCCGACTCCATAAACTGAAGTTGGATCCTCTCGCGGTCCTCCGCTGGTAGACCAGCGTGGTATACCATAGGTTCCAGCCCATGGGGTCGCAGATGGTCTGCTATTTCCTCCGCCTGCTTCTGCAGAGTGACATAAATGATGGCTGGGCCCGTCCTGGTCTGCAGCATGGGTAGAATGTGAGCC
Organism: Rhodofomes roseus; assembly: GCF_022264815.1. Taxonomy (NCBI): domain Eukaryota; kingdom Fungi; phylum Basidiomycota; class Agaricomycetes; order Polyporales; family Fomitopsidaceae; genus Rhodofomes; species Rhodofomes roseus. Next base: position 666,537 of record NW_025952965.1, on the reverse strand, counting down.
ACTTTCTCGGCTGCGTTGTTCACCACTTGGGCTCTCAATGCAAGGCTGTCGCAGGGTGAGTCCAGCAGGGGCCTGACGAAAGCTAGGCGCGACTTACTTCGGGCGATAGACAGGGATGCGAAAGACACCCTCGGTCGGGTGGATGTAGAAGCTCTTGCAGATGTCCACTGCGACGTTCTTTGTTGCGGTAGCCGTCAAGCACAGAACACGCTCGACATCAAGCTCCTCCGCGAAACGCGCAATCTTCAGGTATTCGGGGCGGAAACTCGCGCCCCACTGGATGCTACGCGTGAGCACAGACCTGTCACGGTCCTTGGCGTAGATGCATACCTGGGAGATACAATGGGACTCATCGACCGCCAGCAGCGAGATCTTGACCTTCCGCATCAGCGCAATAAAAGACTCGTTGTTAAGTCTGCGGAGCAGGTGCCCGTTGAACGACGTGCGAACATTTCCGACTTGGAGCGCACGCACCTCTCCGGGGCTACATAGAGTATCTTCATCGACCCGGTCAGCACCTCTTGCTTGACCCACGCAGCCCTGTCTGCAGACAGGGTACTATCCAAGCTGGCTGCCTTCACATTCCGAGTGACAAGCGCGTCGACTTGGTCCTTCATGAGGGCGATTAAGGGTGAAATGACCAGCGTCAAGCCCTATACGATATATGAGCGGGAGTTCGCATACGTAGACCGAGCACATAGCGTACCTCCAGACAAAGCGCGGGTACTTGGTAACACAAACTTTTGCCGCCTAGAAGATTGCTCAGTACACTCGAGTGGGAAGAAAATGTTCGCCGTACCTCCAGTCGGGAAGAGAACGAGAGCATTATCGTTTTCTACGAGCAGCCTTCGGATAACCTACACTCTCCTCAGTCTTCCTGTACAATAGGAGAGCTCATAACAGTCAAATATACCTCCTCCTGGGTGTGGCGAAACCCAGGGAAGCCAAAGGTCTCTTTAAGAATCGCGTGCGCCTGCTCCATTACGTCTCCTCTTGAGGGAGAGAAGTACAGTACAAGAGGACCGGTCGTGCAAGAAGAGTGGGCGGTCAAAGAGAGCGCGGCGACGCCTTCAATGGACGCGCCCGGTCGCGTCCACGGGACTCGCAGTCACAGCCGCGTTACGCGACGCGCACTGTCACATGCTCGTGTACCTGGAGCCCGCTCAGTGCTCTTCGATCTTCAGGCCTTCAGGCTGGAAGTACAACTAATGCAAACATTGTCCATCACTCAACGCATGCCATCGATACGTTTCAGTCTAACGAATTCGGTTCACCTGTCACGCGCCAAAGTTTATGCCATTGCAAGAGTAAACGGTCTGTTATACAACACAGCAAGCAAACGACTTGGTCCACCACTCAAGAGCAGTCAACACTCTATACGACACACGACAGTCCATTTCTACCACCCTCCGTCTCGTGCCCAGGTATGGACTAGAAGTGCTCCTGCAGGGAGAGTCAGAAACGAATGCAGACATAGAGGGGGAGGCTCCGACTGACCTTGGCGAAGCTGAAGTTGATGTCCTTCGTGGTCTCAGCGACGGTCGCCTCCTTGATGGCCCTCGCAAGCACAGTCGGACCGCAGAAGTACGTCTGAAGAGCCGCCGCGCAATCAGCAAACGTCAACGCATCAAACGGAAAAACGGCGAGACGTACGCCCACGTTGGTCTTGAGCTGCGAGTTGATGCCAGGCAAGTATTGGCCGACCTCGATAGCCTGGCGCATCCGGCTGTAGATCGTCTTCCAGTCGGGCCTCCCGAACATCGTGCGCGTGCGGAGCAGCGTGAGCGGGTCGTACTCCGCGCCTGCGTCGTTCACTGCGATGTTCCAGAGCATGTCCTCACTGATCTTCTGTGTGAGGTAAATGTTGATGCGCAAGAAGTTGGCTGGAACCTGCGCTTAGCAACGGTCTGCATATGGCCTGATAAACGATAACTCACGGTCAATCTGAGCCTCCTCGACCTCCTGGAGGAGCGTCTGGAACCACCCGAACGACGGAGCATCACGGCACACCCAGAAGAACTCCACGCGCTTCAAGTTCATGAGCGTGCCCTTCTTCTGGCGGTACCAGATGTGCTTCAGGATAGACGCGAAAGGCGTCACACCTAAGAAGGGCCATGTTGAGTAAGCATGCAACAATCCGACCAGCAGTCCACGTACCAATACCGGCACCGATGAGCACCGCAACCTCGACGTTGAACACATCCTCAGCGGGAGCGCCGTACGGGCCATCAATACGGACCTCAGGCAGGTCCCGCGAGCCGCTGGCAAGCTCAACAAAGTTGCCACGGGTGCCGTAGCCATCCTCGTCCTTCTCCTGACCGGCCATTGCGGCCTTCGTCATAGCCTGGACGACAGACGGGCCGGCGCCTAGACGGTCTCCAAGGCCGAATGTCCAATCGCCGACCTGACGGATATGGACGGAGACGTACGGGTCCTCGGGCGCAGAGGTGATAGTGAACTGACATCGCTGTCAGCGGGCATGATTAACAGCAACCGAAACATGGCTTACGGGGTGCCACTGGTAGCTGGAGATCTCCGGGATGTTGATGAACAACCACTGGCCAGCGACATACTTGAAGCTTGGCTTGATGATACGGAGCTCCATAGCACCTGAGACAGATTCAATCAATGACATTCTCCCCGCAGATGCATGTCACGTACCGCTGGGGTGTACGAGCACCTTGGACAGCCGAGTCGCCCTCCTTGCGCGGATCTCCCTCCACACACGCTCAGCAAAGTACGCGATGCCCGGCCAGATCGTCCAGCGCCAGCTCTCATAGCCCAAGCAGAACTCGGTGTTGTAGAACGGGAACGTGTATGTGTACGCAGGTTCGACGGAGTCGCGCACGAAACAACCGGTAGCGTGCGCGTAGAGCCCGATGAACCAGAAGAACGCGAGGTGGTGGGTGTACCAGAAGGCCTCGAAGCACTGGTGGCGGACCTTGTGGTGCGCGGTCGTGTACATAAGCACCATGATGAGGAGCATGAAGTGCCCTGTGATACCGCCGGGCTGGGTGTAGTGGATGTCCAGAGCCTTCTCGACACGGACCTCTGAGAACGGTTGTCACGGTGAGCATGCCTGGCCCGCAGGCCGATTCCCATCAACAAAAGTATGGGATACGCACGGGTGCGCTCGACATTGAAGAAGTTGACGTAGTGGGCAGTGGTGTGCACCATGGACCAGAAGGCCAGCGCGTACGCGACCTGCCTGTGGAACCAGATGTTCTCATCCGCGGGGAAGAGCCAGGCGAGCTTGGGACGAATGATACGGATGACATTGCGCAACATGGGAAGGAGGATACATCCCCCGAGGAAGGCGAGGGTCAGGCCAGCACCTCGGGAGACCCAGACAGACCACTTAAGGCCGTTGAGTGCGGCGAGCTTCTGGTTCCTTTCCTGCACGCAAAGACTGGGGGTAAGGTTGTGACTGGGACAAAAGGACGCCGTCACTGACCTGGGAGAACCATCCGTAGCCGAAGAAGAATAGCTGGAGGCCGTAGAATAGGACATTGAAGATGAGGCGCCTCGGGGTGAGGAATTCGCGGCGGAACCAGCTCTCGGTCATTGTCGTATGCGAGAAGGGGACAGGTCAACTGCGGCGGTATCCGGTACCAAAAGAACTAGTGCGCAGGCCGGCCAGACGAGCGAAGAAAAAATGAAGGACAGGTCTCAGAGGAGACTAGACGGGAAGGGAGAGAGAGGGATGGCGGTGGCCGAGACGAAGGAGAGTAGGGATGAGATATAGCGCGTGTCGTGAGGCCGTGGCCATGGCAATCCGTATCGGGTCTCCACTTCATTTGAGCAACCCCAGCGCTTGGCTCTATTGCCCCCGCCCCGAGCATTCTGGCCGTTCCTGACGGGTCCCGTCCATTGTGCTGTGATACGCTGATCACACGGCAGTGGCACCAACAGCCAGCTGCTGCCCAACCGCTCGCAGGCACCTCCCGACCGCCACCCCATCCCGTCGCTGGCTCAACGACGCTCAGTCTTTCCCAGCCCAGCCGCGGGCACGTCGGGCACTCGCTAAAAGCACCGACGACTAAAAGCACCGACGCATCAGCGACGCGTATCGTCGCCTCGAATCGTCACGCGTCATCACCTGCGAGGCTGCGGCGCGGCCCTCAGTCGGAAGGCCTCACATCGCTGCGGGTACGGGCCTGTCGAGATCAGAGGCCGCACTCCCATGGCTGTCGCCCCGGTTGCGTGCGAGCAAGTCCACTTCCAATGATACAGCGATGCAAGAATAGCACAAGGAAACAATCAACATGCAGTCCATACCGGGCCCGGACACAATCACTACCACGCCGCCGATCGCGCGCACGCATGCCTACCCCTCATAGCGGTACGCGACCATGGCCTCGATCCGGTGCACGTCAGTGCTGAAGTTCCTCAGCTTCACCTGCTGGCTCTTGCTCGCCTCGATCGCCAGCGGGTCCGTGTCTACCCACTCGTCCGCGGGCACGTCCGCCGACTCCGTCGTGTACGTGAGAATGTTGAACACTGTCGGCTCGTCAATGACCGGCAGAAATGTCACTGTGGAGACGATTTGCTTGAGGATGTTGCGGATTTCTGCCTGGATCTCCGCTTCCGGCTTGACGGGAGCGCTGTGACAAAGGGCTAGATGAACAGGCAGTCCAACAACACAGCAGGCACCAAACGACGCACGGCTCTGACGTATTTGTTGGTTGCTCGACGAGGTTGATGTCAAACACCCATCGCTCCAGCGTTGTCCGGGAGTCTTTGGAGATGATTGCGAGTACGAGTTGCGTAACAGACCCGGTCAAAAGCCACTCTAGGGATAGACTTAGACACGGTCGAACAGTGAGACCACAACCGCCTCACTATTTACTTGTTTAAGGATTCTGCGTTTTCGTCAGCGTTCTTGACCACCGCAGTAACACGACAAAGGACATGCCTCTCCAGGTAGTTCTCGAGCGCCAGATCTTGAGTAACCAGAACTGTCTGGCCATACTTCTTGACCATGTGGAAGTCATCAGCGGGGTACACGCCTCGCTGGAACAGTATCCTGGCAACAGAAACATGTACACAGGTCAGCTCACACGGGACGATCGCCGACAATGGCTCGGACAAACGTGTTTGCAGCAAACTTGAAGAATTCTGTAACGAGGTTCGTGGATCCCTTGAGGGTAATCGCCTGGCGTGTCGGTGCTTGTTTCGTAGGCGCCATGCTTGCTGCTGTAGTTTTGGCCGTCAATAACGTCGTGGATGTAGTGGCGGTGTGCGAGTGGCGATCGGGTGGTAGGACGCGAACCACACGCGTCGCGTCGTTAATTGAACCATACCGCGTCAGTCACGTGACCATGTCTGCAGGCGGCTGGCACAAGTCATTGTTCTGCCCAGTGCCCACACTCTGGTACATAGTGTCCTCACTTGTCTTCGTGTCATAAAAGTCAACAGTCATCACCAATTTCCGTGCTCGATGGCTAGTCATCCACTGAGAAAATGACTTGAAACAATCTTATTAATGAGTCTGATGCAGCGAGTCGGCATACATATGCATGTCATACAAATCCATATTGTAGAAGAAAGAAGAACCCCCGATCCGCTATAGCCACGCCTTCAAGAGTAGATGATCAAGGCATCGGGGTCCAAATCCATGTCTGACTGGTTCGACCCGTCGTCCGATTCGTAGTCCGAGTTTGTACCGAGGTCCATCGTCACTTCTCCATTGTCTGACGAGGACTGCAGGTCCATGTCCGAGTCGATGTGCGCCGTGAGCATGTCCTCGAGCATCGCCTCTTCCTGCATCTCCTCGTCCTCGCCTTTCGGAGCTGAGGCAGACTGAGGACGAGCGACAGCCTTCGACGACGACGCCGACGAAGACGAGGCAGCTGTTGGACAACGAGCGCGAGGGTTCGGGGGTACTGACTCGTCATCACTTGAGTCCGATGTGAGCGTGAGATCGATGAAGACAGCTTTGGGCTTCGACTGTGCGACGGTCTTGCGCACGTTGACGGGAGTGCGCACTCTGGCAGGCGACATTCGGGACTTGACGACAGGCGACATGCGGGATTTGACAGGGGTGCGCGATATGGTCGTCTTGACTTTGACCGAATGGGATCCTGTTCTACTCTTGCTAGTCGCCTTGACAGATGTAGTGACGACCTGATATGTAGCTATCACATCACGAAGTGTCGGTAAAAGTATGAGCGTATAGGCCAGATACGCGATCGTAGGACGGTACGCACAGTTGGAGGGACGATCTGCACGGTTAGCATAGTTCTGAGAACCAAGAGGAACGGCATTCCGACGGAGAGGCTGCCTCGCCAGCTTGCGCCTCTTGCGATCCTCCTCGGCTTCGGCACGCATGCTGTAATCGTCGCATACGTATGGCCTTGCCCTCTTACCGTTGGGCAGCCTTTGACTGAGAACGAAAACATAAACCCGAGAGAGCAGCCACCAGAGTCCAGCCAGTCTCACCATTCGCGGAAAGCCCTCTCTGCCACAGCAATCAGGGGTTTGTAGATGCCTTGAACCCATTCACAGAGCGGACCGAAGCCCTTCTCGAGGTAGTAGGCGCCCAGGACAGTTTCGAACAGGTCAGCCGTCGCCTTGACTTCCGGTTTGGATTTGTTCGAGGCGGCTGACGCGCCCTCGCCAAAGTCCATCTTGGACAAGGCTCTCAGGACCACATCAGGGACCGCCAGGATGTCAAGCTTCTCGGCCACTTTCGTGAATACGGCATTAGAGTGCAGGACGCCACGAACATTCTATCAGACGTTGAGTTATATCTTCGAAGTCTTGACGAGAGTTGGCCGTTGGGTGCGTACCGTGTACAGATGGGGACTTCCGCTGGGTATCTGTTTGTAGAGAATCGTCCCAATCGTGGCGTACATGAGAGCGTCGCCCAGGAACTCGAGGCGCTCCCTCTCCATGAGGGCGGAATTTGCGAGCAACCTTGCCCATGTGGCGTCCGACAGAGGAGGCAGAGAAGCGTCAAACTCGGGCCTGCGGATAGCTTCGACTACTGCATCGAAGATGGCCCTGTGTAGTGCTATCATGGTGTCAGGATCACCAGCGACCAGGAGACGTAGAGTATGTTGAGAAAAGAAAGGACAGACGAAGAGGGAGAGACCGATAGAGATGCCTAGCAGGTTGTGGCACAAGTGGCACCGTCGAGGCTAGTCCGTAGTGAGCCTTGAGGCTTGAGGCCGGGTGCACTAGTCTGGTGTGTGGTAGGATGCAAGTTGAAGAGGGAGTGCGTCCGGATTTTGACCAGGACCAAGCGAGCGCGTCGAGGGCGCACGTGAGAGCCTGCCACAGACGCGTTCGGATTCTTGTTTTCCATTACATCGTGGCGTCCTGCCCAACGCTTTGCCCCTCCTTCCCCCTCTATTGCGTATGTTTTGACCGCTGCCGCCATCATCCCGGGCATAAAGGCAACAATGAACGGCCACGCTGAACCATCCTCAAGCATGCTGGGGGCATCCGCAAGCACGACAGGCCGACAACTCCAGGTCGCGCCGAAGCCCATCCCCGCACTTGACCTGCCCGCGCTCCAGAACGCTAGTCGCGTCCTACAGGAGCAGCTTCACAAGGACGCACAAATTTTGCCGGACTTAAATGAACTACTCACAGTTCGTACGTCGCATTGATCGCGCTGGTGTCGACGCGTCCACCTGACACCCTCGAGCAGCAGGCGTACCATCGTCCGCGTCATACAGTGTCTTTCCGGATGATTTCCGCGTCCCCTTCCAGAAGAGGAGGCTTGTTGGTATCCCGGAGGGGCTATTCCAATATTACAATAGTACGTCTTGTCTCATACATATACACATCCATGTTCATACCTCCGCAGCCACCAGCGTCACCTCACATATGGGGCTGATGCCTGAAATCGAGCGTGTATGGATCACGATTGACCATAACTTATTCTTGTGGGATTATGTTGAAGGGTGCGTGCTGTGCCAACATCGGCCGCCGTGGGTCTGACGCTACTCACCCAGCCAAGAGCTGAGTTCTTTCGTGGACCAGCCTGATGTTATAACACACGTCGCCCTCGTCAAGCCTAAGCCCGGCGTCTTCATAGACGAGATCACGTCTCTCCTGGTTATATGCACACCTCTCACCGTACTGCTCATTGGTGTCTCCACCACGCCAGTCACCGGGCCCAACAACCGTCCGCGCAAGGACATCAGGATGTACGCCACTGACATGTCGATACCTTGTGATGTGGAGATGACGTCCGTGTTTGGGACCGACGGTCGCATCTTCATGTGCGGCGTCCAAGATGGATGTCTTTATGAGTTGCATTACCAGGAGAAGGAGGGATGGTTCGGGAAGAGAGTTCAGATCATCAACCACTCAGTTGGAGGTGTGCAGAGCCTCATTCCCCGACTGTCTGCACCGAAGTTGGAAGGTGTGCTGCCCACTACCACGGTTGAACTTCACTCACTCATGTCATGTAGACCGCATCACATCTCTTGTTGTTGACAATTCTAGGAAATGCTTCTACGGGTTGACGACGAAGAATACCATCTTGGTGTACAGCACGAATGGCGAGAAGAGCGTGCAGCATCTTCAAACACTCTCCAACTTGTACAAGGCCGCACAAGACAAGGCGCCTGGTTCACCTGCGTTGACTCCTCAAAACTTCCAGATCATCTCGCTGCATGTCATTGATGCATCAGAAGCTCGATCCGGAGTCCAGCTGATGGCGATGACTACGAACGGTGTTCGACTATACTTTGCGCCCTCCTCTGGATTCTATGCGTATGGCTTCGCGAGTGCTAGCGGTGCTCCAACTAGCTCGCGTCCACTTCAGCTCATGCATGTGCGCCTTCCGCCTGCGAACCTGCTGCATCCGGACGAACAATCAAACCCGTATCGGCCTTCGGCCTCCAATTATGGGATGTCGCAGGCGCCGCCACCGTCCGCCTCACGACCATACATTGTCTCTTCCCTTGAGAATTCGTGCTACGACGCCGGACTCACCGTCGCTGCCCAGCCTGGCGATGTGGACGGCACCGACTTCGTTTTGTGCATGTCTCCCGACGTGACTCGAATTGGCACACTCGGACAACTCCACGGTCCCTCGCCTCAACAGCAGAACCCACAATACGCAAACACGTCCTATGGAGCTGCCCCTGGTCCCAGTCGACCACCGCTCATTGAACATGCTACTCTGCTGTCGATCCCCGGACGGACTTGGGCTATGGCACCTGTTCCTCGAAGTGCGGCTGCTGCGGCTGTCGCCGGGCCGTCCATTACACCCGCTCCAGTAGTGACGAGCGAGCTGGCGTATCAGTTCTCTGAGCCGACCCGGCAGTTCATGATCCTCACGAACGTCGGGCTGACATTCCTGGCCAAGCGAAGGTCGTTGGATTACCTGAAGGATGTCATCGAGGAGTTCCAGATCGAGGGCAACGCTCAACCGCTCATCGAGTTCCGCGACAGGTGAGCAATTCCCTACGTTCTCGCGATGCACTACGGTCACTCACGGAGTGCAGCTTCGGTCGAGATCAGACGTGCGCGATGCTCTTGGCCATTGCGAGCGGGAATACCTTCTTGGACCCTTCTGAGCCGTCCCCGCTAGGCAACATCAGCACTGTGAGCCCCGAGATTGCAATGGTCGCCAAGCAGGCTTTCTACGATTTCGGCGAGCGGCCGATGTGGTCAGAGCGCGTAACATATGGGACGAGCAGTGAGCGTTTTCCTCCATGATCCGGATCTTTACTGACTGGTCATCAGCTGAGGGATCTGGGACGTCAATCTTCAGTGGCCGGCGTGAGGGTCTTGCTATGTATTTCGCCCGATTAGTGAGGCCATTCTGGAAAGCCAGGTTGACTGCACCGGGGTGAGTGCTTTGAAATCATCTGTCGGTAGCGAACGCTAACACATCTCTATGGATAGCGCCTCGGGCCTCAGTGTACCTGACGATGTCCTGATTACTACCCAGAAGAACCTCTTCGCTTTGAAAGAGTTGCTGGACACAAATCCTCACCTCTTCCACTCTGCGCCAGGGGACCATGCTGGTGCGCGATCAACGACTGCCAGTGAACAAGAGGCCTGGAAGGTATGCCAGTCACTATAGTCACCCTGCCGGGTAACTCAAAATCGCCCTCTCGCAGGCGGAGCAAAGTTCAGTTTCCCAACTCACGTCTCTCCTTGGGCGGACTATCGAGGCGATATCCTTCATACTGCTGCTCAGCGACCACCGGCTAGGGGAGCTAATCCGACAGTGAGTCGCATGCATCCACTCGCGGGAACATCGCTCATTGAGTTTGAGCAGATGCGAACCTGACATCCAGCGACTCGTCACAAGTATGACCTTCGAAGACTTGATCACAGACGAGCAGGGCATCGCATCATCTAGAGCCTTGGTCAACGTCGTGATCAACCAGCAGATTGGTCAGCAAATCAGCGTGAGTGTCTTCATGGATTCGCAACTGAAGGCGCACTACTAAGTGCCAACGCAGGTGGATACTGTCAGCGAGGTCTTGCAGCAACGATGTGGCTCATTCTGCAGTGCCGACGATGTGATGCTCTACAAGGTAGGAGTATCTGCATCTCGAGATACATCTTGTTCATCATCTGCTGTAGGCAAGGGAGAACATCCGCAAGGCGATAGAGACGCGGAATCCTGCAGAGCGTCAGACTTGGCTTGGCGAGTCGCTAAAGTAGGTCTGCCCTGGTGTCATTGTCCTCGACACTCACATTCTGGGTAGGCTCTTCATGAAAGGCGCTCGCAACCTCGATTTCGAGAAGCTTCGGGAGATTTGTGGCGACTACCAGCAGCTTAGCTATGCGAAAGGTCCGTGGCATGTCTGTCAATACTCATCATGTGGTACAAACGATGAAATTTTGGACAGGCTCTGTGGAACTGCCGTTGCACTGTGCGCAAGCCTATGATGCCGATGGCCAAGGCCAGGAACACTGGCAAAGTGGCTGCCCTGCTAACGACCCTCGTGCGAAAGCATGGGAGCGGCGGTTACACTGCTATCAGCTGGTGCTGGACTCGCTGTCAGTGTTCGAGCAGCGGTGTCAACAGCAGAACATCTCCGACGAGGCCGAACGTGTCCGGAGTCATGCCTACGAGCTCGCATTCGAGGGCGAGGACGAGATGTTCCACTCGACGCTGTATGACTGGTTGATTGAGCGGAGGATGGCAGATGAGTTGCTCGAGGTACGTAGGCCGGATCTGCTTGCATGAACCATGACGCGACTCTCGATCCCCAGATGCGCCCGGCATATCTGGAAGCACATCTTAGACGGCATCCTCTCACGGTGTCCAAATTGCAACTACTCTGGCAGTTCTACGTCAAAGACGGCCAGCCATTACGGGCGGCAGAGGTGCTGGCCGCGTTGGCAGAGTCAACCGAGTAAGCTGGCTGTGACAGCCAAGAGCGGAAATGCTTGCTGACATCTACTTCCAGCTTCGACCTCCCACTCGATGCACGGTTGGAATATCTCACACTGGCAGTTGGCAATGCGAAGTCTCACCCCGTCTCCGCCGGGAGCAGACAAGAGACGGCGATCGCATTCCTCACAGACTTGGAAGAGAAGCTTGAGGTCGCTCAGGTGCAGCTTGAACTCCTCAACACACTCATGCCACACTTCAATGATTCGAGCGAGGCTGGCGAGAAGGTCAGGCTGCTATCCAACGGCCTCATGTCGATTACAGAGGTGTGCACTTCCGGACATGCAGCCGCCGCATGACTTCCTAATTGTCGTTTCAGCTGTATCAAGATTATGCCGTGGCATTTGACCTACCAGCCATCCAACTGCTCGTCCTTCATGTCTCTGAACACCGAGATGAGAGTGTCGTGCGCCCTATCTGGAACAGAATATTCGAGGAAGGTGAGGCCTGTCGTATGTAGTTGCAACGGCTGAGTTGTTGATGATGCCTGAAATTCATAGCCATCGACGACGCCGATACCGACGTTGCTGCCGACCGGATCGTGTCGAAAGTGGTGCCCCTCGGGCAACGGTTCTACCCATCAGAGAGCGCGTTCCCATTACGTGAGCAGCTGTTTCCACTCGTACATTGGGTTGAGGTCTGATCAGGACTTCAGGACACGTCGCCTCGTTGTTGGTGCGCTTCAGCTTGGCCCACAAAGGCGCGCTCCCGTATGGTTGGTCACCTCGAATATTGGTCCAGTGTGGTGTGCCATATCCCGAAGTCTGGGACATCCTATACGAGATGTATGAGTCTCAGGTGAGCCCTCTTACTAATAGTATACTCGAGACGCAAGCTGACGCAGGCCCGTTCGCTTCGAAGATCCCGCCATTCAACGAGCAGGCGAACGTGCAGTCCATCTCCTCGGACATCGCTGTGCTCCTCACAGACTGGCTGGAGGATGTCAAGCGACCACAGTCCGCCGCCTCTCGCAGCGAATTCCCCGTGTACCGCATCGACCAGGCGGTCGACCAGTATCTTGCCGAGCTCAACCCGAGCCGGACAGAAACAAAAGCAGCGTATGAGACTATCAAGCGCCAGTTGCGGCGGAACTGGTGATTATGCTGCATGTTGTACAGTATGGATATGCATCGGAAGTTACAATAAATAACACGGACTATACGAGCATGCAAAGATTCGGTACAATGTGAACTAGATCCAGCGTCCATGAAGGTGGAAGGTTTGAGTCAATGTACATCGTTTCAGTTGACCTCAAGGATCACGTCCTCCGCGCGCAAGAGAAGCTGCTTGACATACTTCTCTGTAAGCTTGTACACCTTGTACAGCGCTCTATGGCGAGTCAGTACGGTTCAAGGGATAGTGAGTATAATCAGCATCGTCGGACTTACCTCGCGGCGCCCATCAGAACTACAGCTAGTATCAGGAGCATCATCATGTCGCGCGAGTCGCGATTCCGAGTGTAACCTCTGAGGCGCAGCCAGTGGAATGGCAAGGGGACAGAGAGCAGCATGTGTGCGATGGAACCCGCACCAACAACGGGCAGACCAAGCAGGAAGCGACGCACAAGGCGTCGAATCAATCGTGGAGGCTTCGCGGGTGTGCGGATCTGAATGGGCCGGGCTTTGCTCCGCGAACCCTGGAGGACTGCCTCATCAAGCAGCCTGTCGTCGACAAAGATGCTGACGGTCGCTCTGACGAGGTTCTGGACGACCTCGAGAGGATTGTAGAAGCCATAGAAGAAGACCGTCGAGTCTCCATCGTCGGACAACAGTGAAGTCGTGACGAAGGAACTGCATAGCACGATAATGGTGAATAGAAGGGTAGACATCGCGGCGATGACGACTGGTACGAGTGTGAGGTGGTGCGTAAGAAAGACATTGTACCTAGCACTGACCTGGATTTGTAGCAATGCCTACCACTCGAGTACGGGCAAAGTGGTACCTATACCCGCATTGAGGACACGAATAGAATGCGCTCTGGCTGGCGGCTGCGTTCCGCCACCGTTGGAGGCATTTGACATGCACATGCTATGTCGGGGGGCAGTGTTAGGCACAAGCACATCTGCATAGGCGGTAGGAACGCTTACGCTTATAGTCCCCTTGCATAGACAAGGCCGAATGAGTCGTCCGAGCTGCGGGTCCTCGCCCTCGAAACATATCCGACACTGTTTCTCGCCCTGTGTGTCTGAGTCTGCCATACGTTGTTACCTGTGGGCTCAACAGCGGATATCGCGTGTGCTCAGTATGAGACCGGAGAGATCTGCGGGCCTAGAGATGAAGGCATGAGGAGACGGAAGACGCGGGAGGCTGAGTCGACGAGATGATGCAGATCGACCGAGCACGGCCGGCCCCCGAGCGCGCTGCCCATCCGCGATCACGTGCGGCACGCGATGTTCCCCACACCCGAGCGTGTCAGTCTTTGACTCTTTGTGCATTCCACTCAGCCAGCCAGCTTCATGTCCTCGAACAATCTCACCGACCTCTTGAGTGCTTTTCTACAGCAATCCAACCCCCAGCTGCTACAACCACAGCAGGCCCATGACGTCGCGCTCGCCGGCTTCCGACAACTGCTTGCACACAACGGTGCGGGGAATACGAGCCACCCACTGCCTAGTTCTCAGCTCTCCTACCAACCCGCCCCAACAATTCAGCCAGCCAATCTCACTGGAGGACCTGCGATAACATCATCCGATGCGCTACGACTGCTCACCCTACTCCAGCAAGGGTCACCGCAGTCGGCAACTCCCAGTAGTACGACCCCTTTCAACTCGCAGCCTCCGAGCCAGAGCACTACACTTGACAAGGCGGTGGGAGCCTTGCCTGACGATGAAAGGATTCTTGTGAATACCTTGTCGACTCGAAACCTCAAGGGCTGGACCGTTCGAGAGGCACTGGAAGCCTTGCACGGGGTTTGTAGTAGCATTCACTCAGTGGTCACTCCACTGACATGATTGTAGGTCAACAACCATACTGCCAGTTCATGGAAGGATTATTTCCTTGAAAACTACGAACGTCTTGCTCTGCATATCCCTCTCGCCAACGAGGAAGAGCGGCACGACGAGTCCCTGTCGGCTGCTACCCCTAGGGGAAGGACAGCCTCAAGGACTTGGGAGCGCTCTGCTAGTGGCCCTTCGAAGCCACCTGCGCGCCGTCATTCTGTGACTCGCTCGAGACGGGACAGCCAATCTCGAGGACAATCGGATTCTCGTGCACGTCCCCCTCGACATGTGCGTTTCTCTGAAACACCGTCGAGATCCCCTACACCCCCTCCCTCGGACAGTTCAGTCTCAATGAATGGGAAAAGATTCACGGAGGCAGAGGAAGAATTCCTCATCAAATCGGTCAGACGGCAGCTGAACAAAGATCCCTACGTCTCTTTCGCGCAGATGGCGAAGACGCTTGCCCAAAAGGTGAGGATAGATCTGTTCGCTATTCCATTTGCTCACCGTCTGAACTAGGCCCCAGGGCGGTCAGTAGACTCCTGGAGAGGGCATATCACCATGACTAGACGAGCAGATGTCGATCGCATGATCGCCGATGCCCGAGACAATCACAAGAGGGATGACCGGGACGAGACGTCAAGGACGTGCAGAGGAGATGATCGACGGGACTTGCACGATACGCCTCAGAAGATGACACGCGAGACTGGTGAGACACTCCGCGAAAGGTGCCGGAAAGTCTGCCTGACGTATCTGCCAGGCGATGACGAACCCGACACGGATGAGGACATCCTCAGCATGGGGGTGTCGGGCCAGCCATTCACGGAGGCTGACTTCCGCATGGCTGCTAGATATATTGCATCAGTAGCAAATTGGGACTCCACACCTTCCACCATCGCGCGATGGTCCGACTTCGCAATTCAGGTACGTGTTCATCGTACAGAGAAGGCTTGATCTCTCTCTCTGTCTATGTCTCACTATCAACTTTCAATGCAGCACCCGCAACGGGCTGACAAGTCTTGGGCGCAAGGCTATGTCAATCACCACCTAGGTAAGCTTCGAGCCTTCTGTGACGAGAGGTTCGCCGATATTCATTATCCATATCAGTCATAGATAGACTGGTGTCGAAGTATAGGGCACGGTACGCACGGCGCAAGGAAGAGTTTCTTCAGACCTCGCCCCGGGTGGACAATGCAGTCACGACAGCATCTTTGCCCCCGTTCCACAAGGCTAGCAAGCGTATCCATCAAGATAGTATTGAGGCCGATAGCGGAGAAGCGATCGTGAGCGGGAAGCGTCCGAGAGATTCCTACTAGGATCAATGGGCTGACACTGCATACCACGTCAATTTGCTTGTCCTCATATACTTCCAGTCATCCCCAGCATGCGAATTAACAACCCACTCCCTCAACTTACTGTGGGTTCTCCCTTAACTTACGTGAATCCTCTTCTAGTGCCACGTACCTTAGATCTTGAGCCGGGACCCCTACTGTATTATATATTGTGCTCGGTACCGGTGCGGTATGGTATGTTTAGAGCGTTATGGAAGTAAATATGCCAGTGTTCCAAGCTTCATAAGACGTAGTGCAATGTTCTCTTCTGATTAATATTAGTCGTAGTCGTCGGAAGTCCTACTACTAGTGCGGCCACTATCAAGCCACTACGTATACGTACGTACAGCGATCTGAATGAGATCTTGAGATCCCGCGAGTCCAAGCGGCTGCCCGTGCCTTCGCACATCAACAGCTGCAGTGTCTGCGGTGTCCTAGTGCCAGGCCTCTGAAGTTTGGAGCATCCGAGACACGACGATACTGCACAGAACAGGGCTTGCTAATCTGAGTCACTGTCTTCAGGGAGGGAAAGAAACCTTGCTATCGAAAAGTTGGCACACGCCTTCGCCTTCAAGTTGTATGGCCTCGGAATCATCTAGTAGCCACGGACATGTGCGCCTTGTAGGAGCTGTAGCAGGCGTCGGGAGCGGTGAGTTGCCGTCGTGTGGCGCAGTGTTTGCGCAAGAGCTAATTACAGCTGGCGGTCTTGCTCGTCTCCTCCTCCGATAGGATTAACAAAGGTGGGTGCCTAGAAGGTCACAGTTGCAGGCATTAGTTTGGCAGACTCAACCACTTATATGGCATAGGTAGCAGTTGGACACGGGTAAGAGTGGACACTTTCTGGGTAAGTCAACCTTCAAGTTGACGTCCAAACGGTTCAATTGCTGCAGCTAAGACCGTTGGCCTCGACGTTTTCTAGACATTGTCACCGTGACTGCACAGTTCGTAACACGTATGCAGATTCGATACCATCAAGACACGACTACAATGTTCACCCCCTGGTACTTATCGCGGAGCTGTCGACTGCATGCTCAGGATCGTGCGAAATGAAGTACGTGGTCCACTTCCCGCTACTAAGCAAGCCTATGCTAATTCATTCTACCGCCAACCAGTCCATATTCGCACTATACAAGGGTGCAACTCCACCAGCCGTGGCCTGGGCAGTCATTGACTCTGTCCTTCTCGGCTCATTGCACAACTACCGGCTGTTCCTCACCAGGCATGGGATGACAGAGACAGTACCCGAGAGCGGCACTCAAAGGCTTACTATAGCGGGGCATACGGTTGCAGGCCTTTTCGCAGGACTCACAAGGTAATGACCGCCTACTCCTCTGTTATCGGCGCGGTGACAATCTGTGTCAGTGCGTTTCTGGCGACGCCCATGGAGCATCTCAAAGGTCAGAGTCCTATGTTTCCCCTCCCGGATAATGTCGCTGAAGCTCGTAGAATTCCAGTCAAGCTGCAGATGCAATCCCAGAGGTCTGTAGCCGACAGACTGTATAAGGGGCCTATCGACTGCATCCGGCAAATCGTACACAGTCAAGGCGTTCCTGGACTGTGGACGGGCTTCACCGGTAGCCTTGCCTTCCGGAGCAATTTTGCCTGGCTCTTCGGGTCCTACGAGGTGAGAGTGACTTTCACAGACTTACCGTCGACCGCTAATCGATACACTTGAACGTACGTACCAGGTCTTCATGCGTGGATTCTCGAGACTGCAAGGAACGGCGTATGAGGCGAGATTGTTTTCTTCGCCTGAGATCATTTATCGAGCCGGCGTTCATCTGTCAGATTAATACGCCGACGGCGAACTTCCTCTCAGGAGGCCTGGGCGCGTTCGCGTTCTGGATCATGGGCATCCCAGCGGATAATATTAAAAAGTGCGCGTCCTCTCTTCTAGCAACTGTCCGGCACGCTCACATCATATCACACGACGTTGTACTGCGATCCGTCTGGTCAGTCGAATGATGGCGTTGCCTCACACAGGCGCGCGGCCGTCGTTCCTCGCGACTGTCCGTCATATACACGCGTCAGAGGGATTCAAGGGCTACTATCGTGGCCTCGGGCCCTCCCTGCTGCGTGCATTCCCCGTGAACGCCTCTGCGCTCTGGGTCTACGAAGGTCTCATGCGCCTCCTCGGTGCCGAGAAGGTGAGCAGCAGCCCGATCGACGAGAGAAGTCATGATTGTACTGAGATGGCAAAATCGTGATGTGACAATAGACGAGGCATTGAGCGGGGAGACAGTTGGCATCATTCTCATGTAGCTGCGGTCACTCACCCTCGTTGCTATGAGAAACATGAAACTCTTGCACAATTCACACCACGGATCCCTGCACCGCTATTGCCAAGGAATACTCACTATCTGTTTCTGTCCAAGTCAAGTCCAAGTTCTGCATTTTCTTTCATTGCGTCTCGGCTGTCGAGCCACGAGCTCAATAAATACCCGGTCACTCCAGATTCGGCTCCCCGGCCTCCATAATGAACCCGCCAAAGTCGAGATACAGGTTAGTCAAGATATGGACGCGGCGCAGCATATACAGAACAACAACGCCGTCACCTCCGCCAAAGCTTAGCAGGATTCAACCACTGCGCGATGTTCCCTCTCTTGCCTCGCGCCCCCGAGCGCGCGTCAGCCTCTGCCTGCTCGTCATCAGACAGCTTGATCGTAGTCGAGAATAGACCCTCGAGCCCGGTTGGCTCTTCGGGTGCGAAGAATCGCTGTGGCCGCAGCCACGAGCCGTCATCGTGGTAGCGAGCCTGCCCATTCGGCATCTGTGCTTGCTTCTGAGGGGACGGTATAGTGGGCGACCAGTCCATCGCATTTGGGTCTCGTCTCCGAGAGTCGCCTTCGTCGTCGTCATCTGTGTCCATGACGGTGTCTTGCCATGCGGCGCTGTCAGGTGTAGGTGTCGTGGGTTGGTTCAGGAACGACGGCATGCCGAAAATGGGGTTGGATGGCCCTGGTTGGAGGACAACGGGCTTTGAGGAAAGACTCAGAGGCGCGAGGAAGTCGGGCTCGATCGCCGGCGTGGCACCTCGCGAGGTCGGGGCCGACGCGAGGGATTGCATGCCTTGTGAGGCCGCTTCCGTCAGACGGACCGGCGGCGGTCGTTCCAAGCGAAGCGTCGTCAAGCACCGAATATAGATCTAGATGGTTTGTTGGTGAGGGAGTTGTGAATCATAAGCGGGGCACTCACGATGATTTCGAGCGCGAGGAATGTCGTACAATATCTCCTAGTGAGCGGTGAGTCAGGATCCGTCCATGGTTGCACTTTCTCCCATTCGGGCTTGAGCCAGGACATCGCGAGAAGAAGCGCGGTGCCGCATCTGGATAGCCAGGCTACCACTTGCAGAAGCTATGCAAGCACTTATCAACTGGATAGGTTCCACTAAAGAGCAGCACATACGTTGTGTTCTCTCTTGCCCCTTTGCCGTACCATGCGCCCTTGGAATGCCGCCCTCTTCAGGTTCCCATATGTCGGATCCCACGCAGTCCAGAGAATGGATAGCAACGCGAATAATGGTAGACCCGGTCTGATGCTGTCTGGCACAAGGAATTCGGCGTAGCCAGATGCAACTACCCGTTTCCTTTGGGTCAGGCAAGGTGCCTGAAAGCTTGATTGTCTTACCTGATGCATAGAAGGCCACCGTACACATGAGGCATGCGTACCAAAGGCATCCTCTGATTCTCCATAACGTTATTTGCCTTGTGAGCCTATCACGGTCACGTTGGGTTCGAGCGACCTGGCGTCGCTGTGGGTTACTGGAGCCGAGAAAGCCTCCGAGGGCTCGTGTACGGGCCATGTTGTCTCGTCTACGGATTTCCTCCTCTACGGCTGGCGCACAGTCGGCGCAGACGGGTGGGTAGCGTGTCTCAAGGGAACGGCGGTACTCCGGGAGCATAGCCGCACGGTTCTCGTATTCACGATGCTGAGGTTGGGCACATGAGAAGGGCAGTGCATAGATTGCGCAAAACAAGTAAGGCGCCGCGACATTGGTGCACATGAGCTACGGATGGAAGGTGATGTAACGACGTACGCACGTCCGGATGTGGGAGGTAGTTAGATAGAAGGTTGGCTAAGAGCATCTGGTTCGTCTGGCATGCATGACAGAAGGGTGCGCTCCCATACATGCTTGGCAGTCGGTCTTTGCGCGGAGAAGCTGTTGAATGAAGGGGCATGGTGAGACTGGAAACCGTTGGATATGTAGCTGTGGTATGTACCTCTTCTGGCAAAGGATTTCGTGTTGAGGTTCTCATCGTGCATTGCGGGTTCGTCCGAAACGATCTCGCCGTTTGTATCGAACCGATTCCAGCATTCGCAGTGTGGGCATTGGAAGGACCGGGGATTCCGGGGAGCTGGGATGATAGCTGACTGGCAGAAGAAGCAAATTACAGAGTTGTGTTGTTTGAAGATCTTGGACATGGGTCTTGAGCCGGGGGAGGAGGAGGAGGATGCGGAGGGAGTGGGAGTCGCCGCTCACGCCACGAACGCGCGCGCGATGTTGTTGCCTATTTTGCACGCGAGACGCGTCCCAAGCGCGCGTGCATGACGCGCTGAGTGCTGCGCGCAGCCTCCGAGTCTGCGACCGCGATGTCGACTGCTGCAGGCCCGTCTGCAGTCCGCGGCGACATCACTCTCCAGCCATCATATTTTACCTCCTCGCTCTACGTCGAGCCTCTTCGTGAGGACATATCAAACCTTGTCAACCTCTTCGCCGAGCGGTACGTAGAGACATGGCCGCCAAATCAGCCATTTACGCTCTTCAAGCGCCTCTGGTCAGAACAAGGATGGTGCTGGTTGCATTTCAAGGTGCTCGATGCTCGCGCAAGGGAGGCCTTCATAAACGTCACCCATAGGCTGCTTGTTGGTGCGAAAATCACTGCATCTTGGGTTGTATGCGTATTTATTTGCTTCCGCAGAACGCTTGGCAGACGGAGAGCCTCCGCTCACCCGGGTGGTCGTTCTCTTCGCGCTATACACATTCCACCTCAGCCAACCGGCCACTCAAAACCCGCCCATTTATTCGGTAGGGCACATCGCCATTCCAATAGGTACGTAAGTCATCCCGTCATCGTAGAATGCCCCCTGACATTATGTTAGACATTTATGATGCACTCCTGAGCCTACCGTCGAGCCTCACCAATCCCGAGCTACTTCCCCTTCAGCCGTACATTACCTACGTGCTCAAGGCGCTCGAGGAAGCGTTCCATATCCTGCCACGGACCGAATTGCGCCCATACAAACCGAGCATCTTGCCGCGAGAATTGTTCGTGACGGAGGAACACGAATCTGCCGTCATGGCTGCTCTAGCTGGCAGTGCCACGATGTCAAACGCGGGAGGCGGTGTATCCAAGAAGAAAGGCAGACCGTCACGGCGTGACAAGCAAAAGAAAGCGAAAGATGCGCTAGCTGCCCTAGAGAAGTACCTCGAGAAGAACACGACTACGCTAGCTCCTGAACCACCCCCCTCATCACAGTCTACAGCAGCCGCGGATCGTCTGCTTACGACTCATCGCATGGTCGCTCACCCTCCCAACGCGACACGCGAGCAATATCGTGCATACAAGGCGGAAGCCCTGGGAATGCTGGACCCCCATGGTGCGGGCCCGATAACGGAACACACGCGGGGAGTAAATGCCGGGCAAGAGGCATTACAGCGTGCGAACGACGCTGTCCTCGCACGTCTCAAGATGATCGATGAGATGGCCGCTGAACAGGGTTTAGAGGTGGGCGGTGAAGGTGGGGAGAAGACAGGCCTTGCGCGCGTCGAGCGCGCTGTGCAGCACCTCCGATTGTCGGGCGACCCGTCCGGGAGCGTGGGCATCCTGGGGCTGCTGGAGGGCGCGGGCCTGGACGAGCGCTGGGAGGTGTGACCCGAGTGTGACTGTGCCGGGGCGGGGTCGGGCGCGGCGATCTTACGCCTGGCGCGGCGTTGGAATCCCCGCTGCCGGAATGGACTCAAGGTATGTAAGGCCCCGTGAGGCGTCCTGGGCGCGTCGAGAATGGTTGGAGACTGACTTCGGCAAAAGCCAGGGCGGACGGCTTGAACGTTCAGATCACAAGCATCAATGCCAAGTCCAGCGTCCTCGGTCTCGGTACCCCTGGGAATTGACCGTGACAGGTCCGCCGCTCGATCAGGGATGGTAACGATACACAGGTGTTTATTGCCGCTTCAGAAGGACAGCCTAGCACGCGTTGGCCCATATGCCACATATGAGCACCTGTTCGGGCGGTGTACAAAACCATGCTCTGTCCGAAATGCGGATCATACGCGTCTCTCCCGCTGCCCCGTCTGTTGTCCTCGATCTGTGGCCCTTGACCAAGGTCCTCCCCAGCGATGCCCCTCTCGCGCAAGCCTCCCCTTGGTCCTGCTCACCCTGCCTCTCCTTCGCACACCGCTCTTTTGACTGCACGACCACGACCGAGCCCCCAACAGGCTGCATATGGGCAAGCGCCTAACTCGGTTTGTGCGCTTCTCGTGATGCCTTGATACCGGGGCTCAAGCTGGAATGGCAGAGTCGATTCTCCTCGCAGAGCGTGTCGTCGTCAGGGGTGACTGAGAAGGTTCGCCCGAACTTGAGAAGCATGATAGACTATTTGACGCAGGATTAATGAATGACTAGTTTAACCTCTCGCCCGATCCGCGGTCGTGGAACTCAGCTATCGCGCCGGGTATTGCGGAAGACGACGACTACATCCACAATCCCGACCCACGGAAACGAGGCAAAGACCGAGATTGGAACATCTTCACCTGGAGAGGTCTTGTGAATATTGGCAGTTTAGCAGTCCTTTTCTGTGGAATCCTCGCGCTCTTGTAGGTGGTCTCGTAGTGATCAGCGACCGTCCTCAAGCTTACGTCGTCGCCAGCGCTGGATACCCCATCATCTCTCACTTCACGCAGCATAAGCAGTCGAATAATGGTGGCTTCAACGTGGGCGGCATCAACGCATCGGGCCAAATACCAACGTTCATCGGCGGTTATGGTCTCATCGATCCTGAGACACCACAAGAAGTACGCACGAAGAAGGACTACGTGAACGGCAACGATTGGCAATTGGTCTTCAGCGACGAGTTCAACACTCCGGGGCGGACGTTCTGGCCGGGCGACGACCCGTACTGGGAGGCGGTCGACCTGCACTACTGGCAGACGGGTAACTTGGAATGGCTCGACCCCACGGCTGTCACGACGAAGGACGGCGCGCTCGAGATCACGATGTCGGAGAAGCCGAAGAATGGCTTGAACTACACGAGCTCCATGATCACGACGTGGAACAAGTTCTGCTTCCAGGGCGGCATGCTGGAGGTCAACGTGTCGCTTCCCGGTGCTCCCAACGTCGTCGGCCTGTGGCCAGCTATATGGACTATGGGCAACCTGGGGCGTGCAGGCTACGGTGCGAGTCTTGAGGGTATGGTGAGTTCGCGTTCGGTCTGCAGTCCCTACAATCGCTTATCTCGTATTCAGTGGCCATACTCGTACGACACGTGCGACGTAGGCACAGTTAAGAATCAGTCGCTGGGCGGCGTCCCTGACAACCCGGCCACCTTCTCCTGGTTGCCTGGACAGAAGCTCTCGCGGTGTACATGCCCAGGCGCATCTCACCCAGGACCTCTGCACGATGATGGGACGTACGTCGGACGGTCTGCACCTGAGATTGATGTGTTTGAGGGCTCGGTACGTAGCACGTCGGTCGCCTCCAGCGTGTCACTGACCTTCCACCATGTGCGTAGTCTGGAGGTGGTATTGGTCAGGTCTCCCAGTCTGCACAATGGGCGGTATGTCGTGACCTGGCTTGTCGACAGTACGGGCTTGGGCACTGATGCGCAGTTTGCCATAGCCGTTCGATTACAACCATCAGTATCAGAATGGCTCGGATTACATCGATATCGCAGACTCTAGCATCACGAGCCTGAACAGTTACACCGGTGGTTCATACCAAGAAGCGAGTTCCGGTGTAAGTAACACAGGTGAGGACTCTGCCCTTGGTGGAATTGGGTGTTGTTCATCCATGGTAATGCATAGTTCAAACTGCCTGGGAACTTGGGGGTGGTGGATATTCGATATACGGCTATCAATACGAGTATGGTTTCGATGACGCGGTAAGCTATGTGTCACTTTAAGGCATTCAGGATAAACTGACACATGGAACGCAGTATATCACCTGGGTCTCCAGCGGCGTAGTGTCGTGGTCGCTCAAGCAGTCTGCTGTCGGGCCAAGCGATAAAGTTGACATTGGTCAGAGACTGGTTTCGGTGGAACCAATGGTACGTTCTCTTGACTTCTGTTGGCTCTGGCTCTGAAGGAGTACTTTCTTTAGTACATCATCATCAACTTGGGTATATCTGAAGGCTTCGGAGGGTTCGTTGATGTTGCACACCTTGTGTTCCCGACGACGCTGCGCGTGGACTACGTTCGTGTCTATCAAGACCCGAACAACATCAAGACCAGCTGCGATCCTCCCGACGCACCGACCGCAACCTACATCAAGGCGTATGTGTCTGGTCATAACTGATGTGGTGGCGGTACTGATAGCAGAATCCATACAGGTATGAGCCCGCGTACACAAACCCGAACTACACGGACTGGCAAACACAGTATGGCGAGCCTTTCCCAGGGAACCACTGGGCTGGAGATTGTTGAGCTTTATGACGCGATGGACATTAACGGACTGTATGTATTCGTATACTATTAGTGTAGTGTGTGATGTCGCCGCTATTTCTGAGTTGCTTAATGGGATTAAGTTGGCCGTTCGTAGCTTCCGGTACCTCGTCGGTCGCGTTCCAGACTCCTGCACCACACGCAGCAGGGCGCAGCCCACTGGCCTGTCGAGCTTCGCAAGCCGTCTTCGTTGGAGGTCGCTCGTCGCCAACGGCCGCTTGGACCGGCATCTGCACATGGCGCACGACACGGCCATCTCAACCAGTGCAGGCATTTTGAGTCGCCGCGTGTTTGCCGGCCGAAAGAGACGGGCGTGCGGCAAGATGATTGGCCAGGAGGTGCGGCCCGTGCGGAGAGACAAGCGGGGCTGCAGCGGAGAGGAAGCGGTGGCGCTGGCAACAGTTGTTTCCATCGGGTGGATGTAGGCCAGAAACGCTTCCTCTCTGTATCGTCTCTCCCCTTATACCCTTCGTCGCTCCCCGCAGCCTCCTCCCCGCGTACGGCAGCAACCATGGCATCTCTGGGTCCCAACTCTCAGAGACGCTACATGCAATCCGACTCTCCTTCTACCACCAATCTCTTGGCACCGCAGTCGTCGAGAATGCCTCCAAACGGCGTGCAGGCCGCGTCAGGCTCTTCTCCCCGCTCGCTGCATAGCATGGCCAGTAACGCATCACTGGTGTGTAGCGCGCGGATCCAGAGCGGCCAGTGGTTGCTCACATAGTCATCCCGTCAGAACGATGGTCAGTCTCGCTATGCGGCTAGTGTAGCACCTTCGATATCGGACAAGGTGCGTTGCTACACCCGCTATTCATACTCAATGCTGTTCGTCTCACAGTTTCTGTGCAGTTCTCTCTTTCGCCGGATCCGACGTCTTGGGGCGCGTACCTTACGCCCGACGTGCCAGAAAGTGATGACTACCTCCACAACCCCGACCCCCGGCGCGACCGCAAGAATGACCAGGGTGGAAACATCTTCACGTACAGAGGAACCACCAACCTTGGCTGCTTGCTGATACTTGCAGTCGGCACGGTCACGCTTTTGTGCGTCCCACGACGTTTCTCCGGTGGTGCGCCTACTCACGCGTGTATTGCAGTGCGGGTTACCCGCTTATCAGCCATTTCACTAAGAAGTCGCAGTCGCGCGCAGGCGGCTTCAATTTGGGTGGAGTGAACGCATCGGGCCAGATTCCGTCTCTCATTGGCAACTACGGGATGGTTGACAAGCATACCCCTACGGAAGCGCGCACCAAGACTGATTATGTAAACGGGAAGACATTGGAGCTGATCTTCAGTGATGAATTCGAAGTGGAGGGACGTACGTTCTGGCCTGGTGATGATCCTTATTGGGAAGCGGTCGATATGCACTATTGGTCCACGAACAACCTGGAGTGGCTCGATCCGACAGCGATCACGACGAAGAATGGGAGCTTGGAGATCACCATGACCCAGAAAGCCAAGAATGGCCTCAACTTCACCAGCGGCATGATGACGACATGGAACAAGTTTTGCTTCACCGGCGGTCTTGTCGAGGCGAGCGTTTCACTCCCAGGCACCAATAACATCATGGGTTTCTGGCCTGCTGTCTGGATGATGGGCAATCTGGGTCGTGCGGGCTATGGTGCTTCGCTGGACGGCATGGTCAGTCTTGCAATAGCTTGTACATGTACTTTCCTGACCTGCAAACAGTGGCCTTACACGTATGATTCTTGCGACGTGGGCACTCTTGCGAATCAAACGAAGAACGGGCTTCCAATAGCTGCTACCGAGAATGGTGACCCGGCGTACGGCGATGTCCTCTCATATCAGCCTGGACAGCGGCTGTCCCGCTGCACTTGCGCCGGTTCATCGCATCCTGGACCTATGCACCAGGACGGCACTTACGTCGGGCGTGCTGCCCCCGAAATCGATATCTTCGAGGCTACGGTATGCGTGTAGTTTCCACTTACATCATGCCCCGATGCTCATTGCGCTCCGAACAGATCACCAATGGCATGGGTGCAGTTTCCCAGTCTGGACAGTGGGCAGTGCGTACGCTGTCTCAAAGGCATGCTATTCATACTAATGAATGTACAGCCCTACAACCACCAGTACCTGTGGTCCAACACTACGGATAACTACTCTATCAAGAACGAGACGGACACGTTTCTGAATAGCTACCTGGGTGGTGTCTACCAGCAAGCGACTTCGGCGGTAAGCTACACTGGTAAGTCCACCTATAGTCGATGTGATCCCTTTCTTGCCAGACCTAAACTCCTCACAGATCAGAATGCGTACGAGGAGACAGGTGGATACGCTGTCTACGGTGTTCAGTATAAGCCCGGGTTCGATGATGCGGTAGGTCTGGCCTTATTGAATGACATCTTCTCTGACCGTGCGTCGTAGTACATTTCCTGGATCAACAACAATCAAGTAGCATGGACGCTTCAGGCTGGAGGTGTCGGCGCCGACTCCGTGACTGAGATCAGCGCTCGTCCAATCCCTCAGGAGCCCATGGTATGTTCCGCGTTGCTTTGAACACCGCGGTTCGCTCATCTGTATACCTCAGTATCTCATCACGAACTTCGGTATGTCCGAGAACTTCGGCACCGTCGACTTCGCAAATCTGCCGTTCCCGTCCATCATGCGCATAGACTGGATTCGTGTCTACCAGGACCCTGACAACAAGAACTACGGCTGTGATCCGGACGACTTCCCTACGGCAGCGTACATCGAGACGTGAGTTTGTTTTTGATTCAGCGCGGAGTTTCGAGCACGACTGACACAACCGCAGATATCTCCCGGCTTACACTAACCCGAACCTTACGACTTGGGTTGACGACTTCGGCCAGGTCATCCCGAAGAACAGCCTAATCGACGACTGTTCATCATGATGTATGTCCATGCCTATATGTCTGTCACTCGTAGTTACTTGCATCTTCATAGTCGTCCGCTCGATACTCATACGTACGCCCTTGGTACCCTAATGGGACGCTCACTGTGCCCATCTGCCTTCATCCCTAGCATTACATGTTTCTGTCGCATTCGCTTCTTTCGCTCTCAACGATGCGCTACTAGTGCTTATTGTGTAAATATTCTCTGAATGAGGAGTGCCAGAATAGATTGCAGGCCTACTTTCCCTGGCCATGTACACATCGTGCACGATGGGATATTGAGGTTGCTCTATGATAAGTTGGACTACGAAAACAACAGCAGTGTGCTAAACAAATATCATGCGACGAAACATTCCCGAGACCCCAGACCTAGAACCGTGCGGCAGAGAGGTCGTTCAGCTCTGCGCGGCAGGCACCTTGGGAGGGGCGTCCAGAAGTGCCTGAAGCTTGGCTAGTGTCCGTTCCAATGCGATGATGCCTCCTCCGGTCAACCTCGGGACGGCGAGTTCCCGGTCGGCCTCCGTCTCCTCTTTCGAGGTCTTGCTCTTCTCAATCAATGCACGGGCGTCATTGAGCACTTTCGCCAGCTTGGCCTTCGTGTAGTAGAACCAGTGGATCTCCTTCTCTAGACCCCCCAATGGCATTTCGAGTGCCCGACGCACGAAACCGCGTGAGAGCACGTAGGCCTTTTCGCTGTACAGTCGACTGAGAACCGCCAATAATGAGCTCCGTGGTCGTGTGAGCGAACGCAGAACAAAAGACTGACCTGTTCACAATCCCCTCTTCTGTTCCCCTGAGCTTCTCATAGGCAGGCTCACAAAACCACCTACAGAACATCGGTCATCAGCGTTGAATGGCGAAATAGGAGATGCGCAACTTACGGCTCTTTCACGAGCACTAGCCCTTGTATTGAGACGAAGGCTTGCAGGAGAGACGATCTTGCAGCGCTCCACGTTTCGCTCTTGTCGCCGGCCCATGTACCGAGAATGGACAGGCAGACCTTACCCTCTTCGTAGAGATTACTGCAAACAATGAATATGAGTCAGCGTGGCAATTGTTGCGACCCATAGGCAGCCACGTACGGGTTCACTGAATCGACCATCAGTCATGCATTCAAATAAGTTTGCGACATGTCCACGCACCTCTGCCATTCCCGTTCGTCCAGCTCCAGAAGTGCGCGATAGGCGGAGATTGCGGGAAGTTCGAATCAAGCATCCAGTCGATCACGAAGGGCGCATCCTGGTATGGTGTGTTCTCCGGCCCAATGATCAGGCATCGCAGGAGGTCTGTCCGGTCCTCATACGCTCGGACGAGAATCGACTCTGTGAACTAGGTCAGATCGAGAACTGTGTCAGTAATCCGGGGGAAATACCTGGAAGACTGCTCTGCAGAGCACGGTATTCTCGCGATAGACGGGCCATGAACCCTCGCGAGGTCTGGGCCGGAGGCGACGTGTAGAAGGCATGGTCAGCAGGCGCAGATGATAGGACCTCGAATCGTTTCCAATGTGAGTCCGGCTCAGCTGTCTCCGCGTCATCCGTCTCCGTTGCGTCTTGTGGGACATCGGGAGTTTTTGGCCTCGTAGATCTAGAGGTGCCGTCCACTTTCTCGAGTGGCGAAACGGACGCGACGTCGGACGACACTGCGAGGGGTACCTCATGGTCTTGCCCGTGATGTACAGTGGGATCTGACGATGACCACCCTTCTTCGTCGTCGACGTCCATGTTGTTGTCTTCCTCGCCCTCGTCTGTCGACCAATCTCCGGTGTCTTCCTCATCATCCATCCCGACCCACTGCCCTTCTCCGTCCATCTCCCAGACCTCGACGTCCTCCTCGACGTCGATGTCGCTCCCCTCCTCGCCTTCTGAGATATCGTCGCCCCAGAGCTCTTCGATCTGTTCGAGACCGTCCGCGAGCTTGGTCAATCGCTGCAGCGGGAGGACCTGTGTGCTGCCACTTGGGAGGACAACCTCGACTGCTCCGTCCAGATGCAGCTGCACTTGATTGAGAAACGTAAGACGACACAGTCCAACTGGGTACTCACGTCCACAACCTCGCCAAACCAATCGAGATGCGTGTCTCCCTTGTGCGGGCGTTGCAGCTCGCCCTCCTCAATAGTTGGGTCCCTCCCGCGCCTCTCTGCTATCTTGTTCCCAATATCTGCCATCTCCCTCCTCCAGCCACCGAGATGGCCGGTTCCCGAGACTACAGGCGGCTCGCGGACCCACTCCTCCACCTCGCCTATCCGGGGGACCATTGGCGGCTCCGCGCCGTTCGTCGCGCCCGGCTTGTGGATGAAGACGAAGTCGCCGCGGTGGACGCCCAGCCCGTCTGTGGGCGCAACGGCGGACCAGTCGGACGTCCCGTGCGGATCGAGCTCGAGCAGGGAGGCGAGCTCGACTTGTTTGTTGTCTTCGCACCGGACCTGTGCGATCCTGTCGACGGCGTTGACGCTCTGGACGATTGCTGCTCGCCTTTGGTCTTCGGTCTTCCAAATGACATGGTCTCCCGGCCTGACAACATGATCATCAGCAATGAGGTTGATGTGCGCGTTCCACAGAACCCACCAGCAGTCGTACTCGTCGGGGTTCAGGTATGGGATAGTCTGCTTGGCATCCAGTGTTTCTCGGGTACCATCTTGCCAAAGTACATTCACGAGCGTTTGCGTCTCCTTGACAATGAACGTCCGCACTTCCAACAAATGACTGGGGTCGTCCTCTTTACCGTGCTTGGTCATTGGAACTCCTGTGGAGTCCCTCAGGACGACACGGTCTCCTACACGGATGGCTTGCTCTGCTCTCCGGCGCACGAGGGTTAGGTCGCTCAGTAACGGACCAGACCAAAAGCGTGCCGGACGCAGACGGGTCTGCGCTTCCTTTGGATCTAGCTGTGCATTCATAGGTGAGAGAAGGTTCGCGCCGGACAGCGAGGGACGTACGGATTGGTTGATAGCTAACCATGCGATGGCGAGTACTGTACGCTTGACGGCGACGACTGTATCTTGGTTGCTGGGACGTACATTGCCCAATAGGAACCCGAAGAGGCTTTGCACACCAGACATAGGTTGTGGTAGGACATCCTGCGGTATATCTGAGCACTGGTCAATGCAATGAGGCTACGATGCAGGTACTGACTTGTCCCTTCTCCCCCACGGCAAGCCGGGCACTCAACTCTGGAACGCGGACAAGGTTCCCATTTCCCATATCTATCACGGCCTCGTCAAACATCTGCGGTTGCCGTCAGCATACACTGTGGCCAGTCATGAACCGATGCATACCTCAACGACCTATTCAAGCAGTCAGCATCGCTCATCATTTGATTAGGGTGGATGCAGTCTCACCTGGCCGATCCAGTCATCGTACACGACGTAATCACCCATGTCTACGTCGATGGCGGTCTGCACTTCACTTGTGATCTTCCATTCTTGCAGTGGCTCTCCACTGATAGCGTGCTCGAGGCGACCCTTCACTTCGATCCTGGCGCGCGACGTAAGCTGCGTGCATGACCAGCTTGACAATATGCGCACCCTGTGACAACTCCCGAGGCCACATCGTCTATGCTACATTTGAGCAGATCGCCAGGCTGGTAATTTCGGTCGACGAGTTCGAGTTGGGATTCGGCCAGGATCTCACGCGAAGGACGAGGGAAGTAGGAGACGCCGACCTCGCCCTACAGACCATGTGGATGAGTCCAGAGAAGGATTGGTCCATGAGCTCGCTGCGACATACCGGCTGCAGTGGTCTCATCAGGGGGTCAGCATTCTCTGCGGGTGGTGGGAGGTCTTCAGCATCGTGCCAACATCGCTAACATGGGGGAGTCAGTATCGCAGCATGAGTCGCACAGAAAGGCTACGTACCAGCACGATACCATACAAGCCGGGGTCGTCCTTTCGCCTGACAATATCCTCCTGGTAGAACTAGATAACAGAACAGTTACTCACATTTTACTCACCAAGCGCAGGGACCTCATCGGAAACATCGGCTGGAGAGCCTCACCTTCGCGGTTACGCCACCACGACGACTTGCAGGTGGCATCTCGTCCTCGAGGCAAGGACACGTTCACGGAGGTTCGGTTGTGGGTCGCGACGGTGCTGGTGGCCAGCGGTCGAGTAGGGTATGATACAAGCGTGTTCCCGTCCGGCGCGTTCTGGGCTGCAATTATGGCGCAGATGACTGTTTACCGTGACTTCGGCGATCCTCCTGTGCGCTCCCATTCGCCGCGCTATCTTTGCTCCCACCTGCCCTCCTCCAGCCCACGGCGCACGTACTGCGGCGGGCGTGCGTCCGACTGCTGAATACTCGGCAGTAGGTGGTCAGTACACTGATTTGGGCGGGCTGAACGTGGCTCAGGAAATGCTGCATTGAGCCAAAGCCGTGTAGGGCAGTTGTTGACGCTGAGCCGCCGCTCACAATACTACCCGACATGTCTACTTCCTACAGGACCAGGCGAGCATCATGTTTGCCAGCCAGCCTACTGTCCGACTAGCCCTGAAGTACAGTACTGTCTATATCCTCCTGGTTTCGTCTGGCCACAACTGGTGGACAAAATTTGCGACGCGTCCATTGTCAACCGTCCAACATGGCATCAAAGGTGGACGAGCTACCTACAGAGCTCATCGTGCGCGTCTTCGCTGAACTCAACTGTGCCGACTTGGTGAGATACAGAGAGGTCAGTCACTGTTCATACCTCTCGGGCTACCACTGAGGTCGTGATATGGAACTGGAAGACAGGCGGCGTCTGCAAGCTCGTAAGCTCGCCGTTCCCCGGACTTCGCCCATGAAACGCTGATGCCCTCTTCACAGGATGTCCACAGCGCTACGTTGGCGATGCCAGGACATTGTACAGCTTTGCGTTCCTATCTGAGCGGCACGTCCTCCTCGGGCTCGCGCAGCGGAGTCTAACCCAGGCCGAGCTCCAGGCGAGAGATCGGACGGCGGAGGAGCCCCAGCTCCTAGTCGTCGACTTCCTTGCGGGCACTGGCGAACTGGTGAAAATGCACGAGGCCGACTTTCTCTGCGCGTTCTACTACCCTAGTATGGTGCGCGAAGCTGTGCCGTTGGGCATCACTATCCGTTCAGACTCTGAGCCTGGATGGACATCACATCCGGACTCCCCGGTCCCGTTCTTCACCGCCCGCGGAGACCGATTGTTGGTGATTACTTTTATTATTTTCTCCGGTTTGGGAGAGTTTATGCATTCGTTACTCTTCGTTCGGACGTCGACGCTCTCAAAGGCGAGACAAAGCGTCGGTTCAGTTGGGACGAATGGGGCCCGAACCAGACGCAAATGATACGCAAGCCCCGCCACCACTCTGATGTGTGGGCGCGCCACGTGTTCGGTATGCGGTTCGTCACCGCCAGCAAATGGCGCGGGATGCCGAAATGCATCGAGGTGTACGACTTTGGTCGATTTGCGCGCGATCGTCGAGCGGCACCGGAGCCGGGAGAAGGAGAAGAGGAAGGGGAAGACATTTGGTTCGGAAGACCATTGGATGAGCGACGAGACAGAAATGCCAGAGGGCATCTTTGGTGACAAGGTCGCGACGTCGCTGCCCTACCACATGCGCACCATGATTCCGCCCAGGGGCGACGGCGAGAAGGACTTCGAGTGCGTCATGCTCAGCGAGGACACTATAATAGTCGTCATGTGCAATGTGAGTGCCGGTCGTCTACGTTTGGCTATACCTCTCTGACCGCCCACAAGGACGAACGCCACCATCGCAACACTCGACTATTGACGTTCTGGATCCGGATGGGGATCTCGCTGGATGCGGTCATGAGGCGAATCACTACGGTTCTCCCCGTGATTCTGCTACACATATGAGGACGCCGACAGATGATCGTCAGGTCGTCCTGTGGTCGCAGCCAATACAGCTGCGGAGACTTTGCATTGCTAAGGCAGGCGTCCTACCGGATATCAGGAATGAAGTCCGCGCATCATGGCACGTTGACGCTGTTTGCAGAAACCTCCGTCCGTGCAGCGGAGGAATGTATCGAAGCCAATGTATCATAGACAGCGTAATGAGTTATAGTAGACATTGCGTGACGTGCTATAACTGAGCAACATGCGCCGTTGGGTGCAGTAGACGAGGGATTAAGGTCATAGGCTTGGGGCCATGAGCAGCTGGTCGAGCCGAACGGGAAGCTGAACGTCGTCGGTGTACATGTCCAATCAGGGCAGGCGAGCGTGCAGTGCCGCACGGGCGCCTCCGAGTCACCGAGCTGAAGATTGTCCTCACGCGCTCCCCCATTTACATACTCCCTACCATGCCCTCCTCATGAGACATATAAAACCCTTCCCGTTGTCAGTCTCCCCGCTCAGTCCCCCGCTCGTCTGAGACTATGATCCCACCCTCCGTCCGCCAGGGCACCTGCAGGATAGCGCCTGCGGCGAGCCAGTCTCGCTCCGCGCAGACGTTCAAAGCCTTCTATGCTGTAAGCCCGATATGCGCTCGTCAATGAGGACAAGGATTGACACCTGTACGGCAGACGATACGAAACAACTGGCGGCAGCCACCAGCCCCTGCAGAGCCCGAAGATGTCGATCCCTCCGACAAGGTTCGTGCGGGTCGTCGAGGTTCACGGCAGTCCTCTAACGACATAGCGCCCAGGACTTCATAATGTCTATCTTGCGCGCGAATCCCTCCCTGCGCGACACTCGGTCCTACCTCGCCTCATTCGGACCTCGTCCCAAGCCCCCATCGCCTGCCCCAGCGAAGTCGACGGAGGAGCCCGCCCCCACTGCCATCCAAGAACACAGCACGAAAGATGCTATTCCGCCGGACATCTCCCAGCAGCTCCAGAGCCCCGTCGTCGCGTCGATCCTCAATCCGATCGTGCGGCGCACGGCCTTGGTGAAGATCCAGGCGCCGTTCACAGACCGGCAGCTGGAGAGTATCGCGACTGGTATGGTCTACCTCGAGAAGCTGGGGCTTGTCAGCGTCATCGTCGTGGAGAACGACAGCCTGCCGAAGGGCGAGGCAGGCGAGCGCGCCGCGCTGTCGGAGGAGACGATGCGCGTCGTGAACGCACTCGAGAAGCAAGGCGCGAAGGCGCGTCCAGTGCTCGGCGCTGTCGTCCGTCTCGGCCCCAAACCAGGGGACGATGAACTGGCGGAGCAACAGCGAGGATTTGTCGTCCCAGAGGCACACACCTTCCCCTCCGACCTCGTCCACATTCGCTCTGCACTCCAAGCAGGGGAGATCCCTGTGCTCCCACCCCTTGCACTCGATTCGTTCTGCCGCTCCGTCAGGGTGGACGCGAGCGACGTCGTCGCTGCGCTTACCCGGGGTATGGTGGAAGCAGCGGCTCAGGATGGCCGCAGTCGGGACCCGGGCTTCGACGGACACTCGGAAGACATGGATTTGACACCGCTGCGTCTGATGATTATCAACAAAGAAGGCGGGGTCCCTTCTTACGCGCGCTCCGGGCTCCCTCACCTCCTGGTCAACCTCAACGCGGAGTATCCTTACATCCAAGACACATTCGATCCTCGTTGGCGTGCTTCGCACCCTACTGCATTGTCTAACCTGGCTCTCGCACGCACATGTCTCGAGTACATGCCGCCCTCTTCATCCGCCGTCATGGTATCCCACCGCTCACCGAGTTCGCTCATAGCGAACCTCATCACGAACAAGCCCGCGGTCAGCTCTAGTCTTCCGCACGCCCTGCTGCAAGGTAACCGCAAGCTCACGCCTGCGACCCCCACGCTCCTCCGGCGGGGGCTGCCCGTCCGTGTCATCCGTACCCTAGCGGATGTTGACAAGGTGAAGCTCAAGGCCCTCCTGGAGCAGTCCTTCCAGCGCATCCTAGATGAGGAGTCTTTCTGGCACCGCCTCGAAACTCACCTCGACTACGTGATCGTCGCAGGGGACTACGCCGGCGCTGCCGTCGTCACGCGCGAGGGCGGGCACGGCGCCGACGGCGAGCCCATCACGTACCTCGACAAGTTCGCGGTGCTGCCGAGCCACCAGGGCGACGGCACGGTGGACTTCCTCTGGGTCGCGCTGCACGACGAGTCGTACGGGCTCGGCCTGCCCTTCTCCGCGAACCCGAACGGGGGCAAGGAGGGCAAGGGCGAGGGACGCGACCTCGTCTGGCGGAGCCGCGCGGACAACCCCGTGAACAAGTGGTACTTCGAGCGCAGCTCCGGGCACATCCGCATGGGCCGCTGGGTGCTGTTCTGGTGCGACGCGGAGGTGCGCCTGAAGACGATAGAGGGCCGCCGCGGCAGCCAGGGACTGTCGTACGTGGAAGACTGGGAGCATGGCCGGCTCACGCACTGGGCTGAGGTCGTCGACAAGATACCTTCGAGCTGGAAAAAGTAGTGTACTCTGATTAATCGCTCTCAACATAGACTCGCTGGATCGAACGAAAGAAGGAGTTGTCACTTGCTGTTGCATTATCTCATTTTGTATCTCTATTTGCTTGTTGACCTGGACCATAGACCATGTACAGCCAACCTGTACTAACCCTGTTTTCCGCGTAATGAAGCAACATTGCATTAGTTCGTAACTATTACATACATACACATCCATAGATCATTCCATATCCGTTCCAAGAAATGCGAGAGCGAAGCAACATCACTGGTATTACAAACAGTGTGCACATACGATCATGGCTCAGCTTGAGCGAGGAACACGCCTCCTTGATCTGCGCTTTGGGGGCGAACTCGAGGGCGTGATTGATAGGCTTGGTCGCGGCGTGCCCTTGAGCTGGTGCGCGTTCGCGTTTGCCTCAAGCACTTTGGCGAGATCGCCCTTCCTCTTCCAGGGCACGAGCTGATGTCCCCGGAGGACGTCGACCTTGAGTTGCTCAATACCTTGGATGACACGGTCAAGGAAGCCGTTCACGGTCCAATGATCGAGTTTCTTGATGAGGAGGTAAACCTGGAGGATGTCGGCAGGCTCCTCTAGGTTCCACTCGTGGAAGACCCCGCTCGTCCGGCGGTTGCTTGGGTTTGTGCCCGCATACGCGGCAGAACGGATCATCTATGCGCAAGGGGACTGTTCAATACTTACGACTTCAGCATCGAAGTGACGACGTAAACTCACCAGCTGACCAGACCTGGGGTCGGTCTCCCACCAGTCGACATGAGCTCGGACCGTCCCCTGGGCCCACACGAGCCCGAAGACGGGCGCATTGATGCCTAGGGCATGCAGCTGTCTCACGGCACTCGCCGTCGCCATCCTGTTCTGGCGGTGCGCATCTTCGATGTATTGGTGCTTTTTGTCCTCCCAGTACGTGCTCGCAAATTCGAAGCCTTGGGTGTCTGGCAGTTTCGCGCACGGCGTGCTCTGAAAGCGGAAGGACGACTCGCCCCCGATGCTGCCGCTGGTGGACATCTTGCCTTTCGACAGCGACTGCAGCACCTTGTACGGGCTCTTTGAGCCGTACGACAGGTGGCTCATGTGACGCGCCGGAATGAAGATGGATGAGTCTGGTGAGGCGGTCTTGGCATTCAATACACGGAGGTCGCCAGCCTTGATGCGAGAAAGCGACAGTGGTTGAGGGAGCGCAATCGAGCATTGAGCGCTGTTGAAGTTCTTACTCCATTAAATTGTCATGCCAGAAGTGGGTACATACCGGTAGTCGCCTTGTTGCACGGCAGGACTGCGTATGACATTGTAGCTGAGAGTGTTTCTCAATCGCGACAACGTCATGGTAGTACAAGACAACCTACACATTTGCGGCAAAGTCTGCCTCTGACCACTTGCGGCTAGACTGACGCATCTTCCTGATACGGTTCCAAGCACTGAATACGATTTGCAGTTCGCTGAGTAGCTGCTTGCTGTCGTTCTCCGCTACCTGGGAGGTGAACAAGGCCGGGACTGCTTTACCGGCTGTGTTCATGAAACCTAGAAATTCGGGGGGAAGCACTGTTTTCATGCGTCGGGAGGTATCTGTCTGTCACTACTATGAGACAAAAGTACATTACTCGCGCCGCGGCCAAGGACGTACTGTGCCCAGCCACTCCTTGGGCAGCTGAGAGGTGATGTCAAAGACATTGTGCACGACGGTGCGCATCTCCCTTGGTACGTCGTCGTACCCGACTTCTTCACAGCCCTGATGAGCTGTCCAAAGCTCAAAGCTCTTGACATTCCGAGCAATTCTAGAATAAGCCAGGAGTCAGCAAGCGGCACCAGCGAGCTAAGCTAACATACTGGCAAGCAGATAGACATCTAGGCTTTCGTGCCTTGCCTCTGGTCGTGTTGTCGGACTCGTAGGATTGCCGACGTGACATCGTGCTTTGAGTGCTGTGGCTGCTCGTAGCCACTCAATTTGGAGTTGATGTTATACGTGCGCGTCCGCAACGCGTAGTGCAGAGAATAAAAAGTGGATAGCACTGTCCGGACGCGTAGTTCGTGAGAGGTCGTGAGGAGGGAAATTTAAATGGATGTTGGGAAGAGAAGGAGAGAAGAAGTTGACGCCCTTGAGGCGGTCATTCACACTGCCAACGCGACGCGATCCCAAACGGAACCAAATTGTAGTCACGGGACCGCGCACTGTGGCACAAAGCATCCAACTGCCCTGCCAGCAGTTAAAGCCAACGACTGGCAAGCTCAATACCCAGCGTGATGGATAGTCCTAGTCATTACTGGCTGTAGGGTCATCTACATACCTACAGAACGGCCTGAAATGGATTACCCAAGGGCGTGCCAACGAAATGGAGGCTCTATAGCTGAGACTCCGATCCGAGTCGGAAGCGAACTCTGCAGCAATAATGATAGCATTGATTGGTATCGTACATCGCTCCTGCTGATTTGCCTGAGATCGTCAGAAGTACTTGTCCATGAGTTTCCGTGAAGCCTCGACACCCAACTGTTGCAGTCGTCAGACAAATGCGCCAGCATAATAGGCAGAAGAGCACTCACGAATGTCGCAGCGTTTGCCGGGAATGCCTGAAGTTGACGTATGTCAGTGGATTACATGCTCAGAAGCCCACTGAGACTCACCCGAGCCATAGCTGGACCGAGGCCCTTCCACAATGCACCGACACCATCAGCAGCGATAGTCTTCCGTGCGCAATCCATGAAACCAGAGTATGTCCCGGTTGGCGCAGACTGAATTCTTGACTTCAACACCTAGTGGCACGCGCCCAGTCGTCAGTCAACTGCCAGCAAACAACCTTCAAACACCAACATCAGGAGGTATCGCGATGGACCACATCGCGACGCCAGCAGTCCCTCCAGCCATGATGATCGCGCCAAGGTTCAGATCCCCAGAGGACGAGCCGGCTGGGGTCAAAGCACGCTTCGTGAGCTCGTACGCCGCAAAGTATGCAGCGCTTCCAGGGCCGTCGCGTGCCACCGTGGCAGCGGAACCTCGGAATACGCTTCGAAGACCACCCTCCTTGTACAGATGCTTCACGACGTCGAACATGCCATTGTACTGAGGCCCACCGTGTCCCTGCCCTTGTACCTAGAATGTCTTGATCAGTCGAAGGTGCAATGACGTAGAGCAGGACGACTCACCTGAAGCAGGACCTTCGCACGCTCGACTGGCGCAGTGACGAGTGTGGTGGGTACCGCGGAGAGGAAGCCGGCAGTAGCAAGTTCGGATATTGATAGTGTTTGATCTTTACGGTTTGGCGTCACAGCAAGAATGAGTGCTTTCGACATATCGTAGGCCTTGAGGCCGTCTCAGCACACATGAGCCAAGGACGCAAGACCAATCGGACGTACCCAGAATGATACTGCAAATATGGGTGTCACGCCCAGTAACGGTGGAACGACACCGCGGTACAGTCTGCAAACAGGATCAATGCCAGTATTAGGATCAAAAGTCCGAGAGCGTACCCAGTGGCTCCATCTCTCGCCAGAGTCTTCCTGACCGCATCGACTGCTCCTGTGTACGTCCCCGGAGGTGCTGTCTGCAGTCGCGTCTTGATCAGGTCGAACGGATGACCTGTGAGCCCCAATCAGCTCCAGCGACTCATGCAAACAACTGCCCATTACTCACCTACGAGTACTGCGGCGACACCACCAAACCCTCCCGCAAGGAACGACTTGATCGAGTCCGCCGTCGACGTCGGCGCGTTCGCGATTACAAGCACCTCTTCGGACGACGTATCGCTCTGCCTCTGCGATGCGCGTTAGCACTCCCTCAGAGCACGACGCGTACTCACCATGGTGGTCTGTTACAGAGTGCGAACCCTGCGGAGGCGAGGACGTCCGTCGGAAATATAACAGGATGTGCGAAGGACTGCCGCAGACTGCATCTGGTCGGCTATAATGAGCTGCCAATGGGCGCTCGTGCTTGTCCGTGTCACTCGCGCGTGATTTCCTCCGCGTGTTTCCCCGCAATCCCAGTCCGGGGTACCGACCCGGTCGACCAGGGTCGACCTCATGCAATAACACACCCGGTTTATACCTTACCGTTATACGTACTCCAAGGGTCAGCCGAGTGGCCCTGACGGAATGTCTAATGTTTTGCCAATCATGATCGATCTCTTACTGTCACCGTCACGGCTAGTATGCTATACCAGACCAGACACTCACCTGAATACACGGCGACACCGAGACAATATGTATACACGCAAGCAATCGAACCCTCTATGGAACACTGACATACTAAAAGAACGCATTCATATCGAACTCTGGTACTGAGACATTCTGTTTAGCAGTCTTCATCAAACTACCCAGCCCAGCCTTCCGAGCGATCGTGTCTCCTTCCTCTTTCTCTGGCTCCTTTGGAGGTTGTGCGCCCAAGTCGACGACGTTGGATACAGGCGATGTTGATCGAGTAGATGGCGCAGTGACTGGGTCCATGTCGATGAACACCGACGCCCTGTGACGCAGCGCAGGCTCCAGTGCAAGACGCGTGGACACCGGGCTCGGAGGCTCAGTTTGGGCCAGAGGCTTCCTACCAGGGATGACAACAGATGGTCGCTGGAATGACCAGCTCCGGAGGAGGTCCAAGGCCAGAACATGACAGCCTGCGTAGCGAAATTAGGATGTATAGTGAGCGTCATTCAAGCGGCACTCACCCATCCTGCAGAACACGCGGGCAATCTGGAGCACAAAGTTGAACTCCGTTCGCCCAGAAATCTCACTGGTGCCTTTGGCCGTCTGCAGGGTCCGAGACTTCAGCTGCGAGAATAGCAATGCAAGACTGGGGTCATCATAGTGCGGATCGCCGATCGCCGTAATCCGCACGTCAAGCACGGACGCAACGTCTTGTAGGGGTGTCTGCGCAACCTCTCATCAATAGAAACCTCGGAAGGGGATATACGTTCTCTTACCAGCAAGATTCGTACGGCGAGGTCGCGTCGGTGAAGCAGCCAGAACGCCCAGCTGGCTAGCCACCTATTCCCGTCCCTGAATGCGACGGGCAACACAGTGTCCTTGAGCAATGCTTGAAGAATGGGGCCATCGTCACCGCCCTCGACAACTCTTGCTATAGCAACAGCCAGCTGGAAGTCATCGAGGTTCCTGATGCAAACATTCACTGCATCCTTCAAACTTCCACCGAGCAAGAAGAAGGCCGCGGCATACTCTGTATCGCACCTATGAAGAAGTGGAACCACCGCGGGCAACAAGTAGCACTCACCGAACCGTCGCTTGCTCAACAGCGCGAAGGCGTTCTTCAGAGCAGCAGTGCGCCAACGAGCCTGCGTGAAGTCATTGTTGAGGAACTTCAGCATTTGAGATTGCTCCTTATGCCAAGCCGCTTGTCGCCACAGGCCCAGCATGAGCTTCGATTTGCCCAGGGCGAAGTAGAAGAGACTGCATGCTGTTGGGTCACGATTGTCGCCTGCCATATACTGGTTGCGCGCAACGACTTCCATGTGTGCTTTCTGCAATGCAATACATGAGTCGCGGCGACAGAACGCGAGGGCGAGTACTCGCCATGGACTCGCAAGACCGCAGCCACAAGAACACACCCAAAGATCGGGCTTCAGACCACGTCATCTTGCCACTGCAAGCCGCCACGGATTGAGATAGCAACAGTTCTTGACTCTCACTATGGAACGCCCAGATCATGTCGCGATACCGCAAGCGTTGTCTCGGTCTGATGCGTTTGTCTATCGTGCCAGTCTTACCGGACGTAGGCGTGCTTGGGGCAGACAGTCGC
The DNA here is from genome assembly GCF_022264815.1 of Rhodofomes roseus. Classification (NCBI taxonomy): domain Eukaryota; kingdom Fungi; phylum Basidiomycota; class Agaricomycetes; order Polyporales; family Fomitopsidaceae; genus Rhodofomes; species Rhodofomes roseus. The sequence continues at coordinate 625,288 of NW_025952965.1, read as the reverse complement.
TTATGGCTGATGTAGTACGCTCGCATGGAAATCAGGTATCGCACGCCGTTGGTGTCGAGGGCGCGTCGTTGCTCTTCGATCTACGCAGACTCAGTCAGGGCTTTCCGTCAGGTCATTGTCTGCTTACCTCCAAAGCTGTCTGGATCAATACCAGCAGAGACGCATGTTCATTGGGAGTTAGGTGAGGCAGCGGATTCTCTTCGAGTCGCTCGATCAAATGTTCGACCACAGATCGAGAGAACGGATCCTCATCATCGCTGGACTAAGGTCAGCTGCATGGATCGAGGGACATCCATAAGGATACTCACTCATTCTGCATTTCAGGTTCGCTGAAGAGCAGTGAGTACTGCGGCTTGCGTGATGCATGTGCCTGATACAAAGTGTTTGTCAGTGAAGACACACAGAACAGGGGAGACGAGCACTGACTGCCTTGACGACCTCGTCTTTCTTGAAGAAGTTTTCTAGAGGGAGTCGCTGCCATTCCCAAGGACTTCTTCCGCTCTCGAGGTTCTTGGCTAGATTGACGATGATTTGCTTCACGAGTTCGATTTTCTCTGTGGCATTGAACGGCATTAAAGTTCAGACAGTCGCAGCATGATTGCATGTGTCCTTACCCCACAGCAAGCATTGGAGCATCATCTGCGGATGATAATCGTCCAATGGGCCGTTCTGGCGCGCAACGAACTCGAACAGGCTCTCGTTGCGTTCGTCGCCTGTTTTCGACTTTGGCTGGCCAAAGATACAGAGGTGGTGTCCCGCGCCGACGAGCAATGACCCACGGGCCAACCATATCGAGTCACCAATTGGGTGCGGGAACGTCCTGATGATTGTGAGTTGTGGAGAATGGGTACTTTCTACCTACACTTACCTTCCGATATCGATGGTGTGGCAACGTCCCCAGCCAGGGGTGTCGTCGTAGTATGTCATGCGTTGTTGCGCCAACAGCTCGACGTGATGCGCGAAACCGATGGCGAGGATCGATTGTGCGTCGGGTGTGGCAGTCCAGTCCAGGTCGTTGATAGGATCTGATGAACTGGGTGTAACGTTATGAGTGGTGATAAGGTCTGCGATAGGCGGTCCGAATATACCTCAGTAATTCCTGATACTCAAGCCCTGAAGAGAACTCTGAGGTCTTCGAATCCCAAATTGTGAGTTCCTCGCCTTCAGGTGTAGGCACAACTGGATGGGAGCGGTGTTCACATGAGAGGATTGTCCACACCGACGACAGATTGCTTACCCAGAACTGATTTCTTCGCAGAGCTACACGCTGCCCTGCTGAGCCCTTTCCTCCCCGTCCGCACCCGCCCTGTACACCTCCACCCACTACTCTGCGTATCACCGTGGGCAACCGTACCATTAGGCTTCGTGCCATTAGCCTTCACGCCGTTCATCTGCTTGACCTCTCCACTCAGCAGGTCCAGCAACCCATTCTCAGGGACCCAGAAAGCGAGCTCCCCATCCTCGGATACCGACAACAGCGTATCGTGAGCATCTGCGCTCATCGCGGTCGCCTCCCCGCGCGTGCCGCTCCAGGCCATGGGGTCCACCGGGAGGATCATCCGCGGAGGGGTCGGTAGTGGGAGTGAGCTCTCGAGTCGGATGGCGAGGGCGGGTTCGGGGGATAGGTTGGCGTAGATGACAAGGATGGTATGAGTCTCTGTGACAGCTAGGATGGTGCGTGATAGGGAGGTTGGGGAGGAAGAGGGTACTGGCAGGGAGAAGAGGGCTACGAGGGGCGGGACGGATAGCGTGGCGGGTGCGGGTGTGTGGAGGGTAAGACGACCTGCCTGGGACGCGTACGTGACAAAACAAGTGCCTGTACATCGGCTCAGTCAATGGAGACAACAAGACCAGGGACTTGCGACGAACCTCCATCGAGCACTACGACCTGGTCGACTTTATCTGCCTCCTCACTTACGCGCCACTTCCCTCTCCTCTGCAGTCCGCCTCCGCCCCGCTTCAGGCACCAGACCTCGCCGCTCCCATCCGCATATACCGCCCCAACGCCTTCTCCCTCCGGTGTCCGTACAAACCTGACTACCTCGCGTCTGCTATGATCGACAGCCTCTCTGGGGTCCTGCAGTATCTGGTCAGCACCACGCGCGACGAGCCTGAGTCCATCTGCACGCGCATCGAAGAACGGGAGGGGCGAAAGGACGTAGGCGGCGAGAGGAGGGGAAGTAACCAATGTGAGCGTCCCAGGGTCAGATGGAGCGGGGAGGACGTAGAGGTGCGCTGGAGGAGGGGACGGGAGGAGTCCCGGAGGCGATTGAAGTAAGGTGAACTGCTTGAGCAGCGTGGGTGGGCGTCGGTCGATATTCTGGGGCGGCGGGTTACAAGTCTCAGTGAGAAGTGGGATGGATTCGCAGAAACAACACGCACAGCAACTGCTTGGACAACTAACGAACCGTCCGCGAGGACACGCAGGAACAAGTCCCACCCCTCCTCCGCGATCTCTCGTACCCGCCTGCTCCGCGCGTCCTCCTCCGCGCTCTGCGCGCCCCCACTCACGCCCTTCAGCATGCTGAGAACTGCATCACGGTCGAGCGGAAACACGCTACTCGATATCATCCTTCCGTCGCCTTCCAACGAATTCAACTGGGAGGAGAGCGGTATGGAGCTCGCCGCATCGAGAGCGGCGTGCAGCTGCACACGCTGCGGCGCATCAAGCACGGAGAGGAATACACGAAGAGTGCCATCCGTTGTGGTTGTGTATAGGATCGGATCGTCATTGCGGTTCTGTGCGTGTGTGCCAGGATTACGCCAGCGTATGTCGGAGACAGGTCGCGGGTGCGGAATAACCTGGGTTCGGCGGCCGGAGGTGGTAAGGTGTAGGCGGACAATAGTATCGTGCTGCAGACGGGCGAAAGAAGTCAGTGCCGCGTGTAAGAAGCATATATGCAGCAGTGCGTACGGTCGACGTGGTTGCAATGTACATTAAGGAGGGTGAGAATCGTACGCGAGCTAGTGATTTCGTACTGCGAATATGTCAAGACAGCCTCCGGTGTGATAGACGACAGGCTTACGGATATGTCCACTTTCGCGACCAAGTAGGCAGGTCGTTCTCTAAAATGAGTGTGTAGACAGATAGACTTGATTGTGTGCCGACGGCCAGCAGTCCTAGAACGCCTCAGCAAGGTTCGCGGGAAGGTAAGGCATGACTGACCAGACTTGCAATCTAGGGCCGTAACCTCTTGCTCCTGAGGGAGAACAAGTGAAGAGTGTAGTCGCCACGAGTCGTGCACCTGGTATCCTCCTGCAGTGGACAGCGACCAGACGGCGACACGAGAAGCCATAGAAGCCACGACCTAGCATATTCACTCAGTCTGACAGGAGCATGCATAGAGTTTCACCATGTCACATACAAGCTTCATTCCAGAATCTATGGTCAGACAACTGACAGATCCAGCGATGTGCCGGGTGCCTGGAAAGACCTCCCAGAAAGTGAGGGCACGGAGGAAGGCTAACGTGCGTGCATTAAGGATGATGATACTGTCTAGCGATGGGTGCAGCTGCAGTACGAGATCATGTCAGCGAACGTCTGGCCGTCAGTGATAGACACATGCCCACCAGCAGAGTCTCGCGGGGCAGGGCGAGGAATTGCAGGCCCGTGGTGGGGCAGCCCGTATAGGCCTGCAGGAGGTCCAGCATGGCTTCGGAAGTAATGTCCGCCGCTCAGAAGCAGCCCGGGCCTCTGTATTTTGCGAGCAGCACGGCAGACGGGAGCACGAAGAGGCTCAAGCGGACATGAGTGGTGGATGGATTTGGGATGGTCGCGCACGGCGGGCGCCTACGCGATGGGCGTGACGGGCGCCTGTTTATAGCAGGAACGTCATGTCGCGGGTGAGCAGCGCAGTCTCAGCCGCTTCCGAGTCTGTCCCGCCTTTCTCTCCTCGCCCACCATGCGGCCCTGGTCGGCCTTCCCGCTCGCCCTCCTCGCCCTCGCGCCCCTCGGGTGGTCCGCGCAGGTCCCCATCCACTCTGCACCCGTGCACACCCAGTCATCCAACATCCTCAACGCCCTCTACGCCGACCCGGACTACCTCTCCCTCGTCAAGCTCCTCCAGCGTGCAAAGCTCATCCCGACACTCAACAGAATCAATGGGAGCACTCTGTTTGCACCCACCAACGATGCCATCGCGAAACACGCGTTGTGGCAGGCTGCGCTGGACGCCCCTCACGACCTCCGCGACAACGTACAGGAGGAGCTGCGGCAACAGCTGTTCTACCACATCCTCAACTACACCATCCCCGCGCTTCCGACGGAGCAGTCAACTCAGACACACAAGACCCTTCTGTATCCACGTACTCCCACAGAACCTCCAACGCGGGAACCGCCACCCGGGCCACCATGGATGCCAATACCCGGAGGCACACTAGGCGGCGAGTCCCAGCGTCTGCGCGCAGCATATCGCGAGGATACGGTATGGGTAGGAGTCGATGCTTTCGGTAAGGGAGGTGCCGAGGTGGTCAAGGAGCTGGTCGAGGCTTCAAATGGCGTGGTCGTCGGAGTCAACCGTGTCCTGGACATGCCTCCAGACTTGGGTATGTTTAGTCTACTATCACAAGTCGCTCGTCTGCTGACCTTGGTCAGAGACTGTCATATCTCAACATCCATCATTATCCTACTTCCATAATGTGCTCACACCGGAGATTCACGACTTCCTGAACAGTACCTCCACGCTGACTCTTTTCTTGCCCGTCGACGCTGCATGGGAAGCACTACCCCACTACGAGCGACTGTATCTCCAGAGCAAATATGCGACGGATGACCTAACGCGTATCGTAAACATGCATGCGGTTGCGCGCAAGCATGTCAAATATGCGGACTCCTTCGCGTCGGACCTGAATCGTAAGCTACCCTTGCCGTTCCCCGGTTTATTCCACGCTAACTGTGGTATAGTCACGACTTTGGATGGGTCGGAGCTGCAGATAGTGACTTCTGACGACTCCAAGGTCAGAGTCTCTGGCGCTGAGCTCACTGAACCGGATATATATGCCTCGAACGGGGTCATCCATACCGTTTCATCGCTCCTCGTCCCTGAAGGCGCGCTCCAGCTGACACCGGAGAAGTATCTGCTCACGCTGAATTGCTCGTCCTTCGTGTCGATGCTGCACTCCGTAGACCTCGCGTCTTTGGTCAATGACACGGAGGCCGAGTGGACCATCCTCGCCCCAAGCGACGACGTGATGAACCTCTTTGGGGATGACGGGTCTATGCCGAACAATGGGACAGAGGAGCTCAAGAGGATGCTCAGGTATCATTTCCTGCCGGGGAAGTGGGCTCCGGATAAACTCAAGGACGGCATGCTGTTGGAGACCGCGCTCGAAGAAATCGGCTTAAATGGGGACAGGCAGGTGCTGTCTGTGGAGGTAAGCGGGAATGGCGCAAAGGTCGACAACAAAGGCAAGTCTGTCAGGTTTGGGGGAGCTGGGACCATAGGCGATCATGGTACGTGTTTCCCTCGTGCTGTGTTACATTGTAATGTCGATCACATTACTATTTCCCCAGTTGAGATCAACAACACGTTGATCTACTTCGTCTCGCGGCCGCTTGTTCCGCCTGCGGACGCGCTGCAGACGGCCCTGCCCGAGCTAGAACTGTCCTCCTTCCTCGCGGCTATTTTCTCCACGAGTCTGGCCGAGCGGCTGAAGACGACCCCTCGCACGACGCTCCTCATGCCGCCCAACAGCGCATTCAAGCGCCTGGGCATGCTCGTCTCCGCACACCTGCTCGCGGCGTCCTCGCGTTCGGACCTCGAGCGCGTCATCGAGCACCACGCGCTGCAAGGCGTCGAGTACGGCAGCAAGCTCGTGAATGGGAGCCAGCGCACCTTCGCCACGCTCGAGGGCTCCGACGTCCACGCGGAGCGCACGCCAAACGGCACGGTCATCCTGAGCGCCAGCGGCGGCTGGGCGGGCATGCAGGCTGCCCTCGTCCCGCGCGACATGCTCACGCACACGGGCGTCATCCACGAGGTGTCGGATATCATGATTCCGAGGAGTGTGCAGCTGACGATCGGGAAGCTCGTAAAGGCAGCGAAGGGCACAACTATGGCGACGATGATGACGAAGGCCGGGGTGGACTGGGTGCTGAATGGGACGGCACCCCCCACGGGCTCGCCTTGGGCTGAGCAAGGTCTCACTGGGTCCGGTTGGACGCTTTTGTGTCCGACTGACGACGCGTTCAAGCAGGTGAACCTCACTGCGCTGTATGCAGACGAGGACCGCCTCCGCGCCATCGTCAGCCAGCACCTCATCCCATCCCCGGAGTCGTCCTCGAAGGCCCCCGACTTGCAGGACGTCCTCAACAACAACCGCCCGCTCGGGATGGACGACAGCGCGTCTTACTCCACGCTCCATACGCTCTCGGAAGACACGCTGTACGGCGACATCGTCTTCCGTATGCTAGAGGGCGATGAGACCGGTACCATCGTTGGCGTGGACGGCGCGCACGGGGACAAGGGGAAGCGCGACTGGGCACGCGTCCTCTCTTGGGGCCGAGCGACGGCGGGCGGAGGCACCGGGGGAGTCGTACAGATCGACCGGCTACTTGTGCCGTACTACCCACCATGGTACATCCAATACGGCGCGCCCGGCGTAGTAGGCGTGCTCGGCGTGGCGCTCATCGGGGCGTTCTTCTACGGCGTAAGGATGATCTGGCGGAGAGACACGACAGAGGCGACGTATGAGCCGATAGGCGGGTTCGTCCAGGACGACGGGGAGGAGGCATGACGAACTTGTATGAGAGTGATGATCGTAGGGCTATTTATGCTGCGGCTTTAGATATTGCTGTCGGATTTGCTACAGAACATCCGGATAATTTGTACCTTGTACATACATGTGTATTGTATATTTCAGCTGCGTATGCACTGCAATCTCATAGAACGCTCGACATAGCATGTTGCTCTTCTGTCGTGTTGGTCCTACTACCAAGACTAGTGCACTACAGACTCTCAACGAGATCGGGCTAGCACACAGGCAGACAAATGCACTGATGTGTGAACTACGATGCATTGTAATCATTGTACAAATCTCCAGGAGCCAAAAACAAACTGCGTATTAAAGCGAACGACCTCCAGCACTAAACCTAAGCCTCTACCTCTACCTCCCTCTTCTTGAGCACGAGGTCCTTGCCCACGACGCGCTTCCAGACATCGTTGACTTCGTCGACGACAGTCTCGAAGTGGGAGGTGGCGTCATACGAACGCGTGATGAAGATCTGGTCGTCCTTGCCGGACGCGGTGGGTGTGTACACTGATGAAATGGTAACAAACCTGAAAAGATGGTCAGAACGGGTGATGCCTTGAGGTCGGAGTCAACTCACTTGTCGTAGATTGGGCCCAGGAGCTGGAGACCGGGCACGATCTCCTGCTCAGGCCTGTCAGTCTCGACGATCGTGCTGACAATCGCGACATAGACGTCCTTTGCGCAGACATTGTGCGTCGACGAGACCATCGCGACATAGATGTCTGCATGCGCTCAATCAGCATACTTCGATCCGACAGCTGCTACAGGGACTTACCATTCCGCCTGCCCACTTGGTTCTGAGGAATGATGATCTGAGCGCTGTCCGCGTCGTCGGTGCCAGGGATGGGGTGCTTTAGGAAGCAAATGGCCCGGATGACCTTGCCCTCCTCGATCACCCGAACCTTGCCGCCATCAGTGGGCTTTCCGGCGCCGAAGTAGCTCGGGTCACCGATGACCTGCTTCGCCTTGACGGTCTCGGTACCGCTGCGGACGCCGACGAACTTGCCGTTCGCGTCCGTGACAATCTCGTCGATGGACTTGTCGAGCATGTAGGTGCCACCGTAGATGGCGCTCAGACGGGCGAAGGATTGCGGCAGCTCGCCAAGGCCATAGAGGGGGTAGATGTAAGGGGACTTGCCATAGCGAGCCATGGAAGAGGTGTAAAGGACAATGCGCTCGTAAGCGGGGCGGGCGGGTTTGGTCTTGTAGCTAGTCAAGTGCCATTAGGCGGAGAGAGCAAGTGAGGATGCACGCCACGCACTCATCGTCAAGGTAAAGAGCCATGGCATGGCCAATGAAGTCTTGAGTTCCGGGCTCAAGACCGAACTTCTCGTAAACTGAGGCCATCGTATCCTTGTCTAGGTTGACGCCTTCCGTCGAGCGTGGTTACGCTTGGCATACATGCATGGATATAGACGACGTACCCTGGTGCGTAGCCGGATCCTCGTCCTTCCAGCTCTGCAAGAACTCGAAGAACTTCTTCGCTCTCCGCTTCTCGAAGAGACCCATCAAAGGGCTCTTGACCGCCTCCATCTCCGTGCTGGGCACCTTGGAGATCTTGCCATCGCGGTACACGAAGCTGCCTGCGATCTGCTTGAACTCAAGGTAGCGCGTCACGTCCGTGTGCACGAGAATGCGCGTGAGCTCGCCGGACGCGATGATGAACTTGGGGATCAGATCGACGGCATAGTCGCGGTCGCGTCCGAGCTCCGTCGGAGGAGCCTGGTCGGGCCTGAACTTGCGGTAGAGCTGTGTGTCGAGCTAGGAGTCGGCGACGACCCTGGACAGCGCGTCGGAGTGCCTACCTGGGTCAAGTTCAGACTCGCGCTGTCTCCACCGTAGTAGTCGTTCCTGTCCATATGCAGGACCTTCTTGCCCTCCACGGAGAGCAATCCGGAAAGGATACATTCCGTCAAGCCAGTGCCGAGAACAATGACCTGCCACCGCGTGTCAGTACATCCACTCTCCGCATGAGTAGTGTTACTCTTACGTCGTATTCTTCATCCATGGTCGTTCAATCAGCTATGCGTGGGTCTGTAGGAAAGCAGTGGGTGGACGAGGGCGGCGGATCCAGCTTGGGTTGTGAGGCGCCTCATATACGCGCCCATCCAGCATCGATCCGGGGACACGTGCTGGCCTCACGACAACGCCCATCGTCGAGACTCGAACACTGCCAGTACTCGTAGCTCGGGGTCGCAGATCATCAGTCGAACGGTAAGAACACAAATACAGTACAGATACATTAAACTGCTACCAGTACAGATCGTCTGACCACCCTGGTCCACCCTGTTAAATAGAACCATTGACAGCAAACCCATCAAGCTTTCAAGAGGCACTCGTCTTGCGGCGTTTCTCCGCATACAAGCTCTCTAGCGAGATTGGTCGTTCATGCTCCTCAGCCTTGCGTTTGTTATACGCCTCTCCAATGATATCCTCCTTTTCGTCCTCGCTGAGAAGAGAGATTTCCACTCGTTCGACCTTCATTTTAGGCGGCGGTGCCTTCTGCGATTTCTTTCGCTCCATGTAAGCGGAATACTGCCGCACCATACGGTCAATAGCTTTGCGGTCATTGCCGTTCATTAGTACGGGTTTCAGGCCGGTTGTGAAAGAGACGACATACTTTTCTTATTCTTCCCATGGGTGTAGTGACAAGCCTCCACCGTCCTCCTGTTGCTGTACTAGTATTGCAGAGAGCTCAGTCCACCAAATACCCCGGCAAGCCTGAACGCCAGCCTACCTTCCTCACAAAGCCTGAGTACTTCTCTCTGCGGGGCAAGTATTTCCAGTTCCGAGGTTGCCGCGCGATCCACCTCGCAAGCACACGCAAGTCCGTGTTACTCCAAACCTCGTTGTGCCCACCCATGTTAGCAACGTCCGCGTCCGTATCTGGATCGGCACGCCAGTCGGACAGCTCGCCGTCGGACTCCTCAGAGTCGGATCCCGCGCTCGCATCTTCGTCGTCGGACATATCTGGACCAGGAGGGTTGGGAAGGCTGCCCCGCCGGACACCTGAAGACCTTCGTGTTGCTTTCTCAGCGCTGGCCTTGGCAGTACGGTACACCTTGTCCGCGAGATCTGTGTTGCGAGCCCAATATCTATTCCAAGAAGCGGCATCATGATGAGGTGCCTACATCGCCCCAGTCAATCATCCCTCCAAAGTTGTAGTGCATAAGCTAGACACGTACCTTCTGTGCCAGCCGAGCGTACAGCTCGGTTTTGGTTAGGGATGCATCCTTTCCGACCTCCCAAAGGATGAAGTCGACAAAGAACTTCTTGTCCTCATCGGTGAATGTATTCCCGAGACCGTTTGGTGTTCTTACAGCATGGGTAGGAGGGGTGGGTGCGTGCAAAGGGCGTTGCGGAACACGAATCTCTGCGCTGTTCGGGTGAAGATTGAAATCTTCACTGGAGGCGTGGCGTCGAGGCGGCCTGGGGTTCTTCATAGGACAATCGGGAGAGTACGAGTCTCGACGTCCAGACGAGGTGAGCGGCGGCCTGCCCGGTGCGCGACCGCGGTCGGGTGCTCTAGAAGATATCGACTGCAATGAAGGCCTCAAGGGTGCAGCCGCCGGCTGCGTGGAGCGAGGAATAGGAGGGGGAGAAGCGGGCCTGATGTCGCGGCCCTCATCTCTGGTTGCAGACAAGAATGGTCGAGCGACAGGGGTGTTGCTAGCTGTAGCTGGAGGTGATGCCAGTTGGGTTGGCTGCCTCGGTGGCGCAGGGGGGACCGCGGCCTCGGCCGCGAGTTTATTGATCAAGCGGTGAATACGGCTGCCGTGGTCGAGGAAATAGTCCGTCCACTGGCCAGCAGAGTGCCCGTTTACCTAAGGCAAGGCGTGAGGACAGGATGCGAGCGTACAAACGAAAAGTGGCGCACTTCATTCAATGAGTCCAACGCCTGGCGGTAGGTCTGGCCGTTACTCTCGCTCTCATGCAAAGCCCGAACAAGGCGCGCGTCGTCGTCAGGATGGGCACCGACAGGGTTGCTCATCTTCAGAGCCTCGCTAATGAGGCTCTGGAGAGCGGTCAGCACCCCCGTCTGGGGTGCTGGCGGAACACCCTGAGGCGCCCCAAGTTGAGCGAGCAGTCCTTGAAGTTTGAGTTGATTACCATTCGCGCTGGGGCCGGGACCGTTGGTTGATATGAACGCTTGTGGGGTTGGCTGCGCGGGCACCGGCGGAACGTTGGAGGGGCCCGCTAATCCTAAGAGGCCCGTGCCCTGCTGCGCTCTGGGTGCTGCGTTGTTCGCTTGTGCGTTCTGTCCGGGTGCTGCGTTGTTCGCGCCCTGCGCGAGAGCCAACAAGATATTGGTGAGTGCAGATGGGTCGGAGGAAGCCATTTGGGCGGAGGAGGCGGTGGCTGCCTAGTCGTGATGAGGGTATCGAGAGGACGACAGAAAGCTGGTGATTGTCCCGGAGTACGCTTATTTACAAGAGTAGCGCGGCTTCACCCACACGGGCGCAGGGTGGGAGAGGGGGACTGTGGACGGAGACGGAGAGAGCGCGCCTGCGAGACCGAGAGGTCCGAGTCCACACTACCGTGTCCGATCAACACATGTACACGATCAACGACGCGTCGGTCACCTGACTCACTCATCAATGCGTCTCTGGGATCGCCGATTCCATCTCCTTCCATACCTCCGTATCCTCACGCCCATGGCCCCCTCGGTCCTCGTCGTCTGCCTAGGCAACATCTGCCGCTCGCCGATGGGCGACGCGGTCCTCAAGCACGTCGCTAAAGAGCGCGGGCTCGACCTCACCGTCGACTCCGCCGGGACATCGCGCTACCACATTGGCGAGGATCCGGACGATCGGTGAGCCATTGTCCTCAAGGTCAGTCGGCACATTAGAGGCTAACACCAGGCACTGTACTGGGCTCTGTGTGTGCTTGTGGGAGTAGGACGATCGCAGCGTGTCGCAAAGTGAGTAGTATCGCGCTCTTGGTGTAGACTGGACTACGAAAGCTAAGATGACTGTCTGCAGCACCAAGTTCCGATTCTGCACTCTGCACGACAAGTCACAGAGGAAGACTATCGACGCTTCACGCACATTCTAGCTGCAGACGAGGCCAACCTACGCTCTCTACAGCAGAAGAAACCCCGTAATGCCACGGCCGAGATCAGGCTGTGGGGCTCATACCTGGACAATAACCCTATTCAAGACCCGTATTACGGTGGAACTGTACGTCGACAGATGCTCGTGCCCAATCTATCCTTACGCCCACACGTTCCCACCCACAGAGGGACTTCGAGGAATGCTATCAACAATGTGTCCACTTGTCAAATGCCTTCCTCGACGAGGTGGTCGGGAAGGAGTCTCAGTCTTAGACCACTTGTGCGTCGGAGCGGCGAGAGGGACGTAGCCTTGTTGAACGTTGATACTTGGATCTCAATGATGGTATGCATCCTCTGCATAGACGCAGACTGTACAACAGCACTGTACATTCTGATATGAAGTATTACACTGCGGCTCGCAAGTCAAGTCCGCTTAAGAGACTTCTACACCTAGACACATTCCCGTAACCTGCACTTCTGTTGTTTACATGAACTTCGAGGCCTGTCCCCACACCCATTAGCACTCTCGACGAGAACGAAACGGTACGTCGACTTACCAGACCCATGAGGCTGCCCAAGCCACCGCTGTTGCTCCCGCCAGTCGCACCGCTGAACTTGCTCTGCACCACCATCTTCATCACCATCATCGCTGCGCTGTTGACCGCATCCTGCTTGTTGCCCGAAGATGCGCCGCCCGACGAGTCGAACAGCTTGCCCGCCTCGGACATCGCGAAGCTGATCAGGTCCGACGAGGAGCCGGAGCCACCGCCGCCGCCAGACGTGAACTTCTTCATGGCCTATGAGAAGTAAAGTGGTGCATCAATAAGACTGGAAGTCAGAAGAATGGGCGGCGATAGATGTACCTGAAGGGCGGCGGCACTGCCCATGGAGCTCGCGCCCAGGCTGCTGCCATTGCCCTGCTGGTATGCGACGTTGTGCGCCTGCTGCACACCCTCCTCATCGATGGGCTCGTTGCTCTGGCTCTAGACAAGTACACGCCTCTCGTCAGTTCGTCGGTCACAAGCCACACGCAATAACACTCACCGAGTGGTTTGTCACATGCTGCAGAGCAGAGTGGAAGAGCGACGGGTCCTGGCCGCTCTGCTGGCTCGCGTTGTTCGCGATGTTCTCGTGGTTTCCCACTACCAAACAGAATCAGATCGCAGTCAGCACTCTCCTGATGATGATCCCGCGCAGACATGCAAACGTACGATCCGGGCGCCATTGGTCCTGCGCGCCCGAGTGGGGCTGAGAAGTGTACTGCGGACCGCCAGACTGGCCGCTGTAGTGCTGCTGCTGCCCGCCACCCTGGCCGTAGTGCGACTGGGTACCACTGCCCTGCTGGGGACGCGAGCTGTGCTCGTCGTTCCCAGAGTCGTTGTAGTATGAGGCAGCTTGGCCGTGCTGCTGCTGCTGCTGCTGCTGACCGTAGCCTGCGCTCTGACCGCCGTAGCCCTGGTTTCCACCGGGCTGCTGACGACCCTCTGCACCGTAGCGCGAGGAGCTATAGCCCTCACTGCCTTCATAGGCAGGGCCATTTTGTGCATGGGGGCCAGAGGTGCCATATGCGCCCTGCTCGCTGCCATACGGGCGGCGGCCCTCGCTCTCGGACGGGTAGGGCGCAGCATAATCCTCCCCCGCCTCGCTCTTATACTGCCCGCCACCCTGCCCTTGGGGGCGCTGAGCGCCGTATCCCCCACCGCCGCTCTCGTACGCGGGACGCCGGCCGCCCTCAGAGTACTCTGAGCTTCCGTAGCCTCCTCCACTTTCATGCTGAGGACGACGTGCTTCGCCGTAGCCAGAAGCTCCATGATCAGAGCCTCCGCCGCCATACTCTGGGCGCGGCCCTCCACCGCCGTACGACGGCGCATAGCCTGAATCCTCCCCTTGGCGGCGATCAGGGTAGTACGGCGCGCCTCCTCCCCCTCCTCCTTCGAAGGGCGGCTGGCCTTCATGGTGGCCGTGGTGGTGGCTGTGCGGGCCCGGAGGAGGCGGGCCTCCATAGCCAGGCCCCTCGCCCTCGAAGGGAGGCCGTCCCCCTCCGCCAGGGTACTCCGGACGCGGCGGGCCGCCCTCGTAGTACTCTTCGCCGCCGGGGTGCTGGCGGCGGGGCGCGTTGTAGCCGTCGCGGCGGTCGTTGGCTTCAGAAAGGACGTGAGCATCGTGTCCGCGGACGAAACGATGGCGATCGGGCGCAGCCTGGGTACGCGGACGAGAGATCGTGTCTGTCTGTCCTACTTACATTGGCTCAAGATGAAATCCTACAGGACGGGGCTCGTCAGGCTGTGAGGGCCAGCTGGGTAGAGAGGGACTTACCATGGTGCTTGTGTTGGATGGTCGTGAGGCAAAGTGCGATAGCGAGGTCAATAAGTACTCGAGCTTGGTGGCTGTCCGAGTGAGCGCATCGCGATAGTCGTCACTTGCACAGATCAGCCACTCCAGGCACGCGTGCATACAGCGTCTATCTAATCTGCGATCCCAATGTCATGCCAAGCCACCAGGAACGTTTGCCTGAGCCTGGAATTTTGCTTGCAGACTTCGCACGTAGTATACGGGCTAACTGGCCAAACATTTGCTCCCGGTATGCATAATATACAAGTTGCAGCGATCGAATGTATCATCCAATTCCACGATGACTGCTCAATCGTGCGTCGGCATAGCCATAGAGGCCTGCCCTTTGAGAACATCTTCCTCCTTCCAGAGTGCAGTGGTAGTCTGAAAGACCAATATCAATGGCATATCGCAGCTCAAAACCGCCAGCACAAACCTTGTTCTGTGTGTAGAAGTCGATGCCACTGCACAACCCGATCATTCAGTAACATCTCACGATAGGGTGACTGAGAAGCAACGCACCCGCGTCCATAGAAAGGGACATCGCCGAGGAAGCTCGCCTTGTTCCCGCTCCAGGAGAACATCGGCAATGGCACAGGGATGGGGACGTTGATGCCGACCTGTCCGACCTCGACTTCACGCTCGAACTTGCGAGCCGTCGCCCCGCTCTTCGTGAAGATTGCCGTCCCATTACCGTACGGGTTAGCGTTGATAATCGCCAGAGCGTCTTCAACGGAGTCTGCCCTCAACACGACCAACACGGGACCGAAGATCTCTTCCCTGGAGACGAACCGATGTTAGTGAATGAATAGACCGCTGGACGTTGCCCGTACTTGTAGCATCGCATGTCCGCCGTCGCCTCAATGACCGTTGGACCAACCCAGTTCCCGTCAGGGTATCCGGGCACCTCGATCCCACGGCCATCCAAGGCAATGATGCCGCCCTGCTCCTCCGCAGACGCAATCAAGCCCGTAATGCGCTGCTTCGCAGCCGGAGAAATGACAGGGCCCAGGTCGGCATCCTGCTCGAAGCCCTGGTTCACCTTGAGCTTCGCGGCACGCTCGCACAGCTCTGGCAGCCAGCCCTGTGCGTTCCCGACAAGGACGGCGACAGATATTGCCATGCATCGCTGGCCAGCGGCACCGAAGGCGGCGCCCATGAGCGAGTTGAGTGCGTGGTTCTTGTTGGCGTCTGGCATAATGACAGCGTGGTTCTTTGCGCCCATGTTGCACTGGACACGTTTGCCTGTCTTGCGCCCCCTGCACCACGTCGTCATGAGCTACACTGTGAACAATCAAAGTATGTGGCCGCTGACCGTTCGTAGATGTGCTTGCCCGCACGATCACCACCAACGAAGGAAATGGCCTTGATCGAAGGGTGGTCGCAGATCGAGTTCACGGTCGGTACAGTCCCGTGTACAACGCTCAGCACGCCGTCTGGAAGTCCCGCGCGCTGGCACAGCTCCGCAATGATCATAGCGGCTCCAGGGTCACGCTCTGACGGTTTCACTATCAGAGTATTTCCTGTCGAAAGGGCCATGGGGATTGTCCAAAGAGGAATCATGCTACGCCGAATGTTCATTTATTAGTCGCAGTGGTACGCGTGAAAGACGCACGCAGGGAAGTTGAAGGGTGCGATGCTGCAAGAATTCAGTAAAGGCCGCGCCTTAGCTATGCATACTGTACGCACCTAGCGCAGACACCCAATGGCAGACGCCGTGTTGAAGTATCCATGTCCTTGCTGACTTGAGAAATACATCAGCGATGCAAACTAGAACCACGCAGATTTTTGCTGCACCTTCGATTGTGTCACCGAGCAATGCAGTAGGTACATTTGACGAGGTCTCAACGACCTGCAAACCGCGGAGCAGATCTCCATGCGCATCTGAGGCAGCATGAGACACCACATGAGAGAGCATGGCCACCAGGCGGACGTACCAGCAAGCGTCTTGCCCTGTTCCAGGACTATGCTATTCGCGACTGCATCTGCGTTCTTACGCAGCAAGTGCTGCAGTCTGACTTTTGCGTCAGGTACGGAGGCACAAGCAGATGAGGCAAGGACGCTCACTCCAGAACGAATCGCTGGCGAGTGAGAACACTCGATCGACTCCAGGTCTTGTACGCCTCCGATGCCGCAGCCACAGCCTGGTCAAACTCTGACGAAGTAGTCTCCGGTACACGCGTAAGCAGCGTCTGCGTCGCCTGTGTTCCGCAAATACATCAGGTCATCCGGATCCTCCCTTCCGCCGACGCACATACCGGGTCGACGACGTCGATCCACGACTCCGCGCTGCTCTCGACGAACGCGCCGCCAATGAAGTTCTTCGTCTTCTCCCCCGTCGCACTGGTGCCCTTCCAGTCGGCCGAGATCTGCTCCGCCTTCGCACGCGCCGTGGGAGTGAGTGCGCTCAGTGGGGGGCGCACCGAGGTCGCGTATGAGCGTCGGGCGAGGAAGCGGGCGGGGCGGGGCAGCTTGGGGGGCGGCATAGTATGACCACAGGCAGGATGAGAGGAACGGTGAACGGGCAGTAGTCCAAGGAGACGCAGGTTATGTATGACACGCTGAACAACGATTGCCCGGCGCGCCTACAGCCGATGCGGGGGTGGCGGGAACCCGCGAAGGCCTACGCGCGTGACGGTCATGCGACCCCGCACACGCTACACGTGCGGACTCTTCTCTCTCACGCACCACGACTGTCTCGAACTTTCCCAAAGAGAGACTCACTGCGCATGTCCAGAGGGCACACTCCCCAAGAGGGAGAAAAAGGCGGCGGAAACGCACGCTATCAGCCTTACACGGGCGGAACGTCGAGCAACACGTCGAAAGCAGCGAGCTTTAAGAGTGTAGGACACACGGTGGACAGCGCGCCCAGCCGAGCGCCTACGACGACGGTACCCACCCCGACCACGCCGACACGACGAGGAGGCTCTGTCCTCTCGCGCCTAACGGAAATGGTAACGAGGTCTCCAGCGTCCACGGGGCAAACGAGACCTGCCGCGACAACAGCTGCAGACGAAGACGAAACAATGCAGGACGCGCCAATCGACATCTTCAACCAAGACCTCGCGAGAGGGCAGGAGGAGACCGGAGCGGCGCAGACAAAGCTGCTGGAATTAGTGCTAGGGCAGGCAACGGATATCCTGAGGAAGATCTCAATACACGCTGAGTACCCGCCCATCGTCGTAGAACTCGCTGAGACCATCGCACAGAGGATCATTCCTAAAAAGGAAACCACGAACCCAGCCCCGACGGAGTCGAGCACAACAACGGACACGGTGCTTCAGGAGGTAGTGCGAACCATGGAGAGACTGACTTCCAGAATAGACAGCATGGAGGCCCGAGCAACGCAAAGGAACAACGGGCAGGAGACAACAGTGAACTGGGCCGACGACGTTGAGAACTCACTCGCCACCACGACGCCAGCCACCACCAAACGGAGCAATTCGAAGGCGGGCCCGCGCACGTCGAACGCAACCTCAAAGCCCATCACGCCGAAACCGCGGAAAGAAGCCCTCCCGCGCCCAGCTGTCACAAACCCATTGTCCGCCTACCACCCTTCACGTCTGATCGTCGAGATCGAAGACGGCCCAGGCCCGGGCGAACGATCAACGGAAGTGGAGATAGTCAAGCAGATAAACGAGGCCCTCCAGAGCAGTGACGAGAGCCGCCATCTGCGGGTGGTGAACGTTAAGTTCAACGCTCAGAACAACTGCATTGTCTTCACGCGAGCTGACCAATCTGCGGGGGACCTAGCACCCTTCGCAGAAAACTTCCTTGAGAGCATTACAGGGGGACGGCGCGCACGAGTACGACCTGACCAGAAATGGTACAAGGTGCAACTCAATGGTGTCCGAGTACACAATGACCGCACGGGGGAGATCATGACCCCACAGGAAATTGAAGACGAGCTCCGAGCACTCAACCCCGACTATGCGAAGATGGCGGTGCATGACCTACCACGCTGGATGCGACACCGCGCGGATCTAGGCCAGAACACACACTCGTCGGTTGTCCTCGCACTCACGACAGAAACTGACGCCAATTTCCTAGTGAACCGAGTGAGAAACCTCGCAATTTGCGGCAATTTCGTAGAAGCACGACGCTACGCTGACAAGCCACCAGTCATGCAATGCAGCCGATGCTGGGCGTACGGCCACACGCGAACCAGGTGCAAGAACCCCGAGAAATGTCGACTGTGTGGCAAGGAGGACCACAACGAGGCTACGCATGTATGTATTCAGTGCCCACTAATCCACAGAGAAGGCGAAGACGTAGACATGGACGTGCCGAAGCAATGCACTCACGACTTGCACTGCGCGAACTGCAGTGGGCCGCACTCAGCGACCTTCCGCAACTGCACCGCTAGGGGACGCGCAGCAGGAACAACGAAGTCGAAGCCGAGCAAAGGTAACACAGCCGCACAGAAACGGAACGATTGGATCGAGGTACAGCACGGGAAGCACGCCACGTCAAACCCGACGCCTAGTCAGGCTCAACGACGAGATGCACAAGAGCAGCAAAACAAGTTCGCGCTGCTAGAAGCGGAACGTGAGAAGCAGCGGGCGAATGACCTGGAGGCGCTCAAGAAACGCTACCCAAGCGTCTCGGAAGATAAGTGCAAAGCGACGCTAGAACTTGCTGACGGAAACTTTGCAAGGGCTGTCGCATACATGGAAGGCCTGGCAGAGAGCCCACCCCAGTCACCGCGCACGGTACAAACAGGACTCGAGGGTAATGGAAACTAAACCCATCCGAGTTGTACAGCTCAACGCCAATCGCCAGAATGCGGTGATCCATGCGCTATTGAACACTGCGACCGCCAACGATTCTGCTGACTTAATTCTTATCACAGAGCCGTGGTGGGGAAACATCGGGAACGACACACAGGGGCCAGTATCGGAAGCAGCAGCGGGATGGACCCCCATCCTACCTATCTCCTCCATTGCGAAGGGACAGCGCCCAAGAGCGATGGCATACACGCGCCGCAGAGAAGATTTCTCAGTCACGCTCCGTTCGGACATTGCTAACGACCTAGATATTCAGGTCTTGGAGGTAGCACAGGCACCACACCCGCCTACAATCCTCGTAAACATATACAACGACGAGAGGAAGCAAGGGAACAGGTCGGCAGTGAAACGGCTCCAACGGCTCACCCTCGCAGCGGACACGCCAACTGTCCTCTCGGGCGACTGGAACCTCCACCACCCGCTCTGGTCCAGGACAGCAGACCCGGCAAATGAATCGACAGAGCAGACAGTGGACTGGCTGGTGAGGAATGGCTACACGATCAAGAACGAGAAGGGTGCCCCAACATTCTTCTCGCACTCGCACCGGACATGGTCAACACTCGACCTCACGTTCACAAACCCGGCAGCCACTGAACTAGACGTAGCGAAGCACTGGCAGATCGACGAGGAAAGCTCATTCGGATCAGACCACTTCGCCCTACGCTGGACCATCGACTACGGTGCAGCCGAAGTCGAGAACGTGATGGGAGAGAAGTACAACTTCAAGGACACAGACCCAGCTGAGTGGCGCGACGTGTTCCGTCGTGCATTATACACTCACGCCGAACCACTACAGCCGCTACACCAGACAGACCGCACGCTAAGCGCAGATGAACTCGATGCAGCAGCGGAAGCCCTGACAAATGCAATGCAGGACGCTAACGCAGCTGCTGCGAAGGTTCGGAAGCCGAGCGACAAGGCTCGGCCATGGTGGAATCAGGAGCTCCATAATGCCGCAAAGATGATCGCTGACCTCCGCTCACAGAGTCTTGCGCATGCACAACGATGGGGTACGCAAGCGCAGGCTGTCAATGCGGCCATCAAGAAGTCGAGGAACTACTTCAAGCGACTCTACAAAAGAGCCAGGCAGAAGTGGATTACGGACACGCTGGAAGAGGCCGAAACGCCTGACATCTGGAAGTTCACGAAGTGGGGCAAGGGCGTGCGCACGTACAAGTCCCCAGCGATCTCACGAGGACAGGGCCAAGACCCAGCAGTAGACCACACAGACAAGTGCAACGCGCTCCGCGAGGAGCTCTTCCAGCCGCCGCCGCCCCTCGACGGGGTACCTGAAAACAACCTAGAAGGCCCACTCGATGGAGACTTCCCTCATGAGGATGTAACACGGGACGAGGTGAGAAGTTCCATATTCGAACAGGGCGCAGACAAAGCCCCTGGACTCTCCCAGTGCCAATTCCGCATCATTCGATGGGCGTGGGAAGCAGACCCGAGCACTATCCACGCACTGATGAACCATTGCCTTCGCGCAGGTTACCATCCGAAGTCTTGGCGAAAGGCAATTGCAGTCGCAATACCCAAACCTGGTAAACCTGACTACAGCAATCCACGCGCGTACCGACTCATCCAGCTCCTGGAATGCATGGGTAAGGTACTCGAGCGAATTGTAGCTAATCGCTTGGCGTACCTAGTGGCGAAGCACAACCTAGTCCCGGCCAACCAGTTTGGAGGACGACCAGCAAGTTCGACCGACGATGCAATCCTCACCTTTGTCCACGATGTCGAGGCCGCACACAACCACGAACGCGTCACCTCGGCACTAACCTTTGATATTAAAGGTTTCTTCGACTTTGTCAATCACCGCCGCCTCCTCAACGTCATGCGCGAGAAGCACATCCCTCTCCAACTCGTCCAATGGACAGCTAACTTCCTCAGTGACAGGGAAGCGGCGATATGCCTGGACGGCATCCGAGGAGAGATGCGACCGGTAGAAAACGGGATCCCACAAGGATCCCCGGTATCTCCCATCCTCTCGATCCTCTACGCTGCTGAACTACTTGAGATATTTGAACAGGATGCGAAGACACACGAGGCGGCGGTTGCGTCAGGACTGAGGCTACCTGATGACCCATCATCGACCCAGCTAATCATGTACATTGATGATGGCAAGATCTACGTGTCATCTCTGTCACTCGACACCAATGTTCAAATCCTCAAACGTGCGTATGACAAGGTGGACGCATGGCTGATCAGCGTAGGACTCGCACCTGACCTCGTCAAGAGGGAGCTGATGCATTACTCCAACCGCCGCCGAGACAAGAACTACTCGCCAACAATCACCCTGTCAGGAGCAAACGGAACGGACATGGTCATAGCTGCGTCAGCAGCGACTAAATGGCTAGGTGTCTACCTAGACCGAACACTCTCATTTGACTACCATGTTCGACAGATGGCGGCGAAGGCTGAACGAGCCGTCAATGGCATGGGACTGCTTGCAAACACAGTACGGGGCCTATCCCAAGAACATGTACGCAAACTGTACATGGCCTGTGTACGCCCAATCATGACGTATGCATGCCCGGCCTGGTGGCGGGGCAAGAAGAAGCACGAAACCGTGCTAGAGAAGGTACAGAACCGAGCCCTAAGACTGACGTGCGCAGCCTTCAGAACCACGCAAATCACAGCACTGGAGATTGAAGCAGCAATCCTGCCGATTCGACACCACCTCAACCTCGTGCGAGACAACGCCGCCATACGACTGAACAAGCTAGGGGACTTCAGCCCGATCATCCAGCGATTGCCCGAGACATGGCGAAGACACCGAGTTGACGCACCCCCTCCACCATGCCCGACGCACCGACGCGTCACCGCTCGAAGACGCAAGCCACCGGCGTCAACAAGGCTCAACAACCTCGCGAGCCTCTCCGACCCCCAGAACGAACGACTGGAACCGCTTGCGCTCCCGCCATGGCAACGAACACCAGCATCATTCAACGGCCGCCTCAGTATCACACCGGCAGCCAGAGGAGTCACGAAGGAAGAGGCAGCCAAGGCCCATAAAGCTAAGGCACACACACTCTCGAAGCTACCAAACTGCATTATGCTATACTCTGACGGTTCCCTCCTCACAGACCCAACTGGACGCCGGAGAGTCGGAGCAAGCCACGTTGCACTATCAAGGAACCACATGCTGTTCGGAAGACGCATCTCCATGAGCCCAAGGACCGAAGTATTTGACGCAGAGATGGCAGGCCTGTCGTGGGCCGCCCGGGACGTCATCAAATACATCGCTGACCACCCAGATCTGCAGATCCGACACCTATACTTCTTTGCAGACAATACGTCTGCAATCTCGACCATATTCAATGTTCGAACGTCAACGGCACAGGGACACTCCGCTGTTTTCCGCCAGCTCATATTGCAGTTCCTAGATGCAAACCCGGAGAACACAGTCACGGTAGAGTGGACGCCGGGACACGAGGGAATCACAGGAAACGAGATGGCTGACCAACTTGCAAAAGATGCAGCAAACGAGGCACCGCCGCACCAACTCGCATCGCGAGCAGCAGCCCGCCGTGAAGCGAAGGAACGCGCGCACAAAGCATGGGAAGACGAGTGGAAACGAAGCGCAGTGGGCGGTCGCTTCGCGACCGCCAACCGCCTCCCTCCAAAGGAGAAACCACGTACACACTTCAAAGACCTGAAAAGAGCAACGTTCGGACGGGTCACACAGTGTCGTACCGGACACGGTTACTTCGGCGAGTACTACCGTTATCACGTACCGTCCGAACCCGATGACTGCCCATGCGGCGCCCCCTTTCAGACGCGCAAGCACATCCTCCAAGACTGCCCGCGTTACGAACCCTCGCGACACCTCCTGCGAGTGGTAAGCGAGCAGGTCGACCTACCCACCATCCTTGGCACCGAGAAAGGCATAGCCGCCCTCGCAAAGTTCATCGAGCGCAGCGGCGCTTTCACGAAGTCAGGAGAGCCCCCAACGGATGAAGGCGGGCTACGAGAAGCAGACGAGCGAGAGCCTCAGGAGGTTCCGCCGGACGAAGAAGACGGAGCGGTCGGCGAGGTCGAATACTCCGATGAAGAAGACGAACGGTAAGCGGCGATCGTTGCACGGCGATCGCGCGCGCACACACACTCCCCACACGTTCCAGCACACTCGTGCACCCAGGGAACAATTCCGGCTTGGGCCCTGGGTAGAAGACACTGGAGTGCCGGGTATGGTCTATGGATATGGATATGGGTTTTTATTTTTCTTTATTTCTACTGTACATGCTTTATGGTCTGTAGCCGCACATAGTTGCGCCCACTGAACGCCTCGCCCCCTAGAACTTATCGTCGCCCCCCCATTACTACATACACATACTACACCACCTCGTACATACATAGAGTCGACCGGGGTGCCACCGCCCGCCTACGGGCGGGCCGGCGCCCGCCGCGTCTTAGCACCATTAGAGTTTGCTTGTTGCGGAATATAAGTGCAGAGTTCATCATCATCATCACGCTACACGTGCCCGACGCGTCGTGAACCGCGTAACCAGCGCTCCCGACCGCTGCCCAGATACTGACATACATCGATACTTACTGCTCTCACTAACCTGTACCCACCACACTATCCTACGGCACGATGCCTTCGCCGCCGATCCAGCTCTTCCTCACCACGATCGTCTCCTCTACTCAGCTCCGTCAACGGCAAGGTTCGCCTTGCGGTCGTCATGTGCGCCCGCGTTTCTAGGCTCACGCACCATCGGGATAGAATACATCTTGCGCATTCTCCAAGTGAAGAAGATACCATTTACATCCTATGACCTTGCTTCAGACGAGGATGCGAAGAAATTGTGGCGGAGGAAGGCTCCCAAAGGTACGCTGACTATTGGCCACAATCCACATCTACTAATCGTTGTATTGCTCGGTTCCTGTCAATAGACAAGCAGCAGATCCCCGGCATTCTGATTGGTGGAGAATATCCAGGAGTATGTCGCCCGTCGTAGTTGCACTCCGTGTTTACATTGATGTCTCTTCCTCAGGATTTCTCAGCGTTGTACGTCCCAGGATATTATGATCGGACAGCGCGTGCACCCGTGCTGATCCACCACATAGTGAAGAAGCCGTCGAGTTCAACGAGCTCGACCAGTTTTTGCGACTCAGCGAAGACTACAATCCCTTCGAAGACGAGAAAGAACTACTCCCATCCCAACCAATCGGCGTACCCGGAGCATACTCGCCCGCGCAGATGCACCCCCACCACCAAGCTACCCCATCACCACAGCCATCGCCCCTCAAGAACAAGCCAGTGAATAAGAGGGGACCGAACGAGGTTGACGCGGGCGAGGAGCTCGGCGATGCGCGGTTAGCCGGCGTGAATGTTACGGAGGACGACCTTCTGGCATTGGTGTCGGAGTTGGGCCTTGGAGGAGACGAGGCGAACGATCTGGTGAAGGGATTGACAGGTGATGGTCCGTCTGAGCAATTGGAGAATGTGGCGAAGGACGAGAGCGAGCAGAAACAGGAGCAGGTGGAACAGAAGAGCGAAGAAAAGAAGGCGGATACAGAGTTAGAGAAACTGGCAGAGAAGCCAACGGATGCGGCACAGGAGCAGGAGACAGAAGTGAAAGCAACGAACACCTCGACTGACCCTCCAGCAGCTGACAGCAAGTCGGCATAGGTATACCCACAGTAACTTAGACACTTCGCACTTGCTAGGGATACGGATGTACATGATCATCGGACTCTGATGAATGCGGTACTGAGGACGGTCGACGTTCACACTTCGGCGTGGGCCACGGTACTTGCTGAAGCACATACTGGATACAAATGGGTATGCTAGATGGTACATCCCGCGTCCGAGTCCTAATCCTCGTCCGAGTCCTGCAAGTTCAACGTCTGCCGCGACCGGCGGCGACGCGGGAACGCTCTCTGATCAAAGTCATCAGGTGAATGTACGCGGGGGACGGGCTGCACCGAGGGTGCGCCGCCCTCTTGTTGCGCAGCCACCTGCGCCGCTGCCCGAGCCAGATAGTACTGCTCTCGGAGATCAGATGGGAGGGTTTCGGGATCAATGCTTGGATCAAAGGGGTCGAGTTCCATGTCTTCGTCCTTGGGTACCAGCGGGTCAGGCGAACGCATCGAGTCCGTGCCGCTCCTGCTGCGGCCGTGGGTCACTCTAGGGGAACGCGGTGACTTCCCAGCGTCACTGCTCGTAGCAACGCTCGTGTGACGCCGTGACTGCCTGGGCCGGGGTGGAGGGGGGTCGTTGAAGTGAGGATCGCTGTCGAAGCGGAGCTCGAGTGCGGGGAGAAGACATGCTGCGAGGACGACGAAGGAGAGGAAGAGGAAAGTGCATGCTGCGATGACAGAGGTGAGGAGCGGAAAACGCGAGATGAGGCCGCTTTAGAAATGATCATTAATTCAGTAAATACTCTACGCAAGAGTGTAGATGCTTACCGAAGTCCCTTGTGAACTACGATGCCGCGCAAGATAGCAGCGTGGACAGTGAGCTCCCGGCCTTCCCCAGAGCCGATGCTCTTCCACTGGTCTCGACGGCCGAGTTCCACCCGAGCGAATGCGCGTTTGTTATCCAGAGAGAATGCCGACAGAAGTGGGATATCCAAATCAACGGTATGCAGTCCGGCATAGAGTAGACTTCGCAGTGGGTTCGATGGAGGGAGGACGATTGCCTTTGGCCTATGTATTCAGCAATATTCACTAAATCATAGATATTGTGCACTCACAGGTTTGCGGACGTATGCCAGGGTGTTATCCTTCTGAGGCGAGCTGATCAGAAGACTCGTCATGAAGTTCCCGAGGGCGAAGTTAGCCTGGGACGCGGGGACGGTGAGCTGTAGAGAGACATCGTAGGGCTGCCCTGCGACCAGGTTGGGCAGGGCAAACTCAGCATATGGAGGGATGCCATCGCTGGTACACGACTTCATTACAATGTGCGTGGATAGAACAACATGAAGGACGTACCCGTACTGAAGCACTACGTCCGTCTCCCAGCCTACGGCGACGCTCCTCCAGACGAGATATCCAGCGGACGCTGAGAGGAACGCGATGACGGGTATGGACAACAAGAAGACAACAAGAGGGATTAGGTTCGTCGTATACGGGCTCACGATCCTGAATATGGCTGCCATTATATCGCCCAGCCATTTGACGGGGTAGTAGATGGGCGAGCGGATGGCCGGGCTGGCGTTCGCATTCCTGGAGTTCTGCCGCCGAACCCTCGTCTTGTCGTCGCCGCGGGTCCTAGAGAACGTATCCATAACGTCGATGTAGCATGCAGAGAAGGTTGGTGTCCGCCTCTACCGACGCGCTGAGTATCATATGCCGGTGCCAGTGCTGCGACTCGCGAGCGACACGCGCGACACGCGCAGCTACGCGCTCTGCGTCACCACACGTGACCTTATATGTTCTTTGAGGATCTCAGTCGGTCCGTTTCCCATTCGTTTCGCCCTCGCCACGACCATGGCAGTACCTCCTTCGCACGACATTAAGCAACTGCTTGATCTACACCCATCATCGAATGAACTTGCGGGGCATATATCCGCCTTGGCCGCACTGGTCTCGAAACCCGACTCTACCATTCCTGAAGTAAAGTCCTACTCCGACGCGGTCTACTTCAACTACTTCGTGCTCGGGCTCAGCTTACTCTTCAAGCCAGTCAATGGTTACAAGCCCAAGACTGGGCTGAAGCGGGAGGAGCTGCGCGACTCCGATCTCGTACTGGACGGCATCGACATTTACAATGTCATCAAGCTGTCGAAGCCAGGGACCGCGAAGCCGTTCGCCGCGTACCCCATGTCCCCGCTCGTGCTCTCACTGTCATCTCAGCCTCCTGAGGAGAAAGACGCGCAGCCGCGTCCTTCTCAGTTCGAGGTCAAGTCTGAGACGACGGGCCAAGAATTCGTCGCCAGCATGGGCGAGCCGGACCGGAAGGGCGGCGGTGCAGGGCCATCCTCTGGGTCGATCGGAATATGGTGTGAATGGTCGAAAGATGGTGTCATGGTCGAGTTTGGTGGCGAAGAGAGTAGGGGCCCACAGGCTTGGGAAAGAGGGAAGGACGCGGTCTGGAAGGTCATCTCGGTATTCCCGCCTGGTGGGTCTACTTGATAGGATTGGGACAAGGTGAGTCGTCTGACGGATGCAGTCTCTTCGAATTCCCAAAGCTATTATTAGTGTGACTTAGTCCGTTTCGATGTAAACATGGCAGAGTCAAAGTCCGAGGAATGGCAGTTACACCGGTCCCTCTAGCAGGGAATCGTCAGTCCCATCGTTGACGTTGAGCAGGGAGGCTGTCGAACTCACGGTAATCGTAAATGAGTCGCAGGTTGATTTTCTCTCCGTTGGGACCCTGGAAGAATACGTGCCTCACGTATCGCCTCTCGCCGTTGATCATTTCAAAGCCCCATGTCTGCAGTCCGCTTAGCCCACGCCGTGGTGAACAGAAATACTGCCTGCTTACCTGGTCCGCCACCCAGTTCACACCGTTGTCCTCCTGCTTACTCTCCGCCCTCGTAAAGACCAGGCCGTGTTCCTCTGTGTCCGGCGTCCATCCAATCCTCAACCAATCGTTCTGGACATGATCAACACGGACGCGCCGCGATTTGGATGTGACCTTCCCAAAGGTATCGTCTTCGTGTGAGCGCGCGACCCAATCCAGTTCGCGGTTCTCATCTGTGTCGGAAAGTCCAGAGAGTGACTGGAGGATATTGATATGCTCGACGCCAGCGTCGTCGGTGAAGTGCCGGACGGTCAGGTAAAGCGTGCCCATTTTGATGATTCTCCGCTTCAGCCATCCAACGCCCTGTAGACGGAGGAGCTCGTCTGTGTCGTCGCTGAGCCGTTTGCTCTGGAGTGCACGTCAGAGACGCGCGACGGCGTGCACTGGTCGAAGTGCCCACCATGATATACTTGCCGGTCGTGTTCAACACGGGCATTTCAGCTGGCACAGCCATGGTCGATGGTTGAGAGGTGGGGCAGAATCAAGGTTGTGTGGGGTATTGCGCAGGTAAGCAAGAATGGCGGCGGGGCTGCTTTATAGTGAGATGAATGAACACCAGGTGATACAGTTGGAACCCGGGGGGACGGTCATGTCTTCGAAACGCAATATATAGATGGATTGCCACTGGTCGCTGTCGCTACATAAGATGAACAGCCTCGATGGCGCGCCAGAAAGCACGGACGGGTATGGGCAATCCGTGATGGCCGCGAACGACGGGGCTCGCATCGCCTTCTCATGCATCGACTCCTAGAGGACCATAGCATGCGCCAGCGCCGTCGCTTTCTCTCACACACACCTTCCTTTCCTTGCCTCCGATGGTGCCGTGGCACGACAATCGCTGCGGTCGCAAACAGATCCACAGTTCCGCCCAGGTTCCGCCGCGTGCGCGTGGCTCCGGAGTCCACCCATCCAAGTGCCTGGACTGTCGGATCCATCTAGGGATGCAACTGCGGGCGCTTCCCACACCTTGCCAGTCGACAGGCTGCACGACCAGCCGTCACCCTCCTGTATCATGCACAGCTCTGCTCTATAGCACCAAGACACTCGTTGCCGGGCCTCTGAATGGCCTCTGCGTCACCTCTCGATGTGCACATGGAGCTGGGCTCTGTCACAAGCTCGTCGCGCGCTACCCACGCAGAGACGGAGAGTTCGTTCGACACCGATAAACCTTCGCCCCAGCTGTCAAAGGAACCTTTCGAGGTCGAGGCGATCTACCAGGAGACAGCGAAGGCGCCTGCACCCTGGCACCGAAGACTGGTCAGGAGATTGGCTCCGAGATACCCTCGAGTCGCCCGTGTCGTACGTTATGTACAGGGGCCGCGCCCAAAAGTCGACCTGCCAGGTACGTCGCACCCTCTCACAGCTGTACAACACTGCGGGCGTCCTCACACGGCTTTCGAGCGCAGACCCGACGCCTTTCCTGAATCTCACACTCTACACCGGTCGCCGCTCGCGCAGCCTCTCGCTCGAGCCATTCCTGCGCCGGGTTACCAGACCCTTTACCAATCCCTGGCTATTCGTCATCCTAGCTGCGGTGTATATCATCGGGCTCGCCTTTTTTGCCCGGGCACAGTCGTTCTTGACGCCGTCGGATTCCTTCATTGGATGTACCGCGACGTACTGGGGTGCCAACAATGGTTGTGGGCTTAACGGCGAGAGCTGCGAACCGTTTACGGATTCGACGTTCGACTTCCGCTGTCCTGCGGCGTGCAGTTCAGTCGTGTTGGAGAACCCCAGAACTGTAGGCAACATTCAGGCCGACTACGTACCTCTCATCGTAGGCGGAGGCGATGCCAATCAGACATACAGGGGCGATACGTTCATTTGCGCTGCTGCGATACAAGCGTAAGTAGGACCCGAGTTGCCTAGACGAGAATAGCTTGCTGAAGGACCGTTCGGCCTGTATGCAGTAGTGGCCTTATCAGCAATTCCAAGGGCGGCTGCGCATCTTTGGCTCTTGTCGGCAACTACACGAACTACATACCCTTCACTGCCAATGGGCTGACCTCCCTCGGTTTCCCCACTGCCTTCCCCCTGTCATACCGCTTCTTGTCCAGCACGCCCTTACATCACTGCGAGGACCTCAGAACACCTGCGCTCGCTTGGAACATCATCGTCACCGCTCTCGTCTTCCTTGTCCTACGCCCGAAGCCTATCGTCACCTTCTGGTGTCTGGTTTGCATCGGCTTCTGGCATGTCGCGCTCTTCTCCCAACCAATGGCGACTCCGCCTCCTCTCGATAGCGCGTTTGGTGCCTTTCTCCCCGCACTCTTCGTCTGCTATGCATTTTGGCGTCTGGCAATCCGCTTCACGCTACCCGCATTCAGAAAGGCCCCTATCGAGGCTTCTGTCTGGTATCTGCCGACATTCTGGGCTGGCGTCCTGACGAACATCACCATGGACAAGATACCGATTAATCGCCTCGTAGCGTCGGATCTCAGCCAGCAGCCAGGGGCAATCACCGCGCTCATCGTCATCATCATTATAGTGCTGGTAATAGTCATCAACCAGGTCCGGGTCATACGCAAGACGGGCTGGCTACCGCACTACCTCGGATGGTATGTCGCTGGTGGCTTGGTCACTATGATCATCGCGCTGCTGCCCGGGCTCGAGTTCCGGCTGCACCATTACATCATCTCGATGGTCCTCATACCTGGGACGGCATTCCCGACGCGGCTCTCCGCTATCTACCAGGGCTTCTTGCTGGGTATGTTTCTCAATGGCGTCGCCGCCTGGGGCTTCGATTCTATCCTACAGACTGCTGCGGACGTACGTGATCAACCTATCTCTTTGAGACCAGTGAGTGCTCACGCTCGTTAATATTCAGCTGCAAGGCGATGGCGCATCGGGATCGGCGATGCCCTCGTTCATCACAAACTCGACCAACTGGAACGCATCCGTAGCGCTGCAGAACCAGACCGTCTCCTGGGCCGCGCTACCCTCTTCCGGCGGCTGGGATGGGTTCTCCCTCA
The DNA here is from genome assembly GCF_022264815.1 of Rhodofomes roseus. Classification (NCBI taxonomy): domain Eukaryota; kingdom Fungi; phylum Basidiomycota; class Agaricomycetes; order Polyporales; family Fomitopsidaceae; genus Rhodofomes; species Rhodofomes roseus. Next base: position 594,919 of record NW_025952965.1, on the reverse strand, counting down.
TTCTTGACGACGTGGAGCGTTATACGGGAACGGCCCTGAACTTCTCTCTGGCTGCATTGCAGAGCGGTCTTCCCCATTTCTTCCGCCTAGCTGTGAGTGCATCTTTACTCTCCTTGGACAAGACGCTCACGCGGAAGCATAGTATACGAGCTCAGACACAACAGGTGACTACACTATGCCCGCAACCTTATGGCCGAATGGGACATGGGTCGATCCTCTGCCTGGGACATCTACATGATTTCGTGGACATTGCCTTGTATTCGCTTCAGTTGTTGTAATTGCAGTCACACACCTTATATCTGTTACCTTCACACCTGTTACTGGGACGCACTAGAATGAAGATATGTATTGTAGATGGCCGATTCAGCTAATGGACAGTTCCCCATGGTCTGTCACTCTGTGGGCAATACTTCCTTGGTCCATAACATCGATTGAGCTAAGACCTACAGGTGGAGAGTCGAGTCTGTAATCCTCATTTACTGTCCAAGTTTGTCCTTGAATTACAGGCTGCAACCGCGATTCAGAAGGCACATGCATTGCCAGTGAAGCTGCCCGGCTTTCCGCTCGCCCCCTTCCTCAGTACCGGTGTATTCCCGAACCCTCCAGATGCGTACGAGGGTTCGTGGACTGCCGGTACGCGTGATCATGGTCCGTGGACCACGGTTGCACTAAGCACTTCATTGTTCAACATATCGGGAGGAGGAGGAGGTAATTCCATTCAGCCGGGAATATTCACGTGGCCGTGTATGTAATAGCTATAAATATGTTGAGATCCTGTGGCCACCGATCGATCTCTGAGTACTTACTCCAGGTGGCACTACAGCGCTAAAGCGCCTCTCTCCCCACTACCTCCCTTTCATCGCCTTACTCATACCCACATCTCTCTATACCCCAGCATGGTTCCCTCTCCGAAGTTCAAAAACACTCAACGTGAGTGGACTCCCGTCTAGACAAGCTGTTCACGCTTAGACACGTCGCAGATTTCAGCAAAGCCAGCGGCAAAGACCGCTGGTCTTGCAACATATGCACTCCCGCTGAACGTGCGGAGCAGGAGTCCATGACGCGTGCAGACGCGGTGCGCCATGAGCGCACAAGAGCTCACACTCGTCTCGTCGAGAAGGCCGAGCCGGACGAGTGGGCGCCCGGCTATGTCGACACATCTGGTTGGGCTAAAGCCTTCGAGTGGTTCACGTCCTGGGAAGGAACTGCACGGGCTGACAAGATGCCCGACTACATCCCGTTCTGGAGGGACGGAGTGCTAGCCGCCGAGAGAGGAGAGGAAGTTGGCAAGATGGAGGAGTTCCTCCATCGGCTCGACCGTGAAATCCACCGCCGCAACCCGGGGATCAGTGGACCCTGGGGTCGCAAACCCGGCCTCGACGTGTGGGGAGATTCTCCTGCACGTCCCGCACCGAACGCGTGGGGATCGAAGAAACAGAAGCTTCCGCAAAAGACTGGTCAATGGGAGACAGACGAGGCAGCTTGGGGCCCGGTTTGGGGGGCTGACCACTGGTCTGTCAGCGCCGGCGACTGGGGCGTGACGAACGAGAAGCCGACATGGGGAGAGACTGACCCAGCATGGAACGATGGGCGGGATCCCGATCACGGATGTGATATCTGGGGCGGCGACGGCGGCTGGGGAGTGCCCGCGGATCCGTCGGGTGTCGAGTGGGGAGTGCCCGCGGGCGGGGCCGTCGGAGAGGTCGGTTGGGGCATGTCCACAGCGACAGAGTCGTCTAGGAAGGATGACACTGCTGCAGCCGACGGTGCTCACTGCGGTCTTCCGGGCAGGGATTTGTCCATGTTCGCGGAGAAGGTTACGACCCAAGGGGATATGAGCCCAGCAAGACGCAAAAGGATGCTGCGGTTCTCCAAGGTCAGTCTCGTCGTTCTGTGCCCAGACAGCAGATCTGACATGTACATATTCAGCTATCGACGGAAGAGAAGATTCGCCAGATTCAGGATGCCGCACGGAGCCTTCGCACATTGTCTTAACTTCATCGGGACATTCCTCATCCACTAGCACCACTCTGGGCTCTACTTTACTGACGACGGCACGCTCTGGCAATTCTATCCACGCATAATTGTCGCATCCACTTATGTACGTCACATCCGCATCGTCTATTCTCACATCTCTATGCATGTATTCTTCCTGCTCTTCCTTGTATAGTAGCTGCATCGCAAAGGTTCAAAATTAATCAGCATACGACGTCAGCGCCGACCCGTCCCTGTTGCAATAACTTGAAGGTTGGAAGGTACGTCGCTCATGGACTGGATGGAATGGAGTCAAGAACATCCTAGGGCCGCCTACTTACTGGCAGTGCCTGTGACAGAACTGCAGTGCATGGCCGACGCGGCGGTATGTGGCTGTGGCTTTGCGCCGCGCCCCTATTGCCGCACCTGCGCATAGTTGAGCCTGGTGACATCAGCCCCCGGCGCTGCCATGCTAGGCTCTCTGTGGCGCAGCACTCCAGCCGGAACTCTAATTCTTGGTCATAAACTTGCTGGGACGCCCTGTTGCGTCCTTTCACCCTCGATACCTTGTCGATACCCTCTCCTACCCAGCAGACACCATGAGCTTCGATCTGCGAGACCTACCTGACGGTTGGATCCAAGAATTCGACCCGACCTCGAAACACCCATTCTGGGTAAGTTCGCCTGCGGAATACAGTGTGGCGTATAATCCTGATTTATCCTGCCTTTCAGGTCGATACCAGGGCAAAGCCACCGCGTCCGATATGGGTACATCCATACGAAGACGAGCAGTTCTTGCGCGAGCACCCCCACATTCGTGACAAGATCGCACGCGGTGGCCTTGCTCGTCAGAACAGCCAAGCCCCACCGGCATATTCACCCAGACGGCACTCTTACTCTGGGTCACGAGGACAGGGCAGCAGCAGCAATCTTGCTCCTCCTGTGACCGATACACGCCCTACCTCCCAGCCTAGTACGCCAGGCGAGAAGGGAATGTCGGGCGGGAGGAGGCATCACCAGGGATTCTTTGACAAACTGAAGAATGTGAGTAACAGCACTGCTTTCGTTTAGGAGGATAGGATTGAGAATACTTCACAGAAAATGCACCAATCCCGGCCTTCCTATGGCGGCGGATACGGCGGCGGTGGATACGGTGGCGGTGGATACGGGTACGGTCGACCATCATCCCAGCAGGCCTACGGACCATCGTATCAACAATACCAGCCTTCCTACGCGGCACCTGCAGGGGCGCCGTCATCCTCGAGCTTCAGGAGATATGCCCCGCTTGTCGGCGGCATGGGTGCTGGCTTCCTACTCGGCGAGATGCTCGATGGTCCAGGACTATTCGGAGGTCCTGGGTTTGGTGGTGGCTTCGGCGGTGGTGGATTTGGCGGTGGCGGCTTTGGCGGCGGCGGATTTGGCGGCGGCGGATTCGACGGCGGCTTTGGAGGTGGCGGATTCGACAATGGCTTTGGTGGCGGTGGATTCTTCTGAGCGTGGACTGTATCGTTGTTGCAATGGACACTTGGCTGCAGTTGCTGTATACTAGATCCACATATACGCGTACCTACGTCTTTGCCTATGGGACCTCCACGGACCACTGTATAGTATGGACTTCATGAAATAGTGATATGTTTCAGACATCCGATAGACATCAAAGTTAAACATACATTGCCTTGAAATATTCTATATGCAATGCAACGGGCCTGAGCCGCGCTGCTTGGTTGTCGACATGCAGGTCGTGCGTGAAGTGGACAGACGCCACGACATTGCCGGCACCATCGCGGCCACTGGCGCGCGCTCCCGCCAGGAACGTACTTCCTCACGAACGACCACTGTGCATCAGCTTTAGGTATCGGTCCTGTAGGGATTTCTGCTGCTCCGTGCACGCCTTCGGCGAGCCTTTAGACCTGGGATACCATGCCGCCGACGCTACCTGTCTCGCTGAGCCCTCATATCTGCGTACTAGCCTCGCCGGACGTGCATGAGCTCTTCGAGTCGTCTGGATTGCCTCCAATTACACAGACATTACAGTCCTTTGTTCCTTTACCAAATGGTACGTTCGACTTCTGTACAACATGAGTTGTTGCGGGTGCTGATTTGTTCCCAGTAACGACTAGGACTACCTCCCTTACATCCGTGGTACACAGTACCTTCGCGCTGCGTTTCTCAGACCTTGTAGATACCGAGAACTCCGCACACGAAGATGAAGATCGACGCGCCGCGCGTACCATGGACTGGATCAGCGCGCGCGTTTCTAACAGGGCCGCGGACTGGGTACGGGTCATGGAAGCCCAAGCATCTGGAGACGGGAGTGCCGGAGGAAAGGAAGGCATCTGGAAGGAGAAAACGCCCTGGTGGGAGGAGCTGAGGAGGTGTGTAGAGGGCGACTGCGTTCCGAACAGCGACGAGGGATGGAATCATCCTGCTGCGAGTGCGTACTCTGGGTACTTAGTGCTTATATGCTGCTTTACATATGCCTATCCATTTACAGTCATTCTCACCGTGTCTACTCGAGCTGTGAACCCCCTCCAGGCTTTGCAAGATCTAAATACGCGTCCCGTGGATTTCCCTCCATGGGTAGAGCCCACCGCGTTGCGGTATTACCTGATCATACATCCGGCCAACTCAGAATTGACAGACCCCATGTGAGTCTTCACTCCTTGATACGATCTATGGACCCGTTGCTGACATTATTTCAGAGCGGAAGCCTTGTTCAACGCCGTTAAGAAACAATATGGTCTACATAGCTATCTCCTCCCTCTCGTACTGCCTGCCGACCCGCTGCCTGCGCCCGTTCCAGTACCCGCCCTCCTCCCTCGTCTGCCTCCACCTCCACCACCCTCTTCAGCCTTTGACACGCCACCTCTGGCACCCGCCCCTACCCCCGCCGGACTGGTTGCCCCGAACACACCACGGGGCCTCATGTCGCCCATGCCCCGCTCTCCTGGGCCGTCTGTACTTGCACCAGGGCACAGAGACACATCATCTCAGGGCCTTTCGCAGACATCTCCTACTGGTTACGCGCTTCGTCTGAGTGAGGCCGACATCCAGCAGACCGGCAAGTTCGTGCGCGAGTTCGTGGTGATGAGCCTGATACCATGGATGGAGAAGTACGTCATCGACTGGAACGAGAACGTACGTCAATCTATGCAGCATATGCCTGTCGCTCATTGCATATATTTGTAGTTCTCATCATCTCGACGGCTACCTTCCCGCCTCTTCTCATCTACTAGACGCCTATTTGGCTCCGCTGCCCCATCTCCTGCAGTAACAACCCCCTCGACACCTGTTCATGGCCCAAATCCTTCCATATCATCAGTGTCGTCTAGGTTCAGAACACACCAAACTAATAGCTCAATCACCTCCATCACCTCCGTGTCATCTGCGGGAACGCTCGTAGATGGAACAGTCACTCAACAAAGACGGCTCGCCGAATTTGCCACTATGCTTGGTGACTACAAGTTAGCGACGTCGATCTGGGAGGCTCTGAGAAAAGAGGGGAGGGGCGGTTCGGTGAATTGATCAGCTGAGGGCGTACGTGAATCCCGTGCTGACATTGCTTCGTATGTAGGACGTGCTTCCTCTGCTCCTGGCACCCTCCCCTGCACTGTCACTCCATGCCGCGCATGCCCTCGCTGTCCTGCGTTCGCCATCGAACCCGCACTTCCAGTCACCTGGTCATGCACAGTTGCGCGCGCTATCATACGCAGTGCGGTGGGTGACGGGGATCGATAGACGCGACTTTCTCGGCCCTGTCCTGGAGGGCGAGAGGTGGTTGGTACAAGCTGCCGGTAGTGTACGTCTTTTCACCTCTGCAGCTTGCCTATGACCCTGCTGCCTGGACTATTCATGGCCATGGTGTCGCGGATAGCCGAGGCAGTGAGTCAATGGCGGCTGTGTATAGGCACTGGCTGAATGACTAAGGATTGTTCAAGGCAGAAGAGCCTCCAAGTATGATCTTATATGCGCATGCCGCTTTCCTGAGCGAGAGGAAGAACGCTCGAAGACGATCCGCTTTGTGGTATCTGCTCGCTGCTGACCACCTCGAGAAGGCGGGCACTGTGAGTCGAACAGCTTCTCGTTTGCCTTGGATCAACTGAAGCGAGACAAACAGAAATCACTCGCGATGTTCCTGTTTCGGAGAGCCCATGACCTGTACAAATCACAGGCGCCGAAGGAACTATCGCCTTCGTTCTGGGAAAGCGAAGCTCGGGACCCAGCTGATTGGACAGGATTTCCGTCCGTATTACCGGGCATCGAACATGAGCTAGGTAAGCATGACAACATGATTCGCAGCGTTCACAGTATAGCTTATGATCGTATAACTGGATAGGACGTCTGTTGTATACAACTGGTGACACAGAGGGTGCTGTCCGTTTTTTCCTTGGACTACTGCGAGGCGCCTCGGATCCAAGCGCGTCTCTATCAGACGAAGACAGAGCCGTTGGCAAGGCAGCAGTCGAGGACCAATTTACCACGGATAAGGTGTACTTGGAAGATTTCCGCGTGGCCGCGAAGGTGAGACTCTACAGTACCCGGAGACAGACGTTGGGAGCTCAGCGGCCGTGACATTCCTGTAGCATTTCAAGGCAACCGAACCAGAGAAGTGGAAGTCGGCATCACTTCAACTGCCAGTGTCTTTCTGTCAGCCCAAACAGACCAAAGTGCGGTTCCCCGGAAACAACTTCGAAGGCGATCCTAAGGAATGGACGAGGCGTGAAGAAGACTGGGCCGAATTTTGGGCATCAAGGGGCAAAGAGAAGCTCGAACGCAGTAGTAAAGCTGCAGTCGATGGTCAGTTTGATCCACTGGCAGTACACTGTTTCGTGTTGGACTAATTCGTGCAGAATACTTCTGGGTCGACCTGGGCATGCGCAATCCATTGGATGTTGAGGTAAACCTATCGGGCTTGTCTATCGTCGTCCGAGAAGCCTCTTCCCTGGATGCTTCATCTATGCCCGACTTCGTTGAAGTTGAAGTAGTTGACGGTGTCACGCTTGGTCCCAGAGAATATCGTACCGTGCGTGCTATACTGACTGACCTTGTTCCGCTCTCACCTACTTTACTTAGATCCCTGTCGCAGTGCGGTGTGGCCGACCGGCGTCTCTGCAAATCACTCATGTCGTCTTTGAATTCCTATCTTTACTGCCGGTTACAGAGTCGCTGGCTTTGCGCGGCCGGCGGTTGCATGACACTACCCAGCAGAGGCAAAACAAGGCATACGCATCTGATATTCTGATCGAGGTCGACGTGGAAGATGCTGGGCAGCGGTTGCGAGCGAGTTTTGTCGACGACAGGCATCTCATCCTCATTGAAGGAGAGTACAAGCGTCTCAAGCTTTGGATGACGAACTCGGGGTCAAGACCAATCAATGAAGCCTGGATGGTTTCGGGTAGAGAAGACGAGCTTTGGATAGACTCCGACGAGGCTGTGGCCGAAGAGACCCCTGCCGCGTCATCTTCGCAAGGTCCACTCACGGAAACGCTGGATTCCTCGAATTCGCTACGCCGACGGGAACCCTATGGGCTACCCTTGGGCGACTCCCAAGGGTCATCAGACTTGGCCCCTGGGGAGTCGATGCAGGTTACGTTGACACTCCATGCGTCCCAAGTCGGGGAAAGAGACCTTGGCCTGCTGTTCATTTTCCGTGAGGTAAGTTGTGTTAGGATTTCATTGGTACGTGACTCAGATTTATCAGGGGGCAGGCGCGCCATTTTGGTGCGTACGGGTTACAAGGCCGTATGAAGTAATACCTGTCTTCCGACTGGCCGCGTCAGCGGAGCCGAGCAGATCAGTGGATCACTCATACGGCTTAAGCCTTGAAGTCGAGAATCTGTCCGAGACTGGGAATCTACGCCTGACGCAAGTGACTACCATAAGCCCCTTGTGGGCGTCACAGTGTCTGGGGAAGTGCAATCTGTTCGTCAGCCGTATTTTTGAGCTTTGATGACAGCTGACGTCCGCGCGCATTGCAGCGACATTGTCCAGCCGCAACAGATCACAAAAATCCACCTCGGTATCGACCCATGGGAAGAGAGCGATGGAGTGCAGGCCACCCTGCAGTTCGTGTCCTCAAAACTTCAAGCAGTATTACACGGTGTACAACCGGATGACTCTGATCCGCCACCATTGCGCTTAGCTTGCAAGCATATATCGAAGGTATGCTTATCGTGGTGACCTGTCTTTGTGTATGTTTCATAACGCGGTGGAGCAGGGCACAGGGGCACGTTCGCTGGCAATCCCGTTAATGGCCCACTTCATTCATTGCGGTCAGCGAACATACAGCACTCACCGCGCACAGATGGCACATCGATACATACCATACGACAGCCATCCACGTATATTCCCATTGTTCAACCCCTATTCCATAGACGTCGTGCTCTTCTGGGAGCTCGACGGAGAAGGCCGCAGTGGACATATACTCGTGCCAGGACTAACACTCGGTGCCTCTCACGCTTACTTAGACAGTATGATCGATGAAGCGGAGAGCGCGAAGGTCAAACGATCCATGTACGCAGAGACACAGCGCGAGCGTTCAGACATCATACGGGCTATTCGGGAAAGCGAATGGAACGCCGAAATGGATCCTACGGTCGTAACCACTTGTGTCAAGGGTACAGTTAGGCATGACTTCTCTGACGGGTGAGTGATTCCCTTTTGTCTCCTGATGCGTTCATTGATGAATTGTCAGGCCATGCAGTGTATCCGTGAAGTACATCCTGAAGAATCTCTCACCTACACATTCGTCACGCGTCACTTTGCGGCTAGCAGCGGTCCCCCCAGATACAGAGACAACGTACGTACGAACTCTGTGTCTCCACGGAACCTCAACTAAATGATGTCGCAGTGCGCTGTTGTCACCTCGGTACGCAGGACGTCTAACCCACCGTAGAGAGATCGAGCCATATGGCACCGCAGTCATCTACAGCAAAGTATGGGCGACGCGACCCGGGAGTTTCAGGCTCGACGAGTGGGTAGCCGAGACGCAAGTGACTACATCTGGACGGACACATACAAGGCATCTTCGATACGTACAAGGACCTCCATTAGAACACCGTGTATGCTTCTCCGTCGTTGACGACTCGCGATCATGATTATGTATGTATGTATTGATTGTATTGCTCTGCCCGCATCGCTACAATGTGTTAAGACGCTGAAATTTGTCTAAATTATGCGCAGGACGGCGGGCCTGCACTGTACTGAACCTCTCGCGCACCCTACTGGCGTGCGAGATACCATACGAGGACGTGCTCGACCTCCCTGAACCAGTCATGCACCAGTGAGTTATCGAAAACGTTTCCATCCCAGCTTAGTAGAAAGGAAATACAACCCTGGGTTGTAATGGCGCCTAGGTAGAAGTATGCCGGCCTGACGTGGAGATGCGTTTCCCATGACATTACTCGAAGCAGTGATTTGGTCTGCCTGTCATGCGCAACGCTACTTGTTTCGGTCGTACAGGCGGTTTCTTCTTCACCGTCAGAGGGGAGCGGATAATCGGAAGGCTGTATCAAGTCGTACTGGAGGTGAGCAGATGTCAGACTATATATATTCCAGCAATATGGTGGCCCTTACGTTTCCACCGCTGGATACGCCGACGGTGTACGTGGTGTCCTCTCCAAATACGGCGGGTAGGATCTCGTCTGGATGCGTCTGTTCAGATGCATCTGTCTTCCAGTGGCATGCAATTCGTCTTCGTTTCGAAACAGATTGCTGCAGGCTGGCCTCCACTATCTCCAGGAAAAGCGGATGTTGCATGTAACTCGCCATCTGCTTCTTGATGAGGCGGCATCGCAAAAGGAAACGTTTGTCTGATAAAATGAGCTCGGATCCAGGGTTGTCGGGGGACGAGGCGTCGGCGCAGGTAGGCATGAAGGGCAGAGTGCAGTAGAAGAGGTTTACGGATAGGAAGACTTCTGACGAGCCTCCTTGGTCTAGCCACTCCTGTTCAAGATATGGCCGCAGGTTGGCAGGAAGAAAGAAGTGCATCGGCTCTCGCCTTCGGCGCTCCCATTCCACGTCGGACATCCGCCCTGCGCGATACTCCTTCTGCAGAATGCGTGCGGTCGCTACCTGAGCGACGACGGGAAGGGCCATCGTGAGCGTGATATCCTTCTCTCGGCAGGACCGCAGGATAGAGGAAGTTGTTTCGGCTGATAGACTATGTCGCAGATCCCTCTTGACGGCCGGAGTACAATAGGTCCCGCTGCTGAAGTTACCCGGTAGAGTATGTCCACCCTGTCAACCCATTGGTCTAAAGCTATTGTGACAGACGACGGGACACTGGACGTACCCGTAAAGCGGCTCTTCTAAGCCGGAAAATTACAGAACCGATGGCTCGCCTCCACCTTTGTGTCGCAACACTTGCACGTCTCGCAGGATTCAGCTCCTCGACAGGAACCACCATGGCGAGACGCTCGCCTACGTCGGGTATCGTTTCGGGCGATGGTCTCGATAGAATGTCGAAGAAAGCACGGCAAAGCATGATATGGGACACGCCGTCGGTGATGAAGTGAGTCGTATTGATAATAACGTGGTGAACGCTCTCCTCGTCTATTCGATCCAGGATAAACAGACGGGCGGGGATGTCGGCGAAGGTCCGCTGTACACCGTGTAAAATGTCGTGAATCGTCGTCAAGGCCTCGTCTGCATTGGCGATCGGCTTGCGGATGAGCTCTCCCGGACGCACTTGAGCCAACCGCGCAGGAGCGACCTCGAAGTGCAAGTCTTGCGAGCCATTGTCCGTGCGGACTCGCGAACCGAGGAGGGGGTACCTCTGTTTGAGAAGTATCCACGCTCGAGCGACATTGGCCTCGGTGTAAAGCTCTCGACCGGACTGGACGACGTAATGCCAAACGAGGTCCGTCGTTCCTTGGAAGCAGCTGTCCCAATAGTACCCGGTCTCGTTCAGGCTCAGCGGACGAGTGTAGGTGGGGCCGGAGTGCGTGTCCGAGTCGGCGGATGGACGGAGTGTCCAGGGAGTCATCGCAACGGCGTGGCAAGGCATCTCTGTCTTCCCGACATTGCTGTTCTTATCCCCACATTCCTAGTCCAAATGACAAAAGACGGGTTCGGTCGGGTATCTGACAAACGTCCCCGGGGCCGTAGTGCGGTCGCACGAGTGCATCGCGTTACCGCGAACAACGTTCACCAGACGACCCAAAGACGACCTGCTCCTGGATATCATATTCGCGGCACTTGAAAGACCTGGGACCTCGCGGGCCGCGCACAACCCCGAGCGCGTACCATGTAGGATGAATGCTACCGTACCGTGAGTTGTCCTCGGACCCGAGGGGTTCACGACATTCAATAACACATGACCCCCTTGAGGATTCGGCAAGCCAAGGCTCGTGGAAGTGAACTGCGCGGACAAGGCTTCGGTGATCCACCGAGGCCCGTTCCCCCTCCTCCTAGGACCGATCACAGCTGAACCCAGCAGTATCGGAAGAATCTGACAGACAGAATAATGCCCGCCACAGGCACAACGACAGTGTTGCTCACAGGCTGCAGTGCGAAAGCAGCTTCTTCAGCACAGCTGCCGGCTTGAGCCCTTCAGTCCTGCGCCTCTGATTGGCACTATGTCTGTAATCGGCTCAGAAGCACTAGAAGCACCAATCAGAGTGACGTACACTGAGAAGACAGTTCCAAGGTCGGGCCAGGTAACGCCTTTTGTAGTGGCTTGGAAGAGTGCAGTGCGTGATACGATCTCTCGCTCAACTCGATCTCGCCGCTGCCAGATTAGATCCACATGTTGCGATGGCCCGGGGTTGCCTGAGCCTCATGTGTAGCAGTACCAGTACCAAAGATGGCATTCAGGGTAAACATCTGGACTATGAACACGACGTGGCTCGCGGGAGAACAGCTGGCATGACCCGATGGTACCAATACAAGGCATCACTTCGGCTGCCGCTAGTCCTCCTGATCTTTCTTGGTCTTCTTCGCGTCCATGGCCATCCGTATCTTTTTCATCTTCGTATTGAAGTATGTCTGAGCGAGGATTAGCTAAATCTGATCCAACACACGGCAGAGGATTCGTCGCTTACCCCCGTGACGAATTGGACCAGGTTGATGAATGGCACCCAGAGCTCAGGAGCAAGGTATCTTTGCGCAATCACGATGGTAAGAGGGAGAGTCATCCATGTCACCTGTATAGGTCGGACGTCACGATGAGCTTGCAGTCATGAGCGCCTCGAGCACAAGATACATACGCGTAGAGCGTTCATGTAGCCCGCCTTGACTGTCTTCCGCACATCGTCCACTGTCCGCGCGCCGTTGATTACCGCCGTGCACGACAGATATACTGCAACCGTTCCGCGGAGATGTCAGAGTGGATGCCGCGCTCGACCGCACTAAGGCTCTAGCTCAACGCGAGACTCACCGGCGATCTGGATGGGCGCGACAATGAGGTTGCTTACGAGCAGCTGCCCCACCTTCGCTGCGAGACCAGTCTTGCCCACGAATAACTTCTGCGTTATACCCACCAGCGCGTGGCTCATCGGTGCCGACACGAGCATGCCGTACAGGGTCATCTTAGGAGCCTTAGACTCTATCTTAACACGCGCGAGGGCGTGCTCGTAGAAAGGTGCATCTTTGGGCACCCTCCTCGCGGGGACGCCTGCAAGGTGCGTCGCGAGCACCTCCTGGAAGAACTGCAGGACCCCTGAAGCGCAACATCCGAATCGACTGGACTGTCAGAGATGTGTCACGCATGCCGTCAAGACACGGCCACGTACCGCTCGTGATGGCCTTGGTCCGCAAGGGATGGGCAGCGAGGTTCGCTAGGTATGCGGCAAGGAGCGGGTTGACCTTCCTCGGTGCGGCGACGGTGCTCATCGTGCGTATCAATGTGTGGGTGGTGGTTCGTTCCAAACCGTGAGCTAGAACCAGAGTGCCCCTGTAGACTGTCTGGACGCCGGAAAGAGCGTGTTATACGCCCGGCGCGCCGAGGGCACCTGCTCACCGCTGTCTCGTGCGGTCCTGAGTACGCGTACGTATGGTGGAGACCGAATCACGGGAGCCGCGCGGTCCTGAGCTAACCTTTCCTGTATCACCAAAACGGCCGCAGCCATTCCCATCCACGCTGCGCGTTGAGGATGTTGAGAGCTTTGCCTGAACGACGCGTCTGTCGGCCCTCGTCGTCGCACCGACGTGAGATACTGAATTAGAAGATTCACAGTCATGCTTCCTGCCTGAGCTTCTCGGACCCCGTGTAATGGTCGCGTGGGATTCGAGAAGCATGGCACGTACTGAGAATTTGCATATGACCGAGTATTGAGTAAGTGTATGTCCGACGTTGGATGCAGGAGTCCTCCATGGAGAAAGCAATCCAATTGAAGCATGAATATGTGAGTAAGTATCGTAGCAATAAATCGGCATTGACATCCGCCCGTGAAGCGAGGGGTCCAATGTATCTAATCCAATACATACTGGCAGCATGCACGTTTACGTGCCTTTCATCCTGTAGGACACCGTCAGCTCCAGTAAGCTTATACAAATGATTCACTGGAGCTCACCAGATTTTGACATAGTCCGCGAACGAGACCATGCACACTGTCTGCCAGATGCCGAGGCCAATACGGGGTGTCACGCCACGGTAGAGACCCTTCAGACCATTCTCCCTGTAGACGTATTGGAGAGTGCTGAGGATAGTGGCCTTCTGGGGGCGCTTGGGGTCCAGGTTGGCCGACTTCGCCATAGATTGCATCTACACCGGGTCCTGACGTCAGCCGCCGCTATGGACGCTCAAGTGGACGGACCAACCTCTACTCGTACGACTTCGATGGGCTGGTTCCATGTTGCAAGCGCGCCACCTATTGACGACGAGGCGATCTTCTCGAGAGCCGTCAACTTGTCGTTCTCACCCTTGCCCTTGAACTTCTTGATGCTAGTCTCCGCTAACCGCGCGAAACCCATCCTATACGGATCTGTTTGGTTGCGGAGGTATAGGAGCAGTAGTCATCGACATACCGAGATCCCCAGTTGGTCATTTGCCGCACAGCGACAGCATTGACACCCTTGTTGATGCCCTTGACACCTTCCCGGCGGTAGATGTCCATGAAGACGACCCAAGTCGAAGGCGGCTTGACACCAGATGCAGCCTGCTTGTGCCGCGTAATTTCTGCGGTCTTCATACATGTGCAGAAGCCTGCAACCAGTATGAGCTCGGACGAGGGAAGCGAATTACATCAAAATACGCACCCATGGTCGCGTAGGCCTGCGCGACACCACCCGTCATGCCGCCAATCAGACCAGCTGCTCCTGGGCTCATCCCAAGGCCCACCACCTTGCTCTCAACCTCCGAAGCGGTGAAGAGGAGCACTGCACCCTTTGTCGACGCTTCAATCCATGCCTGCGATGACTTGGGGTGAGGGACCGGTGCGAGGCCGAAATCACATGCCACGCACCCATGGGATGAGTCCCTGGTAGAATCCCAGCACGCCTCCACGGCTCCATACTGTCTGGACAGCCTGGAACATGGATTGTGACCGGTTTGCTGCCATCTGAGTCTTCAAGACCTCAAGGGGCTGTCCTAATGTCGTGACCTATTCAAAGAGTAAGGAGACTGTACAACGCGCGAGCTTTTCAGCCACTTGCCTCCTGTACACGTCGTCAGTTAGGGTGTCTCGCACGACAAATGATGGCACTCACGAACTACATCACAGCAAGACGACCTAGAGGTCAGCTTCTGCATGTCAGTACACAGAAAACATACGCATTACCATGTTCATGATCGCGCCTGAATGCACAGCAGTCCGTGAGTCCGCGTGAACAGCTCAGCCACAGGCGCGTATACTGACCGACAGCAATATTAGACCAGTTGACTCCCTTCTGGCCGGGCAAGCTCTTTTCGATGGCCATGGTTGGTCGACACACGGAGGTGCTGAAGAGGTAGCGGCAGAGGGTGGGGAGAGGGGGGAGGTGGAGGTAGAGGATGAGCTGGCGAGAGCCTGAGACCTTGGGGATGTCCCGAAATGCGCAAGGGCCCACTATTTGGCCCCCACAAACACCGCGGGGTCTCCGTCATGCGCGCAGGCGCCCCCGCCCTGTGGCTGCAATCGTCCCACTTTCATCTCATGGTACGACACACTCCCGCCTTTCGTCGTCACAGCGGGCTGCACAATATGTTGCGCAAGACATATAGGAGGTGCCCTGAACAGTCAAGACAACGGTGACGAGCTGCAAGCCATCTACGAGGCGTCGAAGATCGGCTCTCCCAAAGGGGAAACTGCCGTGGCGGAAGCGCAGGAAGCCCGCTCCTGGTCAGGCAGGCATACATAGCGGATGCACGGGATGACCGCCCCTGCCACGTCGCTGGTCCGCAACAGCGCGCGATACTGGCCTGAAATCTCTGTGATAGTTGCGAGATGACCGGCATGTCTGATTCGAGTGGCAGTACCGAGGTGTCCGACAGCGAGCTAGCCATCTTGCGCGGTCGCAGCAAACAGCGCTCCGTGCTTGTGGCGGTGAGTGACATCCGTTTGATATGTGTGCGGAGCCGTTCTGACGGTTGCTCAGGAGAAGGCTACCATTGGCTCCCCGTAGCCTCCTCCACCGTGTGGCCTTTGGGATTTGGCGTCGAGGTTGCCTCATTGTGAGCTGCCGTTGTTCGCTAATCGACATAAGATTTGGCGAACCTGTACATCTGGTGATTTTACGTTATTATACGGGCATTTGTGATAGCCTGCTGCCCTCTTAGCCCGCACCAGGCGGAATTGGCCATGAAAGTTTCAACCGTCGTCACTTCCGGGCGTGCCGCCCACCGTTTGGACAAGTCCGACACCATCAGCGGACATGACCCCGCTTGTCTCGCGCTCTCACATATGGTATTTCGCCGTATACTTTAGTCGGGCGGAGGCAAATCTAGCCTGTGTTTTCCGGCCCCTGTCGGCCACACATCGTCCTTGCAGCTCTGTTATATCCATTTTGCGCCCGTCTTCCCCTGTCTGCACCTGAGCTCCCTTCACCACCCAGTACGCCTCTGCGCCCTACCTCACTCGTATGTCCTCATTTTGAGTGGTCATTGTAATGGCAGACTGATGAAGGCCGCAAATTAGGCTTGAGAAACATGCCTGTTGTACCACCGGAGCTCTGCGACTACGTTATTGACTATCTCCACAATGACAGGAAGTCCCTAACAGCCTGCAGCCTCACTTGCCGCGAATGGGTGCCGACGTCCCGTCATCACCTCTACTGCGAAGTCCTCCTACACAAACCTCAGCTGTTTATCGCATTCAAGCGGCTGCTACAGGCGCATCCCGTCTTAGGTTGCTATGTCCGCGTCCTCAAAATATCCAGGCTGGAGAAGGCTAGCAGCGCAGACCTCGCGCAGATTGAGGAGGTCCTTCCCATCCTTCTCCGTTACCTCCCCAACCTGGGGTCTCTCGGAGGGTCCCTGCTCTCAACGTCCGCAAGCATCCTGCGCAGCGTACCCGAAGAAACGCCCGTGACGGAGCTCTTCCTTCAATATTGCGACTTCCCTGCGCTCGAAGACTTCGCGCGGCTGTTCTACTCGTGTCCGAGGCTGCGGAGCCTCGCACTCTGCGGTGTGTCTTGGGCATCTACGACCTGTGATGTCCTGCCGCGCGCTCTCGATGCGCCTGGGCTGCGAAGATTGGTCCTAGGCAGGGACGTCGACTATGCCTCTGTCATTGGCCTACTGCTTCGGGGTGGCCATCATCGCAGCATTCACAGCCTGTCGGTCACCCTGACGTCCGAGGCTGATGCATACGCTCTCAGCGTCTTGCTGGAGAACATCGGAGAGTCGCTGACCGAGCTCGACATCGAATGGCACCCGATGCGTCCTGGGTCGAACGGTCAGTCGTCACTCTGCGCCCCACTCATCACGTCCGACTTACCAGCCGTCCAGTCGTCTTCTTGCCTAGCTCGCTCAGGATCCCCTCGACCGTCACGGTCGAGAGGCTGACCATCCGCAGTGCGATCTCGCACGCGTACTCCACGCCTTGGGTTACCAGCCTCCTGTCCGCGGTCGATCCCGCCCGCCTGCGCACGTTCGCGTTGGAGATCCGTCTGCTCGGGGAGCTCGACGCGCTTGACTGGAAGACCATCGAGAGCATCCTGGTGCCGGAGCAGTTTCGTAGCCTACGTGAGGTCGCGGTCAAGGTCAACATCTGGTCTGGGGTTCACATGGACCAACTGTCGGTCCGAAACCTAATACGTCATTACCTACCTCGATTGCACTCGAAGGGGATGCTTCGCTTCGCCTCTTAAGCCGTGTAGATACTTACGCAAAGTTTGGGTGTGCAAAAGATCCTCGCCGCATAGACACTACGATACTGTTGATTCTAGTTCGATATCTTATTGCTTACTCACTCTCAACTACTTGCTCTTTGATGGACGCGTCGTGAATCTCTGGGCTACATTCGATTATATTCGTTTGCACTGAACGATGCATAACGCGGGGGTATGTGATGAGGGTAACATACTAGCAAGGACAGGGTGAGATATCAAAGCACGAGCCTAACAGTAAGTTGAGAGGGAGCATTACGATGCCAATCGTACCGTACAAGTTAAGAAAGTCCCACCGGCATCCTAATAGCACGAACAACGCGAAACCCGGACGCGATCCAGCAGGCGGCATAGTGATGTGGACATGGCGATTGTCGTGAGGCGGGCCGGAGGGGTCGCCACGGGGTCGACACGCCGGTTCCTCATCGCTTTCATTCTTTGCTGTTCTGTTGTTCCAGACGTTCGAGGTCCTCCTTCAAGCTGTTGCGTGGATGCGGCATGGAAAAGCAGAAGAGTCCATGAGTATACGAGTGATAAGATAAGGCAGTAATAAATGAGCGATGAGGGCAAATGAGCGCGATGGATGAGATGAGTGGAAATGAGTGTGAGCAGATCGGTTGGAGACCAACGCAATCAAAACAGTCCGTATACGACGGCCAGCGTGCAAATAGCCCCAAGGAAACTCTTCAGTCCGAAAATCTTTACATACCGTGTAATCTGGTCCTGGCTATCCTCCTGGTCGGTCTCGAGATATTGGATCTCCATGGTCTTGCGCGCGACTTCCTGTTGCAGCTCCTCGGCCTTGGCAAGAGCGATGTCGTACTGCTCCCTCAAAGCCCTAATCTGTCGCTCCTGCTCCGCCTGGATATCATGGATCTTGAGATTGTGAGCCTCGTGGAGGCGCTGCAGCTCGTCTCGGGACACGCTCGAAGTACGCGCGTGCGCCGATCCGTTGCTCTTCGGAGAGGATACCGTCTCGGTAGCCAACGTCGCCTTGATGGTCGCCAGCTCACCCTCGAGATCAGATAGCTTCGTCTGGAGCTCGGACTTCTCGCTTGTCACAGCCAAGATCTCCTCCTGGTGCGCAGCGCGAAGCTTGGTAGCCTCCTCCGCACGGCCCTTCGCAGCCTCCTCCAGCTCCTTAATGTGATTCCTGGAGACCTCTGTAAGCGACTCTTTGGTAGCCACGAACATGTCTCTGAGGGACGCGTGGTCATCCCGAGCATTTGAGAGCTCCTTCTGCAAGCGAAAGATCACCTCGTCTTTGTCGGTCTTGTCGACAGCTGCAGCGACCGCGCGCGCCTCGTCGAGCTGGATCTTCAGAGACTCCAACTCGGCACTGGCAGATGCGACGGTGCCCTTCGCCTTCGCAAGATCTTCCTGCGTGGCTTTCAAGTCGAGAGCCTGCTTGCTAATCTCCTTCTCGAGCGACTTCACTTGACTCTCCAACGCAGTCTGATGCTCCGCTTTGAGGCCTTCAATAGTCGTCTGGTGAGCAGCGCGGAGCTGCTCGATCGTAGCCTGAGATTCGGCACGGAGGGCTTGCAGGTCTTGGCTGTGAGCAGAGCCCGCCTCATTCTGCGTGGCTTACAGTCAGTGTATACACGAGCACGGTGCACCTCGAATCCCACCTTGGCACGCTCGAACGCCTCCTCCAAGAGCTTCGCATGCTCTGCCTTTACGTCGTCGACCTTGGCATTGTACTTGGACTCCTGGCTCTGTTATGGGAGTGAGAATGCGTACTGCAACAATCAATGTGCCTGACGAACCTCGAGCTCGGTAGACACGGCCTTCAGCTCCTCCTGGAGTTTGTTCTCCTTCTCCTGGAACGACTCCTGAAGGCTCTCGACCTCGACCTTGTGCGCCTCGCTCTGGCTTGCCAACTCAGCCTTCGTAGCCTCCTGAGCGGCAACAGCCTCGGCGAGCTGACCCTCAAGTTCGCTGCAACGACTGGTGAGCTTGTCGATCTGCTCTCGAAGCTCGCCGATCTCCGCCTGCAACTTCGCGTTCTCCTCGTTCGCCTGGGCAAGATCGTCAGAGGCCTTCGCGTTGGCCTGCTCGACAGCCAGACGACCAGCCTCCTCGGCCTTCTTCAGGTCGTCTTCCAGCGCCTTGATGCGCTCGGAGGTCTGGGAGCGTTCGTCCTCTGATTTCTCCTGCTCCTCCTTCAGCTCCAAAATCTCGATCTCGAGCTCGGAGATCTTGTTAGACTTCTCCTCGCTCTCCGTCTTGAGCTCAGCGACCTGTGCCTCGAGAGGCTCGAGACGGGAAGCCTGCTCCTGGAGGGCGGTGATCTTCGCCTCCGCGTCAGCAGTAGCCTGGTCGCGAGCAGCTTTGAGGCTCTCAACCTCAGCCTGGATCGCGTCCAAGTCGGCTTTCGCCTTGAGGAGAGCGGCGTGTTCGACCTCGGCTGCAGCGGTAGCCGCTGCAGATGCATCTCCGGAAGACGAGCGAAGGACTTCAAGGTTCTCCTGAGCGGCTTTGACCTCAGTCTCGAGCTCCTCGATCCGCGACTGCAGGCTGGCTACGAGCTCCTTCAAAGAAGCAGAGTTTGACTTGGCTTCCTCGAGCTACGATCGCAGTGTCAGCACCAAATCAAGTATGCGCTGTACTTCACATACCTCCGTTCGGATCGTCTCTAGGCCGGGTTCGGTCCCAGACTCCGAGCTCTGAGCCGCAGCCAGACTCTCACGCGCAGCAGCCAACTCCTTCTCGGTCTCGCTCTTCGCTTCCTCGAGCGCCTGGAGCGTGGACTGCTTCGACTCGACATCCGCCAACGCAGAGTCCAGCGACGACTTCAGGCCGCTGACCTGATCCTCGAGCGCAGTGACAGCTTCGGTCTTGGATACCAGCGACGCGTTTGCGTCATTGAGCTGCGAACCGGATAAGCAACAAATGGTGGTGCCCAAGAGCGGTGTCACTCACCTTCTCCTGCAACTCCTCAACAGCCTTGCTCTTCCCATCATCCTTGACAACCTCCTTGATAGAAGAGATGGAACCGGAGCCAGGTGTCCTAGTAGGCCTGGTAGACGATGTACTCGGCGGTCGTGCGGAAGAAGCAGCAGCGCTGGTTCGAGAAGCCGTCGTCGTTCTCTTCACCTCACCGCTCACGGAAGCTCTTGGGCGGGGTGCTGATGCGGACGCCGCAGGCTTAGTGGACGATGCCAATGATGCCCTGGGAGCCGGCTTGGTGACACTGGGCGTAGGTGATTTGGCCGTAGTGGACGTCGGTGCCTTGGGCGTGACGGACTGACGCCGCGCGGCAGCGGTACTGGGAGCTGCGGCACCAGTGGTACTCGTCCTAGGCGGCATGGTCTGTTTGGCGGCGGCGGATGCGCCGCTGGTGGGTTTCCTGATTGACGATGCAGCGGAGGTAGGCTTCGTGGGACTTAAGGGAGTGCCAGTGGCCTTCGAGACCGCAGTCGGGGCGTGCTTGACCGCGCCAGACCCAAACGTGCCAGAGTTGATGATCTGAATTCACGTAACGCGCCACGACGCGCTCAGAACGCGTGTTCTGACGACCACAGGGACTGACGCACCTTCTTGACCAATGGCGTTCCTGGTGCGCCGGACGCAGGCCTGCTGGGCTTGACATTGATAGAGGGCTTGGCCGTGAGCTTCTTGGTCGGCGACGGGGGAGTCTTCAAGTTCTCCTTGGCCATGTCTTCCGTGAGTGGGGGCGCAGCCTCCTCAGCAGCAGAAGATACGGGTGTTGCATCCTCAATGGCCGGGGGCATCGTAGTAGTATCGGCTTCATGCACCACGCCCTCTTCAACGTGTCCGTCTGCCGCACCTTCGTCGGCAGGCTTCTCGTCAGTCGTACTTTCCGCTTCTGTTACGCTACCAGCCTCGTGAGCCTCGTGCTCTTCATGTTCAGGCTCTTCTGGATGGGTCTCCAGCTGCTCGGAACCTTCGGACCCTGCCACGTCTTCCTGATTCTCGAGCACGGGGCTCTGGGGTTGCTCCTCGTCCGCCATGGCGACTGGAGTGTGGTGGCAGTAAGCGGTACTGCACCGGGGTATCGGATATTACGAGGGGATGGAGTAGGACAGAGATACTGCTCAGGCTGCTGCACGCCTGGTGCAGAGATCTGCGCCCCGCGTTGGGCAAGCAAACAAAAACAAGACCGTGACGCGTACGCGACGCGTCCCACGCCACGACGCCCTCCCGCGCCCGTCGCGGTTTTCGGTGTGTAAGTGTGCACTACATATCATACAATGCGCCATTCTGCTTCTAGTCTCATACATTCGCCGTATCTACACCGGACTCGATATGTGTGGTACGAACGACGCCCTTATCCGGTCTACGCAGGCGGAGCATATAGGTTCAGTGCCGATAGAGCTGGCTCAGCTAGATTGCGGTGGTTGTAGCTCAAGACTGCGACCTGGAGCAAGGTAGTCAGCGGATATCATAATGGAAAGGCTACCGCAACACACCCCAGCAGGTTCGACATTGAAGTGTGTGCCTAGAGTATACGTGGTAAGTCATTACAGAAGACATGTACGAAATGAGCTGCTCTCTACCCAGGCACAGAGGGAAGTTGATCCAGCGGGAAATCAAGACTCGGTTGAAGTGACCATGCGCGATGATCACGACATCCCGACTGCCTCTGCCTTCTTCAAGCCATTGCCTGTGATGCTCCTTGACCTGTGACCTGTGCTAAGCCGACCGCGTTCCTGCTAGCCTTGTAAGGGCGATGCGCACCTTTGCGATAACGCTGTCGACTCTGTGACACATCTCCTCAGTGCTTTCTCCGTTCGGACATCTACATAACAGTGATGAGCACAACGTCGCATGGCTTCGTCAAGGGGACAGCTCACCCATCGTGCCATATCACCCATTTGGGGTTCCTCTCCTTAATCTCGGACGGCAACAGGCCCTCATAGTCACCATAGTCCCATTCTCGTACTTCCTCCGTAATGACATGGGGCGGGGGCGCCGGCAGATGATCAAACATCAAATGAAAGGTGCGGTGTGCACGGATCCTTGGAGAAACAAACGCATTGCATATGTTCTTCGGGTCAATGACCTCTTGCAAGAAGAAAGCACTACTGTTCAATAACATTCACGACACACATTGCGACACGACTTACTGCCTTCTCCTACAAGGACAAGCGCCGTCTCCTTCGTCTTCTCCTCGCCGTGCGCTGTGAGTGGAATATCTGAGCGGCCGGTCTGGAACGCAGCAATCAGTCTGGGCACTTCGAAGCCCTCCGCAGTAAGACAGCAGCAGCATCAACACTCACATGACGACTGGTACGGGCCAGTGGATTCGTGTCAGCGAGATCTTCTCAGTGCATGACAGAGTAAGCTCACTGACCCACTCAAGGACCACTCCGTCTCCCCTGCCGGATAGCATCATTGCGCATTCTATTGACTGGGCGATGGCACTCACCATGGCGGATAAGGATGAGACGAGGCACAGGACGTTGGCCAGACATGTTGTAGCGACTCTACTAGCGAGGGTCTAGACGGAGTGCAGCGGTAAGGAGAAGCCACTGACAGTGTCTAAATACGACGAGGCGCGCTCCGTATAAGACCGTCGGACACCGCAGTGATATCATCGCTATCGCGTGCGATCGTGCTGACGGACACCTCGACGGCCCACATCCCGCGACTGAACATATTGTCCATACGAGTGGACACGGTGTCCTGTGCCGTCGACCGTGTCGCTGCTCCTTGCGAATGCGAAGACACGAATTGTGCAACAGCCCTTGCTGTTCAAGGCTTCAAGCTGTGCTCTTGATTGATCGCAAACGGACTGAAGCAGGCGCTCTCGCGTTGATGGTCTGAAGACGTCCAAACAGATGCGGTATCGCCGAGGGGCATCCATTCGGGGGATTCTGGCCCGCAAGTCTAAAAAGTTTAGCGCTGGCCCCCGAACACCTGAGAGGCCACCACCAGTCCGATAAGACGCTAGATTAGATAACAGTCCACTACGAGTTACAATCGGTACAGGCGATCCTAGCGTCGGCGCGACTTAGGTCCTCCTCGTTCGACTACAGCTGTTGACTGTCGATTGCCAGCTGCAGTGGGATAGGAGGTAACTCGTCGTTGTCGGTACAATGCTCCTTCGCAAGGTGAAATAGTACGTTGTACTTCCAGATAGTGCACGGCTGCCCTGACGGACCAATCGGGCACAAAGGACAGTAGATCGGCACGTTTGTACACGGAGTGGCTTTGCTTACTGTCTTGGCTGCGCCGTAGCTCATCTGCAACCGAAATACTGCTGTTCTCTTTGGAGAGCTGAACAACACACCCATCCATTCCGCAAAAGCCGCAAGGCTCGACGCCGAGCTGATTGCAAAGTCGGCAGGTTAGATATCATGAAAGTCCATCCTCAAATACTAGTAATGAACTTACCTTCGCGACATACGGTACGTTCTCGACTATCCCTCGCATTGCATACAAGATATGGCGTCCAACGTGATTCCGCATGTTTTTGACTGCTTCTTTACTTCCACAGATCAAACAAGGGACGACATCCGAGCCGGTCTTCTTCTCAATTGTGAGCCAAGTTGGCACATCAAGGACGGTGAACGCGTCATTTCCTAGGAGCACGTCAGTACGTCCCAGTAGTCCGCCGTGATGATTCCTACCCAGCAACTCACCTATTGCGTCCTGATACGGCAAACTTTGTGTGGACACTGACGGTACGTGCTCGATATTTGCAATAATGTCTTCCGTGCCGGGGGAGAGTGACTCCCAAGCGAACGTCAGGATATCTTCGAGCTGTGTTCCTGGAATCGACCACGTCTTCGCAATCCGTGAGTCCTTGGCATATCTCGGGAGAATTGGCTGATTGACTTGATCGTTTGATAGACGTAGGGCGATGATAGTTGGACCAAGCGGATGAATCAGATGGCCAGGTATGTTGATGGTATGCATCCTGCCCTCCACTCGACAAGGATGCCTCTGCATCCCTCTCCCTCAGCGGGAGTGGGCCCTCTCTGTTCCAGATCTGCAGACTCGGAGCGTGAGGACGTAGCGCGGAGTGCCGATTCAGTTTCAATTGGAGCCAGTGTACTAGTCGCTTCCGCGGCTGCAGCAGGACTTGGCGATGAGGCCCGCAGGTCCGCAAATGACGTGGTTAGTTCGCCAGCTATCGAGTCGGCCTCAGGACTGACTGAGCCCGGATCACGGCTGAACAACTCGAATGATATTGGCTCGACACTTGCAACGCGGGACTCGGATCGAGATGGCTGGGGAGTGGGAGGTACTGTGTAAAGTGGTAGCGATGCCAGTGACATGGGTGGTGTGACTGGTTCGACTGGATGCACCTGAGTTGGCATGCCAAGCGAAGGATCGATGTTCAGACAGCTCGGGCCAGGCTGGGCCTGAGTGACGGTAGACTGTGTACCGAAGACTGCTGCATGGGTAGCTGCAGCCGCAGCTCGTTCTTGTTTCCGTAGGGCCTTTCGCTGCAGGTCATCACAGGTAGCAGACCCACGATGCTCGAATAGGGAATGGTTATGGCCATGTTCCGTCAACGCAATCCTTTTACCGCATAGATCGCAGGAGACCATATGTCTCCGCTTTCTCTCGTCCCATTCAGTTTCGAGGGTAGGACCTCCGGGAATAGAGATCGTATGAGGAGTAGAGAGATCGGAAGGGTTGTCCATGTAGTAGCACGGTGGAGATCTGATCCTGACTATACCGTGTATGTACCACAATCTATTCACTCAGCATGTATGCCGCACATGTACACAACCCACGATGAATCAAGTCTGCAGGTGGCTGTTGCTATATATGGAGTACGATCGATTGTACTTAAGCGCTTCCTCAAGGGAGGGTTTATATTCGACAGGCAATGCATACCGCTGAGTGGTCACCACAAGGGTGGTATACAGTGATTGATACAATCCTACCGAAGATATTCAATGAATACCGCACACAGAGAATGCGTCCACGACATGCAGCAGGTAATATGGTAGCTTCACGCGTGAAAAGCTCAAATCAGGACCCCGTACACCGATTTTGGACCACCACCACTAGGGTTGCGGCCGCGCCTTCGGCGCTTGGTTGCCCCCTGGGTATCGCATGAGAAAGCCCTCCGAACATTTGCCTTTAGGTTCCAATGACGGTGTGCCAGGCTGTTGCACACCTGGGAATGGCGGCAATACAAACGCGCGGAGCCGTGCCGGATTTGAGATTCGCAGAGCCTGGCATTCAGTCGCCCGGTACGATAATGCAGACATCCCTGAAGAGACCTAGTGCCCGCCGACGGTAGGCCTGTCGACGTCGAGGGAGGAGGCGGCTGCGCTGGGATGCGACGACGAAACAAACCGTGAGACATGGCTAGACGGATTTAGTCGCGCCGTGGCGAGCCGGTGGCCAGATGCGGCCATCTCGACAGCGCAATTCTATCCTCCTTCCCGGTTTCTTCTTCATTGCTCTCTCGCCTTGCAGCCGATACCACTCTGTTTCTGTTTGTTGACACTGTACCCATTTCTGCCCCGCCGCACACTTGAGGTAACGCCGTCGCTGCCTCATCCGTTAACTGCGATTTCTGATCACTTATCGCGTCTAATTCCCTCTACCGCCTGTCGCCTGCCTTGGCTCCTCCATCATTCGGCCTTCGGACGTGCCTTGCCTCTCCTCCAACGCCCACCTCGTCCAGTTCACTCATAGACACCCTGGAGAATTTCCACAATGCAGGCCATTAAGTGTACGTGCTGGGTGCCCCCACCCTGCTCTCACGGCCGCGTTGCTAACCTGGTCGTATAGGCGTTGTTGTAGGAGACGGTGCAGTCGGGAAGGTAAGCAACGCTTCTACGGTGCGGTATCCAAGGCTAATGGCTGCTTGTACATAGACATGTCTGCTCATCTCGTACACCACAAACGCCTTCCCGGTACGTTGTGCTTTGCTCAGCGGCTGTGTCCCATCACACTGATCCTGGGACACGTAGGGCGAATATATCCCTACCGGTACGCACACGCCCATTTCCTCCGCGCACATCCCAGTCTCATGACATGCGGCGACGCAGTGTTCGACAACTACTCGGCCAATGTAATGGTCGACGGTAAGACGATCTCGCTTGGTCTGTGGGATACGGCTGGGCAGGAAGATTACGACCGTCTCCGACCTCTCTCATACCCCCAAACGGACGTATTCCTCATCTGCTTCTCCCTGGTTAGCCCTCCCAGTTTCGAGAACGTGCGGACTAAGGTGCGCCCCTGCTCCTGTCGGGTGATTGATCTCCGGGCTCATGCGACCTCTTCGCTTAGTGGTACCCTGAAATCTCGCATCACGCGCCGTCTACGTCAATCGTCCTGGTTGGTACCAAGCTCGATCTTCGCGAGGATCCTGGCACTATTGAGAAGCTGAGGGAGCGGTATGCCACGCCGACGCCGCCGGAGATGCTCGTCTACTGACACGCTACCCAATCTAGTCGCATGGCGCCTATACAATACTCGCAGGGCGTGGCGATGATGAGGGACATCGGAGCCGTCAAGTACCTCGAATGTTCCGCATTGACGCAGAAGGGGCTCAAGAACGTTTTCGACGAGGCCATCCGCGCTGTTCGTGAGTGCAATTTTCGTGGTTCGGCGCTGGCAATTTTGATGCTCACACACGTATCAAAGTCAACCCTCCTGCGCAGCCCAAGAAGAAGGCAGACAAGAAGGGGTGCATCATCGCTTAATGCACGTCACGTTTCACGCGTCTCGGGCTCGGGATCCGCTGCAGCGCGTCTCTCTGCCATCTGCACGAATATACACCCACATTTACGACTGCGCACCATGCTCCTCGTCCGTTTCTCGGCCTACCCTTCGTTCGCAGACCCGCGGGGTGTTATGGCAGTTGGGTCGCCCTTAGTGATTAGGGACCCTGGCGTCGACTTCTCGGTGATTTCCCCGTCCCCATTCTTCTCCTTGTTTTCTTAGCTTCAGTTTGGAGATATCATATTGCATCTACTACGCCACGAGCGAACACTTGGATACTCAGTTCTTACAGCGCAATCACGCATGTCAACTTCAGTTCCTCAACTCACGGTTGTGAACGCTGTCGCCACGTGGATCACTATTGCTGCACTGCACCTGGTCGCTGCTGTATCAGTTTCCCTTGGGTCCGTCCTACTATGCTTGGGAGGGTTCATGCCTGTCAAAGACGTCATTGTGCTTCAGGGCCCAGTAGTTTCGTTTAGCAGACCCGAGCCGTGCGTATTACTTGTCCCACCTCATCATTGACACGCGGCCCAAACGCAGGCGGTGTACACCGGTCCTCGACTCTGCATCCGCTTCAACGACTTCTGCAGGTTGTAGATACATATGACTTTGTGAACAGCGAAGTTCACGGTGCAATTCTGTATCTCTAGGGCTGGGCCAATACATCGAGCAAACTACAGTTAGTCATATTACATACTGTCTGCTACCCCTTTACACATCCGATCCCGGAGCCCCAGGTACAGGCATCCTGCCTCTCTCCGTCATTTCACCGCCTGCATCAGCGATCATGCATGTCGATGCACGCTTCTGCAGCGCCAATTGCTAGTCTGTAACTGCCATGGCTTCGAATATATGACTCCGGGGCTAGGGCAAGTCCTGAAAGCACTCGCCTGCGTAACACTCCTGCCTCTTCGTCGGTGACCATTCACTACCGTGTGCCGCTTCGATGTCCTCCACTGAGGAATCCCTGCCCAAGCTTGCTTTCCTGGGCCCCTTGGGCTCGCATTCATATCAGGTCAGTATGAGTTTGACGTTCAGAGCCTAGATTGGCATAACATCGGTACCGCGAGGGTAGTGCGCAAAGAATGGATTCGGGACGAGTGTGGAGTACGTAGAGAGACTGAGCATCACGGGTGAGCCCTATCTCAATCACTCCGAGCACGAACCTGAGACGACCCCGCGCAGAGGTGTTCAAGGCCGTCTCGCCGGAGATCCCGTTCGGCCTGCTCCCGCAGGAAAACAGCGTGTTCGGGACGGTCACAGAGACGTACGACCTCCTGCGGCTGCCCGAGGTCGGCACGGAGAAGTTCGTCCGCGGCGAGCTCGTCCTCCCCGTCCGGCACTCGCTCCTCGTCCGCCGCGGCGTGCAGCTCGCGGACGTCGAGCGCGTGCTCAGCCACGAGCAGGCAAGTGCGCCTGCCAACCTCCCCTCCGTTCGTCCGGAGACTAACCCCGGCGTTAGGCCCTGGGCCAGTGCTCGCGGTTTCTGTCCGAGAAACTCCCGGGAGCTGCGCGGATCAAGACGCCGTCGACGTCCGCCGCGGCCAAGTCGCTCCTCGAGGACGAGGACGAGGACCGGGCGACGAGGAGCGCCGCGATATGCTCAGTAGCGTGCGCGACAGTCTTTGACGGGCTCGAGGTGCTCCAGGAAGGCATCCAAAACGTCGACAGTAAGCCTTCCCCTCCGACCCGGCTCTGCGGGTGGCAGCTTGCTGACGGACACCCCTCCCCCCGCTCCTCACAGCAAACCGGACCCGGTTCTACGTGCTCGCCACCTCCCCCGAGAGCAAGCTCCCCTCCGGGTTCCAGGCGCCCATCCCCAAGCACGCGCTCGTGCGGATCGGCCTCAAGCCCTCCCCCAGCCCCGTGAACGGGGACGCGTCCGCCTCGCCCTCGCCCGCCCCGCGCACGCGCGACCGCCTCGTCCACCTCGTCATGAGCACGCTCCTGACGACGTTCGGGCTCCCGACGAGCCGCGTCGACCGCCGGCCGTCGCTCACGGACGCGCCCTTCGAGGACGTGTACCTCGTCGAGCTCGAGGCGAGCAGCAGCCTATGCGAGTCCGCGGCGGGGGAGGAGTTCGCCGCGGCGAGCGCCGCGCTGTGGGCCAGGGTGAAGGCGGGCGTGGAGAAGATCGAGGCTGTGGGAGGGGAGGCTGCGGTGCTTGGGATTTGGTGAATGTCCTTCAAGTTCGTGTATCATAGGATCCGGATAATAGAAGATCTGTCTTGCTGAGTATGGGTAGCTGAGGGAACAACTCTTCATCTGTCTCACACGGCGGTGTTCCACAAGTCTCATCGTAAGCGTCGTAATATGATTGTAGGCTACATGGTCAAAATATGATACGGCATATGATATCGTCAACCGCCAACATAAGTCTCCCTCAGTCCGCATCCACCGACTGCTCAATGAGCCTCTTCGCCGCTCCCGAACGTGGTGTGATCCTACATGGGAACGGCGGCGGTCGGCTGATAGTATCGAGCGATCACAAGTCAGTCCAATCGTTGTGACCGAAGGGTTTACATGCACACCTGAGCATCGTAGACGTAAACTCGCCCGACGGCTCGATAGGCACGCCGTGCTCGTCCAGCTCCTTCGAGATATCGAACACCGCAGCGACAGTGGCGACTGCGATCCATATGTTGTCCATCGCGAGCCACCGTCCGGGGCATATCCTGCAGGCGCGGTCAACCACTCAGCACCATCCTATCACTAATAATACCGCAAAGCAACGAGGTTGAGGGCGGGTGCGCACCGTCTGCCGAACCCGAAGGCCGCGAGCGGCGGCTCGTTGACGCCGCGCTCCGCGTTCGTCTTCGCGTCTGCATAGCGCTCGGGGGCGAACCGGTGTGGGTCGGGGTACGCCGCCTCGTCGTGGAGGATACCCCTGCCAGTTATGCGCGCGTCGCGTCAGCGGGGGAGGGGGCGGAGTGCGGGGGCTAGTAAGTAAGTGTGCTGACCATGTGTTCGGGAGGACGGTCGTGCCCCCGGGGATCCGGTACCCGTCGTAGACGTCGTCCTCCGTCAGGCTGTGTGCGACGCCGAGCGGGGCGACTGTACCGTGCATCAGCGTTCTGGGGGCACGGCTCGGATGGACGGCGGCGCACCTGGGTTCCACCGGAGACACTCCCAGACGACCCAGTCGACGTACGGGAGCAGGTGCCGGTCTGCGAAGGTCGGCAGGCGGTCGGGCCCGACGACGCGGTCGAGCTCGGCCTGGCACCGCTTGTACATGTCGGGGTAGACGGTCGCGGCGAGGAAGAAGGCTTGGATCGCGGAGACGGTCTGCAGTCGAGCGGGGGTGCGTGCGTGCGCTGTTAGTGGGAGGACAGGCGCACAAGCAGAGCGGTGCGTACGGTGTCTGCGCCAGCTGTGTCATGTGTGAGATGCTTCGTCAGTATCTAGGCTCTGGGGTGAGGTGGGCGGGCGGCGAGATGAGTTATTACCTGCATATGCGGTCGCAGCGACGCCTTTGATTACCCGTTCGTGCTCCGGGTCTTGTCCAGACTGCACCCACCTCTCTACCTCCGCCGTCGCGAAGCATGGAACGGCGGTGCCGCGGGCCTTCCATGTCTTGTGAGTACTGTTGAACACGTCGACTACGGATAGCTGAGCTCACCGTCCGCTCCTTGACCATCGCGTACGGCTCGTTCAGCATCGCGCGGTTCAGTCTGCGCCATTCCAACGCCTTGCGCTTGAACGCCGCGCCCGGCATCCACGCAGGGACATATCTCACTGCATTGCAGAGGCAAATTTCCAAGTCAGCGAGCATCGCTGGAGGCAGGCGACGCGCGTACGTAGCGGGAGGTAGTCGACGAGGTACGTCCCGAAGATGCCGGCATGACCGAGCGTTTCCAGTGCGCGGTCGGCGAGGGTAACGAAGACGTCGCCCTCGGGAACGACGCTGTGACCATAGATGATTTGCATGATGATCGCCGCAGCGGTCCTGGTGCGGTGTTAGAGTTTGTGCTGACGTCTGGGTGGAGGCACAAACCGCCGGATGTGGTGGGCAAGGTTGTCGGGGGTCGTCAGTAGGTTCTGAAGCATCACGCAGGTCTCTTTGAACTGGACGGGGTGGTAGTTGGGGGCCGTGTTGGTGTTGAAGTACTGGTGGAAGAGTGTTCTGTGCTGCTTCCACCATGGGCCGTAGGGGACGGTGGAGAATAGCCAGTCCCAGCCCATACTATGAGTGTGTCAACTGAACATTCGCGGAGCCGTCTGTGTGCCACATACAGCTTGCTGACCATGGTCCTGTATGGCCTCGAGGAGTATATGCTGCTGCGCTTGTCGAGCAGGTCAGAGGCCGCCTTGGCCGAATTAACGACGAGGATCGGGTTCCCGAAGACGCGGATGTATATGAGATCGCCTGTCAAAGAAGTGCGGGTCGGGAGAGAAGCGCAGGAGGCCGGCGATCAGACGAACCGTACGTCTTGCGCCATTCAGCGTACACTTTCCACGGGTACAGCCTGGGGAGCGGGGACGCGAAGAGGGACGCCGTCGGGCCCGGGGGGAGCGGCGGGCGGCGGGCCTTCAGGTGGGCGGGGAGCAGCGCGTAGACGGCGGCGCAGAGGAGGAGGCCGAGGAGGGGCGCGAGGGAGAGCGAGTCGGGCATGGGGGGCGGAGGAGAGATGGGATGAACAGGGCGGGGCGATATGAGGCGGGGTGATGGGCAGCCTGGGTGGGCAGGCAGGGCCCAGCGCGGGGAGCGGTCGCATGGCAGACGATTGGCTGGCCACTCAGCCTGGCCTTGGCGAGAGGCTGCTAGCGGTGGCTGGCGTGGCCGTCGCGGATCCTTTTCCTCGATCGCCCTCGCCTGCCCGATCCGGCAGTCCGGTCTCTAACTCCCAGGCACGCGCTCGGCGTCGCCCGCACTTCGCCCGCCATTTGCCACCCACCGCCGGGCGCTTGCAGCGACGATGAGTCTCGCCGCGACAGCCACAAACCCCCTCGCAGGGCCCTCCCCGCTCCGCGACATCGTCCGGCCCCAGTTCCACCAGAACACCTTCGTCGAAGAGCTCTACGTCAAGAATGAACTCGGCATCAAGCTCGACAAGGGTGCGTCGCGTCCACCGAAATACCACATCACACTCACGAACACCTCCCAGACGACCAGATCTGCCGCCTCTCGCTCACACCAGCGGGCTGCCCCCTCGGGCCCCTCCACTGCCCTCTGAGGCACACCACGCCCTCCCCGGCCAACTTCCAGCCCCCCAAGCAGCTCCCGACGCATCCCCGCGAGCGCGAGCGACTCGCGACCGTGTGCAAGCACTGGCTCCGGGGGCTCTGCAAGAAGGGCGATGCGTGTGAGTTCCTGCACGAGTACAATCTCAGGCGCATGCCCGAGTGCTGGTGGTACGCAAAGTACGGCTATTGCTCGGCAGGAGACGAGTGCCTCTATGCCCACCCCAAGGAGCGCCGCATCGAGTGTCCGGACTACAACCGCGGCTTTTGTAAGCTTGGTGCGTGGCTCGCAGGAAGGCTCCAAGCTTCGTGAACCTAATCCGCACCAGGTCCCACTTGTCCTCGCAAGCACGTACGTAGAGTAGCATGCCAGCTCTACCTGACAGGGTTTTGCCCACTAGGACCCGAGTGCCCGCGCGGACAGTGCGTACTCTTCACGCTCCCTTCTTCATCCCGCTGACAGATCTGTGCAGCCCGAAGCCTGGCATTCCGTCTCCAGAGGCATACGAGCCACCACCGCAGCCGTCCATGCGCGAGCTCGGGCCCCCGCCACCGGGGTACGGTAGGTACGCTGACTTCGACGGCGGCGCTGGCAACTGGGCGGGCAACCGGCCGCCTGGCGGTGGCGGCTCTGGTGGCCCGCCGGGACCTCGGAGGAACATCGAGGACGTGGTCTGCTTCAAGGTCCGTGCTTCCCAACCCCATCCTCATATGTTCTCCCCCGTCTAATGATTTCTTGCTAGTGCGGAGAGAAGGGCCACTATGCGAACCATTGTCGGAACACCGGCCAGTACAGGAAACGGTAATGTTCGGTCGCGACGGAGCTGCGTTGCCAGGGTGCTGTCGCGGAGGCCGTGCAGGGTCGCGCAGTGCGGGCATGGTGCATCTACATACTGAACGTAAATAGCGTAGACATGTGTGTATGATACAGTCCGACTAGCGCGAATGCGACATGGCTACCCTAAGCCGCAGAAAGCAACAGCAGTATAGCTAGGAGAGCACTAAGCAAGTCGATCCGGAGCAGCAACGACGAAACCCGACGGTGAAAAGAAAATCTAATATACAGCAATCTCGAACCGAACAATGCAACACGAACCGTAAGCAACCAAACGCGGCCGAACGAACGTACGTGCACGCGCCAGAACACAGCAAAGAAGCAACATCTATCGATACATAATCCATTCCAGCAGCCCTGTGCACCCTCTCAGAACCCTCCGCCATAGGAGGTCCCCGACAGGATGGCCGGCCGCGCGTGCGCGTGCATGCCCGGCACCCCATGCTGCATATGCGCCATATGGCTCTGGCCCACATCCGTCCCCATCCCCGGTATACCAGCTGAGCCCGAGAGCGCGCCGTTCGCCGCGGTGGTGCGCGCGAGCGACCAGCCCATGACGCCGCCGGCTCCGCCCGCGGGGAGGAGCTCGCTCATGTGCGCGGCGACGGCCGCGGCGCCGACGTCGACGTGCGCGTAGTGGACGAGCGCGCCTGCGCCTGCGCCGTCGAACTCGAAGGAGCGCACGCCGGGGATCGGCGCGGGGACCTCGTTCTGCGAGGTGGCCTCCTTCGAGAAGAGCGACGCGTGCGAGAAGGGGTAGAGCGGCACCCCCGTCGTGAGCGGCTCGGGCTGGTTCGTGAGCCGGATGATCTCCTGCATGATGCCCTGCAGGAGCTTCTCTTGGCGCGCTGCGGGAGACAACGCGCGGTCAGTTAAGTCACTGAGCGGGGCGGAGGGGGTGTGGGGCGGGGAGGAGGTGACGTACTGCCGATGGGCGAGCGATTGCCGTAGGCCATCATGGCGAAGCGCAGGACGTTGATCTCGCCCCAGACGGTGCCCTCCCGCGAGGGGTCCCCGAGCTCGATGAAGTACTTGCAGAGCTGTACCTGGACCACCGCCGCGAGGTACCAACAGATCTGCGCGCACGCGGCGTGCGGTTCAGTGTGGTGCGATCGGGTGATGGTGTGGACGGGACACTCACGACGATGAACGGGTGGAGACGCGTCGTGTCGAGCGACGTCTCGGAGAGCTTGTGCAGCGCGTCGAGGATGGCGCGGGTGGCGTGGATGCAGCGCATCGTAGATACGCTCTGGTCGTTGGCGAAGTCAATGAAATTGTTGTGCAGCGTGATCATTGCCCTGCCCGACCACGATCAGTGTCTGCTGATACACTCACCAACTCAAAGCTGATCACAACTCACGCATACGGCACGATCCTCGCCATGTACAGATCGCTGTCAAAGTTCGCCATGTCCCCGCCGATGCCGAGGTGCTTGTACTGCTGCGGGAAGCTCTCCAGGAAGTCAGCGCACACGAGCCGGTCGAGCTCCTGGAACCCAGGAAGGTGGAACGGATTCTGATTTTTGCTCGGGAGGCCGCTGCGGAGCCGGTTGCGCGTGTTGAAGTCTGTGACACGCCCGAAGAGCATCACAGCCTTCAAAAAGAGGTTGAACGAGTCTGTGTATTGTGGCTCGTGCCGGGTGTACAGATGAAGGCTCGCGAGGTTCTGGGGGTTGGACGGGAAGTCGGACTGTCCAGTGGAACGACGTTCGTGAGCGCTCGTGCGGGTACCAGAGGTGAGGACGTCGGGGACTTACCTCGGACTCGAACTCTTCTGCGCGACACGGGAACTCTGTCCCAATGTCCTTCTCGTCGATCGCATGCAGCCACCCACCAACGCTCACAATCCTGTCGAACATGATCGTCATCCACCATGTCCGCCGTCTGTGCTCAAGCTCCTTGAAGTCAGAGGGCGGCGGCAAGTACGCCCCAGGCGCATTGCTCGTCTGGTGACTGAACGTCCCGGGAAAGTTCAGCCCGAGCGGGACGGCCACACGCGTCTGGAAGCCAGCGAAGATCCAGACCTCGACCCAGCGGCCCTCCTGGTAGAAGTACCACGAGAGGATGCTGCACGCCTGCATCACGGGGAAGATGTCCGAGCCCGTCGCCATCGTGCTGTCGATGTATTCGCGCGTTTTCGAGACGTGCAGCTCGGCGAACCTGTCCCGCCGCGTGCCGTCTGGGAGGATCATGCTATCACTGGAGGCATATCTTGACGCTGCGGCACACTGAGGGACCATCAAAATGAGCGGGGATACGGACTGGACTGCGCGACAACTCACCATTGCGTGTAGGATGGCAGAATGTGGAAATTTGGGGTCTCGTGGGTTTAGGTGCAGGGAGGCGAGGAATCCTGGTCTGTCGAACATCCTTGTACTGCACGGATCGCATCGGAAGAACACATCCACACTATCACACATCCGTCAAGTAAGGCACTGAGACCATGGAACAGTCCGCTCACTAATGGTTGAGGACAGACGGCTCTGGGAGATAGGGATCCCATCCTGCACAGAGCACGTCCATCAGCGGGTCCGGCCCGCTGCCAGGCCTGGTCATCTCCGGGCTGCTCGCAGAGCTCCGGCCCTGCGAATCGGGGCTGTTCGTCGACAAGCCGTTGCCATAGTCGAGCGATGGATGTGTTACGGCCATGCCCGAAACATTCGGGCTTCCTGCCGAGGAGCGACTGCTGGATGCGGATAGCGAGCCGGAGCCGCCATGGTGGTGGGTGAAGCGTGTGGCGGATGGAGGCGAGGCCGAGCCTGAGGCGAGCGTGCGCTGCTGCTGCTGCAACCGACTCTTGAGCTGCACTGCGACAGGACAGGGGTCAGTGCGGGCATGGACCGGCGGTAGACGCGCAGCACGTACGTATCTGGTCCTCTAGTTGACGTATTCGCTCCGCAGAGTCGAGCTCGGGTGCGACGGCCAGACCGTCAACGGGGTCATACGAGCATTGCGGTTCTGTCGGGTGGCTGGGGAGGCGTCAATGCATACGGAGGGCTTGCAGCGGATGTACTCACGCGTAGCCTACTGGTGGAGGGACACTGATGAGGGCCTGCCACTGCCTGTGTCGTCGGTCGTCAGCAGCAGGCGACGCACGTCGGGGATGGCACTCACTTGACACACGTCCCACAGTGAGGACGGGCGGCGTCGCATTTCTGGAGGCAGCACGCGTCAGATCGGGCGGGGGAGGGGGACAGGCCACCTACGAGTTTCCGTTTTCGACAGGCGAGGCAGGCCTGGCAGACCGGGGACGGGTGAGGACAGGCTGGGCGATCGAGGAGACTAAAGCACGCACCTGGTTCCTGCGCAGAGACGGTCGGGCCGAAGAGGAGCTCGCCTTGGGCATCTCGGGCGCGGCGATCAGGAATAGGGGCCGAGGTGGGGTGCGTGTGGGCGGGGCGACAGCGGGAGACGGCGTGTGGGGGAGGCGTGATTGAGCGTGGGCCAGGGGGCGAGGGAGACAGTGGGAGGATCGGCTGAGCGAAGAACGCGCCTTATTCAAGGAAGTGCGCGCCCAGCTCCCCTACAGCTCCCGCGGCAACTTCCTGTTTCTGGCCCACTCCCTTCTTCCTTCCGCGACGCGCCCTCCTCGCCCGCCTCATCCTGCCATCCACACCTGCGACTCATCCGCATCAGAACATCTCGACATATCACCGCGCAACACTGTGCGGTCCTCATCATCCCCCTGTTTGAGGCCACTTGCAGCCCAGTATCCCAGGCGCCACACTGCAACGTCTTAGGTCGCCGGCGGACAACCGCTCACTCGTCCGGCGAGCAAATAATGTCAAACCGAACTTAGTGCCAGTCGCTAGCGACCACTGGCCACAGAACATATCTGGCGAGCGTGCAAACGTTTCGATCATTCCGAATTCGAAGATCGGCGATGCGGCGGTGCTACGTCCTCTCCCGGTCCGCCTGCACGCTCCTGCACGCTCCGTCTCGCTCCGTGCACTCGCAAACGCGCACCTCACAAGTCGGCGCCCGTGCGCCGTCGGCACCTTCAGGCGCGGATGCGTATGCTGCTATGCATACGGCCCCCGAGCTTCTGAGGACGCCCAGGATTACAGTATGATACACCGATCTCTGGGTACTCTCCGATGGACCGGCGATTCTCGCGGCAGAACGCCCTTATCTGGTTGTCCCGTGAGCAAGATCCTCCCTTTCTCCTCGCGTACTCGCGTACCCAACACGTACCCCACCAAAGCAGTCGAGAATCTGTGCTCGGCTACGCATGCTCCGTAAGGATGTCAATAATCTTTCAACGTGGTAGAGGGACATCGTGCCGCGCACTCAATCTTCTGCTCAATCTTTTACACACCTTGTGGCAACCTTGTTGTCTCAAAAATACAAGACGTTGCACCGAGGATAGCCATGCACGCCACCATCGAAACCATACCATCTGTACCTGCGCCCACAGGGCTGCCAATCCATCAATTTCACTTCGTCCTTCTCGCACTGACAGCATCAATCGAATCGTACGCCAGTCCATTCTGCGACTTCCGTGACCCAGCCCTTGCTTCTACAAGATGCGCGCACACCACGCGCTGCGGAGCAGCTTCCATCGCGGCGGCCGCGACCGCGCCCGTACGGTGTGCTGCATTTGTTTTACGTTCTGAAGGGGCAAGAAATACGCAGCGTCAGCACATGGATGACGCCGCCCAGGGTGCACCTACGTGTGCATGCGGACAAGTCACGGTGCGAATGACTCACAAGATTGTCGCGACCACTCGCCGCTGGTGCGGCGCGTGCCGGAACTCGGTGAGGTAGATGCCTGTAAGTAAGAAGACGCACATCAGCTTGAAGTTCAGGCTTCCGTCGACGCCCAACGGGGGCGATCCGCCGGGGAATGTGGGGATTCTCGGATTCTGTAAATCCGTCAGGAAGCAGACACGCGTCTTGACTTGCATGGCAAGTCTGCCGCGGTCTTACTATCACAGGGTCCTTCCGCCAACAGCATGCGTACCGTCACGGCAGTGGCGAGCGCACCGAGGATATAGAGGAGGAATGCTTGATGCAGGGTCGGTACTCACCTTGCCAGGTCCCCAGGTTCAGCCGCCCATCTGTGATAGGTACACAGATCGACGTGCCCACGAGCGAAGTCTTCGTATGCGATACCCTGTGATTCGCGACGGCGATGTGACTTCCCCGTTCTTCCAACCACGCATCAACTAAGACACTCACGAATCACTGTGTCGGGACGGCGCAGCGGAATAGGCGGATCGCTAGTCAGACTGTATGCGTGTGCGGTCAGGAGTGTGAATACGCACTCGGGACCCTCGTCTGTGTGTACCCAGTTCAGAGACTCGGGGACGATCTTGTCGAGCGCCATGTCCATGTCTAAACCGGGCCTTGTCAGATCAGGACCCGGTCTTGTAGAGGGTGTTACAGGTACCTCGTCTAACGTCTGTACGCGACATCGTAGCCAGAACGACACTGTTAGAGGACATAAAACGAGCGGGAGAGAATAGATCGAGGCGCACCGGGGTCATAGTTCTCGTTGATCGTTAACGCCGCCGACGTATGCTGTCTAAGACGCAGCGTGTAAGCCAGGCGCGGTGCCCCAGCTCAGAGCGCAACCTACATGAACAGGTACAGCATGCCAATCTGCGCAGAAGGGCCCCGACCAGCTCGCGTAAGTTTCATCTTTTCCTGGACGGCCCCGAGCTATCGGAGGACGCGACCGCACGCACCTTCACGCCCTCCAGGCCAGGCCGGATGTGCGAGAGCACCTCCTCCGTCACGAGGTGGCACCCCTTCGGACGCCTGCCCAGTGTGAACGTCTTTTGCCAGCCCATAGTGCGAATGTGTTCAGTGTACTACGCGTTTGTGGCGACTCCGATGTTACTCTTCGGTCCCCGGAGAGATCGACCAAACCAAGCCTTCGATACAAAGTCTCAGCGCAACCCTGGAGCAGCGACGATCTGAGTCAAGGAGTCCTGCAACAGATGATGTCGGCCAGAGGAGCAGTCGCAGCCCGAGTCGCTCAGTCTGCACACGTAACAAGTCCGAGTCCAAGTCGCGTGCCGCTGACAGTAGAATGCACGTCCGCTCGCGAACGATGACCTCAGATCGTGGCGCTGAGATCTCGTGCGATCAATTGTGTGTGCACGCCTGTCCGGAGAGAAGTGCTGTCATTCAGGGCAATTGACTGGAGCCGGTGGGGGCGGCTGTGCTTGCTTCATTTCGCCGGCGACCTGTTATGGTCAAAGGCGCGTCGCGATCATGCTCAGTGGGTACGCTATGTATAGAGAGGCACGCATAGACGCGTCGTGCAGAGTCTGAATCAGCTCTGCGGGCAAGTCTCGGTGGCCGAGGGACGGTGTGGTATTGGTAGACGGCTATACTGTAAGGCACGCTGTATACTTATGCAGCGTATTGGGAGTAGGCTCGAGGTTCGACCACCCAATTGCGCACAAGGCATGCTAGTACAGCGATGGCAGACTACTGCACCAAATGTCCATTCACATTATTCGCACAACATATCATGACCCTCGGCCGCTCAGCCTCCTTTCCGCTTCCAACAACGCGTCAAACTGTGCTTGCTCATCCGTCCTGCTGGTCTCCTCCGCCGGTCGGCCCTCTGGCGTGTCGGTGTCGATCTTGTTTCGCTCATGACTCTGTCTGAGCACGTCCCAAGATGATTGTTGCGCCCCGCCGCGGGTGTTCGCTGCCCGGATATCCCCCCAACGACTCTTCGGTCTATTCTGGGCCTCTGACACTACACCCAAAAAGAATCAGCGTCTCAAGCAGATGT
This sequence comes from Rhodofomes roseus, assembly GCF_022264815.1. NCBI lineage: Eukaryota > Fungi > Basidiomycota > Agaricomycetes > Polyporales > Fomitopsidaceae > Rhodofomes > Rhodofomes roseus. Next base: position 555,264 of record NW_025952965.1, on the reverse strand, counting down.
GCAGGAGTAGGACACCATGGAGGTCAGAAGCGCATGATTGCATGACCACTTACCGGTCGCAGGCGCAGGTCGACTAGCAGAGGCCGGAAGTGACACAGGCTGATCTCCTGCGACGGCCTCCGGAGACCAACCGTTATCCGAAGGTGTCTCAGAGTTGCCGTGCACATCCTCCCGCCGCGCGATTTCTCTCGCCCGCTGAAGCGTCCACCCCAGAGGCCTGACACCGCCTGTCCTCCGGTTCACGTTCTCGAGAGCCTGACTGAACGTGACGGGGTCATCCAGCAGGCTGGTGAAGGTCGCGTGAGCCTCTGCGCGCCGGAAATGACCCCATGCTGCACCCGCGAAGCCTGCAAAGGTGGCGAAGAGCGTTGTGCGATTTATTGACGCGGGGGGCTTGCGGTAGAAGCGTAGATAGCCCCCCAAGGCTGCGCTCCCCGCGACGGAGTAAACATACTGTGTATGACAAAGGAAATAAGCATTTCCTGGTCAAGAGGTACACAGGATGGTACGGACTGGCCAATATCGGTGGGACGCGGGGAGGAACGTGGTGGCTAAGGAGTAGTCGTGCGGGGTGATGAGGCCCGCCTCGAGGTCGGGCCGGAGGAGCTCTTCAGTTCTTGCACGCGAGCTGAACGTAGAGTCCAGCCACTGGATAGGATGGACCATGTTGAGTGTGAGGATGAGAGGACTGGCGGCGGGGTCACATCATAGGCCCAGGCGCGGTCTGCCTCTTTCGAGCTCGGAGCGGGTACGGTACGCGTCCGGTCACGTGCAGGGCCCTGTACGCGTTTCGAGGAGCAAGTGCTTGGCACTGGCAGTCCGTCCAGCGGGCCAGCAATCCCCAACCTCCGCTCTCGACGACCACCTCAGCCCGACACACGCCCTCCGCCGCACCTGGCCGCCTGTACGCTGCCCTGCCTCTCTCTCTGACCTGCCCATGAACGGCGATGCTGGTTTCGATCCGTCTAGCAAGCCCCTGCCGCCCCCGGCAGCCCACGAGAAATTGCCTTCTCTGCCACCGCGCGACTCGGGCGCAGAGTGGGCCCCACCCCCGCCTCCAGACAAGGATGTATCGCCCAGATCACCTGGTGTGAAGCTGTCGCGCTCGCAAGTCGATTTATCTCAATCTGTCAATGCGGAGCCTGGTAAGCTTATTCGTCTATCGGACTGCGCAGTACCTAAACTCGACTGCGCCCGCGCGGTATTTTTGGCACGTCCAGCCACGCCATCCACTCCGAGCAAGGGTGCCCAGTTTGCGACCGTACCGCCATCTCCGGGAGGTGATGCTAGAGGGAAGAAGGTCAACCCGCTTACGGACTTGATCGAGACAGAGAAGGAATATGTAGACCGGCTTGCGGGGATCATCCGCGTACGTGCCACCGAGAAGACAAACTATCTTGTCTACTGACAATGTCTATAGAAAGTTGCGGGTGCATGGTCCCGTTCAAATCTGCCTCCGCCAGACCTGGATACCATGTTCAGGAGCATTGAGAGCATATACAAGGCAAACAGGTCGTTGGTCTCGGTCAGCCATCCTTTCACTTCAGGTACGACCGCTCCGTGACAGGACTCCTCAGAAATTGAAAGATATTGGCGCGAACCCCTCGTCACCGAAGGCCCTTGGTGATCTGCTGATGCGATGGGTCGGTAGGGTACTTCCCTATTACATACACACGCTCACGTATCGCAGGTCGACGACCTCGAAACGCCATACACTGCCTACTGCACGAAATACGTCAAAGGCTTCGACACATGGGAGCCCGTCCAGAGCAACGACCGCCTACGCACAACCCTCGCTATCTACTCTGCATCGAACCCTCCTCCGCTACCCCCATCATCCCCGTTGCACCCCTCCGAACCGCCACTATGGACACTCGACCAATTGTTCCTTCTACCGAAGGAACGGCTCAATTACTACCGCAAGCTCTACTCACGCCTCTTGAAGGGTACATCACCAGGACGGAGTGACCACCGACTTCTCTCATCTGCTATGGACAAGCTCGGGAGGCTACTGAATACCCTAGACGACCGCCTACCCATGGATGTAGCTTCCGTGTCGACATACGTTAGCCCACCCCCAGCTCAAGAAACTGAGGACGAGGTCGTCATTGACATGCGTGGTCGGAAGAGCTTGGTACCGCACGGCACGCCTGTAGTGGCTGATGTCCCCCCACTTCCAACTCCTGGCAGCTCCGGACGCCCCGAACCGTCGAACTCAGTCTCTTCTAGCCAGACACCTCCGCGTCCAGAACCCTCAACGGTGGCCGCATTGGAGCGACGTCTCTCCGCTGAACGCACACTCGACATCTTCACGATGCAGCCTAGGGTAATTATCTGGACCGTCTCCATACAATATCGCGCTGACATTGACCTCGCGACTCTAGCAAATACGCCTGCAGCTGTCGCCTCCTACGCTACACTACACTAGAGAATTGCGGTTTTCTGTAGACGTGACGATGCGGTTCACACCGCGAAGCACCGGGACGGAAATGGTGCATGAACTCGGTCACGTCTTCATCCTCACCGATCTCCTCGTGCTTGCGGAGCGGATGAAGCCACGGGAACGCGCACAGTACGGGCCAGATGGCCCGGACATGTGGTTGGTGTATCCTCCTTTGGCTGGCAAGTACCTGCGCGTGTCCCCTGTCGGCGACTCAGGTGAGACAACGTGTATACAGAGGGTATGGTCGCCCAGTGCTAACGACTACATCCCATTAGAAACTGCATTGTCGGTCTCCATCTTAAGGAAGGAGAATATGACCCTGCACACTTCGACTCCTGCACTTCGTGACAGGCTGTACTCGGAATTCGCAGAATGCATTGATGCTGCAGCTAGTCGTAAGTGTTCATCTTCTCCGCTTTTCGCAGCGTAGTCATCGCCTGTAGTGTCGTCGTCCGCAAAGAGCCCGCCGGCGCCAGGACCGCCAGCGCTTCCGACAGACGGTTCACGACCTCCATCGGGCCCACACTCACCCATCAGTCGGCCTCCGTCAGGGCCTCAGGGCTCCAGCCGACCACCCTCCGCAGGGGTGCCTTCCGAGCGGTTTAGTGGTAGTATGAGCCCGTCTAGTGTTAGAACGCCTCATAGTGGCCCAGCATCACTACCAGGCGGTAGTCCTCCTGTGCGGTCGAGTTCGTCATCAGGAGACGTTCCGCCGATGGAGCATATGGTAAGACTAGCACTGGGCGATCCGCCTGCACACCGCCCAGCAGAACACCAACAGCCCGCGCCTTCGTACCCGTCTCGTACCACGTCGATGTCGTCGTGGACTTCCAATGATGGAACGGGGTCCGGCGGACTCTCGCGACAACCTTCCTTCAACGTCGGCCAGGTTATGCCCTCACAGCTCGGTGGCCAGCAGCCTCCCATGCCGTCGTTCCGGCCAGGTCAAGCCATGCCCCCACAAGGACCGCCGATGCATCCTGGGCCGCAGGGTCCTGGGGGACCTCCGCAAGGATTCGGACCAGGACAGGTCATGCCGCCGATGGGCGGTCGTCCTCCTGCCGGCTTACCCCAGTCGCCATATGGTCCGGGACGTGGTGGTATGCCTCCTCCAGGTGGTCCTCCATCCCAGTTTGGTCAACAAATGCCACCTGGACCAGGGCGGGGCATGCCGCCGCCCGGTCCTGGCATGGGTGGTCCGCAGGGATTCATGGGACCTGGTCCTCAACGCGGACCATCGCTACTGCGCTCAGCCTCCAGTGATCCTCCATATCGGAATCCAGCGCCCATGGGCATGCCCCCAGGTGCGGACCAGGGTCCCAACCCGCCGTTCGCACAGCCCCAGTACCGCGCGCCGTCGGATCCCTCCTTCCAGGGCGGCCTGCGGAAGTCGACATCGTCGCGCTCCCTCCGACCACAGTACGAGATGATGTCCACGGCGTCGGCGCCGCCTATGCCGCAGTATCCCGGAGACCTGCCATCGCCGAACCGACCGTTCGGACAACGCAATGGCTCCACGCCGTCACTCTACTCGCTGCCGTCACAGCCTACTGGTCCGCCTCAACCGCCCTTACTGCCTTCGGAACAGTTGAGGCTGGCAAAGCTTCAGTCGCAAGCTCAGTACGAGGAACCCAGTCCCCCGGCCTCCCCGGTGTTAGCGGAGGCTCCTCAAGCACTAGGGCCGACCAGTACTAGCGTCACCGCTCAGATGAAGTGCAAGGTCTTCTTGCAACAGCAGCACGCGCAGTGGAAATCGCTGGGCACCGCCAAGCTCAAGCTGTACCGCGAGTCACCAACAAACGTGAAACAGTTGGTCGTGGAGGCCGAAGACAAGAACAAATCTGTGCTCATCTCGACCATTGTGCTTGTGGACGGCGTTGAACGCGTTGGGAAGACGGGCGTGGCGGTGGAGCTCAGCGATCGAGGACGGCGCTCGGGGATGATCTACATGCTCCAGCTGCGCAACGAAAAATCCGCTGGTGGACTCTTCGACAGTCTGATAGCAGGATCGGATCGCTCGGCTGGGTAGGCTTGAACTCACTCAATTAGGGTTACTAGTACTTAGGGTAATTCTTCGGCGACTGTTCATATCTCACTCATAGACTGGAGGGTTACACAGTGACTACAGCGTCCTTTCCCTGAGTACTGTCACATCACCACATGCATGTATCCTACTGTAGCCACGATGTAGTTTGCGTATCTCATCTGTCGCGCCATCCTTTTACTTTGATTATTTGTCCATCTGTTTCTATCAATGCAGCGCTATGCAACTTCTAGCTTTGCCGAAAGCTTCGGCGGACGGCCATGAGCGGGTACAAGGGGAAAGGGAAGGAGAGGTAAGACAGAGAGAGGGCTTCGCCCTCATAACACAAAAGGGATTCAACAACTTCTCGCTTCTATGATGGAGATGGCAGGTAGAGTTCTGCGCCGAGGGAGATGTGGTCGCTCCCGCAAACACCTTTCAGCGGGATGCCCGGGGATACAGCTTCGGTTCGATGCGGCTTTGCCAATCTTGTAACAATAACCTTGCGTTGTGGCGGAGACAAAACAAACATGTAATCTGGAATGGTTGAGCGGCGCATCGCACGAAGGTGCCAGTACATACCTAAAACAGATTTCCAATACTGTCAGTAGTACTGTAGCATTAGCGAGGCACTGTTAAGTTTGAACCACGGATGGCTCACATGGGTGTAGCTCGTCCAATTTGGTTCGTACGCTCCATGCCGTTCCGCCGGTATGGGCGCGCGGTTCCCAAAGGTCAGCTCGCGCTCCAGGGTCGAAGCAGCGGTGCATATGCGCTGGCCTTCGTCATAAACACTCGTCGGCCTGTCGTACTGGCGCAGCATGTCAGCTAGTTCGGCATCTGTGAGAAGACCATCCGCAGGAAGAGCAGGTCGGGCGTTCGTGATAACTTTGTCTGGGTCACTCTCTGTAGCCGCCGCACCCTCATCTTCCTCTGCGCCTTCGGTCGCGGCTTCTGGCGCCACAGGGACGTTAGGGTCGATCGACTTGTGAACGACGCGCGAAGCAGCGAGGCGTGCTTCTTGTTCGGGCGACAACGGATCACCTGTGAGCAGAGAGTACGCAGCATCATCTGGGGGGAAATTGAAATCTGCTCCTCAGCTGGCGTTAGTTCTGCCTCGGACCCTGGATTAGGTGATGGGCCTACCTCCGGCGATAATGCAGGGCCAGGGACTCTCTGCTGGCGATAGCTCATCGCGAAACCTGCTTACTTCTCGAAGCAGTATAGCAGCCTGTCTGTTTACAACAACGGTCAGACACGTAGTGTTTCCGTAAACGACGATGAACACACCGCGCTCGCTCATACGTATATCTACCAGACATGCATCAGCGGAAGTCGCCCATCGAATCGGATGAACGTCTTACGATGGGTGCCAAAACAGGTGTGTAGTTGCTACCAAGACGCCTTCAGAGGGCGAGTCTGCTCGTCGCAGCCCGACTAAAGAGGCTATATTCCTTGTGCGAAAGCTACTGCCACGCTTGGCTGCTTCGTCTCCTGAGCGGATCTCTTGCAGGTCGTATTCTATCATCCTCTCGCCAGCGAGATCGAACGTGTCCTTCCGGAAGGCGATGAGACACCCATGTTTTTTGCCGGGTCCCGCCGCATATACATGATTATAGCCAGCCCCCTCGAGCACCGGCAGCAACTTTGTCAACCTGTCGACTTCCTGCATAGATCATGAGCTTACGTGCGGAGGACAATCGACGAATGCCGTCCCTGCATGCAGCATATATCCGCATTGTGGGAAAGGATTTCGCGGTAAATCATGTTCTCGCGTTGAGCAGCCTTAAGACAATCACTCTTGGGGAATAGTTCACGACCTGCACGCAAAAAATAGGCATATATTCACGACATACTCTATGGTTGTGAGACTCACGGACGAGGGTCTGAGCCAAGAGCTGAAACGGTATCACGAGGTCAATGTACGCCTGCTCAGCGCAAGATGACAGATAAAAGATTGCTAACATTCCATGTCATGACCCTTGTATGCCATCCTATGCCGGGTGCATCTTGTACGACAGCCCATTCTCTGGGCAAGATGCGACTCCTCTCCTCCGCCTCCTTCTCGAGTGCTGCTTGCCTTTGCTCTTTCTTGAGCCTCCGCTGTTCTGCAAGCGCAAGGGTCTGGGCCTCTTGTGATACCTCAGATCGCTCAGAGGACATGATGCGCGAAGAGACACCAGACATAGCGCGCCGGTGGCTTTGTAGCCTGAATGGCGTTCGAAGTAGCTGGGCTATCAGAATGGCGACTGTTCTACCAGTAAAGGCTGTGCAAAGACCGAGATGAAAAATGCCCGAGAAGGGATTGGCAGAGAGGATACGCGTGAGTGTGAATCAGAACCGGGACGCGACTTTGGACTGGGTGCATAGGGACACGTGACGACACTGACTGAGACGCGATGTTTTCGCGCCACGCGTCGCCACAGTCCCCGCCTCGGGAACTCCGTGCGAGAGGCCGTCAAACATCTTGCCCCTCTTCGTGACCGACCGCCCGACGCCCGTCGCGCCCATCATCGCTTGCTTGATTGCTGGATGTACCGCCTTTTCTTCATTCAACGACAGCTTCTTTCCCGGACGACTTATAAGACTGGGGTCACTCGCCGCGGCGCCTCTTCCGCACTCGCTTCCCGCTTTCGCTCTTTGCCCCTTAATCAGCGCCTCAGTCTGCATACGCAATCATCCATGGCATCCAAAGTGAACGGCAATGCTCCAGAGAGTTTTGGAAACTTTGACTTGGTGAAGCGTCTGAAGCTCGACTTCACTGACGTCCAAGTATCTAAGTGGAAGAGCAGAGAGACTGGGCTCTCCATCGTCCACCTTGACTATGAGGGTGCGTGACGTTTACGAGGATAATACCTCACAGATGGCTCACTCTGCAGATTCCCACAGCACCCATCGTGAACGGTTACTTTGTCATTGCCACCGAAAGTGCGTGCTCTTCCAGTTCAGGGTAGCCTTGATCCCGCCTTGGTGTCTAGGTCAAGGTACGTGTTTGCCTGTGAAACATTGCTGACAGGAGACCTCTGCATCATGAGACATGCGTCACTACACCGATCGGAATCCAGGCTGCCCGGCATTCCCTGTACACTTTAGCTGCTAATATATCACATCCCACATTAGTCTTCGATGATACTGGGTGTCCGCATACTCTGGAGCAGTTAGTCGTCTAAGTTAAGCATTCTGCATGTCCGCTCATTTTGGTCTCAGTTTAGTGTTTATGGGTTCGGAGAAATACCCTTACAAGGGGATCATCGATCATCTTGCGAATCGCGGTTATTCGAACGGCACGAACGCATGGACTGATACGGACCACACCGCATACACAGTGTCGACTGCAGGAGAACAGGGGTTTCTACAGATATTACCGGTCTATGTGGACCACATTCTGTACCCAACTCTGACGAAGGCTGGCTTCGTGACCGAGGTAGACGTGTCGACATTGTAATACTAAACAGAGCTGATACTTCTCAGGTTCACCATATTGATGGCAAGGGCGAGGACTCGGGTGTGGTCTACAGCGAGATGCAGGGCCGGGAGAACACGTCACAAGACCTCATGGCGCTTCAGTACGCTCCCTCTCATGCATGCTGAATGTCAACACTGACATAAAGACAGGCTACAGCGCTTGCTGAACCCGCCAGGTAGTGCATACAGCAGCGAAACCGGCGGTCTCATGAAGGCACTACGAGATTTAACGGTGGAACAGAGTAAGTGCACTGTCCTCGCATGTGTTCCTTGCATGTCTCACACACCCCTCCAGTCCGGGACTATCACCACAAGTACTACGTCCCACACAACCTATCCCTCATTGTCAGCGGCAAGCTCGCTTCCGGTACACAGTCCCTCCTCAAAGTGGTCCAAGAGAAAGTCGAACCCAGTATTATTGAGCACGGTCAGAAACACGGGTTCAGACCTGCAGAGTGGAAGCGTCCTTTCGTCGAGACACCGAGTGCGAACCGTGGACCTATTAAAGAGACGAAGCAGATGACTGTCGAGTTTCCCGAGAAGGACGAGAGCGTGGGTGAGGTGTATATGGGATTCATGGGTCCACCCCCGAATGCGTTCCTGGAGAGGAAGGTTTGTTGTGTCTATCTGTCACTGTGTTAAACAGATATTGACAAGGAACGTCAGGCGCTTGACATCCTAGCAACTTACCTTACGTCCTCGGCTGTGGCACCCCTCAATAAAGAGTACGTTGAGGTGGAGTCACCGCTATGGTATGCAGCATTTACTTGGCCTATCATGTTCCTGCTCATGTCGTGAAAATCAGCACATACATCTATCTCGGTGAAGATTCTAGGGCGACTCTGTGTGACCTGCCTGTATACATCGGTTCTGTGCCTACTGAGCACCTGGACTCGTTCCCCGAGAAGTTGAAGGCCAGTTTGATTCGGATCGCTGACGAGGGGATCGACATGGACCGGATGGGAATGGTCATCAATCGTGATGAGCGTCAGGTAGGAACATTTGATATCACGACAGTTGACAACTCACCTCGTTCGTAGCTCCGTAGCAAACTGGAGTCCGCGAAAGGAGAGACGTTCTCTGGCAACGTCATCGGTGATTTCCTCTACGGCGCAGAAGATGGCTCTGACCTCAAGGCCTCTATGGACGACATCGTATACTACGCCGAGCTAAGGACATGGAGCAGCAAGCAATGGACAGACTTGTTGCGACAGTAAGCAACGGACTCTACGTCTCACTGCCTGGAACTAATTGTAGCGTTAGATACTACATCACTCCCGCTCGCGCCATCGTGCGAGGAAAGCCATCAAGTGCGATGGTCGACAAGCTGAAGGAGGACGAGCAGGCCCGTATCGCTGCCCAGAAGGAGCGACTGGGTCCCGAGGGTCTCGCCAAAGCAACACAGGAGCTTGAAGAGGCGAAGAAGGAACACGACACGCCAATCCCTCAAGAGATTTTGACATCATTCCCCGTCCCCGACATCAAGACGATCTCCTTCATCGCGGTGCAGAGTCTGCAGGAGGTCGGCAGTGGAAAGGGTCGCAAGCGTACAGTAGAGCAAACCGGTAATGCTGAGCTTACCCGGCATGTCGCGAGTGACGGTGCGGAGCTGCCGTTCTTCGTGCAGTATGATCACGTCCAGGTAAGCTATCAGTTGGAGTGTTCTGTAGACGGACATTGATTTAGAGTGCATGCCAGTCTGACTTCGTCACTGTCAACGCCTACTTCTCAACGGCCAAACTCCCAAACAGGCTCCGTCCGCACATGCAGACCTACCTGTCCGCTTTCTTCTCGCTGCCCATCACGAGAAGCAACGGAGAGAAGCTCTCGCACGAGGAAGTGGTCACTAAGCTTGACAACGACACCGTGTCCTATGAGGCGGCGTATGGCGTCTCCAGTGCATTCTCGGAGAACGTGCGTGTGTCTATCAAGGTGGAAGTCGGAATGTACGAAGCCGCCATTGCCTGGCTCAAAGACCTGATTTACGGGAGCGTATTCGACAAGGAGCGGTAAGTCTTGATACTAACCATTGGTATCGGACACTCACGAGGAAAATAGACTACAGATCACCATCGCCAAGATCCAGCAAAGCCTGCCAGAGATGAAGCGGGATGGCGACACCGTGCTTGGCTCAGTGTCGGCTGAGCTGCTCTTCGACGAGACATCAATGTCTCGGATGACGATGGCGCTCCCTCAAACTGAGTTCATCCCCAAGCTCGCGGAGCAACTGCAACAGTCCCCAGAGGAGGTTGTGAAGGACTTCGAGGAGATCAGGCGACATCGTAAGGTTCCCCCTATGTGTTGATTGCGGCTAGTAAGCTCACTCTCTGTAGTCACGGATTCGTCCTGCGTACGGTTCTCGGTAGCAGGTGATGTATTGTCCATCAAACAGCCCCGGGAACCATGGGCGAAGTACTTCCAGCCTTTGCTGCAAGTGAGTCCTGTTTCATCTTTCACGAAGTTTGGCTTTGACCTCTTGTAGCCAAGCGATCTTCTTCCGGTTACGCTGTCCAAAGACACACTCAGCACAGTTGGTAAGAACCCAGTCAAGAAGGTGAGTCAGCATCTCTCCAGTGCGTGGTACGAGTTAACAAGACATGAATAGGCTGTGGTTGTCAGCCTCCCTACCATCGAGAGCTCCTACACATCCCATGTCACGAAAGGCATCCAAGGGTTCACGCATGATGAACGCCCCGCGTTCGTTGTAGCTGCTGAGGTGCTGAATGCAACTGAGAGCTACCTCTGGGTATGTGCACAATGAAACATGTGCGTAAGCATTCACTGACAATCTTCATAGCGCTATATTCGTGGCTCGGGGCTGGCATACGGCGCGACCGTCTACATAGATCTTGAAGGCGGTTTCCTGAGCTTCTCACTGTACAGGGTAGGTGCTCGAATTCAGCATGGTAAACGACGGAGATGCTCAACTACCCTAGACTTCGCAATACATGAAGGCTTATGAGCAAGCAAAATCCGTGATTCAGGGCCTCGTGGATGGTTCGGTACGTCCGTGTCTTACCCACCATCGGCGTTGGCATCTGACGTACTTTCGGTAGATACCACTTGAAGAGACAACCTTAGACGCGGCGAAGAGTAGCATTGTCTTCGGTGTGGCGAGGGGCGTCTCGACACCAGGTCGTGCGGTAAGTTTATTCAAGCCTCGGAGGCCGTCCTCATGTTCTCACCATCCATTCATAGGCCGTCGCTTCTTTCTTGAACCAAGCGTTCCGGGGCGTGCCTCAGAATTACAACATCGATCTCCTCGAGCGTTACCGTTCTGTCACAAAAGCGGACGTGCTTGCCGTGTTGCGCAAGTACTTCCTCGCCCTCTTCGACCCTTCGTCATCCGTCGCAGTCGTTGTCACCGCGCCAGGAAAGATCGCTGAGACTACAGAAGGCCTTACGAAGTTAGGCTTCGAGGTGGAACAGCGGTCATTGGAGGTGGATGCGGACGCAGACGGGTCTGAGAGTGGTAGCGAGGGCAGCGATTCCGACATGAGTGGCTCGGAGAGCGGCAGTGATAGGTAGTAGCAGCGTTAGTCGCAGGGGATTTGAGAGTAGGCGGACGGACGTAGATGATTATCATGACAATGCTTCACGCCGCCAGATGTAACTATTGTGGACATGTATACGACACAGGCATTATGAGGTAGAGTGGTTCTCTGCGTCTTCGGAGGACGCAGGTCGCGTCACGGTGGCTTCGAGCCCTTCCGTGCTGGATGTCCCAATAACTTCAATCATCCTGTCAGAGGCCTGTCCTGGCTTCAGCTCGACGTTGTCCAGGAAATCGTTGTCGACAAGAAAGCGAATGGCTTGGGATAAGTTAGACACGGTCATCCGGATCTCCGGGGTAAGCAGCTGAGACATTTGTATGTTAGAATATGTTTCACGCGATGCTGTAAGTGCACGTACATTCCGTAGTAAGGATGGGCGCGCAGCGAAAGGGTTATGCAATGGTTTTCGTGGTTGCCTAGCATGGCTCTTTTTCACTGGCCGAACCTGTTGTGATAAAGGCGGCCGAACCTCAACGCGAGGTTCCTCCATTTCCACGTCGTCACCCGAAGCGTCGATAGGTATGTGACTTTGCACATCAACTATCTCGGGAGCCGCCTTCGACGATACTACCTCGGGAGCACCATCGGACTCGGAGTCAGAATTGCTGTCCTCAGCGTAAGCAATGGGCAATGTGGCAGCCGGGCGTGCACCAGACGAGTTGGCAATTTCGGTAGCCACGTGCGATGATACGGAAGGCTTTGCGGGCAGCGAGTGAGGAACGCGAGGCTCTTGAGGAGCAGCACCGCCGCCGCGTCCCTGCCCTCCGCCCCCTCCTCTGCCCCGACCGCGACCACGACCCCGGCCTCTGCCATACGCCTCATTCCGGTCTCCATACTGCCCGTCCTGCACGTCGTCGTTCAGCCTCCGTTTCTTCCTGTTCGGAAAACGAACGTCCTGAGAAAGCAGTTGGCCGCGCGCTATAGCCTCCTCGAGTTTCTTCTCTTTCTCCTCCACGCGAGAAGCGGTGGGAAATCTCTTCTTGCGCTCAGCAATCCAAGCCTCAATGGCTTCTGGCGTGTCGAGCTTCATGGTCGTACCTTGGATAGGAATAGGCTTCCTGGTCCTCGACTCTTCAGCACGCACGCCATGCGAGAAATCGTGATGCCTCACCCTTTCAGACTGGGGTCTGCGTCCCAATCGTCTCTCGTCTTCCTCTGTTTCCACCCAGGAGGATAAATCAGGTGTCTGTCCATCATATGGATCTCCACGGCCTTCTTCGAGCCCGTGAAAGAGCACCCGGGTTTGCTGCAATGGCAATTACCTGGCTGATACCAATGCGCCTGCACAGGTCCACGAGGAGAGGGCTTCTGCGGTCCCGGTCGCTGCATACCAGCGGAGGCCGCCGAGGGACCGGTGTGAGAGCTAGAGACGTACGTGGAGGAGAGTGTGTAGCCTTCCGTGGTGAGATTGGGCATGGAAGTTCCTGGAGTGCGAAAGTGTGCATATGCCTGAGCATAGTGGGGAGCCTGAGGATACTGAAATTGCGCGTATGGATTGGACAAGGCTGCCGCTGCTGCCTGCGCTGCAGAGGCCCCGACGTTGGATGAATATTGGTACTGCGAAGGCCCAGGCATATTGCCGTTGACGTAGGGTGTCTGCGAGGATGAGCGGCCTTGCATGTTGCTGCTCAGCAGCTCAGGTGGAGGTCAGGTCAAGGACCGCGACTCGGAAGTTTTGGCGCGTCGACGCGTCTAAGCACGTGAAGACGTATAGACTGTGGTATGTTTGTCACGAGGCAGCCGTCGAGGCTCTCCTCCAACCCGCGCCATCATCAATCGCGCGTGTCGCAGCGGCCTGCCCTCCTGCCCAAGACCTTCAAGGACCATACCCATTCATCGCGGATCTACTGGCTAGAGTAAGTAACGCCCCTATTGTGCAATGAGTGAAGCAATTGAGATGGAGATGAGTTGAAAGACAGTACATATACCCAAATGGCAACTGAGGAACACATCACACTTGTGTCGAAGCTCTTCACAGACAGTCAATTTGACTACACAAATGATACTGACCACCGAGATATTGTTGGTAAGTTCATTTGCGCTGTCAGACAACTACGTGCACTGACTTTATGCTCTGGAGACCACATTTCCGTGACCATACTGCCACATGTGCCACATGGCTGTCCACCACCACCAGCCCTCATGTATGCAATCTGCAACATCATGAAGCCAAAGCTCCTACTAGGGCACATCCCTGAGCTGCTTGAAATCCTGGGACATGTCAACATAGTTCACAAGCAGTCAGTGAAGGAGGCCAAAGCCATCCTCACATGGAATCAGTACTACTCCAAGAACCCAAGTCCAACTGCCTCCACCTTGTCTTCTACACTGGAGGACCAGGTGCACAGCATGCTTGTGTATGCAACTGAAGAACAGAAGGTTTATAGGAGCATTGTAAACATGTTCTATGAGTTGGTGTGTAATTTCATTCAGGCATCTCCCCATTTACTGATGTCATTGCATCATACTATGGTAGGATATCCATCCTACATTCCTCCATGGATCACCAGAAGTGTTTTGGTTGAAGATGACAACATACTTCCCTGGCCAATTTTCTGATGCATCTGAAGACCCTGCCATGATCTCTGCAGATGAGGTGATGCACATGCATTCATTTCATTATGATCTATCAGCAGAAGAGCAACACGACAGCCAGCACACTGGTGTCTGCTGTGCAAAGTTTGCACGAGATGCTGCAAGACACATGGAGGATTCTGCTGCATATTGCATCCAAATTGGGTGAGTGCCCAGTCCATAAGATGTTTTGGAACCCTGGTTCATAAGATGTTCAGTGTTCCCATGCATACTACAATTGCCACTTTATTTCCACCTCCTGACGTACCCACTCTTGTAGACACAACAGACAGGTATCTAGCACATGTGCTCAAGCTAGCATCACTGCTGGAGAGGCACTTTGGTCTTCCCTGAGGCTGGGTTACAAGGCATTTGTATTATATCCACTAGCCAAATGCTCATGCTCTGCTACTAGTACAGCTGTACACCATGCCACTGCCATTTTATCCTTCTGTGTTGTGCCCACAAAGCCCTGGCCCTGGTCGTGCATGAGATTCAAAGGTATTGAGCAACAGAGCCCGACGCCATCTGAGCCCTGAGCGTTCTCTCGCGGGGCGTGCTGCGGGAAGCATATCTCATTTTCTCTTCAAAACCTCAGATTTTCCATCATTTGACGACTGGCTACTAGGCAGGGCTCGGTGTCTGCATTTGTCTCCCTTAACTGACCAATCAGATCTCAGAGGCCTCTCGTAGTATAGAAGATAGACCATAGAGCAGTATATTTTCTGCATCGACGACGATGCTATGTATTACGCTATGCATACTTTTCGAGTGTCTCTGACCGCACTAATGCAAGCAAGTACTATAATAGAGCACGACGTCGAGACGTGGACGTCACGACGCGTCAGTTGGGCTTCGGAGAGGGAGGGGTTTGGGAGCATCGAGCTGAAGAGAAGCTCGCTAGGAGCGAGAACGGAACGGGAAGCGGGAGAGGAGCGGGGCAGACAGCGAGGGGAGATGAGAGGGACGGAAGCGTGTGTGGCGAGAGTTTGGGATTTGGGAAGGCGTGCCAGGAAGTATGAACAGTCGGAGTGCCATGCAGACAAGAAGGCGAGGGCAGCGTGAGGCTGATTTTGCGAGGAGCGGATGAGTACGCAAGCACTCAAGGCATCCGGAAGCGCGGGTTTACGTGTCCGCAGTTTGCTGAGAAGACCTCGGGCACGGTGTGCGGCGGCACCCGATGCGATGTCAATTTGACATGGGAGCTCACGGCCGCTTACGGAGGTCCTAATCCTGCATTTCCTCCTGCTGTTGCTGGTCCCGTCCCACGCGCCTCTCCTTCTCGCTCTCGAGTTGGTTGTAGAGCAGAAACAGCGCCTTCTCGTTAGCCTCTGGTGTGCCGACAATGGTGAACATGCGCTCGCCGGTTTCGTCGTGGGGCTCTTTGGCGATGGAGATTTTAGACCCGGAGAGCCGCCGAATTTCAGTGATCTTGGTGCCGTTGCGGCCAATGATGCAGCCCACCATGTCGGAAGGGATGGAGATGTTTTGCGTCCGCAGGTTCGTCGGTGGTGGTGACGAAGCATTCGGAGAAGGAGAGGTTCGACCTCGGCCGTTCGGCGCGTCGCCGTAACGCCGGCTTGCGTTGGACGACCGTCGCCCCGACCTCTCGTCACCAACGCCTGGATGGAAGAGAACCGTTCCTGCCCCCCGCTCCCAGTCCTCCAGGAGACATCGGCCAATTTCCTCGATGGCGCGACCGATAGCCTCCGAGGCACCATGCACCTCCACGATACGCTCCGTGGATTGAGGGAGCATGTCTTTCGACGCCACCATGCGCGCACCCGACGAGTCTTGGATCGCCTTGATCTTCAGACCGTTACGACCAATCACGCTGCCCATGAGATTGTGGGAAATGAGAAGGCGTATGGAGGTATTCGGCGAGGAAGACATCGTGGTGGGGGATGAAGGGCTCGCTGACATCAGTTGGGACACGATGAGAGCATAGGCCTGATACATGGTGAGACTTGATGCATATGAGACAGCGATGAAGAGACCTGCCTTCGCCACACCCTCCACGGAACCACTCACAGTCAGAACGCGTTCGTGCACACCAGGAACGACTTTGCTGACCCCGGCTTTCACGCCAGTCTGGTCTCTGAGGTCAGCAACATTCTTGCCGGCTTTTCCAATGATGACACCAGCATCCTTGGTGCTGACGAGTGCGCGAAGCGTCAAGACCTCGTTTCCTGAGGGAGAAGGAGAACGAGACTGGGGAGATGCTGAACGCGATGACGGCTTAGCAAACGTGCTCTCTACGCGAGAAAGCAAGTGACTTACTCGCTTCGCGCTGGACTGGAGAGTCGGAGGGCATGGTGAGCTGTCGAGAGAGGAGGAGGAAGGGGGGGGATGAGGATGGTGTCAGTAAGCGTGCAAGGAGCCGGCCTAGGCCAGGCGCCCCGAGCGGCGGGGATTTGAGCAGTGTATTTAGTTTTGAAACTCCGATAACGCCAAACAAAGGGTCGTTCTGGTGTGCGTCCGCGCTCTGAACCGCCAGACGCTTCGCGGAGGTTGCGAGTCACTTGCGGGCACAGAGTCAAACGTAATGAGCGCGTACTTCCACCGTTTCAGATTGTCGACGCACACCGAGCTCATGCAAGCTATGTTTACAAACCGGAAGGAACTCTCGTCCATCGCGGCAATGACAATATCATATTCGAACGACTACCTCGCATAACACCACCACGGCACGGGCATAGAGAGCAGTAAAGCGTTACATGGAGTATCTCAAGGCATCTGGACATAGTAGAGCGCAAGCGGAGGATACGGCAATCCATGCAACCGGGACGTCTAGTAGCCGAGCTGTGTAAGGTTCTCGTAGGACGACGCGGTGTCAGCAACGGCTTTTTGACGCAGCTTAATCGCTGCGAGCTAAACAGAGGATGAGATATCGTCCACTATTGCTGTAGCAGAGATACACACCTTGCGCTCGTGGAAGGCCTGAGCCTTGATCTTCCTCTTCTCCTCCAGACGGTCCACAACATCCTTGTAGCCCCAGCCAACCTCATGCGAGAGGCGCTATCAGGCGCACACATTAGGAAAGTTGATTATCGACGTCAGTTGATTGCCCACCTTCACCGTGCAGTACTTGCGGCCAGGCTTCAATCGCAAGACCCTCAGGGCCTCGGGAACAACCATCCGCTTCTTGCGGTCGTAGGGAGGGGGGACACCCTCAAAGAGCTTGAGGCGCTCAAGGGCTGCCGCGCCGCGGGCAGTCTTGTGGGGGACCATACCGCGGATGGCCCGGTAGAGGATCTTGGATGGGGCGCGGTGGTGGAAGGGGCCAGACTTCTTCGGGTTGACGATGTGGCGTTTATGGAGGAAGTTGTGGTACCGCAGCTGCATACAACCTATGTGAGCGCGATGTAGGCGAACGTGTGGTTATACTGACCTTGTTGCGGAAGAAACTCCCCGAGATGTTGATCTCCTCGCACCGCACGACGACGATCTTCTGGCCGTTGAGGATCTGCTTCGAAATAATCGACGCCAGCCGACCAAGGAGGTGGCCCTTGCCGTCGATGACGATGGGGGTCGAGGAGAAGGTGGCCATGGCGAGTCTACCAAGCGTGTTATGTCTTCAGCACAAGAACATTTCACGGCAGCGAACAAGGAATACCGACCTGTTGAGGGAGGAGGGGCCGGGGCAAGTCACGGTATACGTTCAGAGGGCGTTTGGCCAGTACAATGAGTCTCTCACCTTGACGATCTTGCAGTCGTACAGTCGTAGTGGCTGAGAGCTGGGCCAGTGACAGCCACCGTGACTCGAGCTGCACAGTTCTTCCCGGCACTTTCCGGTCAAAGCCACCCTTGCGTTAGATCTAGCCAAGATCTTACATTCCTTCATTCGACCTCGATATCCCGGCACTGAAGTACTGACCACCTCGTTCATGTGTGACAATGTCCGTGATGTAGCGGCCTCTTCCATCATACAGTGGATTTCGCACGACGACGAACATTGGTGCGCACAGTTACAGTAGCTGACTCTGTGGGGTGGATCCTCTGCGCCAACGTCCTTGGTGCGGTCGTTGCTAATCTTGTAGGATGACCTTCCACTGCTCCATGCTGTATGTACGAGGTCTCATATTTCCTCCCATGGAAATGTATAGTATCAACCAGTGAACACGGGACAAACTCCTCGAATATAATGAGATTTATTCCTGGGCTCTCCATCCCTGCCTCGTTATCGCACTTGTCAGCCTCTGACTCCGATAGCAACGAAGTGTTGTGGGCTCGTGCCATCTGAGTGAACTGACAAAACGGTTGGCGAAACTACAAGTCTCCCTGTTGGCATCATCGCAAAAACATCCGGTCAATAGCGGGCCATTGCGCAACCAGTGTTGCCCAAGAGTTTAACTGCCTGCCTTCTGAATCGGGTAGCATGGTAAGCTGCTGCTAAGCCTGTCCCGACAACAACAGTGGACTCTGTGATACTAATGGTACAGTGAACACGCCCACGACGCCCACTATTAGTACTTAGAAGGGAGAACGAAGCCTATGAACAAGTGGAGAGTTCGATGAATGTCACGTGAGTGGGTGTGCGGGTCCTCGGCTGGTGCCGTCGGTGACGGAGGCCATCCCGAGCCCGCAACGTCGACAAGACCTACCTGCCTTCGTTCCTCTACTAGAATCATGTCCTTCCTTCGTCTCGCCGCGCGTAGTCTCCCCCGCTCTGGGGCTCTCCTCGCACCCCGGACAGCGACCGCTATCCCCCAATTTCGGGGCCGGGTCTTTCAAAGTGCTTTCTTCTCTGCTGAGGCTGGTCTGTCCAAAGGAGATATTACTGCGCGTGTCATAGACGTATTGAAGGGCTTTGAGAAGGTCAGCCCGGAAAAGGTACTGGTTTAGCCTTTGTGACGCGTATTTGCGCGTACTCATCGTTTGACAGCTCACCGAGACCTCGAGGTTCTCAGAAGACCTTGGCTTGGATAGTCTGGACGCGGTGGAGGTCGTAATGGCTGTGGAGGAGGTAAGTGACGTCCTTGTACTTACATGTGGGTACTGACTCGTGCCTGTGCGTATCACAGGAGTTCGCCATTGAAATTCCGGACGAGGAAGCGGACGAGATCAAAACTGTGCAGCAAGGTACGAGTCTCCGCTGTGTCACTGCAACTTCCAACTCATCGTATTGTTCAGCTATCGAATACATTGCCAAGACACCAGAAGGTAGGCTCACTAATCCTCTATCATGAGATGGCCGAGACTAATGTGTGGTGTATAGCGAAATAGGTCTGGTACACATGACGGGTTGTGGTCATGTATTTAGTGCCAATCGTCATTCGCATTTACTTTGTCTGATTGCAATTGACTCGTCCCTTCGGTTGACTTCGTGCAGTCCGGACCCTTCTTGCGCCATCCGATCGATATGACGTTAGTTGTCGACTCGCTAGTGCCAGAAGATGTCTCTGAATGCAGTTAGATAGTGAGACTGCCTACGAATAGTCAAGTTCGCGTCAATTCCGAGATGGACGCAAGATAACCTTGTGGTTCTCGCCTCGCCGAATGTCTGGAGGGATGAACGATTCCGAAGGCCTGACCCCACATGTCCCCCTGAATCCTCGATATGCCGCTTTCGGGTGCACCCGAGTTGTATATAAGCTACCCCGCAACGATCGGGGCGTCGAGGCCGCGCACTATGGGTCCACAACCTCGAACAATCACAGTTGAACAGCCGTTCCTGCGGACTGGCTGCAGTCTGGGCGAAGGTACCGTCGTTCTGTCTTGAACGCTCTAGTTTCGGATCTGTAACGACCTCCCGCATGTAGGGCCTCTGTATGATCCCAGAACGTCGACGTTACATTTCGTGGACATTGAATGCAATAAGGTATACAGTACACGTCATGCTTCGTAACACCGCCGCGCAGCTTTCCGTCTGGGCCCTTTTCAGCTGTACCACCTCGACACTCGTTCGTCCGAGATCAAAGTAGAGCAATTCGAAGAACCGCTGACATGTCTGTCCCTGCGCAAGGATGGAGGGGTGAATAGGCTCTTCCATCTTCGCCAGCTGCTGTCTCACAGTTCACGCCTGATAGTTGGCTTGTACAACGGCCAAAGGTTTCGCCGTTGTTGAAGATGGGCCTACGTTGCGCTACTTGTCTCAGCCGATTCCTGAGGAACATCAGCCCTTCACCCGCTTCAACGACGGTGCATGCGATAGCAAAGGACGTTATGTCGCCGGCACAATGGCATCAAAGGACCCATACATCCCCGGACAGCTGTACATATATGATCCTGCAGACAATTCCAGCAGAGTTATCGACCACGGGCCATTCACGGTGAAGCCATATCCTCTACAGGTAGGCACGATTTATTGACTGAGTCTGATTGGCTTCAGGACAGCAACGGCCTAGGCTGGAGCGCGGACGATAGAACCATGTGCGCACAGTCCCGTTTGCCGTACAGAGGCGTCCTGCTTAATGCTCCGTCCAGGTACTTCACCGACTCCCTGGTGAACAAGATATATGCGTATGATTACGAGGACGGGAGGCTGTCTGGGAGACGTGTGTTCGTCGATGCACTCTCCCATGGCCTGCTGGCAGAGGGAACGTACCCGGACGGTCTCTGCATCGATAACGCAGGGGGCATATGGTCTGCAAGGTCGGAGGGTCCCTTTGACACGCACACGAAAGCTACAATGCTGACTACGCCACGCATAGGTGGGGTGGATCCAGTATCGTTAGGTACACCCCCGATGGGGCTTTCGACCTGCAAGTCGTCTTCCCTACGGTGCTCAATGTCACCGCCTGTTGCTTCGGAGGTATGCTTTTACTCCTCCGCCGATATATGCAGGCACTCAGTCTACGCTATACAGGTGCCAACGAAGACCAGTTATATGTGACGACATCTCACTGCGGCGCATGCGGCGGCGACGCTAGTAGACAGGCCCAGTTTCCGGACTCCGGACACTTGTTCGTCGTCGACTTCTCTGGCCAGTTCAAAGGTGGCAAATGGCGCCACAACTTCACGGGATGAATGTCAAACAGGTGGACATCAGAAGAGCATTGAGGTTCCGCCGTTATGACACGACCTAGGCAGTTCCGTGGAGGACATTGAATGTATGATAGGATTGGGACAGGGGTAGCCAAGCGCATGCAGCTCGACGGTATTATTTTAAAGCGGCTTCACGAGTGTTTCTCATTTCTGAAACCAAATTGCGGATGCTATCACTGTGTGATACTGGCTGACATAGTCTGCGTGCAAGTCAACCTCGCGCATAACATGCTATGATTTCTCCGTGAACATAGGCATGAAGGATCGACGGACCGAATTGTGTGAGAACGCCTCGGAACCATTCCAAACATGAGCTCATTATGAGCTGTTCGATGAGGCACGGCGACCCAACGTTCGCGAACGCGGAGCGCCAAGGGAAGACGAGACGATTGTGCCGTCCGATACGGCGGCAGCGTGGTTATCATGACCGGCCCTGGTGCATTACAATCTTCTAGAACGCTGCGGTGAACACCTAGGAGGATTGGTAAGAATGTTATGACATGGCGCGCCGTCTTGACGTACTACTAGTACTCACGGCAGAACTACGAAGAGACTAGAGAGGAGTGCACAATTGCACCCTAGATCGCTGTCATAGGGCCAATGAGTGAATAGCTCGGCTACGTCGGCGGAATGAAGTGAAGCAGTACTCACTAACGATCGTTCTTTGTTCGGGGGCACATCCCGGTGTGTTTGAAACCTTAGGAGCTAGTGGGCGAGGAGAACGCAGGCCGCCTAGGCGTGTGCCATGCGGGACCATTCCCTGCCAAATCGCAATGCAAACCCATGAGCTGGAGTCAACAAATCAGAGCTCAGTGCATACGATCCCATGCATATTGGGTGGACTAATAGGGTGAGCAATCGTGCCGGAGCTCGAGACCAATGCTCGTGTGGTGTCACCATTCTGCGTCCGTACATCCCGGACCAAGAAGCGTGTATCGCTCTAGATCGTCCGGATGCAGTATCTTCTCCCGCGAATGCAAGGCAGCCAAGCCAAGGCCGGTAACTTTGGCACGAGAACTCGACCGCCGACCGGCACCAGACCCCCTGATGTTTACATGTGTGATAGTGCAAATGAACTTGTTCTGCAAAGAGATTCTTTCTGTCGTTACAGGTGTTGGTGGCTCTCGCGATAGCCATGCTGCGATAGATCAATCAGCTGCCACATGCGGGTGAACCCATCGTGAAATCAGGGGATGAGTCACGAACCTGCTCTACACTGTATATGATGCCCATTTCATCATCATGGGCTAGGTGACGTCTGGTTACATGTACACCGGAGAGTCTCCGAGCGGTGCTAGCATGGTGCTATGTCGCAGTATCCAGAATTGAGTCAGGGCGTTGTACAAGTTGAACTTGTGCCCGGGTCAGAGCGCAATGCTACTGACTGCGAGGCATGAGTCGAGATAACAACGATGTTTATGTCTCTCTGGAGTAGATCACAGATTATCAATATCAGTCTTCCAGTGGTATCAAAAGTTGATGCGCAGTAATAGAGGCCAAAGAGAGAGTTTAATAAGGTGCGCTGAGGGCGCGCCGCGCGTTCAACGTGATCGCGTCGAGCGACGGGATTCGGACTTGCCACTTCCGGCAATGCGGGCGCTCGGACGCCACTGCTCAATTTGGTAGCTGGCTTGTAGACAGCGCACTCATCCTGACGGCCCACCATGAAGCATGGGGTCGCGTTCCGCAAGTTCTCGAGGACATCCTCGCATAGGATGCTCATGCTGAGGTATGCTCATCTCTTAAACTTCATCCGAATACTCCGTCACCTCTTTCCACAGGAACCTCGTCACCTCGTTGTTCGAGCATGAGCAAATCAAGACAACCCTTCCGAAGGCGAAGGATACCGCGAGACTTGCAGAGAAGGCGAGTGCATAGCTTTTCACCCATCTTGCGCGTCTAACTTGGTTGGTACAGATCATCACCTTGGGCAAGAAGGGAGACCTGCACGCCTTCAAGCGCGCACAGCAGTTCCTCCTGCAGCCGCAGCTGGTCCCCAAGGTTTTCACCACTTTCGCCAAGCGCTATTCCGAGCGTCCAGGAGGATACACACGGATTCACAAGTTCGGCCGGCGGCAGGGCGACAACGCGCCGCACGCGATCCTCGAGCTCGTCGACAACCCGCGCGACCTCCGCTTCGAGATGACCGCTCGCGCGGTCGGCTGGGAGCTCCTCGGCAAGCGGCTCGACAACGATGGCCCTCGAAAGCTCGCGGAGACGGGTGTGAAGGGCGTGGAAGACGTCGTCAAGCAGGAGCGCACTAGCGAATCGAAGGGTTGGGACGGCGAGCTGCGCCCGAAAACGAGGTGGTATCTGAAGAAGGTGCTCAAGTACAGGGGCGAGGAAGCTGTTTCGGATTTGGCTCAGAAGGCGGAGGACCACCTCGTGCGTCGCATTCATTCTACTTCCGCACAAAGCTCACTTTCCGCAGGACACCTTGTTGGCCAAGCCCATGGCTCCCAAGGATGTTCTTGAGAAATCTTCCAAGAATGCTCTTGAAGAGGCTTCCGAGCAAACAGCTGAGACACCATATGCGAGCTTGAAGTCGATGCGACTGCGGGCTGGTCAAACCGTGCCGGGAGGTGTACGCAGTGCGTTGAACTTGGCCCAAGGTGACCTTGGGAAGACCTGGATGACGGGTGGTCGCCTGCGGTATCTCGAGCGAAGAAAGCTGGGTGTTGACAAAACTCCCCTTTGGGAGAACCCTTAATTCTCTACTGTATACACCGCTCAGCCCCATGCCGGCTTCTATTGCATCTCTGACTCCACCATGCATATTCGAGACGTCGGATAAACCGCGTAACGGCTTAATCATCGCATACTGTATAATGCCGAACATCCTTCGTTCAGCACGCATGCGCAGCTACCAACATGCCGATTGCCCGTGCGTGGTCTGTCGCCTTTTCTTGAACTTATTCTAGGCAGGCAGAAATTCTCTGCTCAAGACAAGCATATGGGAGGATACACGCGTCTTTCGCATTGTGCCCGCAGCCCATAAGTACCAACAAGGACACACGAACGACATGAGAATTACGGCATTACAGAATCGTACATCCATACTGGTACAGTGATACAAGCTACTTCCGTTCCGTTCAAACCGCTCACCCCTTAAACGCTCGGCCACTCTGACACCCGTGTCGTCTTCGGGAGCCCGGGGGCCGGCGGGTTCGAGAACTTGGTCTCGACGAAGACCTTCTCTACGCCGTTCTGACGCTTGTCAAAGGCCTCGTACAACTTCACGAAGTCGTCAATCGGCACACGGTGCGTAATCATGCTGTATCCCACACAAACGCAGTCAGTACCACACATCAACGATACAGGAATGGAAGTCGGAAGCCACGTACAAAGCGGGGTCAAATTTGCCGGGGATGATCCAGTCATAGAGGATCTCCTTCCAGTACTTGTGCACCGGCGCTTGGCCGTTCCCGATGAGGCGCACGCCCTTCTCCATGAGCGCACCGATGTTGAAGTGGTTCGTGTACCCGGCGTAGGCCGCGATGATGCCGCAGTTGCCACCCTTCTTGACGGACATGATCATCTCGTTGACGATCTCCGACACATCCGTCTCGAGCATGAGCGCCTTCTCGACCTTGTGGATGATGCTCTTCGGCTGGTGGAATGTGCCCGCATCGATGGCGACGTCGAGGCCGCCTGGCGCGATTTCCTGGAAGCGCTTCACGACGTCCTTGTGCTCGGAGAAGTCGATTGTGTCGATGCCTAGCTTGTTTTTGGCGAAAGCAAGACGCTCTGGGATGCGGTCCACGCCAATGACACGCTTTGCACCCTTCGCGAGTGCCCACTTGGCGACACATTGGCCAATTGGACCCAAACCCTGTGGAGCGAGTCAGCCACAGATTGCTCATGTGCATGCAACGAGTTGACCCACCCAGACACCGACGACGTCGCCTTCCTTGACGCCAGTGTCGAAGACGGCGTGATACGACGTGGGGAGAACGTCGGAGAGGTAAAGGGCCTTCTCGTCGGAGACACCCTCGGGAATGGGGAGCAAGTTCACGTTACCCTTGGGCACGCGGACGTACTCTGCTTGACCGCCTGCGAAGCCGCCGGTGAAGTGGGAGTATCCGAAGAACCCAGCGTCGCGGTGACCATACATCGCATTTTGCAGCCTTTTACGGTCGAGTAAGTCATCGGGAATTGTGTATGGCACAAATGGATTGCTTACGATGAGGGATTGGTACGATCGCAGAAGGAAGAGAGCTTCTGCTTGCAGTATTCGCACTCGCCGCATGCAATCTGGAATGAAGAGACGACACGTTGGCCGACCTGGAGGTTCTTCACGTTGGACCCGATGGCGTCGACGACACCCATGAACTGCCTGAGAGTCAGCACACGCTTATATGCGCGAGTGAAAGCATATACGGACTTCATGGCCCAGGATATCGCCCTTCTGAAGATTGACGATCTCGCCGTTGTAGAGGTGCAGGTCCGAGCCGCAAATGGTGGTCCCGGTGACACGGAGGATGACATCGTCAGGCTCGCTGATGTCTGGGATAGGAGCGTCGATGAGGCGAACGTCACGGGTGCCGAACCAGGCGAGGGCCTTCATGGTGCTGCCATCCTGGCGGACCTTGTACTCTGGGCGGACGACGGTGGGGAAGTCGCCCATGGCCTGTGGGACATCGGTGAGCAATGCAAAAGACGTCGTGCAGCAGTGCTAGACACGTACGCTCTGGGCTGCGTTCGATGCTGCCTGCATGGTGGTGGTGGTGGTGGTGGTGGTGGTGGTGGTGGTGGTGGTGGTGGTGGTGGTGGATTGAGATGTTATAGGTGGTCGGAAGAGGGTCGTGATCAAGGTGCGTCGTGAATTGTGTTCCCCAAAGCGAACCGTCGGTGTCTTATATATACTGTATGCCGCTCCATGGCTGGTGTGGGTGCAGGGAGGCGCGATGAACGCTGGCATGACGTTCCTCCTTCGTCGTCTGCTCCGTGACGTCACGCGCCGTCGTGCCGCATCGCTGTCGCGCCCCACGTGACCGTTCCCGACGCCCACCATAGCGTTCCGAGCTCTCCACTCAGCCAGATACATTCTTCAGGATCTCCTGGGGTTAACAGTTCAGACGTTCTTCCGGCTCGGCTCCGCGGTGGTTGGCCATAGTATGACCGCCGATTCCAGCGAACTCCACCTGGTCTGCTACTTACCGGCTCTCGGACGGTCACTACTACCGGCGCGCATCGTATCCATCTGCGGAAGACGGGAAACTTCGGCCGGTTTACTTTGTTTCTAGCCTATGTTGGCGGCCACTTGAAGCAGGATGTAATTGGACATGTCCCTTCAATTACCTCCCCTTTTCAAAAGATGTATACATTCATCTGTCAGACACAGCTCTGACATTCAGGTGACGCCGACTACGGCTCGGTGACCTTTGATGTTGACGGAGACGCGGCTCTCGCCGTCCACCAGTACATATCGTCGCCTGAAGTCGACGGACGAGTGTCTCTTTGTCAAATGTACACGGACGAGGTGAGCTCTGCTGGACCCGCTTCGCATTAGATCCGGATCCTTGTTGACCTTTCGTCAGACTCCGCGCCCAAACATCGGACGTTACCGCCGGTGAATTCAAGTGTCCCGCGTTCATTATCTAGACTCTCGATCGCCAGGTCTTGAGGTCCCATGGTCATTCGCAAGTTCCCTCAGTACTCACGGCGTTACCTTCTCCCTCTCACGCCCGTCAAGCACGTTTGGATTCAGATAGCCTGTTGCATTCATTGAAACAAACTCAAGGATTGCAAAGCCGCGCTCATCGACCACGAAAGGCCGGCCCCCACCGAAGCGTTGGCGATACCAGCACAGCCCAGTCGACGTCGCGACGCGAAGCAGATTTGTACTTGGTTGGTGTTCGTCAAGATATCCGAGGTGCTCGAGGTGCTATGAAGCATTGCACAGATGATCCTGGGCCTCAACGCTACAAACCGGCGGTACCGAAACCGGCGATCTCACTACGTCAGGCCCGCTGGAAGGCTTTCGCGGCTGCTCAAGAACCACAGCTTTCAAGGTTTCCCCGAGCATGAGGTACGAGTGCAGCAGCGACCCGTTGTTCTTTCCGGCAGCATAACGACCACAGACGCTCACAACACGCCACCTCGCGGTAGCCACGACCGTTCAGCGTTGCCAGTTGGTCATCCCAACCTTCCTGCGTTCCCAAGCGCATTCAATCCGACCCGTGTCATCACACACGCGACTGCCTCATTGCTGCAGCACCTCCAGCACGCGGATCGCGGACAGCCATGCCAGCAGCGGGCGGCGGCGACAGTGCGCCTGTTGTCCGTTATTTCGAGCGATAATATAACCTACGCACAGCAGTGTGGATATAGCAATTACAGTGCAGAGTAGCAAGCGATACGGTAATAATTGACTGGCACAGCGTCCGATGCAACGTCGCCCAAGTGCTCTCGATGCGGGATGCGCTCCCCTCCTGGACGTACAGACTGCAGGGTGTACGTCGTCATGCTAGGGAAGTAGACTGTCTTGGTATATGCGGTAAATAGGTGGCTCTCTGGCATCGATGTGGCGTGTCAGTGTCGAATACAATATGTTCAGTGGGACAAACCTACCAGAGCCAATGCTACGAGTCGTTCCACATGCAGAATCGCATGTCTCTCCATAACCGGTCGACGGTGATGCCGTGTACTGGTCTCCTTGGGTCTGACGAGGTTTGCGAGATGGTGTGTGAGCGGCTGGGGAAGAGCTGGGAAACAGCGCAGTTGACGTCTCGCCACGTCCGTGCTCTGGCGAAGCCATCAACAAGGTCAGAGGTTAGGCATCAGTGAGGAAGAGGAGGGAAGAGCAGCCAACACTCACGTTACGTTCGCAACCTTCGACCGTGTCTTTAGTGCGTATTGATAGACCGAGCCTGCGCCTTGCATCAGCGACCATACCATATCCATCGTAGTGCGACTGACCTGCGTCCAGGACGAGCGTGATGCTCTCGCCCGGATGTAGTAAGACGATCGCGCCCGAGTTCCGGCCATAGTTGCGCAATAGCTGCACGGTCGCGCAATCATGCGTGTCGTTCGTGAAGTCGAGCAGGACCTCATACTGGGTGCTCGCGGGCATGTTTGCGGCCGGTCAGCGGAAGACAAAGAGGCTGCGGTCTGTGGGCGGCGTCGGACAGGTGCAGCAGAAGCGAGCGTGTCAGTCTCGAGAAGGAGCGTGATATGGGGGCCGATAGTCGAGCGCGAGAAGACGAGAGAAAGAGCGTAACGCCAGAGAGGCACAGAGATGCTCGTCCTGGTGATGACGGTCGCTTCGAGCTTCTGCGGGCCGTTCGAGAATGAAGGTTACGGCACGGCTGGGCCTTCTCGGTTCTGAATCCTCCGGCGGGTACGCCCCCTGCGTGGCGTCAAGCTAGAGTCCGACTGCCAGAGCTGCTGTGCACGCCGCGGGACACAAATGAAATTGAGTGTATAAGGTAGGCGTGTCAGAGCGCAGGGACAGATGCCGGACCTGTTGCCACGTTGTGGGCGTGCTTATTGTGTGTGCAACGGCTCGCCGGCGCCCAGGACCCGCGCAGAGAATGGAGAGGGCCCAGAAGGGAGGCAGGTGCCTATAAGGAGGGAGGAGGGTGGGCGAGCGAGCGAGCACGCATGGGCAGCAAGGCCGCAGCGGAGGAGGCGAGTCGAGGAGGCGGCGGGGAGAAGGTGAGCAGGGAGCATCCGGCGCGCGCTGCCAGAGGCACTTGGCCCCGCAGCCACCGAAACGCGTTCATCCCGAGATTCACGCCCGATTTCCCCAGATCTCAGCCACCGGCGCGTCGCAGCCATATCTGGCAGCCCCTCCTACCGCTCTCGTTCTCCTCTCCCATCGCCCTCCCCCCCTGCTGCGAGCAGCCTAGTCCGGGACATGCACTCGTAACGGGTTTATAAAGTCGCCTATGACTTCCTCGTCTTAAACGCCGCTTACTGCGATGGCCACACCAACCTTTCTCGGAATCCCCGTGGAAGTGCGCTTGGTCATCTACGACATCTACTTGATGGCACACCAGAGGGTCAGGCAGAAACGCCAGCCGTCCGGCGGCCATCTCCGACTTCTGCGTACTTGCAGGCAGATACACGATGAGGCATGCCCAATTTTCTGGCGTTACGTCTCCTTGAGGAACGAGCTGGAGATTAATGCGTTCATCCTCAATGCGAACGAGGCCATGGCAGCTCGCGTCCTCTGGGCGGATGTTGCCAATGACGCACGTGTATTCATGCCGCTAGAGAAGGCGAAATCTATACAAGAGGTAGTGCCTATCGCTCACGTTGTGACAACTGTCTCATCGTTAAACAGGAAACGGGACGGCCGGCTCCTCTATCTAACTTACACCTCGCACTGCGGCGCATGCCCTCGTTGCAACGGCTGCGCGTTTTTCAATGTCGCCGTGGTCTTCCTGCCAACATACGAGGTGAGCATCCAGCGTACTATATCCGCACTACGGTTGCTAAGGAGCCGTTGTATATTTTGTTGTCTAGGCTCCAGAGAAGCGGGTCGCCTCGCGCTCGAATTCGAGTTTGCAATGTATCCCTCAGGATCGGCAACGCCTCTCTCGGCGTACGAGATATTCATGGACGCGGAGAGCCGTGTGCAGCCTTTTCAGGTCGTCTCACCGCGGTTCCTCGAGAAACTACGCCTATCGGGGGAGGTCCGCCTGCCCCCTTCCGTCGAGGCCCCGGCTCTGCGCCAGGTGACGCTCCACTCGATAACGGGCAACCACTTCGACCGCAATAGCATCGAGAACACCTTCCGTGGAGCTTCCCTCGAGTCCTTCCTGTACGCCCAAGGCCACCGGCTTGGGTTCGAGCTACGGAACCGGCACCTGGAGTCCGTGGTTGCTCTTTCTGGGTCGCGGCTACGCACGCTGGTGCTTCTCGGGTGCAGCCGTCTGTCCAGCGCGTGCATCGCGGGCTGTTTGGAACAGCTTCCCCTGCTGGAGGTCTTCGCGCTGAGCCTGGTGACGGTGGACGAGCTACGGACGAATTTCCTGCACTCCCTGCCGCTGACTGTCTCTGTCCTGAAGCTGCACGTTGTAAATGCCTGGTATGCGGTTCCTCTTCTAGCGGAGGAACGTGGTCTTTGCGATGCTCTGGAGAACTCTATCATGGTTCGTGAGAAGCCGCCGAAACGTATGGTATTGCATGTCCGGGAACGTCTGCTCACCGAAGAGGGGCGAGAAGAGAGGCTGTCGGGGCTTGCACGGCTTCATGATATTGATCTCTTTTTGAGCCCTTGGGAGAACGACTGCGAACATGCTTTGTAGCTTACATCGGTAGAGACGCGGTCCTGCGACATGCGACATATAATGCTAGCTCTAATGACGTTGACATACTCGTAGTTGGCGTCCGGATATTCCAGCGGGCTGTTGTACTTGTGGACAATGAATGCACACGCCTGGTATTGCACATCGTCAAAGGACTAGATATTGTTCAGGGGTAGATCCAGTCAATGGTCATATTCCAAGCCGCTAGCAATAGATTACGGCGTTGTCCATGGGCAAGTCCGTGGGGTACAGTAGGAACCAAGACAATGGGATAGCGAATAACGAATGTCTCTAGTCCGTGTCGTGGCGAATCATGGTGACGTTAGGCTATCCTTATAGTCGTAACCGTTTCCTATGTAAAGTGAACTGTTAGCACCGAAGGCCTGTCATGGGGACAGAGACTACGAACCCTGATAATATACATGCCTTTACTGGGTGAGCTGGACATACCAGGGCGGGCTCACGAGTGGTCAGGATAGTCTGTGCCACTATGGTAGCCATGGGTATAGCCGTCGTTCACCACCGCGGTCGAGCCAATGTTCTGTGCGCTTGTATCGGCATCGTGACGTTCTTCTGGCCTGTAGGACGTCTGACCGTAGCCATCGTATTCCCGGGGTTGATGAACTTTATTACCCATGACGGTGGAAACACTGTCAATGCTCTCTGACCTGTCATGGTACCCGCGAGGAGGAGAGTCCATGGATGTGTCCCAGGGGTCGGCGCGTTCGGTCAGCGGGATATCACTAGCAAGGGGCTTGGTGGCGTCGTACATGGAGTCGTACCGACTGTGGGCGAGCTCCTGACCCGCAATATAGGCGGAAAGGACGAAGTAGAGGTAGGCCTAGCGTCACACGGAATTAGGAGACATAGGGGCAGATTCCACGGAGTACGTGCCTGCATGATGGCCAGCAGGACCCAGAGGCCACCCATGATACCGACGTCAACCCATGGGAAGATGTCGCAGAGAGTAGTGGCCTCGTCCTGAAGGTCCGAGTCCGTGCCAAAGAACGTGGATTTGCATGCTGTGACCGCTTGACTGTGTCGGGCCGCTGACAGTATGATCCAAACTGCTGCAACGGAGAATGCACCCAGCGTTACGATGAGATGTAGTGTCGTGTAACGCCGGAACATCGTGGGCTTTTCCTGAAGCGAGTAATGCGAAGTTAGGCGATGCCCTAGCGAAGAGGAAGGTATGAGCTCACATTGCGGACTGCAGCGAATCCCATGAGCTGCAGGGCAGCTCCTACATAGCAGATGATAGCGGTAATCCATTTCGCTGCGGACGGTGTCGCAGATGCAGCACCAACGACTATAATCACACAGCACGACAGCGGTCAGTATATCAAGCATGCGTCTCGATCATGACACTCACTTGATGGTGTCGCTATTGAAAGCGTTCCAGCTACGATTCCGAGGACGAACTGCTCCGTCAACGCCGTGTAGATGCCCGTATAGATGACGGGGATTGCGCAGCAGCAGTATTCTCTGGGCTTCATGGTTGCGACCGCTTAGGCGAGTGTTCTCCCTGACGACCCAATATCGGGGTGGTAGGTATCCGGCTGCGAGTGGGGGGTGTCACTTGGATGTAGGGGAAGCTCTGCTGCTCGCCCGAGGATGAGAGTACGAAGCAGAGGTGGTGAGAACAGCAAAGGAAAGCGCAGCGCCAGCGCTCTATACAGGTGCAGAGCACGGCGCACAGCACGGAACCACCGCACCCCGATCGAGCAGGATGTTCCCACGCTATGCGTCACTGTCGGTGGCGTACCTAATCAGGCTCGCTTGAGGGCATGCTACCGAAGCGCGGCTCCTCCCCTCTTCGTTCTTAACCACCACCATATCCTCAGTCATGGCTCGCCTTGGATTCTTTGTACTTGTACTGTCTGCACTCGCATCTCTCAGCGGTGCAGTTCCTACGGAAGAACAGGTGGCTTTGGCAGCACCCGGCGACTGGAGTTGGAAGGACTGTGGTGCGTAGTCATTATACCCACGTCGAGCGGTCTGTTCAACTGGAATGTTAGGTGGCCCGTCCCATTTGATTCGCATTGACGACATCGCAATCACCCCTGACCCTCCACAGAAGGGACAGGAGATGAGTGTGACCGTCAAGGGCACCGCGAAGGATCAGATCGAGGTTAGTGTACCATTGCCCGACGCGTCACCCGTGGTTAACATCCTCGTCACGCAGGATGGTGCATACGTCGATGTCGTTGTGAAGGTTGGTGCAATCAAGATCCTGCAGAAGGAGTTCGATGTGTGCGAGGAGGCGTAAGTGCTATCGGCTAATCGTCGCGTATACCCCATGCTGAGCTTTCCGCAGGCGGAACGCGAACGCCAGCATCCAGTGTCCGGTACAGGAGGGGAAGCATGAGGTTACCCAGACGGTAGACTTGCCGAAGGAGATCCCTCCAGGTTTGTTGTTGCGTATCTCGCGCCCGTTCGCTGCTCACTCATATCCCCTTAGCGCCTTTCAAAGTCTCCATTCGTGGCTACACCGTGGATGACGAGGACTTGGCTTGCGTTGATATTGAGATTGACTTCCGTCCCAAGCGTGGCCTGCTGGGTCTGAGCTGGTAGGACGTTGATCATGCTCTGACTCGGCTAGCGGCTCTACAGTGACGTAAGGAGGACGACTGTTACGCTTTGAAGATCTGATTACTTTGCTTCCCTCGTGTATATCCTCACCTTGCATGTCTTGCTGTTGAATGAACCACAAGTCTTCATGGCTGCTTTATTGTGCGCTCAGTTGTTTACGAAGTGATTCTGAGTCAGCGGAACGACGCTACTGAGCTCACAAGGGGGCGCACAAGCGATGTGGGTGGCTGTTTGGGCGTTGTTGACAAATGTTCTGGCACACAATCCATGTGGCCGACGTGAACTCATTCGTAAATGACCATGCTGGTCGACACAGCAGATGGTATACAGCCTGATGAGCACCACGCTGAGACCCTTGCTCACGACTACGCGCTACACCTCCAGATCACTCACCCGGCCACTCTCTTCAAGATCGGTTCCATCGCGTGGCCCTAGAGCGGCCACATTATCAACGCATACCACCACACTCAGATCAACACTACCGAGATTCATGTCGGCATCACTGCGGTATCTTCTCATCCTCGATCTTGAGGCCACATGCGGTGACGATGTCGAGGGAGTAAACGAGATCATAGAGTTCCCGACCTTGGTGTATGACCTCCAGGAGGACAAGGTCCAATCCACGTTCCACGAATATGTCCGCCCTGTGGTTCATCCAAAATTGACGGATTTCTGCATAGACCTCACTGGAATAACGCAGGTAACTTGACACTGTTGTTCCTCCTCTTTTGGACTTCCACTAACGTCGCGAATCTGGCAGGATGTTGTGGACGCCGCAGAGCCATTCCCTGCCGTATGGGAACGCTATCAAAAGTTCCTCCGGGACAATGAACTCCTCGCAGACCCGGCATCCTTCGCCTTCCTGACATGTGGCAATTGGGATCTCCGCTCCATGCTCCCTCGCCAGCTAGACATCAGCGAGAGCGAGCACGGGCTCGACGCGTCCGGCAATCTGGTCGCGCCCTACAACCGCTTCATCAACGTCAAGGACGCGTTCCGGGCGCACTACAAATTGCGCTATCAGCAGGGCATGGCCCAGATGCTGCGCCGACTGAAGATGGAGCTCGAGGGGAGGCACCATTCCGGGATAGATGACTGCAGGAACATCTTGCGGATAGTGCAGCAGATGCTGGCGGACGGATGGCAGCCGCAGGGCTCGCTCAAGCCGTGATGGGAGTGATGGGAGTAGTGTATGTAGTATGATGCTCGTTGACTCGTCTCGATGCTTGCATGAAACACTAGCCATTTATACCCCCGCTCACCCCAAAGGCGTCCGTTTGACTCAGTCAGGTATGGCGGCCACATTGACCGAAACGTCAACCGGCGAAAGCTATGACAACTGCAGTACGGGTCTATCTGCAGCCGCGCGCCGCTACGTACATGCGGCAAACGTGATCAGTGCAAAGACAATAGAGAGCGCTCCACGTCGTGCGTCGCGAGAGCCATCCAGGCTCACATTCCCAGGCAGCCCCGCCTGCTCAATCGCGACGTCCTTGTTCGCCACGAACGCGCCAGGAATAGAAGGCTCAAACGCAACGAAGGGGGGGCCACGACCCTGTGCAGTGATCGGACGCCTTTCTTCAGCGTTCCTCTTTGGGAAGACAATAAAAGGCGCAGAGTCAACGCGGAAGCACCTCCATTCATTCTTGCCCGGACAGGAAGGTCCGAGCACAATGGGCCCTTGTGCCATTGAGCTACTTGAACCCTGAGACGCGCCCCGGCCAGCCAATATGCACGGCGGCCCCCCTCGCCCACCCTGAATCCGCGCCGATTATGCCCACCTCGACCGTGCCATACGAGA
Source organism: Rhodofomes roseus (assembly GCF_022264815.1). Taxonomy (NCBI): domain Eukaryota; kingdom Fungi; phylum Basidiomycota; class Agaricomycetes; order Polyporales; family Fomitopsidaceae; genus Rhodofomes; species Rhodofomes roseus. Next base: position 520,568 of record NW_025952965.1, on the reverse strand, counting down.
TTCTGTTCGACTTTGTGAACGACACGGCTGAGCCGACGACGATACGAGTGCTACGACAGGACAACGGGACGCGGACCGGCGCGGCGATGCTGTTGCATGGCGGCGAGAACCTCTCGCTCGTCCTCACCGCCGGGACGCCATATAAATACGCGTTGGTGCAGGGAGGCACGGAGGCGATACTCTCGTAAGCGGATCTCATTTCGATAGCGAAGGGCGGAAGGTGAACTAGCCATATGGACGCAGCGTGAAGGTCTGGCAGGACACGCAGTACTGCACTTCGACCGCGTTCAGGAGATCGCGATCTGGGGGAGGGAAGGCGGGCGATCCGGGAAAGACGGCGATACAAGGCGTCGCTGTCGTATCATTAGACCACCATTATACGAACGGCAGCTGAGGGGTAAGTCCTCAGATTCTTCCATCAGATCACTGGCTTACGATGTGCAAACAGCCAAGCCCTTGTGTCCAAACACCCCATATCCACGCATCTGCGAGTGAGAGGCCATCGGGCGTCATTTCTCACTTCACAGCACCATAATGTATACCACATTAATTCATTTCGCATGTAACTGAGTCCATGTCCGATCAAGCCCTCCAGTCCTGCACGGTAGCAGCATCCCTAAACAAAGTCACGTAAGCCATGGCTGGTCGTACAGTGATTGGAGTCACATCACGACCACTTACACAAAAATGTCCCACACCGACGTCTGATTGGCGTAGACCGTGAAGCCTAAATAAACGAACTACGTCAGTCCGCTGTCGAACGTGAGACAATTCATTCGGAGCCTCACCGTCGTTCGGGGAAGCCTGCGTTATCGACGTGGTGTCAGCACGGAGGAAGATGTCCAGCATAATCTGGCAAAGACCACTCACCCCTTCGTAGATATCGTCGGTGTACTTGAGGACGCGGTTGCCACCGTCCTCAGTCAAGTTCAGCATGCCGAACTGCCATGGATGAATCCTGCAGACATCGCGTAAGCTCACGTCGAAAGCTCGTACAAGGGTTTTTGGAGGCTTACCCTCTAAGTAAGAGGGGTCAGTAACTGGACACATCATTCGATAGACAACAGGACTTACGCATGATTAGTAGCGATGGCGTAGCCGACCCACACGGGATAGATGGCCGTCTTATTCTCTGGTGGTCGGTGGAGTGAGCAAGTGTACTTCTACCACGCGAGCGACGATCCTACCTAGTCCCGTCACACCGAACTCTTCCATGATGACGGGCTTCCCGACATACGCAGAGGCTGAGTAGCGTGTAAGCCGCATGCAAGGATCGAGAGGAGTTGCGCAGTCGCAACGTACTGTTAGCATGAGCACCGATCCAGCCCAAGCCGAAGTCCCTGACAGAGAAGTTCGAGCCTGGGTAGTCCTATAGTGCCGCCCATGTCAACATCGGATCCACACTCTCAGATACGGTGCTGGACACATACGAGCTCTGGGTACCATGTTTGCGGATACAAGTGCTGGAACCCGACATCAGTAAGCCTACAGGAAGGAAGGGGGCATATACATTACGCACATAGGTCCCGAAGTCGATGTTCGGCAACGAAAGACTAGCCTCGAAGTCCTCCCCGGCTAGCCGGGATACCAGGTCTCAGTACCACTTGTCGCCCGAATCAAGCTCGTAATGCGTACCTTCTCCGTTAAAGTTGGAGTCACTAACCAGAGTGCCGTTGTACCAGCTGGTAACAAACGCTGTGAGTCGCCGGTAAATTTCTATGGAAAAAAACGAGCTCACTACTCGTCAGGCTGTGCCCAGTAAAATTGGCCTTCACCGCCGGTCGTGATCATGTGGTACGGGTCCCTGAGCAAGCATTTCAACCCGAGGACTCTGCGACTCGTCCCTTGCTACTCACAAGTTGCGCACAAAGTCTGACTGCAGCTGGTACCACGTCGTTAGCGTCTCCGATCCGGGCACGCAGTCAGGTCCGGAGGGGAGGCTGTCCCCGGCGCAGCGCGCCTCGTTCACGAGCTCCCAGGCGAAGACGGCAGAGGAGTCGGCGTAGCGGTTCACGATGGCCGTCACATAGCGCTCTGTGAGATGCGGTGGTTAAGGTTGGTGGCTGGAGGACGCGTAAGGACGTACGGTAGGAAGCGATGGTGGTGGGGTTGGTGTAGAACTCGTCATGGGTCGCGTCGTTGCCGATGATGTGGTAGACGTAGAGTTCTAGTCCCTGTTCCAATAAGTATCAGCAATAATTCCAGGCAGATATAATGGTTAATTTAAGGGCACGTACGCCGTATCCAATCCTGGGGTGATGTGAGTTGCCTCATATCTGGACTGTAGGACAGTACACGCACCAGTTGTTCGTGAATGTCAAGATGAGCTTGATGCCATGCTGTGCAGCGGACGAAACGACGTAGTCGAGACGCTGCAGGCCCTGCGGTCCCTCGTTCAGCGTCCAGTCGCTGTCATTCCAGACCTGGTAGTACGTCAGGTTGGTCGACAGCGCGGTCGACAGCTCTGTTTCGTTGATCGCGTTGAAGGCCTGCATAGGTACGGTGATGTGAGTTGCGCATGGCAAAGCACCGAAGTGTCTGACTGACCCAGGTACGCGCGACTTTGATGCCCGCGTCTGCCATTGTCTGGAAAGTAGCATCCACATCCTCGGGGCTAGTCAAGAGGGGAAGCCACTAGCGCAACCTTGAGGTTATAGAGCTAGATGTACAACACTGCTCACTCACGAAGGCATTGGTGCCCACGTAATACTGAAGTCATAATCAGGTGGCTGCTCGTCCATGTAGTGACTTAGTGGGACTCACAAAAGGCTGACCATCCAGTTCAAAGGCCTGTCCATTAGTAGTCACGAAACCTTCGGGCACGGCACGCTTTTGCGTCGCAGCCGTCGCCAAAGACACGAGCGAGGCCAGACAAGTGAGCGCAAGGAAACGCATGGTTGGGAACGATGAGGACAGCAAGCACCGCGCTACATCAACGGTATTTCTTCGCATTTATACGACAGGGAACACCGGCCTGAGCCAAATTGAGGCGGGGTGTCCTTCGAGGGGAAAATCATCGGACGAGGGTCAGGTGGTACCGACTCTATTCTCGCAGCGATGTGTGAATGGCAGGCAGCGGGGCTGACATCCGCCCCTGGTTTCGTGTCTGTGCCCATCTCTGTCGTGATGCGATGGTCGGCATCGAGCCGCAGTCAGGGAGAGGGAGCGGGCGTCGAGTGTCGCCAGTCAGTGTAGCACCGGTGGTTGAGTGAGCAGGTCATGAGCAAGGTACAAGGCCAGGCAAAACTGCACGTTGACGAGATGAAGAAGGCGCGGGTGATCTCCGGCGATATGCAATATTGCTGCACGGCGTCATACGCGCACGACGTCGAGGAGCAGAGAGCGGCGACCTGCGACGACCTTGGCGGCGGACTGGGGAAGGCGGGCATTGTTCGGGGATTCCCTGCACGTGGGCGAGTCGATCGTCGCGTGCAATCAATTTCCTGACAATTCCTGTGGCTGCTTCTCGCCACCGCTGGCCTCCGTCGCCGTCACGCTCCTGCTTCACCTCGCTGCCGCAAGGCACCTGAACACCAACGACTCTGCTGAGCTAGTTCCGCGAGGGTATCATCATGCCTAAAGCCACCAAAAAGCAAAAAGACAAGGCCGCCGACTTCTCTGTACGCTCCCTCTTCGGTCTATTCTGCCTACGCTTACACGGTTATAGAAAGCAAAACTAAAATTAGGCAAGGGCAAGAAAGCACCCACCAATGTTGTAGACACCTCCTACAAAGCGCGCTGTGCGTAACTGTTCTTCTGCAGCCTGCTTTTCTCTGACATGATGTCAGGCAGCCATTGCATTGCCCACGCAGAGCATCGTGCAATCCAAGGACTCGGAGGCACCTACGACCAGAAGGAGGCTAACATTCGACGACCTCATTGCGCAGCTCAAGCACTACAACGTCGGGACACGGAAAGGTGCGTGGGCGGGTATACAAACTCTGTGAGAGCCGGGTCCTCACTTCCGGCCAGATGCGATTCTCGGACTCCGGGAGCTACTTGACGGATACCCGACCTTGATCCAAACTCAACTCCCCTCGCTCGTCAGCAATTGCACTCGGCTCATAGCGGATGAGGTACGTCGTCTACAAACCGTCTGGCCAACTGCATGTCGACAATGCGGTATAGGATGCATCCGTTCGGCGTACACTGCTCTCATTCCTGGGATGGCTGTTGCCTCAGATCCCGCAAGTGAGCATCCTCGTCTCACAGTGACCGTACCGTATAGTGACAATTATCCACAGGAGGATCTAGTGCCTCATTCCCCCGTCCTCCTGCTGTTCACTACCTCCGCGCAGACCCACATATTTCCCGAGATCCGAATAGATGCTATCCGCTTTCTGGATCTCTTCCTCGAGCACATCCCAGACATTGTCACCGAGGGCTGGGCGCAGAGCAGTGGAAGCCATGGAAGAAGAGTCTTGGAAGGATACCTCGGTGTTCTGAACGCTGGCACCATTTTTGGGGAGGGGGGAGGTATGTACTTGATTCGTCGCATCGAGGCCATGATAACCATAGCTGTGTCACTGCAGACACAGGCCCGGTCCAAGCAACATCAGTTGCGAGTGTCGTGCTCTCAGCTTCGGTACGTGTCGGCGCATTGCTTGTGTACGCAACCCACATTCACGTCCGCATAGTCGAAGCTCGTCGTTCTCAAGTCATTATCATCCTTCCTGAACTGCGCGTTGTCCACACCGTCTGCATCGAACCACGCAGGGCCTTCCTCTTCGACATGCTCAATCCCCACATGGTTTTTGTCATCCTCCTTCACCTCTTCCGAAGCATTCGAAACCTTTGACTCATTACTGAAGCCAACATTACCCGCACGGGGCATCCTACCGCATGAAAAATGGAAGGAAGAAGTGGACATGGAACTCAACTTCGAGTCCTTCTATGGCGACTTCCGTCGAGCTTTCGCTCCGATAAACGAAGGGTGCTCGCTGCAAGAGTTGTGCGACATCGACGTAGCTGCGAGCGGCCAATCGTCTGACTCCTCCGCTCGCACGTCTTTCGTTGTGGTATGTCCTCGTGTTCTTCGTCTAATCATGTAGAGCTCACACCGACCTACAGCATCTCGCTCGGACTCTCCATCCAACATTGGTCTCGACGTTCCTCGATTGTGCACCGGCTGTGTTCTCGCCGAGCGGAGGTCCTCCAGAGACAGAGTTGCAGATGGTGCAGGCAGTCGGCGAGATATGTCGCTGTCTCTACGGGGCCATACTCCGTGAACCGCCAAATGTGCGTAGATCAATAGTCGTTCAGTCACTTCTAGGATTGCTCCTAAAATCTGGCATCGCGAACAGGCGACCAAGGCGTATTCCACCGCCATAGAAGACCTTGGTACCATCTTAGGTTACTTCTCGCCCTACTTCCCTTTTACGGCTGGCGGAACCGCGCTCGCGAAGCGCGATATCAAAGTAAGCAGCTTAAACCAGTGTGCCGTCGATCGCGAAGCTTATTAGCACGGTGCCTAACCTCTGTACCTAGGTCGAGCAGGCCTTCCAAGACCTCAACCTAATCTACTGCGAGCTCACCTCCTACCTCGTCCTCGCCGCCCCGCACACCCCAGGCGCGCCCCCGCCACAGAACGCCGGCAGTCACCGACGGCAGAAAGCACCGCGCGCCTCCGCGCCCGCGCAGACTCTGCGGGCATCGCGCGTGAGCGAGTACGTCGTGCAGCTCTTGCGCGGGGAGACGTCCGGGCCCGGCGCCTTGGCACGGCCCATCAGTCTCTCCGCGTACTCGGCGCTCCTTCCGACCATATGGTCGCTGCTCACCAGCGAAGCCAGCGGCGGGGGGGAGGGGCCCGTCCTGCGCGTGCTCGTCGAGCACGCCATGAAGGCCGGATCAACGTCCGCCGTGAAGCGCGCCACCATCGACTTCCTCGGCCGGCTCGTCCTCGTGAGTGCCCCTTCTAGTGGCAGTGCAATCCGACGGTGCGCTGACGATCGACGATCGACAGCTCGAACGCGAGGCGGAATACGTCGGCGCGTGGCGCGTCGGGCGCACTGAGGCGGACGACCGGCGGCTCGAGGACTGGCTCCTGCACCTCGCGCAGACCCTCTGGGAGCTCGGCGCGAGCAGCCTGCCCACGACGGAGGTACGTCCCCGCCCTTGCCCTTGCCCGCGCGATCGCCATCTCTCCCCTTCTTACCATCCGTGATGCTCACATGCGGTACAGACCATCCTCCGCGTCTTGCTCCGGCTCTGTCAGCGCAAATCGCCGCTAGTGCGCGATCAGGTGAGTGGGGCGGGCTGATGGCCGGGGCGCATATAAGGCTGACCTCCCGCGCGTTCACCAGGTCGTGTTCGCCCTCCGCTCGCGCATGGTGCCCTTTTTCATCGTGAACCACCCCACCAAGGGGAGGCTGCTCGGGCCATTCGCACGGTTGCTGTCTGCACCGTTGCGGCGCCTTGTGCTTGACGTCGTTGCCACCCTGGAAGGGCAGGACACGGACGGGTTGGAGAGCGCCGTCAACGAGGCAGTTACGGGCACGGAGGAGGAATCGTACTGGGCGTCGTTGAGTGTACCGGTAGTTGCTAAGTAGGACGTGCGGTACCATCTCGAAGCTGCGAGCACACGGCTTGTCGTGGCAATGTATTGTTAGCATCAGATGTGCACACCGCACTACATGTGGACAACTGCACTTCAATTCCATTCATCAACATCTCAACCAGGGATGTAACTATGACAGGCGCGGGCATAACCAGAGCTAACGACTGATACCAGGCATGCTTGATGCTAGATAATAATGCAACACGCACGTCCCTCCTAGCCTTCCGCCTCTCCGCACGCAGAGACAACCGAAAGGAACACCCGGGTGTGAGAGACGTACTGGGGTGCCAATAACAACGCAAATAGTGACCAACGGATATGTACGAGACAGCAACGTTGACTGAGATAGAATAGAAATATGGTATCTGTACCGCAGGGTTGACCGTGCGATACGCTTAAGCCCAAACCCAGGTCAAGTGAATGCGGCCAAGAGACTGGTCGGCCAGCTGCGAGAATGCAGTAGGCGTGAAGTCAATGCTCGTCGCATTGCAGCCGGTGCACCGGTCAGTGACGGTGACGGTGATAGACTTGCCCCCATCTATCAAGAAATTAATACCTGATATTACACGCTGAACGGTCATTGACGTACAAGTAGCAATAATCTGCTTGTTGCAGACAGGGTTGTTGTTGGGGTTTACACCGTCATAGCCACTAGAAAGCGTCAGCACACGCTTTCTGTAGAATGAGTTTGACACTACATACGGATAGTTGTCGAACAAATCCTCGGAGACCGCGATAATGTAGTCGCTATCACTGTTGGTGATACCGCAAGCACCAAGGCCGGCTGCGTGCGTAGAAGGTACCTGAATGGCAAATGCGCCGAATTTAATACCAGTCTTGCAAACGACGCAGCCATAGTACTCACCATCACCCCACTGCTCGCCGTACAACCACGACGGCCCGCTGCCCGAAGTAGGAGTGGGCGCGGGAGGAGACCAGGTCGTAGGATCATCGGTGGTGGTGGGGGCTACCCAGCTCCACGTGGGCGCAACCCAGCTCGAAGTGGGCAAGGCCCAAGTCGAGGGGTCAACCCAGGCGGAGGAATCGACCCAGCTGGAAGAGTCGCTAGAGGGGGCAACCCAGCTGGAGGTGGGAGCGACCCAGCTCGACGTGTCGGTCGGGACGTCGGAGGTGCTGTAGGAGGAAGAAAAAGAGACAGGCGTTGAGTCGGAAGTCGCAACGAAGGCCGAGAATGCAGCAGAACTGCTGGAAAAGTCGGACACTGACGTTGCGCTCGCCGAAACGGTGCTGTTAGCAGGGGCGCAACGCTTGTTGAGGCTGCGCTTGCGCTTCGGCTTGACCTTCACCTCGGGGAAGATGGGCTCGGACTCGGCGACGGGGGCGCGGTGAGCGAGTGCGCGGTGGTGGCCGCTGCGGGCGCCGTGGGGGACGCTGATCGCGGACGCTGAAAGCGCGAGAGCGAGGGCAATAACGGTCTTGGTGAACATCATGTCGACAAGGACGTGGAAAGAGTGGGGATGGAGTGTGGTATCGGGCGAGCAGGCCTCAAAACAAGCAGAACTAGCGAGGGGCGGTTATAAGGAGGGACGAGGGTGCTCGGACGGGCGGGACGCCTTTGTCGGGACAGGGACTGAACCACCAACGTGAGGATCGTGGACAAGGCGACCGCCGCGCGCACCCGTACGTTATATTCCCCGCGGGCGCTCCCACGCCACACTTTTTGCCCGCCGTGTGCTCGGCAGCTTGGCTCAGTCACGCAAGCACTGTCTTGGTACGTCGTGGTCACAGTCACGCTCCCGCCCTGGCCGCACAGCAGGGCACTGGCAGCACACGGCGACTGCGCCCGCAAGGCAGCTCCCAGCAGCTCCCGCACATGCACCCTGCATGCCCTCTGACACTACGCCAAACACGATCCACGCATGATGATTCGCCCTGCCAACCTGTCACACACTGCCATCACACCACACGTCGGCGCGGCCATCCTCCCCGCTCTACTGAACAGCCCCGTACATATCACACTCCCGAATTCGTCTTTGCCGCGTACATCTTCACAAGCCCTGTGCTCGACGTCTCGGCCAGTGCCTTCGAGTACGCATCGATCCGCCCCAGAAGTAGCATGCTCTCCAGCCGACTCGGCTCCGGCGGTATCTTGAACAACCTGTTCACGTTCTCCTCGGGCAGCGGCGCCAGGCCCTGCGCGACACGCGCCGCGTTCTCCTCCTTGCGCTTGTTGACATACGCATCGGCCTTCTGCTTCTCGCGCGCGATCTGGCGGTGCAGGTAGGCGAGGTTCCCTTCCTCCGTCTTGTACGCGTCCACCGCTTCGATGATGTGCTCGAGGTTCCGCGCCACACTCGCAGTCCCGAGATTCAGTGTCGAGAACGACGGGGGCAATGCTGCGGATGAACTTGCAGCTGACGGGTGTCCGCCGGCCACAGAGGGCGCCGATGGCTCAGTCAGTGTCCCCAGGAATGAGCTCAGGAGTGCGTTCGTCCGAATCTTGACAGGGAGTTCCTCCAGAATGGACGAGAACGTCAACCGGTGGTCAATCAAGCTGCGCAGGACAAAATTAGAGAACGGCCTGACCCGAACACCACTGTCACTGACCTCGTGGCGCTAAAGTTGTTCCTCTTCAATGCGTCCAAGAACGCTCTCGTAAGGCGAAACGCCCGGAAAGATGCGTTCCCTCGTGCGGTCTGTGACATGTCTGGACGCCAGTCAATTACGGGATTATGAAACGAGGGAACTCCCGTTACCATGTACAATCACGACACCTCCGTGTCGGAGTTTTTCTTGGTGGATTGCTTGCGTTTCGATCAGTGTCTGGTTGAAGAACGACCCCAGCGTCATGGCCTGGTAGAAGCCAACTATGCTATCATCTGCCTGAACGTCTTTCAAAGAACGCAGCATCGATGCCTGGTACCGAGCTGCATTGTCATCCGTGAGAATGCCGCAAACTTTGGGGAGGTAGAACTCACTAATGCCCTTGGCCGACTTATCGTCATCGTCGGGCGAGTGGTTTGGCATAGGAAAGGAGTTCGACACTTCCAGTGTCCCGTCGAGATCAATTCCAAGTACGAGGCCATGTGTGGTGGATCCTTGCGCATCTCGCGAGTGCTTTATGATCTTCGACACGACCTGCGATCAACATCGCCCGGTCAGTAATTCCGCACACCATGCCCGGAGTCATAAACACGGAAATAGCTGGCGAGTGCGAGCCTCGTTCTCAGTCTCAGTGAACGGAGTGAGACGCGGGAGAACCGTGGACGTTCGTAGGAGGTGCGGACTGAACGCGCGTATAAGGCCGGGCACTGCGCCGCCGAGCAGGGCCTGCAAGACAGAGCAGGCGATCGACACTCACCAAACCATCCAGCTGCACTGAATTCAAGGGGATCTCGCCCTCAAGGTCGATCACCTTCGACATGGACGCCGGGATGGCTTCATAGGTAGGGGCTGCTGGGGCAGGTGCGCTCGAGGGTGCAGGCAGGCTTGCAGCGAGAGCTGCTGCCATGGAGGTTGCGGCGGCCATTTTTGTTCTCTGCTTAGTGCGCAGCAAGCAGTAGAGATAGGAGCAGGACTACGAGTAGATCGGCCGCCTTTTGAATGGCAGCTGGAGGACGATTAGAGATGGGCAGTCGGCGACTGGAGCAGGCAGAAAAGTGCACGATCGAAGGCGCACACCCATTTCCAAAACGGGACAACTCGTCCAATCACCTGACTGGGGCTTCCATTAGGCGCTCGTTGGCCATCCACTGAGCGCGCTCAAGTGAACATACTTAGTCGGCCTGTATGTTGCTTCACGTCATAAGTTGAGACCGCACATCACCAACTACTTTCTTGTATATATGAAGGCATGAAATTGCTGTTAGAATTGGTTCGTCAGCGCTGTGCTACGATTCAGACCGCTGGCAGTCACTCTCGAGACAGCTAATTACTAAACCGTTCGATCCCACTGTGACCAATGTCTCTACTTCGCCGTCTGCCTTCGTATCAATGCAGTTATCTACGCGGAGGATGGAGCGTACTTAGAGTCACACTGTTGGCAAGGTCACGGCTTCTGTTCCATGCATGACGTTCGCTCGCTGACCCGAGTACGGGCGTATATCTGCGCAGGTGTTCTATGTCGGCGGAATCCATGAGGAGCAGAGCTTGCAGTGATTTTGAATACGCATCCATGCAGCAGCTACTTATAGAGGACCAGAAATGTGCTGCGGTCGGACGGTTCGGACCTCAGTCGGAGGACGTCTTGCACGCTAAAAGGCTAAGCGACGGTTATCTATAACATTATGGGACGACGGTGTTGCTGTGGCGCGCGTAACTCGCGTGGAACGCACATGGAGAGCACATGGCGTCCACGTTCGCCGCATGGCCTCAGCCACCTACCGGCCGGGCGCTCTCTCCTCCCCGGCGCCTGCGCCCCCCGCCCGAGCTGTCCCCGAGGCGGGATTTCCGCGCGCAATGCAGGACAACTCAGTACCGGGAAATAGGACCTGTGAGTACTGAGGGATGATAAATTAGTCAGCACCGGGAAAACATAACATATCAGTAGTGGGAAAACAGGACACATCAGTACCGGGCAATAGGGAATATCAGTACCGGGAAATAATAGGATGAAACAGTGGTGATATTCAAAACATCAGATCATATTCAAGAAGACAATTGCTGAATGTGTACCACAGGCCAGGAAACATTCAATTAAAGTGCAATCACAAGACTGAACATATTGTGAGCACCGGGAAATCAGTACCGGGCAATAGGATATCTGAGTAGTACCAGGAAAATGATACATAAATACCAGGACAATAGGGAATATCACACCAGCATCAGGAAATAGTAAGAAATGTCAGATTATATTCAACAAGACAAAGATATCACTGAACCACAGGCCGGGAAGCATGAAGACTAACACACAGCATTGAATGAACTAATGCTGCCAGCCCGTGGCGAAGCCATGGGCTGGCAATGCCCAAGCATATAACCTTCAAAGTAACATAAAGCACAGAATGAAAGAACCGCCGCCAGACCTGAGGCGAAGCCCAGGTCTGGCATTGCCTAAGCATGAAATCTTAAAAGTAACATGAAGCACAGAATAAAGAAATCACCTGCCATGGGCTGGCAATGCCCAAGCATATAACCTCCAAAGTAACACAAAACACAGAATGAAAGAACTGCCGCCAGACCTGAGGCGAAGCCCAGGTCTGGCATTGCATAAGCATGAAATCTTAAAAGTTACATGAAGCACAGAATGAAGAAATTGCCCCGTAAACCCGTGGCGAAGCCACGGGTTTGCGATGCTCGTCTGATAAGATGGGCCGAAATGACTGATCGGATCTACTTTTGGCACGTGGGTGCTCCATTGACAGAGCGAGCCACTCCCGCGTCGGCTCCCTCTTGCATTCTGTCACTCATATATCCTGCACGTCCGACGGCTGGCTTCCTGTCTCTTCTTCTTCTCCTCCCGCCATGAATCGCTCAGCCAGAATCATCATTCTCCTGGTCATAGATGTTCTCTTCTTTCTCCTCGAGCTCATCGTCGGTGCGTCGCGCTCGATCATCTTCCTGTGAGCTGAGATTAGCAGTGGCTGATCATTGCTTCAGGTAATGCTGTGGGCTCCCTGGCGCTCATCGCAGATAGTTTCCATATGTTGAAGTGAGTTCATATCCGTCCACGCTCGACCTGATGAATTGAACGGCGCTGCAGTGATATCCTGAGCCTCATCATTGCTCTATATGCGATCAAGGTAGAACAGTATACCGCGCTACTTGCGCGCATTCAGGACCTGATGACATTCATACGCAGCTCACGAACCAAACACAAACCGACTCTCGTTACTCCTATGGGTGGCATCGCGCCGAAATACTGGCTGCTCTTGTCAATGGTGTCTTCCTTCTTGCTCTCTGTTTCTCCATCTCCATAGAGGCTATCGGCCGATTCTTCTCTGCCCCGGGTAAGCACCGGAGCTCAGAGGCAACACATTAGCATATTGACCTCAGACCGTCGCAGAAATATCGAACCCCAAACTGATCACTATTGTGGGCTCGCTGGGGTTGTTGTCAAACGTCGTCGGGTTGTTCCTGTTCCATGGTTCGTCCACGCCGGAGCTGTTGACTTGTGGCATCGACTCATTGTGCATCAGAACATGGTCATGATCACGGCCACTCCCATGGCAAGACCACGCCGACATCGTCGAAACCCTCAAGCATCAGGTCTCACAGCGGTGAACACGTTCCCAAGGCGTCCACCACGCCGCCGCGCAACATCTCCCCGAGTCGCGCCCGTGCTCGAACAAACTCCTACTCGTCGCTATACGGCCACCCCGCAGCGACCCGTGCCTCACTGGTGCAGACAGCGCAAGAGATTGCGCTTGCTCGGTCGCCCTCCCCGCCTCCAAGGGGACTGCGGAGCAAGTCACGTCATCATCGTTCGCGCTCACGCTCTGCCATCGGCGACGCTGACCCCGACGGGACTCTCGTTGGTTCCTCAGCCGGCGATGCCCAGCCAGCAACAGAGTCTACGCCTTTGCTCTCCGAGACCGCTTCTGTGGACTCGCACTCGCATTCACACGATGCGGACGGAAACCACGACCATGGCAATGGCGGCCGCGACCATGGGCATTCACACGGGTCGATGAACATGCACGCACTATTGCTACACGTGCTGGGAGACGCACTGGGCAACGTGGGCGTCATCGCGACTGGGCTGGTCATTCTCTACTCGTCGTGGAGTTGGAAGTACTACTTCGACCCCCTCATCTCACTGGTGATTACGGTCATCATCTTCTCTTCCGCCTTACCGCTGGGTACGCATGTTTCTCGCTTGGACATGCACCCCATGCTAATTCATCCGCTCATTTAACTTGTTCAGTTCGCAGCACGTCGTTCATTTTGCTGCAGGGCGTTCCCTCGACCGTGTCCATCGAAGACGTGAAGGGCGCTATTCTCGCGGTCGACGGCGTGCTGTCTCTGCACGAATTGCATGTCTGGCAGCTCTCGGAGTCGAAGATCGTCGCTAGCGTGCACGTCATGGCGAGCCGGAATCACGACTTCATGCCCGTCGCAGCCGCGATAAGGAAGGCGCTTCACTACCAGGGCATCCACTCGAGCACCATTCAGCCGGAATACCATCCGCGAACGGCGCCGCCAGAAGAAAACTTGAAGACCTCAGCGGAGACGTCATGCTTGATCATGTGTCCTCCGGACCAGGAGTGCAATCCTGCAGAAAATGCTTGCTGCCGTGAGTAGATCACTAGCGTTGACTGTATTCTCATCGTCTTACGAAATTACCGCGCAGCACCGCCGGCGATGGACGTCTGAGCCTAGCCCTTATGTATCATTAGGAAGGAGAGTCATTGGCGACTACCAGTGAATACAGTATCCAAGTCTGTTTATATGCCCCTTGTAATTTGCACCGTCGGTCCCTATACACTACATTCCATCCTCATAGCTCTGCCATGAACGTAGGGAAGTTGGCAACGAAGGCAGGCGATGACGCCAACCTCTGCACGATGGCGCTACTGCTATTATGGCCACGCGCCATGCTCCGTAGCTCGCTCCCGAGATTACGCGCCATGGCGGCTGCAGATTGACCGAGCACCGAAGTTTTCTCGTTGCAGACGGTGAGCAGCGCACGCTCGAGATACAACGCCGCTGTCAACGCCGATGCGGCCACGGAGACAACTAGTTCCACCGTGATCGCCTGTTCCGAAGGTGGGAGGCTGTCGGCGCCGGTGACAATGCCAGGTAGATATGCGTGCAAGAAGATGGGCAGGAGCGGGGGCGAGTGCGAATGCCGCGGAGTCGTTAGAATGAAGGACGCCAGGCGTCTGGCCGCCTCCATCTCGCCCATCGTCGCGGCGACAGTAAGTTCCCTCCAGAGGACGTAAAGGAACCGAGCGGGAGTAACAGCCAGTAAACAGCGGTCGAGGTCGAGGGCCGGTGCTTTGCCCCCGCGCGCTGCAGCCAGAGCGTTTCGTACAGCATGCGTAGCGTGATCGACTTTCGGGCTTCCTTGGTTATTGAGAGAAAGCGGAGGTTGACTCGCATCTGTGATATTGCAATCCCATCAGTGGGCATTCGTGCGAACAAGGCAGGCAAGACACCCGCCTTCTACAAGAAGGCCTAGAGTTCGCAATGCAATGCGCCGGATTGGCGAAGGGTCAACAGGTCCCGTGCGACTGCGTTCTTGCTTGTGGGTGGATGGGAGCAGCCTCAAGATGCTCGGGGCGGATAGGCGGAGAATGGCGTGTGGGCATGATGGCGAAAGCAGAAGCGTCTGCAGGACTTCAAGATGCACAGGAGCATTGTACCTGCAGATCTTCAGTCTCAGTGGACGTTGCCGATGAGAGTCCTGACGTACCCTTTTTGTCGGATTTCTGTCAACAGCCACCTCACGGTCCCGGCCAGAGTCCAATTGAGAAGATTCCCAAAGAAGTACTGTATTCCGTTTACAAGGACGTCCTTCTCCATCTTCCGTTCCAAGCATAGGCTGATCGCATGCGCAAAAAGACTAGCTGTAATCCGCAACAGTGTCTTCGGTCGAGTATTCCTGTATGTTGCCCTTGTCAGTGCACGTTATCTTGCGCACCACGGTTCTCTTACCGGAGAATACTGTCCTCGATTCCTTCACTGTTCTTGTCGAAGAGGGCCTTATTCCATGCCTGGAAATCGGCCGCCGCTTCGTCTTGAAGCTCGTGAACTTGGTATACAGTGGCCACAGGAAGAATGAAATCGACGTTCAACTTGTGATCGCCGATGCTCGCGTTTGTACGTGTCCACTAGATAGAGCAGTATGTGAGTAGTGGTTGATGATAACCTATCGATTGATCTCGAACATTGTGTCGCGCAACCATCTCTTGTAGGAAAAGGACCACATCGCCTAGATGGCTGACCGCAGTCTGCGGGTCACCTGTATCAACAGTGTTAGTCTACTACAATCTACGAATGTTTATGGGTCTGCGTGCCTACTGTCTCGCAATCGTAGTCCTCCACGAAGGCTAGTGCCGACGCGAGAAGTTCTCGTAGACAAACATGAATCGAGATGATGTCGACGGCTGGTTCGCAGCGGCAAAGGACCTTGCAGATGTGACTGAGGGACTCGACGTCAGAAGGCTGGCTGAGGCTCGTGAATCTCTGGGGTAGGTATCAGCAATCATCACGACCAGTTTCCAAACAATGTTCACCTTGTGGACGACTGCAGCGAAATCTCCATGGCTGCATGCATCTCTGCATACCCTTTCTGCTAATGACACGGCCTCTTCGATGTCGGTGTTGTCCAAGATCAATTTGGCCTCGAGGTATGACTGTAACTGCGTCAGATGTGTTGACGAATTCATGAAGCATTCGTTGACCCACGGCGACATCCATGCTTGCGTCGCGAGCCTCGGTCGTGATACGAGGGGTAAAATTATTGGACAATGTTGGGTTGATAGTTGCGGCGAACGATGCGTCGACCAAGTCCGTGATGGCCATTTGATGTAGGAACTCTAGGGCAAATGGAGCCGGACTAAAGTAGCGTGAGGTTGCTGATTGAGAGCAGTCATTTTTTGAATTATGCACTCACTGAAGGGCTTTCTCTGCGCCCGACTCTCCACTCGTGCTCGGGAATGCCTGCACGTTATCACACTTCTCGAGGAGGTTCACTCGGAGGAGATTCATCAGCCCATATTGGATTGCTACGTGCTGGGGCCTAGGTAAGATGTAAACTGTTCGGAGTTACATGTGATTGACGTACCCAGCCACCGTCTAATAGACCCTCTGATTCCGCTATCTTTCTGAACATACCCAGTAATACCGGAAGCTGCAGTCAAAATGAGTGAGACTGCTCTTCTAGATGCCGCCGATTTCACTTACACGACCGACAACGAACGCACGCAAGATGATTGACGATGTTGACGAGGAGCTTGGGCTAGTACTTTGCGCTACGCAAGACACGGCCGCAAGAAGTAGCTGCGAGAAGAACACCGTGGGCGGCCACGATAGGCACCTGAACAAAGTCACAAGTACTGCAGCGGCATGTGTGCCATCTCCTGCACCAAAGTCGCCTGCTCGGTTCAATATCTACAGCCCCGTTAGATGAGCGAAATGACAACGTTCAAAGGGTATCAACATACGAAAGAATGTAGGACCAGACCGCAGGTCACCAGATCCGCCGTGTCAGAGCTTGGACCCATGATGTCCCCTTTGCTATACGCTAGTTGTAGAGTATGCATCATTTGTGCCTCTCGTGCGGCCTTCGCATCATCACCCAGCAACAAGCTCAATGACAGTGCGAATGTTTCGAGCTCTTGCTTGACGGCTGGGAGAAGACTCTGGATCTGTAGGATATCATTCGCCTCAGCACAATACACCATTGCTTGTGCTGTCGATATCTGTGATATATCTGCAGGGCTGACACAGGATATCAACAGAGTGAGGAGTTCAGACGCTGAAGTGATGAGTTGGTGGAAGTGAGATGGCGGGAGGTGATGCGCTGTCCGTAGCAAGGAGATGGCATTCTGTACTGTGCCCAAGAGGTCGGCGGGTGTCTCCGAATAAGGAACGATAGAACCAAGGGCTGGAAGACCCGTTGCATAGTGCACATCGAGAGCCACCCTGCATAGCATGTCAAGTGTGGCCGTATTATGCAGATCTGGCGATTGGGCGGCCGAGAGGAATGTCGTCACAAACTTCGGGAGCGTCAAGAGGTTGTCCTTTATTGCACATCTGAGGTAGCCTTGCAATGCAGGATCCCCTGGATAGTTTCGAAACAAAACTAGCACAGAATCTATTGTCGCAGGTCAATTGCTGCTGTAAGAACAGGCCGACTAACTAGATGGCCACTTACTGCTGATGTCGGTTTGAACATCCTCAGTAGCAGCATGGATGCCATTGTTCGTGAGAAGCAGTTTGCAAAGAGACGCCCACTAGATGCACGCTCAACATAACTGCCTCATCGAAGAGGGTGGTTTACTCACTTTCTTCGCGGATATGCCACTGTGGAACGCATTCCGTGTGAGTTCGCTCACAGACATACTTGCGTAGCATACAAGCGAATAGCGCAGTCACAGATGTTGAGAAGGTCGGTCGAGGGTCTGGGATCAACAGACGTGCTGACTGCCAACCAATGGCTTCAAGTTAGTTGAGAGCCGTGGTAAGTAGCCCAATCCGGTTCACACATCAACGTTTCAACGCCACAACGCGGTTGTTCCACAATAGGCAAGTACTGTGGTACACGCGTTCACGGCTGCCAGAAAACGCACGACTGTTGTCTGAACGTGTGGATGCTACGGCGTTCATCACGAATCCCAGTTCGAATGAATGTTATTATATATATATATATATAGATGGCAGCCAATGAGGTCAAGAAGTGAGAGTAGGTAAGTACGCTGTTTGATCACACTTTGGACACGAGTCGTCTCGTTTCCTGCGGAGTAAACCTCAAAATCGTAGACAAAATGCGCACAAGATGTGGCTGAATGATATGCGCCAGCTTCAGTTGCAAACTCGAGTACAATACATAGGAGGGGGAGACTGACCCTCATTTCCTTGTGTTCCAGGAACTGCAAGATGACGTTTCGCAGGTATTCGATGTTGAGCTCCTCGTCAGATTGTGAGAGAGCAGGCGAGCTAGGTCTGGATGGACTATCGCGACCATCCATGGACGACCTCGGTGAACGTTCGCCGGAAACATCTTGCCGCGAAGCCCAGTAACCCACACCCGGGTTTCGCTGCCGTTCGAGGAGCGCTGCAGACGATTGGACTTTGCGGAGCTCGTCACGCAAGGTCTGATGCGACATTAATGACAGTGGTGGCCATAAGTAGGGGCCATACCTTGTTGTTCGCGCGCAATTGGGCTTCTCTTGCTTTGCCTTCCTCAACGAGTTGCTGTAGAGCAATGATTCTCGCATTGAGGTCCGAAATCTGTGACTTGAAGCCATTCTATAATAGCAAGGGCGTAGGTGAGCTTGGTCGCATTGTACACACTCAAACGTACCTCAGATTCCGCAGCCCTGTCGGCTTGCGCACGCATATCAGATATACGTAGCTGATGCACTCGGACATCCTCCCTCAGCCTATCGATTTCTTCTTGAAGAGTTCCCACATTCTCGGATTCCTGCTCTCGGCTCTTCGCTGACGAGTTGAGTATCTCCCTCAGAGAATCCAGTTCTCGAGACTTATCCGCCAATTTCCGACTCCACAGCGCCTCGCCTTCTTCCCGCTCCCGCTCAACGGTGCTCAGCCTGTTGCGCAGATCGCTGATGCGTGCTTCGTACTTGGACTCAGCAGCGGAGAGTAACCGAGATACTTCCTCGGCGGAGGGACCAATGTTGAGAGCTTTCGTCTCCTGCTCTCGACGAGCATCCGAGAGTTCTTCCGTTAGGAGAGCGACGCGATCGGTGGCTTCGCGGAGCTGGTACTGGAATTCGGTCGTCTGGCCCTCAAGCGACTCTAGACGAGATCGCGACGACTCCAACTCTGCCTGCCGCAGTTGCAGCTGGTCGAAGAACTCGTCCTTCTCCCCTTCCAATGAGCGAACCAGACTCTGAAGATTCACGATCCGGGAGTCCCGGTTCTCGATGTCCTTCGCCAACGATGTCTGGAGAGGGACTATCAGCAAAGCGAAGCGGGCATCATAATCACTGGCATACCTTCGTCGTGATGGCCTCAAGCTCGAACTGACTCTTCATCGCGGCCAGCTCCCTCTCGTGCCTCTCCTTCAGAGTAGCTACCTCTTTGTCGAAGTGAGCCTTGAGACCGCTGAGAGCCGTCTCCCGTTCTGCATTTGCCCGCTCAACTTCGCGCTTCAACTCTGCCTTCTCTGCGCGCTCTTTCTCCAACTCTCCTTTGCCCTGATCTCTGACGCCCAGGATCTCCTTCAACGCATCGTCCCGGTCCTTCTCTGCTTTCACGAGCTTCTGCCGCACTGTCTTCAAGAGACCCACGGCCTTCACGCGCTTCTCCTCCTCGTCTTTGACAGCGCCCTTCATACGGTCCATATCTGTTTGCAAGCGTTCAATCTCGGCTTTGCGCTTCGCCGACTCTTCCTCAGCACGCGTTGTGGAAGATTGGGTTGCCTTCAGGAGAGCTTCTGCTTCGTCGATCTGGGCTTTAAGCTTATCGATCTGGTCCGATTGAGACTTGGACTCCAGTCGGTGGATGTCTCTGAGCTCGTCGATCCGCTCTTCTTGTCCTATGTTCCATCGGTCAACACTGTTACGAAAGACAACAAAGGAGGCTACACACTCGTAAGCTTGCCCGTGAGGCGTTTGATCTCGTCCTGAGTCATCTGAGTCCGTGTCAGGAAGTTCTTCCGATACTGCAGCGAACATCCAGCCTACCTCCGTCTTCATGTTCATGTTCTGGAGATAGTCGCGCAAAGATTCCACTTCCTGCATGCTTTGAAGGGGGGTGAGTTCTTGGAGGACCTTGTCCGTCGCGAGCTTTTCTGCTTGCAGCCGCTTGAACGATGTGGAGACGTCTAGCAGAGTGTTAGAACTACGGGCGATTCTATGCCTATTATGCGCACCTGCAAATCGTTGCTCCACCAGTTTCAATCGCTTCTGCAGACCTTCAACTAGACCATCACTCTCCGCATCATTCGGCAGTAAAGGTGTCACCGGCGTGGAGGGTAAGGCAGTGCGCGGTGTGTCGACTGAAGGAAATTCGCTGGCGTCTTGCGACACCAACTGGATCGCAGGCTTGTCCGGGACGTTCTGCGAGGGCAAAGCGGCGCGAGGTTCAGGCTCCCCCAACGAAGGAGCCGCGCTCTCTGTCGGAACACGCGGAGGTAACACAGTATCGGCCGGGGTATCTGGCAGTGACGGCACTTCAGATGGCACAGAGTCAAGCGCCTGTGCTGTTGTGGTGGACTGGGGTGTATCAGGCTCTGCGGGAGGCACGGTAAGGAGAGGGACGTCAACAGGAGATGGATGTATCTCCTCGCTCTCAATTTTGCTGCCTGTCGTGTTTGTATGGTCATCCGCAGGCGCAGCTGGCTCAACATCACTCGACTCGGTGTCCACAGCAACAGCTCCCGATGTCGTCCCCGCCTCCAGATTTGTGGTCTCCGTGGTAGGTTTCGTCTCCGGTATTGAAGCTAACAGTTCATCCTGCTGAAGAACAGGCGATGGAGACGGGGCCATGGCGGGCTTTGCGTCTGGCGCGTCTTCCATCTCCAAACCGTGCCCAGTGGCCTCAGGAGACTCTTGGAGACTCCCGTCGGTGACAAGAGAGTGTAGAGAAGTAGTTGTCGCAGGATGAGATGTATCGAGCGTCGGTGACACAGGTGGTGAATCAGGCAGAGGTGCAGAAGTCGGGGAAAGAGGATGCCAGACGGCGTCAACGCCAGCCGTGTATCCGTGCCTGGACGTTGCAGGTACTGGCGAGCGTATCTCTGGCTGCGTGGTTTGCGGGTCCGCAGGCGAGAGAGACCTTCCCTTAAGCGGGTCCCCACTACTGCCGGTTGACAGCGCCGGTGAGTCTGGCAAGGGTGTCGACGCGGGGGAAAGAGGAAAGTCGGGTCCTGTAGTAGAATTCGATCTAGTGGCAGATGAAGACGAGGGAGTACCGGCATTGGATGCCTCTGCGTTGGCAAGCTTCGCTCGAATCCGGTCTTCCAACGTAGAGCGCGGCCTCGGACCTCCATCTGTAGGCCTTCCCGCAGGACTTGCAGGGCGCTGCGAGTTCAGAGATGATTGGGAACCCCTGCGCGCCTTGTCTAGGGACGGTCGCGCCTGGCGGGCTTCAGCAGACAAGTCTTGGGAAGACTTCGGCGAGTGTTGTGCCAGGTTCTCGACTGCCTGAATCCATTGCGAGAACATGCTTGATTGAACGATGGGTATGGAATGGCCGGTTGACGTCCGTGGAAAGGAGTGGGATGAAGGTGAAGTAGATTGTAAATGGAAACAGTGCCGTCTTCCGCGCACTCACCGCGCTGTTCGCTGCTGCCAGCGACCGGAGACACGCTTCGCGCGTTTCCTGCTCAGTGAAGCACGTGCTGGACGCGTAGGAATGTAGACCGTGCTAGACGCCCACGCAGGACGTTCATGTACAGTTCGACCTAGGTTCGACCTCCCCGACCTCTCGGGCTCGGGCTCATACGTCTAATACAGCGGCGACTCTGGACCCGTTCTATGACACGGTGTGCGAAAGCAGCACTTCTCTCCTTTATGTGGTGACTTAGGACTCAGGGTTCAATATTCAGTCCTGGATACGGTCAGTTGAACATTGCGCAGATCTCGACTTGGCATAACCATCGGCATCCAATTTCTGTTAACTATCATTTGGAGCAAGCATTTCTGCGTCTCGGAGCCAAGGTCAGCCTGTACGAGGCGCGACATTTGATGTATGTGTTCGCATCCACTCTGCTAATTCTGTCAACGCTATCTTCAACTTCGCAAATGAATTGGATGACTGCATGGCCTCGCGTTCGGGGCGTGTGCTGCAGTCGGTGTGGCCAGGTGCGTCCCAAACGGTCCACATCCCATCTAATATTACACTATCTGATGGCGTTGAACAGGGACTATACCGGACCATGTTATATGAGCACATCTCCGTCGCGTTTCTGACAGCAAGTCACGTCAAAATACCATCATAACGATGCCCTATGTCTCCGAAGCAACGGTGTGCTATTCACTCACATCTTGCGTAGTCAGCCTCCGGACAACTGACTGGAGCTACGGCTCGACACATTGTGTCTATCGCCTCGCGACGTGTGTAAGACTCTCATACTTTCTCTTAACCTTCGCCGCTTCAGAAGCATCTTGTCTGTCGTTATGAATGCCGGATCAGATGTCTGACGTGCAACAGGCACTCTGGGACACCCGCAGATCGAATCGTACGCCTTCTTATGGTACGCTCCGTTGGTCCTCAATGGAGTGCTTGATCTCTCAGCTCGGATATCATAGGATGCGCAGCCGTTGTCTTTTGGATATATACTCCTTCTACAGGTGAGATAAGGGCTGAGTCTTCAAGTCTTGCATCGTCTCCCTAGTAGCGAGCCACTCCTATACACGATACACGATGTGCTTCGGTGAAAATTGCGCTCCCCAAGCAACTCAGTACATCAACGCTCAACTCGCTGTCCTCCACGCTAACGCTGCATCTTGCTTCCAAGAGCATGCGAACGCGCAAAAAGCTGAAGAGCAGTTTCGTATGTACCTAGTCAAATGTCCAAGGAACATCGCCGCTGACGTAGGCATGTAGGGTACTCCCATGCTCTTTACGACTTCGTGTATGGCAAGGTGGCAAGGCGACGCCAAAGCAAAGCTGGGTACGACACAGAATTTCATGCGACGTTCGACAAGCCAGATCTCGAGTTTATCTGTAACCATGATGTCATCCTTCGAATCAAAATCAAGACCGGGCATTACTATATGGACTCACTCGATCAGGGCGGCGTCCTCAGAAGTCCTAAAAGGTATGTGGTCAACCTCATTATCTCCCTCCACTGACTGATTGAGGAGTTGTATTTCGTGCAGTGACCGTGTCAGAGAGATACAACATCAAACGTTCGATTTACGTGTCGGCTTCGACATTCGTACAGCGTCCAGTGCGGATATACAAATCGGCAGCGCACCCGCTCTGATTCGGTTGATCACGTTGGACCTCCTCGGTAACTCGTACTATCCTGAGGTCCTGGCTTCGTAGGCATGCTGATATATCATGTCAGGGGCGGAATTTGTGTCCGCAACCCCAGCAATCGCGGAGGACAGAGACGTGATCCTCTCGTTTCTGCGCCGATACCTGGAGTTCTTACAGAAGGCGGGGAATCATATATTCTTCTCTCTTCCTAGCTTCGAAATCAGTCGCCTGCCTCTGCTCATCGACTACACTGCATCGCGGCGCGACACACGCTCGGACTGCTTCGAATTATATGGCATCCACGTGAACAAGATCAACGAGCAACTCAAGTTAGCTTGGACGAAAGCCGCTATCGCGACAGCGGCCGGCGGGACGACGACTTATACCGCAGCCACTGACTGGAAGGCCAACTCCGTTGCCGAGTATCTTGGATTGTGGTCAATATACCAGACTGATGTGCGATTCCACCTGAAATTCGGCCCTCCGACAGTGGAAGCGATATGTTCGCGCGAGGCGGTCCTGTACCTTATGCTTGACAAGATCTTCGTATTCGAAGAGGCCGGTCTTGACGGGTACGTCGTTTTCGCTGGAGTTTATAGATATCATGAATCTTATGGATTTGTCCTCCAGAGCACCGACGAGTGTACTCGACGGCTGGCGAATTCCCATCACGGTTGAAGTGATTCAAGAACAAGCCATCGAAACTCGTATCAGGGTCAACCTGAGCAGTGAGTTCGTTCTTGCTTTACCATTCTAACTGACCTAATGTACTGTCGTGCTCGGCCATGTATCTTAAGAGTCTAGAGTCAACGCCTCACTCCCGCCTGGCGACGAATCCGACGGCTACGAGCATTATAGGAGAGCTATTCTAGAATTTGTACAGAGGGAGTATCTCGCCGTGCTTGAGAGCGCAGGCTACCTCGTCCTCTACGACACGGGGCGCGCCGCTTCTGTCGGCAGCGTACAGCTCGCCATGACGCGGATAGAGACGTCCACCTTCTCCGCCTTCGAGGAATACGCAGAGACTACGCAGGCGTCCTGGACCGATATCATCGTAGATTCGGATATGCAAGGCTTTGACCAGGTCATCTCCGTCTCCCAAGGGTCGATAAACTCGCGCTTCACCCAGATCCACGAGGCGGCGAAGAGGACCGAGAGTTGGATATCTATGCTGGCAAAGTGGTCATACGAGCGGTACTTCTCTGCAACCTTCGAACCCCTCGCCGTGTACCTGCTCAGCAATGGACGTGCGCTCCTGTGGGTCCACCTGACTGACGGCTTTCTTCGTCCGCTGGTTGACATGAGACCCTCCCTCGAGTGTGTAGAACAGTTCAGGAGCGTCATGAAATGACTCATTGGACATTCTAACAGCGCTGAAGAATACGACTTCGAGGACCTCCGTCTGGCATTCGAGGTGAAACTCGAAATGATCGACGATGCTACTCTTCAAAGCACCAGCCCCGATTGGTTCTCGAATGCCTCTGGTTCTCAGGCGTACAAAACGCACGGCAACCAAGCAGATCGCACGTTCCGCCACCTATGTTTCGACACTAGCAGTGAGGCACAATATGTCATGTCACCCCGCACCCCCTAACCAGAACTATCAGGTGCCGAGTTCTTGTACGAATATTCGCAGATAGACGACCTACTTCACACGACGGGCTCGGAGCTCATCGACAAGCTGCAGGGCATGATCTACTACCTCCGCCAGCATTACTTCCCTGCTCTGGTGCACAACGGGTTACACGTTCTGCACACCATGCCTGTCTGGAGCGCACCGCCCTTGGACCTGTCGTATGCCTTGACAGACGTTGACTTCCAAGTCTACTCCAGCGTCGAGGTGACCCGCCACAACTGGGCACAGCTGTCGGCATCGGTCGAGCCAGTGCTCACGATCCTCGGGATGACCTCTCAGCATCCCCGACCTGGTCATAATCTCTCCTTCTGTACCAACTGGGTCGCGCGCGTTGAGAGAGGCTTCTCTCATGGGACCGTCGCGATATCCAACAAGGACCAGAATGTGCTTCATCGCCTGGCTCGCATCAATTCCCTTACATCTGTCATCCCCGTCTTGGTCGCTTCCGACACAACCGACGGCTGGCAGCTACAACTGACTACCATAGCTGCACGTCATGGACCGCGAATTTGCCCTTGGAAAGTTGAGAGGATCCAAGAGAACAGCTGCATTAAGTACGAATGGGACTACAACGTCTCAACTACGTATTCGCATGAAGGCAGCGGTATAACGAATGGCGCTTACGCGGTAACCTGTGAGGCGCCTGATCCCTTTTCACGGAAGTAGCCTTACCGTTCTTTTCTAGGTTCTACTCGCAACTATGTGGAGCTACCGACGGTCTACAGGAGTGGGAAGTTGGAGATCAAAGTATGGGGAGAGGTCACAGTGGAGATTGCTTACAAGGCAGGCTTGATCGAGGGCAGGTAAGCACCGCATATTCAAATCGGTCTCATCGAGCATTCGCTAAGCTTCCCTGATCGGCAGCGCGAGCGGAGTGGCCAGATGGGTTACGTCCATCAACATTCAGACCGATCTCTACAATGGCGTGAAGTGCGACGCACTCGATGAGATTCCTATCGTCTGCGAGAAGGTCGAGTACAAAGGGAACGCCCCCGCCACCAACTACCTCGACATCGCAGCGGAGCTGAAGGCTCAGCTACCGCAGTCGCTCGACTTCAAGGAGGTCGTTCAAGGGATGCGACAGTACGAAGGGGCGTGGCAGACATGCTATCCCGGCACCAATGCATATGTCCTCGCCAACCCGGTTTTCAACCGCCAGGGAGACCTGCTCTTCGAGCTGCGTCCTCATGGGCAGTGGAATGCTGCCATCGCGCCCCTTCGCCAAAACAGGGCGGCATCGCAGAGTCCTAAGAAGACCGAGGAGTCGCTAGTAGGTAGTAGCCAGGGGTCTAGTCCAATCTACGCCAATGACTCTGATGGTGCGTCTTGGCTGTCACATAACAATTGACTTTCTGACAATGTTGTAGATGCTGTTGATCTCGAGGAGAATGTGGAAGGGGTCCACGGTGAGATGAAACCCGAAGGTGATGGACAGGCGCCATCGTCAGAAGAGGATGAGGGGCTCGTGGCTGAGATGTAGCGTCTGAAGATTGCGATGAGTCGTCGCACACGACAACCTGCGTTTTTCTGTCTGTCATGATTCAAGCGCAATGGATATGTGTTCCCAGTAGTGGTATAGTATACAACGGCGACAAGCCTGGTACACGCACACTATGACTCTGGAGTAGAAGCATCGGATGGTACCTCCACCGCCTTTCCCTTTCCATTGGGCAACGGTGGGGACATAGACGGCGGCTGAGGTGATGGGATGCTGGTCGTGGTTGCAGAGGATGGAGCGGCGGCGAGCTGCCATGCTGGTATAGCGGGCTTACTGGGGACTATCGGTGTGGAGAAGCCACTCGGGGAAGATGGTCCGCGACTCAACAACAGTGCTTTCATTGATTTGAGCTCTTGCTGTAGTTCCGCGAGTGTCTGTTGTTGACTTTCCTTGTTCTTCTCCAACATCTACGAGCGTAGATGCGGTAAGCAACACGATACATCCCACAAAGTGCCGACGTTACCTTCGGTAACAGCTCCCGAACATTGTTCACCTCATCCCTTATCTCGCGCATCTCATCCCTCGCCCTCGCTTCACCTTCCCTCATCTCTTTCACTATCTCCTCTACCTCCTGCGCCGCCTTCTCGACCTTGTCACTCTGCTGTTCGACTGCAAGGCGGACAGCAGCTGATTCTTCTTGAATGTCTTTGAGCAGAGCCTCTGCTGCGTCGAATTGCGACGTCAACGCGTTTCTGTCGGCCTCATACGCGGTAGCAGATGGTGGCTGCAGATGCGGAAGAACGAATTTCTGTCACAAACGATGAGCGCAGTGCCGTCGTCGTAGCCGCATTACATACTCTGAACAGTGAAGCTGCCACATAGGCGACACTTCCAGAGACAACAGCAGTGATCTGAAGCGTGTCAGTGCCGAAGTAGAGATGCGTTTATGAGTGCTCACAAAGTAGTCTCTCCAATCCCATGGTTGCATAGGAGGTTGTGCGACGAAAGGCGATGGCCCGTACACAGGAGAATAGGATGGCCCATACGGAACGGAAGATGGACCAGGAGCCATCTGTCCTCCCTGCGATGCAGCCTGTCTCATGGCCTCGTCAATCTCCGCGCTGGTCAGACCCTTGGCCTCCAGGAACTGGACTCGCTGAGCGAATGGCGATGCTTGGGTCTTTACGGGCCACATTAATCACTGCCATTATGTGCGAGGTGAGATGCACACGCCTTTGGGTCAGCAAGAAAGAGGACTGCATTGCGAATGAGGTCTTGACGGTCTGGGGTCGCCATCCGGCCAGAGTGCGGGGCAGAGAGCGAGGGGAACAGGCGCCCGTACCCGCTGCCGCGGTGAGCCGGGCTGGGAGACACATAGACGCTGGAGCTCGCGTACATTTTCGAGCCGGTCGCCGCCAACGCACATCCATCTCTCAGTCCACCGTCATGTTCAGACCACAGCTGGCTTCGAGGGCAGTCTCCCGCCGCCTCGCCGGCTCACGAGGTCAGTGTCTCTGCCCCCCCGCAGGCTAGCATGTCGCTGAAGCCCTCTGATAACAGCGGCATCGTATTCCTCTTCCACATGCAGTCGCACTCTGCTCAGGAATCCTACGCGGGTCGTACCTCCAACGTTCTCGCATGCCAAAGTTGGCTGGGGTGCGTTGGATACATTCTCTGCCGACTTCGCTGACCTCGCCGGTGTCAATTGCAGTCAGTCGCAGGTCGCACTACGTGGATGGTCTATCTTCGAAGTACAATCGGGCGAAACCCCATCTGAACATCGGTACCATTGGTGGGTGTTCCTTGCCCGAGGCTCTTCGAATCGACGTCACAATGTATCGAAAACAGGTCACGTTGATCACGGCAAGACCACGTTGACTGCAGCCATCACCAAGGTTCTCGCTGAGCAGGGTGGTGCGATGTTCAGGGACTACTCTGAGATCGACAAGGCTCCCGAAGAAAAGGCCCGTGGTATCACTATCAACTCAGCCCACGTCGAGTACGAGAGTGCCAATCGTCACTATGGCCACATTGACTGTCCTGGACACGCTGATTGTAGGCGACTCTGATGTCTCTGTGCTCCCCCACACTGACATTGTCATCCAGACATCAAGAACATGATTACTGGAGCCGCTCAGATGGACGGTGCCATTATTGTTGTCTCCGCTCTAGATGGTCAGATGCCTCAGACCCGAGAGCACCTGCTCCTTGCCCGTCAAGTTGGCGTTAAGAAGTTGGTCGTGTTCATCAATAAGATTGATCAAGTCGAGGACGAGGAGATGCTCGAGCTCGTGGACATGGAGATGCGGGATCTCTTGTCGACATACAACTTCGACGGAGAGAACACTCCCATCATCATGGGCTCTGCCCTAGCAGCATTGCAAGGACAAACGCCCAAGATTGGCCGGGAGAAGATCCTTGAACTTGTTAAGGCTTGTGACGAATGGCTTGAAATCCCTCCTCGTACGTTTGTCGATGTCTATGATCCATAGGATGGCACTCACAGATGACCAGGTGACCTTGACAAGCCATTCCTCCTGCCCATCGAAGGTATGCCCACGTTGCCCAATGCTTCAGTCTCCACCAGCTCATCGATGCTTCAGAGGTCTTCAGTATCACTGGGCGTGGTACGGTTGCTACCGGTCGGGTACGGTAACTAGCCTCTGCTTGTGTCCCCATATTGACCGAACCGAACAAACAGAACGAGCGAGGTGTTTGCCATAAGGGTGACGAAGTGGAAATCGTCGGCTACGGAGCCAGGATCAAGACAACATTGAGCGGTATCGGTAAGTAGCGTATTGAGGTTGTACAGTACTCAAGTGCTGAGATCCTCATCAGAGATGTTCAAGAAGGAGCTTGACAGGGTGAGTCGTCCGTGCAACAGTGTTGCTCAAACAGCTCACTGGCACGCTTGCAGGGTGAAGCCGGTGACAACATGGGTGTCCTGCTCCGTGGCATCAAGCGTGAGCAGATCACTCGTGGCCAAGTCGTCGCTGCTCCCGGTACCATCAAGTCCGTCAGTAAGTTCCAGGCTCAGATCTACGTGCGTTGTTTAGTCGTCCTCAGAATGTCTATGATATTCACCGTAATTCACCTGATCACAGATCTTGACTAAGGATGAAGGTAAACACTAGCGTCATCGACTCATTCATTAGTGAGATTCTGAATACCCTACCCTAGGTGGTCGTTACACGCCCTTCACGGAGTCGTACTCGCCGCAACTCTTCGTTCGCACTGCTGATATCACATGTAAGCTGGGTTGGCCAGAGGGTGTTGCTGATGCCGCTGAGAAGATGGTAAGGGGTAGGATAGGCTATTCGTTGGGTCCGCTGTTAACCTCCTTGATTAGGTTATGCCTGGTGACAACGTCGAGATGACTTGCACGCTACGCAAAGATGTTGCAGCGGAGATTGGGACACGGTAAGCGCATCGTTACACAGTCAAGCCGGATCTTACATGCTAAAAATCGGCCCAGCTTCACGCTCCGTGAGGGTGGCAGGACTGGTGAGTTTAACAGTCGCTACAGGGAAGACCGTCGTTCTCACATTCTTCACAGTCGGCACTGGCATCATCACGAAGATAATCGACTATGCGTAGTGGGCTGGGAGGAATATATTTACGTACCGCTATACATACATGTCTATAATGCTCATCATCGCCATCCCCACTCGCAAACGTAGAAGTTGGCTGACTACATCTTGCTTTCGTCGTATTGCATGCACACATCTCGCTTAGTGCCTCATCTGTTCTTTCTCCAACTATGCTAGTCCCACGATAGCAAGCATTAAAGCATGACCCAATAATGTATGCATCGTGGAACACATTGCGCGGCTCGACGTCGGCCTTAGTGAACGATGTGCCGTGCGGTGTCTTGACGTACTATAAGAGGTAGAGCCTCGGCGGGAGTCCGTCGGCTCCCTTGCGAGCTGAGAACATTTCTTTTTCTGAACAGCCGCGGTCGTACGTGCTCATACTCAGACTGCGAGTGCTCGTCATCTCTACGACCTGTCAACGAAGATGCTCCCTGCTCTCCGGCAAATCTCTCGTCCTGCGGCATTCGCGCTTCGTGCTGCCCGACGGCCAGCAGCATATGGAGGTGCTAGGCTTACCCCGTTCACGCGGACGATTGTCAGTGAGTGTCGTGACGGCTGGCCGCATGAGTCTAGGGGGTGACGGAGGACATATCCTTCAGCCAAAAGGTATACACAGGACCATGAGGTCGTCGTGTTCGACGACGCTACGATGAATGGCACGGTGCACATCACGAACTACGCCCAGTCGAGCCTCGGGGATGTCGTTTTCGTCGAGTTGCCTACGGAGGGCACAGAGGTCACTCAGGGTGGTGAGTGTCGTCCACATCGTTCGCCGTCCTCCGTCGTTGACAGACGAGCCGTTTTCAGACCAGATTGGTGCGGTGGAGAGCGTGAAGGCTGCTTCGGACATCGTTGAGTGTTCTCGCCGCACGGCGTGGTCTATCTACTGATACGGCATTGTTGTGCCATTACAGTATGCCCCTGTATCAGGAGTGGTCGAGGAGGTCAACACCAAGCTCGCTGACCAGCCGGGCCTCCTGAACAAGTCACCAGAGGACCAGGGCTGGCTTTGCCGGATCAAAGTCAAGGATGCCGCTGAGGTATGCATTTCTCCCTCGTCTTCCAACCGTGCTTTTGCCCACAAACTTCATAGGTTGAGAAATTGATGGACGAGGAGGCATACAAGGCGCACTGCGAGTCATGAACCTCCTGATGACCATGACACTGTACACTCCGGCTTCAACTGCCGTAGACATAGAGCTATTGAGGTACCTGATTTGCTGTTCTCGACCTACACTGGCGCAGCGTAGAGCAATATGTATATCACACAATAATATGGGATGCTGTGTCTAGCGTTGTAAAGCGATATGATTCGAGCGTGCAGAGCGAGAGTCGCAGACGTTGAGTGTAAATCAAGGATAGTCGGTCTTCTCTCCTCGCGCTTCCATCCGGCTCTTCGCCTCGTTGTACGCCCATGTTGACAGACTGCGCCGGAGTGTTAGCAAACAAGCACATCACGACGTAGGCGAAATACACGCACCTCGTGTCAGGCTTGTAGTAGAGGAGAACGCCCGCCAGCAGCATCGTCCCATACATCCCCGCATACCAAACGCTCTCCCAGTCCTCTTTCTTACGCTTCTCGCCCGGCGGTAGTGGCTGCGGTTCGCAAGTTCGCCAGGAAAATGGCACCAACGCATTCGGTCAGCTTGTGCGAATCTATGCTCAGCCAGCCATACGTACCTTCTCGCCAAACAGGTAGCCAGAAGGCTCGTTGTACTTCGGACCGCTACCGTGTGATGCGTATCGTCTGCATGCTGGGATGCTACGCTGCGTGGCGCGATGCGCCGTCCGCACCAGCGAGGTCGACAACATGGAGGAGTACTGGTTCAACACCGTTGTGTTCTTGAGCCGACCCCGGACTGTCCGGTTGTCACCGCAAGACCTGAATTAGGGTTACACAAGCGCTCGTAAGCGTCTGCCTTTGAGAAGTTGAGGCGCGATGCGACTCGGATGAGTTGAGAACTGTACTTTTGTCAACGACATGCACGCCAATTTATGGAGTATGTCTACATCTACTCATTCCAACACTAGACCCCGTATCCGTCCTTAATCGATAGGTAATGACAAGATTTCATAGTCATACTCTTCCCTTTCTTCATCACTCGACTCTGAGCCCTCCTCGCCGGAGTCAGGATATTCTGGTGACGTTGGATCGACTTCAAACCTGGGGGTATTCGCAGATGGTATGAGAGAAACGGCCGAGGCATACACCAAGGTTGCAACATACCCCAAGGCGTTGTACAAGCTGCGCGCTGCCACATTCGCTGTTGACAGACGTGAGTTTACTGCCTGTAGCATGAGAACACAGAGCCTACACTTGAACACCGTCAGCATGATCATCTGCATTTTCCATCGTTTGCCGATGGATACAAGCTGCTTCATCAGACATCCTCCCAGTCCGGAGCGTCTAGATTGCTGATGTACTTGAACCTCGTAGCTGCCACGTTCAGAGTCTGTAAGATATACACAGCGTATCCTAAAATAAGACGCACCAATAGACCACGTCTTTTCGTTCTTCTACCTCGAATCGGAACATTGAGTACGCAACTATCGTCGCAGGCACAGAAGTGCTAGAAACCTCCGGGGTATTGCGCACAACAATGAATCGTGACAATTCATGGAAGAGCTCCGCTTGCTTCTCAACCGGTTTCCATCCGAAAGAGGAACGTGCGTATCTGCAAACCAGGTCAGACAAGTCAATTGGGTGGAGGCTATTGGTGTGCGGCTCACGCATCCTTCATGTTGTTCTCGAGGATTGACCATATTTCGTTTCTATCCTCCGGACTGAATTCTGACGCAGCAAAGACCTCAAAAGATAGTTTTCTGGCCCCATATCGACAGATCTACCGGAGAATAGCAGAGGCACCTTGACTGTCACTCACTTGTGTTGTTCAGCCAATGTGGCACTGTCTAAAGAGGCTTTTAATTCGGAAGATGAAACCTACTATCGTCATGGTTTGACGCGACTCCTCGATAAAACGCATGACAGCGCACTTTGTTTGCCTTCTGCACTTTGGTTCGAGCACGGGTTGACTTCCTGCGCGCGGGCGCCATGTCACTGGGGGTCAGTGGTCATCAATGTAATTGAGCTGATATTTTCGTGGTGCCTTGTTCGCGACTGACCTGAAGATGGGGGCCTCTCACCCCGTGTGCAGGCTTACGACAGCTTACGACGAGGATGTATGTAGAGTGAGTGGATGAGAGTGAATGGACGCGGCCGCAGTGGCTGGCAACGTGACTCGGGCCGTGACTCTAGTGGCTACCAGACGGTCAAGATTCGATCGTTACTGAACGCCCGGCGAAGCTTCGGAAGTTGAAGTCACTGGCGATTCAACTTCAAGTTCATCATGATTTGGAGACACATATATTTCGAGGGAGTACAATCCCGTTGCTCCCGTGTGATGTAATAAATACCGTGGCACACTTTCAGTGTTCATGTATAGTACTGCGTCCGAGCGTAAGTACTGTCATGGCAGCATTCCGTCGAAAATGGCGTCGGTTGACTACTATGCAGCGCGTGGAGTATATCAGGGAACAATCAATGATCACCTCCCGCTTTCCCCTCTGGGCGCCTTGTCTTGAATAAGCCCCTTTCTCGGACTGTCTGGAAAATCTGCTTCGCTCGATGCTCGTATTCTGCGAGTTGTGCAACGCCATCATCCGACGTCCTCGTCCTCCCTTGACACAGTAAGTTAAAGATCACGGACCACCCAGTGCTACGCGTACCAATGATAGCCCAGTTCCTTGTGCTTGGTATCCTCAGCGCCTCGCATTCTACTTCCCATCCCAGGTGCAAGCTCAACGAAGCAAGCCAGATCCGGTAGGATGAGTACGAGCTGGTGTTGCTTCCTTCACCGCCGAGGTTTAGACTTTCCACGAAGCCATCTGGCATTGGGTAAGCTGTATTTCTGGAGCGTTCATAGCGCATGTCGAAGGTCCAAGCACAACAGGGGATAGACAGGTATCCTGACGCAGAGCATAGAGCGGACAGCACTGGAACCCAAGGCGTGAGTTCATCTGCGTGGTTGCCTATGACGAAGACCCCTGGACATAAGTACGGGTGAGAGGACAGCGTCGCTGGGTCGTCTAGCTCGGTGGGATCCAGAGCCTCCACACGAAGCTGTGCCTGAGTGGGCGCAGGATAGTGCGACCAGGAAGTGCGTGCTCGCAGGTCGATACCCATACCCTCATAGCCCTCGGCAGTGAGTATGTGAGTGAGAAGTCCATTCCCGCACCTAGAGCCGGCGAATGAGTGAAAGACGGTATCAAATGCGATGGACGCTACCCTAGGTCGAGAAACCCAGCAGGCGGACGAGGCCAGCTCTTCCAAGGCTCCGTCGCGTTTGGCTCCGATGCGGGTTGGGGCGTAGAATCAGCGTACGTATCTTTCCATAGAAGCATCAGAAAGGTTGCGATTCCTATGTCCTACTCGGCGTGAGCGGCGACCCGGAGGGCACTAAGCATACATACCTCGAAGACATGCTTGAGTGGGTCAGTGATTTCCTGCCAAGTGTTCACCAGATGCTTGTGTCGTTCTCGCATAATGAGGTATAGATCTTGGTACGGCTCCCGAGGAATGATACAGTCATGCAGCACCCGCTTCTTATAGTTCGTCATAGCGCCCCATCCGTAGCGGTGCAATGTCTCCAAGAGCGCCAGACATGTCCGGTATAATCTGGAGTTGATATCCGTTGGTGTGCCTGAAAGCGGGAGCACTTCGATGCGTAAGATCGGAGGATCCTGTACGAGATATCGGAACGCGAGATGAGAAACGGCTGGATGGTAGTATGGTAGCGTTGCCGCTGCCGCCTTGAAGATAGGGGTGAGGACAAGGGTAGTCGGTATGTCATCGGCTGCGTCTCCTTCTCCTTCGGGTGCGTAGAGCGTACAATGCTGTTCCAAGCCAGCATCACGTCCCGGACGACGAGGAAGCAATCTCCTGTGGATGGTCCTCACTGTCCGCAAGCTCCTGAGCGCAGGTATCGCGGAACTGAAGCTGGACGTCGATTCTGAGACGGTTTCGGATCGAAGGATCAGAGTCGAGTTGTATTCCGGATGGTGGATGAGCTGTGACACCGCCGTCTCAAACTGACGAAAGTGTTTGATATTCGAAAAAGTTTACTACGAAAGGTTCGTCACTCACCAGCTCGGCAGGGAAATCAGCAGGACACCAAACAAGCGAAGTCCACCTGGTGTCATCGTCGACCGATGCCAAAGGGCTCGAGTGAGCCGTATCGGTCTGCTCCGCGACATAAGCGACCGGTGCAAATCGAGGGCGTTGCATTTGTGCCATTTAAGTCGAGCCGTAATATTGATAGTGCCTTCAAGCGTTTCGCAACGCGTTTTCCGCCAGGACGGCGGACGCTTTCCTCGTCAATCCTTGTCTCGATCACAGCCTGAGCCTGAGCACGATCGGCTGCTAGTGTATATCGCAGATGGTCCACGGACAGGAAGGCCTGGAGGTTTGATTCTAGAATGGCCATCTTGTAGAGTGTGGGGTTATGAATGGTACTCACAGTGACTCGAATGAACGCACAGAGAGCAACGTCCAGCGAGCTATTTGTTTGTCGCTATAGGTCCTCGCATAAGCGCCCGTTAGCGCTCCACTACCCACGTCTCGGATGGACCGCAGGCAGTTGCGGATTCGCGCGTAACAGTATGATACTGTCAGGGCATGCTGCAGCATGTCTCAGATGCAGGTCGGCCATGACGAAAATGTCGTTGCGAGTCACACGAAGCAGATACATGGTCGTCATATACCGTGATATAAGCACATACATCACTCGTCAATCACACAACTGTCCGAAGAGGAGGTAGTACAACGTCGTGACGCTCTCAGTCCACGGGGTATCCTAGAACAGGTTCATCGTTCTTACCATCGCGCCCGGCGCGCTTCACTCAGCGATCTCCTGGTACGGGGGAGGCGTCTCACCGCCATCTTGGTCTTCTGACTGGCGCCGCTGTGCTGATCCGCTCCCACCTGCAGCGAGAACGCGCTCCCTCTCCTCCCGTTCGAGGCGCTTCTTCTCATCCTCTGCAGACTCCCACTGATCCGTCTTCTCATCCGTTGGGGGAGGCAAGGTCTCGCCACCATTCGGAACACCATCAGTGCCGAACGGCCCCTTGGTGTCCTGACCAGCGATGGGGCTCTTCCAGGTGACAGGGGACGGTGAAGGCTGCTTCAGGTCGCGGAGGTTACCTGTCGCTGGGCCGGGGTCAGCAGACTTGGGGACACCTGTTTCAGCTACAGTGGGCGAAACCGAGGGGAACTTCTGGGAAGGATCAGCCGGGTTGGGGGCAACAACAGGAGACGCTGCTACGGTGGCAGAAATGGAAGGGATCGGAGCTGGAGCCTGGTTCAACGCTGCGGGGTTGAGTGGCGGAGACTGAGAACCTAGTGGAGGGGAGGAAGCCTTCGTCGTAGACGATGTCCGCTTATTCACATTCGGAGGGGACACACGCGACGGAATGGCAGGGGGTGGGGAGGCTGAGCTTGGGCCCACCGGCGCCGCGTAGGAGATAGGCGAGTTCGTACCATACGATGGTGCAGTTGGAAGTGCATTGCCTCCTGCGGTTGGCGGTGGCGTCACAGGAATGCTCGGTGCAGAGGAGGTACCATCCGTGTTGATCTTGGCGAGCTCGTGGGCATGGGTTTGGCCAAAGCTACGCGTGTCTGACCTGCGGAGATCGGCGGCGGATGTGGTGAGGGGCAGCGTCACATCGCCAGGCTTGTAGTTGTCAAGAGCGGATTGCAGGGAAGCCCTCACGGAAGCGGTTGCTTGTGCGCCGTGATATTGCTTGTCCGATGGGGGAACAGACGGCAGTGCTTGAAGAGCTGCGTTCGCCGCTTGCGAAAGAAGTACCAACTTCTCTCCGTACTGAGCACGACTATCAGATCATGAGACAAGAGTAGCCAACACTAAGCCACAAACCTCTCGCATAGCCTCCCACTTCGCCCGTTCGCTATCCCGTATTGCCTTCCTCTTCAACAGTTCGTACTCGACTTCGAGCGGCTGGTCATCAGCCTCGGCCTTCGCGAGCTGCTGCTTCAGCTCTGCGAGCTTCAGCTCGTAACCGCGAGACTGGTCGTGTTCGATCCGCCCGATCTGGTTTGCCAACCCCGCGCGAATGGTCCGCCGAGCATTGAGCGCAGTCTCGGCATCGCGCAGCACTTTGAACGAGGCGCGAGAGGCGTTGAGGTTCCCTGCGAGTGTGCGTGCTAGAGCGCCCTCGATGAAGTTAATCCATCCCAACCGATCGGTGACTGAAGGCCTTGTGAAAAACTGACAGGAGCTTGCGCGAGCGCGACGCACCATCCTTGATATCAGCCTCCTCAGTCTGACCCCACGTGTACAATTCCTTGCTGTGAGCTTGTGTATCCCCTGCGAGGCCATCGTAGTCGAGAGCGATGCCTTTCTGTGTCGTGATGATCCTCTGGACAGGCGTTACGGAGCTCCTAGATGGGTAGATGCGACGTTAGTTCGATGTACGTCCGCAGAATGCAACTGCAATCGCGTACGAGTATTGTTGCTGGAAATTGCGCAGCTGATGGTGGATGGACTCGAATGCATGCGACTTGAGGATGCCGCCGCCATGGCCACTCGCCTGGTCGGCGGTGCCGGTCAAGCCAGCCTGCGCGCTGCTGAGTGCACTCTGCGCCTTGCCTTTGAGTGAGGAGAGGAAGTCGGACATGATGGTTGAGATTGGAGGGGCACCGAACGCGGCATCGCGATATGTATTGTCGGGCAGTGCGCAATCACGCTGTGGCTGGCTGCGACCGACGTCATACCGCACGCGCACCGGCGGCAGTGCGCTCAGCCTACAGGGCCGCAGTCGCGCCCGCATGCGCACCAGTCCCCTCACCACTTATTTGGAGATTGCATTAACTTACTGCGCGACTAATGAAGCTGCACCGGGGTAAATAGAATGTCATAAATGAACACAGCGTGTCGACGCAGCACGCCCACAGCGCCTGGTCCGCCCAAGATACTACACGGTCATCGGCTTCTTCGACTGCTTCCCCTTCTTCTCCGAGTCCTTGTGCGAGAGGAACTCCACCTCTGTCGCGAGCGGTCCAGCCAGCTTCTGCGACTCCGGGAATCCCAGCACCGCCGTCTTGAAGTGCTTCCCGACCGACTCAATCCGCTTCCGCAACTCCTCGTCGTCGGGCCCAGGCGCAATCCGTGTCCAGATGGATATTCGGTAGAACTGAGGACGAGTCGACACAATGACACCCGTAATCAGAGACTGTGGTGCCGAGTCTTCGGACTCGGCCTCAGTCAGTGCTGGGTCAAAAGTCTCTCCAATGGCGGCCAACATCTACGTGACGCCACATATAGGTCATCGAGGCATACACACGCAGAAACATGAAGGTATGTACCGTGTTGAGCCACATGTCGTCGATCTTATGCCTGTTCTTGTCTTTGGGGAGCTGGATGCTCCACTTGCCTCCGTTTTTGTTGGCCTCGTCCTCCCATGCAGGAATGATACTCTCCTACGTTCCATGAGGTCATAAAACCGGACAGAAGTGGAGATGAAGTGTTAGAACGTACCTTGAAGAGGTAGTAGTTTGCCTTTGGGGGCAGCTCGGAGGGCTTTATGATGTTGTTGTACAGCCTAGCACTGTGTCAGAGGGCGCGGATCATGAAGCAAGAAAGATCACGCACCCCCAGAACTCCTCAACACTGTCAAAGCCGATCACCCGCTTAATATCTTCCATCCACCCCGCCGCTGCAACACTCGGGGTCTGCGGCAGTGGCGTCTGGGGGAATGACGACATCGGGGTCTGAGGCAGGTTGCGGCCCTTCGTCGCCGGCGAGTCAAACCAGAGGGCCCATGGGGAGTAGAGGGGGTGCTGTATCATCCGTTAGCATATCATGCAATACGCATGCGGAGCACCAACAACACGACACCACAGATGTCGTCTACGCGTCTGATCTGTGCACTCACCTTCACGTTGAAGTTAGTCGGGTCATTGAAGACGGTGCGGATGCTCTCCGCATGGGCCTGCATGTCCACCTCCACCTCCTGGATCTCTCCCGGCTCCAGACCGTTTTCTCCGTTCATTCCATTTGGCTTGTTCTCCGCAATGGAGTCGGCGATGGCCGCCTGGGAAGCCTCAAGAGAAGACATGGTCGTGCAAAATATGCTTTTCACGCAGGAACCTCAGAATCAGCGAGAGGACGTCAGCGGCTCCGGGCACGGTAAGTGTGCGTCTGGCAAGACGGGGAATTCGCGAGCTTAGTGGAGTATACCCAACGAGCGTAACGCCGACTAGCAGTGCTTGTATGTAAGAGACGGAGAGAAACGGAGGGCAGGACGCGAGAGAAGGGTAGTGGTCGTCGTTTGTAGTGAGCAGTAATAATCTGTGCGATTCGATAGCCCCAGGTCCGAGTTCGCTCCTTATTCGGTCATTTTCTCATGATCGGACGCCGCCCGGCGCACACGTGATGCTGACATCGACGCGACCGTGACGTGCCTCTCGAAAGAGACGACCTTGATCTACCTTGATTTTGACTTTGAAAATACGTCTGCGCGGCTGCCGTGTGTCTTTCCGACTCAGTCGATTGCCTTCTGTTCCGCAACAAATACCTTTTGAGCATCCGAAAAATATACGTTCAGTAGGCGGGGCACTGTAGAAGACGACCATCGATGGATGTCACTGCGAGATATGCACTGTGCACATACGTGGCTCCGTCAAGTCCCAGGCAACCACGATCATTCTGTCTGTTACAGCCTCAGTGCCCATGGTGAGCACGGTCTTGGCACCCACAATTGTAGAGCAACGTACTCACGAAACCTCGATATCTAATCGCGAAGCCTCCGAGCGACCGACGCGGATACCTCGGGATTGCTGTCTTGCTGCTGTCTCAACGTGTCCAAAATAACCAACTCTAACAGCGACTTCCGAGACGTCTGGCACGAAGGCGAAAGGTTAAGTTCAGCGTCGCTGAGTGACGACCGTGCGTTCGGTGCCCGAACGCTGTGTCGAGACTCGTGAGAGAGATGTCGCGCGCATCTACCTGGAAGCACACACCAACCAAGTCGCCGTGAGCGCGCGGACGGAGTGGTTCCAGTCACCTCAAGGCCTCACCAACCCTGCACGAATTCGCACCCCCAAAACTATTCTAGCGACCCCTCGCGCATCGGGCCCTGCCAGTGCGCTCTTCTCGGACGACCCCTCTAAGTACGCGGCGCGCTTTCTACGTATCGGTGCTAGCACCGCCTGCCCGATGCGTAATCGCCGCCGCCGCTCTACAAGCACACAGCGCACCCGCGCACCAGTCACGAATGCGCGTACCTCCGTCCCTGCGAGCTGCGCGAGCTTATTCTTCAAAGATCGAGCGGCGGGTGGGCTCGTATCGCATGGACCTGACTAGAACCCTGCTGACAGACTGTATAGAGCAGCACCTTGGGAAGCCACGTTATTGATCTCCGCGGCGTTCCTCTTTGACCTTTGCGACATTGGAGTCGGGCCTCGCGCCAGAATGGTTCAAATCCAGACAATGCGGTAGGGTATAGTATACTGACATCGATGGATGGAGCACGAACCTCCCGCTCTCAATAATTTTATGTTGCCTAACACACGCAGCGTTTAGGTAGGATGACGGCAGTCCCCACGAGCATAATCTCGTACCGGTACCGTGTTCTTGACAATCTAATCTAGTCAGTGCCTTCCTCTGATCTTGGTGGAAGCTCGGACTTATGAATGGCTCTTGCCGTACATTCATATGTCTTCTAGCCCTGCGTTGATTTATTCTTGCGACAGCGCTTGAAAGTGCGCAGCGATCATCATCCTCAGGTGAGTTCGGTTTGCATGGGATGTCCAATGACGCATGGATGCTAACAATTATATAGCTGCTCAATGCAATTTCATATCATACATGAGACACAGGCACAGCGAACGTCCATGCAGTGAAGGACAAAAATACAACACTACGATGAAATTACAGACGGAGCATGCCCGCGCGCCGCCGGGATTGTCCGCCAAAATTTGAACTCGGGAGACGTAAGGAGGAGATGCGGTGACCAACGTAAACCCTAACAACATGGATGACCCTGTGAACGCTCTAGGAC
The DNA here is from genome assembly GCF_022264815.1 of Rhodofomes roseus. NCBI lineage: Eukaryota > Fungi > Basidiomycota > Agaricomycetes > Polyporales > Fomitopsidaceae > Rhodofomes > Rhodofomes roseus. The sequence continues at coordinate 479,748 of NW_025952965.1, read as the reverse complement.
ACGCCTTGACAAATTGAAGGTTCCATAGCCCGGGGGCAGGTCCGATTTTTCGAGTACCGAACAGCCACTACTCAATCCAGAGAATGCCGCCGCATCGCGATCGCCGTATGGTGCATCTGCGCGTGGGGATACGCCTGTGGAACAGCCGGCTGAGCGTAGAGCTGACTGCGAAGGCTATGCATCTATATGCGTGTCAGCCTTATCGCCAGAGAGCAAGGAGAAGCAGGCTCACCGCACGCTCAAGCTCGAGACGCTTCACGCGTAGCTCGGCCGCATCGCGGTGAAGACCAGCCACCATACTCTGGGTACCGCAGTGTGAGCATGAGTCAACGTTCTATTCGCGATGTGATGCGCCACTAACCTTGGCTGTTTTTGTGTTTAGACCACGGAAACAGTCGAGCTTCTCGAACGGGACGGGGAAAAGGGCGTGGGTCAGCAGCTGCGCATGAAGGCGGTCGATGTGCGCTTCGAGGCTCGCAGTATAGATGGTCCGTCGCTGCGGAGCTCCCATGGTCGAGCTATTGCGGAGCGTCAGCGGTCAAGATTCGGGGAAGAGCAGGTTGGACATACATTTCCTGTGGCGTGAATAGTGACTTCTCAAGGGCATGGTTCCACATCTTGCGCCGCTTCGCGCCCTCTTTGCGGGTGTATAGACGAGCGTAGGGGTGCGCCGGATCGAACGGCGCGCTGCTGTCAAGCGGGGACGCGGGTCCGGCTGAGGTTGTGGCCTTTGCGCGTGTCCTTGACGGACCCGCCCGCTGCTTGGACGGAGAAACGCGGTAGTCGTCCTCGGGTTGCTTTGTCCCCTCGCCTTCGGACGGGGATGCAGACGCGGAAGCTTCCGACGTGAGAGCAGACATGGGCAGCAGCGTCGGGATGACGGGCACCGTGTGGACATGGGGCCGTGACGCATCGCCATAGCCGGTGGAGAAGAACTCGCTGTCGGTAGGAGACGAAGAATAGTTGAACGGAGGGCCGCCACTCTGGTAGAGCTGACCATGGGACTTTAGGCCGAAAGATGCAGGCGCGCAAGAGTCGGACTGGGGAGAATCGGGAGGAGGCGAGGCGCTCTCGGAGCCGCTCCTGTTGGCCTCGGCAGTGTACTGGAGATCGAGAGGGTACGGCGGGACCGCCTCGGACGACGGAGGGCGGGTTATGAGGACCTCGATGGGTGCGGTCGGAGACATGGTGGTCGAAGAAGAGAGGTGTGCACAGGCAGTCTCTGGCGGGGATGCGGGAGCGGCTCGCGGCGATCCTGTTCGCGGACGGGTCTCGTACTTAAGCGGGACTCGACGGGGAGCGCGACGGTTTCCCCAAATGGAAGAGTGGCAGAAGCGAGCCAGACGGCCGGACAGCTTGGATCAGCACCGAAATCCCCGTTGGAACTTGGAAGGTGACGAGAGTGATTGCATGCCTGGTGCGCGGACGTAAGTGGCAACTGCTGTCTGCACTTTAGCCTCGCGGTCACCCATCCGCTCGATTGGGCCCTCTGCTGACCCTTCAGCGCGGGCACATTAATATTCTGGTGCGCCCGCAAAATCCACGCGGGGAAGGCCTGTGACGTACCCACGCCCGTCCAGGCTGCTCGCAGCCTTGTGCTGGTGTCTGCCGGTGCCTCCCGCACGCACATGGCCGGAGGCAGCGAGTATGCAGTGTGCTGATCTAGGTTGTGGGACCATGTTGGCACTGTCGGCGGGAGGCCACCGTTCGCGAGCCGGGCGGGCGTGTGCGAGATTCGAATCTGGCGCATCCGCGAGCTAGTCGCAGCTCGTTCCCTTCACGCGCCCTTCACGGCGTGCGCCGACCTGCCGCGGCCAGCTGGCAGCGGTTCCGACGGACTGGTCCCGCCCATCGACAGCCAAACGGCGGTCCAGGCCCCGCCCCGCTGGGCGCGTTCCCTTCCTCTTCGGGCGGCTGTCAACAGGATCACCGCGCCCGCGCCGTGTCGCGCGCTGCAACCGGACTCTTGCCTTTTGCTCACTGTCTGTGACGGCCTCACGTGCAGCAGGTGCATGTCACTCCTGCAGGCGACTTCTTCGCTCCTCCTGGCATCCTCGTTCGTCTTCAGTGCCCCACGTCCGTGTGTGGCGCGCGGGGCCCGTAGGCATGCCTCCAATCGTCTCCCGTCCCTGATCACTCCCCAGGTGACGCGGAAACCCCCGTCCCGCAGGCCCCGTGGCGTCCCTGGATGCTGGACTGAATACCCCCGGAGGCAGAACGCCTAGCGTGTACGTGTGCACGCTAACCACTGTGCCCGCGCTCGACAGCACGCCTGTTCGTGATGCGCCGGCGAGAACTGCGATGGGAGCGGAGGACGGTGCCGTACGCGGAGGGTCGAGCTGGGGCGTGGACGACGAGAACCAGTGACGGCGACAGGGTCTCTGGCGCGAAGGCCGAGCAGCCCGAGGAGTGGCAGACTGGCGCATTGGGCATGAATTACAGCTGGATGGAGCAGACGATCTGGGAATGAACCACAGAGTGGCGCCACATCTCCGATCCTGGATCTTCTCTGCGCCCCGTTCTGTCGCCTGCCTAATCCGGCCGCCAGCCGCCCCGCTGCACACTGGCTGACGATCCCATCTCTATGCGTCGGTGCGCCCTGTCGCCTCTGTGCGACGTATCTCCGCCGCGTTCTATTGGCCCCGCCGTCTTCTCCCGCTCGACTGTCCTCTCGTTATAAGGCACCATGCAGCCCGACAAAGTCCACCAACGACGCACCGATGGACCCCTACGCCTACTCGCAAGATCGCGCATACGCGGCGCCCAACCATGGCCCTGTTCAGGTAAACAGAATCCGTCCGTCCTCGATATCCACTCAACCGGCCGTGATTTCTAGGCCAATCAGTTCACCACTGACCACACCGCGATGTCAATGAACAGCCCAGCGTACGGGTTGCACTACAACTACGTCACGCATCCTGCATATGCCCACCACCCATATCAGGAGTCGATGTACATCCAACCGCAGACGTTCGCTGATTACTCCTTCCCTTCCTCCGCTGCTGCGCTCGCACCCCCGGCTTCTGAACCTATCTATCACCCCGCTGTGCCCCTCCACGCACCTGTACCAGTCTCTCCTTTCAGCACTCTCATCTCCCCAGTTTCGCCGATCTCTCAGGCAGCTAGTGACAGCGCCCCGGCCCCGCCGCTCCCTGCAGAATCAAACGATGCAAACGTCAGGACAGTGTCACCGACGTCTACGCCGCCGATGGTTCCGTCGGCCCCCGCCGTGAGCCCTAGTACGACGGCGGCACCGGTCACTGCAGAGCAAAGCCCGCTCGAGTATTATGGGAACGCGACGCAGGTCATGTTCCCGACCCCGAGCGAGCTGCTCACCGAGCTCAGTGCGCGCGACGTTGCTGGGACAGGCGGAGAGCCGAGTCGGAAGGCGTCAGTCTCCGGACCCTCTGCGCCGCAGGTTAACGTACCGGCCGCTTCTGTGAAAGTGAGCAAAATCAAGGAGAGTGTCGATGCGGCGCCGGTCCCTGCGAAGGCTCAGCCGGAGACGCAGCGCAAGGCGTATTTCCGTCGCGTCGCTGAGGCCGTTGGGTTCAACCCCACAGATCCGTAAGTCAGCCTCACGTCGTCGATGTGGAGTTATTGAATGTAGCGCTTACAGGGACTCGATCACGTCGCATGACAAGAAGAGGAGCTACCTAGAGTGTCTCGAGCAATACGTTCAATGGTTGCACGAGCAAACCCGGCTTGTCGGGCGTGAACCAGTAGCTCTCGAGCGTGTTCAGCAATATAGGGGCCCGAGCAGCCGCTCAATACGGGTATGTCAGCCGTAAATACCACGCTGAGTTTCTCTGACGCTCTCATCATCAGACGTTGCTCGTGCACATGCAAGACGAAGTCCGCGAGTTGCATCAGCAAATGGTAGAAGATGAGCGCGCTGTAAGCTGCTTCATACTGTCGCGTATTCAGTTGCTGATCCCGCCGCTGTCAGTATATGGATTTGCAGACGCAGATTCAGATGCAGCACGCAGCAGCAGCGGCGCATCACCTGCGGCGACATTCGGTCGCTGCTTGTGGGTTCAGCGACGCATCGCTCTCGTCTGCGCCATTCCTGCAGCCGTATCCCATCACCGCTCCCAGCCATCACGCACCAGGAACATACCAGCAATACTGAAAGGGCTGCGATCCGCTGCCTCACGAGGTCTGAAAGTCCGTCCGTATCCCGGCAAGTCGCTCTTTTCCGCGAAGGCTAAATTCTTCGTCGAAAATCACTTCCTTCCATTCATTTCATTCGGTTCCCTCGAGGTCTGATTCGGGTAGTTCGTATAGAGTGTAGTATATCAGATAAAAACGCATCTTCGGATACATTTGCCAGCTGTCAATCGTCCCCAGCTCATTCGGGTCACGCGTGGCGGCGCTGTCAATGCGTCATCGCCGCGGAGTTGGCGCCTGCGCCACCTCTGCGGTCGATTGCATTCGATTGCCCAGATCCGGACGAGATCTCGCATCGAAGGACGCCAGAGTCTGGCCTCGTCGGGCTTCCCATTTAGAGTTTGCCTTGACTGTCCGGATAAGGTGCGGTTCCACTACCAGAACGTCGGGCCTCGGCACGGTGTCCCTGGGCTATAGGGTCCGACGCTCGAATGCTGGACGTGAACCGAGGGCGGCGGACGGCGGTTGCTGGCTCGAAAGTCTGCATCGGCAGAGAGCCTCCATTCGACAGCCTGGTAGCGCTCTCAGGCAGCCCACGCATGGCCCACGCTCGCACCGTCTGCCTTAGCCGTGCCGCTGTGCCGGTGATCCCAACGACGTGCAAACTTCAACTCGAAATGCACCCTTCACACAATTTGCCCGTAATCACGTCTGCCTGCCTAGGTTCTGTCAGAGTGGCCGATTTGGGAAAGCATTCGCCTCGCGGTTTGTGCTGTTCGTGTGAGGGGCCAATCGCGGGAGGGGCCCGGGTGGGGCTGCTACGACTCATTGTCGATGCCATCGCGACGGGCGTATGGGGCCGTGACCGTGACTGTCGAATATTTGAATGTGTGGCACGAATATGGTTTGCATATTTGGACGGGCACGGTACGCAGCTAAATTGTATTGAGCATCGGGCGATACCAACGCCGAAATCATTGGTGCTGAGCCGCTGTACGGCGCGGCGGCCCCAGGCTGACAGAAAATAGAATGGGACTGAGAATCGCTGCGCAGGCTGTGGACGGTAGCTTACAGGGAACGGTGGGAGGCCCGCGATATCAAGAAATGGAGAACGATAATTTAGAAACGATAGCGTTCCCGGTCCTCCGAGTCTATTGCTGTCGCTGCTCCCGTCGTTTTTCTAAAGACGGCCCGCCTTGGTGGCAAGCAGATCATAAAGGACACGGAGAAGACGTATCGAGCGGGAGAAGGTGACGATCTACGAGTCCATGCCACGTCGTACGCGCAAATGTATCGGTGACCTGTATGCGCACGGGCCATCGATGGGCCGTCGGCGTTGGAAATCTGGGTCGAGGTGAGTATCATCGGCGACTGGCGTGGTCGAGTGGATTCAATCGATCTAGAACAGTTCTTCTTGAGATGGACGACCCCGTTCACAGCTCCGGGATCTGGGTATTGGTGCCGACGGGCAGACGTGCTGATGTGTGGGGCCAGCAGTGGGGCGGTTCAAAGGTTCGCACGTCGAGGTGCAAAACCAGCGTGGGGTGGGTGACAGAGCTCGCCTGGTTCGTGTGATACGGCGGGTGGTCCACATCTCGGGAAACGAGCGATGAGCATGTAACTGCAGCTGGTATACTGGCGCCAACTATACACTTACAAGGATACTGCGCAAATGGCGAGACATCGCGGTCGAGGTTCCAGGCGCAATTGTGCGCGCAGGGTGGCTCATGTGTATAGACTACACCGGCCGATCAGTTGACTGTTTGCAGTGCGAAATAGATAGTCGACATCAATACATGCTTACGGGGGTTCAAATTTGTGAGCAGCGCAATGGCAAGCATGGCTTTACTTGGGAGCCGCCGGGAGCTGAGTATAGAGCTTCGATAAAAATCTATTCATAAACCGAGCCATTGAACGCTCCAAAGCTATGGCTATGACTATCAGTGAGACTATCGGTGTTATTGTCTATGAAAAAGTTGCAGGGAGTCGTCGCGCAAGTCTTCGCAACGAGCGAAATTGCGGTGACTTGCGGATCAATAGTCCGCTACTGCTCACGGATGCGTGGGTTTTTGAGGAGGGTAATTTGTTATTATGCGCGCTGCATCGTACACTGGTCATAGAGCACGTTGACTGAACACCAAGTTTGGTCAGTGCACGCCTGAAATGTCAACCTGCAAGACTCACGCTGTAGACCTGAAACGTCGGCTGAGGATCGTTTGCCTACAGATGCCTGCATTGCCGGTCGGACTCGAGGCCTTGGTGGCCAGCCCAGATGGTCCCTACAAATATTCGGTGAGCCCTGTGCGTTCAAATTTCAGTCCCTGACATTGCATCCCGCGAAGCAGCGGAGGACCGCGGAATTCGGCCCCGCTGAGATCTGTGGTCAAATCACTCAGATAACCTATGCATGAAGTAGGCTCGCTCGGGCGAATAAGCATCTCCGCGGGAGTGAGGTAATCTCCAGGTTCCTGCAATCGCCCCCGAGTCCCTGGTGCGCGCGTTTGAGACGGCTAAGGGCTCCATGTAACGTGTGGGAGTGAGGTGAACCGAAGGTGCTAATCCCGATGAGGGTCGGGACAGCGGCGCTCCGCTTCTCGACCTGAAGGCATTGCGTCGCGAAGAAGATCGATGAAGAGGTGAGGATCTACAAAAATGGATGAGATGTGCATGGCACATGGGTGATTGCCAGGTCTACTAGGCAGATGGGTGGACGCGGATATTTAGCTTGCATAACCAACCAGACCGGAAAATCTTCGCTGGGACGAGGCCCTGGGCCCGTCAAAATCGGCGACAGTGGCAACGGGAGAAGTTGACACGCATGAATCCAAGAGGCTCGCGATTTCCTGGCTAGTTCAACAAATAAGTCCCAATTGCAGCAGAAGGGTTTAAAAGACGCTTCCACCTCTGTTCGCAAGAGTGATTCATGATTTTTGATTCTGAACTCAGTCAGTAGACGTGGCTGCTGTTGAGGATGCGATGCTTACTTTGCCAATGAGGTTCTTCTTGTGAGCCACGGGCATTCTCGGGCGATGAGCTCACCGTGCGATGAACAACGTCGTACGAGCCGCCAAGGGCAGGCCTCTGGTTACAGCTTGCCACTGGCGACTTCGAGCGACAGGAGCGGTCGGATGGGCCAATTTCGCGCACCATGCCATCAGGGGTGCCAAACGACGACAAAAGTCAAAAGCAAGAGCGGTATGTCGCTTTATACAACATAAGTGATGGTGCGACAGCAACGACATGGCCGACGCCAGCCGACGCCACCGCCGCGGTGGTCTTGGTGGACTGCTCGCGCACAGTCACGTCGGGGTCGTCGATCGTGGCGGCGGCCCGATCATTTCCCACGCACCGTGACCGCGCTTGTCCGTTGGGCAGCGCCCGTCGAGTCGTCCGGTCGTCCGTCTCAGCCACTGCTGCACCTCGTCCATCCTATATCCCTGCCACCGCCTGCGGATCCCACTACCACACACAAACATCATGGACAAGGCAGACCTCGAGACTTACCAGGTCCAGCTCTCGCAAGTCGAGCAGGCCCTCGCCTCTGATCCTGAGAACACCGAACTCACCTCCCTCCGCGACGAGCTGAAAGAGCTTATCGAGCTCACACAGGCAGCGCTCGCACAGCAGGAGGCAGCAGCGTCCTCGTCGAAAGCGGAGTCCTCACGGAAGACGGCGGCGGTCGCCAGCACTGCACGGACATGGGGCGCGGGCGACGACTGTCTCGCCAAGTACTCCGGCGACGGGCAGTGGTACCCCGCACGAATCACGTCCGTGGGCGGGTCGGCCGACAACCGGGTGTACAGCGTCATGTTCAAGGGGTACAACTCCACGGAGCTCGTCAACTCGTCGCAGCTGAAGCCGCTCCCGTCGAACCACCAGTCGGCGGGCCCTTCCGCGGGGAACAAGCGCAAGCTGTCGAAGGTGGAGGAGGAGGAGCGGGAGAAGAAGAAGAAGAAGAACGAGAAGAAGGTCGAGGCGAAGGCGGCGAAGGCGAAGGAGCAGACGGAGAAGCAGGCGAGCTGGCAGAAGTTCGCGAAGAAGAGCGAGAAGAAGGGGATACATATCGCGGGCGTGTCAGGGACAAGTATCTTCAAGACGCCAGAAAACCCGCTTGGACGGGGTGCGTGCTTCATTACTGTGCCGAGCCACGGAGAGCTTAAGTTTGGGTAGTCGGTGTCACTGGGAGCGGAAAGGGTATGACGGGGACCGCTCCGAGAATAAAACACAAATTCGAAGCTAAAGATGACCCGAATGCTTGAGTGCGGTGAGTCGTTCCTTGCAGTGTATTTTTGGCAACCGTTGAGACGGCGCCACAGCATACGAACGCGCAATGCGGTATCGTTTTGTACATGCTATATTGTACTCTATGGTCAACGTCTCGACACGGCATGGCCACCAAACGTAACATATAACGGTTCACTGTCTCCAAGACCTGCTGGCATCGCAGATGACGGAGCGTGGGGGGTTCCAGGGCACAGAACAGAGGCTAGGCGTTGTGTTATTTCTCTTTCTTCCCGCATACAGTATGATTCTCAACGCGATTCCTTTTGTCATGTCAAACACAGCTAGGATGCCGTCATAAGGCGTGATCCAGGCCTGTCTGCCCACCCTCGAGGTGCCGTCGTACGTCGTGTGTGCATTCTGCGGAATCGCTCGTTCACTCACGTAAACGCCTTGGGATCGCCTCGATCAACTGCGTCGAGCCTGCTCCTGCCGTAACTGGTGTGTCGATCGAAACTTAATTGATTAACTTCGCATGATGCGGGCACCCCCGACTTCCCCTCGTTCCTGGCAACATGCGTGCCCAGGGCGTTCGACATGTACATATTTCAAGGCACCAAAACACCGCGACAGACCCAGGCCAACGGTGTATGGCTCTCCCGACCTGTCATCTGTAGCTCCAGGCAGGAGGCCCATATGTTTACCGTGACATCCGGAATCTGATACAGGTCAACCGTGCGTGGTTTCTGATTATCTTACGGCTGTACGTCAGTCCGTGTCTCAAGGACTCAGCTAGTAGTTCTGGAACCCGTCCGTCTGTCGTCGGCCCTGTCATGGACCCGTGTATGTTTCAGTCATCCTTTACGCCACGCCGGTATATCTGTATTCACCGCAGGTTCCTCGCTATCTTCAGACAGAGTTGGCCGCCCGTCGAGCAAGGAGCATGCGTGCTGCGCCTGACTGGACGCTCACGGTGTTTCTGGCGGAGCCTTCTGCTTTGTAGCGGTGGTTCTGCGTCCCTCGTTGGTCGACCATTGCATGGGCACGGTTCGTCGCTGGCTTCATCACTGTGCGTTGCTTCGCGTTCGCGGCACTGCGGGCGGGGACGCGATACGATGCCCCTTCTATTCACCGTATTAATTGCCTTCGCCGTGTGTTCATAAATGGTGCGGTCACCCGTCATGTCACCCCAGTGTGTCTGCATTCACTGCAGATTCTTGACTTTCTCCATACGGGGATAGAGCGAGGTCCACACGTGTTGCGTGCGACTGGACGTTTACAGAATTGTGTGCAAGCATCGTTGCGGTGATACTGTGCCCTGCGTGGGCCAGTGCACCGTGGTGACACTCGGTACGTCGCGGCATGCATATGTAGCAGTGGCTCCATGGCATTTCAGGCGAAAATGCGATACGGTGCCCGGTTTGCTCACTGCCAGGGACACGTTGCGTCCGTTGGGCCCATGCGTGTCGCAAAAGACGGCAAAGCAACGTGCGGCATATCTCATTATTTTTGACCGCCTCTCCGACCATGAATGATATTGACAGACAGGCTGGACCGTCTCCGACACAACCGTCGCTACGGCTTGAGACCGTGTGTGTATGTATAGGGGTTTGCCGCGCAGGCGAAGTTTGCAGCATCGGATGTTGCAACCTTTGAACGTGAACGTTTGACCGTCCACCCGCATTCGAATTATTCGGCAGGTTTGTCATTCTTCCATGACGAGTATTCCAGTGAGCTCACTGGTCGTGCAGTAGCGGTCGCATTGCAGCCTTCTCGTTGACGCAGCTGGAGGCCTGCTCGTTCGTCACGCTGATTGCCTTCGCGAAGTCTCATGCGATGTGTCCAGGAATAATTCCGCACGTAGACTCTGTCACTGTCAGGAGCTGGCGAGGGGAAGGTGCTTCGTTACTCATACCGCCTTACTCACGCTGTGCGCCTCAGTTCGGCTCGCCTTCCGGAGATACCATCGCGGAAGGTTTATGTGATCAAGTTCGTCTGCAGATCGTGCATTGCTGACTTGTCGACGGAAGGCGAAGAACATCAACTCGCTCGACAAATGTGGATAACGCGAACTACGGTGCGGGATTTCGCAGATCACATTGAAGGAACCCACACGCAGGCCGCCCGTCGTGTTGCCTTCTCTCGGTCGTCAGCATCAGTTAATCGCAGACGTCTTCTACGGCCCATTGCTGTTCCTGGCTGGCACATAAGTGCATATTGCGGCACAGTGCACGACCGCGAGGACAGCACTGAACCGGTGGCATGTTTTCCTTACCCGTGCAGAGACGATACAGGCCGACGCGATCCACGCCGCCCAGACAGAGATGGGGTAGGTGCGGGGCCCCGACCGCCCGATCGGGCAATGGTACTGACCGTTGGCGGGCGGTGACAGCGCTTCCAGGCCGTCGACTGGCACATCTGGGGCCCGGGTGATCTTGGGCAGGGGATCTGGCCAATCTCGGTCGGCTCTCCTCCGCCGACCGTCCCATGGGCAACGCGATCTTCTGGCCATCTTCTGCTCGACGATCGCGAACCTAATTGCCAGTGTGCGTCCTTCCGCTTTGGGACGGTGGAGTGGCTCGGCCGCTGTGCAGACCACTCCAGAGTTACCCAGCGACTGGATCTGGTGTGCATGGTCGTTGACGACAAGTTCCAGTCTGCAATGCAGTTCTGCAGGCATCTTCTCCAGGAGTGAGTTCCACCCGCGCACATTCTCCTTGAACTGACCGTCATCTCCACCAGGTCACTGTCCTCCACCTCGCCCATCCAGGCATCACACGCACCGCCCACGTTCAACCCAATCGGGGCTTGCTGGCCATGAACGTCTAAATTGCGGCCGTGTGATGCTCTTTCGAAGAACAAATATCGCCGAGGCTAGGATATATTGAAGGTCGGTGAGCGACCGAATTCGCAGGTCCCAAGAGTGCTAAGGTAACGAAGCTGCAGCTTGAAGTTGATCATCTCACCAACAACGGCGCGGCGGCATTTGCACGGCGAGCTCGTCTCGATCCACAACCAAACCACATCGGGCTACCGCGGGGCGGTGTATCATGATGTTCCCCAGAGTGATCTGCGCACAGGTCGACCCAACGGTCCTTTGCCTTCCCCCGCGGAAATAAGCTCTTCTGCCGCAGGATCGTCTCTGCTCTGTGGTGGTTCCTCGCACTCCGGCTCCGAGCTCCGCATGCGTGGCTACCGACATTCAGGCTCTGTTGTTCTCGTCCCACCCATCTACCACCTTCGAACACTACATGGAGACAGCGTCGAGGGCGCCACTCACGTCGTGACCCAGTTCGCTGACTTCTGGCCGGCCTGTTCAACGAGCATGCCAGCCCGATTTATCAAGGTGTGATGTCGATATCCCCTCATAATCCTGGAATGGATGACGGCCTTCTGCCCCTAGCTGACCATCTCTCCCTGGCTCCGGGTCCGAGAACCTCCGCCTTTCATCTTGTTCACCGTATCGATGACGACGATATGTGCCGCCGGTACGCCTGACAGGATGGAGTACACAATTCTGCTGCTAGAGTGTTGACCTTCTCAGCCAGATGTCCCGGGTATAGACCACGCTAGCCAATGGCCGTGAGCATGTTCAACGTACCTATTCAGATAGTACTCAGATCAAATTTTAGAGTCAGGCCTTCGCGGATGCGACCTAGTAACAGCACATGCTTAGAGGCAAACCGCGTTCGCCCATCAAGTGGGGCTCCAATGAGCTAATCAGGTCAGATTGAGTACTGTCCCCTCAGTTACAGACTCACTGAACAGGAAGCCATTGACAATACAATACAGACACCAATACAAACTAGAACACAATTAAGACATCCCGCACGACAAGCGGACTCCCATATTGGCGTCACGCCCATGCATCCGAATTTTGAGTGCCGAACTCAATCCCAGAAGCCGCCGCCGTCCACCTTGACCCGCGTGTCCTGCTTCGCCTTGCTGCCCTGCGGCCGCCCGATGCGCCGCGCGCCCCTCTTCGAGTGGTACTTGCGCACCTCCCTTGCGCGCCGCTTCGAGACCTCCGAGTGCACCTTCTCCTTGACGTCCTCGCTCGTCCCACGCATCGGTGCCTTTGACGAGGACGGGTGCTCGGATGCTGAGAGCGAGAGGCCGGCGGTGCGGTCGGCGAGGGAGGACGGGGACACGGAGCGAGAACGGGAACGGGAGCTTGGTGAGGGCGCGAGAGAGCGGCTGCGTGAGCGCGTGGATGCGTCGTCTGTGTCCGAGGCTGAGTCTGAGTCTGGTGGAGGGTGTTGTGATTGGTCGTCGATGCTCTGCTGACCGCCCCCTCTCTCCCCCTCCTTTCCTTCTTCTGCTTCTTCTTCTTCTTCTTCCTCCTCCTCCTCCTCTTCGTCCTCGCTACCGTCTGGCTCCTGATTTGATACAGTGTTCATGTACTAGATCGGGCACTTGTTCAGTACCGTGTAACAGCGCGAAAGCAGATATCCACATGCATACCTCTTCTAAAGTTTCCTGATCCCGCTGCTTGAACCCACTCGCAGCCACAACGACATCCAGCCGGAAGTCCTCGCCCTCCTGGCCCTCTCCCGTCTTCTTTGAGCTCGAAAACTTCGGGTATATGCTGCTCTCATATCGGAACCGCTTACGGAAGAACTTCCGGATGCACTGCACGTCGCGGTTGAAGTACCTGCACATCAGACGTGAGATACAGCGTGAGACTGGAAATCGTATGGACGGCGTACATTTCCGCGTTGAGATGCGATGTGCTGACCATCTGTGGGAAGTCGATGACGATGGCCTCGCCTGTGTCCCGCCGAATGAGGATATTGAACTCGTTGAAGTCGCCGTGAATGAGCCCGGCGCGAGCGAAGCGTACGATGAGATCCATCAGGTCGCTGTAGAGCCTGCCGGGCGATGGGACGTCTGCTACCTGGCGGCTACGAAAAACGGATGAGTCTCAGACACGCAGCAGTATGGCGTGAAAGACGTACAGAGGGTATGCATCGATGAACTCCATAAGGATACAGTGTCTCGCGTGGTCGACCGGCCGGGGCACGGGGAAGCCGTGCTCGTGCAGTACGCACATGAATGCCCATTCTTTCTCGGCGGCGAGCCGGGACATGTACATCCAGGACGCGGACTTGCGCTTTCCCATGTAGTCTCGTTTCTCTTTAATCGCGCGGAAGGATACGCGGCCGAGGCTGGGGGTGTGTTCAAGGTTAGGGGGCAGAGGAAGGATGGTGCAGGCAACGTACCGGTGCAACTTGAGAACCATTTCCTTTCCTTCCGAGTCCGCGACGATGTAGATATCTGATGGCGTCCATAATAAGTACACACATTGCTCATGAACAACCATTCGACTTACCAGACTCCTTGCCCACCCCGATCTGGTTCCCCACCGAGTACATCGAGTCCCGCTTCGAGAGCGCCCTCATTGCGAGGTAGTCATAACCGCCGTACGTCAACCTGTATCCGTCATCTATCATGGCGTCCAGCGTGGTTCGGGTGAGGGCAGGGAGCGGTGGACGTACATCTGGCGTTCTGCACGCGCGCGACGAGGTTGCGCTTGGCGAGGGAACCAAGGTTCTTGTTCACGCCTCCGTTGCGGAGGCCGGAGATCTGAACGATCAGTTGTGTTGGGACGATTTCGTGGTTCTTCGAGCCCATTTCTACCTACGGCCAGCGTTCAAATTTAGGATTGAGTGAATGGGGAGGGCCATGGACTTACCGCTGTGAGCACCCGGAACTCGTCGGTGGTGACGTACCGCAAGTCGGTAGCATCGAGCTTCATGTTGGCAATGAAGTGGGATCCGTGGCTATTGCGTTAGTGCTGCGTCTTGCGGCCGTGTTACAGACGATGAAGTATGAAAAACAGGACATGCTGCTTCAAGGTCGCGGAAACTTCTGCACGTGATGTGGCCCGTACAATCTCGATCTCGATCATCGAAAGCATGACTCGCCGGGACGATACTCATCACTGCAGCACCAGCCGGACAGAAGCAGACTCATTGTGATGTTCACTACATTTTCTCTACATTGAAACATACGAGACACGACCCGAGTATGAGGATTGAGGAAAGTAGCTCGGAATTTCCTCGTCACCCATTGGCCACACACGTGACATGACGCGACAGAATAACAGGATCTCGATTTGACGCGCATCGACGAGTTGAACCACGTTGGCGAGCTTCGCCGAGTCCGCGATGCGCCATGGCAGCAGACCTCCCTGCAGAAGTCTGGCTCCAGATATTCCACTATGCCTCCGACGACGATGAACTCTTCGACCACGCTCTGCCCACCTCCGTGGCAGAGTCGTCCTGGTACAAGATGATCTTTGGCGACTGGACGCTGCGGTCGCCGAACGAGGGTCTGAATGCGATGCAGAGACGGAGCTATGCTACCAAGAAGGTACTCACAAAGCTGCAGATTCGTGATGAGACTGTAACATGCTGTCCAGGCTATCATGGCTACGTGTAGAACCTGGCGGCAACTGGGCCAGGAGTTCATGTACAGGTTCCTCTTCATCAACGACCCAACCAATCTCGTGCGATTACGTCCGCTACTAGATCGGTACCGCCCACTCGGATGGTGGACTAGACGTCTTCACATCGCACGCTTCTACAGCGGTTTGGGTGTCTCCATCGACGAGCTGGAACGATCACTCGTGTCGATCATCCGACGCTGCCCCAATCTCGAGATATTCATCATGGACTGGCCCATCAGAGATTCGTTGCTCTCGGTCGCCAATGCTCTATGCAAATACTGTCCTACCAGTCTACGCACACTCCACCTCAATGTACCGAACTCCTCGCTTGCTAAAGTCATTCTCATACTAGATGGCTTACCGGCCTTGACCTGTCTGCATCTCACATTCGATGCCCCAACGCCCGACAACTTCCACCTCGGTGCTGCCGCAGACCTCGCTCTCACTCTCGGTTCGCTGGAACAGCTCGCTCTTTGCGGACCCTTCCAAGACTTCTTCGAGCAGCTGATGGGTTGGGAACTCCCCGCGCTCCGCTCTCTCTCCCTTGACTTCCTCAGCTATCGCGAAGACCTCCCGGATATCATCGAGTTCCTCACCCAGCACGGTTCCGCCCTCACCTTCCTCGACATCAACTGTATCCCCGTGCTCGACATCCCTACGATCCTCGACCTCTGCCCGCAGCTGCAGACGATCGCGTTTAACTTCGACTGGCGCCTCGACAGCGCGGAGGGCGAGGCGTGGGGCGTCGGCTCGCTCGTCAACCGGCCGCACGCGCACATCACCACGATCGGCTGCCACTGGCTGCACCACGCGTTCGGCGTCGGCGACGCCGCGAAGTACGCCGCGGTCGACCCACTCGTCACGCACATCATCCGCCGCCGGAACGACATGAACTTCTCCGCGATCAACAAGGAGAGCTTCCCGAAGCTCCAGCGCGTGCGCGTGCTTGACCGGATGCTGCTGAGGGATCTCGAGGCGGCGGACGGTCCGAGTCCGGATTGCTTCGAGCGGTGGGAGCGGTGGTGGAATCAGTGCGCGTCGCAGGGCGTTAGGCTCGAAGACTGCACGGGTGCGCTACTGGGCACCTTGCCTGATGACGAACCGGAGGTGGATGAGAGCGAAGAGGAAGAGGAGGGCAGGGAGGATTTGCGGGACTTGATCCGTCAATGCAGGGAGATGACTGCAACTAGAGACTCGCCATACTACGGGTACCCCCCTGGGTATCGCCGACGAAGCGGGGCGTTTGGACAGCAACATACCTGAGTGAAATCACGGAGCAATATCATTTCTGTCACATACAATCGTAAGCCCTCATTCCCTTTCGTCTACGCTGTCATGACTGACTGACAACCGCACAGACATCCTACTGCTATCCAGAATCGCTGTTCATGCTATCGGAATGCCACATCGCCGCAAGAGCTCTCGAATCACTGTTACGAACGTCACGAATACGCCACGACATTCTAGCTCACGTCCGCTCGCGGACGCAGATATTCCATTCTTCTATCTTATGCGATGTCGTGTAGCATCGAGCAATGTACAGCTGGATCATTCACACTATACAGCAAGTCACTGTCTCAGAAATCATACAGGTCCGGCCTATCGGATACAAAGCCAACTTTCTTCTTTGCTTTCAACTTCTTGACAGTGGCCGGAGGGGTCTCTGTCTCCAGCTTGTCGCTCTGACCGGCCTGTGGTACAGTGGTCTTCACCTGCTCCAGCTCAACCACAATCGCGGCACCAGCACCGCCGGATGCAGCAGCAGCGATGTCCCCCGGTCTCAAACCCGCAGCATGAACTGATGTGGCCGCCTCATTGAGCGCACTCGCGCTGCTCGAAGGCGTGGTCCTACGATCGCCAACTCCGCCCTCGAGGTCGAGGTGCAGCGTCTCAAACACCATCCGCTTGCGCATACACTTGAACGCGAGGTTGTTCTCGCCGCTCGAGGAGAGCCCGCGCAGGGTCGAGAATTTGTCGCTCGGTGAGAGGAGGGTGGTCGGCGCGGGAAGGGAGTGGATGTGGACCATGCCATGGTGCGAGGGGAACATAGCTGTGAGGGATGGATCGGCTGTGTGAGAGGAAATGGCGTGTCAGAATAAGGATACGGGGGCATATATGGTGTATGACGTACCGGTAAACGCTGCGAGTGTGATGGAAGCATCGACCAGCCAGCCGAGTTTCTGCACCCAGCCAGGTCCGCCCCACGAGTCTGCACAGAGATGTGGAGGGAGAGATATTGAGGCGCAGGCAGTTGGGTGGCGCCGCAGCAAGTTCCGCATCCACAGCAAGAAATAACATATGTCCTAGTTCGTACCAACGTGAGTTCTACGACTAATCCTGAGGACACATGGCGTACCTGCTGGGTGAAATCTCCCCACTCAGCCGACCCAAGACAGGGAACACAGATCCGAACTGGAACGGATGGGCCCTCCCGCTGGTCATGCTCTGCCAATATCTTCTCCAGTGCACTCAGAACAGAGCTTCCTGGCCTGGAGTCCTCCTCAGACTGGACGGGCGCAGACATGAGCTGGCCGGAGCTCTTCGCGCTCTTGAGGATGTCCTCCGGTATGCGACACGTCAAGTCAAAGACGCGACAATAGTCTTCGCTTGACCTTGCGTCGAGATCATTCACTCATCGCCCGACGAATGCAAGAAGAACTCACAACATACTGGTTCTGGGCAGGCACCGTGGTCTGGAACTGCTTCATCTGCTCGTAGCGCCATGCAATCTTGATCTTCGCGTCCTCTCCGCTGGCTTTCGCCTCGTCTTCGTCGTCCGCTGCTGGTGCGGGAACGGGGTTGGACGCGGCGCCGGGAGTCCACATGCACTCGGAGAGGAACCCGTCGACACCCTCGTCAACGATACAGACTTTCTGTCCGCACGCGAGGCCCTGAGCAACGAAGTACTTTTGTACGAGCTCGCCATACGCGGAGTGCGCATCTGGTGCGAGGGTGAGCATAGAACACGACAGTGGCAGGCCGCCGCCAAGGATGTCATCCAGCGACGGGATGCCTGTCGACGTGATGAAGCTCGATGTTGCGCCGGGCGATATACGCGCTCCGACGGGTGTGGGGGCTTGTTTTGTGGTCGTTCGTCGCTTGAAGGAGGACATGGTGGCGGTCGGGTGCAAGGTCTGCTGAAGCCAAGTCTGAGGAGCGCGAAAGCAAATCTGAAGATTGCGATCTTCGATCACTGAGCGCGGTCCGAGGCGCGTGCCACGCCGAGCAGTGTCTGCGCGCACCTGCATGCGCCTCGAGTCTCTCCGTCCAAGACCCCCCCCCCTGGGCAGTGATGGTCAATGTCTGGCTCACGCCTTGCTAATGCTGCACGCACATTTGCCCGTCGCATACGAGACAATCCGGATGAGGTTCTCAACTTGGCGACGCGGGTGGCCAAGTCCTCCGCGCTCGCAACCCTGCACGTCCGTACAGAAGTGCCTTCGTCTACGCCTTGCTCACGACTAGATAGGTGGTAAACGCGGTATGCGTGGCACACCTATTCGCAAACCACGTCGGGTGGATCAATATGGTGAGCACACTCTTTCCAAATCCGCGTCACGTACCAAACTGTTCCGGGACCTATAGGTGGACGGCCCGTCTATGCTGCCCACCATGAGCGTCAGCGGCGAATGGGTGCTCGAGAACAAGATGATCAAGCCTCAGAATGTCCAGCGGGGCGACCTCGTCACCTACCTCTCCCCGCTCGACCCGAGCCGCATCGTCTGCAAGCGCGTCGTCGGTCTGCCCGGGGACATCATTTGCGTGGACCCCACGGGCGAGCTCGCACCGTCGACAGAGCACGTCATCATACCGAGGAACCACGTTTGGCTGAGCGGAGACAACGCTGCGATGTCGAGGGACTCGAGAGTGTATGGACCGGTCTCGATGGCGCTCATAAAAGGGAAGCTAGTTGCTAGGGTGAGTGGAACAGGCATTGTACTGAGTCCTCTCTGATGATGGTGCAGGTTTGGCCTCTGTCGAGGATAACTGTCTTCCGCAATAACTTTGATTATATAGACTAGAGGTACAGTGCCGTGTCATAATACTCCGTGATCTGTCCGTCGTGTGCAATACTGTAACACCCTGCAAGTTTCACCTCGTGCTTGGTCTTTTAGGTCCATTCACCACTACCGGACAAAGTTCATCGAGTATCCGCCTTCTCCGTTTGGAGTGAACTGGAAGTTGTCCGTCGACATGCCAAACCGCCCTATAACGCAGTGTCAAGTGCCGCATCGTGAGCCGCACGTATTCACGCACCGAGGATGTTGTTTCCCAATCCTTTGAGCTTGTCAAGCATCTCGGCGGTCTCTGCTTTCTGCGCTGCTTCTACTCGAGGCTTGAGCGACGCAAGGGCCCGGTTGATGGCTACTCGTTGAGGCGAGTCAGATGGAAGGATCGTTAGGAGGGTGTTGTAGTCTGTATGCACACGCGTGAGCATTTGTGCGGCAAGGATCCGAATGAAGGTGACGACCTACCCTCTTGTGCTGAGGATAATGAGGACCAGCTCCCGATCCTCTCGTTCGCCAATGCTCGTCGTTGCAAAGCTTTCATGTAATTTGGGTCATCCTTGAGGGCTGCCAACGCCATCTCAGCATACACCAACGTTTGGCGGAACATACACACGAACCTTCCGAACATGTAGACACGGCGTCCTTCCACTCCTCCTACACAGGATGTTAAGCAACCAGGCGAGTATTTGAGGCCAATGCACTACTCACAAGCTTCACGTAGCACGCTCCAATATTCGCGTTCATGATCGCTCTCGCACGCGCACACTCCAGCTCAGCCTCGATAGACGGCGGCTGTACAGGCTCGTCCGCCTTCTCCTCTACCTCCTCTGCCTTCCCCTTCCCCTTAGCCTCCTTATCCTCCCCGCTATCGCCATCTCCGCTACGTTCGTCTCCATCATCCCCATCAACCGCCTCCCTTTCCTCACCCCTCTCCGTCTCCAGCGGCCGCCTCTTCGGCAGACGGCCCAAGCCCGCGCGGTACGCCGCCAACGCCTCACTCCACCGCTTCGCGCGGAAGTGCTCGTTCCCGTCCTGCTTCAGCTCATCCGCGTCGCGTAGGCATTTCTACGGTCGTTCGGTGGGTGGGTCAGCGCGTGTGCGGGGAAGGACGGCTTACCTGGACGCGGGCCTCTTCGTCTTGTGCCGCTTCGAGTTCGTCTGCATCTTGCAGGACGGCTTCGGGAGTCGATGTTGGGTGGGATGTTGGGTCTGCCATGTTTGTCGTGTTGAGGAGCAAAGCGGAAAGTTGGGCCGAACGGAGGGGACTTGAGGGTTCTCCGAGTCGCTGCTGCTTTGAATCGCCCGCCACCAGGCTCATCTCGATCAAGGATCTCACTCATGTTTCGAGATAAGATTAGATGGAATCGCAGCTGGCATCGAGGAGTCGGAGTACTCGTATGCAAGCGTAGCTAGTCGAATAGCAGTATCTAGTACAAGACAACCAGGGCAACACGGTGGCGGGAGGTTCATGAACAGTAAGATCAGCCTCTCCGCAGAGCATCAAGCCGAGCTTGCAAGGCATCCTCATCCGACATCCCACCGGCGCCGCCACCGCCTGCCCCGCTGTCGTCTCCAGAACCATGATGCGACGGTCCTCCTGAATCGCCCAGTACCACAGCTTGCCTTGGCTCCGTAAGCGACGAAGAGACCGCGAGTCCAGACGGCGCGTCCGTGAGCTGCGCACGAAGTCAGCGTTGAATGGCGAGGTGGAGCGGAAAGGGGACGCACCTGCTGCGAGAGGTCGACACCGATCTCGTCGAGCACCTGCTTGAGGATCGTGTCGCCCTCTGCCTCCTCGTCCTCGAGTTCGTCGTCCATGACGTCGTCGACCGCGTCGGACATCATCTCTTCCTTCATGTCCATCGTCGCGCTCTCTCGCTCAAACTCGTTCATGATCCGTTGTATTTGCGGGAGGTTCAGGCCGCGATTCATCATGCCCATTGCCTGATATTGAGTATGATGATGAGAGGTGGTCCCGAGCCACGGGAACGATCCTAACAGAGCGACGCAGAGAACGTACACGAGTCGCGCCGCGCATCGCGTCCGCCATCTGCTGGTTGCTCCTGAGTGTCTGTATCCGGAGCCCGACGGCCTGCAGCTGTGTCCGCATCTGGTAGAACTTCTGGACGTATCGCCGGGTCCGTACGAGGTCCTTCGCCATGACCTTGCACGCATTCTAGGTTGCGCAGTGAATGAGGATGCTCAGCATGCACGACGCGACAGCGCGCACCATCTGCCCCGCCTTCGCGCTCTTCTTGATGTCCATGATGAGCTTCTTCTCCTGCTGCTCGAGCTTCGTCCTCTCCCTGTCGAGCTCGCGCTGGGCCTTCGCGAGGGCGCGCTGGTGTTGCCGCAGCCGCTCGGCGGGGGTGACTGTCCGCCCAAACAGTGTTTCCTACGTTCCCATACTGAGTGCCGATCCCGTCGCACGAAGCCAGTACGTACTATGATGTTCATGTCGTCTGCTCGGAGCAGGATGTGGGAGGAGGGTGTGGTGGCGGTGGCAGAGAGCTGTGGCCGCGGTACGATCGCGCAGCCAAATGCGGATTGGCAAGCCACCCGCCGTCGCCGTCGCCGTCGCGCGGAGGATGGGCGCCTGTAGGAATAGTACACGATCGGCGGAGGATGTGCGTCATCGTGCTCTCCCCACTGACAAATGTCCCAGTGGCAGAGCAGTCTGCCTGGCTCGCAGGGGACCCACCGCGCCCCCGCTATCAGATCTCTCTATATAGCCCGCGCCGCACGGGCTACAGCCTCAGCCCATCCCCCATGTCCAACCCCGCCACCATCTCTGACTGCAGGTCTGTCCTTGTCATTGGCGCGACCGCCGGCCTCGGCCGCGCTCTCGCCCTCGCCATCCATGGTCTCCCGTCGAAGCCGACCGTCATCGCCGCCGGGAGGCGGCAGGAGAGGCTGGACGATTTGGCGAAGCAGGGCGAGAGAATCCAGACGGTCAAGTTCGACGTGAACGCGAGCCGCGACGCGCTCAAGAGTGCCGTGCAGGATGTGTACCAGAAGTACCCCGACGTGGGTAATGTCGCCACGTGCGAGTATATGCGCTGAAGAACTGCATATTCGTTCAGCTTGATGCCGTCCTCTTCGTGTCTGGTATTCAGCACTTGTTCGACTTCAAGAAGCCGGAGAGCATCAACCTGGATAGTGAGCACTCGTCGCATTGAACCAACTTGCAATCCAATGTTCATGGCCTGAGACAGCGCTTGAGGAGGAACTGAACACAAACTACACTTCGATCATCCGCATGGCGACCTTCTTCCTCCCTCACTTCCTGAAGCTCAGTGTGAGTTCATTGGTCTCTCCATGGCCTCTGACGGTAGACTGATGTTGGATGCTTAGGAACAAGGCCGGCCGTCCCTCATGATCACTGTCACTTCCGGGCTCGCCATCGTTCCCGGCCCTTGGGTACCGAACTACTGCGCTACCAAGGCGGCTCTCCACAGTTTCACGCTGTCCCTCCACACGCAGCTCAAGTCTACCAAGGTCAAGGTCATGGAGATCTTCCCACCGTATGCCATCTTATGCTTGCTTATCCTCACAGGACCATACTGACATCGCACCCACAGACTGGTGGAATCGGAGTTGCACGATCGTTCGTATGGCTCCACTCTTCGCTGTACATGATACTAAGCGCGACTTTACAGACCAAGGCACGACCCCGGCCTTGTCCAAGTTGTGGATGCCGCTCGACGAGTTCACGAAGGAAGCCATGGAGGGTCTCCAGCGTGGAGACGTCGAGATACCCGTCGGCAAGTCGGCGCAGCAGTGGGAGGCGTTCGAGAAGGGCAAGCTCGAGAAAGCCGAGGGCGCGCAGAAGCTCTTTTCCGCTCCGAAGTAGACTGTAGGCAAGCCGTACTCGCGTACAGCAGCTAAGAAGTGAACCGGATAATAGGAGGAATGTATACTATATACAGCGCGAGATCGAAAGCAGAGCGACAAGGAACCCAAGAAAGATAACAGCTATGTCACAAACACGATAGCAAACGATCTACGCGAACATCGTGGTCAGTCAAATTCCG
The DNA here is from genome assembly GCF_022264815.1 of Rhodofomes roseus. NCBI lineage: Eukaryota > Fungi > Basidiomycota > Agaricomycetes > Polyporales > Fomitopsidaceae > Rhodofomes > Rhodofomes roseus. Next base: position 456,922 of record NW_025952965.1, on the reverse strand, counting down.
GAATTGAGGACCAAGCACAGAACGACTCACAGCACAGCAAAGATCCCGTCAGTAACACGACTCAGACATCCCCATCCTCACCATTATACTCCGTACTAGAATCAGAGGACACCCCGTCCTCGTCTTCGTCTGCATCGACCGTCTTGGAGCCGTTCGGCTGCGGCTTCGTCGAGAGCCTCCCCGATCGTCTCATCGATGTTCGCGCGCCATTACTCGCTGGCGGGCCCATGGGCGTCCGACGTCGCTTCGGCGACGAAGGGCCCTCCTGTGCTTGCGCCTGCCCGCCTTCCTCCTCGTCTTCAATACCCTCGACATGGAACCTATTCTCCGCCGGGCGCTTCTTCCCCCTCTTCGCGACCGGCGCAGGAGCAGGCGAAGCAGACGGTGCCTGAGAAGCAGACGGCGCGGGTGCGGGCGCATTCACCATGCCGAACGCGGCGTTGTACGTGTGCGCGGCGTCGACGAGCTCGCGGTAGAACTCGGTGTCGAAGCCGATGCACTTGAGGAGCACGCAGGGCGCGCGCAGCGTGCCGGCGCGGTAGTCCTGGAGGATGTCCTCGGGGTTCCTGTTCCTGTGCTCTTTCTCCTTGTCCCTCGTCGTCTCGGAGTACTCGTATTGCGACTGGCGGGCACGGGACGGTCAGCACGAACGACGCCAGCGCGCGAGCGAGACTACCTTCTCGGGGAGGGTCAGCCACTCCTCCGCCGTGAGCCTCTCGACCCTCTTCAGCTCGTACGTCCCGAAGTACCTGAACTGGCTCGCCGCACCGACGAACACCGGCCGGACCTCGGCGTCCTCGAAGCGCACGCGGTCGCGGTCGCCCAGGCCGACCTGCATGTACCCGTGCGCGCCGGGCTTGGTGGGCAGCCACGAGTTCTGGTTGAGGTTCGGGCAGAGGAACTCGCCGATGTCGTACTTCACGGCGAGCGGCCGCGCGCTCTTGGTCACACTGGGCAGGGGAAAGAGGTTAGTATGCGCTTCGCGCGCGACGGTGAGGGTGGGGCGTACCGGACGAAGAGACCTTGGGTACTCCCGCCGAGGAGCTGGGAGAGTTCGGTCTTGGTGAACGAGACGTAGCCCGCTAGCTCGGGTGGCAGGGCAGGGTCGATTTCGGGGTAACTGGCAAGTATAGCCTGTCGAGTTGGAGGAATTGGAGACGCATAGTTGGCGAAGTCCACAGGTCCCCCATCTTTCTTCCCGGCGCGTTTCTTCTTCGCGGGCTGCCTATCGGTAAGTTAGCTCCAATATTGTCCGAGATGGAAGTTACGCTAGAGGACGAGACTTACGAAGCCACAGTTCTGCTCGCAGAAGCCTGTGGACGCTGAGCTGCGATCAGCAACATTGGAGTGACCTGAAATGCGTTACTCACCTCCGCACCTGAGCGCTGCAGGGCAGCAACTGTGCCCGATTGTACCTACGAAAACGCAATCAGATCAGTAGCTGACACCCAAGGCAAGAACCTGGTACCGCGGCTTACCGCTGCCTCTAGCAATGCAACCTTCGCCTTCAAATCGTCGGTTTCTTTCTGGGCCACAGCCAGCTACCCAATAGCGAACACCGTCAACCGCGTGTTCCGCAACGCTCGCCCTCCGCAACCCACCTGTCCGCGGAGCGTACTACGCTCCTGCAGCATAGCCTCATACGCCATCTCCTGGCCCACCGCGTCGAGCTGCGACTGGGTGGACGACCGCGTCTCTGCTGTCAGTGCATTCTGCGCCTACAACCATACCGGACCCACGCGTCAACACCGCATCTCACACCTGCCACAGCAACTAATGACCTTTTCGATGTCCGCCTGAAGTGCTCGGACCGTTTCGCTGAGTTCACGGACCTCGCTTTCTTTGCCTTCGAGCCCCGCGCGCAGGGTAGCTACCGTGTTCTGGAGCTCGTTGCGCTAGGGGGTTGTCAAGTCTGAGTCAGAATGGAATTGCGCATGAATTACCTCTATGACTAGAGCCAAGTCTTGCACCGATAGGTCCTCTCCCCTGCGCATCACCTCTTCTTTGAGCTTGGCATTGTCTGCTGATAGAGCGGTATGCTGTGAGAGCAGCTGTTCTGTCGCTTCTTCCGCGACAACACGCTGTTTTCACAGACCTTGCATGTAGTATAAAGAGCACGAGATTCTTGAGAGGCGCACCTTCTCTTTCTCTGCGTCTACTTCGCCATGCAGCGCGTACACTTGCGCCTGCGCCTCGACGAGTTGTGTTTTCAGCGCTGCATGTTCTTCGGCAGCAGCGTTCCCGGGCATGCGCAGCGACGACACCTGCTGCTCTGCTGCCTTAGCCCTGCGTATCCATTCTCTCATCTAACGAAGTACTCAGTGCACCGCTCACTGCTCAGTCAGGTCGCGTCATCAATTCAACTTACTGTCTTCAGTAGGCGGACATTCTCCGCCGTAACTTTCCTTAAAATCTCCGCCTGAAGGTTTCGGGCCTCAGCTTCGAATATCGCGGCCTCCATGTCTAGCGACGCGACTCTTGAGGAGCATGTAGGGGGTAGAGACCGCGCGCGGGTGCAGTGGGGATGGGAACAACTCTGTCTTGCGACACGTAAGGTTTCGGTCGTCAGCGCGCTTCAGCCACAGACGCGTCGCATCGAGATCCCAGATCCGTCACGACCCCGCGCCAACCCGGAGTCAATGCGTTCTTCGTCCTCCCCAGGCCAACACCTCATAAAATGATCATAGCATGGCCATAGCAACAGTAGAATAGCCCAATATAACCCCACTGGTTGGCCAGGAATCAGAGAAACATTATATACCGGCACTAAGCGTAGTAGCGATAGCAGTCTATGGGGACGTCGTCACGACAAGTGTTTTATCCAATTCACGCCTTCCTCAGAGCATGAACGTCAGCGGGTTCTCGAGGTAACCCTTGAATGCGGACAACCACCGTGCACCGACAGCGCCGTCAACAGTCCGGTGGTCCGCGCTGAGCGTGACCTTCATGATGTTCGCCACCTTGAACCCGCGCTCCTCCTCTGGTGCGGGCACCAGCGTCGCTTGCGTTGCGCCGACAGCAAGGATACATGATTGTGGCGGGTTGATGATAGCCGTGAAGTGGCTGATGCCGAACATGCCCAGGTTGGAGACGGTGAAGGTACCGCCCTACGAGTTATATATGTCAGAGGGTGTCCTGCATGGGTCAACGTGATGAACATACCTGGTACTCCTGAGGCTGAAGCTTGCCATCACGCGCCTTCTTCGCCAGAGTCTTGCCTTCTGACGAGATGGAGGCAAGGCCCTTCGCACCGACATCCTTGATGATGGGAGTAATGAGGCCGGTGGGAGTAGCAACAGCAACCGAGATGTCAGCCTTCTTGTACCTGATTTCCCGAGGACATGAATCAGCAGAGAACACAGCAGTGAGAAAGGACAGTCATACTGTCTGATAACCTCGCCCATCCATGCCGAGTTGGCCTCCGGGACGTCGGCAAGTGCACATGCGACCCCCTTGAGCACGAAGTCGTTCACACTCAGCTTAGCCGCCTTATCCTTCTCACCCAGCGTCTTGTTGAAGACTTCCCGCAGCTTCAGGACCTTGTCCATGTTGATGTCAAGCGTCAAGTAGTAGTGCGGGATCTCCTGCTTCGACTGCGTGAGACGGGTACCAATCGTGCGGCGCATGTTGGTGATCGGCGTGTCGACGTAGTCCGGCAGAGGGGCAGTAGGCGAGGGGAAAGACGTCGTCGGTGCAGCAGCACCGGCGGTTGCAGAGGGTTGGTACTTCTCGACATCCTCCCGGATAATACGACCCTCGGGGCCCGAGCCCTTGACTTTTGCGAGAGGGATTCCGCGCTCGAGGGCAATCTTCTTCGCAATGGGTGATGCAAAGATACGGTCGCCCTTGGGGATGTCGGGTTTTGTCTCAGCCTTGGGTGCAGGCTCGGAGGACTTGGGAGTTGGCTCGGGCTTGGGAGGCTCCGGAGCCTTCTCCTCCTTCGGAGCAGGCGTTTCGGACGCAGCCTCGGAAGCCAGCTTGTCAGCACCGGAAAGGTCGTCGCCCTCTTCAGCCACGATGGCAATGGTTGCTCCGATCGGGATGTTCTTCGCACCGTCCTGGGCCTGAGAGCAGGGATGGAACACTTAGCAGCATACAATACACTAGATCCAAGGAGACATACAATGATCTTTGCCATCACACCCTCATCCTGGGCCTCCACGTCGATGGTAGCCTTGTCCGTTTCCTGTGACGAGCGAACAGTCAAGCCCGCCAGACACAGCGTTACAGCGTGTACGCACGATTTCCAAAATGACATCGCCCGCGGAGAAGGTCTCGCCCTCCTTCTTCTTCCAAGACGCGATACCGCCCTCCGTCATCGTCGGACTCATGGCAGGCATAGTGAATTTTGACAGGGCATTTCGCCGTGCAGAGACGTGCAGGCCTGGCTCGGAAGTGAGTGACGTCGTTCAACCCAAGCCAACGAGACAATGCTGCACGTACGCCTGGTGAGAATGCTGCGGGCAATGCTGGAAGCCATGGCGGTCAGTGTCCTCGACGACGGAGGAGGGTACGGTAGGAAAGGGACAGTGAGAGTGTTTACGAAGACGAGCGTGCAAACAGGCACAAATGCGCTGGCGAGCCGCAACGGAGGCCGCACGATCGGCAAGTCTCGGGGTCGCGCGGTACAGACGCGCACGCACGACTCTCATCTCGCAGCATTTCTCATTTTCCCCCCCACGGCCCGCATTCATGTCGTCCGATCTCGTTCTCCCTGGTCAGCCTATTCCTCTCCCCCGCGGCCCCGTCCCACAGCTCGGGAGCGGCATCTATTCTAGGGATGGCAATATCAGAGCAAGCCTCGTTGGCATCCCGGGCTACGAAGGATCTGTTGGTCTCCCCTCTCTTCTCATCTCTGGCTGCCTTGAATAATATGTGTGCGATGGTCTCATCTATTTGACCGCGCTCTGGGGTGCAGACTTTGTCAATATCGCGTACACGACCGCATGCACCCTCTTCGAACTCTATCGTGCTCGGTTCAATAACGCGGCTTTCGCCCCAGCAAGCCACACTCTCTATATCCGTCGTTGATGGTGTACCCTTGCCTCCAGGCGAAGAATTCACAGGAGTGATCCGTGTACAAGACGTCAGGGCAACCGAAAAGGATAGGGTGAAGATTGCTGACTGCTTCCGGGGCGGCGATGTCGTGAAAGGGCTTGTCGTGAGTAGACATCCTTACTCGATCAACAAGCGCATACGTTGAGCTGTTTGCAGATATCATTGGGTGATGCACGTAGCTACTATGTGACGACTGCTCGCAATGATCTAGGCGTTATCTTCGCGACTAGTGAATCAGGTACGAATTATTGCCTTTCGATCAGTCCTTTTTAGTTCATCTTGCGAGTAGGTGCAACCATGGAGCCCGTCTCGTGGCAGGAAATGCGGTGTCCACGGACAGGGAGGATCGAAAAACGCAAGTGCGCTAAACCAGAGGGTCTGTAGACTTAGTCACATCAGCAGTTGCAGACATGCCATCTTGTCCTCTGAGCAGCATGTATCATACGCTTGTATCGATGTTTTTGTAGCACCCATGTCCCTAGTAGTAGTCTCCTCCAGCGAGTATCAATGTGGGTGGACCTTGAAGCCTCAGGAATCGAAGGTGGCATTGCGGAGATCAAGAACGAGAATACTGCTCTACGAGACGCGACACCAACGGCAAATGCTTCCATCGAAGGAGCGCGAGGCTGACGGGAGCTGTCTCGTCGATATTAAGACTTCGCAAGTTCTCTCGCCAGTGGACTCGAGATCAGTAGAATTTAATAAAGCGGTACGTCGACGTCACTATGGCCATAGCGCGTGATTCTGCACAATGAGGTGCTATTAGCAACACGTACAGAATATTGTGACCCAACAGCGTACGTGGAACGAAAGTTAAAGCTAGTTGAGAGACAGAATGTACACTGTTCGTTGCGCAACGCAGAGTGGGAGGAGCAAGTACTAGTGCCAACTACTGGACCTACCTAAAACGGCGAACGGCCGGTGACCGCGTGGCAGCTCGACAACTGAACCTCCCACTCTGGGCGCCTCTGTCATCCTATCGTCGCCTCTCCGCTCAGGCTCTGGCACCGGTGCTGGCCCTCGCTTTGTACTCTACTCTGTGACATGACTGCGGTCCTTCAAGCGAGTGATGTACTGAACAGGAACAGGACTATGGCCTCGCTTGACGACAACACAATCAAGTAAACGGTTCCTGCTGTCATCCGCGGTCGCTTCGCTAATTGTGCATGGTAGTTATGCCTCCTCCACCGACTGGAAGGCGAAGTACATGGAGGTCGCGGATATGCTGGCAGAAACCCGCGCGGAGCTCGATGACTTCCATGGTTCCAGCAAGGAGTTGGAGGAGGAGTTGGAGAGAGAGCTGGAGCGGACCGAGAAAGCGCAGCAGGATCTCAAGGTCAAGGTAGCCAGAGCCGAGCATGAGAGAGACGAGTGGAAGGTCAGCATCTGCATGGGGGGTGCTTATATGCGTCTCGCTGAAAGGCATGATTCAGTCCAAATTCATGTCGCTGCAAACGACCCACAACATGACAACGACGTCGTTGCAGCGCGAACTCGACACATTGCGTGGGGAGCATCAGAAGATCAAAGTCCAACTCCGCGAATTGGAGATGGGTAATGACGACTTGGAACGGAATGAACGAGCCATTTCATCAAGTCTTGCCGATGTTGAAAGCAAGTATGGGCGGGTCCTGGAGGAGAAGATCCTACTCGAACACGAGCTTATGGACAAGGCTAATGTAGAGGAGGAATGTCAACGGCTGAAGGACGAGCTCCGAGGTGTGTCGCTCATGCGCCTGCTAGTGGCATTGCGTTTTGTTACCTTATGCCGCTTGTAGATGCGAACGAGGAGATCAACATCATGAAGGACCAGCTCGCCGCTGCACAATCGCGCCCTCCTACAATGACAGACACCGAGTCATCCGCACGGTCTGTTACATCTACCGCACCCTCTTCCATCTCAGACGACAACCTCCTTAGCGTCGCGGCACCCTCAGACCTCTGCTTAGCAGACCTCTCACCGGACTCCGAGACCTCAGCTAGGGAGACCAAGGAGACTCCGAAATACGCAACACCTCGACCCATCAGATCACCTACCATCCCCGGCTACACTCCATCACCGCTGCTTCACAGGTCTACTTACAAAGTGTCGCGTCTGGCGACGCCACCGACCAGCTCCTCGCCCTCCATGGCTCGCTCGAGCACTGTGCCGTCATTATCTACGCCGTCACGTCTACCCCCCCGTACGCCCGTCCCGAGACCGACCGCCAGCCGCAATGTGTCGAGTTTCAGCTCTACAAGCACCAGCAGTGGTGTTCCTGGGACAACGTCAAGGAGCAAGGGCGTGCAAATGGTGTCGGAGATGAGGGCTCGCGTCAAGGTGCTGGAACAGAAGATCCACACTCGCGTTCCCAGGTTGCGCATGGGCAGTACAATCAGTCGAACCACAGGGATGCCGCCACCTCCGCCACCGAAGGCGGGACCTTCGTTCGTGTCTGTCTCGCCTGCGCCCTCGACATCGTCTACGCGATCAATGAGCAACGACGAAAGACTATCGCCGTCCAAACCGCGTCGATTGAGCATAGATTCCGAAAGGGATCGCAAGCGTGCGTCTGGAGGTGACTCTTCGGGATGGGTCCTCATCATGGACGACTCCCCGTCTCCTGCGAAGGATAAGGACAAGGAGCGGAAGCGCGCGTCGAGCCCTTCAGCACCTTCCGCCTTCCGACCACTTCCTGCAACACCTCACGACTCACCATCGCCGACCGGTATACCTAGGGCCCCGAGTGCGCTTTCACAGAGCACGATGCATACTGGTATTCGCCGGCCGCAGTCAACAGTGTCGGAGGGACGGAGCAGTATCAGCACCAACGCTACTACGAGCACGGCTAGTTCGATCCCCACACCTTCCTCACGCCCGACAACCCCTACTTATCTTCCCTTACCAACATACGGAGGTCCCGGGCATGGGCTGAAGCTCTCGACAGGACTGGGCTCAGGGCCATACCAATTGAAGCGGTCTTCTCTGGGAGCTCCCGCCAGATCGTCCCCTATAGCTACATCCCCTCCTGCGAACATCACAACGCGCCCGATGCCGAAGTCTTCCATCGCCAACTCAATGTCGCAGAGTCGAATCGGGAAACCAACGACTCACTCGGCCGGACGGAGGAGTGTGGGCGAGGCCTCAGGAGACGAGATGCTGACTGTTCGAGACCTCTCACGAGCGAGGTCTGGGAGCACCACGGCTCTGTATGGGAAGAAAGGTGGATAGTGGAAGTTGCTGTCTGTGTCTATACTCCCGAGTTCCTTGTGCCATTCTTCTGCGCTAATTTCGGCCCCCTCCAGTCTTTCTATCTTCCACAAGCATAATGAACTGACGATTTACGATGCAGTCGCAGTTTGTGTCCGCTCTTGCGGCTGTACATCCATGCTCCCTATATCCCATGACTTATGATGATATCCCGGCCGGCCTGATTATTATATAAGTAGAGCTTCAACCCGACCTTGTTCATTCCTTTAGCGCCACCCTGTGCATCTGAGTTATAGCAACCGTACTAATGTTGTGTAAAGCGTACCTTCCTTCATTCCGTTTCCTGTAGCTTTCATTGGAGAAGAATCCAACTATTTATTGTGGACATGGTGTGATGGAGGGTGTGAGCGAGACTAAGCGAGTCACTCCAGTTCGAGCATAGTTCGAGATCCAAGATACATATGTAGGCGCCCATGGCGTCACGCAGGATGTGGACGCGTCCAAGCGCCCACAGCCACTTCGACTTGCACACTCAGGATCGCCCACTCTGCAACCCGCTATGTCGACACCCACACCTTCCTCCAGCGCACAGTCAGAGCGCTCCCTGAACAGACAGTTGGTTCTAGATGAAGACGAATACACGGAAGCTCTCTCTCATATCATTGCCCGCGACTTCTTCCCGTCTCTTGTCCATCTCGAGACAACAAACGATTACCTGGATGCTCTGCGGTCGAAAGACCCACAACTCATACAGGCGTCTGTCCGTCGAATGGAGGGATTGTCTACTCCTATGAGCTACCGCAGTCGGCCATGGGAGACACCTTCGCAGACTCCATACCGGGCGGGGCCCTCGGAGACACCTCTACGCACGCCCCGGGACGAACCACCAGCGAAACGAGTGCGGTACGACACAGACATGAGCCTGGACACATTCCAAGCGAAGTACACGTCGGAAGATAACTCGAGCTTTACGCATATTCTGGATGACGAGAACAGGCAGCGGAGGGAGCGGTGGTCGTGGGCATGGGAGGCGCAGAAGAGGGTGGAGGAACAGCGGGGGAAGATGCTGGAGGGCAGGGAAAGGCTGCTGATTGAGGGCCCTGTGGCGACTGGTGTCCGGGAGAAGTTCCGCATAGAGGCACCTACGCCTGCCGGGCTGCTCACCGACGGGTCTATGGATGAAGCGAAGGACAATGCACAGGAGAAGGGGGCTGAGGTGACCGTCAGGGAGAAGGGCAAAGAGGTAGCCGTCAAAGAGAAAGGAGGCGAGGAAGAGGAAAAGGTAGTGGACGTCATGGCTCCGAAGAAGGACACGCGACCAGCAGGGGTAGATGCTTGGAAGTTCAAGGTGTGCACAATCAACAGGCTTGCTACTTGCGAGAGTCTGACCTATTCTGTCGCAGACGCGGAACGCACTCATGTTCTCTCCAGACGCGGATGTGTCTCCGTACCACGCCCCCGCCGCTAAGGCACCTGTGGAAGTAAAGGGCGAACCGAAGGCCATCAAACATGGTAACACCCGTCTCCCGGAGCAAGACGACACACCTTCACGATCAATGTCCGCGCCTGCAAGTCCTACGCAGTCTCGTATAGACGCGGCCATCGCCGGCACACCATGTAAGAGTTGCGCTGCGCCAACGGTGTCACACATTACTGATTGCTGTGTTGTACAGACCGGCCGAAGTCGCCAACTGGTGACAACTTTCCACTCGTCCCTTCAGTACCATCGCCTACGCCCTCGGAACTTGGCCCGGCCGCCGTGAAACAGCTCATGACTTGGGGGACATTGACCGCCACCCCGCGTATCCTGTCCCAGTCGGACGACCCTGCGGAAGCCTCGTCCGGCATGCCTCCCCCGAGCACACCGTTCCACATAACAGCGCCGAGTGCCCGCGAGCGCATCTCACATAAGCTGTCATCAAACGCAGCCAAGAGCTTGCGGGCAAAGGCAGGTCTGCTCAATGTTCCGGGAATCTCGCGGACATCGGCGAGTTCGAGTGCGCGGAAGAGCGCCATGCCGCCGCCTTCGTGGACGCCGCGCAGAGTTGAAGCTGCTGGCGGATTAACACCAGCTGCGAAAAGGTTGCTGGATAGATCAACGATGGGAACGGCAGCCGCTAGGAGGGCCGAGGCTATGGGGAGGATGGCTGGGTGGGAGGGCAGTAGTGCTAAGAAAGAGAAGGACTTGAACCGTATTCGATGGACTCCTAGTCCTGTGTCGAGGAGACCATAGCAGAGTATCTACCTGTATACCTAGTTTCGGCCTGCCATGTATGCGGTTTGTATTTCACTGATGCGGATGTCGAGCGGATGTCAAGATTTCTGACGCACAATGCTTGCATGGTCAATTAACGCGTCAACATGCCTACTATACAGGTGGGGCCCACGAATGACAGAAGGAAAGAGCGGATTAGCCTTTCGATTCGGATACCCTCCTGCGTTTAGGGTCGCGCTCAGCGTCGTCCTTGGGAGGCGATGTTTCGCTTTCTTTACGTTTGGTTTGTGACTGAGCGTCCGAGTTCGTCTTCAGACCACCATCTGTCTCGAGCGGCGAAGATGCAGCTGGCTTTGATTTCTTCTTGACGAGTACACCTTTGAGAGACTTCTTGAGGTCTTTCTTGGCTGCCGGCGCCGGTGCCTTACTCTTGACTGGTGCAGGCTGTGGGGGAGATGAAGTTGACGCGACCCCTACCGCGGGCTTGCTTGCGGCAGTCTCTCGCGCAGCAACAGCTCTGTATTGATGGTCAAAATATGAACGCAGTCGCACAGCTCGAGACGCACTCTCTGAAGCTCTTCAGCTCCTTCCCGTCCATCTCTTCACGGAGGCGCTCCTCCTCGCGTTGCTTCTCAAGCACAGAATCGAGGAAGAGTACCTCATCTTCTTCCAATGCGCGGAACTGGTTACCTGCCCCTCGAGGTCAGTGAACCGCAAACTCAACGACAGATACGACATGCCTAGTTTATTGCGCTCCTCCCACTCTTCTTGTTTGGCTGCCTGAAGCGCGTAAGAACCAACCCATCAGCGCGGCGCGCCGTTGCTTACTCTATTGGCAGCCAGTTTCTGGAGTGCTGCGTAAGAACCTCGCTGAATGTATAGCAAAGTGACTGCGGTACCTCAGCCAGACTACGCCCGTCGAATGCATCTTCTGCTGGGGGCGGTGGAGGCTCCTGCCCGAGCCTAAGAGCTGCATGAGATCAAACGAGCAGTGCAACGGCGGGGGCTGGTACCTTGCATATGCGGCCTTCCACTGCTCGTCGCGGCGCGCCTTTGCGGTGTCGATGTCATTCTGAGTGACAAAGCGGGAGCCGACTGCGCCAGAGGAAATTGAGGGAATAGCGTCGAGGTCGTCCATAATGGAACGGGGGAGAGTGATGGGCGGTTGTTCGGCCGGGCGGCAGCTGGTGTGAGGCGAGGGCCAGTGTCCTTTAACTCCTCCTACCGCCTCCTGTCCGCCGTCCACCGACGGTCGCTCACTCGCTGCCCAGCAGCGGCAGGATCAGCGCCCGCTCCTTACGCCTTATACCCCTCGCCCCTTTTTCCTAGGTTTTGGGCTGCAGATGCTGTCTGACGGCGAGCCGCAGCCCACAGCGTCAACACCCTCTGTGGCCAGTTTCGCAAAGTCCCATAGCGTCCGAAGCTCTCGTGCCGCGCCGTCTACTATCAGAACTGTTGTCACCGCTCCTCGTTCGTACCTATCTTCTGTCGTGCGGAGGTTGTTTGCTGAGTCGTGTCGTCTGACCCCATCAGCCTGGGCGCGAGATGAGCCACCCTCGCCCACAGAGGACGATCCCCGGCCTGCAGCGTCACGAGAGAATGTACAACGTCCAACAGACTCACGCCTCTCAGACGTATTCTCCTACCAATCCTCCATTCCCGACGACCCCGGTCCGTCTCGTTGGTGGGCCTTCACGCGACATCGACCAACATCACCGTCCCAGTCGACCCCACTGACTGGACAGCCAACATCGCCCGCGCGTAGCCGACCACTACGTGAATGGGAAAGGTCGCTGTCTATTCCTTGGTTGAGTCGCTCCCAACAGGGGAGCCCGGCGATCCCGCAGGCGAATGCCCCGAGCGGCCTGCACGGACAAGAGCAGGAACAACCAGACGACACAATCCCTGCCGACCCTCTGCACGTTGACATACCTCCTCCTCCGACCACACCTTACACCATTGCGCAGAATGCGACACCTGGTTGGGACAGTCCATGGAGCGCACGTCCGCTGGACTTCACAATCCGAAGTAACCGTTCGGGCGAAGAGGTACAGCGTTTGTCACCTGTGGACGAGCATGATAGCGAGAAAGAAAAATTGGGAAACTGGGCCAGGAGGCGGAAGAGGATCAGAGCTTACATGTTGTACAACCCATATGTTCCTCTGGTACGATCTTTTTCTGTCATTGTTTGTTGGCTCGACTGACGTCGGGCCAAGCTTTTCCGCTTCATCAACATCGCCTTCACGGCAGCAGCTTTGGCTATAGCCATTCGCATTCGTCATCTGGAGAAGCGAAGCGGTATCATGGGCGCTGTCGGCTCGTCTCCGTATGTTCTTTTTTTGACACTGGGATCACATTCTAACGCGCAGGCGATAGAACCCTTGTCATTATCTTCGCGAGCTTGACGCTCGTTCACGTTATGGTGGCCATCTACACCGAATACTTCGGACGTCCAGTAGGGCTGTGGCACACCTCCAGCAAGCTGGCCTACACCCTCATCGAGGTTGTCTTCATCTGCGCGTGGTCCGCGGCGCTCGCGCTCACCTTCGACAACTTCTTCACATCTTTGATTCCTTGCGCCTCACTGTCCAGCATTTCTTGGTACAACGAACTCCCTCGAGCAACACTGCCCGACCTTACTGGGCAGCTGGGCATAGAGGGGGATCACATCTGTGATAACCAGCTCGCGCTCATCTGCCTGGTCGGGGTGGGCCTTATCATGTACTGCTTCAACCTCGTCATCAGCCTCTTCCGCGTCTTCGAGAGGATCAAGTACCACACAGCGTCCGTGCTTCCGACATGATAGCGAACCACTTACGAACATTCCCTTGCGGCACGCCCCTGCGTTCCTACGATACTAGATGCTTTAATTCGCCATCATTTGCCGCAAGCAACATACATGTTCTGGTTGGAGACATACACACACGGGGACTGTGATCGATGCCTGTCCTGTCTGCTTCTGCGTTTCTTCTCCCGTTTTCCGACGCGCTACCTCGACATGTATTGATATATGAAGCCACGCTACGTACAAACGCTGTATAAATGAATGCAAGAGCTGATTTCGGAATTTTGCGCGTCTGAGAACGGCATGCATGCAGTGCACCGGACCGCGCCGCTGGCCTCTTTGTCGCAGCGGAGATGCGAACTCATGTCTCTTGTGAACATCGCTGCAAGTTGTGGTTCGGGAATGACAAACCCATCCATTCAGGCCCCAGTCGGGTTTCTGAGTCTGCAACGGAGGCCACTCCCATGGACACTGTCAAATCAGGGCGACAGCACCGTGCCCCATTGTTGACCACGAAGAGGAATGTTTTGGCCCCGGCTGGCTACACCTAATCAAGTTGAAATTGTAGTGGACCGACCTCGAGCTCGCTGGCAGGGGTAGTTCCCTCCTCCGGCTCGCTCGTGCCGGGATTACTCAATACCTGCCACATTCAACACCTGCCAGGATATGCTACGTATGTCACCGAGATGTACACGTACCTGCGATAGTAGGTGATAGACTCCGACACCGACGGCGACGGCGAAACGCCCAAATGCACCTACGACTATGACTTGAAGACCAGAGGTATCTTCCGCGTTTGCTAGAGATTGCTCATCACCGCGAGCAGGCGGCTACCGTCCTGTCAAGTCGGCACAGCAATAGCTCTCCACGTCGAACCTGACGCCAGGAGAAATGGACGCCCGTCCATTGGACAAAGTTGGTGGAGGTGTGGTCTGATGAAGCACGTCAATGACTTCGAGCAACTGTTAGCGTTCGTTCATGGGCAGCATCGCGCGGACATCTCACCGAGTCCGCCGATGAGACCAGCAGCAGCAGTGCGTGCGCATCCGCAGAGTTACTGCTGTATCCATGGCTGTGTCCGTGATCATCCTTCGTCAGGTAGCGGCGGTGCATAAGATCCTGCAAGCGGAGCGAGGTTGGCTGTGTATCCGAAGCCCACCATAAACGATCGTCTGAGTACAGGCCCTTGCATGTGCGTAGACGCGGATGCCGAGGACTGCGCGAAGCTTGTATACGTTTCGCATGCCAGTGCCCGAAGAGAGCCTCGTGCAACGCTCCGACGTCGGACGTGCAGTTGGTGGGTATGTTGGGTCCGGAATAGCGCTCGCCGTCAGACACTGTTATGATAATTTGATTGTTCCGATCATAATCGACTGTTGTCGACGAGGGTGTGGGACCTGGTCGATCGGATGCCAGAGCGAGGACGTTGTGGAGGCCATGCATTGGCAGATGGGCCGATTTGCTTCTCCCGTAAGTCGCTCCTGCATGAGACCGACCACGGAAGGCTTGACTTGACCGAACGTGCTGCGCAGTGTTACTTCAAGGTATTAGGACTGGTACTTGAACAATGGGATGAGACGCATGGACTCTGCATAACAGTGCCTCGGACGGTATTCTCGGTATGATTCTCGGACATGATGCGACTGCGGGGCAAGAGGACAGCCACCTCAGCAACACCTCAGAGGCCTCTCCGATGCGGCACTGCATGCAAACGAAGAACACCCGAGGTCAGCTTCTTCGTGACCGCGATCGCCGGAGAGCAACAGATGCACTCGAAGTGGCCATCCGAGGAGAACGCGTACTCGGCTCGTCAAGCCTAGGGACCTGGGGATCTGCCAATAACCCGGAGTTATCATGTAACGCACTGCGTCGGAGAGGAGTAAGAAGAACCCTTCCAGTCAAGTGTCGCCGCCAACGTTTCTGACGCGAGGGCGCTACAGTGGGTGTATTGCGTTGGGCGGGTGTCCGAGAACTAGTAGAGGCTTGATTCAGACATATGTGGCGTAGTTCATCCCGTGCCTTTGTCTAGGCTAGAATGCACCATAAGCGCGAACCATTTCAGATGTAGTTGAGTCCGGGATGACGTACAGGAAATGCAAATGCCGCAGCCTCACGGAACCAGATATGTAGATGCATTGGATCTATGTGGCGTAAGAACCTACAGAAGTAACGTCGAGCTCGAGGCCTCGGTCTAGGATGGCCACCACGCGTCGAGACGAATTACTACAGACCTCATCATGGCAGCAGGCTCCGGCAAAGCTCTAGGCTGATACTAGGCTGAGTGAGCTTGTGTTTCAGCGACATATGTTTTTGAGCGAGGTTCCGGTGTCGACCGGATAGTGACAACGCAGCGTCGTCAATACAACATACAAGTGTGATGGTGGCTTCCTGAGAGATATTGGGTGTGATTCGCGTATTGCGCAGATGGGATCAGCAGTTGGGCAGAGTAGCGCGGATTTGTCGGGTGCCCACGACATCGGAGCAGGCTACAAGGAGGAGTGGCGTGGCGAGTTGAGGAAAGAAGTGACACGAGCCGCCGGGACGAGCGAGACGCAGGTGTTGATGTGCGCTTCTTGTCCTTTCCGCGATCTCGGAGGCTGCACTGACCATCAGAAACGCCTTCTCCGAGCCGAAGTCGTCGGGGTGGTGGCTCCCTCCGTCGTACATAATAAGCAGCCTCACTCGGCCATCTTGTTCTCCATCCTGCATGCCCTGCATCGTCCTCAACCTCCCACTTCTCAAGCCGTGTTGTAGCAATGGCCTCCACCATGACCTGGAATGCCCTCCCGGTAGAAATGAAACTGTCCGTCGTCGATCTCCTTGATTTTCACAACGTCAAATCCCTCTCGCTGGTGAACCGGGAGGCCTACTCGTATACTGTGCCGTCTATTTTCAGGGTATGCCTCCTCGTGCTCCTGCCACTCACTGGCGCTGAGCGCTGATATCCATACGGTTCACAGCATGTGAAAATACCCGACTACGGGGCGTTGCACACCTATCTGTCGTCCGTTCCCAAATCGCACAACCAGTACATCCGCCGACTGCACGTATGCACGACGAACACTGTTGGGCAGATGGCTGCCCCATCCCCATCTGTCGATGGCCGTCCCGTCACGGACGCACTGGCAGAGCTGCTTGCTCACTGCTCCCAGGTGGAACAGCTGACGCTCGACCTGGCAGCCTCACTGCACCGCTCAATCATACCTGTATTCCGACACCTGAGATCCCTCACCAGCCTCACCATCAATCATTGCGGAGATGAGGAGCGGACACCATTGTCAGTCGCCTTCCTTCTTCTGTTGCGACAAGCGCGGAGCACTCATCCGTATTTGTCTCTAGGAGCGAACGCCTCGTCGTAGCCATTGCGGCGTCCGTACCCAGCCTTTCGCAGCTGTCTCTCGACAGAATTACTCGGTCCGCTCTCCATGCCCCCGAACTCGTCGGCGTGTACCCCTTCGTTCCGCTCGTAACGGGCGATGAGGACATCACCGACCACCCGCTCCTTGGCTCGGAGCTTCGCCTACCTTCTCTGCTCCGTCTGCCCACCCTCAAAAGGCTCCGTATCCGCGACACCCACTTGGGCGACCCGCAATGGTCCTCTGCGCCCGTCGCATGCGCACTCGAGGTGCTCGACCTCGGCAGTTGCTACCACGCCTCGCCGGACTTCAACCGGGAGTGCACCGAACGCATCATGGGCAATGTCGGCCACACGGTCGGCGAGTTCGCGCTCAACACCGCCCTCACGCCGCAGACGTTCCAGTACGCGCAGCACGCCGAGACGCCGCTCAAGCGCCTCCGGAAGATCCACCTCACGCCCCTCTTCCCCGTGGAGAACGTCGTCGATACTCTCAGCACACTGTCTGACTCGCCCGTCGAGCAGCTGAGCGTACAGTGCTACGAAGACGATGTGCTCGATATCTGCTCCGCGCTGTCCGACTTCCTCAGTTTGCGGGCGGAGCGCGGCGAGCAGGCGTTCTACAAGCACCTCACGGAGATCACTGTGAAAACCGTGAGCGATCTCGCGGACGGGCTGTACGGCCCGTTCGCGCTGGACACCAAATCCTCCGCCGCACTCCCGCAGGAGTGCGCGAAAGCTGTTCGCGAGCTGCAGGACTTCCTCCGTGACCTGCGTAGCGCTGGCGAAGACCGTCTGACGTCGGGCCCCGCGCAATCGACGAGCGCAGCTGACGTCGACATTGAGAAGCCGTCGCCGCCACAGGGCGACCAAACCCCCACGGAAGCATGAACTATGTATACCCCTTGTTTAGATCCTCGGTCTTTCAGTGCACTGTACGTCAACCTGTAACTTAAGCAGAGTAGAAGCCCTGAGGCAGTGATACCCTTTATTCATTCTTGTACACAATCTCCACTACTGCGCCCTGGGCCATAACATGGTAGTTGCGGAGCGACGGTATGAAACATCTATGAGTGCTTAGAGCCACTGCTGCGGACCTGCACTAGGAACGGTAAGCCCGTCATAAGTAGGTCCCATGTACTCCAGTGCTCACTCGGGCCCCCTAGTTCGACCTAATCAGATCTACGCATTGTGAGACCGTCCATGGCCGGAACGTGGAGGACCCTTTGTTCAGCTCGCCCCTGCTCCCACCCTTCCACGCTGCCGGTGAAGTAGATGAGGTTCGTAGGGGCACCATGGTGCATGCCCCAGTCGTCGATGCCAACCCAGTACGCATAGCAGCTCATGTGTTTCAGGCCATTCACTGGCGGCGTTCCTGTGTCCAGGCTGCACAGACCAGTGTCAAAGAGAGTTTCCATTGAGTAGAAACACACACTAGGCACGAATATGACGCACCGCAGTTCATCCCGCCGACCAGTCGGCCGCAGGGCGAAGCGCTTCCCGCGCTTGCCCTGCACGACCTCTGGAGGCCCGTTGAATGCGTTGAACGTATCCATCGCATTCGTGCCGTTCAGCACGAATTCCTCTGCGAAGAGTGTCCCACGATCTATTGTGATTGTCGCAGCGCTCATCCCATCTGGGCTCGTCCACCGACCGACATACATGGCCGTCGCGAGCTCCGCGAGCACGCTGTCGATGTACGGCTGCATGATCTCGAAGATGTGGTAGGTGATTGCGGCGGCGTCCATGTACGCCCCAGCCATGAAGACTACGACGCCGTAGGACGTCCCTGGGTGTATGGCGATGGCACTGTGGTAGTTGTATAGCTCTCCGACTGTGCATTAGATGCTCAGTGCCCGGCGACGTGCTTCGAACAAGTCCAATAACTCACGTTTCCAGTAAACCCTACGTAACCGGTTATTCGAGTCCGTCGCTTTGATGATCTCCCAGATGAGACCCGATTCTGTCCAGTCGTCCTCTTCGAAAGAGTGTGTCGCGTGCAACCAGTTGCGCATCGTGTACGGCGTCAGGACACTCTTGGGGTTACGGGGATTGAGTAACGTCGATGTGAAGGTGATTGCGTCGGAAAGTGAGCACCATTGCCCTCCTGCACCGTTCATGGCGTCCAAGAAGTCGAAGTCCTGGTCACGGCATGAGCACAATCTCTGTCTAATCGCCACAAAGACGCGAATGACTTACAGCAAGAGAAGACTCAAACGAAGGCACGACAAGTAAATGCTTGTTTTCCTCCGTCGCCAGGAAATGGCTGCCATTAAGACCCATAGGATCGAACACATCCCGCTTTACGAGATCAGCATACTGGGACGGCTCTTTGCTAGGATCACTCGAAGCAACGCGATTTGCAGCGACGAGCACAGGGCCTAACATACCCGTAGCAGTGTTGGAATACGAGGGGTAGAAACCCGGGAGATATATCAAGCGGTTGGCAGCGACGGAAGCCAGGACAGCTTCGATGGTAGGAAATGGCAGTCCGTTTGTTGGCGGAGCACCAGCTCCTTCGACTGAGGAAGGCCATTGAGAGACATCACCGGGAGGCCAGTCGTGACCCAGTCCAGACAGATGGGTAGCGAGGTGGCGCAGAGTAATTGGCTCTTCCTCCAGAGGCGGACCGGCATTACTAGGTGAATATCCATCCAAGCGATAGGTGAAGTCGGGTAGGTATTTGGACACTGGATCATCCCTAGGTGACGAGCCAAGTTCTTAGTTGGTATGCTACGCATCTACAGAGTGGATTGAGCTGCTCACCACGAGAGAGCACCTTTCTGCCTGAGGGCATGCGCTTCAACAGCCTCAAATAGCTTGGACACGCTCGCCATCCGGTACATCGCATGGCTGCTAGTGGGTGGCGAGGACGCACGGTCGACATCTGAGCCGTTGTTCCTCAACTTCCCTAGATTGTTCTCGTATATGGCCCCTTGTGATGTTACTACGGCCACAGAGATGCTCTCTATGTCGCCCGCGCCTGACTGGAAGCGGTCGCGCAAGTACGCATCCACCTTCGCCGAGGCCTCTTGCATCAACGGGTGTGCAGCCGATGCAGGTGTGTCCTGGAACAGGTCAGGTAGGAAAGGGTAGCAATGCAGTGATTCAGGTGTCTTTCCGGGCGCGAGACCTCTGCCATACTGAACCAGTGTTGTAGCGAGAGCGGAGACCACCGTAGACAAGGCCGTGATACCGAACATAGCTGCGAGGGGAGGTATCGCCGCCAATAAGGCGTAGTTGAGTCGCCCTCCCTGTCGAGCACGTATAATTATGTATGGGCTTTGTCAACGGGAGGGATTTGATCCGCAGGTGGTTTGATCGATGCCCGAGTTTGAAACCGCTCTTGCCTTGTCTTAGAGTCGAACCACACAAGAGAGTGCGTGCGCGGGCGGAATGTGCCTGACAAGGTCCGTCATTGCGAGTTGTAGCGGGCTCGTACACGAGTAGGCTTTTTGTGGTATTTCGTGGGAAGTGTGTTCGTATTCTTGAAGAGCATTCGAGTTGTCGGCGAGAACGGCCATGGCACGGTCACATGGGTCGTGTACCACCGCGTCGCACACGTGGGGTCACGCGTACCGGTCTGCGCGTCTATCGCGGTCATGGTAGCACTCAACTCAAGACCGTCATTTACTTATGGACATACTCTGCCGCATCGCAACTGTGCAACTGTCTCATAGAATCTAGGGGGCACTTAAACTCACGACGTAACCCTCGTCTCTAGGACGCGACCACATGGTCGCGACGCGTGGGGACTCAGCACTCTGTGACTCGGAGTTGCAGGTTCGCGGTCGCCACGCTCGTTCCATGACCGTGCGCCAGGATGATGCTCGTTGCAATTCTATTTGCACAGATCAGATTTACTCTCTCGCGGAGCTCTCCCACCGAATATGCTTGTTCTGAATTTGTGAGCCACGTTCAGTTTGATCATATGATTCATATCTGTGTGGATGGGCCGGCTCAGTCGGGTCTCAGGAACGCAGGCATGATCAAGACATCGCTATTTCTGCTACAACGAAGTCGTGTGATATAGTATCAAGTGATCGTTTACTGGTGAGGTCCTCGACCAGACTCCACAGTGAAGCAGAACCAATGAGCCTCAAGGGAGAATATAGTCGTTCGTCTGAGCTTGGACCAATAGTGCGTACATATATGGTCCCATTCTTTGAGTGCTTTGCGCGCGCTGAGTTACTAGATCGTGCGTTTCAGACCACGGCGGATGATGCGATGCGGTGTTCTCGGGAGAAGAACCGCACCCAACGCATCTCTCAAACTTGAAAAGTCGGATATCGAGGCGTACTAGGCAGCAAGGAAACCATGACAATAGAACGGCTTTGTCGTCTGGGCCGATATATAAGAGCGACTGGACATGACTCGGATCTCAAGCTCTCTTTTCTTTGAGCTCAACATTCGGTGCAGGCCAGTGAGTAGTATCTGTTGCTCTATGGCCGGCATGTGTTCAGGACTAAATGCGTGGTCTGAATAGCCTCTTTTACACGACTCGTACACGACTCACACAACCATGCTCTTCTCTGCCGCGCTCCCTTTGGTTGTTGCCGCGGTCTCTGTGGTACCCAGCGTGCTCGCTGTCACGGTTCCGAGCGACTCGTACGTTCATCTTCTTCGTCTGATTGGCCGAGCTAGGGGTGCTCAACATGTCCCCAGCTACTCTACAGCTCTCCACCGTAGTCAGATCGATCAGGTATCTGCACGGGATGTAGAAGGACTATATGGACGTGCCCGT
Source organism: Rhodofomes roseus (assembly GCF_022264815.1). Lineage (NCBI taxonomy): Eukaryota > Fungi > Basidiomycota > Agaricomycetes > Polyporales > Fomitopsidaceae > Rhodofomes > Rhodofomes roseus. The sequence continues at coordinate 435,575 of NW_025952965.1, read as the reverse complement.
GAGCATGGCATTTTTCTCATCCGACGGCTTTGAATTCAATCCGTATCCTTAGGTCATTCCAGTCACTACGGCCCTTACGTCATTCCCCAGGCAGTAATTCCCCAGGCAGTAATTCCCCAGGCAGTCATTCCTCAGGCAGTCATTCCCCATGCTGTCATTCCCCCCGTCATTCCTCATGTGGTTCCTCCAAGGGTGCCCAGCGGCCCCAAGATCCACCAGCCGAAACCTGTCAAAGCGGCCAGCAAACCGGCTTGGCTGAGGAGCAACCACCAGAGCCGTGAGCTTCTCATTCGGGAGTTAGTGGGCGAGCTGATGCAGCGAGAGTACGATGACTTGTGGGCTCGGATGGATGAAGTGGATGGGCTCGACTGAGACTTCCTAACTACCTGATTGCCCTGTGTGATATGGAAGCCTTCACGTAGGCTACATTATTCAATCATGCCACCGGCTCTTTGAACGAGACAGTGCGGGAAGCCATGCGTTGTTCAGTTCTCATGCCATGAGACAGTGACGATTGAGGTTGACGCCAGGCGCAGACTCATGCGGAAGTCATCCGTGCGAGAGGCCGTGTATGATTGCTGTCGTGCAATTCGTCGGTAACATACGGGACATTCGTGACGGACGCGGTACAAGCTGGGACTTTCGATCGCAGTCGCGACGCCGCCGCCGCGGTCATCACTTGTATGCGGAATGGTGGGATTAGCTGAAGGTAAGCTGTGAAGCTTTGAAGGCGTACGGACAACTCACGGCCGACGCGTCTTACCGTGGCAGTAGACAGGATGTCTAGCCCGGCCTTCCAAATGTTCAGAACGAGCTGACCACTCAACATATGAGACATTTGAGGGAGACGTTGTGGACGCGCTTCCCGGTCCTCACTGCACCAGCGAGTAATTGAGGCTATCATTCTGGACCTCTACGTACCACCGTTTTGTCAACGTCTTCATATACTCAGGATAGCCTGGCCCGGCCCCTATGCGCCATAGCGACATATTGCAGCGCTGCCTTTGTGGCGTGACAGCCGCACGGGTTCCTTCAAGGTGTCCAACAACTCATCAGTGATGAGCGTCATGTTTGGACGTGACTGACCACGCTACTGTATGATGGCCAGCACAGGATCACTGCATCCTTCACTGTAACAGCACCTGAACAGCACCATGAACCGTGTTTGCGTGAGCTTGAAGAGAGCCAGAGACGAATACGAGGTGATTCGAGAAATATACGTAAGTACGTGTATCACACGGGAACCATAGGCACCGTGTCAGTTGGGTCGGAAGTCTGACCGACTCCTTCCCGGGGTTGGAGCTGGATATGGAGACACTACAATTAGCGGTGTTCGCTTTCAGAAATTTGGTAGACGCGCAACGCCCACGCACGCACGAACAACGCTGTAACCCGTGAAACTGCATATCATCGAGGTTATGTCGAGCCGTCAGTAGACTGCGCTTGACTCCTTTGACCGGATCTCTGGAGATGTGCCAATGGGTCTGCTTGGTGTCAGGTCATTGAAGTAGACTGCTTCGGCAGTTCACCGGACACTGTCCGAGCGGGTGAGAAATGACTGTCAAAACGTCACAAGCAGAGCTATGTCTTTTCTAGCCACCACTGTAGTGACCCAAAACATCCTATCGCATATGCGGAGCCATCACCTAGTGAGCTACACTCACGCTCTTCCAATGCTGGCTCCCGACGTACCTCCTATTTGATGTGCGAGTGTTCTGATGTATCGTAGTACGGCGAGACGCGGTGAGCTAGACCCTCGCCGCGAGTCATCGGGAGAAGGAATGACTCTCCGTTGACCCGATCACGGAGGCGAAGTCGAAGGCATTGGTACACCGATCTGTACTTGGGCAATGAGCTCAACTACGCTGATGCTCGTGCTTCGATCATTGTTCAAACTGCATTGGCGTGCGCAACAGCCCGTCATAGGTCACTGGCTTCTAGTGCAGTAGCTGTTCTAGTGGAATATAGACTTACTCACGGCTCTTGCGCTACGTCTTATGCAGTGACCTCATGGGAAGACGGCTAGACGTCGCCGCGAAACGAGGCTCCTTGCGATACCTACAAGGAGTTGGCGCATAGCCTGAGCATCCTTTGTAGGTACAGAGCCACGTACGTGCTGTATCGGGCTTGATGTGTCTCCACGATCAAGTGCACAGTTCTTGAATGACCGCGGACTCACTGTAGGCAGTGATAGAATGGCGTCTTCTATCACACTTGATCCTATACTCTGAATGAAATGATGTCTTGCGCGGGCTTAAAAGCTGGCATCCGCAGCGACTGGTCCTGCAACAACTCCTTCAGACCGGTCTATTCCGTCCAAACATCGCATGCCGCTCAGAACACACCTCACAGTGCTACAATGGACTGCAGCGTTGTACGCCGACTCCGTTGTCTTCAAGGTCCCCAGGTCTATCAGCGGTAGTGGCTCAGTCCAGTACCTCTGGGACAACATCACATACCGACAATTTCTCCTCGACGTGGAAAGGTCGGCTCGTTTCTGGTCCTCCGTGCTGGTCAAGGAGAATCTGCCGCAACGCACCGTGGTCGGCCTTTGGTGAGATTTATGCTGTAGATTCAGAGGGTATCAAACCTGATGCAGACTCGAAGGCTCAGCGGATTGACTTACATGGACGTCCTACACATTTATGGCGTCGCCAGAGCCGGTTACATTCCCCAGCTCTTCTCCTTGCGACTCCCAAGCCCAGAGATCATCTTCGAGCTCATGCATCGTGCTGGTGCCAAGGCCCTCATCTACGATATCTCATACGCGTCAATAGTCCACGGCTGCGAAGTGACGACGTTCACCGCCGTAGATATTTTCTCCGCTCCCGACGTCCAGGAGCCTCTGGCGGCAATCGTCGCACCGGAGAATGGGAACGACATAGCCATGGTCTTCCACACGTCCGGTTCAACCCTAGGGTCACCAAAGCTCGTCCCTTGTACGTACGGATGGCTCGACACTATCGTATCCAAGGCGAATACCATTAGCACACCATGTCGACCGGGACAGCAGGATGTGCTTGTCTGCATGTAAGTTTGACAGCGACACTCCTTAGGCTCAACACCTGACGGCCAATGTTCATTAATTTATCAGGGGGAGCATGTGTCACATCGGGCAGACACTCACCCTGATCGGCGCACTACAGAACGGAACCTGCACGGTCCAGCCCACCCAAATCGCATTCTCATCAACCGAGCTGGTCGAGATGATCCGTCAGTGCGGGTTGAACCGCCTCACCCAATTCGCCACATTCCTCTCTATGCATCTCCGAAATTCCCGCAACGACCCCGACCTTCTCGCTCATCTGAATGGCCTCGACGAGATCTTGTTCGCGGGTATAGCACTCCCACAAGAAGACGAGGACTGGGCGCGGCGTCACGGCCTGCCTCTCCGAAACCTGTTCGGCAACACGGAGTGTGGGGCCATGTTGATCTCTGTGGGTGGCCGAGGCAGTGATTCCCTATTGCTACGCCCGATCGAAGGCACGCGGTACGACTTTACCCCCATTACCTCATCTTCCGCCGGAGGCGAGACGACGCACCATAACGCCAACGCCACACTTCTCGAGCTTGTCATCCTCGACGAGTCTGGTGACTGCCCCCACCCGTCGCTTCGTCAGGCCGATGGGCACTTCCACACGGGGGATCTCTTCAGCGAGGTTGCCCCGGGACGCTTCCTCTTCCGCGGTCGTGACGACGATTGGATCAAGAGCGAGAACTCGCTGCGGTGCGACACGCGTGCGATCGAGGACAACGTCCGTACTATGTGCGGCGACCTCGTGGCGGAGTGCGTCGTGGTCGGCTACGGCAGACCGTCACCTGCCCTCTTCGTCGAGCCAAAGGTGGAGATCGAGGGCGGGAAGCTGAGAAAGGACATCATCCGTCGCACACGACACTTCCATTCGAGGCGCTACATGCACGAACGAATTGTCGACCCGAAGTTCGTGGTCGTGGTTCCGAAGGGTACCCTGCCAAGAACCGCCACCAAGGGGAATATCCGTAGGCGTGCAGTCGAGGAGAAGTTCAAGGCCGAACTTGATTGTATCTACGGCACCAATTCCTGTTCAGCACACTAGGTCCTGATATGCCCGGAACCCCTCTATAGTAGATTCCAATAGTCACCACTAGTACCCTTCATCATATAGGTATGCCGTACCGTATTTATTTCCGTTGAGCACATACATGGCTCGTTTTGTATGAATTGTCCTGTGCAATACTGCAATGTCGACGCAGCCCGCAACGGATAGATAGGACAAGCCACTCACTGAGGGACCGATGGCAAGACAACCACGCCTCAAATTCCGTCGAGATCGTTGATGTACACGAATCCGGCTGGGTGTATTTGACTTGACGAGAACAACCACGGTGCGCTGTATTCCTACTGCCGCTCAAGATACAAAGCTTCGATATAGCGAATATGAAACAGCTGAGCGAGGATAACTCACCAAAGTCTTCACAGACTGTGGAAGTCGTTCCCCTCGCGGATATATCACCGTGTCAGACTGTTAACGCCTGCGACAGCACGAATCATCCCTGTGCCACGGATGAAACAGCGGAGGTTCTGAGGTACGATGACTTGAAGCGCCGCAAGTGTTGACTGCCTCGCAACAATGATAGGCAAGGGGTCAACAATATATCAAGGAGCATGTATTGTGACAATGGGAGGATGATAATAGCTGCCAAACGGAAACACTAGACTGTCGATAAATGTAACGACTGTCTGTGAACTGACATGCTTGAACGCATGGGAGTGCACGTACGTCCGAGTACTTCCCGCAATGACAGTTGCCCATCGCGCACCTACACTTCGGCCGACGGCTCAAAGACGATGTCATCTTCGGTGACACGGAAGGCGAAACGTGTTGCTAGTACACTTGCCGGCGTTCTGACCAGTCCTTGGTGAGTAACTGTGTGCGGCGCAATGACAGAACTTGGGTGAGAGTCGCCCTTGATCTCGGAGAGTGTGAGCGATGCAGGGTAGGGCTCTGCGAGTGATGGATAGAGCGTTATGTGATGCGTAATCGAGAACAATTGTCTGGTCTCCGACGAGCCCGAGGGCTCGAATGCGTCTTGACCCTCAGTAGGACAAACGGGGCCTGCAGAAGTTTGCGGTTGGGCGGGGACTGGACGGATACGAGGGGGCAAGGCAGTGGCCACCGTAGTGTCGAAGGGGGCTGGGAAGGGATGCAGATGCTGCTTATAGAGCGGATATGCTTGCTCCCCGAGGTCAGCGGGCCTCTTGGAAGGGTTGAGGCCCCAGTTCGTCAAGACGGTCAGAGGCCCGCGCAATGCACGGACCCTTTGCACAGCGGCAACGACATGGCGCATTGGACTGGCAAGTTCCGTGGGTATCGGAGTAGTGGAAGCGGCATTCCCGGAGGTAGTACGCCATTGTTCGACCAGAAATCGGTCACCCCAGTAGAAGGCGCTAAGGGAATCAATGGCGAGAAGACCAATTTCGTGTGATCGGAGAGAAGGGTGCGTTGAGTGGTAGTCAGGTAGATGGACCAGAGTCGCAGCCAATTGTGCAGAAGATGATGGTCTGAAGACATGCAGTCGGGACAAGCATAGGCCCAAGATGTCTTCCAGTGTTTGATCATCAACGGCAGGTAGTGCGGTATCTTGGGTGACGCGAAGTTTGGACAGACGAGAAGTGAGTAGGCGGCGGAACCTCTTGATGTTGAACTTGCCGTCGGTATCGAGCAATACTGCAGCGCACTCCCAACCGCCGATACAGACAGAATGATGCGCGACAGGTAGGACACAAGTAGTCAGGAGATGATAGAGCAAATGACTCTTGCCACTAGCAGCGGGCCCCTGGATTTCGACAACGTCTCCTCGCCTAAGCGGAGTAGGCTGCTGTGAGTTAAGGCTGGAGACATGATCATCCAAGGCTGGGATGCTGGAGCCGAGCGGGGAGGCTGCAAGTTGCCGGTTAGTAGACTCGATTTTGCGAGAGTGTGCACTCACGTACCATGATGTCGATGAGAAGCAAGAAGCTAACATGTATCATAGCTTGGTGAGCGTTCACAAACTTGAGACAGAATGCTCACCGTCTGCATGGATTCCGCCGGTACCTGTACGAGGAGTTCATCCGCGGTCGGAAATGATTCCATCCTGTGCACGCTTTTGACAGAAATCGGCTTCGCGCCCGAACAGGAACGCGCTTCTAGACCTCAACGATGTTGACAGACGAAGATGATCTCCCCAAATTCTCGGGGCTTCGTTGTGTTCATCAACGCGCCATTCTTCTTCGTAGATTGGAGATGGTATAAGGGGAAGACGGAGGGGTCGTAGAGGAGGGGAGTGCGCGTTGAAACAACCTGAGGCAAGTGTCAACCTGCGGGATGGGCGGCACGTGTCCGCCAGTGATGGCCCGTTTTAGCGTGATGTGCTGCCATCCAGCACTGCAGCGGACGCAGCCTATGCCTTAGCGACCACCTCCCTCGCCCTCCATACGCTCTTCTTCTACTCCTCTGAGGGCAGGCCCATCTCCTTTTGCGTATTGAACATCATTGACGCGCTCTAACACCATGGCTACCGCCGCCCCCGCGAGAGCTACGCCCGCGTCGCGACGCTCGTCCTCAGTGACCTCAACGGGTCCCACCACGCCTTCCGCCTCCATTGCCAGAGGCGCGACCGCTCGCTCAGCTGTCTCGCCACGCGTAACGGCCTCCATGAATAGTACCGCCGCCGCCCGTCGAGGTTCTCTCAAAGGCGCCACGCCGCCTGCGAGCATTGTCAATGGGGAGGCGCGAGAAACGCGCGAGTCCTTGTCGGCTTCCCTGAAGGAAGAGACAGAAAAGAAAGAACAGGTGGACATGATCATGCCCACCCCCTGAGCGTTGTTGACCTGCCGCCTGTAGCTCCTGGTCCAATTGCAGGACAAGGACCAGACGATCGCTACTCTTACGACCGACAATGACAACGTCAATTCGGCGCTCAAGACTGCCGAAACCCGCCTTGCGGAGATGTATGCTGAGCAGAATCGCATGGAGGAGGAGATGGCGGCTCGTATCGACATTGCCGAGAAATTACGGACTCAAGTCCGCGACCTCGAGAAAGACAAACGTGACATCCAACGACGGTATAACGAACAGGTCCGTGATTCTCTCCTAGTATCATTACACACAACTGAAGTGATATCAAGGCTACGACATTCGAGGCAGAGCGCCAGGCGTTCTATGACAACGAGCAACATTTGAAATCTCGTATACAATCCCTCACTTCAGCTCGCAAGCAACCAGCTCCTCCATTGACATCGCCTTCTGTGGCATCTATTGCCGAGACCGAGACAGAAGAGGATGCCGACACGGAGGCCGACACGCAAGAGGACCCCAACGCCTCGCAGGCCGATGGACAAGATATCAACGACCCCGAACAGGAACCTGCCGAGATGACCGCGCTTAAACTCGAGTTATCTACCCTTTCCACGTCGTACTCTTCCCTCCAACAGACTCTGGTCCTCTTGCAGACGCAGCTCCAGGATCTGAAGCGCGTCAACAACGAGCTCCAAGAGGAGAACGAGTCCTACAACATCCTCCTTCGTGAGAGGACGTTGAATGGCCAATTCGACATCTTGCGCATGGGTGGTGGCACGAGCGTCAGCGAGGCGAGTGCCAGCGAGACAGGCGACGACGACGAAGCAGAGGGTGACAGCAGGGATGGCGAAAGTCTCAGGAGCCGAAACACTGGCCGGAGCGTGCTTGACCCCGTGGAAGAGCTGGTTGAAAGCGAGCTCGATCCGGCCTTTAAGCTGGATGGCGAACAGGACCAAGAAGGCTCAGAGGAGGGCGAGCGCGCCTCCAACGTTCGTAGACACGCTCGCAAGCGGTCCAAGTCACACTCCCCTCAGCCACGCGGGGAGTCGCTTGCGAATTTGCCCATTACTGGTCCTGGACTGGACTTGGCTGCCGAGCTTGGGCGTGCCGAGAACAAGGATATCCTGGAAGGTCGTGTACCGCTGGAGAACGAGCGGGTCGTTCCCGGTGGCCGGAACAAGAAGGGGAGGAAGGCCTCCGACACAACTCGGAAAGTCTCGATGGCATCCGAGCCCGGTATGGAATTCGGTGGGGTGGACGATATCGACGCACTACGGAACGAAGTTAAGAGTCTCAAGGACGCCAACAAGGCCTTGTCGCTCTACGCTTCCAAGATCATCGACCGCATCATCTCCCAGGAAGGCTTCGAGCATGTCCTTGCTGTCGATTACGATAGCAAGGCTCCCATGACGCCTAACACGGCAGCTACGTTCACGACCTTCAGCAAGCCCCCTGCAGGGAACGCGCAGCCATCCAAGAAGGGCCGCCCTCAGTCAGCTATCTTCTCCTTCTCTTCCTCCAGTCCGAACCCGCCTCAGTCGCCGGGACTGACTACGTTTAATTCCCCGCCCACTCCGAACACGGCGAGCCCGCCGAAGCCTCCTGCGTCAGCGCGGGCCTCTCGTCGCTCGCTGTCTTTCGACTGGAAGAGCTTCAGCATGTTCGGCGGTAGTGACAAGAAGCCTGAGCAGAACCCGAACCTCAGGCCGCTCACATTACGAGCGGGCAGCAGCCCCGTCGTGACGGGTGGGCGCAAGCTCGACACACAAGAGGACGAGGAGGATCGGAAAGAGCGGGAGCGGCTCAACGCGACCATGAAGCTCATGGGCATAGAGAAGCCTCCAGCGGTCCAGAAGAGTTACTCTACGTCGTCAGACCCTACGCGTCCGGCCGCGATCGACACCTCGAACTTGAACTCGCCGGCCACGGCTAGCACTGCGACCCCGTTGCCGCCGACGCCATCGTCCCGCTTCTCGCTCTTCCGGCGTACGCCGTCGATGACCACATCCGACGCTTCCTCTGGGCGGTCGTCTGGGCAGGGAAGTCCGTATACTAACGGCGGGAACACCCCTAACCTGACGCAGGAGGCCCTGGAACAGGCCGAGGCTGAAGGGGCTATTGCTGCGCTGGAAGCCCATGAGCGGCATCTGAGCGCTGAGATTGCCAAGGGTAGCCCGGGCGGATTCACGGAGATCCCGAGACGCAGCAGTGATCGTCGCAGCAGCAGGAAGAGCGGCAGCGGCAGCACTGTCTGGAGCGCCGGGATGAGCAAAGGCGAGGACGGGGACGATTGAAAGTTGGACGACGGCTTGCGGACCGTCTTGTACAATGGATAAAGGTCTGAATCGGCATTTGGGGGATCTCGTTCGCTTGCATTTATGGTTATACCCTCACTTCGTTGCACACGCAACATCTACATATGACATTTCGCATCTTGCCATGCATCTCCGAACTCGCATTCGGGTTGTTATCATCGGTTATACCAGTATCGTACATACCGCCTGTGTAGTACCACCACTAATGTCGCTCTAGAGGGTCACTGTCTCACTGCCCAACTCTACGATGGTGTGACGACGAAATCCATTGAGGTCATAGGACCGCCGTGTTCTCAACGTCACGCAAACGCGTAGGTTTGCCCATGTGGTGCCGAGGGAGTAGTATGAGGCTGGTTGACGTGCAGTATCCAACGACGATGGCACGTCTCGAGGAAACCACGGATGGTGCGGGGGCCGTGAGGCAACAGACCACGCTGACAGTTTTCATTCCTCAGCGGAGGGCTTCTGAGATGGTTCGTGCTTCAACAGAGTGTTTTGCGCGTGAGTGCGTATCGTCTGGAATGGGTTGGAAGCGAACTCTGGATTGGAGATGATCATGGGTATTCGCATCTTCTCCAGTTGGCTGCGGATATGTCAGGCCACGATCAAGACGACCGGCCGGATGTACGCACAGTGCTCGTTTTCTTTGGTTCTTACTCAAAGGCGCGCCCTTTCCCTCTCCAATAAGACCTGGAGTTGGGCGTGCTTTCTTTGCTTTGGACGGCTGTTCCTCGTCGTCCTGCACGGTGGTGGACTGGACCACAGCTGGCGGCAGCTCATCGTCCAGGGCTGCTATTGCAGCCTGCATCTCGCCAAGGCCGCCAGCGACTTGCTCTTTTGCCTTCCGCTTTAGACGTCGCTCATGGGACTTGGAATACGGCGAACGGGACGCCTCCAGACCTATGCACGTCAAGTTCAGACGAACCGCGCCGAGCACATCTGACGGGCACACACGGACGTTTGAGGAAGATTTCGTGCTTCAGAGCCTGCTTTTCTTTCTTCTTCAGCGCGATAGATGGTTCTTCTTGTTCCGTCAAGGACTGGATGATCTCCGTCCCCTGCACAATCACCGCTGTCAGCACTGAAACGCGATGAAGTGGGGACACCTGTACTCACGGATGCCTCCGCCTGAGAACCTATGTCGACGTGCTCCGTTGCATTGTCTTGCACCGAAAAACGTCGCTTCGTGGGTCGGACGGGTTGCTCATGCCCTTGATGGCGTGAACGTTTGGCCTTAGGCTGCCTTGCGAATCTTTCTGAGTACTGTCGCGAAAGAACAGACGGTGGCAGATCGAAACTGACCATTTCTCAGACGTGTTCTTGTGAGAATGGTTCTGTTTGATTGCAGACCCACACAACTATTGCAAGTGTGCTGTAGAACAATCGTGGACGTTGAGTACAAAATCGAGTGTTCGACGTTCCGCTCCGAGCTGCTTGGCGTCTACCAGCACCTGCCCCGCTGCGCCAGCCAATCAGAAGCGAGATCCTAGCTACATTGCATCCTGCGTGAAGTGCGTGAAGACGAGCGAATGAGTCGCAATGGAAAGGAAAATTTATGTCCGATTGCTGCTACGATTCCCCTGGTCAATGAGAGCACCCATACCCTGACTCAGGGTGTGCAAACAGCAACAGACAATACACCTTCGATGCGAAACAGATGCAACGCATGCAAGTTCCGAAGGTCCTGTATATTACACTCACATCTACTAATAAACCAACAACAAGAAAATAGGTGACAGGGAGCTCAAGCACTCGAACTGCGTTCCTCCTCTAGTCTAACAGCCCCTTCTGACGACTCGCTGTCTAAGGGCGCGCCGCTGAGCATATCCTGTTCCCGATCATTTCGAGAATCCTCAAGTCCGACCATGACGAAACTACACAACACGACCACCGCTCCTACAATGACTTGGGCCTTGGCGGGCTTGGAGAGGAAGAAGTCTCCGATGACGGCAAGGGGCATCGTCAGACTGAGGCCGACCGTGACGACGAGCGGCGTTGTCTTCAGCATTGCCAGGACGTAGATGAAGTCGCTCGATAGCGTAATGGCCATCTGTTCCAATGGTGAGCTACGGGACACACAAGGCGAGGCACGACGTACATTGATGAGGAGAGCCAATATGGCCTTGTTAGTATATGGCAGTTCAAGTCGTTCGACGCCGATGAGGTGGAGGACGATACCGATGGGCCAGCATGCCAGGATATTGAACAGACCGACAAAACCAAAGAACAGTTGCATGTCGATGCGTGACTCCTCTTTGATGCGCACCTTCAAGAGGATGACATAGAGGGCATAGAAGAGGGCAGAGAGCAATGCGAGTAAGTCCCCGAATATATGGGCGGATGCGAACGTTGTGATGGGATTCTCCGTTGTAGGTGGAGGCTCGACCGATGGTGATGTGGGCGGAGGGGTTGACTGTTGAGAGTCGGATAGCGAGACGAGTACTACTCCCCCGAAGCTACGCTCGGACGTTAGCGACGTTGCTGTTCCTCGATCACAGCCTTCTACCTTGTCACGACTGCACCCAGCTTAACCAGCGTAAGCGTCTCCACCCGAAACAGGCGGCCGAGGCCCAATGTGAAGAAGCCTTGAAGCTGATAGTCAGAACCTCGCACATCGTTGTAATATTCACGACGAACCGCTCATGCTCGAAAGGATCGTTGCGCTTGCTACGCTGGTATAGTCCAATGACGCATTCACCGACCAGTTCGCTATGAACCATAGCGGACAGAACAGGGCAGCTAGCTGGGCTGTCTCCCTCGTATTCAGTCGATCAACGGCTGAAGAGACCGGGCTCGATTCCTGTATCGCTCATTGATGAAGAACGCGTGCAATCGCCCATAAATAACAAGACATACTGTGGATGCAAGAATCTCTGCCGCGTCTGCCTCTGTCGCGAGGGGCTCGTAATCACTCTGGGACCTGTGCCCGGGTGAATTGTGCGTATGTCAGGACAGACAGCAGCGTACCTAGTGTTCCCTCTCACGTTGTCTCGGCGGAATCGCTCCATCGTCCGCCTTATCAGGTAGGGGAGGAGATACACTGAGAAAGCACTCGTGTTGAGGTATGTGACGCTGAGAAGGGCATGGTATTACGTTCGGCATCATGGTCTCAGCCTGAAGTGAACCGCGAGACGCACAGGAAAGGCTTCTCATAGCCGTCCTCGAAGAGATCCTAGTACGATCCACCTTCAGCATGAGACCTTGACTGTTCAGTGTTGTGTCCGTACCTGGGTCAGGAAATTGCTCCCTGTCCACAATACGACTACCACAAGCAGGAGACATATGCCAATGACATAGTCTGTCTTGCCCTCGGGCCTGGTACGCGAGCGTGATTTCCCCCTGGATCGTTCGCGGTACGCCGGTGGAGATGTGGTATCCATTGCACGTATTATGGTAGGGTAGAGCTCAGGAATGCAACATACCAGGCCGGCAGCTGGGAGCAGCAGTGGACAGTGCGAGAGAGGCGGCGCCGTGGCACCATTGAAGGCGGTACGCGAGAGCACGCAAGTCGGGCCCGAGGCGGCAGCACGTGGCTGAGGCTTCGATCGACTCAGGTACCCCGATCACAGCCCCTCTCTCGATCCTCGCCACCTCGTTCTTGCGTTCTTCGCGTAATGATCCCATACATATGCTCCCCGCCATTCAGGGCAGCCAAATGTGCGAGACTGGTAGTGATGGGTCAATGTAATATTAGGGCCAATCTGTCGCAGTAGATACATTGAGGGACGCATTCGGGAGAGTATATTACGCTGTCTGATCCAAGAAAGTGCTTCGGCAATATGAATATGGTGGAAATTAATATGGTAGAAGCAGAACAAAGGATGTAGGGGTAGCTCGTGTGGCATAGATGACCAAGAAAGGACGCAGTTCGACATTAGTATTACCAATAACTTTATCATTAGAAGGCGAAGAATTAATGCACCACCCCAAACAGGCGATCAAGCTCAGCTTTGAACGCCTGCTCTACCGCGCGTCTCCTGATGTTTCCCTTCGTCGCCGTGCGGGGAAGCACACCTCGGTCCACGACGAAAATAGAGTCGGCAGATGCTACGCGCTCGTGGAGATAGCGACGTGCATGGAAGGGCCTAATCCTCCGGAAAATCTCCTGCCGCAATTTTTGTGCGTCACCGTCTCTCGCGGGCTCGACGAAGAGCGCGGGGGTCGGCCTGCCATTCCCGACGACGACGCAGTTGCTGACAAGGTCGTCGCACACAATGCGAACGTTGTCCTCGATGGCCTTGGTATCGCAGCGCAGCGAGTTCTCGCTTTTGATCCAGTCGTCGTCGCGGCCGCAGAAAACATATCCGCCCGGAGCCACCTCCAAGAACAGGTCACCCGTGTGATAGTCCCCGTCTGCGTGGCGTAGAGACACGTCAGGACAGTCCGGGGAGTCCGCCAATACGATGAGCTCGACCAGGTGGGCGTGGATATTTTGGTAGCCAGACTCTGAGGCGGCGGCGGCCGGTATGATGGGCATGAACTTGTAAGAGCCACCACTGTTTGGTCGCAACGGGGGCAGCCTGTTACCCTCGACGCCCCGATCGGATGTCATCATGATGGCTACCTCCGTGCTGGCGTAGCAGTCCAAGACTTTGATGCCCTGACTTTGGACCCACTGCTGGTCTTCCTGCGACATCGTGAGACCAGCGATGAGAATTTGATCAAGGCCCTGCAGTGCCGCAAGGACCACAGGATCCTTGCGAGAGTTACGAAGGTGGACCGCGAGCAGAGGGGGGAAGATGTTGACACGGGTAACTCCACAGCGGTTGACCATGTCCAGAAATTCCTCCGTCGGGTACGCTTGTTGCGTGCTCTGAACCATGCAGGAGCCGTGCTGGAGGGTACCGACGAGCATGAAGGCTTGTGCCATGTGGCAAAGGCTTCCCCTAGAGCAACGATCAGCGCTCCGCTCGTCGGAGGGAAACATGAGAAACTAACATCCAGACGAAAACGTCTCGGGCGTCAGGTTGGGAGCGCTTCGGACGCAAAACGGTCGCTGCCTTCGCCATCATGTTCGCCCACCACGAGTGACTGCATGGCACCAACTTCGGGCGACCCGACGTAGACCCCGACGTGTGGAAGATCATCACAGGATCCTCGCTGCGTGAGCCCTCTTCGATCGGCGGTAGGGGCACGTCGGACACGGTGATATCGCGTGGGTCGACGGCGACATGCATCGGGACGGACCCTGGACGCACTACCGCAGAGAACGAGGTGTCGTAGATGAGTGCTCTGCCTCCCGATTGCTCTAGTAGCTCGAGGATGACGTCGGGGTTCGGGAGGCGGAGCGACATGAGCTGCGGCACATATCCTGCCCTAGATATGCCGTAGATGTGCAGGGCGTCGACGTAAGTCATCCCGCTAAGCCTGTGCACACGTGAGCCGATGCATCTGACTGAACTGAAATACTACGCACCAGAGACCTACGACAGAAGGGGGATGGACGCCCTCAGCCGTCAGCACTTCCGTCCAATATGCTGCGGTATGTTCGACATCGCGAAGGAACTGCGAGTAGGTAATCGCGCGCCAGCTGCGGATGGTGTTGGTGCCCGTCTCTACCTCCGGGACACGGAAAGCATTAGCTGAGGGATGTAAGATAGCAGCTGTTTGAAGTACGGTGAGGTGGGTCGGGTAGAACGGCATGTCGGGTGTAACGCGGTTTCCTCGAGGAGAGTGCGCGGGTTCATATATATTCGGACGCGAGCGTGAAGTGATGGACCAGAGACGATTGCGAATAGGTGTTGTCAGGTCGCAATCAACGATGCGTATTTTCCGGACACGGCGCAGTATTTAGTAACGCCGTGGCCACAACCTTGGCATAACGTACCGGCACCGCTGAAGGAATGCCCACATCGCGCGCAGCGTACTGGGATCTGATCAGCTGTTGAGGGGGACTGCCACCATAACGCCTACACCCCCTGACACATTCTACTGACAGGCAGTGAAGCCATGATGGGCAGGGGACACTTACCATTCTCCTCTGGACCAGTCTGGCAACAAGGGCCGGACATGTCTACTTGCATTAGACGGCCAACGATTCCACCGGCCCTGCATTGAGATGGGAATGTTACGTGCACACGTACCCATCGGCCTAGGGCGCCATGTCCAGGCTGCGTCGACTCGAGTCAACTGCCAGTGCCAGTGCAAGAGTCGCAGGTTGGCAGCTGTTCTGGCACGCTGTGCCTGATGTGACTTTGTTTAGCCGGTGCATTGCGGGTCAAACCTCCGCAAAATACAACAATCGAGTCAGAACGAGACGGGTGGAGGGGACAGGCACCGAGTTTGTAGCAGGATTACCCTTCTAAGTAGCTGAACGAGAAAACAAGCACCGCTCAGCTCCCGGTAACCGCCCACACAATCATCGCGATGTCCCCCATCACCGATCCAAACGAGATGGAATCAGGGCTTCCAGTGTTACGTCGCGTACGTACGCGTATACGCCTGTGTTCCGCCGGCACTTGCCGGGCCACAGTCCGAGTCTTTCAGTCACACCGTTCAGAACCACTGACCCGGCCGTTGTGACATGTCTTCATAGCTAAATCACTCGCGGCTCGACGCGCTCGTCACGCTCTTTATGCTCGCTCACACTCATGTCAAGCCCACCGAAGTGGGTTACATTGTCAGGTCTCTCGAGCCGATCAAGTCGCGCGCGCCTAATACACCTTGAATGTCTCTTCAGGGATACGTCGACATGCACAGGTACGCCCAACATGATGAATCCAAGCTGTGTAAGGGCCCACAGGACACGCTGTCCCCGATGTTGATGAAAGAGCCAAAACCTTCGCGGACCCAATGCCAGTGGTGGGTGTCCGCTTCCAAGTAGCACTGGTCCGCGATTTGTCAACAACCACTGGCATGTGGTGCAATCGTTGCTCAGCCTTTCGGCCATTTGTTGCGGACACTTGTTCCTCCGGCTTCTCATATACGCACTGATTTTGTCTCGTGAGCAGGCAAAGGGCGGGCCGAGTGCATGAACATGCACATGCCCAAGGACAACCTCGAGAACGTTGTTGACGTGGAATGATAGCTTCGGGTCAAAACCCGTGCTTCGAACTCAAGGACAAAAGCGGAATAGAAGATGGTAATTTACAAACTCCCTGTCAGTGAGTAGACCATCGCACACCATATGAGGCAATACCACTACGCTTGGTTCATTTTCATCGAAGGTTCCTTGCAATCGCCCGAGACAGCATCGTTCGCGCTCAATCATATGATAGTGGGGAAGGATAATTGACAATCGCGCGACAAATCTGCGCTACTATGACGTCTCAGTCGGTGCGTTGGCCGCCGTGATGGGCCGTCCAGGCTGTCGAGACAGCAGTGCGATATACATGAATACCCCTGCCCTTGCACGTACTCGCTTCCCCCCATCACCGTACGTTAGTCAGATTGATTTGGGGGGCAGACCCTTGCATGCTGTGGCCTATGCGTTTAGCTGAGTGTCTGTCGGACTAGCGTGAACATAAATGGTCAAGGCAGCACAGTGCCCAGTTGTTCGGGAAGAACGGGTCAAATTTGGTCAGCACCGCTTGTACTGCACTATTCTCCCCTATGCAACAGCATATTATCGAGCGAAAGTGCGAGATATCCTTATGACGTCTCTATTATGTAGTATGAGGAATTAAACCGCCAGTTCGAGCGAGGCGCGGGCTGGCGTTGAGGGAACTTCAGGACCTTCCTAATCTGGCGGCCACCTCGGGCTCGGCCGGTGACCGCGACGGCGTCCAGAGCGAAAAGTCGAAGCTCCAGAACGGGCGTGCACGGTGGCCAACGTCTGCTCGCTGCTCGTCGGCCCTTGTCTTCCTCGTACATGCTTGAACGCAACCCGCCAGCTTCATAGCACATATCTTCTGGCATCAGTGAGTATTCACGTCGTCGGCATGATCGCTCGGAGGGATGTGACGTGACGTTCTCTGCAGCTCAGGGCGGGTTGAGGGAGGCCACTCTTCACGTCAACCCGACTGTCGATGCCCTGGAGAGTTGGCCAGGTATACGGGCACCTCAAACGAACGGCGTTACTCCACGCATCTGCGCCTCGAACTGTCGTATGCAGGTCATTCCTGGTCGTCCAGTCGTTCCACCAGTCTATCGCATGGAAATGGCCCGCAGCTGCAGCTGCTCTGAGTGTACGGACTTCCTCTCTTGGTCACACACGGAGCACCGAGGACGTCGAGAGCTTGACGGGCGAACCCATGGTGGACGGAGGAGTACGCGTGCTACCAAGCAACCCTCGGGATCCGAAAGCGAAACGTGGTCGGGGTGCCGGTGGTGGGGGTTCCAAGGATCATCCCCTCGGGGCTGCCATAGACAGCATGTTCGACTCCCTATCCAGAACAGGCAGTCTATCCGACGCACAGGAGGGCAGCAAATGGACAGAGCTGCGGGAACATCTGGGCTACTGGTTCCGAGCCAGGGATCTCGCAGAGCAGATGGTGGATTCGCCCAAGCCGCACCGCGCCCTTCAAGTGCTCATCCTGTCCCATTTCCTCGGCTGCAAGCTCCAACAAAACGTATACGAATGTGTGGCGCATCGACTAGCCAGTGCAAGACAGTGGTTGCTAGTCACTTCCTTTGTCGAGTCGGCTCGCCGTCAGTCTGGTCAGACGACAGTCCGATTGCTCAATTTGCGAGCCCGCGCTCTTGTCAACATGCAAGACTTCGCTGCCCTCGATCGTGTCCTGGACGTTTTCGAGCAGGAACAAGTGTGCCCGAACCGCAGAACTTTCCATATACTCGTTTCGGGCCACCTTCGCAATCGCGATCTCGCCCGCGCGAAGCGGTGCCTTGCGATCATGGCAGAGGCCGGAATAGAAGCCGATGCGTCCACCCATGCACTCATCATTTCCTCTTACCGTCAATTCGGTCTTGCCCACTCCGTGAAGACGAAGGCGCTGCACGTGTTACACGAAAGCGACGATCGCTCTGCCACCAATATCATCAACAGTCTTGTTCAGCAGACCCTAGACAGGGACGACGTCCAGGGTGCTCTGGACTATCTCGCCTTGTTCGAGCCCAACCCCACGTCCCCTGCCAACGATGGTGGTTCCATCCACCGAGACGGAGACACGGCGTCTATGCAGTCGGCGCGGCCCAGGACCCTGCCCCCTCCTCAGGACGCGTACACCTTCACGATTCTCATCAACCATTTGGCCAAGCAGGCTGATCTTCCTCGTGCTCTCCGGCTACTCGACGGCATGCGGGAGGCTGGTGTACAGCCGGATAGTAGCACCGCTGCTGCTCTCGTTCGCGCTCATTTTGCTGCTGGGCAGGCTCCCGCCGCTATTCGCATAGTCGCAGATATGTGCCAGGGGGTGCGCATCCGAGAAGCATGGTTTCGGCAGCTTGGACTAACCGCTAGTGGGAACGACGGGCCGTCCTTGCTGCCTGCTGGTATCCCTCCCGCGGTGGAAGTCTTCAATGCGTTAAGCCGAGGGGTTCTGACAACGCACGGGATTAACGGCATGCGTTTTGTCCTGCGCATGATGCAGTTGTGCGATGTCATGCCGGACGAGACCACGGCTCATATCCTGTTATTACACCTTGACAAGGTCGAGGGTGCGTCGCCCCGGGACATCATGCGACAATTGCGACGCCTCCTCTCTCACCAGATGATACCGACAATCCAACATCTGAACGTCATCTTGCATTCCATCCTGCGTCGCGAAGACAGCCTGCGTCGTCACCTGGATCATAACCCATCCCCACAGTTTCCAACATCATTTGAAGACGACGAGACGGGTTCATCCGCGTGGGACAGGATCTCAGGGACTGAGGAGTCATTTGACCCTGCGGCAGGTCTGAAACTGCCCGAACGATCCTCCTACCGCAGACAGATGCAACCCATCCTGCAGTCCCTGGAGGAGCGCGGGGTGCGCAGCGATAGGGCGACGTATGCGCTCAGGATTAGACACGACGCCGTCATTAAGCGCGATATGGAAATGGCGAAGCAATCATTCCAGGCAATGATCAACCGTGGCTTGCATCCGAACGTATACCACTTCGCGGCACTCATGGAGGGTTACGCAGTCGTCGGAGACGTAGATGGCGCGGTGGCAGTCATGGATTCGGCACTCAAGGAAGGCATTCGGCCGAGCGTCAAGCTATACACCATCCTCATCACCGCCTGCGTCCAACAAAAGAACGCGGAGCGTGCCCTCCGGATATTCCAGAACATGCTTGCTGCGGACCTTCAGCCCGATGCCATTGCCCTGCACGCGTTGGCGCAGTCATTCATTGCCGCGCGAGGGAAAGCGGCGGCGCGACGTATCTTGCTAGAGCTATGGCCGACGATGGGCGAGCTCCAGCAGGACTTGCATGCTGCTCCGATGGTGCGTCTTATGGATACCCTGGCGTCGCTCGGCGCAAAAGAGAGCAAGAACAAGGCCAACAAGCCACTCAGCGGGCGGAAGGCGCGGCTGCTGAGGTGGAAGGTGAACAGACTAGTGCGGGTGATCACAGGAGGTCCTCGTCGTCAGTCTGGGGATGGGTCATAAGTCTAGTTCGCGTCCTGTATTGTTACGCCGTTCCAATGAGAGTTGCGAGGCTTGAGCTTGAACGTTTGACCTCAATCCGAGGCGCTTTCAATCCTCTCTCCGAGTCGCGCGCCCCCTGCATGCAGTACAGACTTGGAGCATATGTGCAGAGCATACAAGACGGTGGCTTGGTGTCTTTCATTTTGGTTGAAGTGGCTACCTACGACATACAATAACGTACAGAACGGTGATACAGACTCAAGACATATAGGTGTTCTGGCGAGTAGATAGAGGGAACTTTGCGTCCAAGAGCCTCAGAGCATCACGAACTCCGTCAGCCATAACTTCGCGTACCCGCTGACGACCACAGCTGATGAGAACCTCCTGAGGAACCAATTGCGGTGGTGGCGACCGCGCGGTCGACACGCCCATACCCTGCCTCGCGTCGTATGGCGCGCGTGGGTCCGACAGCAGAACAGACTGACCGTTCTCGGCGTGCGATGAGGAGATGGCAGGAGAAAGGCCCCGCTCTGGCGTGACCGCACCTGGCGCAGGCACGATCTCGACACGCGGGCCACTGCACTTCGATCGCCGTGCAACGACGTCCGCGAGCAGGCTGAGATCCGTGAAGGCGACGTTGGGATGGGCTTTGATCTCACGCCAGGCGATGTCGCAAGAGACGGTTTCAGAAGGGCCTTGTGCGTCGGTCATCGTGTTGTCCTGCTGTGGAACAACAGGTGTCGCTGGGGCACATGAAACGACGCCGCCGCACGCCATTGGGTCACCACAGCAACCACCACTAGTTGGAGCGGATGGCACGCTCTCAGTGGCCTGTGTGGAGTCCGGGCAGTAGCCGCAGCCGGATGAGGTCGAAGCGACAGACTTGCCGATGGCATCGCAGAAGGCCTTTCCGAAGGCGTCGTCAGCACATGCCAAACAGTTGGAGGGATCACCCGAGCAGGACGCTGCCGACGTCGAGGACGAGGCGGGTGGCGGGGCGACGGGGAAGACGGCGGCGCGGCCAGAGTTCGCGGGAGAGCGGCGACGGAGCGGTACCGGGGCCTGGTACTGGGGAAGGTTGTCGAGAATGGAAGGCTGCAACGAAGTGTCGCGCCGCGCGCCGAGATGCGGCGCAGATACATTATGCGAAGGCGGATCAGAAAGCCTCAACTGTTCCGAGACTTGGTTCTGCAGAGCCAACTCCTTGCAAACACATGATGTCGTCTCGTTGCAGAACCCACACGATAGCATCCCTCCGTCGTACAACTCGCTCTTGCCGTTCGAGATATCGAACATGCTGTTCGACATGCGCGAGTCCTGGGTAGGCAGCGGCGAAAAGCTCGTGTGGGAAGACGGTTGCGATGAAGACACGGATGACGCAGGGGAAGGTGCGTCGTACGAGCCACCGGGAGACATGGAGGTTGCGAGCCTGCTCGGAGGTTCGGGGGTGACCTTAGACTTCTTCCTAGACAACTGCGCGGACGGAAGGCTCGGAGACCGTTGGATAGAGTCATGCCGAGTCCTCTTCTTCGAGTTGTCTGGCGGCCCGACGGTGTCCTCGAGCTGAGAGAGTTTTTCCTTGAGAAGAATGTTCTCCTCGCGAAGCTTCTCGTTGTCCTCCTTGAGCCGCTTGGCGATGTTCTGCAGGGCGACGTTGCGCTCGATCTCGCCCTGCTCGAACTGCTGGACACGGGCCTGGAGCTCCGCGAGTTGGGACTGCTTGCGCTCACGGAAGGCACGCTGCGCAGCCCTAGTGAAGGGACATGTTAGCGCGATCACGAGTAGGTATAGAGACGGCGACGTGCCTGTTCTGTACGCGGCGGCCCTTGCTGTCTGTCTGTTCCGTCCAAAGGGATGTTAGCGAGGCCATGAGTAGGTGGGGGCGTGAGTCTGACCTCGGAAGTGTCCTGGGCGACTGGAGCGCTGTCTTTCTTCGGCTTGCGGCCAGGCTTCGGTTTGGCCGGGATCACCCATTCCTTTGAAGCTATCCTCCAATGAGCGAACGGATCGCGACTCGGCAAATGTGGGTGCACGTTACCTGTGGCCCATAGGGTGGTGGCCTGGGGCGTGGCTGCCACTGTGCTCATGCTGGCGAGACAGACGGGTGCAGCTGCGACGGATGCACGGTGTAGGAAGGCAGAGAAGGCGGCGGCGGGCTGGGAACGGCGGCGAGCGGGTGGGAGCTTGGACGGAGGAGGCGAGGATGTGCGGTGGTCTGATAAGATAACTCGGAGGATCTCCGTTTTATCTCTCCAGCCCCGGGAGGCGCCGACGGGCGATCTTGGCTTTCGGCGGCGCGTGATCGGTTTGGCCTGCGCCTCCTCGTCCAATCCGTCCGAATATCATTCGAGCCCTGCTCGCTATCCCATATACTACTCGCTACCACACCAGACAACAACGGGGGCAAACCCTGATCCATCCCTTCTGCGTAGCACCAACGCGAGGTTTCGGGGTACTGCCTCCTTTTCCTACTCATTCATCTCACCGCCCGCGTTCTACTGCCACCACGGGTGCCAATACGTTGCATGTCGCCCCATCCGGCATAGTCCCTCGCGAGCATCCCCAACTCATCGTCCCAATATTGCAAGTCGCGACGTTCGGACCCTCACAGTGCCGCACCTTCTGCGTGCAGTCGTTCCCCGCCGTCCCGAAATACCGATGATGTCTTCAGAAGTTCATATCCAAGATGGGGGACTGCATCCACCCTGCAGGTCACCCACGCACACCTTCTCCGTCTCGAGAACAACAGCAACGCGTGCGCGCTCAAAGTCTCTCCTCTTGCCTTTTCCGTCTTGTCTGCATGCCACTGCGCCCTGTGGTAGTTACCACTGTCTTGTTCTCTAACTGACTTTTGAAGGACAATAGGATATGTTCTCGGGCACTGACAGCCTGAGGGAATGGCGCATGCCTGATCCCCTGGGTCTCGATCCCGGGGTGCACGCACCGGCAGCGGGAACCCATGCCATTTGTATTGCCTCCTTCCGTGCTAACTTAACACTGCAATTATCAGCTACCAGGAGATATGGATAGCGTCTTATCGGGGATGCGCTGGCTCTCATCATGGTCATACGTGGTGTAGTATGAACTGGCACGTTGATTGTTCCTACGCTTCACCTTCTGCATGACCTTTTGCACGTTGCCCGACCTAGATGCAGTGGGAAATCATCCGCTGTAGCAGACGAGGTGGCGCCTTGACAGTCTCCTAGACCGGTTCAAGAAGTATACCGGCGGCTGCAGTCTGTCCTTGCGACGTGCCATGCGTCCTGCGGCTTGCTTCTCTCACCTAGCCTACATGTCAGCCTCGTAGGCGTGATCGACATTACCCCCAAACTATTGCTCGAAGCTGGGCTGCGTGCAGGTCTTCCCTGTCCTTGCCGCTCTTCCTCCGCCGATATTTGGAGTCTCTAATCTGAATGCTCAGCTTCTTGTGGCGTTGTTCTCTTCCCTCGAGTCCCACGCGAGGTCACGGGTAAGCCCTCCAACAATCCCCTCATCCGCCACTGATGTGCTGAGCCGCTGACCCGTATGATGCGCGAATATGCCTCAAGGGTCTATTGCGTTGATCATTTCTCGTCCGCACAGAAAGCAGGCAGGTCCAATCTCAGCCCAAGCGGGATCGTGCCAAGAAGCCATGATTGTCGTATACAGTTACGGTGCCGAGTGTTGCTGATAACATTTTGAATAACCGCTGGGCACAGGCGGCCAATATCAACGTGGTCGGCTGGGTCCCATAGCTTACAGCATGCTTACACAGACTGGTTTCTGGTTTTCGGCGGATTGTATGTGCATTCTGGACCGCACTGCGCGCGCTGCTGTTCGCTGAAGTGTTGTCTGAAATTGAATTACTATACGCTGTCGCGGGCAGGCCGACAAACTCTAGATAACCGGCAGACAAGCATCGTGAACGGTGAGTCGAAGTAAATTCAGTCATTGGGTTTTCAGACTGAAGCTATTCCGCCGTCAGCCGCGACAGTCATTTGCCCTCAAGAATCTTGGAGCCGTTCGGCACGATGTTATGTCTTTGAATTGGGCAGTTAAGCTCATATTCTCAATCTACAAGCCCGTCGACTTGGTCGTGGAGCGACGGAGAAGCACTGTGAGGACCCTCTTCCAGCGAGGTTCTGACCTCGCCTTCATCTCACGCACTCAGGACACCGTTCGTGCCTCCCCCCGCACCATTCGATTAGCCCTGGCTGAGAAGCTCTACTTGCACGCATTTATCATTTTTGTCACATCCGCTGAGCGATCTATCGCGCAGTATGTCCAGCAGCAGCGATAACCGCGTGGCAGAAGGCTGGTTACGTTAGGACAATCCCATAGCCCTCTTCGGTTGATAGTGATATCAGGTGCGCCCATGACCATCTCGTCCTACTTTAGCCCAATCTCTCGTCGATTATTCAGGGATACGACCAGTGCCTACGCCTTGCCAGATGTAGCCTTATTTCGGGGGCCAACATGGCCCTTCCTGAACCCTACCTGCTAGGCTGTGGCGCGCGGCGTCAAGACCCTCCCTCCGATTATACAGTAACATCTGGTCGATCGGTCTCGGATTGTTTTGCGCGGTATCTGATTGGGTCGCTCGAGGCAAAGTCATTCCAACGACTCTCGTCACCAGTCACCGTCAGTGGGCCTGACATCGTGGCATAGCCTCTCGAGACATCGGCTCTGAAGTCTCCGCTCAACGGTGATGAGGCACTATACCCTTGCCTCCCAGTTGTCAACATGGCGCATCAGACGGCGACTGTTGTGGATCCTGGGCACAGTACTTAGGCGCGTCGGGATGAACCAGGTGTGTGAATTGCTGTGGTCGTGAAGGTGTCGGACGCCCTCAAGCTGATGCGATTTGAGCGCAGACTACCCGGAGGTCCGTCGGGAACCTAGATGCTGTTCTAACCTCTCTTTGCCTAGATGTGCCAGCGGCCTCAGGCGGTGGCTGCAGAGTCGAAAGGTCATCCGAACAGGGTCATCAGTCAAACGTGTCCTAAGAGCCACCATATGAGCTCCCGGACGCAATACGATATGCTTCCAGGCCGAGTCTGTCCGGCGCAGCCGCTGCTGCATGGGGGACGCCTAACCCCTCGAATTCTTTATCGCCGGTCATAGTCAACGTCTGGAGATAGTCTTGGGAGATACCAGGTAACAGACCTCACCTTCTACCGCGTCGACTGTTCCTTGACTGATGTACGCAGTGATTAGGAGCTCGCCTCGAGTGAATACATCGGGTCCGCTCTGGCCACAGTCATGCGGGTAACGCTAGGGTAACGTGCAGGTACCGGCGGCAGGCCTTGGGTATCATTATGTCCGAAGATCACGGGTGAGGGATCTCGTATGTTTTACGGAGAGCGGGAGCAGGTGCATTTGAAAATGCGGACACCCGAGGTGCGGGGGTGAGAGCCCCAGAGGACGAGAAAGTCAACTTTTTATACCAACGCTGATGAATAGCTCGACAGGAGTTGGCTGCAGCTCTAGCGCCACAGGCACAAGTGGACGTGCTGCGGACTATGCGATTGTATACGGCGCGTAGACCGATCGACTTCTTGAATTGACTTCGCGACAGCGGAAGCTTCCAATTTCAACGGCGATGGTAGTCTAAAGTCGGCTGCCGAAAGCACCCGGCTGTCAGCCTGACGAGTGTAGACCCTTGCCAGCCGTGAATAGGCAGTGCTGAACACCAGGACATTATGCCTCAGGACAATGTCAGAGTAGCCTTGGCCCGAGTGCCATTGCGGTTCGCCCAGGGTACTGAGACACCCTGACACCCTGATACAGCACCGTCAGGAGGACATTTGGTCCGAACTGAAGGCTTCCAAGGTGATGTACTACCATTACAGTAATCGTTTAGAGTTCGAATACATGACACTCACTGTGAATATTGTACATCACGCTGATCGGGTGTCGTGCAGATATCTGAAACGTCCACGGCATGGGGTTTCCTGAGGTGTCAAGGGGAATATGAACCTTTCGTTTTTTTTTTGGTAGAGCGCTGCGCCCGAAGGGCGCTGGGTCTGGCAGCGTCTCCAGATACCCCGCTGACGGTCATGGGGAATTAAAACCCCATAAGTAATATGAACCTTTCGTCGACAAGGGAAGCTGCGACCGATGGTAGTCGTTCATTGATTGCAGTAAGTATTCCGCATAGCTGAACGACGAAAGCAAAATCAACCAGGCACAATATGATGTTCAGTCGATAAACGTTGAGTGTGCACCATATCAAAGCAATACGGTTTGAAAACGCGACGCATCATCAAGGAATGAGATGGAATATAGCTAAAAGGTAGGGTATACTACTTTTCGCACGTCGCTTGGAGTGTAAAGTTCCGTCGGGATCTCAGAACGGTCGACCTGCCTGGTCCTGACTGGACGGGTCACGTGCCACATTGCGCCGCTGGATTTTTGTGAACGCGAGAGTTGGGCGAGTGAACGTCGATGTCGGCACGGATTCTGCGACAAATCCGAGTCGCTCAGACCATCCCATCTCCTGCTCTCGTTCTTCCTGCTCGTAGATGCTATGCTGTTCTAGCCTACAGCCCGTCTCTCGCTTATGACGCACAGCAGGTAGCTGGCCCAAGCACCAGCAGGACAACGCAGAACGAATCTCGGTCCAGTATATCCGAGGACAATAGCCATGATGTCTCTGTCTCTTCGGCATTGCAAGCCGCTGTTGTGCAGGACGACACTCCACCGCAGCCCGCTTCCGGTCGCCCCGAGGTGCAGTCGGCCTTTCCGAAGGGTGTCGAGGAGCACCTTGCATCGGTCACTGCTGCTGGTTTGGAACCCACTCAGAGTGACTTGGAGAAGTGCCGACCAGCCGAGCATGCGCCTCCGGACTCTCCCATGTATGCAAAAGAGTACCACGCAGTAGTGGACACGCTATGTCGTTGTTTCAGCAAAGCGCAGCTGCGCAAGTTCCTTGCAGAGTGGGATGTCAACTCCCCCCTGTTTTCACCCAACCGCAACAAAGTCGACCACGCGGAGTCAATCGTGGAGAAGATGTGGGGCTGGCCGAGCTTAAAGGAGATGGAACGTGCAAAAAGGGATCGTACCGAAGTCACGACGAAGTGTGCGTCACGATTTGTGCTTGCTTCTGTACATACTCATTCGCGCCCCATAGCCTTCCCCGTGGATGCAAGTCAGATGTTCCTCATCATGGGCAAGGGTCCGTATGCATTGCGTACTTGCGCAGAGTGATGTATTGACCATTGCTAGATGGAGCCGATATATTGGAACTGTCGAGGGCATATAATGTCCACATCTCCCTTAAGACAGACCCGTTCGCACTACATGTGGAGGGAGTGCGTACTTCCATAAAGAAGGTTGCTGAACGCATCAGCACGATCAAGAAAGTGAGCAGCATGACGCTGTCTTGTGACATGACTACAACTCAGTGTCATTGGTAGTCTATCATTAAGGAGACGTTCCGCGTCCCAACAAAAGCTCCCATCCCCCCGGATCTTGCACAACGGATATCGCGATTGACCGGAGCTCTGCTGGAGACTCTAGGTTTCAAGGGTACAGTAAGTGAATCTTGACGTGAATGTTCTCATCTCACACTTGTTGTGTAGGTGCGAATATCTGCGAAGACCGCACGCAGTCTAGAGATCACAAAGAGGTTGGTGGCTCGCGCTAGTCATGAGGTATAGCAATAATTTTGATCCCTGTCAACGTGGGCTTCGCTCACATCCTGCTTAGCTACAACTGGAACGCTTGCGAGAACGTCTGGCCTATCAATCCCCGCTTGCTGTTGAGAGTTTTGCGCCTGGCTCACTTACCCCCAGTACCTATGCGTTTTATCCGTTCCTGTCTCCCCACCCGCTGCCATGGACGATGAATGCTAGCGCGACGTTCCGTATGAGGCGTGTCGGGACTTGGTTACAGCAGAACCTCGATGAAGACATCCGTGCCACGAATGCATTGGCAGGCGGCAAGGGACATTTACTCAGCATGAGCCGGTACGATTTTTGAAACTCATCGTCCATAATAGCCACTGAGTGTCGCAGAGAGCCTATTGACTTACAGGAACTACTTCTGCGAGATCTACCCAGTAATTCTGAGGATCAGCCACCTGGCAGACGAATGGTTAAGGCCTCGTGGGTGTTGATTAATGCGCCTCTCAACTGTCTCTGCTGACCCAGCTATAGAACGGGACATGTGCTTGTGACAACATCTTCTGCACAGCGCGCATCGCTCGTTCCACCGCTCACGGGGAGTCATGCTCTCCGCGAGCTGCTAGAATGGATGTCTGTTCGCAGCGCCAGCATTGGCTTCGTGCCGAGGTACGGTGTCAGCACTGATTGACGCTACTATTGAAATTCATCGGATGCAATTCAGTTTACCTGCCCGTTTGGTCCATTCATCTCCGGCAACGGAGAAGATCATCCATAGGCTGGTCTACCGTGCAGTCCAGCCTCCGCCCGCAGGAGGCGCACATCATGCTCGTGTCAAGAAGTTCTTGTCTTTCGAAGTCCCCCTGCTCCAGCCTCGGGACGGTCTCCCCGATGCCGGGCAGTCCGAGAATACACCCACTACAGAATCGGGAGCTGCACATGCAGCGGGCGAAGTGGACGACTGGACTCCCTCGGCGCTCTCTTCCGAGCCAGAATGTATCACTGGTATCGAGAACGAAATCGACGTTATGCTCCCCGATCGGTGCGCTGTCTTATCCTACCGCTACACGTATTTGCTGACCAGGTGTAGACCCACGGATATGCAATTATCCTCTCGGAGCTCAACGTTGATCACTTCCGGCCAGGAGCCTCCGGAGTTGGGAGCATACATGACCAGCCTGCGAGAATTGTATGTTCAACGGATCAGTGAAGAGATTCCTTGCCACTGACCAGCTGTCGAGCAGCCTGAAAGTTGTCAATGCCGACGGCAAGCAACCAGACCCACCCCAAATGTTCACCTTTGGTGGCGATACCTGGATTCTGCACTCCAGTGCCAGCGTGCGACGGAGCATCGAAATAATCACGGTACCTTATGGGACGCCTGCGGCGGGAGAAGCAAGCCATGCCATGAGGGTGGTCAGCGAGAGCATCCTGGATCTCGAAAGCAATCAGAAGTCCACGCACTGCGAGGTCAGTACAGTCTGTCGATCTAGAGATCCGGATGTGTCATCTGAACCTCATTTCCCGAAGGTCGTCTGCGATGATCCCACATCTATAGAATCCTGGGGGCGTTTCCTATCCAGCTGCGACGCCCTCACATCAGTCACCTATCAACCAATGAATAGCGCTGCATTAGGGGACTCCGGGAGATGATAGTATTGCAATCTAGAGGCTAATAATGGAATAGTGCGCATGCAAGCATCGGAACCATGGAGTGAGAATAGCACCAGCGACGAGACAGTGACGGGACTGCTAATCAGTTTCGTTTTCGCTTTTTGTTGGCACGCTCTTTTCTCTTCTCTGCGCGGACCTGGGACACTCGTGAGCCACACGAAACGAAGAAGCCAGAGCATAAGCAACGTACCTCTTTCTTCATCCTGGAATCCACCATCACATAGCGTCCCTTGACTCCTTTGGGCCTACCTTTTAGACCCTTGTGAGCGCCCTTCGCCACGACGACTTTGATATCCTTCTTCTGCTTCTTCGCAGCCCCCTTCTGCATGAGCTTCTCAATCTGCTTCGCCTTCTCTCGCTCTGTCATGTCGGAGGTCTCGTTGACACCCTCAGCTTTCTTCATGGCCTTCTCGAGCCGCTGCGCAGCCTTGAACTTCTTCCGTGCCTTTGCCTCGGCGACCTTCTTTATCGGACGCGCGTCGAGGGCACGCATCTTGGCACGCAGCGCGGCGACGGCCTCTTTAGTGACGGGAATGTTGGCCTTGTAATGTTTCTCCTCATCGTCGAGGAACCAGGACGGGAGACCGTCCTTTGCGTTAAGGGAATGACGATTGAAGCCGTCGTTGATTAAGTGGGTCCGCGTCTTCTCCCTGTTGACCAGCTGTTGTGCAATCGTGACCGCTTCAGGGGTGACAAGGCCATGCTCTGTGCAAAGACGTGAGCTCGTTGCAAACTTCCGTGGCGTGTCGGACTTACGCTTAATGTGTGCTTGCTTAAGCTCGTCCTGGTTCTCGTCCTCGACGTCCCACATCTCTTCGTCGGCATCATCCGGCTCCTGAGGAACGACCTCGAAATCGTCTTCGTCTTCGCTCGACTGGATTCGTTAGACGTGTCAGTGAACGAGGTCGATAATAATAGCCGGAAAGCTGACCTCCATTTGGACGTCGCTATCCTCAGCCGGGACGTCCGCGTCTTCGTCTGACTCTCCGTCTTCGCCTTCTTTGTCTGAAATATCAATATCCGCTCCCGCGAAGCAGTCTTGACTGAACCAGACTTGCGCTGCCCGGCTAAGCGGCCCTGTCGCCGATGGTGCCTCTGCAAGACGGGCTTTCTTCCTACTTCGTGTGTCGCTCGGAGCATCTCCTGATATCCGCCGTTTCTTCACAGGTGCGAGGGAGGTCGCCTGCGCGTTGTCTTCCTCGTCGCTCGAATCCCCGTCCGAGCTCGAGTCTTCGCCTGCGCGCTCCTTCGCCGCCTCAAACTTATCCCAGCCGCCTTCCTCGTCGCTCTCTTCGTCACTTTCGTCGTCGCTCCCCTTCTCCTTGATACCACCCCACTCTTCCCGGTGCTTGGCGTTCTTCCGCGCCTCCTTTACCTTGTACTTCGCGTCACGCTCCCGTAGGTGATCCTGGTACGCGTCGTACAGACCGTCCAGCTGAGCCTCGAGGTCCGCGACCTTGCGTTCCTCTTCCTCGTCCGAGTCGAGGGCGACATCCTCATCCTCATCCTCCTCAGTACTGGCCTCGTCGCTCTCGGCGTCATCTTCCTCAGCCAGTCGTGCAGCACCACCCTTGCGCTTCAGCGCCTTGGCGGCGTTGTCCAGATCGAACACATCATCCTGACCGAGGCTCAACGTTGCATCAGTCTGCTCCAGACCGATGTCGAGCGGAGCGGTCATCTGGAGCTGCATGCGCTGGATTGTACGCTGCTTGATCTCATTGGCTCGTCGACGCTCGCGCTTCGTGCGAGCAGTGGCCTCGGCGTTTAGACGTTCGAGCTGTTACATGTTCTTGAGTAATGTGAGACAGCCACCGAGGAAGATAAGCATACCTCGTTCTGGATCTCCGCCTCCTCGTCGACTTCTTCCGTGATCTCTACTGTCTCCGTGAGCTCTTCTGTAGGCTTGGTCTTCACCTCGATACCGATCTATGCCGAAAAAGGTGGTTATGTAGGAGTCAGCTAACGTACATGGAGGAACACACCTCTTCGCGCAGACTTGTCCGCCACCTGATGAGCGCCTTAAAGTCACCTTTGCCGAGCACCTTGAGATCCTCGCAGTTTGCGACAACATCCGCCGTCGTGACATCCATCTTGAGCCACCTGCACATGACCATGCATTGAGATGCAGTGTTCGAAAGCATAACACGCGACTCACTCCTTCTCTTCCTCGGTCTCGAAGGTGATTTTGTTCACACTCCCGAGGAACGCAATGGCATCAGGGCACCGGATGAATTCGGCAGCGCCTGCCCTCTTGAAGAGGGTATAGTCTCCCTCGTCATAACCGTCACGATTCCGACGCTTCTTTTCGGGCTGGAACACGCTGGCTTGGTAGTTCTTCGACGATGTCCCCTTTTCACCGTCTTCAGGTAATGAGGACGAGAGGTCCTTGAAGACATGCTTGGGGTCAAAAAACTTGGGGTCAATGTGCTTAGGTGCCAGGAAATCTCTGCAGACGACGAAGATTTCTGCGGAGACATTTCTAAGGGCATGTCAGTCGCAATGTAGTAGTGGACGTGCAGCACATACCTGGAAGACGGTGGCTTCGTTGCCTCGACCTTGCCGAAGAGCTGGTTGAACACCCAGATGAGGTTGTTGTAGTCCGCACTCCGGAAGACCTTCGTTACGAACGTCCCGCCCTTGATGAGGAACTCCGCCGCGAGCTTCATACTCATAAGCACGAGCTCGGACTGACTGTACGCATCCTGGACCCAGGCCGTACCGACGTTCGGTGCACCGTCGTGCAGCACGACGTCGGCCTTCCAGTCCTTCAACTCGCCCCGGATCAAATTCCGACATTGTGGTGTGGTGATGTCGGAGGCAAAAGTGACGACACGGGGTATAGGCTTGATAGGGACCAAGTCAACGCCTGATGCGACGTAGAATGTTCAGAAATCATGCAGGGCCGCAAAGACTGCGTACGCACCGACTATCACGCTGTTTTGCGGCATGTACTTGCTCGCCACCTGCAACCAACCACCAGGAGCAGCGCAAAGATCTATACAACATCTTGCAGACTCCAGAAATGAGTACTTCTTGTTCAGCTGGATGAGCTTGAACGCCGAACGGGCACGGTAACCCTGCTCTCTGGGATCAAAAGATTGAGCACGCTAAGCTCCTGGATTCCCGATAGCAACTCACTTTGCGAGCTTGTAGTACTTGTCGAGACGACCCTTTCCTGTCTTCTTCTGCGCCTTACCCATGGTGAACGACTAAGCCGAGGCGAGGCGAGGCGGACTCAAAGTTTTGGTCTACCAATTCCAGAAGTCGTCGATCGAGATCTGCTACAGGCTGTTGACATGTGTTTTGATCTGATCGCATTAGGCATGCAACGCCTCATGGGCGCCATGGCTGCATCCTGTGGATGATCCTGTCGCTGACAGTGAGTATCGTCGAGCACTAGGCTTGCACTCATTGACGTGAGCTTCAGCATAGTATTGTCTACATTGCAGGGAGCTCACGCATCAATTTGTCTTACTTCAAGCCGAACACATTTCTATGCCCGAGCCTACGGCCTCTACACCGCTTCTTGGTAACATGGCGTCGTCTTTCGTGAACTCCAGGGTTCTGTGGAGGACCGGTGCTCTCTTCAGTTAGTCCATCGGCGCAGACTGTCTTTCAGGAGATCCATTGGGAGCTGATGCGCATAAACTACCAGCTGCCGTCGGTATGCTCGCTGGCGCATTCGGGGCTCACGGACTGCAGAAGAGGCCCGGTGTCACGCCGGAGAACATCCGTGCATGGGGTACTGCAGCTCAATATGCGGTGAGTATGCTAAAACCTTCTATATTGGTACACCAAGCTAGCAGTGTTGTCTTGGAGGTGTACAGGGCATATCGGCGACGAAGTATTGGTAACAGCAGTTACTGGTGCAGCATTGCCGTGCCGCCCTGTATACAGACTGTCAGGACCAGTTTCTGCTGCGTCACTCATCATACTATCTTGTGCCGGACGTACGCAGGTATTCAATGGGCTCGGTTTGCTATTGATTTCGATGCATCCGCGTTTTGCGACCCATAAATTCGCCGGGCCCGCGATCGCTGCAGGAGGTTTCATCTTCTCCAGCAGCATTGTTGCCTTGGTGCTCGCTCGGGACAAGTAAGTTTGTAACTTCACTTGTCTGCAGTGATCTCAAATGCGACGCTTGCCTTGCTTAGGTTCAGGTGGTTGGGCCCGTTCACTCCGCTCGGTGGCTCTCTTATGATCGCGGGGTGAGTGCAAAGTCTAGGCCGCTGAGAGCTGGAATTAACTGCACGTCCCCACAGGTACATTGCCTTGGCATTGTAAGGACCCCGTTGAGAGGATGTGAGGGTCCTGACGCAACATGGCCAGCCTGTGGAGCTGCTCAGCTCGAGTGTCTGTTTGGAAGTAGTCTGCTTTGTCGTTCGCAATGCATCCCCTCTCGTCGTATACAATAGAAATAGGAAGAAAGCATCGCGTTCTGGTTGCGTTGCCAGTGGGGCGGTTGGAACGCAGAAGAACAAAGACAGCCCAATGCGGGGATGGCCTGGGCGCGTGAGGCCACGCGCGGGAAAACGAGGCCAAGTTGAAACGATCACATGACTTGCTGCACAACGTGTCTTCTCCGCTTGAAACGGCGGTGGTGGCCACGGGCGACTCTTTCCACCCTGTTCGCGACCACCCATCACCTCTCCCGCCAGCGACGTCCCTCCCGCTCCCTGTCCCCCGCCCCCTCGGCCGCCCACATCTCTTCCCGCTCAATACACTCCACAACACATACCGGGTGAGCTTCGACGTCTTGCATTCTCACACATGGCCTCATTTTCCCATTTAGCGCCCCCTCCACTAAGATGGCCGATCTTAACAACTCTGCGTCACTGCAACCTTCATATTCATATCCTCCGCCTCACCTTGTTCACTACACCACACGCCCCATGAAGCGACGTGGCAGCGATCCACAGTTTATCCCGGCCGAAGCGACTTTCAATCCGCGCCCATATCACCCGGTGAGCTCGCAGCAGTCCCAACCCCGCCAACACTCCCAGGCACCCACTTCGTCCGCATCGTCATCCCGCCCCAATACATCGAGAAATCGCGGGAACCTGAACCTCGATCCCACCCCGGACGACTCTGACGCGCTCTTTATCCATCCGCCGTTCGACGACTTCCCCAACGCCGATAGTTACAAGGATGGGCTGACCTACAACATCATGGCTGACCATCTGGACTGGTTCCTGGATGCCAATGATTTCATACATCCGGATAACCACAACGAGCGGGCGATCGGCTATCCTTCCAAGTTGGAACCGCCCCGCGGGTGGTGCCCGCAGAGGAAGAGCAAGGAAGGCTGGCCCGAGGGTGAAGAGCCACGCTTGCGCTGCACATTTTGTCGTCGAAGCTATTCAGGCACAAATGCCAAAAGCATGTGGCGGCGACATGTACTGGAGAAGCACAAAATCGCAATGGCAAACCGGCGAGAGAACACAACTGGGAGAGGTGGCCGTGCTGCGAACAGTGAGTGTCTCAGCTATAGCTTATGTTTTAGTGCTCATCCATGTACACAGAAGAGAACCGTACTGCTAGCGGTAGTGATAGCAGGCGCACCGATGAAGGTTCAACGCAGCCCGCCTCTACTACTGAGGCATCGACTAGCGCTCACGCGCTTGACTCGTCGGACGATGAGGCGGAGCAACCTGCACACCTCCCGCCTCGATCCGACGAACCCGACGTGTTTGGTGCTATCAACACTTCTAGCACGCCGCCTTTGACCCCCGGAGGCCCGTCTCCTTCTCGTTCGACACACAGGAACAATGGAGGCTTCGATTCACCGTACGACCCCCTCGCGACTCCTGCCTTCCGGCACTCCCCGCGAGTATCTCGTCAGCCGTGGCGATTCCCCAGCCCCAGCCACCCGCTGTACGCGAGCAAAGACAAGGAGCTTCCCCTAGCCATGCTGGTTCGAGGTTTCACGAGCCCTATGGTCCACGGCTCAGACAACAGCCCCTTTTTCCCGATGCCCGGGAGCGAGCACAAGAAGAGGAGCGTGTTCAGCAGTCCGTTTGTCTCGAAAGACACAGACAGGATCAGCTTCCTGGACGAGTCGCCCGCACGTCTGGTATTCGATGGCACGCCTCTGAGTGCGCGCTTAACACGCTCTCCGTTTGAAGCTCGCAGCGCGGACTCGCCCCTTGGCCAGTCTCAACGCGGTAGTCTTCGCGTTTCGTCCTGGACGGAAGCCACCAAGAAATGGCAAGCCGAAGCGGCCGCGGGCTCCCCTCGCAAGACCACCGCTGAGGGATCGGGTCTGTTGGCCCCCATCGAGTTGCAAGGAGACGATGTCTTTACCGACGGCATGTACAGTTCTTTCATCGACTTCAACCCCAAAGGCGAAGGAAGCACCCGTAGCCCCTCGCGCGCGACGGTCGCCGAAAGCCCGGTCGTGCGCACTCAGCCGCAAACAAGCCTTTCCGCCGTCACGAAGGGCAGTTCCGGTCTGATGAGTTTCGGCTCGGGCCTCATGGACGCTTTCTTGTCCGGAAAGACCAAGGTCAAAGCGAGGCGAGCCGAGTCGTCTGACGATGACTCCGACTCAGACATGAGCGGGCCTAGCCATGGGTCGCCCATCCGCGTGGGCAAGAAGACCAGGCGTGCCTTGTCCAGTACCTGGTCTAAGGACGACGACGGGGACACGGAGATGACGGATCATCACCCGAAGAAACGTCGCAGGACCTTCAGCGGACGCGACTAGACTCGCTGTCGCCATCCATAGCTGCCTCCTCCGCATAGACGGCTCCACCCTTTAAAGATAGACCGGCACGCACCGTCTTGACTCCCCCACGCCTATCCTCCATCTCGTCAATCTCAACGTTGTTTTGTCCGCTCTGAAGGTTGCTTTGTCATCGCTCTCTGGACAGCGCACGCCGACGATCGTCGCCTACATTGTTTGTGATAGGCCTCGGTCGCCGTCGGTCCGCTGCGGTCTTGTCCAAGTACAGTATATGCACTCCCCTTTCTGTATAACATCGTACACTATCCCGAGCGCCGTAGTTTCTTGTCTCTCCTCCATCTCGCCAAGTATTTATCGACAGATGTCGCCCCTTGGTTCCTCGATTGTATCCGTTCTGAATGAGCAGCCAAGTCCATTTTGCGATCGCGTCTCCTCCCCCAGTATGCCTACCTCTCTTCTATTGTACACTTAAGGACTATCGTCTGAGCCGCGGCTAGCATACGTACGATGACTAGTCGTCTGGGTTGGGTTGTTTGTGGTGCATCTTGCCTGATGCCGTGTACCTTGTGGTTTTGGGGATGTATCGAAAGCGAATATATCGGGTTTTTCTGACACTCCAATAGTCACGCACGTCGATGTGCTCGCGACCGAGTCTTTGGGTTTGAACGTATGCTTGCATAACCATAGCTGCCTCATACATGACAAGTCAAGGGGACTAAACGAGATAGATACCGATGTGGAAGTGAAAATGCGCAAAACAAGAAAGCACAGCGAAGGTGAAGAGAGGGCGGGTGGGGGTAGGGGGACTAGTGGAGGGGGCAGGCATGATAATTGTGGTATGGCACACAATATTTTCGTAGCCAGGATAAAAGAGGAAAGAGATGTACGAGAAGGAACGGTGACAGAGGGAGGTCATGACGGTCATAAACACAAATTGGAAACATAGTAAACGAGGGGAAGTTGGCGGACCTAGTACTGACGACATGCAAGCGCACGAATCTCGTACAAATACGTTCGGTCGGGCTCGCCAGAGGGGTCTGTCCGTGTGAGTGAGAGCCAGCCCTTCATCTCGGCGCGATGTC
Source organism: Rhodofomes roseus (assembly GCF_022264815.1). Classification (NCBI taxonomy): domain Eukaryota; kingdom Fungi; phylum Basidiomycota; class Agaricomycetes; order Polyporales; family Fomitopsidaceae; genus Rhodofomes; species Rhodofomes roseus. Next base: position 398,922 of record NW_025952965.1, on the reverse strand, counting down.
GCTCCTGTGCGACGCGGCAGTTGTCCGCAAAGGACGCGTCGACGTCGCACACCATAGATGCGCGCGAACCGCGGTCGCTTTCGCTCCCGGAACGTGTCCGCGAATGGCTCCGTGCCGGGCTGGGCGGCTGAGTCCGTGTTGCCTCACTGGAGGCTGCGGAAGGTTGCTGGCTGGCACGGATTGTGCCGCCTTTCGCCTCCCAATCATCTTCGTCTTCGTCGTCCGCAAGGTCGGCGAAGACATCGGGCTCTTCCTCGTCCGGCGGTAGCGTCGATATCCAGCACATGCGCGAGGGGTCGAAAATCATTGTGCCCACTACGCGTGCACCTGCTGCGAACGAGCTTACCGGCGAACCCATGGAAGAGCCAGTCAAGTGTGTAATTAGTGCAGGTCGGGTGGAGGAGCCGACTGCTGAGTCGAAGTCGCGGAGGGCTTGGTCGTTGCCCTCCCAGCGCAAGGTGCTGGGATTCCACTTCATCTCGCCGACGACTGACACACGGATTAGTACCTGCGAGATGTTGCGCGCATTTGACATAATTACTCACCTTTCGGGGCTCCTGTGCCGCCTAGGTTCCGAATCAAAGTCGGCTTCCTTCGTGTTTGCACTGCGGAGGGCGAAGATAAAGTTCTCCTCTTCTTTACGTTCAACTCCTCGGAGTGCTTCGACAACATCGCAGCTGACGTGGGCTCGGGTTTTGAAGGGAAGTCAATGCGGCCCGTACGCTTCAGCGTCTTGGCAGGCGGTGCGCCTTTTGAGAGCTCTAAACAAAGGCAACGCCACGCGAGGACTCAGCGACAATCCAACAACAATGAAACAAAGCACGTACCATAACTACTTGAGGACAGCTCGCGTTTGCCCTTTCTACGCAACGTGCCCTTACCCGATGTCGAGTCGGCCAAGTTGGAAGACGCGGCCTTCGCATATGTTGCGCCCGGTACACGGTTGCCATACCCTTTGGGCTCGACCCGATAATGTTCCTCTTTGTCTCGGTCAAGAGGAAGATCATCGAACCCATCGAGTTCTGCGCCATCGCCATACGTCCGTTGCCGCTTTGGACGCTTCATGACTTTCGGTGCTGGTAGGGGTAGACTCTTCGTCTGGCTGTGCCCGAGCCGAGACTTCATAGAGGAGGCCGATGGCGGTCGTGGAGGAGGCAGAGGAGATTGCGAACGTGGAGCGACCGCGCTCGTAGGGGTAGGAAAGACAGAAGAGATGGGAGTCCGTGACTTGAGCCGTGATGACGACGTGGGCATGGTCAGGCGTAGCGCCACCGGATTTGACGATGGTGTTGAGGGGCGCGTCGGGGGCACAGTGTACTCGAGGCCATAGATCCGACTCGCAGAGTTCGTCTGCACCTTGGCCCGGGAAGATGCAGTCGGCGCGTTATAACCGGCTGGCATCGCGCTCGAGCCCGACCCAGAGCCTGACGCTTCGGCGTTATGTGTGGACTCAGAGAGCGACGGCAAGGATGCCTTCCGTCCCAGCTTGTGCGCTGACGATGGAGATGTCGTCGGCTTGAGGCCAGAATGAGACTTCTGTACTCGTAGGCTGCCAGGCTTGGGCGTAAGGAAAGACACTGGGGAAGTGGGACCAGCGGCAAGCGCTTGGCTGTAAGTTTGTGACCGTATGGGTTGACCAGGCCGTGACGGTGGGGATGGTGGCGTTCCAATCTTTCGCAGCTGCGACGCAGACGAGATCGGCGGGTTATTCGGTGATTTCGCGCGATCTGACTTGAGCCGTGACGGTGGCCGCACCGTCGTTGCGGGACGAGGGGGCGCACTCCTGCTGCGATTGCCTGGTGTAGCACGGTTGGTGGTCTTGGTGATGAGCAGTCGACTGGGGCTCAGTTCGACGTCATTATCGATTACGAGACCCATCTCGAAGTCGTCTTCGGGGTCAAGGTTCGCAACCTTGACGCGCTCGTCGGTGAATGCGGTCTTCTTCTTGATCTCGAGGATCTTGGCAAGCTTCTTGCCTCCTGACTGGGTCTCGAAGAGACCTGTAGGGATGACAAGGCCATCGAGCTCGCCGTCCTCGTCCTCATCTTCGTCCTCCGTCTCGGTCTCCGGCAGCGACGCAGACGTGTAATTAGATGATGATGCGTTGTCGGCGAAGCCCAGCGTGGAGTAAGCATCGGAGGACTGAGAGGAAGAGGTTTGATCTCGGTCGCCCCATTCGAGGGACGCCTTGGAGGAACGATGGGAAATTGGGCGCAAGGAAAGTTGTGTCAGTTCGGATGGGAGGGCAAAGTCGTCCTCAAAATCTTCGTCGATGGCGGGGGGAGGAGGGCGGGTGGATGCTTTCGGTAATGCGGCGACCTTGATGGTAGACACGCCCTCCTCATCCTCGTCGTCTGGTGGGGTGGGAAGCGGTGGCCGGATGGTGAACATCTGGGAGGACTTCCTCGAGGACTCGGCGCGCGCAGCTATGCCGTCCAGGACACTTTGTGCCTTCGCGCCTCCGGTCTTCCCGAGGTCCATCTCGACGTCCCAGTCCTCGTCGGCGTCGTCCTTATCGTCCTCCGCATCGGACGCGTGGATCGGATCGCCGTCGGGGAAGTCAAAGTCGGCCTCGGGCCATTCTTCCTTGGAGAGCACGATGGAAGGTGCAGGTATGGCGGTCATTTCGAAGACCAGGGTCAGCGAAGTAGAGAATTAGGCCCAAGCGTAGGGGCAAGAGGTACTAGAGTGTCGACGAGATTAGGTAGAGAGAGCAAGAAAGACTAGTGCGCAAACATCGAAGGGGGCGCGGGGGTACGGGTAGCGAGAGGCGGGCCTGTGCTGGTTAGAGCGAGGCGAGTACTTGTGCGGCGATGCGAAGGGGCGGGCGGCCTCGTGTCGACGGCATCCAGTCCTCTCACAACAGATCCGCTGACCCGTGTACAAACACCGTCGCCAAACACAAATACTGGTAAATACACCCGCCACAGGCGCGTCTAGTACGGCCTCAGGCGCCGCAGCTCCCGCGCGTTGTGCTCGATCTCGTCCTCCGTGTCCGTCTCCTCCGCCCTATTATCTCCGCCCTCTTCTGTCCACCCCTCCAGCGCCTCGTCCAGGCCCCGCCGCATCCGAATACCCCGTTCCGCCATTGTCTCCGCCCACCCATTGAGCTCCCGGCCACTGAATGCCTTCCGCAGTGGCCCAAACGCGAGCAGATAGAGTTCTGCCCACGATCATATCAGCTCAGCATGCAGTCATACAACAGGCGTTCCCAAGCCACGCACCTTTCGCGAGGGGACATTCACCCACGGCTCGGAACAACAACTTCTTGGCTCGCTCTACGTGGCCCGTCCTCACCTCGAACTGCACGTACAGCTGCCAGAGCGCGGTGCTGCCGCGTGTGCTGTACAATGGTCATATCGGTGACAATTAGCTCTGAATACACACAGGATGACTCGGAGGACGCAATAGACGTACCGTTCGCTCTGCACCGCGGCGGACAGCCCGCCTCGTGTCCGCTCCTGCTCCGCTTCCCAACGGCCCTTCTCCCAGCTAGCCAGCCACACCTCCGCAGCCCTTCGCGATAGGTCTTTATCTCGCATGCCCGCTTCCGCACCCTCTCCAAACAGGGTCTTGACCCGTCCCCAGATGGCCTGACCCTTCTGGGCTTCCAGGAACATGCCTAGCACGATCGTGTTGCTCGGGTGCTGCTCGATAACGCGCTCGGCTCGCTCCCGCAACAGTGCCGGAGGCATGGGATTCCGTAGTACGATCCCGTGGACATAGAGCAGTGACAAGGACACGACGACCAAGCTCTCGTGCGGGAGTGTCCCAGGGTCCAGCGCGCTGAGGTGTACGTCAAGTGTCGATAGCGCGGACTCCGGTGACGCTGTGAGGAGTTCGAGTAGTGTCCAGAGCTTCATGATGTATTCGCGCTCCTTCCAGGCCGTAGACGGTACGGTGATAGCTTCTTGTAACTGTCGCTTCGCTCGTAGAATGGGAATGCCACCTGTGCCTTGAGAGCCTGTGGATCGAAGAATGACTTCGGTCGCACTTTCGGGGCGACCAGCAAGCCACTCCATCTCCGCCCAGTCCCACCACAGCTGGCGATGAGCGGCAGAGGTCGAATTCGAGCTGCCGAGGATGGTTTGGTAAACCTTGCGCGCGTCATCGAGGCGACCTCGCAGTCGTTGCAGTCGAGCATGCGCAGCCCACAGTGGCAGGGAATTCTGCGCAGAGGCCAGCATCTTCTTTGACTGTGCTACAGCGCTGTAGACACTCAGTCCAGTTGTCTGACGATGTGACATTTTATACACACCTCTTCAAATTGCAAGCACCCTCGAAGGCGAGCGAGAGTACATCCCACTCCGTGTCGTCCCCAGTTCGACACTGAGCGAAGACTTCTCGAACCAAGTCAATGCTCACGTCCGCGACGTCTTCAGGACCCCACATAGTCCATCGCGTACCAGGCACTGCTTCCAGCGCCCCAAGCACACCATAGCCCCAGTTCTTCACAGGCCCGAAGGCATTAGAGTACTCGCGCTCCCGCCCTATGAGTACACCAGCTTGTGCGTCAGCTGTGATCCGTCTTGCGGCACTGTTAGCTTCAGACGGCACGATGGCGGCTAAGTGGGAAGGCGACGCGAGATGCGCGCACGCCCACCGGTCGTCCGTACTCTCCTGCGACAACGACGTGAGGGTCGCCAGAAAGCCAGGGACGTGCAGGCCAAGGAAGGCGAGCCAGATCCGTCTGAATATGTCTTTCGCTTTCGCGCTGCGGATGTCGACGAGCAACGGCCGAATGTCTGCGAAGAGGATCGTTGCATACGGGTCCTCGTCTGCAGCGCCGTCGAACGAACGCGTGGGCAGCTGGTACGCACGATCGGAGAGCGACTCGGACGCCGCCCATCGACGAAAGGGGTCGCGTTCTCTCGCAGAGATGTTCGCAGCCTTGCGGGGTGAGACCAAGTTCGTTACATCGCCGATAGGGTTTGTTGTCCAATATGGCACACCCTTTGTATTGGCTTCGCCCATGCGAGGTGCCTCCGACTCCCAGAACTCCTCCAGGGCGTCTAGCTGTCTCTCGAAGGGCTGTCGAGCCATGTCAGGATGTGTCCTGTACGTCCTGCAATATGACTCAAATTAGCACCGTGCGCAAATGCGAAATACAACAATGGCGTACAATTCAGCTTGCGCCTGGAAGAGAGCAGTGGCTCGCTCCACGTAGCCTGCATCCCGGAAACCAACGGCCACCCGCCAGAGGACTCTGAGCATACCAATTTCGTCCCCTATGACTGCACCGAGAACACGCTTCGCATCTTCGACAATGCCTTCCACGCCCTTCTCGCCCTTCCTGATCCTCCAATCGAGCCACTCCATCCACATCTCGATGCCCCCTACCTTCAGCGCATCTTCCCATTCCGCGCGCAGTTTGCTTTCGTGCCAGGTCTCTTCACCGGCTTTGATGTACCGGAGCCTGAGCACCTTGGACGACGCGTTCTGCGGGTGGGCAGATAGAGCTCGCTGTAAGATGGACAGAGTGATCTCCGAGCGCGCCTTCGGTGCGTTCTTCGATGTGATAGGGACGGTGGAGAGCGTATGTGAGAGGAGGGAGAGCCATGTTGGAACTGAGGCGGGGTCGGCGGACAAACGCTCCTCAAGCGACTTGAGGGTTACTTGAAGCGATGTCATGGGAGTCGTATCCGAGTCGTCGCCTGAGCTCTCCTCCCCTTCATCCTCGGACGACTCACTTTCGTCGGCATTGGCATCATGTCTCGACGCTGTGATCGACCGGTATGACGGGTCACCTTTCCGCTCGCGCCCCGAGGAGATGCGTAGGAAGCCTTCGACCTCGTCGTACTTATACTTGTCCTCCGACGAAGCCAGGAGTCTGCGAGTTGGAGGTGCATGCAGCAGATGTCGCGCACTGGAGTCCGTCAGCCCAGGCATCTAGATAATACGTGAGCCCAGCAACACCAAACATTGACGACAGATGCACAGACCTTGCGCTTTCCGCCCACAGCAACTTCGACACCTTTGCGACCTCTGTGCACCACCCTCCATCCATGCTCCAAACCTAGGATCGTCTTACCGCCTTCCGCTTGGTTAGATGTCTCCGAAACAAATGCGAAGTAACTCACCACCGACTAGGTAGTAGCGCGGAACGCTCCCAGCGTACAGTCCACCGTACTGTGTATTTAGCGGATCGCCTTTGCGGTCTGTAAAATACAGAAGCTGCTCGCTATGTGATGCTTTCTCCGCGCGCAAGAAAACGTCCTCTTGCGCCTTGAGGCGTTCGTCATCAAAACCCGCATAGGGACTATCCTCCTTGTGCTTCTTGGATCGGTCTGTGCGACGTTCCCTACTGTCGTACTCAGCCCTGTCATGTTTGTGCTGACGCCCCTTCCGTTCCTTTTCTTCCCTATCTTTCTTCTTCTTCTTCTTCTTCCTCGCGTCGGCAGACTGTTCTGCGGGAGTAGCAGGACGCTTGCTCGGACCGGGATCAAGGACCGGGAACGACGAGAACGATGAAGGAAAAGAGGAGAACGATGGCGCTGACATTGTATATCTTGTAAATACGGGCTTCGTGTGCAGACAATTCGTGTGTAGGTTGCTGGATCGAGGGTGACCAAAGCGTGCAGCTCGAGGTCGACGAGCACCTGGCAGGTTGTGGCGAAGCTATGAATTCAGGCGCCCACCGATCAGTCGCGTTCGGTGACGCGGACCACGTGCCGCAATATGCTGCCCCGAAATGGTAATCAGAGCGGTCTTCACTTTTTCTTCTGCAGCCAGGTACTCTTGCCCGGGCCTTGACCATTGTTCCAACCCCCAGCGCATACTCTGCTGACTGGATCTGTACCTTCTTTGTTCATCATGCGGCCGTTGACCGAAGAAGAGAGCAAGGCTGTCTTCACGAAGCTGGCGAACTACGTCGTGCGTTATGTTCCACGAGCTTCAATCATCCTCTAACCCACCGCTCAGGGCAAAAACCTTGTTCATCTCGTCGACAGGCCAGATGAGCCGTATTGCTTCAGACTGCAAAAGGATCGCGTCTTCTATGTGTCGGAGTCCTCCATGCGACTGGGCATATCTGTGGCTCGTCCAAATCTCGTCAGCCTTGGGACATGTTTTGGAAAATTCTCAAGGAGTGGGAAGTTCAAGCTTCACATCACTGCTTTGGACTACTTGGCGCAGTATGCCAAATACAAGGTACGCTGCATTACCGACATGACGTTCAGCACTCCTCATTGTGTTGCAGGTCTGGATCAAACCGAATGGAGAGATGCCATTCTTATACGGCAACCATGTGCTGAAGGCGCACCTTGGAAGAATCACGGAGGATACGCCCGAGCACCAGGGAGTTGTCGTGTTCAGCATGAACGACATACCATTAGTGCGTTTCACTACCTGCGAAGATACCCTTGAATTGACAAGTCGTGCAGGGGTTTGGTGTCACGGCGCGCTCTACTATTGATACCCGTAAATTAGACCCAACGGCAATTATTGTATTCCACCAAGCGGATGTTGGTGAATACCTTCGTGATGAAGTGAGTGTCGGATGATTGTGTACGGCGGCGCCCTGCTGACCGCATTCGCGTACAGGAGACATTGTTCTGAGACTCTACGTCTTACATGTCTTTCCACTGGTCTTTCATTAAGAGGCCAGAGTCATTCTCTATTCCGCGTAATGAAGTGCTCGGCCGGTTATAGGGACGCCAAAAGTACACCTCGTATCTGTTCGCATGGGACTTGTCGTTGCTTGTATCATATGGGGTATTTCACGCATGTAGAACAATGTACAACATTTGCGTGGTAGACTTGAGGCCTTGAGGACGCGTCTTCGGCAGGCAGTCGGAGAGTATGGGCAAGATGAATTATCTCCTGAGGCGCCTGTGCACTGCGCGCCTTGTGTCGTCACGATTGCGGCTTTCCCCTGGGCCCGCATGCACGTGTCAGACACGGAATGGCGTCCACCTCGACCTCCACGTCCCCGACAGACCTTTGTGCGCAATGGACAGCACTAGCGGATGAGAACATCACTACCAACAAGGTCGACGAGCTCCTGCGACCCGTTTCCAATGACTTGTGGGTCGCCGCCGCTTGTACGGACCGCGTTCTGGAGGACGCGACTACACAGAAGTCGGTCTTGGGCTTAGGAATCGAACGGACTGCTTCCACTCTCAAAAGGGCGCATGAGGCGTACTTCCGCCCTTCGCCGTATCAGGGAGACGAATCGCCGGAGGATGAATCTGCGAAGGACTCAACTGCAGAGGGAGAGGCTCAGGATGGCCAGGCTAGGCACGCTTCACTCGTCTCACACTTCCGCGACGAACCCACAGACGCACAGCTATGTCGCATACGTGCGGTTCTGCTGGACCGGCTGGACCGGCTGTCTACATTCTTGGAGATATGTAAGGAGGCGCCTCCCAGGGCAACGGAGGAAACGGTCGATGAAGACTGGGAGGACGACCCGTGGGCGGACGAAGCCAACGACACCACGGCAGAACCATCATCGTCTACCGTGGAACCACCACTTCCCCTATCCACCTTCCTCACTACAGACCTTCTGCATCTAGCATGCCTGCTTGCGTCTTTGGAACATGCTTCCGCACTCCGTATACTCATGAACCGACACGGGCATCATCTATGGCCATACCGGTTCTCGATCATCGACTGTATCCCAGAACATGCACTTGCCACTGAATTTCGTGGCGTGCTACCAGTCTATGACCCTTCAGACGACAAGGAGCAAAGGCCGGACCCGGACCCGTGGAGAACTGAACCGGACTTCTCGGAAAGCGCGACACTCTCTGCTGCCCTCGCAGACGCTGAAGTTCCTCTGAAGTTCTCCGTTCTAGCCCCCGTCACAACGGATCTGCCTACACGAACAGAGCCCCTGTCCTCGCAGGATTTGGCGACATGGTACCAGGATCGAATAGACCTCATCGTCTCGTCAACTGGTATGGTCGATGCTGCCCTGTTGCTGGTACAACACGCGGCCTCGCAGGGGCTCCCAGGGCTTGACGAAGTAGGCGAGGAGCTCAGTCTACTATCCCGCTTGGTGTACGATGCCCCCTCAGCGCCAGCCGACGCAGATGAAGACTGGACACTGGACCGATGGAGGTCAATGGAACCGTCAGCTGTGGTGCGTGCATACCTCGCGCATTCCATACCGGAGACGGTCGCAAAAGATATCAGCAGACTCGTCATGCCGTATCTCTTCGTACTGGAATCGCGAGCAGAGCGAGCGGGAACACCAGATCCATCCCTGCCCAGACGGCTCCTATACGGGTACATCCTGAATGCCCCTCTCGAGATTGTAGCGGCCATCTTCGAGGCATCGAAGCCAACTCTACCTCCCGCTCAGCGACTCATACGCAATGACGAGGACATAGCACGTCTCGCCTTAGCGTGCCTATATGGGAGCGATAGCCTGGACGAATGGTCGACCATGAGCCGCATTTTCGAATGTCTCCCTGCCTGGGATACCGCCAACGATGAAGACGAAGCAGACGAAGCAGACACCACCATCGCTTCGTTAGGTGCCTTCGTCATTCCCTCCACTACCCGACCCCGCGCCACACCAACGGATCTCATGCTCTTCTTCCAACCCCTCCCTTCGTCTGCCCTGTCACGCGCTTTGGACGTCCTGGACGTCCATCTTGAGTCTGGAGAGATTCTGGCGCGATGGGAGGTCCCAGCGCCCCTCCGTTGGTTCTTACAAAGCAACGGTAGCATCGCCGAGCAGCGATCATGGGCCAACCGGATGGCGAGGCGAGCCGGAGGCACCGACAGACTCGAGACGCAAGAAGATTGGGAATGGCTTTTGGAGGATATGCTCAAGCTCTCGGAGTCGGGCGATAGCGGAGCCTGGAGCGCATTATGTCTGCTATCCGAGGACGATATCGTTCGTATCTACTTCAGCGGTCTGCTGAGCACAGGCAGTAAGCTATGGCATATTGTTTGCTATGCACTCTGCTTACCTCTCACTAGGATTCGACATAGCGAAACGCTTGTTACATTCTTCTGGCATTAGCGTGTCGCTGGAGCCATCCGTCATCGAAGATATATGTCTCACATGTTCTCAAGAGTTCTATGACAACGCAAGCTCTGGCAACTACCATTTCGGCGACATGAAACTTGCCTATGACTGGTGAGCTGTACGTCGGACGCTGTTGACTTCGTGTTGCTGAAGATGCCTTGTAGCCTTGACATTCCCGCGCCTTCCGACCGAATCACCAGGGAGAAAGAGTTCATTGAGGCCACCACTCGCCTCTGCTCTTTCAATCTGATGTCGCGCCCGGGCATTCCGATTACTCCTCTTGAGATCCGTCTAACCAAGGATCGCTTGTCCCTTGTATCTCGGGTACTCTCCAGCAACACTGACGCCTTCAAGCATACACAAGTGATACTCGACCTTGTCCACAAGCTCGGATTCAGAGGGGACGTTGTTGCTGAGGCCAAGACCATGGCCATGCTTGTCGAAAGCGCAGTACAAGCCGAAGACTTTACGCGTGCATTCGAGACAAGCCAAAGTATGATCGACACTGTCCTCAACCTCCGATCGACGGTACCGTCTGGCCTGCATGACTCTAATGTAGACGAGGCAAGTGAGGTCTGCTGGGTCGCTTGCTACCAACTCGGGCGGCATCCGGAGTTTGAAGACGTACAAAAGAAGCTCACGCTACTAGGGCGTGCCCTCGAGCTATGTCCGGCGGATAGGATGGCGGATGTCTTAGCGATATGGCACCGTTCAGAAGACGAAGACCTGGAGCAACGACGCGCGCGACTCGAAAATCGTCGCAAAGGTGGTCGGACAGTGCATGCACGCAAACGTGCGCCTACAGAGCATGATCCTGTTGCATCCCTTGCGGCTCGCTTGCAGCAGCTCCGGATGCCTGACTTCCAGATACCGCATTCTCCGCTCACGGGCGCGGAGGATGCGGCGGCGCTAGCAGGCAAGGCGTTCAACCGCGTTGCGGCGAATTTCCCGTTCACCGTTGGCAACCGAGGCCGTACGCTGACAGGCGAGAACGTCAATGGATGGAGTAGCAGAGAAGGTAGCAGAGCACGCGAAGACGGACCAGACGTTTCGGTTCAGGCCTCTCGTGTTTTGCAGGCTGGTATCGGTTGGTTATTGGGTGGAGATGACGATGCTTAACGTACTCTGCGGACATTTGGGACGATCACATTATTTGCCCATGCTCCATGCACGTATCCCTTCATCTGTTCTTCTCTGTTCTTCTACACTCGCAGAGTAATGATAGTCCTTCATGCCATCCAACGCGGGAGGCGATTCTCAGTCAACCTTTCCTGTACTTCCTGAGCACACCGATCTGTTGCTACACCTGCATCCGCGGCACATACCACCTGTGTTGCGGTTGCGGTTGCGGTTGCGGTTGCGGTTGCGGAGACGTTTCCAATTGGAGGAATTTGTACGGCTGGGATCGCGCCATAGTGAGTCCTGGCCTACTGTATGACCAGAATGTTGCTTACCATCTACGAGCGCCCTGTTATTGAGACTTAGGGTTTCAAGCTCACCCTGAGTCTTCAAGTAGAATATCATGGTGCCAGTCTTCCACAGAGGCATAGTCAGCTATGTTTGTTTTCCCTTTAGGGTCACTGAGGGCGAAGCCCTATGTGTATCTAAAGGCATCCTGAGATCGTCCATCCTGTCCCTTCCTCTTCCTATCCTTCCCTGCGCATGTCCCATAGTCAGCTTACTTGTATGCGGTGCACAAGTAGATTGTATAGGCGACGTCGGCCGAGTGATTGTCATCGAACTTCCTTGCAAGCACTCGGCCGCATCATGTCTTCCAAGCAGCCGGGCGGCGCCCGGAGGCTGGTGGCATGGATAAGGAAGGACTCTGAAAACAACATCAAGGCCAGCTTCGCGTCTTCCGTGATTGCGGTTAATGCGCCTTCCGTGACCTTCTCGCCTTCACAGGAATGAAGCTCGCCCCAGCCCGGAGAGTCGCTAGTATGCCGACGACATACTCAATGGAGTGGCGTATGACGAGACAAACGCGGGAACCTCGCTGAGCCCCCTGCGCTTGCAACCGAGCGGCCAGCCGCCCATATAGCATCAACAGTGACATGGACAGTCGCCCGTACGATGTCGCACTGCAGCCCAAGTCCACGACAGCGTCGTGGCGCGGGTGGCACAGCGTCTGTACCAAAAATGCGTAAACGGGAGGCTGCAGTTGAGACCTAGCAGCTGGAGAGTGACCTGGTCTGCAGTGTATGCAGTACTTGTCGCTGTCTTGCGGCGAATGTGGCACGTCCGGAAGGTGCTGTGCAAGGCGAGAATGAGCCACTTCCATGTCCATGGGTGATTGCTACGGCAACAAGGCGAACCAAAGTGTCATAGCGAGTCCACGAGACGACATACCTTGTAGGTTAGCTGAGTCGTCGTGAATACAAGGCATACCAATCTATGTCCTAGTTCCACTTGATGTCTTCGCCGCGTCGTTCGTCTGGCTGAGCACTGTTCGTCGGCATGCAGTCATGTGTGTATCCTCCATGACGATGCCGGAGAAGTTGCACTTAACGGAGAGAATGGGTTTGCCACGATAGTGGCTCGCTGAACGGCTGAGTCCGTGTCGGGCAAGTCCTAACTGTGGTCAAGCTCGGTGATCAATGAAACCTCCATGCGATGAGTCCATTCATCAGTGACAGTTGTAGTGAGATCGCACAGGCTCCGAACAGGATTGCGGAGAAGATGGCAGGGAGTCCATTCTCAATCTTCAGCATCAGGCTGCGGTGGTGTGAGTTCGCGTGCTTACCACTTGTACGGCTTCTGAGATGGGAGTTGGTCAACACTTGATTCCCGCTCAGCTTGTGACTGTTTGAACAGCGATTGCGAACTTCGCAGAGCAGTACATTATCGTCGGCTTGCCCGGAACAGCAATGCAACTACTGCGGTCCTGGGTGGCATCTTGTCAGACATCCAATCATCACTAGCGGTGCACTGGTGTCCCAGGCAACTCAGCGACGATGATGAACATACCAAGGTTCCTCGCCTGCGAGGGCTCCGGTAATCCTGCAGACCAGAACAGGCATCAGCGTCCGAAGCTGTAGGCACTCACCTGGATTTAAAAGGGCGGCGAAATGATGGCAAATGATCGGGCGCCGTAGTGGATCCAAAGACCGAGTGGGGACTGCTATTACCCAACATTGCGAGTCGATCGCAGGATACAAAATCGTAAGTAGTCGTGACGAGATATTCGAGATGTGAGGTGTGGGGAGAGGAGGGAGTGGAACCGGAAGCCAAGTGGCAAAAGAGAGTGGTGCGTGTACGTTGCAACGTACTGAGTGCGGCTGTAACAACAACAATAGGGCGAAAGGTGTACGGTGCGGCACATTACGGCGCGGTCTATATGCAATACGGTGGCAGAAAGAGGAAATCATGAACGTGAAGGCAGAGGCTGAAGATGTATGCACAGAACAATGACAACAAACAGGATGCAATGCAGACCGCGGGATAGTGATAGGAATAAAGAGGCGCGTGTAAACTTCCAGCCGACGACAGTAGATAAAGATAAAAAGTCCGGATGTGTTCTACACTACCTGTTGTACAATGAGACTGCGAGCGGCGGGACGGGAGAAAGAGCGGGAAAGCACCAACGCGGTCGGCCATCCGTAAATAGAGATCCGTCGAGCGGGCCAGGTCTACGTGCCGCTGGCGAAGCGAGAGCCGACGCCCGTGCGAGCCCGTGGGCGGTTGACTACACCAACCTTGACACCGGCCTTCCTCAAGTCGTCGACATACCCAACGTTGTCGGCATTAGGGCGACCCAGGTTGCCCCTCCCGCATGCGGAGCAGTACGGAGCCGAGTTTTCCGTCATGCGAAGCTCCTCCACCTCGGCCTTGAGGTCGCGCACCTGTCCCTCGAGCTCCCAGATCTGCCTCTGCCACGCGCGACGCGCAACGAGGATCTGATCCTGCAACGCATCGACCATGGAGGACTGGTCGTCCTGAGAGATCATGGGCGCGGACTTGCCGTCCTCCTGAAGCCCCGCATAACCCTGGAGCTGCAGCGGGAACTCCGTGCTGAGCGGAGATATGGCCGTTGCGGCCGTAGTAGGTGTGCCCATATCCGAGTCCATCGTGACAGGACTGACGAGCTGCTCACCAAAGTTATTGCTGAAAAGGGTGGAGACAGGACGGAGGCTCAACCCGACGAAGTCGGAAGACCCCGGCGGGGCGCTGCTGGGTGGTAGCGTGCCTGCAGCGACGCTGGAGAACGAATCACTCGCGGTCGGCGTGATGGTGATGGTATGCCCATGCGAGGATGTCTTCTCGCTCATCGCCGACTGGGGAGCAGAAAGCTTGGAGGGATGACCCGACGTGTTAATCGACAAGCCCCGCGCGTTACGCCTACTACCGAGCTGGCGCTCCCTCGAAACCAGTGATTCTTTGCTCGTCGGCGAGCCGTTATGCGACTCAGACGAGCTTCTTGAACCGCCAGTAGCAGCGTCGCCATCCAACAGCGAAGGAGAGAGCGAAGGAACTGGGACACGATGGGTCGATCCCTTGCGCTGCCTGGTCCCCGACTGATACTGCGACTGGGACGATATAGACGCAACGTCGGACGCCAACGCAGGAACCGGTGGCGGCGGGGAGTACATGCCCCTCTCCTTCTCCTTCCCATTGAACAACCTCATGAATCCGCTCTTCTTGCGTTGAACAGACCTCTGCGGTACACTCCCCTGGGAAGGCGTGTGCCCAGGGAGAGGCGGCCGTTGGCTTGATTCCGTCCGAGCCCTCCCACCGGTGCTTGCGGACCGCGTCCTCGAACCCGAAGCCTGGGCTTCGAACTCCTGGTCAAACGACGTCGCCTGTGACTTCGGAGCCGTGTAATCGCTCGAGATGACCGGATTGGTAGTGGCACTTCTTGCGCGCTCTCGCGCCTGTGCCTGCGCCTGCTCCAAGGATATGAGCTTGATGGACGAGCCTGCAGGGCTCTCTCCAAAGCCCATGAATGCCGAATTGTTGACCAGCTTGTCATTGGGCTTCATTCTAGGACTAGCCGGGCCTTGGGCATGGGGCGCGCCACCGCCAATGCCATTCATCACCGACAGCGACGAAAATGACGGTTTGTTGACAAGCACAGGTCCCGAAATACCTTTGCCACGGGGGTTGAGGGGCGAAAGGTCTTTAGGTCCCGCTTCGACGGAAGACAGAGAAGTGACAGGGGTCAGCAATACGGTAGTATTGGATCGCGACTGAAACATGCTGCTGTTCGCTGTGCTTTCCGTGAGCGTCGCATTCGAGTCGCTTCTGTTGACGAGAGACGTTGGACTGGGAAGAGGCGGCTGGATAATAGATTTTGGCGACGAGATCGACTTCGGTTTGTCGTACGTGCGGCGGACTAGATCTGGATTTGCGTAGGGATGCGTGTACTCGCCGTAGGAGCTGGGAGTCGGCGAACGAGAGGTAGGCTGGTCAAACGACGACTCCAGGGGAGATATCGGTGTCGGGGAAGCCGTATGCACATAGCGAGACATCGGAGATGCCGGTGATTGTGTAGGGAACGGAGAGGGTCTGGTGTCAATAGGATCTAGCGTGGTAGGATGGGCACTCGACGGAGTCCTGGGTCGCAGCCGCGAGAGCGACAGCTTGTCACGTAGCGTGGGCTGTGGAGAGCTAACGGCGAGCGACGTAGAAGACATCGACGCCTGGGCCAAGGCGCTGTAGTATGGGTGAGCATCAGTGGATGATAAGAAAGGCGGAATAACTGACAGGAGAGCGCTGCCATTCCCTGATTCCATAGACGGCTTCGACCGATTCGAGTCGGTGCTCGGTCTCTTTTCGCTCTGCCTGTCGGTGCTTGATTTTCCCAAAGCCCACACCCGCTTGCCCCCATCTTTCTTATTTCCGGGGCGTTTCTTGCTTGAGCCTGACGAGCGGAGCTCATCCTGCCCCGATGTGTCATCTTCACCAAGCTCCCAGGGTGCGCGAGAGTGGACGGTCATCTTGGGACCATACGTGCTTATCCTAGGCAGCTCCTCCTCGCTTGACACAGGAGACCCATCGTCGTCCTGCGGGGGACCGTTGGATGAGCATTGCGAGTCGTCGTCGAGATCGAGACAGCTTGCATTCGGGAAGTTGAGCCGCTCCCTGTCGAACATGGGGGAGCGAGGCTCGGATGGTGGACCCCGCGGTGGGAGAACGAACTCGTAGGTGCCCGCACTGGCGTCGGCTGGAGTGCCGTTAGGCCTGGGGGAGAAATAGGGGCGGCTATAAACAGAGGGAGAGTCAGAGAACTCGGACAGGGAGGGGAACCGGCCATGTAGGTCAGCGCGGGCAGCACGCTGGTCGAGGAGGTGGCGGAGGTGGTCCTCTCGAGAGTGGATGTCGGGGGAGTTCATGACGCTCATAAGCAAGGACGGTGGGGAGTTGGACGGGGCCGGGCAGCTGGACGCCAGCGACGGAGGGCGTCGCGGTGGAAGAGCAGGCGTCGCGCATCCGCCTGAACTGAACTCCTTCCGGCTAGCATGGCGGCCAAACACGCGTCAACACCGTCTATCATCCGCCCGATTCACGATTCTCCTTCTAGCCTGCAGCGTGTCTGCGCCAGTTCTAAATTCGCCGAGAACGACGCATCGTTGCCAGGCTGCTCTCGCGCGAACACGTCTGTGTGAACCGCACCGCGCAGATGGACATGAACACGCAGAGCGGACTCATCATCATGCTCACTCCATCCCTAACGAATGGAGGACGAATACGCGACGTTCGCCCGCGAGCCAATCTGACGCTGATCGACTCATCGGATCCTGAGGCGGGCGCCTGTGGCGTTCAGTGGCCAGTGCCCCATCTGCAGCTGTTATACGCCAGTGCTCGGTATCGCGACGACCTGGCGATTGAAATATTGAGGTCGGCGGCTCGAGCCATTTTAGGCCCACAGGGCGACGGTGGGCCTGTCCCAGTGTCTGCGCTGGACACGCAACAGATGGGCTGTGGCGGGAGATCGAGTTGGGCAGATACGCCCGATGGATCTAACGCATCGGGCACGCACGCTCTATCCCAGATTGGGCCGAGCGCCGTCTTAGCGCCCTCCACAACGCCCTCCGGTCTTTTCGCAGGACTCTCGGCGCTCCCCCTCTTTGGCACCCTCTATTTGTCTCCCTTGACATATTTTGGCCCCCGCATACGACCTTCTCGCCACGGAATCTCATGATGTCAATCCAAGAAGCCACACTACACTCACAGCCTCAGCAAGGCAACTCTTCATCCGACCCATCAACTTCCGCGATTCCTCTTGTCCCCTCTGCCGCCGGTCGTGTATCCGGTAAGCCATGGAAGCAGCCAAAATCTGCAACAGTGTATGTGCCCGCCAGTACTACTCGCGAACCTTCGTGTCTCACCCTCACATTTGTCCAGGCGTACGTTGCTCCCAGACGGCCTCAAGTCGAAGAGCTGGGAAGATCGCATGCAAAAGACGCAGAAGGAGAAAGCCATCAAGAAATTGCAGGCTGAGCTTAGCGAGGAGAAGAGGGTTGAGAAGGAGCGGTAAGCAGCGCGCATATCGCCTACTCCCGCTTTTTGATGCTGACGGACGACGCTGGGCAGTCGGAGACAGATCACCTTGGACCGCAAAAAGGCCGCGGAGGAGCGCCTTAGACTAGAGGAGGACAAGGCCAAGGTGCGTAACGTTTTGCCTTCTGTCATGTCCTCATCTGACTGGTCGCATGTAGATGGGCGCACGGAAGGCTGCGCGTATGCGTCGGAAGGCCGGTCGCACCAAAAAGATCAATCATTGAAATGTTGGTGTACACGGATGTCGACACGGCGGGGAACAGACACGGGCTTTCGTGCCCTACACATGGCTGTGGTTCCACTTCAAATGACGCAGTGTTATGCGTTACCAGCTGTCATGCTTGCTTGGGATCGTCGAGGAATGGGAACTGCTCGCCCGTTGTGCGTGAGGCGCGGCTGCTGGAGGGACGAATTCGAATAGACTGGCCATGTATCTTGTTAGAGCATACTGACTCTATTCCAATAGTGGAGCGGACCGACGAACTCCTGTACACGAACTGCGATGGTCTAGACATCGATATAGCGCGCAGTAATTGACAATCGTGTCCAATACATGCAATTTACCCGGGCTATGGCTGGCCGTTGCCACCGTAAGCGTCAGAGGTGACATTGTCATTTCGCATGATACACAATCCGTTTCATATACAGACCGACTCAGACTGTGGCGTATCGTGCCTTCACACAGTATGCTTTGTGCCCTCAACACGTCGAGCTTCCGGCCTTGGAGGTTACTCCAGATAGACAATACCGCCGAGATGTAACAGGCACATAATAGATTAGTGTGATGAACGGCCTTGAACGGCACGCATACATGAGGTACAGTGTCCGGCTAGTGGACACCCACGTACGTCGAACAAAGTGAAACGACTCACAGCCATGTCCTAGTCAGTACGTGCCAACGACTCCAAGAGCTCTGGTGAGCGCACGGTGATATTACACGCAAAATTCTCCGCATGGCTGCCGTCAGCGCCGTCAGAATTAGATTCCCAGGGGATCAGTGGGAAGAAGGGACGTACGATGTGAGACGAGACGTCCACCGCACGTCTGGCTCGATCTCTCTCCCTTTCTCGTCGACCGCCTTCGCGATGTTGAACACCGCGAGGAGGCTCGATACATTCAGAAAGAGGGACGTCTCGGCGAAGTGCTGGCCTAAACACCATGCGCGCACTTCGTCAGGTATGCGTTCAACTGAGAGACAGGGAAGCGGCGTACCTGGACAGACTCGCCGTCCGAACCCAAATACGAACTTACGCGGATCGAATTGCGGCTCAGGGCCAAGGAACCGGTTGGGATCAAACGCGAATGGAGAAGGGTACATTGTCTCATCATGTGCGATAGCCCTGCGAAGCCAATGTAAACCTCCACTCGCAACACACGACTTGCTACTAGACTTACCAGATGTTTGCCAGAACCGTTACGCCCTTCGGTATGAGGTATCCCTCGTACATATCGTCCTGAGTCACGACATGCGGTAGGCCTATCTCCTCGTGATCAGTCTACAATTCCAGAAATCTAGATTTCGAACCGCACGAACCCAAGGGTGCTACTGGATTCCACCGCATCACCTCCTTGATCATTGCGCCGACGTAAGGCATATTCGGCTCGTCATCCCAGGTGGGAAGTCTACCCTCACAGACGCGGTCGACCTCCTCTTGAGCACGCCGTTGCACCTCCGGATGCAGCGTCATCAAGAGAACAAATGAGATCAAGATGCCCACAGTCTACCACCGCATCAGCCAGTCCACGAGCTCCACGTCGAGGATGAATCGTACCGTGTCAGAAGCCCCTGCATACAAGGCAGAACTGCACCACCGGAGGATGTCGTCTTCTTCCTGCGATATGCCATCCGGTCGCAGGTTCAGGGAAACGAAGGACTCGACATAATCACCCGTTTTCTTGCAGTCCATTTGAGTCAGCATGGGACTCATGTAAAGAACGACTTGAAGGCAAGCCGTCAGTCAACCAGGCTCACTATCTGATCCTTCGCCCACGTATACAGCAGCGAGTCTACCCGCTTATATTGCTCCTTGTAGTAGGCCGCCACACGTTTGAACTCGGCGAACGGGAACCATGACGGGATGAAGCGCACTGGTACAGGTATTCGTTATTAGCACATGATCATTTACACGGATTGGAACCTACAGATGGGGTACGTGTTCACCAACCACTGTCCAGGCCTCACAAGATGCGCCTGCGTTGCGACTGCGTCTTCGACGACCTTGACGAAGTAGTCAATTTGATCTTCAGAAGTGCGTCCATATGAGATCTGAAGAATCAAGGAGGCTGCATTCCTGGAAATGATCAGTTCAACGAGGTGCCCTGGGATGATCGTAATTCACCGCGTACTTCCGAATATGGCTCACGAATTGCTCAGGAGACACAGCGAAGTTCAACAACATCTTCCTGGAGTGCTCCTGCATGATCGGCCGGTAAGCCCGCGTAGGGCGCGGGTTCAATCCGCTGTGCATCGTCTTCCTGTATCTCTTGAACCAAGGATGGGAAGCCAGAATGCTGAAGGCTGTCAGGCGTCTGCCTGCGAGTTCGGTGTACATCCACTGTACTGGACGGTCGGAATAGATAGAAGAACGAGAGTCAAACAGATCCGAGGCCGCCTTGAGAGTGTTCAGGACAACTGTCGTTGTTGTGTGCACCCGGAACGATGTAACGGGGCCTAAGGGATTGTTTCTGAGCCAGAGCAGAGTGACCTGATCCGCATCAGGATACGCACCATAGAGATGTCCCCATTCAGCATACGTTTTCCAGGGATGACTTGACGGGAGCTGATGAAGATTACCTGACCACCAGCGCGGCGTGGGGCCAGGCGGTAGTGGCGGTTGCCTACGGCGGCGAACGTAAAGACCAAATGCAGCAAGGGCTGCAGCAACAACGAAGAATAGGAGGTCAATCATCACTTTGGCGGCGTTCGGGATGTGCCAGTGACGGCGGAACACGCAGTGGTTCGTGTTTCTCGAGGCTCCTTCTTATGCTCGGAATGCTTCCGGGTCTCGATCCTTGATGACCAAGCGACGCGAGACATAAACACACGCGGTGGTCCCAAGGTGGTCCAAACAACTGAGACTCATGGCGCTGACCTACTGCCGGAGCCCCATAGGCCGGGCATGGGTCAGGGCTGTTACGAGATTGGTGGGAAATCGGGAGGGCAAGTAAGGTGGGGAGTGTCATGACGATGAGGCCGAGGATCATGGGGTGACAGACGAGTGTGGCACGAGCATCATGGTGCACTGCTAGTCCATCGGAGTCAGTACTCCCTACACTGAAGATTCGGGTATCCGACTGCTCACCGATCGAAGTCCGCAAGAAGCATCTCGGGATGTTGCCGTATAGCACCCAAACAGCACCTGCAACACGTAACAGCACTCGCCAACGCCTTTTTATACTTCAATGGATGTGAATTGATGGCGATTATCATTGGATGCTGCTCAGCGACCATGCTAAATACCGAAATCATCGGGACCATTGACTCATTCCGATGTTCTCGGGCGCGCGGTACAGCGCACTGCCACTTATTGCCGACTTGGTGGGCGACAATGCGTTAGAGGTTGAATGGGGCATTCCTGCTCTTCAGGTATATGGTGTTTGTTACAGAGAAAGACTAAGCAATGAGAGGACCACCTACCTCCTGTGCCCGTGACGGAGCTAACTTACCCGCATCAGTTCTGAGAGATGCAACGCTGCTCGTCCCGAGGCCCCGAATAAGCATCCCGAGCTGCTGTGCATTGCCCAGCTTGAGTGCACGGCGATCGTTTCAGTCGTGTAACGACACCCTCATGCCACCGGAGCCTGTTTGACTGGAAGGAGCTCAGTTAACCCACGTATGTGCTGGATAGGTCGGCGGGCTTGTGCCCCCGGTAAGGGAAGCCTGTGCATTAGAGCAGTCAATGATTAGAGCAGTAACGAGGAAACGCAAAAGATAATCAAGAGTAACGAGGAAAGACCGCCGCTATCAACCTCATAATGTCCAGCTCGAATCCACTTCTCCCAGCTGTACGAACGGCCTGTCCAGACCAGCGACGACGCTCTCGCACAACGGACAGCTGGCAGCGAGTACGTCTTCCAGCTCCTTGCGCATTCGCTCGATCTTGGCCGCATCCTTCTCGCCACCGACGCGCTTCGTGGCACCAGTTCCGATGCCAGGTATCCAGCCAGCAGGCGCAGTGACTACGCTGGCGAGTGCGTCCGGAATGATCAGGTCTCGCAGGCGATCTCCGGCGGACAGGAGATTGCGCCCGAGCGAGGCAGCACCGCGAGTGCCGTTCTGACCAACGCCGAAGTTGGCGGACAAGAGTGTTCGCTGTGACGTAGGTTGTCGAGGTGCAGTTGAGGGGTTCATACTGTTGGTCCGGTCCAATGCGCCTTTCTGCGTCAACTTCATGAGTTCCGTCTGCAGGTTGACGATACGCCGTAGTGCGTGCGCAGGAAGATACTCCTTCGTCTAGAAGAACGTTAGGGGTCTGCACACGACGGATGAACAGCATTTTAGACTCACAAGACCAATGAGACAGTCAGCGTGGAAGGTATGTCGGCACGGGAAGACGTAGAACTGTCTTGTGAAGAGCGCCTGATGGCATACAGAGCATTGCTCTGTAGAGTCGATGGTGATGAAGCGCTTCTGCAGTGCTGCAATGTCCTGCTTGATGGCTTCAGCGTTGCGAGTTGCTTCATCCATCTCTGCCTTCAATGTGTCGATGTGCGCCGAGTAGTCCTCGAGGGCGGTACAGATCTCGTCCTTGAAGTCGTCAATGACAACGAAGTCGGGGAAGAAGGGCAGAATGTCTTCGATTTTCAGCAGCTCGGTATTCTCGAGGAACCGCATGGCCCTATATGCATGAATCGTGAGTGATGTGCGAGGAAGAACGCTACGGTCACATACATCTTGATGTCTTGCTTATCCTGAACCACGTATTTCGCGATCTTCAGCCAGAGCTTCTTCCGTAGCTGGTCGTCATCCTCGGGCATGTCCGCGTTGATCTTCGCCAGCTCCAGATCGCCCTTCTCGAGCGCAAGGTCGACGCTGCTTTCGTAAAGGCCCATCTTGGAGTAGATATGCACACAAGGCTGTGTGCGGCCAGCCTGCTTGCATAGCCGTAGTGCGTAATCCAGGTCGTAGTATGGCTTGCCAGTGAGAGCGTCTGACGGTGCCGACGACAGAAAACGCAGCAGGGGTGCATCGTCGTCGGGGTGGGTTGCCCCGGAGGAGCTGGACGATGACTGAGGAGAAGGGGAAGCGTGGAAAGTGACGATGAGGTTATGGATAGTGGGCGCGGTGTTGCCCTGTTCGAAGATGACGTGGTTGAGGTAACGGATGGCCTGGTTTGGGGAGAGGGGATCGCGGGGTGTGTGTTGTAGTTGTAGCAATGCAGGGATGAGGCGGATGGGATCGAGGGATGGCTGCCGTAACCAAGACTCGACCGTCTCCTTTGGCGCATGGCGAATGAGAACAGGGCCGAAGCGATAGTACAAGTCCAGATTTGCCTGAATGTTACTGAATTAGCAACATTCGACACCAGAGACCCAGGTAGCTCACCTGTCTGGCGATGATATCGATGGCTTTAGTCCAATTTTCTTCGAGAACCCAATGCTCGACCACTCTTTCGTAATCACCTACAACTATTGCGTAGTGAAGGTACATATCGGTCCGTCCGTGCCCTTGGATCATATCATACACCGTCCTGGGATCCAAATTCGCCTTGTATGTCTGGAAGAACTGACGTAGGTCGTCCTCCAAAATGGCACGTTCGGCTTGCAGGTTGTCAACGTCATGGGTCACCGACTCTGACGCAATGAGGTCGTCGAGTTCGTTGCACTTGCTGAGATAGAACTCCACCAGCCACGTCGCGAGCATCATCCTTTGGGACAGGTCCTGGGGTTGTCGAGTCAGCTCTTGATCGCCAGCCTGTGTACTCGGTCTACTCACCGTCTTTCTGGTACGTTCCAAGCGAGACGTGATGTATGAGCGAAGTGCATCCTTCTCGCCAACATCGAGGAACTTGAGAGTCACTTCTTCGAAGCTGACCGAGCACTGAGAATAGCACTGTGCAGACTGGAAATATCGTCCCTCATCGAAGAATGCCTTCGCCTGAGCCGACATGACGTGGTCTCGTTGTGCTGCCGTCTGTCGGAGAACGTCAGCCTGGACATACCAAGTATGACACCCGTTACGCACTGTGGTATACTGGAGGGCCAAGTCATACTTGCCCTTCTCCAAGTAAATCTTCCACACGTCCCGATGCTCATTCGTGACCACGAGTTCGAACAGCGATTGGTCCGTGTATACCCAGTACGTCTTCCGCACAGGATCTGCAGTCACTCCGCGGATCTCCTCGTTGGGTTTCTTGCGACACAGATCAGTTAACACTCCAGTAGTAGAGTGGAGCAAATTGGCTGTACCAGGGGCAGCATTTCTTCGTATGTCAATTGTTCATTGAGATTCGAGATGCCGATAATCCTATCCCTGTAGAGGAGCATGAAATGGAACTCGGTTAACGCTATCGACAGCGGCATTCCTGAGGCCATGACACTCGGATAAGGCAGTAATTGAGCACCGTCGATGAGATCGTCAGAGGTGGACTCATAGTTCAGCGCCCCATGATAAATGCCAGGTTCTGATGAAGGACTACATAAGAAAGGATGGTGCATGACTGAGACGATAGACCTACGAGTCATCCATCCGAGGTACTCAGGCAAGGAGTGTGCTTGATCCGCATTGGAGCCATACGTGTGGAGTTCCGAATGGTCGATACTGCCAGGAAGCTCAGAGATCGCTTAGTTGTGCAATATCAGTACCATTCACCACCTTCCGAGGAGATGACTGACTCGGTGCCGAATCCCTGTAACTCGCGAACAAGCCAAGGAATACCCTCCCCCCGTCGTCGCCTTTCCTGTCGGGTACTCCCACGAACTGGTATATTCTCGTCGGCGTGGTGATAATGACATGGGCCTTCCGTGGGTCCGAGGGCGGGAAGAAGTCAAACTTGAGACCAGTGACAGGCTGACGTTCCGGAAGGCTGTAAACCGGCTGTAGGTACCTCTCCTGCGACTTGAAAAAGTCTTCCTCAGCGTCGAGTACTGCCTCGAAGACCGCACCACTCTTGGTGCCAACGAGCATCTCACGCGTGGAGGTAGAGTGGGAGGAGGAAAGCAGCGCAGCCTTGTTCCAAGCAATGCTCTCGACGACCATCTTCCACGACTTGAGCTGCCGTGGTTTCTTCCATCCTCTGTAGAGGTACCAGTTCTCTCCTTGAAGGGAGGTCACAACGAGGTGCCTCCCCGACGGGTCCAGGAAGAGTTTGTAGACGGAGAACTCGGTCGGCTTGCGAGGAATCTGGATCCTGACGACCTGCTCGGAGCGCGAGAGTTCGATTTGGACAACGACGTTGTTGGCGAGTCCCATGGTGAGCACGTCGGACGAAACCGCAAGGGCCAGTAGCGGCGCGGGCAGTGTGTACTGTACACGACCGAGTTCGAAGAGCGGCGCAGCAGGTGCTGCAGCCTCAACCTGGACAAGTGTGCTTAGCTTAGAGTACAACCGTAAAGGTGCGGTAGCTTACTGATGCTCCAAGACCTTCTACCACTGCCTCATCCTCGTAAGGCATTGGCTCGAAGCCCTCGTACTGCACCTGCGGCAGGGATGCTGGTGCGTGTGGGAGACCGGGCAGCCCAGCATGCTCAACATCTGCGCCGGAACATCAGTTTTCTCAACTTGACCACAAGAGTCTCAGAACGCGTACAGTCGTCGAGCATCTCCGTGAAGTGAGGCAGGCACTAGCGTAGATGCTGCTCAGTGCTGTCAGCGTCGCGGTCGGGGCGTGTGGCGGCGGCATCCGTACACAGGGCGCGTCAGGATCACGTGCGCCGTTATCACGGCGCGTCGCGGGCGGCGGACGATCTCTCTCTAAGACTCTGCGTCGATGTTAGTTTGACATGGTCGCCCGCTAAGCCCCAGCGTGCAGCACTTCCTCAGTCTCAACACAATAACTTTGTTCGCCCCGAGGATGGATCCGGGCACAGGACGGATTGTCCTCCGGAAACATGGCTCTGAAGCGACCTTCTCCGAGCTGTCCTATGTCTACCCTCTCAAGTTGCTTTCGCCGCGTCTCTCACCGCAGAACGCCAACGCAGTATATGTTTTGACATACGGCGGCGGGTTAGTGGGAGGTGATCGCGTCGAACTGTCGGTCGTCGTGGACGCAGGGGCAGCTCTGGTTATGTTGACTCAGGTTCGTCTATTACCATATCTCAGACTCTCCCTAACCCACATCTCGTGCACAAAGGGCTCTACGAAGGTCTTCAAGAACAGACCTGGGCACAGATTATCTGCCCGCTCGCAGGGGACGCTTTCGGACGCCGTCACTACACAAAGCCTAGAAGTCTCTGTTGCACGCGAAGGCGCACTGTTCTTGCTCCCTGATCCGGTGACATGCTTTCGGTCGGCAGCATACAACCAGGTACAAATCTTCCGGATCGACACCTCCGCATCCCTCGTCCTCTTAGACTGGGTGACGTCTGGTCGCAAGTCGCTCGGAGAGGAATGGGCCTTCTCGCGATACTACAGCATGAACGAGGTTTGGATATGCGATCGACCATTGGCGAAGGACGTCCGGAAGGCGAAGGACGCCCGGAAGGAAAAGGACGTCCGATTGGTGAAGGACGTCATGCTTCTGGAGGAGCAAGAGCCAGTCCATTCCTTGCCACTACGGACGCTGGCCGACTCCCTCGCACCGTATTCATGTTATGCCACCCTCATTATGTGCGGACCACTGGTACAGAGCACGTTGCGCTCCCTCTCAACGGAATACGCTCAGGTGACCGTGTTCAAGCATGCTTCTCCCCCAGACTTGCTATGGTCGTTCAGCGTGATAGGAGACGGTACAGCTTGTGTGGTGCGGGTGGCAGGAACGGAGACGGAGACGGTCAAGGACTGGCTGGGTGAAAGGCTGGCGCCGTTCGAGGGTGCGATGGGTCCTGACCTGTATCACAGGGCCTTTGGATAAACGAGCAGGCTCGGAGGGAAATCGAAGAGCATGAAGACCACCCCGTCGGTATCTCTTCGATCTACATCTACGATCATGCCGCCGCACAGATCCAGATCCTCCGTCGTGCGCTCGTCCGACCGTCAGTGCCGTTCGAACAGAGTAGACAAGGTTCACTACCACTCGTAGGTGCGATGAACTGGCCACCTGCTAGATCTGATCACGTACAACGCCCCCACTACTTGTGCATGTACACCAGCATGACATCGGGAAGGAGACTGTGGCGGCGTCTAGTAGTCCCCGGTATCCTGGATCTTCGTTGATCTCGCCAAGCGCACTGCTGCCACTGGCCTGGTGGGCCTCAGCGCACCGCTGGCTCCTTCTACTTATCGTCGTGCAGACTCCACGATCCCCCTTATCAACCCCATGACACCATAAGAATGGCTCCCCGCAAACCCGTTCCGTAGGGTCCTGCTGCTCGCCTCCTCGCCGTGTTCCCTACAGTCATGTCACCATCATTGAAGACTGTGTCTGACGAGAAGGTACTCGCCGACCCGGAGGTCGTCTCAGTTGCGCAGGAGAATGTCTACCGCCCCGAGGTGGACACTTCCGGTGTGAATGAGCGTAAGCTCATGTGGAAGATCGACTGGCACACCGTCCCATGGTTGGCGTTCCTCTACTTCCTCAACTCCCTTGACCGGGGGAATATCGGCAATGCTAAGGTCAGCAGTAAAATCATCACGGCTAACTTAGAAGCGTCGTTAACGGTCAATGTCTTACAGTTGTATGGCCTCGAGAGCGCTCTTCATATAACGGACAAGCAGTACCTGATCGCGCTTACGGTCTTCTTCTTTCCCTATGCTCTGTTTGAGCTGCCCAGCAACTTGGTGCTCAAGCGGTTGCGGCCGTCACGATGGCTGGCTTTCATTATGTTCGTCTGGGGTATAGCAACGACACTTCACGGAGTCGCTCATAACTATGGTGGTCTCGTCGGTGGGTGGCCAACGAACCTTCCAGCAAGCCGGGTATCTGACTCTTTGGTAGCTCTGCGTGTAATCCTTGGATTGGCGGAAGCAGGGTTGTATCCCGGCATTGTCTACTACCTGTCCTGGTATGTACACCCACCTCACAGTTTGGTACCCATTCTGACGGGTTTGTAGCTGGTACAAACGCACCGAGCTAGGCACGCGAGTCGCTGTATTCTTCACGTCTGCCACCATTGCTGGTGCCTTCAGCGGCTTCCTTGCCGTCGCCATTAATAAGATGGATGGCATCGGGGGCAAGCCTGGCTGGGCATGGATCTTCATCCTCGAGGGTCTCTTCACCGTCTGCTGCGCCGTCGCGACGTACTTCATCCTCTCCGACTTCCCGGACACCGCCAAGTTCTTGAGCGAGACGGAGCGCGTCTGGGTCATCCGCAAGCTACGCGCGGATATGAAGTTCAGCGCCGGCGGCGAGAAATTCAAGGCGAAGTATGTCAAGCAGAGCTTGCTGGACTGGAAGACGTGGATCGCTATGGGTATCTACATGGGCTTCGACGGTCCGCTCTTCGCCTTCTCGCTTTTCACACCGACAATCATCAACCAGCTCGGGTACACCTCGACTACTGCGAACCTGCTCTCCGTCCCTGTCTACGTGTGGGGGTGCATCGTGACGGTCGTTGTGGGCTTCCTGGGTGACCGTCTGGGCAAGCGAGCGTTCATTAACCTGTATGCTGTGTCAGGTCTTCGCTGCTACTCATTGATACTTACGCGGCTCCGGTCAGGGCTTTATTCACGACGGGCTTGGTAGGATACATCATCCTGATCACCTCGAGGAGCGCCCCTCTATCCTACTTCGCTGTCTTCCTAGCCATAGCCTCGATTTACCCCACTGTTCGTGAGTGTCATCGTAGCGGGGACCATGACCTCGTACTGACTTCGCTTCGCCTTACAGCTAATTCCGTGGCATGGGTGTCTAGCAACGTCGAGGGCTCGTACAAACGTGGAGCGACGCTGGCAATGGCCATCGGCTGGGGCAACCTTAATGGTGCGGTTAGCTCGAACATCTACCGCGCCGTCGACAAGCCATGGTACCGGCTCGGCCACGGCATCGTCCTCGCATATATCTCCATCGGCTGGATATGCTCACTGGCCTTCTACTTCCTTCTCAAGCGCGAGAACGCACGCAGGGCGGCCGGCGAGCGCGACGAGGTCATTGACGGTGTCGACAACAAGCACGCGCGCGAGGAGAACGGTCATTTCGCGAGCGTCGAGCAGGCGAGGGAAGAGAAGGGCGACCAGTGGAGCGGGTTCAAGTACTCATTGTAGTACCTGCAGGCCTGTAACGACTGTACGACTGAGGGGAGGATAGGCAGTATCCTTATTCGTAGATCTATCACAAAACCAAGATATTTCGCTCTTGTCAGTGTAAGATATCCGGCGTGTTGTTGAGGGCTGCCAGGACACACTCACTCGGCAATCCCAGCGGTGTGCACAACGAAAGTGAATTGCTCATGAGTAGTGTTTATGTGCTATATGCTATCTACAGATGCAATTTGGTACAAATGCGACCAGTCCAACGGGAGAACCATCCAACATGACCACAGGCAACAGGACAGCGTATTCAGTCGACGATGCTATAGCCTTGGCTCCTCCACCCGTGATGTTGCTGCTGGTGCAGGCGCCTTCTCATCGGGTGTCTCGAGTGGTGGCGGCGCACTGCTCTCCCGACTCCGGTTCTCGTCGAGCCACTTGTCCATGTCGTCCTTGCGGTTTGCGAATGGTCGTGGGCCGAGGAGCCTGATCATGTCCTCGCTAGAAGAACGGTCAGTCGATCTCACTCTCAAGCTGTTGGACATGAACGAACCGAGTGATAACTTCGCGCACTAGCAGCAGCTTGGCCACCTTGTCAACATCCTCCTTGTGCTTCGTGAGGAGTCCTGTCGTCCGCTGATGCGCATTCCTGAGGTGTTTGAGTCAGCCACATGTTCCTGTGTACCAGAGACAACACGTACACAATCATCTTGCGGACCTCCGCATCCAGCATCTCGCCGGTCTTCTCACTGAACGGCTTCTGCAACCGCTCGTCCGAGGCACTCGCACCACCATAGCTGACGGGTCCGACGACATCGTTCATACCATAGTTCGATACGGCCTCGAACGCCATCCGGGTGATCTTCTGGAGATCGTCCTGCGCGCCCGTGGTGACGTTCCCAACGCCAAAGAAGATCTCCTCTGATACACGTCCACCAAGCGTCATGCATATCCGGTCCAGCATTTGTGGGATGGAGAGGAGATAGCGGTCAGGGGGGAGATACTGTTGAGATGTCAATCAGTCGCCAGAGTCGCCAGAGATAAAACCGCGACAGACTCACCTGCGCATATCCAAGTGCGCCAACGCCTCTTGGAATGATGCTGACCTTCAGCAGAGGGTCTGCGTGCTCCAAGAACCAACCGCAGATTGCGTGGCCAGCTTCGTGGTACGCAACCGTCTTCTTCTCGTCGGGGCTCAGCAATCTGCTCTTCCTCTCCAAGCCGACGATCACCCGCTCGATCGCACTCTCGAAGTCCGACTCCTCCACCACTTCGTGCGAGTTACGGGCTGCGTGCAGCGCGGCCTCGTTACACACGTTGGCGATGTCGGCACCGGAGAAGCCAGGCGTAAGCACGGCGAGCTTATGCGCGAATGTATCGATCTCCGGGAGTCTCTCCGACAGCTTCAGCGGCTTGAGATGCACCAGGAAGATGCCCTTCCGTCCGCCAACGTCGGGCCGGTCAATGGCAATGTGCCGGTCAAACCGACCTGGACGCATGAGTGCAGGGTCGAGTACGTCTGCCCTGTTCGTACCGGCAAGTACGACGATGTGCTCGTTCGTGCCGAACCCATCCATCTCGACGAGGAGCTGGTTGAGCGTGTTCTCCCGCTCATCGTTACCGCCCATTGACCGCTTGCCCCCACGAGCCTTACCAATGGCGTCGATCTCGTCAATGAAGACGATGGCCGGTGCGTTCTTCTTCGCCGTTGCGAAAAGGTCGCGAACCCGAGACGACCCGACACCAACAAACATCTCCACGAACTCTGAGCCGGATACAGAGAAGAAGGGAACGTTCGCCTCTCCCGCAGTCGCCTTGGCCAGAAGGGTCTTACCGGTACCAGGAGGCCCGGATAGGATAGCACCGCGAGGGATCTTTGCACCGAGCTTCTCGTACTTGGCGGGCTCCTTCAGGAAAGATACGAACTCCATGACCTCCTGTTTGGCCTCGTCCATACCCGCTACGTCCTTGAACTTGACCTTCACGGCCGTGTCCTGGTTGAACATCTTTGCACGAGACTTCCCAAAGCCCAAAACACCGCCGCCGCCTCCGGTCCCACCGGCCTTCCGTGACAGGTATAAGAGGACACCCGCGAAGAGGAGTGTGGGCGCGAAGTTCATCAGGTAGCTGAAAGCAGAGACCTCGTCTTGGTATGCGACAGGTATCCGCTCGTGCGAAGGGATACCCAGCTCGCGCTGTGCCTCATCGAGTTTGCGTTCGAACGCCTCCACGGACCCTATGGAGAAGTGGTAGTCCCCGCCGCCCAGAGCCGCGCTGGGGTACATCGTGCCCGTCGCATTGGAATGCAGCTTGACGCGGACCTTGGTCCGGTTCACGACGGTGAGCTTGTCTACCAAGCCCTTGTCAAGGAATGCGGTGCGGAACTCTTGCCAGGTGATCTCGCGGGAGGAAGAGTTGGATGAATTGAGAGCGTACAATACGGCGGCGGTCGTGGCGAGGATGACGAGTTGGTTGCCGTTGAAGTTGGGTTCGTTGTCCGGTGGAGGGGGTGGTCGCTGTTCGTTCTGGTTGGAGTCCTTGTCGTCCCGACGGTTCTCCTCGTTCTCGTTGGGCCTCTGCTGCTGCTGTTGGTGGTATCGCTGGAAAAAGCCTTCGAGGCCCTTCAACGGCTCCTCCTTCCGCTGCTCAGCCGCACTCTGCTGCTCCTCCGACGGCTTCTCCTCATCCTTAACCTCGCCATCCTTCTTCCCCTCCGTCTTCTTGTCCGAGGGCGGCTTCTGCTCCGGCGAGGGCTTGTGGTCGCCGGGAGTAGCGAACGTGCGAGCGAATCTTGTCCGTGCTACGGGGGCCAATCGCCCGCGCCCGAGGGCGGAGGCACGGAGAGCACGAGTAAGCATGGAGGTAGGGGAGCAAGAGTAGGATGGAGGACGTTCCCGCCCTCACGCACGCAACCCAGCGGCTTGGACCCGACTCTGCCCCGAAATGACTAACGCCGCCCCTAGTCTAGGGTTTCTCGGCACATGACCGCGTAAGCACGGCGCGCTCACAACGCATGCGCCATCCCTCGAGTCAGAAACTCTCTTCAATTGCATTCACGCAGAGTGGATCGCAGGCCCATAGAGTTCATTTCATGCGCTTCGTCTCTATAATACTAGCATCTCAATCCATCATGCTATTCCGCTCCCCTCCTTTTCACTTCAGCATTCGGCCGTCAATGATCGTGTCCGCGCTCAGCGCCGGTGGGGTGTAGTTCGCGTAGCAATCGTACACGAAATTGACCTCTTCGATGCGCTCCAGCATGCCCTCGATGAAGTTATCGAGTAGGCATAGGCCATTCGAGTCAGGTGTCTCGCAGTGAGAGATACCGGTGAGTGGCACGACGCCGTCGTTCAGCAGGAAGCGGATATAGGACGCAGACTTCTTAGCAGAGCCTGTCTCCGCAGTCGGGCTGACGGAGGCCGGGCAGGATACCACCTGCGCAACGAGGTTCGACGTGAAAGGTGCGATGTCGTGGACGTGGTAGGTCTGCACCACCGTGAGTCAGGCAGAGAGACACTTGTGACGACGAGAACTCACTTGGTACGCAGGGATGCGATCAATCGGGAGAGGGCCATTGGCAGCCAGAGTCGTGAAGTTCAATGCAGTGATGACTGCGAAGAAGTATCAGCACGCCGTCCGAAGATACGGAGTGTCGTCCAGTGAACGACTTACTACTTGCAATCACCGTGTCATGACTGGCGTCCACATATATGGGTTGGGTCAACGGGAAAGTTATGTTGCTGCCGTCGAGGGTACCGTTCGTAGACGTGTCGAAGGTTGTCAGAGGCGTCTTCGTCAAGCGTGCGACGAGCTCCTGGACGTAACCGATACCTTGGGCTGCCGCGGCGGGATTTCCGGGGCCGTCGCCATACCAGAACGAAAGGTCTGCGGGGATGATCGTCAGTATGTCATCGTCTCCGCAAATCCATAGTCCCAGTCACCAATAGAGTAGTCAAAGCCTCGCCACTCTTCGTCGGTGAAGAGACCGCAAAACTGCGAATAGCCAAGGGCTACGGTCTCATAGGCGCATAGTTGCTGCATCGCGTACACATCGCTGGTCGTGAGGTTCAACCCCGTGATGTATTGCTGGAGTCTGGAAGTCGTCGCGTTGAGGTAGACTTGCGTCCAGTTGCCGGATGCGTAGCCGCCGAGGTCTCCTGCAACAGCGTCGTTCGAGTTGGGGCAGGCGTTCCAAGGAGCGAGCGTGTTGTTGAAGCCAGACGACTCGATGATGATCTCTTGGTGGTAAGAAGTCTGATAGTCCGGAACGCCAAAGAAGCCGGCAGCGAAGTGGATACTGCAGCGGTTCCGTTCAGCTATTCGCCATAGCTCAGATTTGACGACTTACGCGCTCTCGACCATCCTGTCTGTTGTAGATTTGAGATTTTGTAATGTAACTTTGTACAGGAAGTGTAAACTCACTCTCTGAAGTCGTACGGAAGACAGGCAGGTCCTTGAATTCCGTCAGCAACTGACCATACTTGACCCTGAAACCAACGCCGAGATCAAATCTATGGGAGGATATCAATACCAGACACGCCGGAAACAATGACACCCAGCTTACGGTTGCTGACGACCGAAAGGTGTTAGGATCTCGGCTCCGAGCTTGTACGTCCAAGTATTCAAGAACTCCAAGGGACCAGTCGCGGAGAAACCAGAGCCCGATGCTGCACTCTGAACAGTCGCCGCAAACGAGGCCGGGGCAGAGCCTGAGGTTGGATACCGAGCACCGTGCCTATGCAACAGGTGAACTTGTTCGAGCTCGCATCCTGATGGGATCTGAGGATCGGCAGTGGGGAGGCCAAAGGCATCGCTCCCGACCGAGAACCAGGGACTGAGGTTACCCCAGGACCGAATGACCTGGAACGGGGTACCTGTACCACTGTACGGAGTCTGCGGTGCTACAAGCGGGTATGCGTTCGTGTTCAGCGCGGCCACGGGTGCAGTGGCAATGGCCTCGGCCTCGGCACCAGCTTGACATACGGTTAGTGATCACGGACTTCAGCTTCAGTAGTGAATGATAAACATACTTGGAGTAGGTCCGGGATAGCCGACTTGCTCAGCGTCCGGGAAGTACGACTCATCCGTGGTGACTGTTGCCCCAGGAGGAGGGTACACAGCGGACATGGTCGACCCCGCGAACGCTGAGGCGGACTCCGCGGCGGGTGCGGCGAATGCAAGCGGCAGTACGCTCAGGAGCAGGAAGGCAGTGACCATCTTAGATGTATCTGGGACTCGGGAGAGCTGAGAACCACGGCATGAAGCATCGTTCTGTGTGTATTTATGCTTTCGCGGCGTGCATCGAGCCGCGAAGCCCAAGACTACTGTGTGCGACGTGAGATGCGCGGGCCGAACCTGATGATGAAAGCCTATTACCTCGAGCTGATGAAAAGGTACGGACCGAGGGTCTAGTAGTACGCACGAGCGTCGACAGGGCCAATCACAGTTGATGACGCCCACACGTAGGACTTTCTAGGGGAGATGTGTCTCCTAGATGGCCGCAGTGAGAGACAGCGCGTGGGTGATTTCACTCTCGTGCTTAAAATTACAAAGTTCCAGGGAAGTTGCAGTACTGACGCCGTCATAGACGTACCGCTTGCGTAGGCTACGCTCTGGCCTGGCACGCGATAGACATTAATTGCTTATTCCATCCTATTTTGAGAGTATCATAAGCCTTTCGTGAAACCAAGACGGGGGTAGAAACAGACCATAAAGCCGACGAACGTGCGTGCAGCCACTGGCATTCGGGTGATGAGACTGTAACACATAATGGTTAATGTTGTTTGATGCCGTTGAAATGGGACAGGGAGATGCGAGCATAAACATTCGACGGGTGTCCTCGACTTGACTGTGCAGAAGGAGAGGAACGGACTAGCAGTGCAAGTGTGCAAGATGGTTGAGACGAAGTTGGAGGTACAGGCAAGTCCGCGAATCGCGGAGGTGTGTGCACGCGCCCACGTGGGTG
Source organism: Rhodofomes roseus (assembly GCF_022264815.1). Classification (NCBI taxonomy): domain Eukaryota; kingdom Fungi; phylum Basidiomycota; class Agaricomycetes; order Polyporales; family Fomitopsidaceae; genus Rhodofomes; species Rhodofomes roseus. The sequence continues at coordinate 364,191 of NW_025952965.1, read as the reverse complement.
CGAAGAGCGCGACGCGTTCAGCCATGTCTGAACAGTGTTCCGTGAAGGCATCTCGGGATTCAACATGACAGCCTTCCGGCGCGTCCACGGAGTACTGCCCAATCGTAGGAGCCAATCGAAAGGCACAACTCATTCGTGACATTTTTGATAGACACACGTTCCCTGCTATTCCGTTATTGTTAACTTAGTACTGGACCTTTGCTCGCATCCCTTTGTTCCGCCATGTCTGAGCAGCCCGATGTTACTGAGGTGCTCGGCCGTCGATGATGTTGTCTGAGCCTGGCAATGGTGCGGTGTAGTTGCCGTAGCAGTCATAAACGAAGTCGACCTCCGCAATGCGTTCCTGCATGCCCTGAATGAAGTTGTCAAGCAGGCACAAGCCGTTCGGATCAGGTGTCTCGCAGTGCGAGATCCCTGTCAGTGGCACGACACCGTCATTCAGCAAGAAGCGGATGTACGATGCCGAGCCGGCGGCTGCGCTAGTGTTGCTGACAACACCCAAGGATGCAGGGCAGGACAACACCTGCGCGACGAGATTGGTCGCAAAGGGTGCAATATCGTGAACGTGGTATGTCTGACCGGTTTTTGAGTCCTCTGAACAGCTGAGGGAAGTGGACATTACGCACCTGGAAGGCAGGGATGTGATCGATCGGGAGAGGACCATTGGCCGCGAGGGTCGTGAAGTTCAAAGCAGTGATGACTGCGCAGAAATGGTTCAGCCTGCGTTATGGTGACGAGGTAGCTAGCTCGAGCTAGGAAATCTTACTGGTGGAGATAGCCGTGTCATGGCTAGCATCAACGTATATAGGCTGGTTCAAAGGGAATGTGATGTTGCTGCCATCGAGCGTGCTGTTCATGGACGTGTCAAACGTGGTGAGAGGCGTCTTCGTCAGGCGAGCCACCAGCTCTTGAACCCAACCAATGCCCTGTGCTGCGGCAGTCGGATTGCCAGGGCCGGACCCGTACCAGAAATCAAGATCTGCGCACGAGTGATTAGCATTGCGTATGACGGAGACATCGTCCGCAATCACCGAACGAATAATCGAACCCTCTCCACTCCTCTTCGGTAAACAACCCACAGAACGCCGAGTACCCGAGAGCGACGGTCTCGTATGCACACAGCTGCTGCATGGCGTAGATGTAGGTCGCGTTGAGGTTGAGGCCCGTCACGTACTGTTGCAGCCGCGATGCCGTCATATTAAGGTAGACAAGTGCCCATCTTTCCGTGGCGTTGAGACCGAGGAGCCCTGCGACGTTGTTATCGGAATTGGGGCAGGAGGGGTTAGGCGAGAGCGTGCTGTTGAAACCACCACTCTCGATGATGATTTCTTGGTGATAGGAAGTCTGGTAATCTGGAACACCGAAGAACCCAGCAGCGAAGTTGAGGCTATACGACATATGGGTAATCCATTGATTTGGCTGCACTGCCCAAAGGATACTCACGCGCTCTCAACCATCCTATCTAGATTTCCGAATCATTACATGAGATTGGTGGTTCACTTTACTGTTGCGAATACACTCACAATTGGAGGTCGTACGAAACACAGGCAGATCAATGAATCCATTCAATAGTTCGCCGTATTTGACCCTGAAGCCGACGCCCAATTGGAACCTATGAACGGAGAGATGCATCAGTTGCACCATATTTACTAGCTAGTTCACTAGACTCACAGCTGCTCACGGCCGAATGGTGTCAGGAGCTCGGCGCCGAGTTTATATGTCCAGGTGTTCAGAAACTCCAGCGGCCCAGTAGCGGAGAACCCGGTACTATTGGCCGCGGCGTGAAGGTGCGCCGCGAATAAAGTAGGTAGATCGCTAGAAGTCGGATATCGAGCGCCATGCCGATGAAGCAAATGAACTTGCTCGAGCTCGCAGCCGGCTGGGACTTGAGGGTTGGCTGTCGCAAGACCAAAGGCGTTGCTTCCCACGGAAAACCAAGGACTGAGATTTCCCCACGAGCGGATGACTTCGAACGGTGCGCCTGTGCCGCTGTATGGAGTTTGTGGGGCTAGCAGCGGATATATGTTACTGTTCAGTGCTGCAGCAGGTGCAGTGGCGATGGCCTCCAGTTCAGCGCCAGCTGAAAATACCACACGTCAGCTTGAGGATGGTGGGGTTTGGTACGTGGTGATACATACTCGGGGTGGGTCCAGCATATTCAACCTGTGACGCATCAGGGAAGTACGATTGATCGGCAGTTATGGTAGCCCCAGGAGGAGGGAACACATCAGACACAGTTGAACCAGCGAATGAAGAAGCAGACTCCGAGGCAGCGACAGTAAGCGCAAGCGGTAGTGCACTACACAGCAGGTAAGCTAGCACCATCTCGTACATGCGAGGAGCCTGGGGATGATGATACTGCTGGACACTCACATATCATCACTGCCTTATATACCTGCACGTAGACGAAGACACGGGGTCAAGGGTTCTGTTGTGCTGTGGCGCGTGATGGGTGTCAGAAAGGACGCGCTGTTCGATGTAGGACACGGGCCGGGGATGGCATTCCAAATAATTCCGTTTTGTTGTACCCCTCGCCAAAAAAGGAGGGCGTCGGGCCTTTGCCCGGCATTGTATTTGGGTGTCCCACACGCTTTGCCGATTGACCTCGCCCACCAACCCCGGTCTGAGTCGCTTTGAACGGTACTATGAAATCTAGTGGAATTTTGATGAAAACACATTGATGATATCGAGTTCGACTTGTCACGCTTTTCACGGAGGGTCCTAGCCAAATGGAATTAGCTGTCATCCATCGTGGTGAATAGCTATGCTACAACTCGGCGAAGACGAGGTGGGGTGCATGTAGCCGATCATAAGTAGTTGGGGACGCTCACTCACGAGAGATACAGAGGTTCAGTACGACGTGTCCATGTGCGCCGCGGAATCAAGCCGCAAACGGGAGCGTTCGAATACACTTCCCGCAGTGACGGAGTTACAGTGTTTCTAGAGTTGTGAGAAGTTTCCGATGGCACGGTCGATCGACAAATACCACATGAACCCGTATGTCATCCCCCATACTTAGTTCAAAGCAGTTGACTTGATGGGCATGCGGTGGGCTACAACTGTCCGGCAGAGGCTGGCCGTCAAATCAACGGCCAATTAACGGCATACGGCACCGGCCTAGTCATGCGCCCAGAAGAGACTCCATCCAAGCCTGGGGTGATATTGTCACCGTACGCCTGCACTTGGGTGTGAGTAGCACGAACTTTGAGGCGAGGCTCACATTCAGAGTACTCACTGGCAGGGAGCCGATGTCGACCGAGTCTCAAGAGTCAAGACCTCATGGATCTCTTCCACAGGTTGCGGACTCGGAGTCGCTATGTGGTACTGGTACACACGTCCAGCGGAGAAGTCAAGGCCGCCGAGTCACGCGCTGAAACAAGTTCGAGCGAGCGTAGTTGCTGCCGTCCGTAGTGTGTATACTCGTGCACGAACAGCGCAATGTCGTGCATGAGGCGAGATGAGCACCCAGAGCACAGTCTGACAATGAGGTCGTCGTCCAGTCCGAGTCGTCCGACTCTCCGAATCCCGCGAGTCGCGGAGGCGCACGTGCACGTGGGCGCGACGCGTTTCCCCGCGTCTGCTTTCCGTTGACGAAGCAGCGGCCGGCTGCACACACCCTGTATCCTCTCCTCGTCGGCCGTGACGGTGAGGGTCCTCCTGTGCGCCAACCGCAACTGTTTCCATGCCGCGGTCGATGGACACGTTACGCGCGCATGGCTCTACAACTCCCACCTCTTCTACGGCAGACAAGGACTCCTCTCTTTCCTCTCAGTCGACTCGGCGGCATTGCTCGGTACCACGATTACATCCGCTTCTCGGCACCTAGTGCGTGTGTCTATGGACAGAGATATGTGACAGGCTTACAGCATAGGCCCTATCAGATGGTTCCGCTCGCATCCCCCTCAACAGCTCGAAAGTCATAGGCGTGGCAAATTCTCGAGGCGAGAGAGGGTATGATGGATTGACAAGGACTAGATGCGTCTGCTGAGCGGTGTACCTCGCAGCTATCAAGAAGACTTCTACGCTTGCTCAGCGCTCTCTCTCGACCCCGAAGAGCTTCGCCTGAGCCTCAAGAAGGCGCATCATATCGACTGGGATCCCTCTGCGCTCCCGCCTGCACTCGCACGTCAGGTTCTCTTCGCAGGGGTATACGATGGCCACGGCGGCTCTACTGTATCTCAATTCCTACGTCAAGAACTGCATGGGCTCTTTGAGAATGTGCACAAGTCTCAGATACCCGAACTATACGAATGGACGCTTGAGCTAGGAGGATACTTCAGACGGTGGAGGGGTGGGGCCCTTGCACCCTGGATAGACCCCGACGCCCCGAGCGCCCAGTCAGAGCTCGATCTGGAGGCGAGGGCTACGCTTGCGTTCTTCGAGGTCCGTACTGATGCCATTGGACCGTGTTTCAGTGCTTACAGAAACTTCGGTGCTCCCATTAGGTTGACAAAGCTCTCTTCGGGGAGCATGCAGCAAGGGACTGTGGTGCTACGGCCTCAGTAGTCCTACTGCAATGTCTGGACAATCCCGTCACTCCATTCTTCACCGCTCAAAAAGTCGCTCTTACAGTCGCTCACGTCGGGTCAGTGCATCCTCCAGCTTACCTGTCGACCCTCCCCCCCTCTGACAGCGGCGAACGATACAGCGACACTCGGGTCTTGTTAACCTCCACTAAGAACGGCGATGTCATGCCCATGACCGAAAACCACCACGTCGACGCTCGAGTGGAAGCAACTCGGCTGCGTCGGATGATGGGTAGCGGTCAGTCCATGGACTCGTTCGGTGAGACTAGGTGAATACAATCTTCATAAATGTTACGCTCCCTTCTGATTGAAGCGACTTAGGTGGATGGGTGCCTTGGCAAACACTCGCAGGTCTGTTGATGTCCCGGTGCACGATATCCGCATCATTGACAAATCCATTCTCATATACAGCCTGGGCGACCTGAAATATAAGCGCTTCGGCGTGACACCGGAGCCCGAGGTGCGGACCAAGCTATTGAACGGTAAACATACCTACCATTTGCTTTATACCACTGAGTCCTCACATCCTAATAGGCCCTGAGTATTCGCATATTACCCTGCTCTCCGACGGCATCTCGTCAGTATGCTCGGATCAAGAAATCTCCGACCTCGTTCGTGGCTGCCCCACGCCAGAGTACGCCGCGAAACGCATCCTCCGCTACGCAGAGGACATGGGCAGCGACGACAATCTGACGGCCATTGTGGTGCCTCTCGCGGGCTGGGGCGGGATGACTGGCGAAGACCGTACGCGAGACCTGCGACAATATCGCCGGAAACAGATGGAGGGCTCGGAGAGGCACAAGCCTCGGTGGATGTGAACCCTTGTGGCCAAGCCCTTCGGCGCCGATCTGGCTGTCGCTGATATGCTCACTTGTCGACTGTACTCCCAAACCCATGTTGTAACCTCCAAACAATCTCGGACTGCCTAGGCATATTCTTCTACCCATATCTACACTCTAGCCGCATACACTACGCACACGGATACATTTTCATCCTGTTTATACATTCACAACCAAGATATGCATCAGACCTCCCGTCTAACCCATACAGTATTCCCTTGCGACTAGATCTGAGGCGAGGCATGCCCGTCCGCGCGCATATCCGACCCAGCACCCCAGACGGTCTTCCCCGACGGGTCGACAATTTTCTGGATGACCTGTCCGCGCCCAAACATACCACGTCCGGCGCCGGTCACCGTGCGCGCGTCGTGTCCCATCGCTTCACTCAGAACGTGAGCCCAGAAATCGCAGCCATAGGAAAACGGACGTACCGCGGAGCTTGTCGACAACCTCGGTAGCGATACCATCCTCGAAGTATACTTCGCTGTTGACGTCGCCTGCCTGCCCACCCGCAAGCGAGTCGGGGCTCCCGGCTGAGATGCAGAAGCGCGGGGCGTCGAGCGAGGCTTGCGCCGTGAACCCGCGGAGCATGTTGAGCAGAACTTGGACGTGACCTTGGGGCTGGACATTGGCGAGGATTCAGTCGACGCGTCGCAAGTACATTTGAGAGGGGACAAACCTGCATGAATCCACCCATGACGCCGTAGCAGAGGAAGAGTTCATCACCACGCAGCGCCATCGCAGGAATAATGGTATGGTATGGGCGCTTGCCACCCTAGCAAAGAAGGAATGATGAGCACATTCCGTCCCTGGGATGATACGGGAAAGCGGAACGCACCTGCAGTGCGTTGGGGTGACCAGGGGTCAGGTAGAAGTTGCTACCACGGTTCTGCAGAGTGAACCCACAGCCCTTCGGGACAGCTGTGTGCATCGACGGATCGACGGAGTTAATCCTCAGGCTCCCTTACACGGAGCTCAGTCTCACCTCCAGTGCCGAAGCCTCCATCACGGTTGCCCTGTTCTCAGTTCTGAGCCAAGTCATGTGCTACAGTCAGACTCACCGGCATAGTTGCTCTGGATGTAGCTGCAGGCGTTGCCCCATCGGTCCGTTACTGGAGAGCGCAGTCGGAATCAGCTCTGCATGCAGTGTAGATAATGAGGGGTCAGTAACCAGAGAAGTAGACCGTGTCGGATGAGAACATGGGGTTTCCCTGTGCGTCTCTACTTCAGCTTCAAATGAGATTCCAGTCAAGAGAGCGCACATACGTGGACGACATTGTGGTTGCATTTTTCTGGATCAAACAACCGTGCCCGAGTAGCGAGATATTCCTATACGCATGACATGTTAACACAGAAGACGACCGGCGCGGTCAATACGAGAGCACCTTGCCCAGCATCTCCTTGACGGGGATGGTTAGAACGTCTGGATCGGTGACGTAGTGCTGGCTGTCTGTAGTGTCATTCCAGTCAAGCAAGGTTTCCTCCGTATACGAAGGTCAGACGCACCTGCGAATGCCAAGCTATTTCACGGTGATTGGTTGAATGTTTGTTTGCATGTCGCCTATTATATGACGGCGACACTCACCGAAGGGACTCGACGAGTGCATGGAGGTACTCGGCAGAGTTGTGCTCCATCTCGAGCAATGACTTGATCTTGCCTTGCGCTTCCATCTGCTCTAGGATACCCAGAGCCATCAAGGCCGTAATGCCTTGACCGTTCGGAGGGCACTAATTTGCCGCTCAGTCTCTGCCTCCAGGACAACCACTAAATTATGAGGCTAACCTCGTAGAGGGTCACTTCATTGTGGAAATTGTAGCTGATGGGCTCCACGAATGATGTTTCGTGTTTCGCCAGATCTTCAAGTTCCATGACACCGCCCTTGCTTTGGATGAGCTCGACGATCGCCTCAGCTACGCGCCCTTTGTAGAAGCCATCCTTGCCCTGCTCGGCGAGGGCGCGGAACGTCTTCGCGAGGTTAGGCAGCTGTACTATTTGTCCGGGGAGCGGTGCCTTCCCGTTCAGAAGCATCTCGTCCGCGTTCGGAGAGGCATTCTTGATCAGGTCCTCTGATCGTTTCCACTGTGCATTTGTTTAGACTTGCCTCCCGTTCGTCAGATGCAAAGTAATCCCCGACTCACGGCGAATGCGTGGATCTCGGACACGGGCACCCTAGGATCCTGTTAATACGAGTTTGTCTTCTAACGTTATCAAACGTACCCTTCCTCCGCGAGCCTGATGGCTGGGTCCAGAACCTCTGCCATTGTGACCGTTCCACTACCGAACTTCTCGACGGTGTCGACCCACGCGGCCGCCGCACCTATATTCGTCGTTTGAGAGGATCCCTTCGGCCTCGCCACTGCACTGACCTGGTACGGTCACGCTGTTGAGGTCGGTGACTGGGATAGATCGCCCAGTTACGCCCCGTTCGCGCATGTACTCGATAGACAGCTTCGCGGGAGCGCGCCCAGAGCCATTCATGGCCTGAACGGTCTTCTTCTGCGCATCGTAGAAAAGACAGAAGGCGTCGCTGCAATGTCGCGCTCAGTATGGGCGAGAATGAATGGCTGCGAAGGATCGCACCCGCCGATGCCACAGCAGCTGGGCTCGGAGACGTTGAGCGCGGCAGAGACAGCGACGGCCGCATCAGCTGATCGTGATCAGGCGCGACACGGCCCGCGTAAGGAGTCGGTCAGCACGCGTCCTTGCCCAGAGCAGCCATCCTCTCTCACCCGCGTTGCCCCCCTTCCGCAGGATCTCCAGCCCAGCCTCCACCGCAAGCGGCTGCGACGCCGCAACCATGCCCTTCGTGGCGTAAACCTGCGATCGCCGGCTTGCGAACCGTTGGAACACAATGTCCGGCTGATTGACCTTCGTCCAGTCGACCTTCATCTTTGCGACCGTCGGGGATGTGTCCTAGTGGTGGAAAGAAGGTTGTGTCGTCGAGGTGCACAGCTGACTGCTCCTCAAGTCGGTGAGATATCCGCTCACAGATAAGTCTTGTGGCCGTCATGGTGCATAATCTATAGACCCACCGAGTCATTCACTCGGCCTCCCGCTTCCCTGTCTGCCGCCGGCGGCGAATAACTATCCGCGATCTCGCGGTACAAGACGCTATCCCCGCGTGTCGACTGCCATTAAGTTGTCAAAGATTTCAATGCACTATACACTCGTTGCTCATCGTCTCGTGTCTTGGACTCAATATTACCAGAACTCTGGCCTGATATATTGTCTATGATGGAGACAGGCGCTGCGGTCATGTATAAATCCTCTGGTTTCAGGGAGGTGGTCGACATGATGGCCTCGGCATTCAGCTCGCTCTCAACTTGCTTCCTGGTGGTCACGGCGGCATTCTTCAGCCATGGCATCGCCGTGTCTGGAGAGGTCATTGCACCGAATGCCACCGCTCTGAACGGGACATACGTTGGTCGCTACGTCGCAGAGTACGACCAAGACTTCTTCCTGGGGATACCGTTTGCGCAGCCTCCTCTCGGAGATCTGAGGTTTGCGCATCCTCATTCACTCAATACGTCGTTCGACGGCACTCGGGACGCGACATCTTACAGCTCCGAGTGCGTCGGGTACGGTGTGAGTGCCACAGTTGTAATGATTGGAGAGTTGAGATCCCTAAAAATAGTTCATGCAGTCCGACCAATGGAATTATCCCATCAGCGAGGATTGCCTGTACTTGAACGTAGTCCGACCTGCAAATTACTCCGCCTATGAGCCATTGCCAGTGGGCGTATGGATCCATGTGAGTGCTGATTGGCGTGTCGTGTATGTAGACTGGTGACTGAGATACACTCAGGGAGGCGGATTCTTTGAGGGTGGCTCCCCAGACCAACGTTACAACTTGTCCTTCATTGTTCAGAACAGCGTGGAGATAGACAAGCCCTTCATTGGCGTCTCATTCAATTATCGCCTTTCGGCATGGTTAGCAGAGTGCTGACTGATGCAGTGATATTTGTACTCACTTGTGCGCTAGGGGCTTCCTCGCTTCTGGTCAACTTGCGGGAGAGGGTACCACCAATGTCGCTCTTAGAGACCAACGGCTGGCTTTGCACTGGATCCAAGAAAACATTCGCGGATTCGGAGGTGCGTCCCCTACTGCTGGCGAGTCGTCGCAAATCGCTCACTATCTCCCTTAGGTGACCCAACGAAGGTCACGATATGGGGTGAGCTCCTAGTCGCTAAAGTACGGTGTGCACGAGTAGTCATGCCGTCTGCATATAGGTGAGAGTGCGGGCGCGATTTCTGTGGGTTTCCATCTCGTTGCATACAACGGGCGGGACGACAAGCTCTTCCGCGGTGCTATCATGGAGTCCGGCAATTCCGTCCAGCAGCAGGGCATGTGGACTGCAGATCACTACGACGCCCCTTACCAAGCCCTCGTCGACAACGTGGGCTGTACGGACTCGATTGACGTGCTTGGCTGCCTGCGCAGCGTGCCCTTCGTCACGCTCAACGCGGCGATCAACACGACGAATGCGACGGTGTGGTCCCCCATAATCGACGGCGACTTCGTGGCGAAGCTCGCGAGCTACCAGCTCGAGGCGGGCGACTACGTGCACGTACCCATCATATCCGGTGCGAACACCGACGAGGGAACTGCGTTTGGTCCCATGGGCATCAATACCACCGAGGAGTTCTTGACTTACATCACGAGTGAGCAATCTAATGAGAATAATTTGTACCGTGTGCAGATGGCTGACGCGTGCCTACATAGACGGCACGGGGCTCCCCCGTACCCCACTAGCTCCTGCTCTAGCTGAACAGATCCTCAATGCATACCCTGATGCTCCCTGTGAGGGCATTCCGGCCGACCTTGAGTGCAAGAGGCTGAACGGTACCTATGGATTGCAGTATGCATATGACTCACCTTGGAAAACCTACAACCATTGACACGCACCGCTAGGTACCGCCGCACGTCTGCATATGCAGGGGACGTAGTGTTCATCGCGTCGCGCCGCCTACAATGCCACACCTGGGCAGCAGGCGGCACCCCCGCATACTGCTACCGTTTCAACACGCGCCCGAACGGCATCTCCCTCGAGTCGGGCGTGACGCACTTCCAGGAGGTCGCCTTCGTCTTCGACAACACGAACGGGTACGGGTACGACATGGTGCCGGACCCGTTCGACGGCGTGCCCGAGAGCTACTTCACGCTCGCGAAACTCATGAGCAGGTCATGGGCGAGCTTCATATACGACTTGGACCCGAACAGCTTCAGGCCGAACGACACCGTCACGCTGCAGTGGCCGGTCTACGACACTGCCAACCCGCAGGACTTCGTGTGGGATGCGGATCTCACGGAGCTCGCGTTTCCTGAGCCGGACAACTATCGCGCTGATGGAATTTCGACGATCATCTCGTTGAACCGCGCTGTCCATCGCTGAAGACACCGGCGGGATTTACCTCCAGCGTCACGGACTTGATCACGAATGAGTGGCCGGGAGCGGAGGTGGCAAAGAGAGTGTCTTTTAGCGAAAACACGTACTACTGACTTCTCAGAGTTGTACTTATCCGATTCATTGCGCACGTCGATGTGGCGGCCCAGGGATGCCATGGACGGCCTATTGGTGTGATTGCACAGGGTCGAGTTGGAGCAAACCGGTAACTAACCGGCAACTGCACCCTGCAAGTCGAAGCGCTGTACAACAGGGTTCCTTCCATGTGGTTCAGCACGGTCGCAGATATTCTGACAGGGTAGACGGCGATGGACAAGCACAGCTACACACATCGACGAAGCGCAGTCACCTGGCAACATACTTATCATGAGCAGTCGATATGCTTTCGACTTGTAAGTACGTATACTCGGGGAGAATTACTGGCGAGGCCGAAGCAAGAACCGCAGAAGTAGCAACTCATCATGAGCACAGTAGCGCAAACGCACCGACAGGGAGAAGATGACGCGAATCCCGACCCGGGGGACTCGTCGTTCAATCGAGCTATAGCCGACAAAGCTTCGGCACATCTGACAACATTCGGTACTATGAGACGTTTCAAGCACGCAGCTCTTACAAAAGTTGGACAGGACAGCCTTGGGATGCCGGACGCGTGGCTGAAATGACCCTCCCTAGACAGGACGGGGTGGCATTCCTCAGTGCTTGAGCGCCGGTGACTAAGTGTCCCGCACCATAGGCCGATTTGTCTGCTAGCGAGCTGTCGTAAGTGAGGTCGCGATTTCTTGCCGAACGATCCGTGCGCAGAGAGAGTAAGTACTGCCACCAGGAGTGTGCTGGCCGTTGGGTGGCCGCAAGGTGGCCGATGGTATTTGTGAGCTTGCGGCTGTGGATGCACAACGCACGCGATCGGCGGGAGATGACAGGCCGATCCCATCGGAGCGCCCGTTGGTATGCCCGGTATGGCAGGCGTCTAGGCGGAGAGTCGGCTGTTCGATGGCTCTCGCGACCTAAAGCCCCCAACCGGTGGCACCACCCACCGTTCTTCCAAACATTCAGCGACGCGTCCATTCACGACCTCAGCAGGCAGACGGAAATGCCCAAGGCTACCAGCTCGGCGTCCCGTACAAGCGGGGATCACTCATTTCAAGCCGCCCACGCATTGCGGCGTAATCAGGTAGGCCACCGATGCCCGAGTCTCTCGCCCGTCACAGCGTGGCCGACGCAGTTTGTCCCAGGCATGTCACCAGTGTCGAAGGCGGAAGCTGGTAAGTCTCGGAGCCTGGTGCGAGCAGACCAGACACTGACCGGAACCTACTCGGACAGAAATGGTCCGTGGCCGTGGCCGATGCCCGAGGCATCCTGGCTTCCTGTACGGTAACTGACCTTGATGCAATAGCGATGCGAAGCGGCCCTGCTCGACATGCATTCGATCGCATTCATACGCAGTTGCGCATGCACCAGCAGGCGCAGAGCTTCCGCCCCACCCTCAATGCACGTTCGACGAAGGTACCGTAGCCACGCAATCACCCGTAGCACCTTCGTGCTGAAGTACCACCCCCCAGTCTCAGAGGGCGAGAGTAGCCCGGAAGTATTCGAGAACCCGAAAGCTCGATTCGAGCGTCTCGAGAGCAGGATAAGTGAGCAAAAGCTAATCGTATGAAGCTTCACGTGGCTGATCAGTCCATGCTGCCCGCACTATCTAGATGAACTCGAGACTCTCTTGCGAGAGCAGGACAAGGATACGGCACCTCAATCCAGTAGGGAATCTCACCGAACGAACGGGACCCATACCATAGACAGCGTCACTCCTGGGAGGCAGTCGGATAGCGCCATTCACTTGTCATCGAGCTATGCAGGTGATCTGTACAACACTGACCAGACGATGGCTATCGACCCTGCCTTGAGCTTGCCAGAGTTCCAGATAGGGTCTCCTCTCGACAATCTAGCAGGAGTCGCAAGCCTCATGGGTGCACCCGGGCCTTCACGCATCACCAACGGCTCTCCTATTGCTGAGCGAAGCACAACCTCAGAAGTCCCCAGCTCTGACCATGGTCTCGATATTATGTACAGCTCCTGGCCGCGTAACCTGCCCACACCGAACTTTTTGCGACATTTGTGCGTGGTCTGTTGTGTTGCTTTCCAATGTGCTCACAAACCTTCCAGAGTCGATGCATTTTTCTCATATCACCCTGACGCGACGCGCATGTTCCACCAGCGCACATTTCTCTCCACACTACTGCTACCCCCCACGCACCCAAGATTCCCTTCCTTAGGTCTCCTACATGCCATATGCGCTGTAGGCAGCATGTACACGGCTGCAATCCCCAGTCCTGCGATACCGTCAGGCCCTGAATTCTCTCCCTGTAAGCGATCATCCGTGGTGTCCTACGCAATTCTTCTTGACATTCATATACGTAGACGACGTGTTTCCGGACAAATGGAGGGACCGCGAGGGCATCGTTGACTCTTTCCCGGAAATGCAGGCAAAATTCGCCAAATCAGCGATCGATGCGTCGATGCAGGACGGCGGGAGGCTATTCCAGACGGTCCAAGGTAAATATCCACGCCTTCGTCTCGTTGTACTTGCGCTGATGGGAGGGTAGCTGTTACTCTCCTCGCATGGTGGTATTGGGCCAATGCAAAGTAAGCGTGACATACTGCTCAGTCTTTATGCTCGCACTCACACCAGCTTTCTTCAGGTGGGCCGACGTAAGCCGTATATGTGTACATTAACGCATCGCAGGGCGCTGACCATAGCATAGGCGTATTTGACCACATCTCATGCACTGCGCTACGCCATTCCGTGCGGAATAAACGTCTGCCCTCCGTTCAACACGATCGCGGAGCCTATAAGACCACCCTCACTGCTGCCACCGGCTGCGACTGTCGTCGAAGATGAGATGAGGCGGAACACATTTTGGATAGGTCAGCTAATTCGAGAATACGGTCCCGGTCTGTATGAGTGTCGCTGACCCGAGTGCAGCCTACGCTATTGAACGTTGCCACGGGACAGCAAACGGCTGGGCGATGACCCTCGATGATCAAGACGTCTCGCAGCTGCTACCGCTTCGTCGGGACCAATACGAGCAAGGCGTACGACATCCTCTTATTAACTTGGGTCCTTTACGCTGACATGTATGTCTCTGTCAGATCCTGGTCCTCCCGCAGGAACGACAATGGTCGCACGACCAGGGCACGCTCATCAAGCACCCTGAGGACCAAGTGGACGGGTTCATCCTCTATATCAAGGCGACTATGATCCTCTCGCGCGTCAAGAACTTCAATATGCGCTTCCGGTCGAGGCACCACTCCGGCGAGCCGTCCGCGCAGATCATCGACATACCGATCCCTCAGCCGCAGCCACAGGCATTCAAGTACAGCGGCCCCGACGGCGAGCCGATCGACCCCCGCCAGACGACGGCGTTCGTCCAACTGGACCAGCTCACGACGGCGTTCAAGTCGTCGTTCCCTGTTCATCTGAGGAACCCGGCGAAGGAGCAGATCGACCCGCATTTGTTCGCTGCTTGTACTGCTGCGCATCTGTATGCACCCTGTCCATGTTCTGTTGTGCGCTGTTGCTCACTTAGCCTGTATAGTGCGGATATTCTCTTGCATGAGTCCCACGCGGTCATCGGCAGGAGTAAGTGTATCTCGTCATGCCGGATCCTAACAGCCTCGCGCGCGATCCTGGATCTGCTGTACCAGGTCAATTCGACCAGCTACGACCTCTCGTTCCTGGGTGTGTTCCCTGTAGTGCGTCTGTTCTCGCCCTCTCTCGTGATAGCATAGCCGAGACACTTGCTTTGCAGATGTGTTGGTTCATGGCCGGAAGGGTCTTTGTGCGATTCCTGCATGCAGCGATGAGCGAAAACAGTGAGGAACAGTGCTTGACTATCTGGGCCGAGGTGGATTATATCCGGTGAGCCGACCTGCAGGGGGACGACGTCTCTAGACCCGCTCACGTCTTTGCTTCAGAATGGCCATGTTCCGTGTGGGCGCACACGTTCCATTAGCTCGTACGTATTGCAACTTGCCATCAAGGTATCTAACTAATGCTGTTCGTAGACCGGTACGCCTCGATGCTACACGACCTCCTCGTGCAGACCTGCGGCGACCGATATGCTGGTCCCGCGCCCATGCTGACGGAGAGCATGCAAGACATTGACCTCATCGCATCGCAGAACAATATGTATATGGGAGCTAGTCTGCAGGCGATCCCGACGCCGCCGTCGTGAGTTGTACTCTACTGTAACAGGTCTATGTTGGGGATGGACGGATGTGTTGTGCGATATTTAACTTATCTTTCGCTGCTGTATGTACTTTTTGTCGTGGATCACCGTGACGGTTGTGGACGGTTGTGAAAGTATTGTGCACCCAGCCTCCAGGGCAGCCGCTGGCAGAACGACTACGGGGATAGCCACCGATATCACCGCCGGCGTCACAGCGCGCCTCTGAAGCGGTGTAATGATCGACTCGCCACACTGTGACTTGGAAGCAGGCTCAGCCGCTCTGGCAGTCGCAGGGACCGACGCGTCTTGTTCGCAAATCATCTCTCCATCCTAGTGTCTTCTATCGATTTCGGGTAGTAGACGTCTCGACATGGGCAACGGTCCTTCAGCGCCGAAGATCACCAAACAAGACCGTGCTATCCTAGAGTACGTACCCGCTCCTGAACCCGAACTCAGTCAGTGTCGACCTGTTGCGCCAGTCTCAAGTTGCAGCGCGACAAAGTGAGACAATATCAGAAGAAGGTGAGCCGTTACACTTCTCGCTCAGATCTCGTGGGGAACAGCTGACAAGTAGGACTCCGGAAGATCCAAGAGGTCCTCAACAGGGAACATGATATAGCGAAGCAGCAATTAGCAGCGGGGAACAAGGACCGCGCCCTGCTGACACTCCGGAAACGCAAGTACCAGGAGGGATTATTGGCCAAGACAGACGCGCAGCTGGAGAACCTGGACAAGCTGGTGTGTTGCACTTGCGCTTCCGCCTGAACTCTATGTAACAGACATGGCTTTGCGCAGGTGTCGACGATCGAGTTCTCCTTGATCGAGGTTTCCGTGCTGCACGGGTTGCAGCAAGGCAATGAGGTCCTGAAGCAAATTCACAAGGAGATGAATGTCGAGGCTGTGGAGAAGCTACTAGAGGAGACGGCTGAGGCACGAGAGTACCAACGGGTATGTCGCTGCTGGCCTATCGTCAAAGTTTCTGCGTCCTCATGCCCTATCAGGAAATCGACGAAATGCTCTCGAATACATTGTCTGTCGAGGAAGAAGAGGCGGTACAGAGCGAGCTGCAGGCCTTGCGGGACGAAGTGGTATGTCTAATTGACTTCTTGCTGAGAATGGGTGTCATGTACTCATTGTTCACAACACACAGCTGGCCCCGGAAGACGCATCGCGTCGGGCCCAGGAACTGCCGTCTGTACCTGCCACAGCACCAGCAGGTTTGTTGCCGTCGCGAGTATCTATGATTTGGTTATTCTCAACGCTCAATTACAGCGCCAGAGCAAGAGCAGGAGCCAGAACCGGAGCGCCCCACAGAACGAGAGGAGAGGGAACGCGTGCCTGTTGCAGCATAGTGCCGGTACCCTGCAGGACATCATCCAGTCTCTTAGAAGCACATGTATCATACTCTATTGTACAGCCTAATGCGTTGGACCCATATATTCTACCACCCCTCGAAGTTACCAAAGCCGGTCCTCCTCTTTTTCTTCGTATCGTCTGGGATACCGACGTCACTGAACCGCGACGACTGTTCAGGCGCTGGCCGCTTCATCCCAGCATTGAGGTACTTGCCGACACCTCCACCGCCGTCACCACCGAAAACTTGCCTCCCCGAGCCTACTTTCGTGCCGAACCAGTTGATGTCGTCCTTCTCGGACGTCTGGTCACTCTCAACACGGTTCTGAGTCTGTTCGGCTCTCTTTGCGATCTTCTTGTCTCGCCGAGCCTTGTATTCCTCGAAGGGATCTTGATAACTGCACAGATGGATGAGTACACAGAGATGACTCTGTAGCTGCAGCGACGTACATAATGACCTCAGTGATTCGGATTGGCTTCGCGGGCCTCTCTGTACCAGGCTTGACCGGCACTGCTTCCAGGGCGTCGAGGACATCTTCTCCACCGACGAGCTTGCCAAAGACAGTGTGCTTCTTGTCAAGATGTGGAGTCGCTTTAAATGTTATATAAAATTGCGACCTGTCCCATGACTGTTTAGCAACAACGATAGTTCTCAATCGAACGCACTCTGTACATACCCATTGGTTGCTGGTCCCTTGTTAGCCATAGCAATGACGCCACGAGAATCATGCTTCGCAGCATTGCGCATGTCGTATTCATCCCGGAACGGAGTGCCCCAGTATGACTGACCGCCGGATCCTGTCCCAGTGGGATCTCCAGTCTGGACCTGTACAACACGTCAATTGGGTAAACGGAATAAGTCAGACGCATAGAACACGCACCATGAATCCGGGTACGAGGCGGTGAAATAGGCAGTCACTGTATTTGCCTGCTTTAGCTAGCTGGAGGAAGTTGTAGCACGTCTTTGGAGCCTGCCAAAGATGTCAATTTGACTGTTACTGACCACCTGAATGCAGCAGCGCACCTTTTCGCAGAACAATTCAATATTGAGACTGCCACCTCCGAGCGTGGTGACAACTCGGACGTAAGCGCGCCGCTTGCCTACGTCCTTTTCTTTGCCTTTGCCTTTTGCTGGAGTGGCGAAGTCGTCGAACATGAGTTCCTCCTATGACGAAATGAGGCATTGTGTACTACGCATGCGTTAGGGTGCATACCTCATCCCAAACCAGCTGAGACGATTGCGTTTGCGGATCGACGGACGTGGAGGTCAATGAGGCTCCGGGCAAGCCTGTGGAGTACGGAGAGATGTTCCCTGCATGTTTGTTAGTAAGTGCGGCCGAATGAGTAGCCGAAGGTGAACTCACAAGGTACTGGGGCCTTCACCTTGGATGGTCCTGCAGCTGTGCCCACCTTCGCGATAGCTTTGTTCTCGGGTACAGCATCCTTCGCTACTGGCGCTTTGGACACGGATTCAGTGGGAAAGCCGTGGGTGTTCTGCAACGTGATGACGTCCTCCCTGCGACTGAGCGTCAGACCAAATGTTCACCGAAACATGAATAATACGCACTTCTTGAACTTCACGTCAACGATCAAGTCACGGCCACCCTTGATACTCTCTGCAAGGAATACGTTTCCAGTAGAAGCGATGGCCACTATGTGTGAGTGCTCGCTGAACGGCTTGAACGAGATAGGGTCGTGAATGTCCCCGTTGGGCTTTCGGGAATAGTGCAACGTTATGAGATCGGATGGAGCTAATGGCTCCTGGGTAATGGGATTCTTGTTGTTGTGTTGCCTACATTGAAGGTCAGGTTGCACGGGTAATGCTAAGCTGCAGTACATAACACGCACTTGAGCCAAGGGATGATGTTGGTGAGTTCGAAGACAAGGCCTGTACCATCTGCATTCCGCGCGCATACGGGGTGGGTGAACGGCTGGAATGAGAGCGCGCAGCAATCAAAGGGAGTTACAGCGGCAGGATGAGGCCCCTGGTTCTTCCTGCAAAGCGATGAATAAGACCCAATTCAGGTCCGAACAGGCCACTTACGCCTTCGCACCCGCAGAAGAAGCGGTATGCTGGCCAAACATACCAGAGTGTTCCGCATGGGTAACATAGAGCTTGTTCGAGTTTCCGTGGCCCATCCTGCAAGCAGATCAGAGTGATGGTCGGAGGGATGGAGAGGTGCCGAAGGACGGATGGGTGTCGACTGCAGTACAGCGAGAACAAGTTACTCCATGTTACAG
Organism: Rhodofomes roseus; assembly: GCF_022264815.1. Taxonomy (NCBI): domain Eukaryota; kingdom Fungi; phylum Basidiomycota; class Agaricomycetes; order Polyporales; family Fomitopsidaceae; genus Rhodofomes; species Rhodofomes roseus. The sequence continues at coordinate 345,600 of NW_025952965.1, read as the reverse complement.
GCGCTTACTTACTTCGACTATGTTGCACGTGATCGATCAATCCTTGCGTCGGGCGCTTGAGCGCTAATGGACTTCGTCCGAAGTCAGCTCGAATACGTCGAGACTTGTGCTGGGTACATACCCGTCAGTCTCCCCCCGCTCACCAACAGCGGAAAACAACACGGGAAGCGTTCTTGGATTGCCTCTGCTGCAGGTGTAAGTGAGTGTTCGTTCAGCCGTCTGCTTTTCTTACGACGACACTCTAGAGCTCATTGCGGGTCTTCGTATGCTCGCTCGACATACAGGTCATCGTGCCGCGTCCTTCATCTCCCTCCACTTTCTGGAACCGCGTCTGCTATGCAGGCAGAACTCAACAATTCCCACTTTAGCTCGAGTAGGCGGTAGCAATGGCCCTAGCCGCCCCGTAGCATCGTCATCCGCATCTACCCTGGACCCAGCGAAGCTCATCGGTCGCCTCGACAAGCAATTGCAGCGACCGCACTCGCAACCGCACGATGGGCTCACCCCGAACGAGGTACAAGTCTTCAACGAAACGTTCATAATGTTGAAGCACGCCGTCGATTCGGCCGACCCGCGTCAGGCATGGCACGTCTGGAGGGTCCTTAGCGATCGCCACATGCTGCGCTTCCTCGGACCCGTCCAAACGGACATGTTCTCCAGACTCGTGGTCACCATCTGCGCGAAGAGGGGTCAATATTCGGCTTGGTCGGACCTGGAGAAGAAGGCGTTACCGGAGTTCGCACTGTGCGCGGCGGGGAGTGGGGTGTCCCACGGGCTCAGGCAGTGTATGCTCGCCCACATCTTGGATAATAACTCCCAGGCCGTCATCGAGCTATACGAACGCTACTGGGCGTTGCTGGAGACGAAGGCACCGTCGCTGGAGATGTTCCGGGAAGAAGACCAGGGTTCTGCGGAACCAGAACATGACGGCGACAGTCCTACGGGTTCCCCACGAAGCCCGGCTGCGAAATTTGTCCGCAGTGACATCTTCCTCGCCACTATTACTGCCTTCGCCATGCAGAATTCCTTTGCTGGCGCTTTGCGGATGGCTCTACAGACTACAGTTCGTGCACCTCACAAACATACCCTCCCCTGGCTGAAGCTGCTCCCCGACGAGTTGAGGAAGCGAGTCGAGATCTTCGTGCGCCGCCTCGACGCCGCAAAACTACTCGCCCGTCCCTCCGCTCTCGCGAAGCAGTTCTCTAACCTCACGAGAGACCAAGCGCTGCAGGCCATACAACAACTCTATCGCCGTATCATGGAAGGTCTGACGGGACCTGACCGATGGTTAACCGTCTCGCAAACCCAGAAAGACGCAGACAAGCTGCTCGTCGTTCCCGAGCTCACATGGCCATCTTTCATTACGGCGTTCATGCGTTGTCGCCGCACGGACCTCGTGCAGAAGCTATGGGACGACGTAACCCGACTGGGCATCCGACCTCCCTTGCCGATGTGGACGGCTCTCATCGAAGGGTACGCCGAACTCAAGGCGCCGCACGACGCTCTGAGTACATGGAACCTCATGCTCAACCAAGGCGTGAAGCCGGACGCGTTGGCTTATCGTGCTGTCATTTACGCGTCGTATCATTCGGGCGAGGTTGACGATGCTCTGAAGCGGTTCGAAAACTTTCAGCATGAACTGCCGAAGATGTCCCCGCCTCCTGAAGAGGGGACCGTGTTGGTCGTCTATAACACGATACTACATGGCCTGCTCTTTTACAATCGGGATGAACAAGCGCGCGCTCTGCTAGAACACATGCTATCCAAGGGTCCTCACCCTGACATCGTGACCTACAACACCTTCCTCCGCTGGTACGCGCGGAATGATCAACTGAAGTCACTCGCCGAGGTTCTGCAGATGCTCGAACCCACCGGATTAAAGGGAGATGTGTACACGTTCTCGATTGTCCTCTCCGCTCTCATGAAGGTCCGGGACGACGCAGCGCAGATCATGCTCAATCTCATGCACAGACACGGCGTCCAACCGAATACGGCCACCATGACTTCCATCATCGATCACCAGATGAAGACGCAAACCGAGGTTGGCTTCCGCTCGGCGTTCGACCTTCTGGGTAGGATGGAAAGAGGCGAAATCGAGGACGCGAAGCCAAATGATGTGACGTACACGGCAATGCTCACAGCGATCCACCGCAGCGACTGGCTCGGCAAGGAGGTCATCGATGAATACCGTCAGACGATGTGGGACCGAATGAAGGATCGGGGTATCAGACCGAAGAGGGCGACATACAATCTTCTCATTAACGCGTGTCTGGACAACCAGGACCCGGACGGCGTGCAGCAGGCTATGCGGTACTATCGGGATATGACGAGGAAGGATGGGTTCATAGCGAGCGATACGTGGTACATCCTGTTGCGGGGCCTTGTGCGCCGGCGGGAATGGGCGGTGGCGAACGAGCTTGTGGAGGATATGCGGCAGAGAGGGTTTGAGGCACCGGGTGCGCTTGCAGAGTTGATACGTAGAGTTAGGATGCAGGCTAGCCAGGCTGGCGAGAGAAAGGCGGGGCCGGCGAGCCACTTCTGATTCGCAGACAGGAGGTGTCATGACGCATTGAGCTCGCCAAAAAAGAAGGACGTGCCGAGTCCCACTCTCAGGTACCTGGCATACGCTGTGGCCGGATGAGCTCAGGGGGGGAGGTGATGTTCACGGCCATACGCACCCCAGTAGCTCCACTTCCTGCCCAACCAGCGGCCAAAAATGGGCATGAGGACGACGGCGAGGAGCTGCTGCAGCTGGCCGAGGCTCTCGCGCCACTCCTGCTCTGCGAGGCGGTCGTCGTCGTCTGTGCCGTACGAGGCGTCGGAGGCGACGGAGACGCTGTCGAGGGAGTCGACGGAGTGGGACATGGCGAGTGCGGACACTGGGGCAGCCTGAGTGTGCGCAGGAGGCGGCGGCGTCATCGGACCCGCGGAGGCGCTGGCCGGCCGGACATCTCCAGCCACGCCGGCTCGCGCACCGTCGCCTCGCGAGCGACATCGCATTCGCCAGTGATCCCTCCTGGCCCCGTCCACCACCCGCCTCTCGTCCCCGCCAACATCAGATGCATCATGGACGCGACCGCCTCCCCCTCGCGACGCAAGCTCGTCGGCCAGCCTCTCCTCTATGCCATCTCCGTCTTCGCCAGTCTCGGCGTCTTCTTGGTGAGTCGCTCCTCCGTCCAGGCCAGCGTGGTCGCTGACCATCCTCGCAGTTTGGCTATGATCAAGGGTAACAGCGGCCCACAGCATTGCCACGTATCCCACACTAATATGGGCATCGCAGCGTCATGTCTGGGGTCATCACAGGGCCCCATTTCCGCAAATTCTTCAACAACCCCGGCCCCGTTGAGGTCGGCACGATGGTCGCCGTCCTTGAGATCGGCGCATTCAGTGAGCTCCTTGCATCAGTCCGAATGCAACATCTCATATCTGCTCTTTCTAGTCACGTCTGTCGCGGCTGGTCGCGTTGGAGATCTCGTCGGTCGGCGGGGGACCCTCTTAATCGGTGCTCTGGTATTCGCCGTCGGAGGCGCCGTTCAGACCTTCACTCCAGGCTTTTGGGTCATGGTCGTGGGTCGTGTCATTGCCGGCTTCGGCGTTGGTTTGCTATCGTATGTCTCAGCGTCTCCTAGTGCTTTGCGCGATGTTGAATGCCCTGCATTTGCCAGAACGATTGTACCTATATACCAGAGTGAAATATCGCCGCCGAGCCATGTACGTCCAACGAGGTGCCGTAGCGCCCACTATCTGACCGTGCCTGCAGAGAGGGGCACTGGCTTGCATGGAATTCACTGGGAACATCTTCGGCTACGCTTCTTCAGTCGTACGTAATGCACTCTCGTCGTTGGTTCTCCTTGTGCTAAGTATCGTCATCAGTGGATCGACTACTTCTGCTCGTTCATTGATTCTGACATGGCCTGGCGTATCCCGTTGTTCATCCAATGCGTGATCGGGGTTCTGCTTGCAGCTGGTACTGCCTTCATGCCGGAGAGTCCTCGGTCAGTCGGGATACTGACGTCCTACACTTGTCGCTCACAATTTTGACTACTAGATGGCTTATCGATACTGACCAGGATGACGAAGGGTTGCAAGTGCTGGTCGACCTGCACGGTGGCGACCCTCACGATGAGATTGCTAACGCCGAGTATCAAGAAATCAAAGAGCGAGTCATGATCGAGGTTAGTCTGATGTTCGTGGACTGGCATCCCAAGCTGATTTCTTTCTTAGCGCGAGAGTGGAGAGGCCCGGTCTTACAGCGTGATGTGGCAGAAATACAAGCGCCGTGTCCTGCTTGCTATGTCTTCGCAGGCGTTCGCACAACTCGTGAGTGAGCCCTCCATTCGCGACGCCTGCATGATTATTTACTTGGAACTCGTTGCAGAATGGAATCAATGGTAAAGACAACATTTTTGCGTGCCCTGTGCTGGTCTGACGATGCTACTTCCAGTGATCTCGTACTACGCTCGTAAGGCGGACTACACATCATCCGATTATTTGTACTAACTGATTTTGCCTCGACCAAAGCTCGTGTGTTTGAAGGTACGTTGCTTGTGGCTTTAGGTGAATTGCTTCTGAACCCTTCTTGCAGAGGCGGGATGGGTAGGCCGTGATGCCATTCTCATGACTGGAATCAACGCAATTATCTACCTTCTCAGCACTCTGCCAACGTCAGTATTCTCTTAATCTGCCTAGCCATGCTAGAGGATGCTAATAGCAGGAACACAGGTGGGTACTGGTTGACCGCCTGGGTCGTCGTCCCATTCTGCTTTCTGGTGCCGTTGTGGTGAGTCTCCTTTCTCAGCATGTACGTGATCGGTAATAATGTGCCTTGTAGATGGCCGTCGCACTTGGTCTTACTGGCTGGTGGATGTACATCGACGTACCGGAGACGCCTAACGCCGTCGTCATCTGTGTTATCATCTTTAACGCTGCGTTCGGTTTCAGGTCAGTTAATCACCAATTGTAAGTCGTCGGTGTACTGACATTACTTGCAGTTGGGGTCCCATCCCATGGCTCTTGTAGGACTTCCATTATTGACAGTCGTGTGCTTCCGCTAACTCACTTCCTCAGCCCTCCTGAGATCATGCCTCTCACGGTTCGCGCTAAGGGTGTTTCGATTTCCACCGCGACGAACTGGGCTTTCAATTTCCTTGTCGGTGAGGTGACACCGTTCTTGCAAGAGCACATCGAGTGGCGCCTGTATCCTATGCACGGCTTCTTCTGTGTTTGCAGTTTTGTTGTAGGTGAGTATGGATGTTCGTTCACCACACAGAAATTCCATGCTGATTGACTTTCCCTGAACAGTATACTTCCGTGAGTCATCATGTTTACACCGCAGATCCTTCTATTGACGGTCCACCAGTATACCCTGAGACTAGGGGTGTGCCCCTGGAGGAGATGGATGCTGTGTTCGGTGAAGGTAAGTCGACTGACAATTCTGGATCACATCCTTGCTCATTGCGACACCTGCAGAGGAACTAGAAGAACGTTTGGAAGACGAGGAGTCCGAAAGAGCCTCTCTTGTATCGAGACGTTCATCTCGCAGCAGACGGTCTCGCCTGAGTGTGTCTCGGCCGACCCCCGAGGGCCGTGGCGTGCTCAGTCGTCTACTCAACCAGCGCAACCGCGGTAACTACCAACCGATCGACGCTGATGAATAGGAACTCCCGAGGATGGGCAATGGGGCAGCTGAGGAGCGTCATGAAGACAACGAGGAGTCGCAGCCGCTCACGCGGGCGGAGGACGAGGAAGCTTCATGATGCGTTGTTGGTGACGATGTCGTGGTAGTGGTGACTCGTTCCTTGGCTTTTCCCGTGCTCCATCCTCACCCAGTTCAAGTCTACTACTACTCTATCACACATCTAAACCGAACTTTCCTCTCGCTCCCACACACTCTACCATCGTGCAATATTTATCGTACGAACCACTAGTCGTCGAATCTCCATGTGCAATGACAAAGTTGCGTCTGTCCCGATTGCGAACGTGCCTATTGCGAGTCTGTCCCAGCTATAGTTTTTTCAACGGTTGGAACGAGCGTCTACATAGACTCAAAGTAGAGTAACACTTGGGCGCCTATTTGCGCACTTCTTGCATGCGACCCTCCAGGTGGCCTCGGCCTTTGCTCTCAGCGCAGCGTCCTCTGCTCTTCGAGCCACGGCCGTCGTGCCGTCTCCCACATTGCCGCTATAGGCTCAACAGCACCGCTCCTTCTCCAGTTGATACCCAAGGTCGTACAGTCTATTATGAACCTCCCTCTACATACCTTGGAACGGACGAACGCATACCGTTTGATCGTTGGTTACAGCCAGGACTCGTGTCAGCTCTGCGGGAGACATTCCCAGCTGTGAAGTATGCGACCAAGACGCAGCGTGAGCTGTTCAAAGCGGTGATGCTGGGGCAGGACGTCATGCTGCAGACACCGACGGGGAGCGGAAAGTGCGTGCTCTGACAATGCTCCATTGTATTCCGCGTGTTTTTGACACGGAGCATTTGCAGGTCGTTTTCTCTCATGCTGGCGACGCTCTCCAAAGAGCCCCAGGCCCTCGATGCGCAGAACATAACGTCTCTCATTATCGTCCCGCATAGAGATTTGGCGTACCAATATTATCGCTGGATCCAGCGAATCCATGAAGCCATCCCTGAGATAGGTTCCCTGGACTCTGTCGCTCAAATACTCGTACGGGGTGCCTCAGTCCCGCTCGAGGACCGTCTGCGTGTATTGCGTGAAGAACCCCCGCACATCCTCATTGGCACCCCGCAAGCTCTGCTGGAGGCTTACCAGTCGTCTCCCGAGACGCTCATGCTCGACAGACTGTCCGCCGTGGTCGTGGACGAGGTCGACTATCTCCTCGAATGGACAACACAGACGCGCGACAAGTACAAACGACTGAAGGCGGAACGTATGCTGCGTAAGCACCCCACGCCGACCCGCCAGCTACTGGACGCTATCTACCAGCCTGTGCGGCTGCCTCTCAGCGGGAAAAAGCGAATAAAGGCTGAAAAGACGATACAGCCCAAGCCACCGGGAGACTATCGCCCACAGCTGGTCATGGCGAGCGCAACGTTTCGGGCAACCTTCCGACAGTCCATCCTAGGCGGCGGGTGGTTCCGAGAGGCGGGCGGTTGGGTGAAAATCGCGGATAACCTCAAGAAGGACAAGGACATCCATGCTCAGGAGGACATTCGCGCGGTTTGGTCACTGGGCGGCACATCGATCAAGCACCATGTTTTGGTCGTGTCGGAGACGGGGAAAGTTGAAAACCTCCGTGCCGGCGAGACAACTGAGGGCAGCCCCGATGCGAAAACCGAAGTGCGTCGTGTGGATGGCGAAGCACTGAAGTCAACTGTAGGAAACCCTAAATCCGACGCGCCCGAAAGTGCAGAACCACATCGTGCGTCACGAGCGTCTTGTGTCATGAGAATGCCTCTGACATAACCTAACCACAGAAGACGATATGGACACTGATCCATTCAATCCTCACCTGCTAGAAGCCATAGCGGAAGCATTCGCGCTGGATGTTCCACGCCTAGCTCTGTTGGTTTTGCCGGCATCTGCGCCTGTGCGTCAAATTATAGGCGAACTTCGCAAGCTCGGGGTCAACGCCCAAGGGCTGGACGTCCTCGAGGAAGCAGGGGGAGGTGCATACCTGACTCAAGAGGCTCCCGAAGAGGTCACGGAAACACCTACCTTGTTCGTGTCCACCCTTGCCACGACCCGAGGACTGGATCTGCCGAGTCTCACTCATGTGTTCATTCTCGGCCTGCCGAAGGACCGACCGGGGGACGCGTACATGCACGCTGGTGGGCGTGTAGGGCGGTTCGGGCGCAGCGGGAAGGTCATCACGGTTATCGAGAAGCAATGCCTAATCACTACTCGCAAAGGAGAGAAACGATGGGTGGACCAGGCCAACATCATTCGTAAAGCACTGACGCAGATGGGTATCGTGCCCACGAAACTGTCGCATTTCGCATAGAGTTCCGGGGCTTTTGGGCACCCAAAACATCGTCGCTACGTTGCTGCGCGCGTCCCACAATGACTGTGGGAGCTTGGAGCTGCCGGACGCAGATGGCATGGAGTGGGGAAGACGGAGAAACCAGGGACGTTTGGGTGGGAGCGGTCAGCCTCATGGATAGCAAGCTTGTTGTATATCCGACCTTCGTACAGACGGGTCCCTTGCGAGCTCTTGCGAGGGGACAATGGATGATGCCTGGAGTCTTCTAACGCGTTGAGCAGCAAGAAAGTGGTGCTGATAAGACGCTAAGCGATGAAGATAGACGGGCTGCTACACTGGTGCAGTGATGAGGTCGGCAGGCGTAGCGCGTAGCTATAGCTGATTGGGACCCACGTGGAAGCGCCTTCCAGCCTCCGTTCGCGTGCGGCCATGAAAGCCCCCCGACGAGCCAGGACATGCTCTGTCTCCGACCACTCTCTGCTCCGATCCCCTTCCTTCCTTCCCCCTCTCCCTCCCCGCCCTTCCCGACATGCTGGCTGCAGCGCGCACGCGCCGGCCTCTAGTCTTTCTGCTTGCAGCCGTTTGCCTTGTCAGCGCCGTAACAGCCGCCGGTTCGTCCTCAGCCGCATCGTCGACCACCACACCCTCCGCCTCCACTTCGCTCTCCTTGACCACGAGCTACACGCCCCTCGTCACGACCATCCGGTCCGGAGGTAACAACATCACCATTTCCACGTCCGTTCCGGTCTCTACCTTCAATGTCACCGTCACCCCGACGTCTACCGCAAGCGCGTCCGCCTCGAGCAATAGCTCCGCGGCTGCCGCAGCTGCCTCTGCGTCCGCTGAGGCGTTGCGTACCCTGGACACGCAAATCGACCCTGCCTTTGGTGTCCTCGGAGCTCTGCTCATCTTGACTGGCCTGCCAAGTGCCTTCCTCGGACACAAGAACCGGTGGACTTCGTTCTTCCTTATCGGCGTGTACACCTTCGCACTCGTCTGCTTCTCGCTCATCATCCGCTTTGGCGTTCTTCAAGCCGTGAACCCGCCGACCAAGGCCGTGCGCGGGCTCTTCATGCTCGCGTGCGGCGTCTCTGGGATTGCCGGTGGTGGCATTGCTATCTTCTTCTGGCAGGCAACCAGGTATTTCGTCGGCGCGTGGGGAGGCTTCGTGGTTGCATTGTGGATACAGTGCTTCAGAGACGGCGGGCTCATTTCCCCGATTGGGCTTAGGTGGATTCTGTATATCGGTGAGACCAGCCCGTTCATCATGTTTCGATAAACGCTCAAACAAACACCACTTCTCCTTCAGCGCTCGGAGTGATTGGCTTCGTGCTATGTACCATTCCAAAGATCCACTATCATGTCCTTCTCCTCTCCACTTCGTTCGTGGGCGCTACGTCCGTAATTCTGGGGATCGATTGTTTTACTACGGGGGACCTCAAGGAGGTATGTGTGCGTTTATTGCTACAAAGAGCAAGTCTGACAAGCGATGCGCTGCTAGTTCTATGTCTGGAACCTGGGCTTCACCGCCTTGTTCCCCAAGTTCACGAACAACGGTATCAAATTTCCCGTCAACCAGACGATGGAGATCGAGCTCGGTCTCATCGGTGCGGTCTCACTCATGGGCATCGCAGTTCAGTTCCAAGTCCTCAAGGTGCTTCAGCGGAAGCTCAAGGAAATCAAGGAAGCGGCCAGGCGACCGAATGAGGAGCTCGAGAATCGCGCTGCCCTTGCTTTCGCCGAATTGGAGAAGGAGAAAGCAGAGTGGGACCGTGAGCATCCTGCCCTTGCCAAGCATGGTCGCATGGACAGCGAGTTTTCCTCGTTGCTCAAGGATACAGAATCGCTGTCGCCCTCACCGCGCCAGCGGTACCAGTCAGGCGTATCCGACTTCATCGTTGCTCCTAACGAGGAGATGCACCGCTCCACTTCGAAACTTCTGCAAAGCCCTGGCGCTCTTCCTGTGCTCGATTTGGGTCTTGGCATCGAGAATGACGTACCCAAGGTCTACATTGCTGAGTCCAGCAAGAGCCCCAAGGCCAAGGACGCTCCGATGACCCAGGTAGAGCTTGAAGACCTCAAACGCAAAGAGGAGCTCTTGACGGAGATCCAGACTATCCGGAAGTCTATTGAGATCCTCAAGACCGAGGCCACGGACCCCTCTAGCTCGTCTGGCTCGCGTCACCAATCTTTCACGTCTCGTCGTACGCTCAGTCAAGACATTGGTTCCCTCATGCCCGCAGCTCCTGCACACTTGCGTCCCCCTCGCCAAGCGGACCCTCGTGCTCGTGTGCAGTCAATGGAGCTGTCAGTCATGTCCTCCGGCATCGGTGCGTCGATCGGCAGACCGACTAGTGCACCTCTACGCGACGATGACTGGGACGCGTATGTCCGTGAACGCAAGCTCTTGCAGCCCCCGTCTGGCGTTACACCGCCCATCGCCACCACGCCGATAAGCCCTACTCCCCGTGTTCCCGTATCCCCAGCAGTGGAAGAGGCGCTGATGAAGCGGCACAGAATCGAGAGCCACTATTCAGCAAACGGCCTCGAGTGGACGGCTGCAGACGGTGCGCGGCGGCCTTCACCCGTCCAAAAGGTTGCGTCCACCGGTCACGATATACCCACTGTACTGCGAACACCTCACGCGACACATGCGAGGTCGCATTCACAAGGTGGTGTGCCGGTTACAATTCTGCCACCGCAGAAGCCGGCTGCCTCGCGCTCTCCCCAGCCTGCGGAGACGCCGGTACCATGGACGACGCGCACGCTCACGTTCGAAGCACTCGATGAACGTCATCGTGAGAAGATCCGGGAGCTGCAGGAGCCAGTGACGCGTGCTGAGAAAGAGCAGCTGGAGATCGCAGAGGCGAAAGCTCGGTGGGAGAGGGCGAAAGCGTCGGAGAAGCAGGCTGTGGCTAAGCGCCAGGCTGAGAAGGCCGCCGCAGTCAGCAAGGACGCCGCGAAGCAGCACAAATCCGGCGAGCCCGCTGGTACGTCCGACAAGCGCAAGTCACGGACGATGGAGCAGCAGCAGCAGCCAGGTAGCTCCCGCCAACACTCGCGGACGCTGAGCGCGGACATTCTCGCGCATGTGCCCGGCACGGCGTCCTCGAAGCGGATGTCGACGATGAAGGTGGAGGACTGGCAGAAGCACCAGCAGGACGTCGAGCTGGGCTTCCGGCCGGAGGAGCAGCGTGCGTCGCGACGGCGGTCCGCTGTTCCCTTCCCTGAGACGCACGACCGGCCTGCCGATGGGAGGGACGCCCGGCGGCTCTCTCGGACGCCGCGCGACATGCTCAGCTGAGGCAGATGAAGGCTATCCGGCCTGCTGCAGCTGCCTGATTGTCGTAACGACCGGTCACGATCTTGTACCATATCGTCAGATGGACTTCGTCTTGACACGCATCGGCACTCTTGTTTCTTGTTCACGAACGGTGGAGTATAATGGACTTCTTTGCATGCACGGACTCGATATCATACATCCTCCAACTCTGTTTACCATTCCCTCATCCATCTCGTCCTGTCTGTTGGCTGCCATATGCATGTCTATCACTATATAGTACGGTACGTGCTCGCCAATTAACGGCGTCTGTTGTGTCCATCACCGTTCGTTGTCCACTCAGTTGTGCTCATATGTCTAGGTGTGTATAGGATTGTTTTCCGAATCTCGACCCCCGGAGGCCTAGGCCTTGGGATTGCAGGCTTGCTCCGATGTGTTCCGTAGGGGCATGCTAGCAGCTCCATCATCAATGTCGAGTTGGATCTGATGGCGGGACGTGACCTCAGACCCTCGACCGGATCGGGGAGTGGTGGCTGCCCCGCCAGTGCGTCGAGCGGCCAAGTCCGGTCCAGCCCAACTCTCTCCACCTTTCAATTGACGCGCTCCTCGCGTCGAGGCCATTCCTTCTCCTATAAAGCCTATACACCTCCTTCACCCGCCGGAAAGCAATCCCACTCTCGTTCATTCTACTGCCATGTTTATTCCCCGCTCAAAATCCACACCCCATGTGAATGGCGGAGCCATCAACGGCCCTCATACTCGGGAACAGCAGCGGCCGTCTCGTCCTCATCTGCCCCGCAGCAAAAGTGTCCTTGCACACCACGACCTGACATCCCCCATCGTGCGCTCGCCGTCTGGGGAACGCGAAGATCCATTCAGTCTGTTCAACTTCTTCCCTTCTTCCCTCGGTCTGGGGGAACGCGACGACGGATGGAAATGGCTGCAGGATGATGCCATCCGAGCTGAGCGCTCTCCTACTCGCTCGGGCTACTCTACGCCGTTCGCAGAGGAAGACGAATGGCTCCCTACCACACCGCCAGATGGAGAGCTGTACGCACAGCCACTAGACGAAGAGTTGGCCGAGGAGGCTATCCAGCGCGAGGATAAGTTTGGAATCCTGACCTTCGGTACGCCGTCGAAACGCGGGAGAGCTTGCGCTGATATGGTCGATACAGGTGACTTCCTAGCCTCGCGGCGTGCCGGCAACAAGTACTCGGACGACCAATTGATGTCGCCGTATTCGGAGTACGACCTCACTGATGACGAGGCGCTCTATCACGCGTTGTCTGCGCTGCGTGCGTCGCGGGGGCTGGCGATGGAACGCGAGGGTGCAGATCAGTTGAGCGTGCGGTCAGACGAGCTGTTTGCCGCTGGGGCCACGGAGGGCATCCTGGAGGGACTGACGGCCGGACACTCGCTGTTGCTGGGTGCGATGGATTTGTTTGACAGGCGTTTCTAGTCGCTGTGGATGTCATAACATATGGGATGCTGTTTGCCAGTGAATCGCGCGGGCAGAGTGCGGGGAAACCTCGTGGGCCGAGAAGCCGGGGGACCCCGGGGGCGGGTTTCGGGGGCAGCCCACGGGTTTGTGCGGTCGCTATAAGATGGCCGCGCGTGGGTAAAAAGGAGGTTTCTTCCCACTCCCACACTCGACATTTCCCACAGCTTCACGAACGCGCTCTTTAGACCCAAGTCCGCTATGCGAACTATAGTCCCGTTCGCAAGTCCCCTGCAGCTGCAGATGGCCTCCGCTACCACCGCGCCCAGCCAGGATCACCTTCCTCCTCCTCACCAGCACGAGCCCTCGCGTTCGGGCTCCCCCCAGCACCCGGATTTGAGCCTGCTGGTGAAACTCAATTGCACCCACTACTTCACGCGTCAGTTCTAAACCGCGATACAGGTTCACAGCCATAACAGCGCTCCTCACCCGCCTAGCGTGTCCCAGAGCCCCCGGATCGATATGGCTGCCGCGGAACAGAGTCTGCAGACTATCCTAGACGCAGCAAAGCAAGCACCTCCACCTCCTCCGATCTCCAACGGTCCGGCTCTCAGTTGGATGCCCCCTCAGGCAGGGCCGGATAACAGCCACCCCGTGGCTGGTCCATCGACACCTGTCCAGGTGAGTTCGCACGTCCGCAGCATTTCGTCATGCGCCAACATCTGCGTTAGCGTACGAGCACCAAGCGTCGACTCGAGGACTCGGACATGAGCGACCCTCATCGCAAGATTCGACGCGTCGTCCAGGACCATGTTTCCAACGATCCCGCACGCGTCATGCCCATGACAACCGTAGTCTGCCTACATGCAGCCGTGGCGCAGAAGTCCTATGGTAGCGAGAAGCGCTTCTTGTGCCCGCCCCCCGTCGTACACATAGAAGGTCCAGTATGGAACCTGAAGTCACAGCAATTGGCGATGGCCGTGGTCACCGAGAACGGAGATCGTACCTTTGAGCAGAAGGCACCCTTGGATCACAATGTGAACGCCAGCTTTAAATTCCTGCATGTATCGGGCACCGCAAAGACGAAGAGCTTCCAGCTATCTCTTGATATCGCGGAGCCCCCGGCTACTGGTCCTGATGGCACCGAGCAAGGCAACGGGCGCGTTTGGGCGTCGTTCGACTCTGCGCCGGTGACTATCATCTCGAAGCCATCGAAGAAGACGGCCAAGACGCGTAGCATCGCATCTTGTATCCTCGCGGGCGGCCCAGTATCATTATTTAATCGCATCAATTCGCAGACTGTACGCACCAAATACATGACTGTTGACCGCGGTCAGCTTTGCGCAAGTAACGTCGCCTGGTCCGCGTTTACCGTGAACGTCATAACCCGACCTGTTACAGCGGACAGCGAAACACCCATCGGTGCGTCCCACGTGATCCTGGAATCTTGCTCGACTCGTTACTCACGACTCGGGGCTGAGCAGTTCCTGGCCCGCAGACGGTGCTGTATGGCAGTAAGATTGTCTTGACAGACAATGTCACCGGTACCCCGACACCACCACTCATCATCCGGAAGGTGGATAAGGGCAGAATCACGCAGGACGATGGCGGCCCCGTGAGCCAGATGCAGAAGATCGCGCTGCAAAGGGTCAATGCTGACGGTACACGACATTATCTGTCGGCGGCAGGACCGATGCCTGGCACTCCTGGTGTCGTCGTGCCGCCCACTCCCGGCCTGGCCAATCAAGCAGGCTCGCACCCGTTGTTGTTCCAGGCACCTCGTGTGCGCGACGAAGTCACGAACGGACAGAACATGATTATCGACGAAGTCGACGACTACTTGTGCTGGACAATCGTTGGGATCTGTACGTCACCTCCCACACCGTGTTATCTCCGCTCATTGCTGACGACATCTATCAATACAGCTAAGTTTCAATACACGTTCTTCGACGCATTCGGCCAGAACAACAAGATTCCCGACCTCCCCATAACCCCCTTCCCCACCCTCTTCACCGCTCCACGCTATGTGCCCAACACCGACTACAACGCGCAGCCGCCGCGAGAGTTGCTCGAGCTAACAGCGGCCAACTTCTTCTATCATAATCCTACGACAGCGACGGTCGAGCCGTTAGACGTTTACATCGGTCCTCTGGGTCCACTCCGGACACGCATCTTCCAGGCCACTCACACTCCATTCAGCGGGACTGTTCAGCCGTTTATCGCCACTACTGCCGTACAGGGGCAGTTAAAGTTTGTCCCGACGGCGGGTACGCTGACGGACGTCAGTCATACGCCTCCGGTGCATGGACCTCTCCACACTCTGGTCCTTGTCGAGCTGCCACCGAAGGGTGATGTCCTGAAGGCTCTGGAGGAGGATGCGGTGCCGACGAGTGGCGAGAACGAGTCTGGTGCCCCGACCAAGTCTCGGTCAAGAGTCGAGATCATCAGCGGAAGGAGCCTTCCGTTGCTCTTCATCCGCGCGTATGATGGCGTAGGCTACCACTCTGGCCGTGCGGTTGCTTGTGAATACCTCTTCAAGAATATGAACATCGATGCCGTGAGCGGCGAGAAGAGGAGCTGGATATCAGAGCACGCCGCACATGCCGTCGAGCAGAGCTTGAACAACTGGGCTTGGAGGATTATATGAAGACGCGGAGATGATGCGCCATCCTGGCTGCTGCCAATGTGTATCAATTGTATCGCTTTAGTGTTTGTTACTCCGGACCTTGTCGCTGACATTACTGCTGTCGTCACAGTCTACTTGTGGTATCGTGCTCGCCTTGCTTTGGATAGTTGTGTAGATTATTAGCCACGTTCCAGTACACGTTCGAATGCATATTCGTCCGTTCCAGCTCAGAGTCATGGCATCAGCATGTGTCTCGGGCATCCTGGGCTCGTCGACACACTATCTGAGCAGGCCGTATGCGCTGCTCGGCGAAAGTCTAAGGCCAATCTGAGGCCGTCGCAGCCGTCTTGCCCTGACTGACACAGCAGGATTCCAAATTCCGCAAATAGCGGATGAGTTCCGAGCTATCGATGACTGGCTGCTGTCCACATTTCTGAATCACGACGCGGATGCCCCATCGGCGCTCGTTTCGAGCCTCATAAAGACGAGACGAGCCATCTTTCCACATCCCGCCATCTCCACCGCCTCAAAAAATCCCTGGGACGCGTCGCCGAACGCTCCTACCCGTCTCCGCTGCGTATAAAAACATCGTTGATACTTGTGAGTAGCATCAGTGCCGCACGTCGCCGCGGACGCGAGGGACGCATGTGGCGCACGGTGGTACGGCGCGTACGCCCGTACAGTGGCATTTCTGCATCGCTTTTAGCCGTCCATCGTACCACCGCTTCCCCTCTAGCTCCGCCGCTTCCCTTTTCTTTCGTCTATCCACCTATAAAAAGTCTTCGCCTGCCCACTCGCACTGCTCACCATCTCACTTAGGACCAGTAAACATGGCCGCCGCTCCCGTCACATCGCGTCTCCAATGGTTCGCAGCGCAGGACACCAGGAATGCTCCTGTGCCTACGGAGGATACCAAGTTCCACCGTAAAGTACGCACTTCTTCCGCGCCCGGGGTTATAGTTGTCTGACGCTGCTCATAGACTGCCATCATCGCGACCATTGGTGGGTCGCTCGGCGTCGCGATAGAGGTCGCAGTATGCTGATGTTGCGTTAGGTCCCAAGGTCAACAATGTTGAGATGCTGGGCAAGCTCGTCCGCGCGGGCGTGAACATTGGTGCGTTAGGACTGCCATTCGTCTTCCTTCGAAGCACTGAGACGCCAACAGTCCGCATGAACTTCTCGCACGGTTCATACGAGTACCACCAGAGCGTCATTGACAACACCAGGAAGATGGTCAAAGGCAAGTCTTGTCTGCGCGTCCCATCTCTCCGTGCGCTCATGGCTATGTTTTGACAGCCACTCCTGGAGTTCGCCCCATTGCGATTGCCCTCGACACTGTACGTTGACGCTACAAACGGAGTTTTCGATGCACTCATGGGCGCTCTTTCACTGTGCAGAAAGGTCCCGAGATTCGTACAGGTAACATGAGGAACGACCAGGACGTGAGTGTGCATTCGTCCGTCTGTGCCGATCGCATAACAAACCGATCATTCTGCTAGATAAAAATTCCCGCTGGCCACGAGTTTACCGTCTCTGTTGACCGCAAGTACTATGACATCTGCGATGACAAAGTCCTCTTCATGGATTACGTGCGTCACTCTATCTTCTTGGGTTATCATTGGTTGTGCGAACTATGCTTTCGCAGGCGAACCTTCCGAAGGTCACGGCTCCGGGCAAGTTGATTTACGTCGATGATGGTACAGTAAGCTCTCCATGAGGATGAGTGAGGAATCTCACGTGTTTTTAGGTATTCTGTCACTCCTCGTCCTTTCCATTGACGGCACGAATGTTCGCGTCCGTGCCATCAACAATGGTACCCTCTCGTCCCACAAGGGTGTCAACCTCCCCAACACCCCAGTTGACCTCCCCGCTCTGTCCGACAAGGACAAGGCGGACCTCCGCTTCGGTGTCAAGAATGGCGTTGACATGATCTTCGCTTCATTCATCCGTCGCGCCGAGGACGTTCGCGACATTCGTCAGGTCCTCGGGCCCGACGGCGCTAACATCAAGATCATTGTCAAAATCGAGAACCAGCAGGGTGTCGACAACTTCGACGAGATCTTGGCGGAGACCGACGGCGTCATGGTCGCCCGTGGTGACCTTGGTATCGAGATCCCTCCGAGCCAGGTCTTCCTCGCTCAGAAGATGATGATTGCGAAGTGCAACATGGCGGGCAAGCCTATCATTGTGGCTACACAGATGCTCGACGTAAGTGCGCTAATGCAGTCTAAGCCGCCAATGCTCACCGGCATTTGTAGTCAATGATGAACAACCCCAGGCCGACTCGTGCTGAAGTCAGCGACGTTGCCAACGCTGTTCTGGATGGCGCTGACTGTGTCATGTTGTCTGGCGAGAGTGCCAAGGGTGCTTACCCCCTCGAATCCGGTATGCAGTGTCCGCTCTGACGCCGCCCTACCTTGTATATTGACCCTCGCTGCTCTAGTACTCATGATGGCGGAGTGCTGCTTGCTCGCGGAGTCGATGATCTGCTACCCTCCTCTCTACGACGAGCTCCGTCTTACCACGCCTCGTCCTACTGAGACTACTGAGACCGTGGCCGTCTCGGCGGTCGGTGCGGCTCTCGAGCAGAGCGCCAATGCCATCGTCGTCCTTTCCACGAGTGGGAACACGGCTCGCCTTATCTCCAAGTACCGTCCTAACGTCCCAATCATCACCGGTGAGTGCTAGCCGGTATGAAGACGTTGCCCGCCATCTGACACTTGTGGTCAGTTACCCGTAACGAGCAGACCGCCCGCCAAATTCACCTGCACCGCGGCTGCTATCCGTTCTGGTACCCTGAGCCCCGTGGCATCGAGGCTCACCAATGGCAGACGGACGTGAGTATTGTCGCCACTATTCCTGGATTGATTCTCATCACGGCGTGTTTCGTCCAGGTCGACAACCGCATCCGCTTTGGCCTGCGCAATGCACTGAAGATGAACATCATCAAGCCTGGCGGTACTATCATCGCTGTGCAGGGCTGGAAGGGTGGCTTGGGTCACACAAACACGCTCCGTGTTCTGTCTGTGCCGACCGACCCCGTTGACCTCGAGCAGCAGCCGTTGAGCGGATGAGTTGCTTTGTGGATGTCGTTGTAATTGCAATCCTGGGGTCGATGCCATGTATGAGTGCAGTAAATAGAAGTCAATGTATAGATTTTGCTGTGTTTTCTGAGAGTGGCTGTCTGCGTGATCTGCGATCTGGGACGGGCAACGTAGCGCCTTCACGTGGCAGCACTGAGATCGCGCCTGCGCCTGCGGTACTGGTCGACCTTTCACGAGACAGCAACTCTCCCCAGCCTCCTCTCGCTCCCCGGCCAACGCCATCCTCGCAGAACCTCTCCTGCTGGCCACGTAGAAGAGATCACGCCGCCAGCATGGCGTCCTCGTCCGTGTACTACCAGCAGAACGGGAACGGCTACTCCGACAAGCCGCTGTACAATGGCCTCCCAACGCATTCCACCGCCGTCCGCGAAAAGTGGCACAGACACCACCATACGTCCTCCTGGCTGCTTCCACTCTCCCTCCCCATCCCAGGCGTGCGCACGCGTCGTCTGCGGATCATGACCCCCAACCCTGCACGACTGCACCAATTCACCGTCACTCGGTTCGGCCGGAGACGAGGGCCGCTTGTGCTGTTCATAGGTGTCATCGTCACCGTGTTCACCATCTTCGCGCTACACAAGCGGTTTGCGACACCAGAAAAAAATTGGCCGACGCTCTCGCCTGGAGACCCGTCCACGTTGGTCTATAAGCGCGAAGACCTCCAGCGAATATGGGAATGGGAGATTGCCGCAGGGCACTATCCGAGCAGCCAGAAGCGTGCGTCTACCTGAACTGGCTGTCAGCAGCGCGAACTAACCTTGCATGCAGTTCCCAAGCAATTAGGCTTGTCCGCGCCACCATACAACCCGGCACTCCCTGCCAAGAAGTCAGCTACGATACCCTCACGATACAGGTCGCCTACCGCGACTGACACGATCGGGACTGGCTCACAGCGCGTGTACCTCGATATACAGTCGAAAGCGCCCAGCGTCGCTTACCCGCCCAGGCCTGTGTCAGGGAGCGTGGCGGACTTGGATGTCGTGATGGAGCATTGCGAGTTCCCCAAGAAGGTATGTTGTTACCCCCGTACTCTTCATGGTGCTAAAGTTCACTATGCGCCCACAGTACGTCAGGGACTGCTTGGAAGTACTCCGCATAGGAGCTGGTCTGGATAACCAGGCACGCCTCCGGAGAGGGAAGATGGACGACTGGAAGTATGTTTTCCTCGAGGACGGCCCAGGGGACAATGTCACAGACTCCGATGCTATCAGACCGAACTACCCGCACAAGGCGCATGCTGACTCCGACGTCAGCTCAGACTTCCCGAAGAAGCGTGGTGCTGAATGGGAGCTACCTATAAGGTTGGGCACACCTCCTAAGTACCGGCCTTACAACGACCAGCCGGCTTCCTGTGACGATGAGAACCCTCGCTATTTCCACATGTTCTGGACCGGGTCGTTCACCGACAAGCCATATCTCGCACTGCTCTCCTACTTGTTCACGCAGAACCTGGGACTGCATCTCGACAACGAGCACCTCGACCCGAAGGTCTGCCGCCCCAAGTTCATCCTGTGGATCAGCCCGGGTCCTGCAGCAGTGCCCCCTGGTCCCAATGCCCTGCGCGAGATGTACGACGGCCTCAAAGCTAACCCATGGGCATCGCCATTTCTCCATCCGCGGTTCAAGGACATCATCGAGTTCAGACTGTGGAACACTACGGAACAGCTGGACGGTATCCCCGAGCTCAAGGACGAGTGGAGGGCTATGCGTGAGAGCCTCTTCAACTCGGGAGGTTTCGTGGAGAAGGTCCCTGTCAACGCCGTACAGGAGCAGAGCACGGAGACTGCCGGCGAAGACGAGGATGCGACCGTCGCTGCTGCCCCTGCTCCTACCACCGGCGGCAGCGGCCACGAAGACAAGGTGAACCGTGTCGGGTCGAAGTCGGCTTCAGAGTATGATCGGCTGTCCGTCATTCTTTCGGACATGGCGCGCTTCGTGCTCTGTCACCGCTTTGGAGGCATCTACCTCGACGCGGACACTATTTTCCTCCGCGATTGGGAGGAGTTGTGGGGATGGCGGGGCGCGTTCGCCTACAGGTGGTCTCGTCTGGAGAAGTACAACACTGCGGTCCTCCGGATGAACAAGAATTCCGCCCTGGGCACGTTCCTCTTCCGGACGGCACTGAAGAACGGTCTGGACTTCCACCCGATGACGGTTTCGCGATACACGAAGGATGCTTATCTGGAGGGTCTACTTTTGCGTCTCCCGGATGCGCTGTTCGATTCGGCCTGGCTGAATACCGAGTACTATCAGCGGGATCGTCCGCCTCAGCCCTACTTGGCCGAGTACGTGTGCAGAATTGTCTCTCCATTACAATGCCTCATGTTTTCGCAGCTTCAGCCACCTCTTCGACACTCCACGGGATCTGAGTGCTGCCCCAGGGGCACTTGGGTTTGACGGCTTCTATAAGGGCGCGTACTCGTATCATTTCCACAACTTTTGGTGAGCGCCTTTCTTTGCGTGTTATTTCGCCACGTTGACGGCGTCCCCGCAGGTGGAGACCATTTGATCCATCTCGCAATTGGCCCGACTTGGGCGAGCGCTTCATCAACGGTGAGCGCATCGCTCGCGCGACCGCGGCTGCGGAATCCGGTCAGATCATTCCCGACCAGGAGGACGATGTAGTGGGGAACGACAAGCGCGACCTCGACTGGGCGGCCGTGCTGAAGCGGACGTTCGAGGCATACATCCGGGGGGAGAGGCCGAACATGTACGGAGAGTGGCTGCGGTGGTGAGTCGCCCCTGGACATCGAACAGTAACTTGCGCTCCACGTCCGCCGGGCTTGAGGCTGTCGGCTTGGTGCGTGGACCCCGGGAGAGGTCCGTGCTGGCGTGGCGGCCATGTGTTGCGTTACGGCCCTGTAGTGCGGGGTCGCTATAGAGAACACCTAGCTTCGACGGCTCTTCTATAATGTCTCTTCGCTTTACCACTAGCTTTCTGTAATGTACTGGAACTATGACGCTCGTTTGGATATGCTGTGGCAGGACTGGACTACTAGTGGGGTTCATCTTATGTCGAGCGAGCATGGATTCAGTAGCATATATAAGTAAATCGAATATGTTTATGCAGTCGTCAAGCAGTCCAGAGTATGATACCCGATACGTAAACACAGTTTATTTCATGCAGTCCGAATATGTAGTAGCTACAGATGTTGTGGTAACTTCGTCTGGCGGCTCGCTGGAACCGTGTTGGGTATGTCGCGCCTCTATTTCGCTGCCGCGATCTTCGCTTGCGCAGTATCCACAGTCTGCTTCAATAGCGAGATGACCTCGTCTGGGTTCTCCGCGCCAAAGATGGCAGTGCCCGCCACGATGACGTTGCTTCCTGTTCGCCGCACAGCATTTGCATCTAACCAGCTGCGCAGTTGACACGGGGGCGAGCACTCACCTGCGTCTGCACAGACATCGATCGTCTTCGGCCCCACACCGCCGTCGACCTCGATATCCTTGTCCGGGAAGCGTGCGCGCAGCTCGGCCACCTTGGGAACGCAGCGGTCGAGGAATTTCTGGCCGCCGCGACCTGCATAGCATGACCTCAGTAATTGACCCGCGCACGTCCGGACACAGATCGCTGCCGTAATGGAGACGCACCCGGATAGACCGTCATGACGAGGAGCATGTCCGCTGCCTGAGCGACCTCGTCGGAGATGGCGGTGGAGGGCGTGTCGGGCGAGATGGCGACGCCGGCCTTCATCTTGCGCTCATGGATCGCCTGGATGAGCGGGAGGGGATCCGCTGTCGGGGGGATTCGTGCGGGGAACCGGGGCCTGTATGAGTAGGAGGTGCTTACATGTTGCCTCGAGGTGGAAGCAGTAGAGCGAGCCGCCTGCGTCGGCGATGTCGTTGACCCACTGCGGGCGCTCCGTGCGTGAACGTTCCGTGATATGCTTCAGCAGGCTGGGGAGGGCGGCGTACCTTCTCTGGTTGGGCGACCATCATATGGCAGTCCATGAAGATGCCTGGTACGCCCTTTGACACACATGACAAGATGGGAGCACCTGTGCTATGATGAGCAGAGGTTGCATAGGTTCGAGGGATGGGTCGGACGTACCCATGGTAATGTTTGGCACGAAGTGGCTTGGGCGCAAGGGTCAGTGCCGCAAGCCCCGTGTGTGCTCAATGGGCTCACCCGTCCATGACATCTGCAGCGATGTGTGGTTGATCAACGCGTTGTGCACGGCCTTGCATTCCGCGACGCACCCATGTGCAGCCATTCTGCGCCGCTCTTGATCATCCGCTTGCACTCTGCGGTGAGCTGGCCGAAGTCGGACGCGAGGACAGAGGGGGAGATGATTGCGCGAGGCATGGCTGGGTAGCTGGGTGGTGGAGGGCGAGTGAGTGTGGATGCGGATGCTGAGTGTATTCTGCGGCCGATGAGAATGGGCTCACTGAGAATGCCCGATCGCGACGATAGCGCGTGCGGCCGAGCGGGGTCACGTGGGGCGCGCCGCGCTGCACCGGAGTGGGGAGTCGGGACCCTGGACAGTGGGCACTGGGCGGGCGACGTCGCCGCTCCACTCGCAGCGCGGATCGGCGCACACCCATCACAGCCCGCTGACCTGACCGACAGTAGAACCGCAGCCAATCCCAGCCCGTGCACTGCCTCGAATACCCTGGGTCCTAAGTATATAAGCCCAGGCATGCAGAAAGCATGTGCATCTCATAGCAACCCCTCTTCGATCTTTTCCTTCTAACGCCCTTTACGCCGCCCACCATGTTCGCAAAAACATCCCAACTTGTCCTCGGTCTCCTCTGCGCCGCAGCTGTAGTGAATGCTTCGCCCTACCAGGAGAAGCGTGATCGTAAGTACAGCACACCGGATGGTAGGACATAGCTGATCGACTTCGTATGATGCAGTGAGCAGCGTCTTCAGCTCGGTCACATCCGTGATCGGCTCCGTAGCTACTCAAGCCACCTCTGCTGGTATGTCCGTCTGCGCCTCTTCATTCCTCTCTTCTGACACGCTTCCCAGCTGGTTCCATATTCACCGACGCAACGTCTTTCGATGGCAGCATTGCCAGTGGTGCGACGTCTTTGGGTGGCAGCATTGCCAGTGAGGCTACTTCACTAGGAGGTAGCATTGCCAGTGAAGCTACTTCTGCCGCCGGCAGCATCGCTACTGAAGTCACCTGTAAGTGTCACTGGCACTTTGTTGTGTTGACCCGTACTGACCCTTCAATTCAGCTCTTGGTGGACAAGCCTACACCATCGTTACCTCCGAGGGCGGCGAAGCTATCACGCTCGCGACTAGCGGTGCCGGCGTCGCCACCAGCTTCGCTGGCTCTTATTACACTGCCGTTGCTGCTGCGAGCGGCGGAACTTCCTCGAACGCCGCTCTGGGCATGCATTCGCTCACCGTATCGGTGCCCCTCCTCACGAGTCTGCTTGTTGCTTTCAGCGGGGTGTTCTTGGGTGCCTGGGTTACGCTCTAAGCTTACTTTTGTTGCATCATTTATATGCTTTGCGCCTCACATGTTCGCGCACCACATACCTTACACTTCGATCTTCTTCTGACCTACTATAAGTTGCAAGACGCACAGACACTTCTCTCATAATGAGGAATGATGTATATCCAGGTCGGACATGACATAGGCGGGCGAGCTGCGGTACGGTGCCTCGATCGGCCTCGGTCAAGCCAGTAAGCGGGCTGTTGATGGTGGTTCCTTGCCAGACTCGCCGAGAATCAGTGCAGTATTCGAGGCCTTCGGGGACCGTACAGCCATCTACTCCTCCTCCTCCTCCATGTTCTTCTGGGTCTGTACGGGGCGTCAGACGAGCCGGAAGGAGCCAGCAAAGGGTACCCACATGAGGGTTGAAGAAGAGCGAGTTATTGCCCCAGGGGAACGGTCCGCTCTCTGTGCGTCATACGGTCAATGACACTCCAGTCTTGGACGCAAAATACGACATACTACGCATGTTAATGTACTCGTAATTGGGGACGGGGGGAAGCTTGCCGCCATTCTCGGCCTTGAGGTGCTCAAAGTGCTCCATATGCTCAGTCTCAACCTTGTAGACCCAGATCGAAGTCACGATGACTAAAGGACTCGGCGTGAATACAACTGCATCGCGTCACGGTGCCTACAGACAACACTCACCGGCGGGAATGCAAACGTAGTAGCTTGCGCAGACCACGACGTGAGGCCACAAGAACTTCTTCATTTTATTCGACTTACCTGATCTTGCGCCAGAGCTCAGAGGTCTCTGTATAGCACACGTCAGGAGCCAATCCCCGACGCGACCAAAGGCGACCTACGACCAGCGTGCTCGCTCTCGGCGGCCTGCTTCTCCCAAAACCGCTTGACAGCATCCATATTCACATCATTAGAAAGACCGCGAGAGCGGGGGAGTGCGCGCAGCGCAAGGCGGCGGGCGAGGAGGGACGTCGACATCGTCGAGGATTTGAATCGGGCAGGATAACAGCGGTACGGGTAAGGACTGGAGGAACACGGGAGGCGGCAAGCGCTCGCGGGCGAGGACAGCGTGCTTACGTCATTTGCGGCACGTGAGGCGCACGAAGGCTGCACTGACGCGTCGCGCGAGTACGCAAGTGCGCCTGCAAGGCTTTCTCTCTCGTTGCTCGCAGAATATGGTCCGCCCACAGTCCTCCGCCGCCGGCGTGCTCGCCCTCCTCTCGGAGCCCGAGCCCCTGCTCAAGCAGCATGCGCTGAAGCGGCTGAATGACATCGTTCCCCAGTTCTGGGCGGAGATCTCGGAGTACATCGCTCTTATGTGCGTATGCCTGCTGGGTTTTCGCGTTTCTTGACTGACGGCGGGCGTGGTTCAGTGAGTCGCTCTCGGAGAGCGACGAAATCTCGCGGGAAGCACGGGATCTGGCTGCGCTGTTGGCGAGCAAGGTCTACTACTACCTCGGGGAGTATGACGAAGCTCTCTCGTTCGCGCTTGCGGCGGGGGGCGCGTTCGAGGCTACCGCGGCCACTCCTGGTGCAGGCGAATACGTGGAGACTGTAATATGTGAGTAACGGACATGACATGGCGGTTGTTCTCTTCGTGAAGCTGACCGGTTCTGCGTTGTAGCCAAGGCCATTGACCGCTACATCAGTCAACGATTGGCAGAGCAAGCGGGAGAGGGCAAGGTTGACCCCAAGCTTCAAAGCATCATTGAGGGCATCTTCACGCGCTGTATCTCGGACGGCGAATTGAAGCAGGTTGGTGAAGATTACCGTGCTGTACCTGTGTATGCCTGACCAGTTGCTTGTATAGGCAATAGGCATTGCGCTTGAGTCGCGACGTCTAGACGTGATCAAGCACATCTACAATACAACCCACGATGTCAACCTCCTCTCCTACACGATGGAGGCCGTGCTTGACACGGCATTCCCCCTCGCATACCGCGATCAGGTCCTACGATTCATTCTCCCATTATTCCCCTCTCTCTCAAGCGAGAACAAGTCTCCTCATGTCTATTCTGTCACTCGACTGCTCGTCACTCTGAGCTCTGCCGAGCTCACCGTCCCTCTTATCAACTCGCTGGTGCCCAAGGACAGTTTGCTCGCGTACCAGATGGCGTTTGACTTGGTAGAGGGTGGCGCGCAAGACTACCTGGAGAGTGTGCGCAAGGAGTTGCCGGAAGGCGAGGGAGTACGTCCCGACAAAATTAGGTTGCAGGCGTAATGACTGACAGTGCATCAGGACTCGAAAGCAATATATGACAAGCTACGCCGGATTCTGCTTGGCCAGGAGTCCATCAAGCTTTACCTTGAGTTCCTCAAGCGCAACAACAAGACTGATATGCTCATTCTCAAGAACACGAAGGTTAGTTCAACGGCATCTCATTTGGCCCGCATATTTACGCGGCGATTTTGCGACAGGATTCCTTGGAAGCACGATCGTCCGTATACCACGTCGCCCTGACTCTTCAGAACGCATTCATGCACTCGGGGACAACATCAGATGCCTTCCTGCGGGAGAACCTCGAATGGCTTGGTCTGGCCACGAACTGGGCCAAGTTTTCCGCGACCGCTGCCCTCGGTGTGATCCACAAGGGTCACTTCGAGGAGAGCATGAACATCCTCGGTCCCTATCTTCCTCAGCAGGGTGGCAACGACAGTGGCATCCCCGGTGCACAGTACTCGGAAGGTGGCGCACTCTACGCTCTCGGCCTCGTCAACGCCGGCGTCGGTAGCGGCCGCCAGGTGGAGGAGTACCTCCGGAACATGCTCCGGGAGTCTCAGAACGACGTCGTGCAGCATGGCGCGGCGCTCGGCCTCGGTGTCGCGGGCATGGGTGGCAAGAACGCGGAGACGTACGAGGAGCTCAAGCAGGCGTTGTTCCGCGAGGACTCGGCTGTTGCGGGTGAGGCGGCTGGGTATGCTATGGGTCTGATCATGCTCGGTACGGCGGATGCTACGGCGTCGGAGGAGATGCTGCAGTACGCGAGGGAGACGGAGCATGAGAAGATCATCCGGGGTATTGCTATCGGTATTGCTTTTATCTACTACGGCAAGCAGGAGGAGGCCGACAGCATCGTGAAGGTCCTCTTGGCTGAGAAGGTGGGCTGAGCGCATTTGCTTCCTGGAGAACGGATGATTGACCTGTTGACAGGGTGGTGACTGGCGAACGGCCATCCTCCGGTACGGCGGTGTCTTTACACTTGCTCTTGCGTACGCGGGGACATCGAACAACAATGCAATGCGGCAACTCTTGCACATCGCTGTGTCCGACACCTCGGATGATGTGCGGAGAGCTGCCGTCGTCTCATTAGCGTTCGTGCTGTTCAAGAACCCCGCACAGGTGCCTCGTATCGTGCAACTGCTGAGTGAGAGTTATAATCCTCACGTGCGGTGCGGTGCGACCCTTGCGCTGGGTATTGCTTGCGCGGGCACTGGCCTCCAAGTATGTTTACCGCCATTCCTCGCGTATATACTATGCTCATTGCCACGTTACAGGATGCTGTAGACATTTTGGAGCCCATGACCAAGGACAGCGTCGACTTCGTACGCCAAGGCGCCCTCATCGCACTCGGCATGGTCTTGGTCGAGCAGTCGGAGGCGTCAACCCCGTCGCTCGCTTCGACGCGCGCTCTGTACGCGAAGATCGTTGCCGACAAGCACGAGGACCCCATGGCTCGGTTCGGCGCTGCTCTGGGACAAGGCTTAATCGACGCGGGTGGTCGCAACGTCACCATCAGCTTGCAGAGCCGTGCCGGTAGCCGCAACACGAACGCCATCGTCGGTATGGTGCTATTTTGCCAGTTCTGGTACTGGTACCCTCTTGCGCACTGTGCATGCCTTGCGTTCGACCCAACGGCCATCATTGGGTTGGATGGCACTCTCCAGGTGGGTGGTTTGGTGACTGTAGCGGAGAGGCATGCATGCTGATTGACTTTTGCAGGCACCGAAGTTCGAATTCATCTCCAATGCTCGCCCGACTCTGTTCGCTTACCCCGCACCCACAAAACCGCCAAAGAAGGAGGCTGTCGCTAAGGTTGCGACTGCTGTTCTTTCCACGACTGCCCGTGCGAAGGCGAGGGAAAAGAAGAAAGCTGCCGAAGGCGAGACCGGGGTAGTGGTACGTATCCTGCTGCATATCATTGTTCACTTTGTTGACCTTGGGGCAGGATGAGAAGCCGGAGGCAAAGAAAGACGGTGACGTCGAGATGAAGGACAGCGAGGCATCCACATCTACACCCAAGCGCAAGGAGTCAACTTTCGAGAAGCTGCCCAACTTCTCTCGTGTTGTACCTGCCCAGGTACCTTACATCAGCTTCCCGCAAGATAGCAGGTATCAGCCAGTCAGGGTGGTGTCGACACGAAGTAGCCCTTCGGCGAAGGGTAACAAGGCGCCGAAATCGTCCCTTGTACCAGGCCTCACATCGGAACGATACGCGGGTGGTGGTGGCATCCTGATCCTTGCAGACCAGCGTCCTGACGAGGAGCCCGACTACATCGAGTTCGAGACGCAGGCCATTATCGCTGCGAACCAGGCTGTCGCCGCTGCCGATGATCGTGCAGCACATGTCTCAGAGGGCCGCCACATCGCACTCGACGAAAATGCTCCTGAAGTGACATCCCCACCAGAATCGTTCGAGGTGCGTCAAAATCTTCTATGCTTCCTCGTCATGCTAAGATTTGGCTTCAGTACCCATTTGATAATGACACATGAACACTTTCGCTGTAACGTCGGATATATGTGTACTCGTCGCAATTGCATTTCGTTGAGCTCTCGTTTGTTCTTGTGTGCCCTGGTCTCGTGAAGCTGACGTGCTTTTGTTGCTGAATGATTCGTTCGGCGTCCCTTTGAAGTGCTGACTGATAAGGTTTTTATCTGACGTCAACTTCGGGAACACATATATTCTTGCTCTGGTCCTGTCCAGAGACTCCCTGCCACGGACCGTCATGTCGCTGATCAATGGTGTTCGCATTGCGATCCTAGACGACTATCAGTCAGTTGCTCTCACGAGTGCAGACTGGTCTCCTCTTGCAGGCAAGGTCCAAATCGACGTGTACCATGACACGCTTGCCGACGAAGATGCCCTTGTCCGCCGGCTGGAGCCCTATGCCATCATATGCGCTATGAGAGAGCGCACGAAGTTCACGGCGTCTCTACTCGACAGGTTGCCGAATCTCAGGCTCATAGCCACTACGGGGCCGCGTAATGCTGGCATAGATGTTGCTCATGCCAAAACAAGAGGAGTTGTCGTCTCTGGGACATCGGGCAGAGGCAATTCTACCTTGGAGCATATATGGGCTCTGATCTTGGCCACGGCCAGATATGTGGCCATCGAAGACGCGAATACGAAGCAAGGCAAGCCTCAGTGGCAGTCGTTTGTGCCCATGGGGCTCAAGGGCAAGACCCTTGGTCTGGTGGGACTGGGCAACCTTGGGGCCCGTACTGCAAATGTTAGTCTCACCATGCAGAGTGATTCGCGATTGACTGGCTTCTGTAGATCGCCAAGGCATTCGAGATGAATGTCATCGCCTGGTCACCGCACCTCACTCCTGAGCGAGCCGCCGCGGGAGGGGCTACGTACATACCGACCAAAGAAGAGCTGTTCAGACGCAGCGATGTTGTGTCGGTTCATATGGTCCTCTCAGAGCGCACCCGTCGTCTCGTCACGGGCGCGGACTTGGCCCTGATGAAGCCTACCGCGTTCTTCATCAACACGTCTCGGGGACCGATCGTGGACGAGGGTGCTTTGGTTGAGGTCTTGCGGCAGAGGGGGATTGCTGGTGCCGGGTTAGACGTGTTCAACGTCGAGCCTCTGCCTCTGGACCACCCACTCCGCAGGCTGGACAATGTAACCCTCACTCCCCACACAGGGTACGTGAGCGACGATAATTACGCGGTGAGTTGACGGCTATCGCAAAGTTCATCCCAGTTGCGTTCTCTAATCAGTCAAACATAGGCATTCTGGTCTGACACGGTGGACAATATTACCAGCTTCCTGGATGGCAAGCCCAAACGGGTGTTAGAGCAGTGAAATCAGAGAGTCCAGTGTATTTCTCCTTTCCACGGGGCGCCCACAACAATATATGTTCATACACCGTACCATTGTACATGGGCATTGCACTCAGAAGTAAATATAAACGCGCTCGTAGATACTTAACGGAAGTCAACTGAGTGACTCATTCTCGCGGATGCGTCACTGCGTGATGACAGACATGTGACCGTGACAGTCCACGCGCCGCTCTTTGTCGAGCGAGATCGTCTTCCGCGCGTTTCTTGTCTTTTCACTCGTTACTGCCCACCACATCTTCGCTCATCATGGACGCGTCTCGTATGGCCCATCGTAAGAACGGTGAGTATGATGAAATGGCAGACGACGCGTATAATAAACCCGTGCTGCAGAATACAAAAACAAGGGCGGTCTGAAGCAGGAAGACCTGCGGCGTAGACGCGAGGAGCAGCAGGTTGAGATTAGACGACAGAAGAGAGAGGAGAACATCAGCAAGAGGCGTAATTTCCTACCGTCGACTACTGGCGACTCCGATGATGAGGGTGGTCCTACGTCCTGGGAGACCCCGGTAAGTGTCCATCGTCGGTATCTGTGGCTCTCAAGCTAATGATATCGCAGCTGGCTGAGGACTTGATCACCAACGTCTTCTCCGATGACCCCGATCTTCAATTGGACGCTACCACCAAGTTCCGCAAGCTCCTGTCGAAGGAGAAGAACCCTCCGATCGAGCGCGTCATTGAATGCGGGGTAGTGCCGCGTTTCGTTCAATTCTTGCAGGGCGACAACCCTATGCTCCAGGTTTGTACAATGAGCTCACACCTCATTATAACATTGTGCTCATCATGACCTTAGTTCGAGGCAGCATGGGCGCTTACTAACATCGCGTCGGGCACAGCAGAGCATACTCAAGTCGTTATCAACGCAGGCGCCGTGCCCGAGTTCATCAAGTTGCTCTCGTCGTCGGTGTTGGACGTTAGGGAGCAGGCTGTCTGGGCCCTGGGGAACATTGCTGGCGACAGTCCGCAATGCAGAGATTATGTCCTTCAGCAGGGCGCTCTCCGACCGCTTCTGCAGCTACTCAGCGAAAACCATAAGCTCAGCATGCTGAGAAACGCCACCTGGACACTCAGCAACTTCTGCAGGGGCAAGTCACCGCAGCCGGATTGGGAACTCGTAAGCTTTCGCGTTGTGGTCAAGAGCAAGCACGATACTGACATTCTGACTTCTTAGATCTCACCAGCATTGACGGTTCTCACGAAGTTGATCTATTCTTTGGACGACGAGATTTTGATCGACGCGTGCTGGGCCATCTCCTACCTTTCTGATGGTTCCAACGACAAGATCCAAGCCGTCATCGAGTCCGGTGTCTGCAGGCGACTCGTGGATCTCCTCATGCACCCCTCGACTTCGGTGCAGACACCCGCCTTGCGGTCTGTCGGAAACATCGTGACTGGTGACGACCTGCAGACGCAAGTCGTGATCACGTCCGGTGCCCTCCCTGCTCTCTTGTCGCTGCTATCTTCTCCCAAGGAGGGCATCCGCAAGGAGTCATGCTGGACGATCTCCAACGTCACGGCTGGGTCCCCGCCGCAGATCCAGGCCGTCATCGACGCGAACATTATCCCTCCTCTCATCAACATCCTTCAGAACGCCGACTTTAAGACGCGGAAGGAGGCGTGCTGGGCGATTTCGAACGCCACATCCGGTGGCCTCCAGGAGCCGTCTCAAATTCGGTACCTCGTCTCTCAGGGCTGCATCAAGCCGCTGTGCGAGCTCCTCACCATGATGGACAACAAGATCATCCAGGTGGCACTGGACGGTCTCGACAACATCCTCAAGGTGGGAGAGATGGACAAGCAGGCGGCTGGTCCTGGGGCCCTCAACCAATACGCGGTGTATGTTGAGGAGGCGGGAGGCATGGTTACCATCCACAACCTCCAGCAGCACGACAACCTGGAGATCTACAAGAAGGCGTTCAACATCATGGACAAGTACTTCCCTGACGACGAGGAGGTCGATGCCGGCATCAGCGCGGCCAATGTTGATGCTTCGGGTGCTTTCGCGGTACGTATCATGTTCTCTTCCACCGCTTCAATGACTCACATCCACTTGCTGCAGTTCAACCAAGAGGGTGCTGCTCCCCCTCCGGGTGGTTTCAGCTTCGGTCAGTAATTTAGACATGTGTCAGGTTTCTTTTGGTGCGAACGATACGCGCCGTTCAGTATCATGGATTGCTAGTGCCAAGTTTGTAATCGTACGCCTCAGACCGAATATCCCATCACCTCCCCATCATCGCACATATTGTTACAGCTCAAATACCATGTTTTATTATGCGTACGATTGTGAACCGACCGACAATGCATGTGTTTCATTGACAGACAGGTCAGGGACATACGGCGAGAGTCGCGAGACCAGGAGAGGTGCTGTAAGTCAGGGGAATATTTGTCTTCGGCATGCTCTACAGTCTCATTTACACATACATGTACAATGGGTCTTCATGTAAGCCTCATTGTTCATATTATCCTGCCTCCGGCTGTCTGTGACAAACATCCCTCAAGGCTCTCTCGTCCCCGTGTCGCCGACGAGCTCACGCGGCAACGCGCCTGACGTTTGCCAGTTGTATATCAAGGTCATCGAACCCAATTCGTTGCCATGAACGGGCACTAAACATCCTCAGGACCGGAACTGCCAGGAATCAACTGGATGGATTGGGAAATGATCATTAACTGGCAGACCAGGCAAAGACATTGGGGCGTACCATGCATATATTGTTCCCGTTCAGCAATGTCTGGGCTAGCTTTGTCTTCTTTTTGCCCTGGGGCGTTGCCTCACTGTATCAATGGAATGCGCGTCAGGACGCGGACATGTAAGCATGAACATCTGTACACTGACTATTCTGTCACATCTTCGAGGACCATATCTGTGCAGATCATCAGAGCAAGGTCTGCTGTTCGGGATGGTTGACGACTTACTGACGAAGTCGTCGAAACCGAGGAGCGTACCGGTAAATTCGCGCTCGCTCTTCATGATCACCCATATCCGTGACCCGATACACCGGTCAATCAGCTCTACATCCATTATCAGCTCAATGAAATACAATGAGCGCAATGCATGGATTCACATACCCAAAGGAAGGACTTGTGAAGCCATCGTGCTTGACAAGGCTTGACACTCAAGGTCGCGGTCGTCTGCCTACTCGCCCTGGGGCCTGCAATGCGCGCCTCCAGGCGCGCTCACGCGAGGCGCGCTTGTGTGACAAGCAC
The DNA here is from genome assembly GCF_022264815.1 of Rhodofomes roseus. Lineage (NCBI taxonomy): Eukaryota > Fungi > Basidiomycota > Agaricomycetes > Polyporales > Fomitopsidaceae > Rhodofomes > Rhodofomes roseus. The sequence continues at coordinate 312,524 of NW_025952965.1, read as the reverse complement.
GCTCTTCGTGACTGTGCGTGACATCCCGTATACGCGGGAAGACAGCCGGCGGCTTCGACAACTCGTCCACATCTCCTCCATGGTCGTCCGCCTCCGCATCTCGTTACACGGCCCCCGGAACAACAAAACCCATCGGCTCGTCGCCATCGATGGGAGCGCGAGGCGCAATGCCCACCCCATCGAGGTCCTAGGCATGTGGAATCCGCGCACACAGCTGGGCGAGACCACCAAAACAGTTCGCTGGAGTGTGGAACGGATACGGTACTGGTTAGGAGTGGGTGCACAGCCGTCAAAGACGGTGCAAGAGCTGCTGGACTTGGTGAGTACGGGATGTGTGGAAGCATGAGGCGTCCATTGACATTGGCTGGTGGACAGGCTCGCATTCAGCCTCCGGCCGCGAAAACCTCACATAGCGAAGCTTCTGAAGCCTCAAAACCGGCTCAGAGCTCATGACACGATAACAGTTCATGCCATCGCCAGCATCATCTTGTCGAAGTCTCAGGTTCATGGGTTTGATGCGACCATTAGGGGATTTCGAAGAGAGGCAGGAGATGTTTCGGCTTGGCATGGTTGCACACACATATTCGCAGTAGCGTATGCATTCAGTCATCTCCCCATATCCCCATATCTCTAATTCACACAGCCTTTAGCACACCTATTATTTCATCATGTCCGGATACCTCTGCAAGCTCCTTCGCAGTGAGGTCATCGTCGTCCTTGGGCTCCGTCAGGGATGTCTAGTATGCTAGAACACTGGCAGTTACCTTTATGCTCGGATTAGCGCCCCGCTCGAGCAAGAGGCGCACCACTTCTGCACGGCCTCTGTCGCATGCCAAATGTAATGGTGTGTAGCCCTGGACTGTGATTCAATACACAAGCAACACAACATGGGTTCCCTACTCACATTCTCGTCCTTTGCGTTGACATCGACGCCCGGATTTGCGTCGAGGAATGCCCGCAATGCGGGTGTATTCCCAGCAATGGCGAGATCGTTGAGGGCGCTCCCGCTCCTCTCGTCGGACGTGCTCATCGTACTGACAGACATAGCGAAGCCATATTCTCCTCCTCCCTGACTTGACCCAGCAGCTTCGCCATCATCTGCATCCAAGTCGAGCTCGCCCACAGGCGTAGGAGCTTTGTCTTCTGACCAGCCCAGCTCCCGGGCTAGAGCGATGTAGCGAGCCTCCGCTTCGTTAGCGCGGTCACCATACGTCTTGCTAGTAGCATTCCAAGCATCCCATTTTGCTCTCCCAGTCATGTCAAATATGGATGGCTTCGATGTGTTTGGTGTATGCGATACTGTGAGGTACTTGTAGAGGCCATAGAGCTGGTTTGCGTGTGCATGGTGCGGGGCGGCACGCGGAGGTCGTCAGAACGCGTCCAAGTGGCAAACAAAAATGGCAACCTCAAGCTTGATCGCATTGGACACCGAGGACAGGGATGCTGCCGTTGATAAATAGCTGGCTGCATTATCGAATGTCGGGGACGACGTGTAGGACGACATGGGGTGCGGAGACAAGCAGGGTTATCCCATAAGTAAGTAATTGCTGCAAGAAGAGACGCTAGCAGTGTCTAGTGAACTCTATTACGTAACTACGCCGATTGTATGCACGGTATCCGTTCCAAGTGACGGTGTGTAAGTAACAACAGAGTCCTCTACGCCAGCCCTGCAGCCTTCATGGCCTGTGATACGGAGTGAGCAAACGTTGTAGAGGGAGAGCAGCAAAGACTAACCTTCAACATCTCAGGCCCGATTTGTGCGGGGCTGTCGGTCACGATGACACCCGCCTTTCGGAGTGCATCGACCTTCGCAGTCGCAGTTCCTGAGAGAGTGTGTGAGCGATCGTCGGAGCGTAAACTGATTGCGCATGGTCTCACCTTTGCCACCAGAGATGATAGCACCAGCATGACCCATCCGCCTGCCTGGGGGAGCTGTGCGCCCAGCGATGAAGCCGACGACAGGCTTGGGGTTGGTGCGCGTCTTGTTGTACTGTTCGAGGTACTCTGCCGCGTCCTCCTCCATGGAGCCACCAATTTCACCGATGATCACGATACCTGGAACCGAAGGTTAATTGCCTATCGCGGCGGATTGCAAGATGCTAACCCTCTGTCTTCGGGTCATCTAGGAAGAGCTTGATGACATCCACATGCTTGGTACCCGGGTATGGGTCACCACCGACGCCGATGCAGAGGGACTGACCGAGACCGACGCTCGTGGTCTGTGCGACGGCCTCATAGGTCAGCGTACCGGACCGTGAAACAATCCCTGCGCAAAGATTGTTTAATCGCCAGAGCACAATCTCGACGTGCAGCGAACATACCGATCTTTCCGGGCATGTGGATGTGACCGGGCTGAATGCCCATCTTGCATCCCTCCGGGTTGATGACACCCGGGCAGTTCGGGCCCACGAGACGCGACTTGGATTGGCTCTTGAGCGCGTTTGCGACCTTTGTTCACGTATTTAGCCCATGTGTTGTTAGGCAGTGCGAGAAACACACCTTGATTTCATCGGCCTGGGGGATACCCTCCGTGATGCACACAATCAACCCAATCTCGTTCTCAATGGCCTCGAGGATAGCGTCCGCAGCATGTGGGGGCGGTACATAGAGGACGGTGGCATCCGGTTGCACTTCACGAACGGCCTGATTGGACTGTCAGAGGGGGCACATCAACAGACGCCATAACCCACTCACCTCCTTCACGGAGCCAAAAATCGGGAGTCCCAAATGTGTCTGGCCCGCCTTGGTCGGCGAGACACCGCCCACCATCCGGGTGCCATACGCGAGGGCCTCTTTCGTGTGGAAAGTACCCTTCCGACGCGTCAACAGCGACGAAATCCCTCGGTCGCGTCACTCACTGTCTTTCCAGTCAGCCCCTGGCAGAGCACCTTCGTGTCTTTGTGGATGAGGAGGTTCTTGATCGTGTCTTCATAACTGTGTCGGGCTGCAGACTGCGAAAAGGACCGGCGTCCGGCTAATGACAACGCCTGTACTCAGCGAGGACCGGCGATAAGACGACGAGCAGGGCATACCGGCGGATAGGAGCGAGGGTCCAGCGCGAGAAAGCATGGCGGGAGGGAGGCCGGAGAGGGGCTAAGGAGTGGGCTAGTAAGGGCACTGTAAGCGCTTCTTGTTTGCTGGCAGAGGCGGTTGGCGCGTCTGAGGCGTTGCGGCCGTATATGGCACATCACCCTCGTTCGCTGTCGAGCATGTGTTATTTATCGGCCACGTTCGCCTCAGCTCTCGCCGCTCCAGACAGTGAATATATCCATTGCACACGGCTTCCTACGATACAACAACAAAATACTACTTCTCCCTGCGCTCTATCACCCCTACGCCTCAAACGGCGCAGCTCGTCTCCGGTCGCGCGCCTTACGCGAGGCCCGGTGCAACGACAGGATCGCACGTTTCACCCGATCGTACTCGGCCGACTGGATCGCGCTGTGAACCATTAGTGAGACCGCGCGTCACATTTCCCACTCGCATGTAATCCTCACCTGCTCATATCCGTAAGAAACTGCGTTTTCGACTGGTCAGGCACAGCGGTCACCGGCAGCTGTTGCAGGACCATAGGCAGCCACGAGAGCAGCTCCCGCTGCCAGAGCGCGGCCAGTTGCCGGAATATAGTGACGACCATCGATGTCGACTCCTCGGGGAAGTCCCCCACCATGCCTGACAGGAGGTAGCCCGTCAGCTCCGGGCCATCCTTCTGAACGACGGGATTAATGGCGGCGGCGTAAATCGGAAACTTGGGCGGTGGTAGTGCGGATGCGGGCGGAACGAGGCACTCATGAGTGACGATCCCGCGAATAAGGTCTAGAGCTGCGTAGATGATATCAGTATGCACAACGGTGAGCGCTGCCAATGCAGCTTTGAATGCGACAGGGAAGGCGGGCGAGGGGAAGAAGACGTCGGGGGCATAGTCAAGCATTTGGAGCAGCATGTGCAGGTAGTCTTCCATGACTGGCAAGACAAGGTCAGCACGCTGAGTATGCTGAAAGGCACCGTTCGGCTACTGACCATCCGGAATACTAGCGGGAGTCTTCTCTTGGAGCAATTGAACGAGCTTGTTCGATGAATGCTCAAACACTTCCTTCAACGCTGCACGCAACGCAGGATCCTCGTCGTTCCCAAAGCGGCCGATGATCTTCCCAACTATCCACAGGTAGCTCGAGAATCCTGTGACCTCGAACGCATCTGACATCCGCTTCAATACGAATGGTAGGATCGGTCGCGCCCTTCCCCCGAAGAACGTGAGAGCGAGCCTGAGGACTCGTGTGATACGCTCGCAAATTGCGTAGTCCGACCCATACTTCACGATGAACGGATCGAAGAAGCTCCAGCCTTCTTGTACGCTGTTTTGGCAAGCCACTGGGAGATCTTCACCGAAGGTCTGGATGACACCCAACATGACCTCGAGGCTCTCGAGGGCGTCTGCGCAGGTACGTCAATTGAGGCGTTGTTGAGTGAGTGAAATACAAGGACTTACTGCAGACGGATTGTAGCTCCTCCTTCGTTGCAGGAGTCGGCTTAGCAGCGATTGTATGCACTTGGGCCAGGATGTCAGAAGAGAAGGTGCGCAGAGACTGGGCAGCCTGCTCCATTGGCATAGCCGAAATGACATGTGCAATCGCTTCATACACCATGAGCCTGTCGTCTTGCACCAGCTTCGGCCCAACTGTTGCGAGGAACTGGTGCAACTGTGGAAGGAAGTCGACAAGATGCTACAAACAGACCCTGTCAGTAACTGACACTCGAACCGACGGGATACCGCATACCTGCTTGCAATCTTCGCACAAGTACTTCAGCGCTTGTCCCGCTGCTGCATTCACCTCGGTATCGGTATCATCGAAGCCAGCAGAGATGTACTGCAGCTGGTACGGGATGTAGTCCGGGTGTCTGTTGATCCACTGCGTGTACCGCGAGATGATGAGGAGTGCGGCGTAGCGAACACGGGGATGCGCTGGTAGCGACGGGATGAGGTCCATAATCTTCGGGACCGCCTTGTCGTCTGCGGGATCAACCTCGGCCCCCATTGACCTCATCGAAAAGAGCGGTGCTTCGATCTCTTGCCAGGAAATCGCGTTCGGACCCCGCGCGAGTGCCGCAGTGATCATGTCGTACGTAGCGAGGAGGCAGGCGTCTGCACCGAGCACGTAGCAGCAGTCTTTTAGCGTGTCGCCCATTACATGCCGGAACGAGCGGAAGTTCTCTGCCTCCTGCCCGGTTAGGGTGCTGAAATCCTTCGGGAAGTGGAGATGCTGGATGATCACACCCATAAGGGCCTTGTACGCATCGAGGAACGGGGCAGGAACGGAGGGCTTCTTGCCGATGTTCTGCGCGAGCCGCATCCAGAAGTGGAAGGTAATCGGGACGATGTCCAAGTCTGGATATGCAGTACAGTCGCCGATGGCTTCGACAATGGGGAAGAATGTCTCTGGATGATGGAGCAGGAGGCTGCGGTATGTCTCCCCTGCCTCGGTGAAGATGCGGGCCAATCCACGGATTTTATCGGGGTCTTCTTTGTACTCCGTCAGCTTGGGCCGCAGCGCAATGATGCGAGGAACGAGCTGCTCGATCATCGGCATGTTCTCCTCAACCTCCTGGGTCTCATGGATGAGGTCGCAGATCACGTTCACCGCGGTATCGAATAGCTCATCTGACACCAGTGCATCGAAAGCGAATCCTGGTAGCGGACTGTCAACCAAAGACACGGCCGTGACCTCCCCAGCAGCAAGCCAGCTGCTGAGACAAGCAAAGATCTGAGCCTGTATTGTGCTCGTAACACCTGCGAATGAAGGGACGGTTCGTTCCATTGACCTTAGACACACATACATGCACATACCTGGTGCTTGCAAGTACATCGAGAGTAGGTCCACCACCGTCTTTGCCTTGGAAGTGAGCAGCGTGTTAGCTCGCTCCTTGTATTCATCGTCCTGTGGCGAACAGGTCAGAACAACCGGCGCTTCATGGGCAAGGGCAGACGCTCACCGTGACAGGGATTTTAGTGTTCGTGCAAAGCTCCTCGGGCAAGATAGTGAGGAATTGCAGCAACGCGGGGACTGTAGCCGGATTCCTTCCGAACGAATCGATCATGTTCTGCACCGGGTCCTCCCACGCAGGGAGTTGGAGGGCCAGCCCCGAGATCGCGAGACAGAGCTGCACCATGATCGTACGAGGGCCGGCATGGTATGTCTCCAGAGCTGTTACGAGGGTATCGCGAAGACGGAAGATGTCCGCTGGATCCATCTCGTAGAGATCATATGTCACCTAGAACCACAAAGGGAAATCAATCGACTGCCCCACGGTACGCGATGGAACTCAGAGCTGACCTTCGCCCGGAATGTCTGCGCTGCGAAGAGCTTCGCCGCCGGAGGCGCGTCCGGAGACAGCAGCAGTACGTTGCAGGTCGCCCATGCATCGCGCTGGGGGCGGCCGAATGGACAGTCAGACGTCGAGCCCGGAAGACCGCAGGAGGCGAGAGGTATTTACGGAATGCTGGAAATCTTGTAGCCAGGTATTGGCTTGATCTAGGGCCGCTTTGTCTGGTGCACGGCCGAAGACATCGAGAGCAGAGAGCACAGCCTGAACCGCCGCCATGATTGTCGCAGCGCACTCAGAAAGCGAAGGTCGTGAACAAAAAGTCGGCTCTCGCCACTTCAGCCACTGGTGGCTGATACACACGAGTTTGCTGGTGTTGACGTCGACAACTCTCAACGTTCGACCGTTTGCTTAAACTCATTCGGCTCCAGATCTGAGACGCAGCGGTATACGGGTATTGCGAAGAAAAGAACCACTGCACTACAGCCCAATATAATAGCCTCGCATATTGAGAACATCTCGTCACTACGGAGAGAAAAGACCGGACATGTGCATGATTCAAAACCTGGTATCCGAATAAGGAGCGACAAAGCGGTTGGACGCGCTACGAACATTAGGTGTGTCATTGTAGCGAAAATGTACGATAAGACGCGACGCGTAGGTCGAAGCAGACGAGACCGGTGAGGATGAGCTTGAAATAAATCAAGGACACAGGCGCGCAGGAGGTATCCAGGGAGGAACAACAGAAGATACAGCAGAGGGGATCACGGGCGACCCAGGAAACGGTTCTTCTTACCAGTCTGTTACAGGCGTGATTAGGACTTGTCTGCCAGGAAGAGTACTGCCAACTTACCGATGTCTTGCCCTCCGGAGTCAACGGACGACCGTTCTCGATTCTCCTCTTCTTGTCCTCGAGATCCAGCCGCTGCTTCTCCAGCGCCTCCTTCATCTCCCGATGCCGGGCATACAGCTCCTCCTCTGACTGCTTGAGCTTGGCCTCCTTTTCTTGCACCTTCTGCTGGAAGACCATCTTCATCTCGGCCTCCATCTTGGCAAGCTTGGCCTCGTGCATGATGCGCTCTTCCTGTATCCTGATGGCCGGGCTGCAGAAGAGATGAGCAGCAGTCAAACAAAACACACGGTTTCACTTACTTGACCTCCTTGAACACACTGGAGTCTTGCACGACGCCCATGCTGAGAAGCTTCTCTGTCCGCCAGTTCTCGTACAGAACGGTGTTGGTGTACTCCCTGAGCTCCTCCATGTACGTGCGAACCAACATTTGCCGGAGTTTCACGAAGTCGCAGTGATCCTCGTTGTCCACCTCGACGACACCCCACGGGTACGCACGACCGCGTACCTTACGACCATCGGGAGTAGTGACCTCCTTATCCGAGCCGACGACTGCGAAGGGAATCTTGCTAGCAATCTCCTCCGCTTCGGCAATTGCCTCGTCGTCCTCGTTCTCGTACGTGGGGGCTTGGAAGATGTGGATGTTGTGGTGAGCAATGTCCGCAAGGATCTACATAACTGTATAAGACGTCTGGTGATGCAAGGATTCTCTGTACATACCCTGGCCTTGAACTCAGCCACCTCTTCGTCCGTAAGAGTGTCCGCCTTCGCAATAATCGGAATCAGGTTGACCCTCGTGTGAAGCTGACGCATGACCTCGACGTCAATGGGCTTCAACCTAGAAGACGAAGATCCGCCCTGTTAGTGTCGTCAGCGACCACGTTGTACCATACTCACGCGTGGCCGGTCGGCTGAATGAAGTATAAACAAGCATGGATGCGGTTGTCCATGATTTTTTGACGATTCACCCGGTTCTCCTGCTCTAGGTAAGAGTCGAATCGGGCTTCGATGTTCTCAACGATCGGCCTCCAGCTGTGGGCGTATCAGCACGTGACGCCAGAAATGCGCGTCGAGGGTACCGTACCACTCATCGTTGTTTACAAAGTCCCCAAAACCTGGGGTGTCGACGACTGTAAGCCGAAGGCGAACGCCGCTCTCCTCAATGTCTGCGGTACCGAGGTGGTCGTACGTAAACGGAACGTTCCGTAGAAGGAATTAACCGAGATAGCTCACCGGCGCTTATACTCTCGATGGCGACGGTCGAGGGTCTCTCAGCGCTGGGAGGCAGAGTCTCCTTCGGGGGGTACAATGTCGTGTTGAACAAAGTGTTGATGAGCGTCGACTTCCCCAAGCCGGACTCCCCTTGCACGGACATGAGATGACGGCCTGACGCGTTGACATGTGTGACACGTACCGACGACCATGGCAGTGAACTGGAACCCCTTCCGCACGCTCTTCCTGTGGACCTGGTTGGGGAGGTTGGCGAAGCCCACAAAGCCCATGAGCTTTTTGCGGATGATGGGGGCGGTGCCAACTTCGTTGGAACCCGCCGGAAGGGACGGGCTGGAACCGTTCATCCTGCTGGACCCATTGGGGGCGTCGCCGTTGCCAGTGGAAGCGTATGAGTCCGACATCTTGGGAGGAGCAGAGGGTGAGGAGGGAAAGACGGCAGACTCGCGAGACGTGGCTCACCTCGAGGGTCGGCGAGGAATGGAAGGGGGGAAGAATCGCGTCTGGTCGCGAGAGGTGCTCTTGTTTGGCGTTGATTGACCGCGTGGCGTCAACTTCTAGTCGCGGTTTGGGCAACAGCAACGTCTGCAGCCGCCCCCGCCTTAGCCTCCTCGCCCCCGCTCAGTCTCAGCACCACTCACCCATGCAACAGGCCGTTCCGGCGTCGGAGAGGTCGACCTGAGAGAGGACATTGCGCAGGCCGACCTCGCCGTCTCCAACCTCCTCCATCTTATCAGCACCCATGAGGCCGCCAACAGTCTCACAGATCCGCGCTTCTAGACTTTACCAGCCACGCTAACTACAGTCGTCATCCTGCCAGTGCTCCTACTGACAAGTACTCAAGTACACGTCCATGACAGGCAAGTGAGACTGTAACACCTGTACGCCGCCAGTGTCTTTACTACAATGGTCTGTCCAATTAACGGTCTGTCTCAACGAGTAGGCTGCGGCATGATCCGATACCCAACCTCGGTGTTTCATCACAATAGACGTCCGTCCAGGGCTTCTGACTGCCCTGGGGAAGCCAGACATTGCAGGTTGACAATCTGTTCGGTAACGCTTCGCAGTCTAGTCGCTCGTAAGCAGAGTTCAGCGCAATAGACTGGGCATGCAATCGAAAAGGAGTTGGAACGGGCCCGAGTGGTCGGACATACTAGCCAGCCTGTGAACACGTACTTAGTAGTACGTCGCAGACCATGCCAATGATCAGGCCTGTACCCATGAGGTGTGAACGCAGCAGTACATGGGCCAGAATCAATCCAGAGCAGTCATAACTTATAGATATATTTGATGCTTGGTACGATGCAGGCATCTGGCCCGGGAGGAGTTAGACGGTCATCCTGTCCTTCATCTCCGGATGCTTCCCTAGATCTGGCTTTCTCTGCGAACGTGTTCAGCGTGGGACCATGAGCTCATGGGGTGAAGGAACTGGAGACAATACATGCGCATCGAAACCTCTCTGAATAAAGTATTGAGTGGTGAGGTCTCTGTGCCACGAGGCTCTCGAAGAAACAAATTAGAATCGAAAGCAGTGTGTAGATACTACTGGGACTGAGGTGAGTCGGAGGTAGCGTTCTGGTCGACAGCCGGCAACCACTCCTTCGGGAAGTCTCTGAGAGACGGTCGTACACGCCTGCGACCGTACAAATGGTCTCCCTTCGCCTCCTTTCGCTGCTTCGACTCAATATGACGCGTGTCAAGCGGGATATCCTCGAAGCTGTCTTTTGTGTTCTGACCAGCGTATGTCAGGGAAGCGCAAGAAGCACATAATACCGTCACAACTCACATTGGCCTCCGTGAGCAACCTGTCTAGAGCGTCGCTAGCCCACTTCAGGTTCTGGGCACCCACGGGGAAGTCCTCGCAGGAGATACTGAAGTAACCGTGCTCCTGGGTCTCTTCGAGGGGCGAAACGCCGGAGTTCGCTGGCGGTTCTGGCGTCCATCGGGTTCCGGCGAGGAGCTTGAACTTGTGTATCGCAGCCTCGTCTTTCAAGGGCAGACGAGCGACCGGTACGACGACGGTGCGCTTGCGTATCGCAGGGTGGTCTTCACCGCCGTATGCTATTGAGCGCACGACCAGTGGCGTAGCCGGACTCGGAGGCACGAACGGCTTCCGGTACGCTTGACCTGAATTGAGCACTTGGATAACTCTGCTGAGCGGTGGACCCACCGACTAGATGGGGGATCTCATGCTCGATGAGACGCCAATAGTACAACACGCGGCGGTGCTGCTGCAGCTTGAGATGGCCTGCAGCACTCGAGTCCTCATCATTTTCGGTTTCGATAAGCAGACCATCGTCCAAATCCTCCAGGCCTTGTAGACGGCTATAGCCTGATCTGGTATTGGTAGTTGGGCTGTTGTGACGGTGACGGCGAAGGTGCATCTCGAGAGCAGGAGCTCGGAGCACTCTGCGTGCCCTGTGAACCGTGAGCATGTTGGGGGAGCGAGGGAGACGCTGCGGGGCGGCGACGAGCAACAGTCGGGGACTGCAGTCGGGGAGCAGAGAAAGGCCAGCGCGCAAAGCGCCTCGGGTTGATGCGCCCATCTCAGATCCCGATCGCGGACTCCGTTCACCGGGCGCCTCTTTCTCGCGCCCACTCCCATACTGATAGCTCCAGCCTGTTCACCATGGTCGTAAGTCGCAATCATACGGTAGTGATCATCATCTTGAGGTGTATTAGCGTCTGCTGCTTTCCATCAGAGCCGAGCTGGAGAATGTCACCGAGCTCGTTCCCGCCCCAGACTCTTCAAGTTTCGAGTACTTCTTCGAAGTAACCAACCATTCGTCTCCTCAGGTCTCCGTGTCCATTCTAACATCCGAAGCCAGGTAAAGTGCACAAGCTGTAATGAAGTGCATCCAAAGTTTGTATCAGTCAACAGTGTGGTATGTCCTGCCACGCTCGCCAGCGGTCGCATATCTGATCAGGAGCACCGCCTGTAGGAGGAGCACCAGGTGACATCCGGCAAGGGCAACACAGCACACTTCGTCTGGCGATGTGGCCTCTGCAAACGGGAGTCGTCCGCCAAGTTTGATCCTGGCTTCAAGCCTCAGCCATATTCAGCCGACGCCAATGGCCAGCTCGCACCTTTCCTGACCATTGATTGTCGCGGCTTGGAGTTCATCGGATTCGATCCCAGGGTATGAGTACATAATCCACTCGGATATCCCTTTGCATGCTGAAATGAGACACGTAGGGGACATGGCGATGTGTGGGGGCAGAGTCAGGCACTGTCTTTAACGAAGTAGAATTAGATGAAGGCGAATGGGTTGACTATGATGAGAAGGTTGTTTCTATACCCCTGTCATCCGGCTCGTATTGATCGACATGCTCCGCAGGCTGCCCTACCAGTTGGCGTGTCCAATATCGAATGCAAGTGGACAAGGGCGTAAAGAGGAACCCGACGAAAACAAACATTGTAAGATATATAGTCGATGTCCGCCCAGCCGAAGACATCCGTTTGGTGTCGTGTACTCTGCGCAGCTATCTGGCCATGCACAGCAGAGATGACATCCAACGTGCCAGAGATAAATCGATCTTTGCTCAGAGTATGTATGGTACACATGCATCCGACGTACTAACAAACTCGCAACTGCAAGAGCGATACAAACGCGAAGTGATATCATATAAGAGGTTTGATTAGGTCAAGTATCATGCTACATGTGCGAAAGAAACGGACGCGATGTGAACGAGGGTCGAGGAGAGACGTAAGACAAATGTGTTTCGTGGGGGACTAGTATAAAGCATGCAACGGAGACACGGTGATGGGGCGGTGTCCGAAGGACGATTGAGAGGGAAAGTGGATATAGACGAGTACTGCTGACACATGATATACACACAGGGTTGCCCTACTGGAAACCAGGGAACTTCCAGCCCGGCTGGAGTTCGAGATATGGGTGTTGCCGCAGTTCAGCTGCACTCGGTCGTAGTGCGGGGTCCCTGTGTGCAAAATGCGTTCATGGGCTCGCTGCAGCGACGATTATACCAAAAGAACTCACATAGCAAAACATTTCTGACGGAAGTCATCAGCCAACGGAGACAGCGTGATGGTCTCAGGCAGGGGTGGAGATTGACGATTTTGGTACAACTGCAGGACATCGTCAGCACCGGAATGCCACGATGAGAGTATTCGACCCACGTGAAGCAAAACTGCCATCGCCTCTTGACCGTTCCAAGGCCTTTGTCCTGTCCACATCTCGTAGACGACACAGCCAACACTCCAAATGTCGACCTTGGAGTTGTACCCTCCCTTCTGGGAGTTGATGACCTCAGGCGCCATCCAGAACACCGTACCCTGCATCGACGTGTAGTTGCCAGCCTGGTTGACATCGTCTGTGCGCTTCGAAATGCCGAAGTCGGAGATCTTGCAGATGCCGTTCGTCTCGACTAGGATGTTGTCCGCTTTCAGATCCTATCGTATGGTCAGTACAAACGATGCTACGTGAGAAATCGTTGCACGCACTCGATGCAAAATGCCTTTGCCGTGGAGGTATTCCAAGCCAGACAAGATTTGGCTCATAAAAGACTTCGTGACTTCTTCCTCGAACTTGCCGTATCTGCGTAGGCAGCTGGCAATAGATCCACCAGGAACGTACTCCAAGAAGCTATAGGCACATCAGCAACCCAGAACATACGGCCAAGAAACAAATCACGCACATGCTCAAGAACGTCGGCGTTTCTTCGAACCCAAGGTACTGCACGATATTCGGGTGGTCCAGATCTTTCAATGTCTCGCTTTCTAGCTTCAATGCTTCTACAACGGTGACCTGGCGCGTGTCGCTGATGTCGCTGGCGGTTCTAGGTATCTCTACTTGCTTGACAGCAATCATCTCGCCAGTCGTAGCGTTGAGTGCGAGGTACACCTTGCCGTATGTGCCCTTTCCGATCAGTTCACCACGGATCCACCGGAAGATCGCTGTAATTCCTTGTGTCAATATCCGTAGGGCTCGAGAATATGGGAACACGTACGCTTGACAGCACCCCCAGGCGACGCCTCGCAAGGCACAGGAGCCACCTCAGCCTCCGTCGTGACTTCCTCGACCTTGCTGCCCCACAGCTTGGTGTTCCGCTTCCGCAAAACAGCAGGCACAGAGGACTCCATCCGCGACGCGCGTTTCTTGAGCTCCGCGGCCACAACACGAATAGACTTCTTGTGCTTGTTGCGCTGCGGCGCCGGGATGGGGTTCTCAGTGGTAGTGGGGGACGTGCCGCCCGAAGGCATCTCAATGACCGGTCGATCGAGATCATGAGCCGGGAAGAAGTCCTCGATGCGCTCGAGGACAGCTTCTGGCGGCGGACGGGGAGCCCACGTCGTATCGACATCGTCGTCAAACGTGCTTTTACGCACGTCCTTGTTGCTTCCAATGTCGAGATGCGGGTATTGCCGCCGTGGAGTCTGACCAGGGAACGGAGGAGGGGGGAAGTCAGGCGGCGGAGGGAAGTTCGCCGGAGGGGTCCTGGACGAGTCGTAACTTCCGGGGGGCGACGGTGCGTCAGATGGGGGAGGTTGCGGGAAGAAAAACTCGTCATCACTGTCCGTGTCCGAAGCGGAACCAGCATCGACAGGGCGCGCAGCAGGCGGCATTGCCTTGGGAGGCCTGATTGTGCCATCTTCGCTCTCATTGACCAGTCTGAACGCCCACACCTCCATCTCAGACCGTAGTGGTGTCAGCTCAGATGCAGTCCTGTCTCCCGACATAACACGGTCTGGCAACGATCTCCCGTACTGCTCGAGAGCATACTGGGAGCCATAAGGACCATAGGGACTCCGTGGAGGCGTACGAGACACGGGCTTCACCGCAGGTATCGGTCTCTCGGGAAGAGGGTTGTCGAACGACGCGTCTTCGCGGAGCATTACGCCAGTCGGAGACGTCATAATATGCGGAGGGACATGCGGCGAGCGACCTGGACGAGCTGTCGAGCGATCGTCGTTGGGACTGACGACCGTCGGATGGTTCGACGTGTGTCCTCTATCCTGGGCAGAGCGCGGTCTGGGGAAAGGCTCCATAGCAGGCGGTGAAGTAGGCGTTAAGTGTGAAGCGGATGAACCAGGAGAGTGGCTGTATGGAGGAGACGTCACAGTACGAGCCGAGGGTGTGGCAGGCGACATTCCTCCACGACGTGGATCGTACATCCGACGTGTCGCTTCACGATCGAAATCGACATACGTAGAGGATCCCGTCTCCCCGGAAGTCGATGGGCGACTACTCGACGACGGTAGCGGAGGCTGAGGATGAGTACGTGCTAACCGAGCACCGGGGACAAGGCTGGGAGGGAGCTGTTGGTCCTTGTAAGCCGTTGCTCTCAAGTTGGGGTTGCTCTTCATGCCCAATAGGCGTGGATGAGGTGGCCCCGGGGACGTTTTCGGAGTATCGTAGGTCCCGCTGACGAGATAGCTCTTCGGGACCATCTGCTTGTTCTTCTTCTTGCTCTTAGGATCGCCTGGTACGTGGTTACGGGAGAAGTAGGACTGTATACCGGTGCCATAATGTGGAGGAGATAGGCCGTCTTGAGGTGTGCGCGGACGGCCTTTCTTCTGATTCTGAGAAGATTGGTCCTTGTGTCGTAACCGCTCTTCTCGAGGACGGTCCCGCCGAGCGTCGTTCCGCAGCACTGGCGACTCGACAGAGTCATTGACGTCCGAGGCAGGCAGCCTAGGCCGGACGACGGTGTCGTCATGATCGTGTGTCACAGACGGCGACCAGCGTGAGGAACTGTCGTATCTTGCGTGTGAGTACGAGGGGACAGATGCAGGTGACATGTAGTCGCTGCGCGGGATATCGCCTCGGATGGTAGGCGACTCGGGGCCTTTCGCGGCCACCGGGATCTCAGGCGAAAGAATCCGGTTCGGCGACCTCGGGCGAAGAGGTGCTGGAGAACGAGCTCGCTGTGAAGCCTTTTGCACCGCAGAATGGACAAGGGGCACGGGCGGTCTGCGCATCTGAACATCTCGATCGCCGTTGTTGAGATCGTCAGACACCGACGGTTCATAACCGGGATCTTCGACGGGCACGCGCTCGCTCGCAGATGACTGGCTGCCGTGCCTGGACCTCGACCTTGAACGTCGTGGCTTCGGGTTCAAGCCGTACTGGGGCAATGTTGGAGGAGGTATCGTATGCTCCATTAATGTTCCAGGATCTTGGTCGTGTGGAGGTTCGTGCACGAAGGCGGAAGAATGAGAAACCAGCAGCTTCAGAGTCCCCGTCTCGTCGCCCTGCTGGCGACACAAGCTAAATAGCTCTTCGTCCGTGAGGGCATCGCCGATGGCAAACTTTGCCACCTCCGTGCGATAAATGGAATAACTCGACTGTGCTTCATCTGACACCAGCAACTACGGAAATAGATGATCAACGAATCTGAAGACCAACAACTTTGGAGCGCATACCTTGGAGAATATTCGTTCCCGAATGAAAGCGCCAGTCATCGCACCGCTGGCATCGACAAGGGTAAAGTTGTCGGCATTCGTAGTGACCAGCAAGGCCACCTTCTCAATAGGCTTCGCCGCGACCTTTGGAAAGTGGTGGGGCAGGTAGAAACTGGGCGCAGACGTGCCCGGCTGGAATGAGGCATACGCCGCAGAGTAAGAGTCAGATGCACTACTGGTGGGCTGGACTTGAGAGTGGGGCGTGTAAGCGTCGGGTGTCGAGCTTGTCGGCGACTAGCGGAGAGCTCAGTCAGCGAAACAATGGGTAGAATTGGCGTACGCACGCTTGACGGCCTGCTATTCTGCGAAGATCTCCGGACATGAGGGCGACGCGAAAATGGAGACTTGAGGGTATCAACTATCCGTGCCGCCGAGCGCTGGCAGAACGCGTCGTTGCGATCTGGAGAGGCAAGCGCAACCATCTCCGGCCGGAGGGTGCCCTCGCCCGACAAGTCCACAGACGGTGCACTTTGCCCAGGTGTGCTGGGGGGTGGCGTCGACTCGACGGCAGGCGAGCTGGTGCTTGAAGGAGACGACAGGGCTGGATTCGATGGATTCGAATGATAACCCTTCTGGTCTGGAAATTGAATGTCCGTAGTGAGCGGAGGAGGGAGAGGGACACGGCTCGTAGACGGCTGCGGTCTCTCCACCGCTGCACTGCGCCCAGGACTCGGGAGAGGTCGGCGACTGTAGTCAGGTTTGTGCGAGTTGGAAGTCTGTTTCATCTCCTCTGAGTCGCTGCTGGAATCCGGGCCTGGATTGTTGACGACCAGGATGCGCGGACGCGGGGGCTTGCGGCTCTTGCTGCTCACGTTTGTGCTCGATCTTGTGTCGTCCGACATGGGAGCAAACGAATGTTGAGACGTGAATGCAGAGGTCGGGACGGGCTGCAGACCTGTTGACGATAGGGAAAGAAAGGAAGGGGCGTCGACAGAGACCAGCCCGGGACAAGCACAGGCAGCCAGGGGAGTGTGCGAGGGATCCTGATGGGCGCGGTGGAGGCAGACGAGCGGAAGAGAGCGTCGTCGAGCGGGACGGCGAAGGCGACCGAGAAAGCGCGTTGCGCCGAGTGCCAGGCACCTTTGCTGGAGGAGCGCTGACTAAGCGCCTTAACCGAGGGAGCGTCTCGCCTCGGTCGACGGATGCCCAAAGAGGCAGGTCGCCCGTCTTCTGCCTCTCGCGCCGGACGCTTTCGCGGTGCGTCTCCTGCGCAGGCCTTCTGAACCTCTCTTCCGCCTCCTCGCAGGCTGCGTGCTGCGCCCCATTCATCGCCCTTCTATCTCGAAAACACCTGCTCGCCACACCCCTTCATATCTTCTAATCGGAGCCTCAAGGCCGGCCAAGGCCCGCCGCCATTCATTCCGCCGCGGTCTGGCCAGCCGACCCCATCTCCGGAGCGACACCTTTTGTAACACATCCACCCGAGCGCGCACACGTCTGCGTTGCATCCGCGATATGATTGTCGCGACAGAGGCTGTTTCAACGACCATCGACGTCGGACAGCCCTTGCATCAATCCGCACGCATCCGCGGCCTGCGCGACCGCCGAGCGTCTGTTTCCCGCGCTGGCACGCGATCCCAACACGGAGCGTGCCTTCTGGAGATGAATACACCGAACGCCGGAAGGACGGTCCATAATGGAAGGTCGCACTCTAGTCACACTCCCACCGGATCAAGGACACACATTTCGATGCGAACCGACTCAGCGCTTGCGGGCACCAAGCACCGCGTCCGCCCACAATCAGGCGTACATCAGTTAAAGTACATACATTCCACAGAACGAGCAATACAGAGTCCGCGAACATAACTAACATTAACGTATACAAAATCACTTGCCACCGTACTGGAATGTACCCTCGCCGAGGTCCAGCTAATGGTGGCGCATCATTAACGAGAGCGTGGAGAAAACACGAACACGCCGCACCTTGGGAAATTCCGCGTGCTCGCCGAGCATGTTCTCCCCCCAGCACAGAAGTCGAAGGAGGCCTACCAGTTTCGCCTCCTTGCCCTGGCTTAGGCTCTCGAGAATCGCGGAGTTCACCTCACTGGCAGTTTTCATTCTCTGCGCGGGTGATAGAAGCTCGCTGATCGCTGGAGGAGCCGACGGGGACGACTCGAACGCCAGAAGCGCCATGGTCCGCTCGAGTTCAGACAGGAACTCTGGGCTCTCTTCGCCCCTCGGAGCCAGTTCCTCCTGAGCGAATCGGAGCGCCTCTGCTGTGTGACCTTGCTTAATGTACTCGATGAGCTTCTGTTGCTGTAGGCGGAAGTAGAGTGCCGGATTCGTGTCTAGAAGCTGCGAAGCAAAGTCTATCAGCGGATATTCGTCGAGATAGAGTGTGCGAAATAGGCAGATCATATTGAAGACTGAAGTTTGGTGTAAAGAGTATCATCACAGACCCCATGGGTCTATGCGTGGTGCATGAAATTTTTAATCCTTCGTACCCACAGAAGGGGATGAATGGCGGAGCAAGACGCAGACGCTCACCTCTGGGTTGAGATCATTCACACGAGTGATCGCATCGCTCACGTCTCCTCGCTGCAACGCCTCACGGATGTTCGTCCTGCTCTCGATGCTCTCAAAGTCCACCGGCGAGTCCAATCCAGCCTCGCGAGAGAACTGCTCCGCGGCTGTCTTGTAACCCTCGATGACGAGGTAATCCATGACGAGGCGGTTCAAGTCACTACCGAAAGCAAAGCGTCAGCAGATGGTCTCCTTCAAAGAAGACGGGCACGGTAAAGGCATCAGATAATACATGCAATATCAATTTTTCTCATCTCATATGTTCAGAGAGATTCCCAATGAGTTGTTCATCCCATAGCCCTTCACCGGCACAGATGGAACAGACGGATACTCACCGTTTCGATACCTTCACGTCGTGCAGACGCCGCTCCCATTCTTCTTGGAAGATAGTCTGCGAAGGCTGGACAGGAGATTAACATGAGTAGGTCCTGACGAGCAGGGGCGGGTATACTGACCATAGGGAGAACGGCGAGCAAAGGTAGCAGAGATTTATGCGGGAAAAGCGCGTTTAGGGCAGGCTCATGAGCAAGCACGTTCTGGCGCCTGCGATGGACCAATGACGTCCCGAACGTCCGTCCGACTGGACCGACCTCCATCGCGAAGTCGTGCGTTTCATCACCTTGACCCATGAAACGAACACCTCTCTCAATGAGGATGAGGATACACTGAGAACTCAGAACTCCATGATACATCATCAAGAGGTCAGATTCCGAGTCATTTCTTTTGAGTGGTACCATTTCGTAGGACCAGACTTTTGAGGTTTGGTCCTACGAACTGTTACCGCTCAACAACAGAAATGACTACACAGCATCAGCGAACGGCGCGATCTAGAGCGGCGGCTGTCAGACAACATCTCTGGTGCAGGGTCAAACCTCCGTGCAGTCGTTCCCTCGTTGCGCGCGTAGTCACAGAGGTCTACGACTCTACATACTATATCGTACGTGAGGCACATGTAATATTTAAGCCTTCGAGACGATGCCGCCGGAACGGATGATATCCAGAAAATCGTCTTGACCCAGAGTTGCTAACAGAGTTCGTCAGCTGAGCCATTCTGCGTTTCAGCACCCGAAGATTGCACGTACATTCTTTTGCTCTTCCGATGACATTGTCCTTCTGTTTGCCCTTCTTCGGCGTTTTCTTTTTATCGAGTACATCGAGTACAGGTGCAGGCAATGTGGGCTTTCCTGACCCTCTGTGCGCCTTCACCTCTTCAGCAGCAACAGAGCTCGCCGCCTGTGACTGCTGTATGGCGTTGAATAGCTTCACGACTGCACGACGTCCGGATGGTCAGAATCTGCTAGGTAGATAAGACGGACAGACGCACCTCCTCTCTGAGCGACCTTCCGCAGTGCTCGCTCGCCTTCGCCTCCCCATCCTCCAATGACGTCCCTGATGTGTCCCTTTTCCTCCTTTTCCTTTCTTTCTACCTCCAGTACCTTCTTTCCCTTCGTCTCTAGCTTCTCATCCTTCCGCTTCCTTGCGACGGACGGCTTGAGAGACAACGGTAGGGCAGACGGTGCATCGGTGCTCAGTAGTGTTTGCAGGGTAGCACCGAAGCGGGTGGCGTCCGTAGCTCGGCGTTTGCGCTTCAAGGTCTTCTTCGACTTCGTCCTCTTCGCGCCTGCGATCTCGTCCTCTGTATCAGGGGACGATCCAGCGTCGCTTCCAGACCCTTCATCTTCAGAGTCTGCCTCGTGCAAGGTGTCGTTAGCATCGCCCGAGTGCTGACTCTCTTCCGCGTCTGAGAACTCTTCCTCCGGGCGGGGCGTCAGCTTTCTGCGTTTTGTGGGAGGCGCCGCGGCAGCGGTGGCGGGTTTCTTGCCCATGCTATTTTCGTCCGGCGTGCAGCGAGGGGGCAGGCTGGCGGTGGTGAAAAGAAGATGGAGGGCAAGTACGAAGACTACAGACTGCCGAAAGCGGCAAGTGATCGACTGGTACGCTACAGGCGCCCATATGGCGAGCGTGCGCGGGGCTGACACCCACTTCCTCCGACGCGCTGCAACTCCAGACTGCCCTCCGCCGTCCTCAAGCCTCGGCAACACTCGCTTCACCTGCTGCGGCGACCGCAGTCCCACCGTCAAGGGCTCCGCTGTCTCCCCTCTGTCGCGAGCCACGCCAATCGACGTATCCGATCTGCAGTGCACGCTGTTGCCCGGCCGTCCGCGCGTTCCTGCAGGTGTGCGGTGACGAGTGGGCACGCGACGGCCCTGCCAATCTCCTTCGCAAGACACACGACCGGACATCATCGATCCCAGCAAACAGCGACGCGGTCAGGGCGACTCCATGGCTTCGTCTTCAGTCTCGCCAGTCGATCTGGCGGTGGAACCCGACCTACAACCTCTCTATCCAACGCCGGCCCAGATCGCTCACCTCCTGTCGCCATATGTCGGCCTCGCACCGCAACAGAAGGCAGAGCTCGTCTCTCACTGCTTGATGCGCGCCTGTCAATTCGGAGACATGCTGATAATGTCTCACCTGCTCACCGACCCGAACGCACATCCATTCGTAGACCTAGCAAAGAAGGAGGAGGACGGCCTGGGCCTGATCAGCACGACTATCCTTAGCTTTGTCGCGGAGTCCGAGAGAGAGATCGAGAGGGAGGAATGTGTCCGGCTGCTCGTCTCGGAGGGTTGTGATGTGAACAGTGCAGATCATGGTACGTAACTACCCTTGAACGCGCCCTGGACTGCATGTTCATGCCCACATCAGATGGCTGGACACCCCTGCACTATGCCTCTCTGCTAGCTCCCGCGACTCTTGTATCCTTCCTCTTGACTCACGGCGCATCCGCTTTCGCCTTGACGCGTCGACGGCTCACGGCTCTAGACATCGTCACTGCGCATACCATCGTCCCTGGCCGAGAAGATGTAGCATTGATCCTCCAAGAGGCAATGCGTGGTGAGGGATGGAAGGGGGGAAGAATGGAGGAGCAACGGCGGCTCATAGGAAGACGCGCTCGTCGCATGGGCAGGCGGAGAAACGTCCAACTCGACATCGAGAAGGTGCTTGGTATAAGCGCACGATGGTGGGGTGACGAACTGTCGGACCCAAATTTCGACCCCGAAGAGGAGGACGAGGACGAAGTACCGGATGAAACCATTTATGTGAGTTTACCTCGTATGCTGTTCTTACAGCCGCCTCAATTGATTAACAGACACCACCGCCTGACTACAACTCGATGCTTGTCTTCTCTCCTATGTCGCTGCCAGACATTTTCCAATCGCTCATCACTGATTTCGAACCGTCACTACGGAATGCAGAACCAGCCAACGCTCTGTACATGCTCGCGCGCTTCGCCTGCATTAATTGCGATCACAATTGGCTCGAGGATCTCATTCTGGGAGCGTGCGATGCCATCGAAGAGACATTCTTTGTAAGCATGCTCGTCGCTGTCAGATACAGCTTACTCACGGCATGGTAGAACCGCGCGGACGATGCTACCACGTTGATCTTCTGGCTCTATAACACCACTGTGTGGCTTCACCTGATGCGCTGCGACAATGCCATCAACGAGACACTAGAAATGCTCGGTTCCTTTGCGCTCATTGAAGAGATACTGAACTCTGATTTTGGTGTGTCTTCCCTCGGTATCACGGTCTACTTAGTATCTTGACGAACAGTGTAGTCTTCATCATCCGTCTCGCTGAGAGAAGGATCGACCAGCTTCTAGACGCTGCGTTACTAGACTACACGCCGCTCTCTAAGGAGTTCGAATCCGTAGAATTTGAATCAGAGTGGTCTTTCCTCCGCACATTCGGCGGCGGAAAGAAGAAGTCTCCCGCCCCGAACGGGAACGCACAGAAGAATGGCACTCCGAGCACTCCGAAGCTCGGAAGCAGGCCGCCCTCGCCGAACCCTCCCGCGTCCACGTCGCCCACGAACCAGCGGAGCTTCGCGTCTTTGCGGCAGACCTTCTCCCGCACGCGGACTCCGTCCAACACACCTCTGCAGTCAATGTTTGCAGACCCGGCTGCGACCCCTCCACCACCCTCACCGAAAGACATCACGTCCTTCATCACAGCCCTACATACCCTTCTCACGCTATCTGGGATCAATCCTGCTATCATCATCCAGCTATGGTCGCAAGTGATGTATTGGACGGCATGTAGGACGCAATCCGTTCGTGCTCATGTTCCGTTGGACTGACATCGTGTTAGGTGAAACGTTCAATAGGGTTTTGACACGGAAAAAGTACATTTGCCGGTACGTCGTCACGATGCACTGTTATTTTGGGAGGCTATCTGATTCCGGGAGTGCAGATCGCGAGCTGTCCAGATCAGCATGAACCTCAGTGTTCTGGAAGAGTGGATCGGCGAGATGCAACTTCCTCGTGGCATTGGTTCGCACTTTGCCCCTGTGAAGGACCTCTTGACGTGGTTGCAGGTGAGAACGTCTGTAGGTCAACAGTTGGACTGGTTCTGATATCATTGCAGAGTTTGTCGTCAATCACGGAGTTCCCCAACCTGATCGCAACTATACAGACGTTGCGGAATCTTAATCCACTTCAGGTACGGTCACTTGCGACCAAGATCGCTGCACGAGTGCTCATCGTTGTTCCCAGATGCGCCGTGCTGTCCGCGACTATCGGTATGAGGTTAACGAGGCCAGGATGACAGACGAGTGCAACCAGTACCTCGCACAACTGCAGAAGGACTGGGAGAGACATCGGATCAAACTGGGTGTCGAGGCTCTGCGGAAAGAGGTGCGCTGTCACAGACCAGGGGTATCGCAAACTGACTGGGACCCAACAGATTGGCGAGCGCGAGCGAGATCGCGAAGAGGGTCTCAGCGTCTCTCCGTCGCTCCACGACGTGCCAATTGGTGATGGCAGGCAATCTCCAGTCCCATCTCAAGAAACCTCAGCCGCTCAGCGCAACATAGACGCGCTTTTCGATCGGGCCTGGGAGAAGTCGTCCTGGGAGCCTGCCAGAGCTCCGGAACCCCTGGGCGAACTCCTCGACTCCAGGCACATGTTGCCGTTGCTCTTCCCGTCGGACCCGAAGATGCTCGGTGCTCTTCCTGCCAACCGCACGACGCCGGAAGAGGACAAGCGTAGCAGCAGCCGCCTGAGTCAAGACTCGTCTGCAAGTCGAGCCAGCTTCGGGACTCGCGGTGCGATGACCTGGCGGCTAAAGACCAAGAAGCTGCGCGACGTCAGTGCGATCACCCTCCAATTCGTGGATGGGTCCAGAGCTGCCCGGCGGTGGACAAGACCGGCCGAGATCGAGGAAGAGGAGGAATGGGAAGAGCTGCCGCCTTACCCTACCGCGGACGCACAGTCTCCGGACGCGTTGCGGGTGGAAACTCACTTCACTCCGCTAACAAGAAAGCCATCCGCACGCAGCAGGGGGCGAGGAAGCAGTGCGGTAGAAGAGGTGCTGACGCCCGCCGCCGAAGAGGATTCAGACCAGCCAAAACCTGTATAATGGACTCTGCTTTCTGCTCATCGTCTGTACTCTGCATTGCTTTGGATTCTATCTGTAGTGTGCTCGTCATCTCATGCAAGTTGTATATTTAATGGCCACCCATAGCAGTACCTATCGTCGCTAGTCTAAGAGTATATATCCCATTCCTCCTCGTGGCCGCTGCGTGTGCTTGAATAGCAGAGTTGAGCCCGCCGAGGCGCACTGGCCAAAGTGTAGCTAAACTATAACGGTGACGGAAGGATATCACAATCGAAACAGATCTGGATCATGGACAATTGGAACTCAGCGGCACTGCACAGGTCGTTGCAGCCAGTCGCCCGCGTTTCCGCGTCTTAGACTTGAGGCTTGCCCAGCGCAGAGTCGCTGCGCACAAACGCCATCGTACTGCCTTCTGTCCTCTATCCTACTCAGCTGTTTTACTTTCTCCCATTATTGCCCCAATTCTACGAACGGTCATGATTATCGAAGACATGGCGTCCTCTCAGACGACCCTCCACGACCCACCAGAGTACCCAGGCGATGCCAAGTCCGGATCCTTGCGACACGGCCACAGCTACAGCATGTCCACCGCCAAACTACTACCAGACGAAGAAGCGGGCCACAAAGCTGCAGGACCATCTGATGCGGCCTACGACGCGTCGTACAGGGAACCGTACAACGAAGCAGCGTACAACCCATCATACAGACCCGCCTTTCCGGAGGCCGAGGCGGATTACTCGTATAATCCGGGCGCGTACGCGACGGACGCCATTGACGACAAGCAGGAGATTCCATACGCGAAGACACCTGAACAGTACGGCATGCGCAACTACCAGAATATGGGTGAGTTGCGTGTCCTGTTATCGCGTTACGCAGCCAATAAACCAGTGAGCGCTCTGTGGACACATAGGCTACGATGAACCCCTCCCCAAACCTCCCCGAGAGCGACCGAATACTTTCAAGCGGATCTTCGGACTGTACCCTCTTGAAGACAGGATCGCTGACAAGAAGGCCGGCCGAGGTGTTCAGAGGCGACCATACATCGGTATGTCTTCAGTGTTCAACTCGTTCGGCCACGTTGGATAACGAGTTACAGTCTGGCTCCTTACGCTGATAATGCTCGCCGTGCTGATATATGAGCTTGTGGTGAATCAGAAGGCCCAAGGCACACCGGTGTCGTTCCACGTACGTGTTGCGTTTGTCTTCCCGAGGTTATTCGGCTCACTTGACATAGCCAACGGTCAACCCAATGTTGGGGCCTTCGGAAAGCGCACTGATCAACGTCGGCGCACGTTTTCCTGCCTGTATGAAGAATGTCTCATCGATACCATTGACCACTGAGTTTGCATGTGCGTAGGACACGAACGCAAATTGCGGCCACTGCTGACACCGCCACAGGTTTGAATGACACGGCGAACCCGGTTACTGAGGCGTGCCCACTGGAGAACATCTGTGGCTTCGGCGGCTTCCACGACGAAACACCTAATCAATGGTTCCGGTAAGCGGTCCCGCTCAAAGCGTCGTGCTCAATGCTCATCAGGAGTATGGGACAGCTTCATCACGCCCGTGTTCCTGCACGCCGGGATCGTTCACTTCCTATTGAATATGTTGGCGCAGCTGACTGTTTCTGCCCAAGTGCGTCTCCACCACGGCAGATTCTGACCTCCAAACTGATCGGGCCTTCGGCAGGTTGAGCGAGAGATGGGGTCTCCCTTCTTCCTCGTTCTATACATGGCTGCAGGAATCTTTGGGTCAGTACACTCGTGACCTTATCTGGCATCCGGAACTAACACAGCTGTGCAGTAATGTTCTCGGAGGGAACTTCGCTCTCGTTGGCGTTCCGTCCGTTGGTGCCAGTGGTGCCATCTTCGGCACGACTGCTGTAAGTTGATCATGAGGCGATCTTAGGACGATGTGTTAACCTCAGACCCAGGTTGCATGGATAGATCTGTTCGCGCACTGGCGGTACCAATACCAGCCGGGGAAAAAGGTGCGGCTGTTCACAATCATACATACAGTGTCCTAGATTCGCTGACGTTACGTAGCTCGCGTGGATGATCGCGGAGTTAATTATCGGTATTGCTCTTGGTTTCATCCCATGTACGTGACAATACTCCTCCGCGATGTTCTTCGCTAACTTGGCGCGTCAGTCGTCGATAATTTTGGTACATTGTATTTCCTGTCTAACAACTCACAGGGACTAACTGTCTCCACAGCGCATCTTGGAGGATTGCTCATGGGTTTGCTTGTGGGAATGGCCTTCTACCCCATTATCAGCCCGTCGCTCAGGCATCGATCAATCGTCCTCGGTCTCCGCCTGGGTGCGGTGGCTCTGGGCCTTGTCCTCTACATCGTGCTCATCCACAATTTCTACACCTCAAATCCATACGCAGGTCTGTATTATCTCCGGATCATCGGGACACGGACTGATGATTTCCTAGCTTGCTCATGGTGTCGATATCTGTCTTGCATCCCGACTTCCTCGAACAATTATTGCAAAGGGTACGTTCTAGACCGTCGTGCCTCACTGACACACCGATTCATTGCACCATTCACAGGACCGGGCTGTCCACTTCGTCAGCCTTCTAATATGAGTGCCGCGTGCAGATGTTTTACGTTTGCCGATCTATTACATTTACCTCTCGGAGCTGGCCGCCACATTGTCTTTACATGATACCAACGTCACTGATCGGACTACAATCGGACGGAACACAAGGACTTTATATATTATCCTCCGTTTTGTGTACCTATGCTCGCACTCCTTTTCCTGACTCAATGCTATCAGCGCTTGGACGCTTCCTTCCGTACTTGGTTTATCGCAATGGCGGTGGGGTCGATTGGCATTCCCCTTGATGGTGCGTGGCGAAGTAATGGTGCTGGTCCGCCACCATGCCCTTCTCCGGGAATCCGCAGCATGCTTCTGTGCTGCCTTTGTCAGGAAAAACTGTGCCCAGATGGATATTGGGGAGCATATAGGCTCCCTGTAATCCAAAAAAACGCGTGTTTTGCAATGTGTAACTGAAATACTGTGAAACCAGAACACTGCGATTCCAGCGCAACGGCTAACGTTGATACGCACCAAATCCGAGGCACCGGCACAAGGGCTAGTCGATACACGGTAACGACGCAAACCTTATATTGACGCAAGTCGGGCGACCGTCCGCGGACCACTCGCATTACGAAATGAGAAAGCTAGAACGTTACTCTTTGATCTGCACATGACAGGATCCACTGCGAATCTGACGGCGACACGTACTTCGGGCAAGTGTGGCTACCGGCTGCGAAGCAGTGTACGCGAAGTCGCTCGAGCTGGAGACTTCAATATTCAATGGAGAGACTGCCATGGGCTCGCACAAACCGTGCATGAGGCTCCCCTGTAAGCTGAACGTCGGCGACAACGCGGTACTGTATCAGCTCAATTTCAAACCGCCAAGGACTCGCGTGACGGAACATACACGGTTTGAGTTCACGAGCGAGTTCATGGGCCAACTCGCACCCGGTGAGAACTGTACTAATAGTCCGTTGTTCGGACACTCCGTACGGGGCAGTTCATCCCGATGTTCTTCTTGTCGCCCCAAGCCGAACAAGCTATGACGGAAACGACGCAATGTCCGGTGCTAGAACATGACAACCCTGAGTACAATAGTGATAAACGTGTAGAAAATGCGTTAAGGGTTCGCAACGTGCGAGGGCGCATCGGAGGCAGGGCTGTCAGGGAACACAGGCTCGCGCTCAGACTCGTCCTGAAGCACGGCCGCTTGCCCAGATATTGACGTATTTCGCTGTCGCGGTCTCGCCCCAGAGTCCTTGGTGTTGCCCCGACTATTGGCAAACTCCATGACAGGCGTAGGCAGTGCGTGGAAGGTGGTCAAGGCCTGGGATAAGTCGTCGAGCTATGACGACGAGTGATGTTCCTGAGTCAAGCTGGGACGCCGATCGGGAGGAACGGAATGCTGACCTTGTTCATGATACCATCTATCGCCGCACGCCGTCCCTTGAACGTCTCGGCAAGGGTTGCAAACTCTGCATCGCGCGCGGCCTTGCGCTGCTCCTCCGCCTCGCCCGGATCGTCCCACTCCTCTGTCGCGCGCCTTGTCGCCCCCGCAGCACGCCTCGCGCTCCGAGCGTCGCTAGAGCCTATGCCTTCCATTTGTAGGTGCATCCCTGCGATCTCACTCTGTAGCTCGCGTATCCGTGAGAGGTGAACCCAGAGCTCGTCGCGTGTGTGGTCGAAGTCAGCGCCGGACATCGCTTGACTGCCCTCGTGGTCTTGCGCGGGCGGCGTCATGAAGCCAGCGAGGGCACCGGTGAAGGGGTCGTATATGGGTTCGTGGGCAGAGTTTGGGCTAGCGGACGTCGAGCGCAGGCCTGCACCCTGAGATGGGGTTGCTGTCCGCTCGGAGCGATAGAACGAGCTCGTGGTTCCATCTATGCTAATCTTCGGAAGTGCTTGCCTAGAATCGGGACCGTCTACAGGGGCTGCGCTTTCCTGGCTTGCGCTCTCCCGCTGACCCAGCAGCTCAGACAGGACAGCGTCGTGGGGCGTCGAGAGCGGGGCTGTGACTGTGCGCTCTAACGACGGCCTAGCGTTGAGAGTCTCGTCGGCGTCGCCCCGTTGTGGGGAACGTGGTCGAGCGTCGGGGGGATGTTGGAGGTCGGGGGGAGAGGGCTTGCGGGTGGCCCGCCAGGATGGGAGCATGGTCGTTCGAGGACAACTGCCAAATATGGATAGTGATCCCAGTTGCAGCGGTGGCGCGGAGGCTTTAGAAGCGAACTCGGTTAGAATCCCCACTACAGACGCCACACGCGTGCTCAATATGGGCATGTCCCCCTCCTCACACCAGTTCCCAAGCTGTATACATGGTACTACTCAAGCATCTGCTGGCGAAGTTCAATGCATATTTAGATCACATACATGCCAAACATTCACTAGCAGAGCCACGAATTACCGTCAGTCGCTGACAGCAGGCGTGTTAAATCTGTGACTGACAGCCTGAGTACATAGACCGTGACCTTCCCGGTGTTCCCACACTTACTGAATAACAGTACGCCTAGCGTCCTCAAGCACGGTTTCATCGGCAAGTCTGCCAACTGATTTTTATGACAAGACATTTTGACGTCGCTAGTTCAGTAACCCGCAGAACAGCGTTTAACATGACAGCCTCCTCGACGAAACGCACAATCGGTGAACAGGGAAGGTCACCGCGCATTGACTTCTGGTAATCCGTAGCCTCTGCCGTTTGTCCTCACCCACTCGCCAAGGTCTGGCTGAGTCTGGCCGCTCTGCCTTTTGCAGGACAACCTTGATGGGCATACTGACTCCACCTCTGCGCGGTTCCAGATACAGGGTACCATCGTTTTGGAAACAGCTGAAATGCCTCGACTTTCAGGCTGGGCGGTGGGCGGTTCAAAAGCAATGCAGACCGTGCATCACTATATGCGCTGTCGACGAGTGCCTGCGGTGAGCAGGTACTATGACAGACCTCACGTAACTCACAGCCGCGCACGATAAGCAGCCCAGCTTGATGCGATATATGGTCCATCCGAAGCACAGTCAGCCCGCGATATTAGCAACTGGTAGCAAGTCACGGGATGGGTAAGCATATAGCGTAGTGACTAGCGACCCGGCATCGAAGCTCACCTGTTGGCAGTCCAGGTTGATATCCTCGGACCATGAATCGGCGCTGATAGGGATGTGGCAGCGTTGAGCAGCTGGCAGCTACCGTGTTCTCGGTGTTATTAGACAGCGTGGCAAGCCAGGCCAATCGACGCAGAATGAAGCAGGACCATGCGGTAATTGACCCCTTTGAAATCCAGTACGGTTCGTTGACACATTTTTGCTGGCAGGCAATATGGGTAGGAGCATTTGCGTTGCGATGATACATTTCAAGATCCAAGAAAAGTATCTGTACGATTAGGGTGAGTGACTACTCTACCAAGCCGCAGCAGCACTGCGGTCAACATCAAGGAGTGCCAATGACTCGTAGGTGAGTCAGCGGAGACTATGTGAAGAATAGCAAGTATATACACATCGGTCTATCAGCGGTTCAGATGTCTCCTCGGTCCCTTTCATCTAATATAGGCTTGGACAGAACCATATCGCGTCGGCCCGGGCAGATTAGCATGCACATCTTCACGTAAAGCATCGAGAGAACTGGGACGGCGGCAAGGAGCAAGGCCACTGCCCTTTCGACACAGCACCCTCCCACTCAGTGCCATGCGAGCGGTACAAGTCGACCACCGCGCGTGCGTTCTCGAGCTGAAGATCGCGCCGACGTCAGCGTGCGGTATAAGCGCTACTCGATAATCCAACAGGCGAGGGGGCGCGAAGGGGCACTCACTGCATCGATTTTTCCGTCCTGGACGCGGCGGCGCATGAGATGCCACATGAGGGTTTGCAGACCAATCACCTGGTTGGCCGACCCGCGAAGCGCGTTTTTGAACGGTTGGTAGAGCGCCACATCGCGTGTATTAACCGCGGGATGCGGTATCCCGAGTACTGTCCAAGTCAAGACACAGGTCAGAGACTCATCTCCGCGCTGGCAAGCCCCGGAATGGTGCGGGGGGCACTGCAATGACGCGCGTACCGGAGAGATCCAGCCAAAGGGAGTGGCCGACGACGACTTTGCCTTTAATGAAGTGGGCGGCTTGCTTCTGCACCTCAAGGAAGGCCTTAGCCCCATTGGCTGCACACCACGAAATTAGCGATGGGTCATTGGACGGCAGGCAAGTCTCCAGCTTCCAATGTTGCTCTACATACCCGGATCTAGGTGCCCCGGCTCTATGCCCGTAGTGCCTGTGCGATAGTCAGAGACCTGGGTGGTCGGCTGCACGTAAGTGTCATACACCGCCTGGCCCTGGTAATTGACGATTGCGACTCGGCTAAAATGTGTGTTAGGGTTCGGGCAATGCTTAGACTATACGACGGAGTCCGCACGCTACCATGGAGGTGCCGCCGCCGGGACCGCACCCAACACAAGTGCACGAGATGCCGATTATTTGTTCTGTTGTAGGCATTGGGAACTTGGCCGACATTCAGCTGTACGCAGAGACTCTGGGATATGCAGTTCATCTGATCGCTGCCCCCACCGGTTTATGAGGACGCATTCTAGGGCATTGATGCATTCAAGGACCCGGCGGGGGGCGGGCAAGACTCCCTAAAAATGTCAAGCAAGACGAGCAAGAAGACGAAGATGGGGTGAAGGTCATTGCACGTACGTATTGTGGCACACTGACAGATAATTTACTAGGAACGATGGCGTCCAGCGAGGATACTCTCTTGGGCGAGCACCGAAACGTGGAATATCTTCTTTTTCTGCGTTTACGGCGAGGAAGATGCACCAAAAACCACACATGTGGCAAGGGCCCGACCGGGGCGGGCTTTGGAGGCAGAGATGGAACATTCGTGGACTTGGCCGCAAGTCATCGTATGGTGTCCCGAGGCAATGGAGACGTAGTCATACCGGCTACCATGCTAGAGAGGTACGCTGGCATAGTGGGTCCTGTTGATGAGATCGTTAACACCCTGAATCTAAGTTAGAAGATCCAGTCAGCGAGTGCCATCTGGACTGAGATGAGCCGACAAAGATCTTGAACTCAGGAAGAATGTAGTCGGTCACCTCGGGGTCAATGTTGACAGGTATGCCAGATCCACTGCCGCAAAGTGATCGTCTTGAGCAATGTATCGCGCCCGCCTGCTAGAGCCAGCGACCGCGTGCTGCAATACATAATTTACCTTGCGAACTTCCCGAACTGAGCCGCTTGCCCGCTTCCCTGTTGGTGGACCAGAAAGGCATGCGACTAGCAACGACCTATATGTCGATGAGCTACTAGGTTCTTGAGCAGTTCAGCTAGAAGGGGGGCGCACAGGTGGCTCACAGCTAGCAGAAGTAGTGCCGTCTGTCACGTTCGATCAACCAATGCAAGAATTATGGCTACTTCACGCCATTCACTAGTGGCGCTGCGGGGAACAGATTCAAGATCGGCAGCGCCGCAGCGAAGCTTCGGCAGACCGGAGGCGAACGTACCTAAGTTCTTTGGCCACCGGGGCCTTGGAAGTTGGATATATACTAAGCGCCTAGGACGGGTACCTCGCCTCTAGGCCTTACGTTGGGCATCACCCATTCCCGTCGTCTTCCGTGCCGTCAGTGGCCACTGCGCAGCCCACTTTTCCACTAGAATTATTCATGACACACCTCCGATTGACTCCAGTCTTCGCTCGTCTTGGTCAAGGTCTAGACACACAGCGTCATGCAACAGCGCTACAGCGCACTATAGGTACCGAGAACATAGCGAGAACAGTGCGAATGCCTCGCAGCCATGTCCGCGGAGGCCGATAATTGAATCAGAGTCAACGCTCGCATTTATATGGCTTCCTGCGTACTGCAACACATATACATTGACCGTCGCGCAGATCAAGCAAACGGAACCGACGGACACAACTCTCCACCCGCCCGAGCCTTCGCAACATATTGCATCCGCATGCCCCAGTATAGGGTCCGTACCCGTCTTCGGAGGATCCCATCGTAAGTGTAGTGTTCCCTGCCAAAGTGCCTGCTCCTGCCGGCGGACCAGAATTTAATGATCCCCCTTGGTAGCCGGCAGCGAGGGTCCTCGCCCGACGGGCAACTCGCGCAGGGGTCCTGTCTAGTCGCCGGGAGAGCATTAACACGTCCGAAGGCGGTAGACAGATATGGGGTGTGATCGGGGCACCGCGCGTCGGGGCCACCCTCGCTGTTGGCCTTGATTTGCAGGGCGTTGGTGGAGCCTCGCACGTACAGGTCGTTGGAGTACACCGACAGGCTAGGCCTATGGGCCCCGAGAAGCCCGCCGCGCCTGCTGCTGTAGGATCTTTCGTCGTAGGCGCCGCCGTAGCAATCGCCACCTCCAGAGTTCTGCGCTCCTGCGCTGGAAAACATACCGGGCATGGGCAGGGGCAGGAGCGCGGCGAACACGTGCAGGGCGGGAATCGCGAAATGTCACCTCCTCCTCCGTGGCTGCAGCCTTGCGCCATAACTCCACGTTGTTCTGGGCGTGCACTATAGCGGCACAGGCGGATAACCGGCCTTGCGTCAAGAGGAGCGTCGCAAGACGTCGCCGAACCTGGTCGTCCACGACACTCGGGCCCCATCGACGAACGAAAGTCTTCACCAGGTGTGTTGCAGTGGAACCACCTTGCGCTCGCAGGAACGGCCGCAACGGCCGCAATGGCCGCATGAGCAGGCGAAGCGTGGTTGCATTCGGTCGTAAGT
This sequence comes from Rhodofomes roseus, assembly GCF_022264815.1. Lineage (NCBI taxonomy): Eukaryota > Fungi > Basidiomycota > Agaricomycetes > Polyporales > Fomitopsidaceae > Rhodofomes > Rhodofomes roseus. Next base: position 279,521 of record NW_025952965.1, on the reverse strand, counting down.
CACTGTGCATGGCCAGAAATCGGTACATGAGTTTCCGTAGCATGAAATGCCCCCTCTGTCCACGCCGACGAAGCGGTAACAGGTGCAGGTGAATGACAGCGAGACACCGTTCACGCGTATTCTCGTCCAGGCGGCCCGGTAGATCGATGAAGGATGCCTTCGTGACATCAAAGGCAAGCTGGGGTTGGTCTGCACGGATCAAGTGCCGTACGACACGATAGACCACCGCGATCGGTGTCCTTGCTAGTTTCTGGGCCCTAAGGGCAGGCATATTCTGCATGAGGATTCGGAACCGGCTTTGCAGCGTTTCAGGGTCGGCGGGCTTCACCGGCTCGAGCGCATATTCGCCAGTGGCATCGTTGCGCTGCATTTTCCGAGTCGCGCCTTCCTTCTCGGTGCCAAGGAATTCTAGCCAGACCATGAACGGTAAGGGTTTGTTTTCCTCGCGTGACAGCTCCATTTGCTCCGTCCACGCTCGCTGCCAGCCTCCTTCTTCAAGCCTAATCAAGAAGCGCACCCGAAGTTGACGAGTATGTGAATTCGGGCGAATAGCCTCCTTCTCCATCTGGATGAAGAGCGAGGCTGCTGTTCCCCGACGCGCCATACGAATAGCGAGGGCGAGCAGGAAGTTGAACGTCGCCGTTGAATGGTGTTCGCGAAAGTTGGCATGGTATCGTATGAGCCATTCTAATGACGCCGGTGGGCGGAGTGTCTGGAAGAAGACGAGCTTGTCGCAGAGATCCTCGGACGAGGTGGGCAGCGGCACGGACGAGGTGCCAGAATATTCAAAGGGGCCGTAATGCACCACGCACGGGCGCGATCCGGAGGCGGACAAGGCCTCGGCGATCTCGGGCCATGGAGGGTCGGTCTTGTACGAATGGTAGGCCCGCCCTCGATCCTTGGCCAACAGCTCCCGCATTGGAACAGAGTCGACATGGAACTCGATGACAGGCGTCCTCCATGGGTTATGCCATACAAGCGGCCGTAGCGGTCGGCCTGCGCGAAACGCGCGAAACGTCGCCATTCGTGCCGCACTCTCTGCGACGTGAGTGGACAAGCCTCCCGACCCTTGGAAATTGGTCCTAGCGTCCTTACGCGAGAGGACTTCCGACTCTGCACGCTTCGCAGACAAGTGAGAGACAGACCGGCCGCGTGTCACAATATTTCTGGAGGCATCGCCCTTAACTCCGGTGAAGAGCGACGTGCTGGAATTTACGAGTATTGCTTAGCATCGTAGACACATCAGAGAGACGGGTACGTACGACGGTCCAGCTTCTTCCACGTCCTCCACAAGTGCTCCGCTGGTTTTCTGGAACCGACGACCGCCCTTCCGCTGTGCTTCTGACGCGGTAGCGTATCCCCGAACAGACCCACCAAGCGGTACGCGTCCTGGCTTCGTCCTGGTCCACGCTCGACTAGCTGCTGCGAGGAGAATCGACGGGAAGCTGGCCGGGAGGTTGGGCACGAAAGACGCGGCATGAATCATGCACGGGGAGCCCAGCGCGGAAGGCAGATACGTAGACACACTATGGCGAACCCAGTGGGCCAGTGCGATTGACCTGGCACTGGACGGATTCCTCAAGCGAGCACGGCACGGTGGCGGAAAATTTGCCACGTGCCCTTCGCGCGCCCTCCCGGCGTCTGTCAGTGTCTACCGGCTCCGAAGCCCGAAGCGGCTGGCGAGCAGCATGTTCCAAAGGCATGTATTCGAGACGGCGCAATAAGAGCCCAACTAACATAGCAACAATTCCAGACGAGGATGCAACGGCGAGAGTACACGTGCGGATAAGCAAGGGAATCAATGATTATCGGTCATGAGAGATCGTCAAATGAGCGTACGGGGATTGCAGACAGCATGAATGTGGTGAATGAGAGTGGACAGAAGCAATACCTACGCATAAGCAATAGAAGTCATACCAGAGACACGGGAGGCCACAATGGCTCTAGCAACAACTACAGCTCCTGCATCGGCTGCCTCCCCACTAACCATCCGACTCGCATCACCCAGTGGTCGCGTAGCTGCTGCAGGATCTCCAGACCGTTTCCTTGCGCCTGCGCGAACTCGTCCAAGCACCTCTCCCACGTCCGTACAGTCTCTGAGCCAAACATCCCACTTTCACGATTGACAACCTGGTCGACACGATCAAGCCAGGCTTTCCACTCCTCGACGAGACGGGGGAGGATCATGGGCACCAGTGCCGACTGCGTGAGCGCCGGCTGATTGAGAACGTGTGCCGTAAGCGACGAGAGGAGTAGGAAGGTTTCTGTGGGATGCGAGCGGTCCTTGTGCTGGGACTGCAAAGCGGCAGCATGCGACTGCATGTTCGTCTTCGGCGAGGCGGATGCGGTCGAGGTCATCGCGGCGGGTGCAGTTACGTAGGAGAAATAAGGGAGGTATGATTGGCATGCAGCCACAAAGTCATTGATGTGTGGGCGGAGACGAGACAGGATATATTCATCTCGCATGCCGCCTGATTGGCCGGATGCTACGAAGCCAGATGTTGATGAGGGGCGACCGAAGCCGAAACCTGTGGCGGATTGTGCGTTCGAGCGATTGTTACCAAAGCCTCCTGACCCTAAGCCAAATGATGAAGGCCCAGGCTGCGAGAAAGGCGTGTTCGAGTAGGGGTACGCGTCTCGCAGCTTGTTTGCCGCGTGGTCAAGGGCTTGGGTGGCGGTATCAAGCGTAGGCCTTGGAATGAGCGAGAGAACCGTGAGTTTGAGCGATGGCTGAGCAGCCAGCAACGATGTGAGCAGTGGGAGCAGAGACTGGGGAGGGAGGCTCGCTATGGAACCTTCCGTGAGTACTGCACCTGAAACGAGTTGGGCCGAACGTACCTAGCAACACTCCCACATCCACGTCGTTCTCGTCATTCGCCGATGACCTGTTCGCCTTGCCGCCCTTCTCATCTTTGGCAGTCGAGACTGCGGGCGTGGTGCGTGCACGTTTCGGTACGGCTCGTTTGGGGCGCTCTGGGGTGGGGCTTCTGTCCATTTCATCATCCCTCGAATGCCTATTCTCGCTCTCTTCATCGGGTTCGTGTCGTCTCTTCTGGGGGCGGGGCGCAGCGGATTGTGCACTGGTGGCGAGATGCCATGGGGATGACGGCGCATGGGATGGCGTGGCCGCCCAGCCTGCCATAGAAGGTGTGGTGGAGAGCCCGAAGCCGAATCCCAGAGGGGCGTGCGAGGGGTTCACGGGGCGGGGGAAGTCGACCTGAAGGTGCGGATGGGTAACTACGTTGGCCATGATTGCGGTCGGGAAGTGCAGGCGGAGTCGCCACCGCTCGAATGAGAGAGCTGAAGGGGACGATGCAGCAAGTTCGCGCCCAAGAAAGGCAGCGCCATCACGGCCAAACTCCGCCTGCCCTAATGATGGCACGTGATCGAGTCGTCCAGAGGCTTTTTCAGCGCGCCGTTCCTGTGTCTTCGTGTCCTCCTCCTCCCACTCTCATTCCCTACACTGCTTTCATATTTGGTGTTCTCTGGTCAACAGACTGATCCAAGAATGTATATAGCTCGCTGATAGGTGAGCATATTGTTGTGTGACCGCGTCCAGCGGTGACGAGAACAAATGAATCGCTACTTCGAAGCCCGTACTCGGGCTGATGAACGTACATCATATACCCAAATTTCCGAGCCTTCATGGACGCGTATTGTTGTGCTCTATACTGACATCTGTTTTCACTAGAATTGTCCGAATGGTGTGTGATTCAGATCGTCAGATCTCGTACCGCAGACGCGTTCAAGAACACTTTTGGTGAGCATCCTTCCACGTCAAGTCCGAGTGATGAATAGTTATAGAGTCAAGTCCTGATCCCCTCTAAAGGAGGGGTAATGACGAACATACCATGCTAATTCTGACGTCTTTGTTGTCTCCATAATGCTTGATCATTGAGCTAACTCTTGTTTCGTCAGGTTGCATGGTCAGTGTTGATTCCCCACGCCCGATATGATTATACTATTGCTGCGTTCTATCTGAGAACATCGCACTATGCTGGTGTTCACTTGATGACCTGCAAATATGTCTTCAACCAGATGATTTTCGCTTCTGTTGTGTGTTGCGCACACGACTGACTGACATTTTGCCTTTAGCCTACCCAATTGGTGATGCAGTCTTTGACCGGAACGAGCAGATAATTAGGGTCATGTATCAAAATTACTGTACAATATCGTGTATCTAGCAGAATGCAATCGTGTCGATGGACAGTTTCCGAGCATCATGGGTATGGCCACATTACGTTCAGCAACCACAGCACGACTGCTGCAATGCCCAGCTTCGTCTTCACGCCTGGCTTCCACTCCGTCTCCCCATACCACACCCTGAAGCCAGGAGCTGACGGGGTGGATGGCGACGTGCTCTCCGCGAGCCGGTCGACCCACCGTCGTTGTGGGCGCGAAGGCGTGTCTGCGCCTGGCGTCTCCTCGTCCTTCAAAGCTTCTGCGTTTTGCTGCACGAGGAAGATCGTCTCGCCCCCGCTCGCCGGCGTTGGAAGGTGACTGCGCCGGCCAGACATAGCACTGTTGTCCGCTACCGTCGGGAGTGCCTGAGGTTTCGCTGAACCGCACACCCAGTTCGTAATCTCGCCTGTGGCCTGTGCGACGCGATGGGAGACGTATATGAAGACGATCGTCGTGAGGATGAGATTGACTGGTCGCCAACGCGTGCCGGGGATGACGAGCAGGACGCCCTTGGTATCTCCCGCAAGCCAAAGGTGGTACTGGATGATGAACGTCTCCAGCGAGCACGTTCCGATGAACGCAAACGCTCTTGACGATGCCGACCGCAGAATCACGTTCGCATTCCGAAGCACGATGAACGCCCCGACAGGGAGGAACGAGATGTAGGGGTGCCACGAGTTGTACGCGAACTTGTCTGGCTGGTACAGCTCGAACGCGAAGAACCACAGGAGGACAACGCCTGAGAGACCGATGGCGCCCTTGACGGCGAGCGGCCACTGCGGGTGGTCGGTCAGCCGGTGCTCGCGGATCTTGATGACCGCGAGCGAGGCGAGCATGCCGAAGTAGACGATCCACATGTCGAGGTTCACGCGGAAGGCCCACTCGCGCGCGGACCAGTGGATCCCACATACGCGAGAGAGGAAGTCGAAAATGGTCTCGAGGATCCACTGCTCGGACATGAACCAGGTGAAGAACCCCATTGAGAGCAAGATCTTGACCAGGACGAAGGCAGTGCGGTCGTTGTATTGCGAGCCAGCGAACATCGTGCCATAGATGATGAGGAACCACCAGGAGACGAGGGGTGCGAAGTAGTAGGAGAGGTAGTCAGTGTTCATGGTGTATGCAAGAAGGAGGGTAAGAAGGTTCAGTCGGATCATGACCTGAGCGATTCGCAAGAATCCGAAATCGGCTTTCTTGATGTAGAAGGTCGTATGACCGTATCCGGTCATGAAGAGGTAAGAGGCGACCAAGACGCGAATGACGTTGTAAATGCCAGAGATCTTCGATGCCCCGGTATAATGATAGATGAGGATAGCGACTAAGGGGATTGTTTTCAACAATTTTAGGTCCATCATGATATGAGAACTCACTCTGCATCCAGCCTTTCCATTCGTCGGTCTGCTCGCGGTTCAGGAAGCCAAGGTCCTTGTCAGCTTGCTGCATTGTGCACAGACCGAAGGCAAGACTCAGCAGGGAGAGGAACGAGAACACCCATGGGCTGAACTGTTTCTGCTCCTTCAACCAGAACCCGGTTCGGTCAGCCAAGTATATCAACGCGGCAGCCACGCTCATGACAACAGCAGGCATCTCCTGTTCCCCGATGAACGGTGCCCCGTTAGGTCGCGGAGCTTGTAGTCTGTCAGCTATGAACCGCCTCCACCTTCACAAAACGGCTCACCAACTCTTCTAGCGAGCAGCACGCATGCAGGTCCCCACAGCACCGCAACGGCAAGCACCAACGAGTGCAGCGGACTCGGCCAAGGGTACCTTCTACAGCACGTCTTGTCCATCGGGAACTTCTTCGGCATCACATCATTGCACGCCAAGTTCAGCAGCACCTGCGCCTGCATGCCCACCACCGCGGTCGAGAAATGCAGCCCATCCTCCGTCTGGCTCGCGTCCAGCATCGCATTGAACACGAACGGGAGCGCCACGGGAGGGTCGCCAAACCCGCCTCGGCGGACGGGTGGCGCAGGCAGGAGCGAGAAGCCCGCGGGCGGCGGCGGGTGCACGCGGTGCCGCAGGTCCGAGTTCATCGCGTCGATGTCCGCGCCGCGCATCGTCTCCGCGCGCTCGCGCGACAGCTTCGTGGAGACGACGTCGGACACGGGCAGGAGGACGACCGTGTCGGCGGGCGGGGCGTGCACGCGATTGAGTGCGCTCAGTGTGCTCTCCATCTTGGCCTCCCAGGCGGGCAGCCCACCGGACTCGGCGTAGCGGAGGTACCAGAGTCCTGAGCCGAGGACGAGTAACGCGGGCCGGTCGGGTGCGTCCGTGAGGGAGGGCATGCTGGGTCCGCTGGGGACGGGGTTGATGTAGGATTGCGCATGCGAAGAGTTGAGGTAGGGATCCCAGATGAAGGAGAGGTGCACGGAGGACGAGGCGGCAGTATAGGTGTAGTCCGCGTGCTTATGCTCGTCATCCGAAGGTGTGGTAGGCAGTGTGGAGTCGACGGTGTGTGCGAACTGGAAGAACAGTTGTCGAGTAACTGAGTCGCCGATGAAGACAGCTCGCCGGTCGCGCATGCATGTTGGGATGTCTTTGGAGCCATAGGTGTGCATCATGCAGCCTGCAGGCGGCAGGCAGCTGGTCAGAACCGGTATTACAACCAATCGAGGCATCAGAGAACACACCTTCTGGCTGCCAGTTTTTGAACTTGTCATCCAACCATTGTCCCTCCGTCAAGAGTGCATCGCAATGCGATGGGTCTGCACGGTCTGTCCACCCAATACACCCGTTAGATCCTCCATCAGTTCCTTACAGAGTGGCACACACCGATGACAAAGTAGCGCACAAGCCCCAGCAATAGAGCCAATCCAAGAGATGCTATGGAGACATAATGCGTCCACTGCGGATTGACAGACAGTGAGAACCGTCTTGGAGGCATTCCGACTTGGACGGTCTCCGGGTTCGGTAGCAAGCAACTTCCAACGTCGAAGGACTAGCAAAGCAGCATGGAGCGTAGATGATTCCAGCAAAGAGCTAAGAAAAATCAGCACGGAAACAGTAAGGCTCGTTTGGAGGCTAAGTGAATGCAGTCGTGGAGGCGTGTGCAACAGGAACAGCACCTTGGAGCCGAGTCGGTACAGCAGCGGGGATAGGCGCCCGATAACACCGCCGGGCTGACTCAGCCAGATCCCGATCTACGCAAACCACGATCGATCTGCGTGGCATCTGGGCGCCTGGTCTGCCAAGACCAAGCCCAGGTGCATTGCTCGACTGAACGATAGGTAGATGCTCCAATGGTATGTTGTTGTCAGTTATCATGCTTTCTGAATTATTTAAAGAACTCATGTACGTAGTTAGCACAGCATAGAATACAACATTTCACTTCAACCCGGCAGGCTCCAAATCCTTCCCTCAGAGTCGGCCCCCGTCCGATGTCGACATCTAGCCACCCAACAGCCTCAGCGCAGCTCTCAGCTCTTTCCTCGCCTGCTCCGCATCTTCATAGTCCAATGCGGACATAGCAAACCGGCAATGCTTCTGCGCCCGCGCGATGAGCACTGGAGTTAGTTCCACAGGCACCGCCGTCGCCGTCGTATCCAGAACGGGTACTGGCGCAACGGGGAAGACTGGCGCAAGAGGCGGGGCAACAGGTAAAATTGGTGGCGGAGCAGCAGGAACGGATGGACCCGAAGGTAGGACGGGCGCGTGTGGGGAAAGGGGAACTGGCGGGGGACGCGTGGATGAGTAGGTCGTGATTGGCGGTGGCACTGATGGCGCACCAGGAGGTACTTCTGTATAAGAAGCCGATGGCCCATCGACCTCGTCCGCTGGTGCACTCGGAACGAAACCAGGCGGGAGGTCCTCCATCGGAGGCGCGCTCGGGTCGGGGTCGATCTGCTCGGGGACGAAGCCCGGTGGCAGGCCTGTTTCCTCTGAATCCGCGGGTGGAGGTAGAGTCGTGAGATTGGTGGGGGGAGAAACGCCGCCCGTCACGGACGGCGTGAACCGCACTGCTTTCCCGCTCGGCGACTCGTCGACGGGCGTGATCTCGCCATCGGACTGACCCTCGAGCTCACCGCTCACTCGGGCTTGTAGATTATTGCGCGACTTTGCATCGAGCGGGCGCCCTGGTGTGCCTGGGGTCGCTGCAGTGCTCCAGGCGGGGCTTCGCACGGAGGAGGATGCCCCAGGGAGGGTGTGTGCGAGTAGCTCGTCAGGGACGTGTCCAGGAGGTGGTGGTTGTTGAAAGAAGGCGCCTTTCTGAGGACTAGGCAAGTCGGTGATAGTTGGTGGAGGCGGTGTCGTCCGTGAGAGGGAAGGTGCGTCGACGGGAGGTGATGGCGGGGCAGGAGCAGGCTCGGGCTCAGAACCTGCGGGTCCCGGGGTGGGTTTGCGGCCCTCGCGGAAGGCTTTGGCAATCTCGGCAGCCTTCCACTTCGCGTAGCGGATCTTCTCTTCGGCGGAATCGGGGGCGGGTGATGCAGCGTCTGGCCTTTCTTTGTCGAACGTGCGGAGGATCTCGAGGAAGTTGGCAGCAGCGAGGAACTTCTTAGCCGTTCCACTATCGTATATGATGTGTAGGGATTGCATGCAGAAGACGACAATGTCTTAGAAACCATTGAGCGAAGTGGGATAGGAACGCGAGCGGACGTACCGAGAGGCGTCTCCCTGCCTGTCCTCATTGTCCGCCATCGCAAACACCTTCAGCGCAAAGTTCTCAACATACGCACTCGCAGCGGATTCATCATGGACTGCGTCGTTGTCGCCGATCTGGCTCTTCAGACGTTCGAGTGCATCGAGGAGATTGATGAGGTAGGCTCGCGACACTGTGGCCTTCGCCCTCAGGGTGATGCCGATTTGCGCAGCATAATATGCACCTGTGACTAGCATAAGTCGGGTCTCCGCATGATGGTGAGGCGACCTACACCAGTAGGACATGACGGGATCGGTTGTGAATAGCTCGTTGGCTCGCTGGATGTACGGTGTGGTGGCCTTGAGCTCTGGCGGCACAGCAGGGAGGTCCATGAACGCCATGATAGTCAATATTTCGTAAGTATCTTCGCGGTGCACGCTAGAATGTTGCTCGGAGATGTAGTTGTATGTAATGAGGACCAGGTTGGATGCGAGTGGCGTAACTGCGGCGACCGCAGCGGACGGGATGTTCGCAGCAGAGGCGTGTGAGGGACGGCGCGCAGAGTGGATGGTGGCCGCAGAAGAGATGTGGGCAGACGGAGGCAGCGGCGCCCTCGAACCCTAACCCATCTCTGATGTCACCACGTCGCCCAATGGGGCAGGTCGCCTGCCCCTTTCGTGCGCGCCTCCCGACGACGTCCGGACGACGGTGCGCTCTTCTCTGCACACGGCGGCCACAGACGACATCCTCGTGCTCCTGCACGTCGCCATGTCTGACGCCGCAAAGTCCTCCCTCCAAGCTCGCGGTGACGCGTAGGTGACGCACTGACGTCACCCGCGCCGTTGCTCCTCCGCTCTGTTCAGAGCACATCCATATAAAATGGACGCGTTCGGTGCGTCCCCTTCATTCCAAACATCCCCCCTCCTCATAATTGACCACATTCACGACGACGACATGAAGTACATTGAGCAGTTCCAGAAAGGTTACAAGCCCCCCTTCCAGGAGCAGGGCTCTGCTCCCGGCCTGCAGGCCAAACTCGACCCTCAGCCTCTCAACGATGTCACTGCGGACGGCAAACCTTACAAGGCCGCCAACAAACTTGAAGGCCAGAGCGTCATTGTCACTGGCGGTGACAGTGGCATTGGTTTGGCCACTGCACTTCTCTTCGGTAAGTCTATGTATGCGCGTATCTGTGAAACTGGATGTCTCAAAGTGTAGTGTAGCACTTGAGGGAGCCGATATCACGTTTACTTATACGACGAAGGAGAGGGAAGAAGGAAAGGCCGCAGAGCAGGAGATCAAGAAAAAGACGAACGGCAAAGTGAAACTGCAGAGCCTTGAGCTCGACCTTCGCAAGGAGGAGCAATGCATCGTCCTGGTTGAGAAGCATCTTGCCTTCCATGGAAAGCTCGATGCACTGTAAGTATGCTAGCTCCTGTCCGCATGTGCGATAGTACTCACATCCGCGAAGCGTACTCAATCACGGAACTCAGAACGCCAACACCTACCTCCCCACCCTCCCGACTGAACAATGGCATAACACCTTCGATACCAACCTCCATTCGTTCTTCTACATCTGCAAGGTATGTATGCTCCCATTATCTCACTCTCGACCCTGGGTCTGAACGACTCTGCCTGGGCAGGCGGCCATCCCGCATATGCCTCCAGGTGCAACGATCAACTTCAACGCGTCCATCAACATGGCTGTCGGTCATCCCGAGCTCATCGACTACACAGCAACAAAGGGTGCTATGATCGGCTTCATGCGCGCACTCTCCAATCAGATCGTTGGAGAGAAAGGCATCCGCTGCAATGCCGTCGCGCCCGGTCCCATCTGGACGCCGCTCATGTATGTCCACTACCTGTATCCTTGCGAGGTGCTCGGGGAAGGTTCTAACTAATATCTCACAGCCCTGCGACGATGTCCAAAAAATCAATTGAGACGTTCGGGACGACGGTTCCTATGGGACGCGCAGGCCAGCCGGTCGAGATCGCGACTGCGTTTGTCTTCCTCGCGTCGCCCGATTCGAGCTACATCAGGTACGTAGTGCACTTCTCGCATCTGAACCATCGCTCACATACTATACCCAATGCAGCGGTCAGATCATCCACATTAACGGCGGTACTGTCATCGAGTGAAATGTTCTACGCTGGTATGGAAGGATAGAAGTGCATTATCATTTGTACACTACGCACGCAATACACAGTACGCATTCTCTGTATTTTGGGGGACATTCTGGGGGACATTCTGAGACTACCGGTGTTCTACACGCAAGCCGCAAGTGTATATTTTGATAAATTGAATGTGACTCATGTCCGAAGAAGTCCCAGCCATGAAGCTTGCCGCTTGATGCATGAAGCTAAAGGGAGGCATGATACGTTATTTCGTGGTTCGTTGATTCATCGGAGACCTGCAGAAGCTTCGGAGACATTATTGACTCGCAATCGGGGGAAGCAGCATCGCAGACAGGACCAATCACTGCCCATCGAGATAGGATCGTGCGCTGTACAGAGGACCGCGACGCCCGTCGCTTCGCGTTGCGCAAGGAGCAGCGTTGACATGTTATAGCGAAGGTCAGTGAATGACTTCTAGCTGAAGCTTGTGCAGAGGCCCCGATCTCCGAATATCGGCGAGACGCCAGGCTTGAAGTCTACGATTACCGGCTCCGGCACGCCAGAAGGGCTTATGGCAGTACAAGGAAGTTCTGGCCCTCGGTTCTGGTGCGAGTCTAATTAAGTGCTTGTGTTCGGACGCCAACCTTTTGGCAGCCCCCCAGTAAGTTGCCAGTGAAATTCCGATGGTCTGCGGACAGAATTACGAATTCCCCACAGACACCTGAAACTTCTATAGCATCGCATCGCAAGCTCGTGTGTCCTTGCTCCGAGGGAAGCAGCCGCAGTGCGGGATGCCGTCAAGTGGGTGTTCTCCCGCAGATGCCAATCGAGCACTGCTACCACTGGTGGGCACTTGGCGTAGCACAATGACGCTGAGACGTGTGTCCGAGTCGGAGACAAGTCGTAGATGAGGTGAGAATCAGCGCTGGACATGCCTCTATACTTACGGAGAAATGCGCGCATGCCCACTTTCGATGAAGGGACACCGCAGGGCTGGGACCACATCGCCGCTGGACAAACCCACCGCTGACAGAACACGCATGACAAATTCACGCTCGTCATTCATACGGATGGACCATACGGTGGTACATACAGACAGCGACGGGACAGCGGCGTACCTCGGACGCACGATGCACACGCGAACCCCGTCTAGGCCGGACTACACAAACGCACTCGAGACGGGCCGCACGCACTTGACGCGGTCCTCAAATTCATTGACAGCGATGCGCCCCCGCACCGGGACGGCGCTCTCGGACGCGCCCGCCATCCGCATGCCCACCGTCGACGTCGGGCGCCCGCCGTCGTCCACAGAGTGTACCGAGGTCATCGACGTCTCGTACGAGTAGCCACTATCGTACCCGGAGCTGGACGTGGATGCGGACGAGCTCGATTCGGATCGCGATGCATTGCCAACAAAGGCGTGAACGGTTCTCCCGCGAAGGCCTGTGCCGTCGTGTTCCTGCGAAACCGTGTCTACGTGGAAGACGGATTGCATGTCTGGCGGGTGACAACCGACACCACTATCGGAAGGTGTTGGCACGTAACCACCGCCTCCAGTCACGGAAACGGCTTGTTGAGACCGAGCGATTGGAAATGTCTCAACAGTTGAGGGTCCGTCGTAGATTGGAGGTCCCACGGGTGGTGCGTTGGGCGCTGTTGATGCCATATGCCCAGATTCCACACTGGCTGTTGATATGTTCACCGGGGGACGAGGTAGTGCCCGCGACCTCCGCACCGAATGTTGAGAAAAGGCCGAACCGGAAACAGATGTAGCATCTACTGCGGTACCCATGCCAACAGCAGCGCAGTCTTGACTGCCAGTAGGAAAGGTTCCGTTGCCACTCGGAGCAGGTGTGCGTCTAGCAGGATTGCGTGAGGGGCGCAGAGGACGTACTGATACCTGGGGGATATCACTGCGATCCTGGACGAGGCGAGGGGTAGCGTCCATGTCGGTTATTGCGCCGTCAGAGCTGTGCACGGAGTCCGCTGGATCATGTCTGTCACGTCTGCGCAAGCCACGAAGTGACGTAGCAGCTAGAAGTCGTTCATTCACGCCCTCGACAAAGCTTTCCCTCGCCCTGCGCTCCGTTTCATCACGGACATTCCTGTATTCCCTTGGGGGAAGAGCACCAACATTGATCGTGTTCCGCCTTTGGATGGGGCGGACGTCGCGTGCTCGTCCCCTGTCTCGTCCGGCTCTGCTGCCGGAGCGCGGACCCATGGGCCGCGGTACAATGGCACGCGAGGAACCGTACTCTGGCCCAGCAATCGTGGGATCCTCCGTGTCTTCCAGAGGGGCAGAGCCAACCACAAACCCAACCTCCTCGTCGGAATCAGGGTCCTCAAGATCGAGATTGCCCAGTCCACGCGAAATCTGAGTCTCTGAGGAGGACGCAAGTTCGTCCATGCTTGATTGACAGCTTTCGTCCGAGGAATACATGCTCGCGTCGCTATCCGAGGTTGTGATTGTGGAGGACACCTGGTCAGGATTTGTGAGGCGCAATGAATGCTCTCTCGTCCACGCATCGGATACGGAGCGAGGCGAGCCACGATTCGACTGCTGCTGAAAGATAGCTGGATCGTGGGCATCGGCGTCGACGAGTCCATCTGCACGCATTGCTGTCCGCGATATAGATGCGCGCGGCACTGGATCCAATTCGCCATCGATGGAACGGCGACGCTTCAGCGGATGCACAGGCTCCGCGAGCAACGAACGTGAGGGCTCGCTTGGGATAGGATCGATGGACAGGAAGTTGATGACCCTGATAGGCAGTGTAACGTAAACGTCTGGAGTGAGTGACCCCGCGCTGAGCGTGACACGGATGGAGTATTCGACCTCGAGGAAACGCGACCGAGTGACGGAGAGTGCTTCAGGCTTATGGGGAATGAGTACCGCACTATGCTACTGAGACAGGCAAGACATGGACTTACTGGGATAAGGATGTAATGCGAGAACGACAGCTCCTTGCCAGGGCCCACCCCAGTCCACCAGCCCTTGGCACTTGCGCGACCCTTGGTACCCGACTGAGCCATCTCCAAGACGGTCTCTCCAACCACCTTGTGCAGTGTTGTCGTCTGGCATGCATCAGGATCGACACTGCGAGCACGCCCAGTATCCAGCTCGGGGCTAGGTCTGAACATCGTCGTCGAGCGTACGAGCGTCAACGTGAGCGTCTTCACGATCTTCTTTGTGTCGTTCGCTACCGAGACGCTAATGTAGCAGCGTTGTCCCGCGATCCAAGTCAAGCGATGTAGCTGAGCCGTGAGCTTGACCTTCCTATCGCTGCTGAGCATAGCGAGGCTCTTGCTGGTGGTAGCTTGAAGCGGTCTCGGGGCGGAGGCGAGAAGGATGGAGGCGCTAAGTCGTGGCCAAACCTCGCAATTCCTGTAGAAGTGCGCGATGGACCTTTTCTCTGTCTTCGGGTCTTTTACTTTGATAGAACTGTAGGGATGCGTTCGAGCCTGATCATAGAATGATGCAGCGGGATCGGTAACTTACATCATGGCTATATATTGCACAGTTACTCCGGAGTGCAGGTTTAGTACGCCCTTAGCGGCACCAAATTTGCTGTCCGTGGGCAGGCGCATGGCAAATGGGAAGGTGTGAAGGCCTTCTACTGCACGCGCGAAGCCGTCTGAGCCCGTGGGCGTATCGAAAAGGCGATCCACGCCATCCGTAATTGTCGATAACGGCGAAGCGCATTGATAGAAAGTATGACGCTCGCTCTGCCCTGGAATGCACTCGAACCCGATGACGCGGACCTTCGGATCAGCTAGGCAGACGTGGTCTTCCTTCCTCGACCGCTTGCGGACCCGAACCTTGACATGCCCTTTCATGAACCCACCTTGAACGAAGGTATCGCTGTCGAGGACGATGTCTACTTCTACTCGGCTTCGTGATTTAGCCTGTTCCAATGCGACCGCGTCCACCTGCGTGTCATCGGAACCTTGTTCAGTCCTTCTGGAGGCAACGTGTACCGTCGCTCCAGCCTTCAACCGAGAATTGGAATTGCCCATGAGAGCCTTTAGCTCGGCCGCATTCCGCGTTTGAGACCGACCAAAACTGAGGAGAGTATCGGACCGAACGAAATGGCCAGACAACCCGGCCTCCGTGTTCATTGAGGAGGACGTGCTCGTATGGCTCGGTAGAGAGGGACGCGAGGTGCTCGCCGTGAGTCCTTCCGTAGCTGCCTCGCACGCAGGACCGAACGCGCCTCTCGTTGGCTCGGGGACTCCTGCTGCTGAGCGTACCGCATCCGAAGGTCCAGCCACGCAGTCTGCAGACTCCGATATATTTTTCCCGAAGGCCGCTGAAGAGTGTCCCTGCAGGTGTAAGCCGGATGGCCCTTGTTCCACGTGGTGAGGAGGCTCAGCTGCCGAGTCGACTGCAATACCCAGCCCAGAAGCCATCGGTGACGAGGGCGTATGGGGAATCAGCGAGGGGGGAGAGAGCAATGGACGAAAGCCGTGGCCTAAACAGAAATGCGGCAGACCAGCACACTGTTGCGGACCGGGCTGATACGTAATGACAGTGAACCCATGGCTCGTCATGCGCGGACGCGGCAGATCAGCGCGACTGAATGGCTTCCTCTGTCGGGCAGAAATTATGCTAAGTCGAAAGGACCTTCTTACCCGGTAAATCTGGAGTCTGCAGCTTCATGAGTGCGTCGGGGACGGTCAGCGTGATGGGAGTAACAGTGAACGAAGTGCGCGGAACTATTTGGGCGCCTATCAAATCGCATTCAACAACCACTAAGTAGCTCACGATTACAAGCTTGAGGCTGCCGAGTGGGGCGACCTGAGCGACGGGTCATAATGAGGCGGTAGAATATTCTTGGGAGCAATATACGATAGTCATTGAAGATTATAGGCACTGTAAGTAGTGTATACTCCACAATATTGTTGCTACATTATCTGAACGCATTGAGTCTAATTATTGGCCGACTACTACTGGTAACGAAGCGGAGACTTTATGCAAGAAGAGTAAGCAGAAAACTTAAATAGTACGATTCATTGCCCGTGATTATCCGTTACCAGTGTCCAAGCTGGACCTTTTTTTGGTCGAATCCCAGCTCTAGCCAAGGATCGACCCCTTCGAGGGGTGCGTCGTTTTGAGATAAGCCCACGAACCCGACTCTGCGGTACACTTTCGCAGCAGTGGGGTTGTTGTGCGCCACATAGAGGACAACGCTCTCTTTGGTTTGGAGGAGTCTGGGGGGCATGTGAGTACTTGGCACCGACTACGGCAATATTGCAATTCGGCTCACTGTTGGCAGACGTGCCGGACAAGCCGTTCGGCGCACCCCCGTTGTCTCCACCTCGGGTTCGTGAATACCTTCGTAATCCCCGCCACGGTGTCGCTAGTCCGCGTGACTGCGACTATGGACGCAATCTCTGGACGCTGATCATGACCGCGAGCACATATCTCATGGACCCACACTTGTCCGCTTTGAATGAGCAACCGTGCCTCGGTTGTAGCTCTGCTCATGGATAATGTAAACGGTTCCTGTCGAACGCGATGAGTTCTCAGGAGACACCAACATGATAATAGAAGGAGCGTACCGACGTCTCCGCGAAGCCACTGCACAGCTCAGCAACATTGTGAAGATCGCTTTCGCGAGCAGGCCTCAAGTCGTAAGCCACATCGCGAAGCGGAGCGAGCTGGCCCGACTGTAAAGTGGTCTTGGTGCAGTACGTGAATTTTGCCGCGTAGTACTCCGGGTCCTTATCCAGCGAGATCCCAGTCGCCTTCGTCCAGAGGGAGGCGAAGTCACGGGCGACGGGCTCGAGGGCGAAGATGGAGAACACCCGTTCTGGAGGTACCGACTGTTGGAGCCTCTTGACAAGGCTCCGAAGGCGAGGGAGGTAGAACTGAGCGGACAGCTGGGAAAGGGGGATGGGTGTGAAGATGAACAGTGGATATGATCCGAGTGACCCTTCAGTACAAGAAAGTACGAAGTCGACTGATGCAGTGAGAGAACCTGGTGCCGACGTTGAACAGACGAGCCAGACGTTCGAACCAGCAGAACCAGGATAACGGTCTGGGTTGTATCGCGCCTTCTTTGCGTAGGGCAGCATGATGTTCGCGTTCCTCGGATTTTCGTGGAACGCGATCCAAACCTCTTGAGGAAGGTCCCGGGCAGACGTGTAGACCGCGACCTTGTGGGAGGATGTGTTGGAAGGCATGGCGAGAGTGGGGCTGTCTAGGGACTGCAAGGGCAACAGATTATATATATGCGGAAGTGGGGGGAGCGGCGAGCTGCGTTAGGCAGATCGTGTGCAGTACTTCACTCTATACGCCGTCATGTGGTGAGTGGATTGTCAGTGATCGGGTCAGAGACTACGTACGGAAGCAGGCGTGTTCAACGGTCAAGACGAACCACTTTGCAATGGCAGGACACCATGTCTGTTCTCTCTTATACTCGACGGACGGAAGGTGACAGACGCCACCATAACACCGCCCGAATGATGCATGTCCGGACACCCAATTCAATAACATACCGAGTCACTTGCCATCACAATGAAATCCTATTCTCCGTAGGGCGTTATGTGCGAAGCCATATGCGTAGATCCAGTCTTCCGACTAGTGGCTGCTGAGTTTGAGTCAAAACATCCAGCGATGAAACCTGATCTTCCGCCGAAGCTGTACGGACTTTGGATGCAACAGATGCGTTCGCACTTCGCAAGCAATCTAGAAAGCCGGTTTGATGCACCGACCACGGTATCATACAGGAGACGAGTGGGCGACGTGTGCCACGTAGCTCCGCTGGTCATGCCGCGTTGGTAAGAGAAACACGATGCGACTTAAAGCGGCTGAAGAACACTCGGTACCCAACAGCCTCCTTTCTTGGCCTTCGGGCCAATCGCCCGTTGCCTCTGTTGCATAAGCGAACATTGGCGCTCCGGAACGGAATGACTGACTTTCCCGCAGGTAATAAACGCTTCTGGTTTGGCAATAGCGCTGCGAGATATCTCAAGGCGCCTAGCAGCAAGTTCCCGCCGTTTCTGGTGGTGTCGCCTCGGGAAAGAAGAACACACTTACCATCGCTGCGACGTTCGATGCGTGACGTTCGATGGCGCGACCTACCCGGTCTGCACGGTAAGCTTTGGAGGGACCAGCGCATCATTCAGTGCGGTATATGATTGTCAGAGGATGCATCAGCCGCTATCCAAGTGAGGAAGGTGGACGCTTACACGGCAGTGGGGGTTCGTTTGTCATGGTTCTCTCAACTTGGCACCGTGACACTGACAAATGCAGCCGGCGTGCCAACCGTTGGTGCACGTCTATTTGTTAATAGGAGCCGCATGGCACCATGGTAAGCTGTGCTCTATATCATCAATTCAATGCGAGTTAGTGCTAGTGCAACCACGCAATATCGATAGACCACGACACGGGCACACCGGTCACCTCCCGTCGGTCCCTCCCGATCCGATCGAGGTACACTTCGACCCCCTGGGCTTCCGTCCGAGACGGAGACAGTTCTCCTGTGATATATAACTGATCGATAATGGCAGCCAGGTAGCTCGATTACTTACGTGCAGCAGCGTCAGCCATTGATGCGCACTGGACGCGAGTTCATCACGGCTCCGACAGCCTGCAATGTCCATCAGTCATCGCGCAAATCGGAGGTCGGCGTCGGGCTCATGGAGTCATGGCGCGTACGCTCTGGGAGTAAGGCTGTATTCAGTGCTGAGGCACGCGTTGTATGAGGGAGGTATTGAGGTCGAGCAGTGCCAGCGGCTATGTGGTGCACGAGAACAAGTTCGTGCATCCCGACAGCCGCCCGATCCCATCTCCGGACCACGCCAGCGTCTACGCATCGGCTCGAAGATACCAGGTACCACGCCGTCGCGACTACATCCCAGGCCGTCCTTTCGTCCCGCCATCAAACCACATACCTCTTCCGGGATCGCGGAGTGTACTATCTCCATGGCCGACAAGCTCGTCCGAACGCACACGAACCAGTCGAACCGCGCAAAGGCTAAGGACGCGCTTGAGCGGAAGGTTGTATTCCGGAGCGTGTTAGACAACCCATTTCGAGTGCAATGGTGCGTGAACGCCGTGTCCTCAACAATCACTTCTCACACCACACAGGCCAAGTATACCGATCAATATCCAGAACGCCATCTTGGCTCGGTTCATCGACATGGTCCAAGGTGTCTCGGAGTATCACGTTGAACGTGAGATACGCAGTCGCAAAAGAAAATCATCTCGCGCCGCTACTACTACGCGGGCTACAAAAAGGCCCCGGTGGGCACATAAACCCAGGGTAGTAGACGGCATCGTGGCTGGGTCCGCCCCCTTGGAACAATCTCAGACAGCAGACAGCGTAACTGCTGATGGCGAACACGATGTTGTCAAACCACGCCCTGACGTTCTCAATCATTTGACGTTCGGCATAAATGAAGTTACCAAGTTATTGGAGAAGACATCACGCTCGTATTCCCGCACCACTGTGTCCGCCTCTTCCACACAAGAGCCACCATCAGATGACCGACCCAGGATCATTCTCGTCTGTCGTGGTGACGTATCTCCCCCCGCCCTTCTTCAACATATACCACATGTTGTCGCTGCATGCAACACTCGCGGCATGGGAAAAGGTACGGACGGCATCCACCTGGTGACTCTCTCCAAAGGGGCAGAGGCGTCTTTGGCAGAGGCGGTCGGTCTCAGACGGATATCTGTGGTTGCGGTGCACGTAAGTGTGGCCTATAATTGTACCGTCCAATTCCTGAATGAAAAATCTCTATGGCTGTTGCGTTGCAGGTTGACGCACCCAGCATATCCGAACTTACATCACTTCTCGAAAACATCCCGCCGCCGACGGCGTCTTGGCTGGCAGCACCTATGGACACAACCGTATCATTGATCCCCACGCATATTAAGCAGTTACGGACTACTGCGCCAAAGGATATGAAGGCTGCGAAAGAGCAGAGGTCGCGAGGTCGAGCCGCAGCGAAGCTCAGAAAGAAGGAACGGATCAAGGGCTCCCAGAAAGCCGGGGTCCCGGCGGCGGAGGCGTAATTTGCACTATAGTCGTTGTCAACGACAGTTTTGTAAATTATATGGAACTTGTACAACATCGCACGACCTATGAGGGCCACTATACTGCTCACCAAGCCGTTGTCCGAGTCTGCAGTTGAGACCGCGTAGATGAACGGAGTAGATCGTGTACACGATCGTTGGTTTGCTCGGGAATCTCAGATCCAGATTCGCACCAGTGATCAGCTCCATCACGCAACCCTGTCGAGTGCAAGCTGTTGACCACTGCTTCGCCTGAAGATCCCACTACACTAGCCAAACGCAGCACCATTCATTGCTCCTGAACAACATCAGACACTGACCATTATCACACGGCCTCACACGGCGCGTTGTCAAAGGCGCTAGCGTGGTGTGAACTCGCGTGAAGACCGTAATAGACCGCCGAGCCGCTGGATTGACTCTCTTTCACCATAGCCGGCCGATCATCATGTTCGTCGCAATCGTCGGAACGCGCGCCTCAGGGAAATCGACCGTCGTACAGTACCTCGTGAACAGGAAGGGGTTTATTTCCATCACGTTGACGGTGCGTCCGACATACTATTTGTGCGAATACAAGTCGAACAGCTCTCCGCATTTGAAGAATCGTGAGGATGGCCTCGATCGGGACTCGACGTACGATACCGAAGCGGATGAGGTCGACATCCGCACAAATTACCGCTATGATGACAACAGGCTATCGTTCCTGCAAATGTCTCCGCCGACATCCACTCTTCCTTCGCCAGCTCCGGACGCAGACTTCCAGGTCACATTGACGAGGCCCCTCGTCTTCTCTTCGCCGGCTTCTCTTTTGCAACATGTGACAAAGTATTGGCGGACAAATTTTGTAACCATGGATCTCCGGACGAAGGAGCTACTGGAGCCTTTTACAACAAGGCCGTTCTTCCTGGTCGTCTCCGTTGACGCACCTCTGCTAATCCGATTTAGACGGTAAGTAGGGATGGCGCTTGAGCGAAAGCTACATACTAATATGATTTTATAGCTGTGAGGACTCAGGGTTCTCATTGGAGGAATTTGTTCGGGAACATGACAATCACTACTACGGCACGAGCGACGCCGGCTTCGAGACGCCACGGAAGGTGACTTTCGAACAGACAGCAGGCTGTCCTGCACTATCCGACCTGAACCACCTCGTGAACCTTCACGTCGTCAATTCTTTCGACTCGATGCAGGCACTGCATTTCCACCTAGACCAACTGGATCTCCTGGACCCGGAACGCATGAGACCGGGATGGGATGCATATTTCATGCAGCTGGCGACACTCGCCTCGCGAAGATCCAATTGTATGAAACGCAGGGTGGGAGCTATTTTGGTCAGGAACAAGCGCATCCTCGCTACCGGGTTGGTGCATGCGTGGCGGGGCCGATACATCACTCATGATGCTGTCAGGTATAACGGCACCCCACGTGGTGTGCTCAATTGCAACGAAGGCGGATGCACTCGGTGTAACAGCGCCAGCGAAACATCGGACGAATGTGTCTGCCTCCACGCGGAAGAGAATGCGCTGCTGGAGGCAGGCAGAGAGCGCGTGGGAGACGGTGCAGTGCTCTACTGCAATACGTTCGTCCGCCTCGCTTCTGTCTGTCGCCTGACACCTCACATATCCCACCGGACAGATGTCCGTGCCTCAAGTGTACCATCAAAATCATACAGACGGGTGTGAAAGAAGTGGTGTACAATTTGAGTTACAAGATGTCAGTAATGATCTATTGCCTCACGTCGCCGCATCCAAATGTTCATTGTTCAGGGACGACTCCTCCGCCGCATTGTTTCACGAAGCAGGGGTGGTTCTCCGGAGACATGCGACGCCAGCCTGACGCGTGGCTACGGGCATACAAGAGTACCTCATCGTAGGAGGAGAAGGAGGAGAGATACAATTTAGCCACCGGCCGTAGGCGATCCTCGGCGTCTTGACGGCGACAACAGATCGCACTGGTAGAGGACGTCCGTTCGAATTTTTAGGCCCCGACGTTGTCATCTGGCCCTAGGACCGCGCGAACATTCTCCCTGATTCCCCACTTCGGTTGCGATAGGAAATCCATCGTGCGGTCTGATTTGCCCTGAGTGGCTGACAGGACCAACCACACAGCATCTTCGTTGTTGACAGTGATGGCTGCGTAGAGGTCCCTCGCGCATGCTTGCAGCTCTTCGTGCGCTTGGCTTTGCAGAAATCTGCGGAACAAGACGGTCACGTCCCAAAGCGCAGAATCCTGGCCACGAACGGCCACGACGGCCGCAGTCATCGTCTTCAGCATTGATCGGTAGAGCCGGTGAGAGACTGTATACGCCGACTCGGTGCCCACCGCGCCCGATCCGCGCCTTGCCAGAGCGCTGTCCGCGTCTGAGGCCCGGAGCTTCTCCAGCATCTTCCGGAAACGTGGCCATATGTCGTCCCAGATCCTGCGGTGCATGAACTCTCCAACATGTGCGGACAACGATTCAATGAGTGCTGCGGCCGCGCTGACGACGAAGGGTTCCTGATCGCTGAGGCGGTTCAAAATGAATGGCCAGGCGTGATGAATCGACGGAAGCAGTGCAGACTCAGGTAACACCGGGACAGCCGAGCTGAGCACGAGCAATATCCTCGCCCGTATTGTGGGCGCCCCATGAGTCAGGAAATATAGTGAGCGCGAGACAATTTGTTTTGTGAGGGCCTGCGAAGGCGTCGGCGGAGGCTCCGCGGTTGGATCTGGAACAGGTTCTGTCTGTTCCGTCTGTCCTCCGGCGTCAGCGGCTTTGCCCCAGGCTTCTCGAGGATAGGAATCATCACGCGAACTTTCGTGCTCCTCCTCGACGTGGTCATGTCTATGCGCGTACCATTTGAAGAAGGCTTCCATGTGCGCATCGTCAGGAGGAGCAGGGGGCTCAGTCGCCTTCGGCCCTTTATGAAATCTGTTGTCGTCGTCCTCTTCCACAATTTTCACGACCTCTGATAAAACTTCGATGAGCCCGTCGACGATGACTTCGTACCCGTGGTATTCGTCTAGGCGATCAAAGCACTCCTCCACCACGTCGCCGGCCTTCTGCACGGCATCACGACCGACTAAGCGTACAAGCGCGACCAGCACTTTGGTGGCATCGACGTCTAGCCACCGACGGCTGAGACGGCGTGAGACGGCGTCGAGAGCGTAGTCGAAATTGGAAAGTAGCATGTTGGCCGGGGAAGCGTACGAGGTAATGGTCGCGACGAAGTTCAGAGTCGCCATGCCGGTGGTGGAGACGAGCGGCGACTCCGAGACGACGGAGTGCAGGATGGGATAGAGTGTGTGGAGTAGTAAGGAAGCAAAACGGGCCTCCAGAATCCCGGCCGTGATGGAAAGCAGTTGCAGTGAGACTGCTTTGTGCAATAAGAGCTGATCTGCCGGACGTGGGCGAGCTGGTCGAGACGGCTTCGACTCCGAGTCGACCGTGGCACGGATGGTCAGGAAGCCCTTGACGTGCTCTACGAGCACAGAATCCTCGTCGGCGCCCGGTGGCTTGCTATCTTGCTGCTGTAGAACCTCTTCATCGTCGAAGTCCGTCCAAGACTCTGCAACTCTCTTTGCGATCCCTCGGGCCAGTTTCTCTAGACGCTTACTACGTGTATGCGTCGGGGAGCGGTCGAGAGATGCGGCCAGATCCAGGGTGACCCCGGCCACGCCCTCCAGAAGTCTACAAGCACACCACAATGCAGACACTGCTGGTGGTCCTCGTCCGTTCTGGCCCACACCCAGGAACCATTCGACAGCAAACAAGCCGTCGTCTCCGGCAGCAGAACCCATTGCGCGGAGCATCCGCTCTATCGCTGAATGCGCGGCGCGAGACGTGACGTTGTTCAGAACCAAGGGCGGGAACGGAATCGACCCCGTGTCTTCAGTGGTCTCCAGCAGCCCTTGGGCCCCATGAGTCCTGGTCACCGTGATCGGTGCGTCGCCGAAGACCAACACTGAGAGCAGGCTCCAACCCCACTTCTCGATCCCGCCAGTGGGCCCGAGGAGCTTCCCGACACCGGTGCTGATGACACTGATCCCGGGGCGTTCGGCGTCGGTGGTGATCGCCAATTTGCAGACACTCTCGACAAGATTGGCGAGGTGCTCGACTTTCGAGTCTGAATGCGCGGCGATAAGTCTGGGAAGGGATGCCAAGCTGTCTCTAGAGATGTGCAAGAGCGCTTGAAGGAGGGAATGTCGGGCATTGGACGTAGGGGATAGGAGGCGTCTCAGTGCAGCGCTTGCTCTACTGGCGACATTGGTGTATTGAGACCCGGATAGCGAGAGGAGGAAGGATAGGAGAAGACCCTGAGACTGCGGCACGGTCAATGTAGTCGCGGATAGGACGGCCTCGGAGAACGAGGCCAAAGCGAGCGTAGCTGATGGTGTTGGGTGATTCACAAGGGGCGCGAGCGCGTTCATGGCAATGTGCAACTGCGAGGCTGTCCCACGCAGCCAATTTTCCGTACGGACCGTAGAGTACGGCGAGGGCGCAGTGACGGGCGGGACTTCCTGACTCGAGTTATCTGCCGCTGCAAGCAAGTCTTCTAGGCTGTCCAGACTCCGTACAGCCCCGTGTCGAAGGCAGACCTCATCGCCGACAGATTGGACGATGACAATTTGCATGACACCAAGCGCCGCAGAGACGATATCGCCATTCGACCAGCCCTTGTGCGAGTCGACGCCCAGCGCGATTTTACTTGTTGCGCTGATCACCCCGGGAAGGACGGAAGGCACGAAGTCTTCCGGGAGATAGAGTTCTGTGAGTACACGAAGAACCTCGAGCGAGATTTTTTGTAACGGGATATGCGACGATTCAGCCGTGGACAGAAGCGAATTGACTGTCTGACCCAGGATCGGAATGAACGTCTTGGTCCTCGCGTGCGACCGGAACCTCGCAAGAATCCTTTCGCTGCGTGGAGGGACGACGACACCAACAGGATCTTCCTCCGGGGTTCGCTCGCGCAGCAAGGCGTATAGGCAACGGGTGGCGGCTTCTCTCGTCTCCTCGTCCCTCATCTTGCCCTTCCCCTTGCTATCGATACCTCCAAGGACGGCACCGCACAGCATAAAGATTTGTTCCCACGTTGTTTCGTCGAAGTCCCACCACCAGCTCTCGCATATAATACTGAGCACGATAAAAACCTTCTCCATTATTTGGTCGGGGATCGAGGAGAGGGTGTTCCTGCGCATGATGGTAGATAAAGGGAAGAAGATATACGATATGATGGACGGGCGTAGGGCGGCATTTGAAGCTTCCACCTGGCGCAAGATGGCAATGAGCTCCGCCAGTAACTTTGACACCACCGGCGTGGACGTCGGCGAGAGCTGCGAGTTGCCCATGAGAGGCACGCATACATTTTTCAGCTGTAGCCATGATTAGCATGAGAGGTACGTGATGGGATGGCTCTACATACCGCCTTGAACGTAGCCTGGGACGCATCTTCATCCTGTAGTATGGGCATTCCGACTCGGAGTGTTTTTGTCCGCGAACTGGAACGGGTGCAGCCTGCGGTGTACACTCGCTCAGCTCGCAACATGTCAAGGCCATATCACACACAAAAACGTACCGATCAGTGCTCCAGGAGCTGTTGTGTGACCCAGGCAGCATGGGACTGCCGCTCCGACGGGCCTCAAAGGAGCGGAGGCGTGATGTGACTGACCGCGTCTGTCACGCGACGGAAAGCAAAGCGTGACATGGCGCGATCGAGATTTTGCAGCTGAGTCCCATCCGCCGAGTTGGGCCGTGGCCTCCCGGGGAGTTGCTCATTTCCACTGCGTCGCACCGTCCATGACTGCTCTTTTTCTCTGCTTTCTCTAATTTATTGCTCCTTCACCCTCTCTTTCGCCCCTCAGCATGACAGTCACTACGCCCGCTGCCGGACCTCGCATCCTACTCATCGACTCATACGATTCCTTCACCTACAAGTAAGCCTAGTCCGGGCAATGTCCGCTTTCGCTGAATGATTGTCCGGTAGTCTCGCGGCGCTTTGCAGGACATCCATACCTGACTGCCACGTTCATATCATCAAGAATGACGATCTGACCATTGACGAACTTCGTCCTTACCTTGAACATTTCTCCGCGGTTGTCGTGGGTCCTGGGCCAGGATCCCCAGACAATGACAGCGACGTCGGTGTTGTCCGCGACATATGGAGACTTCCAGACGATCACATTCTTCCCGTCTTCGGTGTCTGCCTGGGTCTGCAGAGCTTTGCGATCGAGTTCGGGGCCGAATTGCGCAGACTGAACGTCGTCAAACATGGACAAATCTCCGCAATCCAACATCGCGGCACGGACATCTTCTCCGGCGTCGGCGACGTTGCCGCCGTGCGTTACCACTCTCTGCACGTCTCGACTGACGGATGCGACACCGTTGAGGCTCTGGCATGGGCCGATGACGGAGAGGAGAACGGGAAGGTGGTCATGGCTGCGAAGCATCGGACCCAGCCATTCTGGGCTGTTCAATACCACCCGGAATCTGTACGCACGGAAGGTGGAGGCGCGGATGTTCTCCGCAATTTCTGGCAGCTCGCTGCGGCCTGGACAAACAAGCAGCGTCGTACAGTCCGCCCTTGGAATGCCGCGGCGGAACGCACTCTAGGACCATCATGGCCGCCACCTCAGCTCCCTCGTCACTTATCAACGGCCTCGGCTTCGAGAGTGACTACTGGCGTTGTCGAGGTACCCGGCGTTATGCCCATCAGCATTTGCGAGAAGCTGGGTGTACAGGACGAGTCAGCAGATTTCGTTCTACTGGACTCAGCAGCTCAACCTGGCCGTTTCTCTGTCGTGGGGTGTCTGACCGCATCCTCTATGAAGATCACCCATTACTTGGGTCGCGACCACATCGACGTACACGAGAATGGCGCTGCACGATCCGAGAATCTCGGAGCCTCCCCTGCATGGGACTGGCTTGCAGACTTCATGCGAACAAGGAGAGCCGAGGGTGGTATCAGGGAAGTTCCCTTCTGGGGTGGGTTGGTCGGTTACTTGAGCTACGAGCTTGGCACCGAGACTTTGTCTCCCAGTCCGACTCAAGAAGCCTGTAACACTTCTTGTCGCAACCCTGATGTCAATCTGGTATTCGTCGAGCGAAGCATTGTCATCGACACCGTCTCGGGGAAGGTATACATCCAGACACTCCTACCGGATGACGAGGCTTGGGTGCAGGAGATGTCACTGCTCGTCAAGGAGTGCCCTCGTTCAAACCCGGAGAGCAGGCGTACGTCCCCCGCCAAACGTCGGCGGAAGAGCACCACGACCTTGCCACCGGTGGTGACTCTGCCAGACCGCGGGCAGTACATCTCTCGCATCCGCGAAGCCAAGGAGTACCTCTTCTCCGGTGACTCATACGAACTCTGTCTAACCGCCCCCACCCACATCTCCGTCCCGAAGGCTGTCCGTGGTACTCCTGAGAAGAGCTCGTCGTGGGAGCTATACAAGGTCCTACGCTCACGCAATGCTGCACCACACTCGGCTTACATCCGTCTTCACCCATCAACACTTTTGTCATCCTCCCCGGAGCGCTTCCTCTCCTACTCCAGACCCCCGCATTTAACCTGCCAGCTCCGCCCCATCAAAGGCACCGTGCGCAAGGCGCCTGGGATAACGCGCGCCGTCGCGGAGCAGGCCCTTTCAGGCAGCGTCAAGGAGGTCGCCGAGAATCTGATGATCGTCGACCTCATCCGGCACGACCTCCACGGCGTCGTCGGCGAGGACGTGGCGGTGCAGCAATTCTGCAAGGTCGAGGAGTACAAGACCGTCTGGCAGCTCGTGAGCGTCATCGAGGGGAAGCTCCCCAGCAGCGAGCACGGCCCGCGGGAGATGGACCTCGGGTGGGAGGTGTTGCGCAGGAGCCTACCGCCTGGCAGTATGACGGGCGCGCCGAAGAAGCGTAGCGTGGAGATCCTGCGTACGCTCGAAGATCACCCCAGGGGCATCTACTCTGGGGTGTTCGGGTACTGGGACGTCGGCGGTGGCGGGGATTGGTCCGTGACGATCCGTAGTTGCTTCAAACACGCCTCGGGCGCTGCGTGTTCTGCGGCACAGAAGGACTCCTCAACGCGGGTCGGGGCCACTACGGAGCAGTGGACGCTCGGTGCGGGCGGTGCCATAACGGCGCTGTCGGACCCCGAGGCCGAGTGGGAGGAGATGATCGTGAAAGTCGAGAGCGTCATTCGAGCGTTTGGGGAGGTCGAGTTTTCGTGAGGGTCCTCGTCATAACGCTGTCTAGTGGATCTTATTCTTATGTACATCGGGGCACATTGCTTAAGGCGGGCTTCATCGTCCGCCACTTCATTCCTTCGACTGGCATTTCAACTCCGGTCATTGCATTGGTAGACATTCAACATACTGTAGCGTTAGAGTACACATGGTTCAACCCTGCATCACATAGAGTACAACACATCAACCCAATTGATACATCCACCCAGTAAATCGGAACGCAACGGACGATTCAGCAGACTTATTTGATGCAACTGCTCACGCTAGTAATGCGATGTGCCTCAGTTCACTGGGATGCAGAGTCAGCACAGGCCGTATCGGACACGCGACTCGAATACTGACTTCTGCACCTGCTGTCCCACCTTCATCGGCTCGTAGGCGGTCTCATCCAGATCGACCTTTCCGAGGTTGATTGTATCCGCTCTGATAGCCTTTGCACGAGCTGACAACGATGGATTGGGAGCCAGGTCGTAGTCCGATGACAAATGCCAGAAAAATGTGGACGAGATGCGGATCGGTGGACGGTCCGGGAATTGTGTCTTCCGTCGTTCCACAGCCTAGTGGGTGAGTGGACACAGTCAGCACCACGAACCAACAGCCTGAGTGCAGCGCAACACGCACTTCCAGTGTGGCTTCATTTACCACCACCTCGTGATAACCGGCCTTGATCAAGCCACCACTGAGGTGTTCCAGCTGCTTGCCCGCCTGCACGAGCAGGTAGCGGCCAGTCGGTGGAAACTTGACGGGGATACGCTTCCCAGTATTCCGTGCCCAGATGTTGAGACCGGGATAGCGGGAGCGACCGTGGATGGTAAGGAAGTTGAGATCCGTGTGGAAACCGGCAAGTATGGTGTCCTTCTGACCATATTTTCCGAGATCCGATGCCGTGGGCGCGAGGAGATGCGGGCTGGACACAACGAGGTTGAGTAGTGTGGGCCTTCGAGGCGTGGATAGCTGACATACCCATAGCGTCCAGCGTCTCTGAACGTCTCCCGGGGCAGTCCTAGTCCGATGCATACCAATTCGCCCACATCCTCAACGCTAGAGAAAGGTTATTCCTGCACCACGTTTTTCAGACCATACAGGTAACAGGACGTACGCATTTTTCATCGATGTACCCCACTTCTCCATGATTGGGGTCCACCTGTCCCGGATGCTATCCGCTTGTGGGACGACGTTGGGAGCATTCAGTCCAGGGTAAGCAGTCTCATACGGCGGCTTCTCGCTCATCTTCCAGAAGAACCTGCATTTGGGGTCGGGGCTGTGGGCCATGATGTCCAGCGGCCGTTCTGCAGGCTCGAGGCGTGCGATAACGTTCAGACACGGCTCGTCGACCGCACACTTAGGCTTCTCCGTGTTTTCTAGTGTAACTCCAACCTTATACACAAATACCTCAGAGACATAGTCATCGGATACAGTGCTCTGAGCTACCTGATACCCCAATTCCGGACGTTCATCTTGCTTGAGAGCGGCCTCAGGTTGAGCAAAGTAAACCTCGAGCAAATCAAGGAATGTGCTATTGTCATCCTCCGACACGCGTGAGTCGTGAAGCAAAAGTGCTCCGTGCGTGATCAACGCGTCTGCAGCCTTACCACACGGATCAGAGGCGAAGACTCAAGTATACAGTAGGATGCCAAATACCTTCCTGCATTCCTCTGCCACCGCCTGCGAACGCGGCGGCTCGCTGAGATACACGTCTAGGTCGATGACTGGCAGTGTCGGCATAGACATGTTCTAGTGTAACTTGGCTGGAGGGGCGATGAGCCTTAGAACGCAGAGGCGGTGTGAGCGCGTGAGGCGAGGCAGGAGGCGCGCGAGTCGGAAGCACCGAGACAGATTCCTTTTTCGGACGGACTGATGGGCGATCGCGTCTTCCACGTGATCTGGTACAGGCACATAATCCCAGCGCTTCTTCGAGTCGCGCACTTACCGCGAGCCGCTACAGCCACACCCTTGTGCACAGTAGAGCCCTCAACATGATTAAGGTGTGTTGTAATAAGTATTGACTCCAATGCCATTGAATCACTGTCTGCATTGCTAGATATGGAGCATGAAGAAGAACGAGGATGCGGCGGCGAGGAGGAAGCCAAAGACTAGTGCAGCGCAGATCCGAGTACAGAAGGGTGAGTGAGGTTGGCTTGCCGGAAGCGTGTTTGGAATCTAATCCATGAATGGACTCCATAGACCTCACAGAGCTGGAGCTATCGTCAACGATGAAGACCCACTTCCCAGATCCTGCTGATCTCCTTAACTTCACACTCACTATCACTCCGGATGAAGGTGGGGGATAGCCCAGGGTCCTCCACAAGTATGTGGTTGCTGACGTAGCAGACACCAGGCATGTACAAAGGTGGCGCATTTGTGTTCTCCGTGAACATCAACACCAATTATCCACATGAGCCTCCAAAGGTCAAATGCACACAAACCGTAAGTCCCGGCGTCTCGTCTACTTTCCGCGGAGAATTACCCTGACATATGGTGTGCACATCATAGATCTACCATCCGAATGTTGATCTCGAGGGCAATGTCTGCTTGAACATCTTGCGAGAGGATTGGAAGCCCGTGCTTAATCTGAACTCTGTCCTCGTCGGTCTCCAATACCTCTTTCTCGAGCCCAACGCGGACGATCCACTGAACAAAGGTATGTATGCGTCATGATCGGTCTATGCGGGGGCTTACGAATCCATGCCCCAGATGCCGCCGAGGAGCTGCGCAAGAATCGGGAGCAGTTCCTACAGAACGTGAAGGCCTCGATGCGAGGAGGGAACATCCGAGGCGTGCAGTATGACAAGCTCGCGGTGCAATGATGAGCCAGTGGCATGGTGCCTACGGTCCGTCCTGGCTGATCCTTGGGCGTGAGTCATGCTCTATGTAGCCAAGTAGCCGGTGGGGCGGAAATGGATTAGAGGTGTAATATGCTGTTCACATAATCTTCGTGTATCTCTGCGCACGCACACTGTGGTAGATCTCTCTCATTCTCGCATATCTCCTTCTACATTGCAGTTGGGTCAGTAAGCCAGCGATGGGTCTCTCGTCTTGAATCCACCGAGGCCCAGTAATCGCGTGGAGGCACTGTACATATATTGAGTGGACCTGTGGATCGCACACGATGAATTCGGATGACCTTGGCCTGTCACGCGCCCACGTGGGAACGAAGGACGGATCAGTTCTCCTCGATCACTCCTCCGCATTCTCATCCGCCACCTGCCATAACCTGCTCTCTGCTCTGCGCTTGTGTCATCGCTGCGCCGGTCCAGCGCGTCCCTTCAAATACCACCCTCTTCATCATACGCGGGTCTCCAATGAGCTCAGCTCAAAAGCTCACCAAGAAGCAGAAGAAAGCGCTCGCCTTCCGCGAGCGCAAGGGCAAGAGCAAGGCAAAGGTAGAAGACGAAGACGAAGACAACGATGTTCCTGTCCTCGAAGAGCAAGATACTCTGGAGGCTGAAGGTGCGGCTGGCGCTGTGGAGGATGAGGCGAAACCTGCGCGGCATGCAGCTACAGCACGCGCGAAGGATGAGGGCGTTCTGGGCAGCGATCAGTCTACGAAGCCTAAGAAACGGAAGCGGGAAGAGGAGGGCGAAGCGGCGCTCGACGATGGCGCAAAGCAGAAGCAGAAGAAAAAGAAGCGGAGGGTCGCTGACGGCGAAGATGGCGCTGCTGTCGCCGACGGGATCAAACAGGAAGCAGGGGAGCAGGACGGTGAGGGGAAGGGGAAGACAAAGCAGCGGTTTATCCTTTTTATCGGTACGTCTACAGAGAAGAATGTGATGATACTACTAGTCAGCTAACGATTATACAGGGAATTTGAAGTACACTACGTCCAAGGAAGCGATAGATAAACATTTCTCTGCGTGCGGTGCGTCCCACGTCGCTTCACCCTGCGCTGTCTGCTGATCGTCGCTGTAGACCCACCACCTACAGTGCGACTGCTTACACAGAAAGCCACGCCGAATGGCAGGCAAGCCACAAAGTCAAAGGGCTGTGCGTTCTTGGAGTTCACGGTAAAGAGTGCACTCCAACAAGCTCTGAAGCTACACCAGTCCGAGTTGGATGGGCGCATGATCAATGTGGAACTCACAGCGGGGGGCGGTGGCAAGAGTGAGACTCGTATAGAGAAGGTGAAGAAGCGCAACAAAGAGCTTCACGAACAGAGGGTGCGTGCATCTCGTTCAATCCCCAAGATTCCGCGTATCTTACGCTCCTGATTTCTGCAGCGGAAACGTCTCGAGAAGGAGACCAAGAAACCTAAAGCGGATGTGGATGCAGGCTCGATGCATGTACCGAGGCCACAGCGATATTCAGCGACCTCTGGCGTCGAACAAGTTCCTTTGAAGAAACGGACATGGACCATAGGAGAGCCAGACGACGAAGATGCGGCAAAGAAGTCAAAAAAGAGAGGGAAGCGTCCGCCACGCGCGCTGGGCACAGGTGTCAATGCGATCCCTGTCGGTTGATGTTGGAGCAATCATTATTTTCTGCATGGCCTACGGTATCATAATGCTGCGAAGTACGTCCAGAGGAAGGGGAAGTGTGGTCCATGTCTAGGTATATATAAGTGAGCCTGCTCGTCCTGGAGACCCGGAGGATCATGAAACAAGAATGAAGATGAGGAACTGGCGTCGGTCGTCGTTAGCAAGCCTTTCGCCTCGAGACACGGAGGACGACGCACGAATACGATCAAAACACCGAACACCTTCAGCATTAGCCATCGGTTGCTCGATATGCTGGCATAGTATTTGAGCAGTTCTCGTTGCGCGCCGCTGACATTCGATGCAATGTCCACCGTATCTGCGTCGATCCGCTGTACCGTCTCCCGTTGTTCCGCAACCATCTGTGCTAGTTGCGTGAAGATCTGCCCTAGCTCCGCAATGGTAGACTCGATGGACTCGATCGCAGTAGACCGTGACTGAATGTAGTTATCCTGTAGCCAGTACTGTGAGCGAAATTCAGTTTCAATGGCCGCATGCCACGCACCTGCTGTTCTACCAGTTGCATCTGCATGAACGCATCGCCCGTCGCCGAACCCTGCCCTTCTTCCGCTGCGCCCAAATCAAGGGCGAGGATATCGCTATTAGGCTGTGCACGGCCCTTGCCCTTGATGTCCAACCGTGGAGATAGAGCTGTACCGTCACCCATTGGGTCTTGCTGACGCTGTGAGTTTCCAAACAGGAGCGAGTCTGTAGTCGTGGCCCGTCAGAGAAATTGTAACGCGACGGAGGGGCGACGTACTTGAAGGCGCTTGACTCGCTGCCGCTGACGTCGAGTGCATGAACTGTTCCGTCCGGTCTTTCGACTCCTTCATGTTCTACGGCCGAGTGGAGTTGGTTACGAGTGGTATCATAGCAAGCAGGGCACTCACTTGCGTCCGAACCTCCAGAACGTCCTTGAACGTCATACTGGTATCGGCCAGCTTGCTCTGCAGTAGCATGACAACGTTATGGTTGTGCTCGTCCAGCTGCTTCCCCTCCGGCGACTTGTTGTTCTGGGCATTGCGCTGCTTCACGTATGCCTGCAGCGAGGCTATTTGCTTGTTGATGTTCGCAATGTCTTGTTTGATGATGTAGGTAAGCTCCTGGTGACGAGCATGGCGTCGATACCTCGGGCATAGGATGGTATGTTGGGAGAGCACGTACGCTAATCTCTATTGGTCTATCGTCGAAAAGGGTCTTCCTCTTGGCCACTTCGAATAATGAGGTCAGATTCACAAGCTTCGCAAACCAACTACTCACGTTGCGCCAGCTTCCCCAACTTTATCGTCGTGCTGCTGATATCCTTGGCAATGGACGACGCCGTCCGACTGAACTCGGACTTGCTCTCCGGACCCTTGCCATTCGTCAACAAGCGCTGCTTTGCCTCCGCGCCGCGCTGAGGGAAGGAAGACCGGTTGCGTATGGATTCTACACATGCCCGGAATTCGTTCGTCCGGTCTTGGACAGGCATGGTATGAGGCACAATAAGAATATGATTAAAGCAGCGGGTAAGGTTCAGCGAGACTGGTGGAAAGGAATGGTGGAAGCGAGAGAGGGGTAAGAGATGATGTTTAGGTTCGAGGGAGGACGCTAGAGCACAATAATCCGAGGGACGTGTCCTGGGAGGATGGCGAGGCCTGTGTGACCTAATGGGCGCTTAGAAGTCGCGCGCTGAGGTACTCTGAGCCTCCTCTTTACTTACCTGTTACTTACACAGCGACTGTACTACATGGTACTCAGACTTCGGCACTTGCAGTAGATGACATCAAACATCCTGTAACACAGACCGTGCTACGCTACCCTACAGCTCAACGAACTCATACATTCGCGGTACATATACAACGTATCGAGACTAGTACGTATGTGACTCTGCCAGCGACACAGACTATGGCACTTACACTATCGACGTAGGGATGGCCAAATCTCAGCGGTGGTTTCGGGTTTCATCACGTAGCTGATATCTTTGCTTCGTGCCTAGTCTACATGTGCACACCCTAGTGAGAGATGACCGACTATGTCTGAGGTAGAACTTACGTGGGGATACTGTCCTGACGCTACTTAGTACAATCCCCGAAGCGATGGACCCAATGGACCACTTGGTGCCTCTATCACCTCATTTTCATGGGTGACTGACCAGAGAAGGGAAGGCTCCGCGCTCGACCGCCTGAACGCGAGTCCGCGCATGCCATACACATGGATAGCAAATTGCTTGTCGTGGGTCTTTTGAAGACGTCTTTGCGTTCGGGCATTCTGCTCCCAGATTACCCAACCTACACGAGCGTCACGTTGTCATCGAGGGGTATCGAGGAGCTGGGATTAAGAAGACACTCACCCGCTGGGTATCCGCCTCCCATTAGCCTATCTTGCTCTCCAATATTGACTGTGACAGAGTCGAGCTTTCCCCTGTTTCCTTCGGTACCATCAGGGGCGATCAGAGTACGCGATTTTGAGGCGATTCGGGGTTTCCCCGAGACTCGATGTTGGGACGATTTGAACAGCGCCAGAATCGCCCGAAACCGTGAATTTGGGTTGCCTAAGCTCGGATCCAGAATTGCAGGGGCGTGGCGTTGGAGGTTGTCCAAAAGATTTGTTGACTCATGCTTTTCTAGACTTAGTCCTCGCAACGGAGCGCGCTGTTTCATGATGCCGAGGGGAGTCCAAAGTGTGATGTGCCGCAGGGCAGGGAAGAAGATTTTCGAGTTCACAACTGTGGCAAGTGACTCGCCCTACGTACGCGGAGCATGAGCAAACGTCGTATGAGATCAGCGATCGACGTAGACTCACACCTGAACTTCCCGGAAGAGAATAATCTGCTTCCACATCTATGCCCAGATGCTCGAGGACCACGCAGTGTTTCCCCAGCGTGATCAGGTCGGAGAGTTGGAGTGTGGTCCTCTGCGGCTCCTGAGCACGTTCATGTTCGTGAACCACCAGCGACCGCAACGTCTGACCATGGCACTTTGTAATGACCGGGACTAGGGGCTGCCAAGGCCCTGCGAGGTGCAGGTCGCGTAGCCCGGGGGCCATTGTCAAGAATTGCTTGAGGGTATCCAGGTACTGTTGGTGTCGCTGGCCGTCACGCATATACCACGTTACCAGCTTGAAGTCCTCGAGCGCGGGCAGTGTCTCGCGCGCAGGGATACAGCCCTGCAAGAGCGCGAACCCGTTGCCGCGCAGCAGCTCCAAGCGGCGCAGGTGCGACCAACGCATCGTCTGGAGACAGACGCGGGCACCATGCTCGCTCCACCCGAAGTCGCGTATGGTGAGCTCTTCAATCAGTGGGTAAGCCTTCTGGGAGGCCGCAGCGTGCGGGTCGTACCGCAAAAATGGTGGCGCTTCGTAGTGGTGCATCACGCAGCCCCTCTGCTGATACGCCGCCACGTCCAAGACGCGAAGTTGGGGCGAGCGCAGCAGGACGGGCTGGAATCCGAGCAACGGATCGGCGTGCAGATGGACGACAGACCTCAGGGTGGTCAGGGTGGGCATCGGTGACAGGAAGTTGCCCGTGTACTTCGAGACAACCCAGGTGCAATTAGGGAACGCTGTCTGGACGGTTTCTGAGAAGGAGGCAGGTATCTCTTGTTCGGCTTCCCACCTGGAGTGATGGTCAGTTATTGCCAGTGTTCTTGGACGGAAATGTCACCCGACGTACTCCAACTTCTTGAGACCTGTTCTGAATAGGCCATCTTTGATAACATTCTCGAGGAATTTAATGGGAGGTACAGATGGTGCACCCTCTGTCTCTCTGTATGAGGCGGAGCATCGCGAGCTGATGACAAGTTCCTTTATGTAGCCGCACACATCGGGCCTATGCCGCAGGAAGTCTAGCTTGCTGTGGAACCACTCATCCTCGTCGATGTTCATGGCGATTCGCCTGAATATGAGGGACCGCGAGATGTCTGCAAATTCGTGATTGACTAGTGAAGTTGATTCAAGATCTCGCTGGGTCACCTATGTGGAACGTTAGCTCCTAGACCTACGTCGATTAAGGCTATACTTGACGTACATGAGGTAGGATACAGTGTATGATGTCCCTGGGTAGGCCAGAGGTCCACTCGGTCTGCGGAAGACTCGACATCAAGAGTGAGCTATAGGGAGACGCTGAGGACGGTGTTGTCGTTTATAAGTATGCCTGCGGGACTCGTTGGAGCGACTCACATACAATCGATCGCAAGCGGTATCGCCGACGGAGCTATCATGGTCAAGAGTCATCCAATGCTCTACATGCCTACTCCGCAGTGTACTTGGCAGTCCATCACGACAGGTTCTCACACTGCCACTGTGCGGCTGACAGAAACGTCCATGCCTTCCGAGTCGGGGCAATTCCTTCGCATAGCTACGGTCATGATAGTGTGAACTGACAACGTATGTCAGTGTGTCAAGGGGCGGTGCTCTACGACAACTCAGTTGGCACTCAAGTCCCGTATGCAACGCGTCGAGTGAGTGTGACAACATACTTATACGGCAACTCACATATCACTCGAAATGCCGCCAGCGATGGCGTGCCAGCCTTGCTCGGAGTACAGGAGCGTACGAGCCTTATTTCGTTCTTCGTTTCTTGCGTTGTTGTGAATGCGTTCACATTGGTCGTGCATCATATGGAGCCGAAACTCTTGCCCGTGCGCATCCGCACCCCCGCACTCAACTGCTGCCCCGCTGCAGATCGACGTAAGATGAGGAGGCATCGCGGCGCGCCACTTTCTCGCGGGTCGAACGCACGGACATCAAACGTTCACTTGTGCATTTTTGCATGATGCTCGACCGACTCTCCACTGCTGAGGCGGGCCGAAATCATTCAGTCAAGCAAGTCATGGCGCAGCTAAGTACGAGCAGGATGAGACGCAGGTCGCGTGAGGTGTCAGGTTGGACGATGATGACGACACAAGGCACCCTAAGACTGGTATGGCGAGAAATACAAACAACGAACAACAACGGTCGAAAGGGGTAGCGTTCATTTCGACCTGCGAGAGCCTTGCTCTCCGAGCAAGGGATGCATTGCCCGACTTAAGCGTCTGTGCTCTATCTGACCACGCATCTTGAGATCACATGGTTCAATATGTATGTCCAAGTATTCATGGAGCTCTGCAACATTCATTAGATACCACCATCAGTCTTGGGTCCCTAGTCCATCACGCCGGGACACTAATTCCAGTCTCATACCAAAGCTATGGGATTAGTGGCAATCAACGACACTTGCAGCGACTCACCTATTGTATGTAGTTCAAAATGAACTCCATGCCGAGCACCTGGTCCTTCCGCCCACAACGTAGTGCGCTTGCGAGCTATCCTCGACTTGACGGCAGCAGTCGTTGAAGAACAAGATCGACATCGATATTGTCCGCGACGCCAGGCTTTGGCCAATGCTCTTCGGGTGACACGGCATCCTCAGGGAGGATGGACCAGTTCGGCGAGGGAGTAGGTCGAATGTGGGAGAAATCTTGGACCGTCAGAGTACTCTACAACACAGGAGTGAGCGGCGAACATGCAAAGAGATGGTACCGACGAGATTACGCACTGGATACTCATCGCCAGCCCTTTGGAGGAACCGAGGATAGTTTGCGAAGCGTATCTCTTTGCAGTGCTCGATGACGGGGTTAGATGCGAGGGAGATGTAAACATCCGTTTGCGTCGAGGTGTGCATACGATACTACCAAATAATCAGCTGACATATCTTGAGTAAATTGCGACGAACACGAACCTGGTGGCAGCCGAGCGCGAGCACACATTGCGATACGTCGTGGAGCAGCGCGCTACCCTCGATCATGGGCATGATCAACACGCTATTCCTGACATTACGAGCATGAAGAGCTGTGATTCTGACGTCGCGTGCAGTGTCGTCTTCAAGCCCAGGCCTGGGGAGCATATACAACACGCAATGATCCAGATCAGAGATGATGAGGTCTGTAGCGGAGACCGAAGGCGGGAGAGACGAGAGGTCGATAAACTCGTGGCTGCGACCAGATATCGTTACCCCAGTAGACGGTGTTGCGTTGCTGGAAGTTACGACTACCGCCTTTTCGGGAGCATCCCTCGAGGCGGGCGAAGCGGTTGGTAAAGGCGACTGTACGGAGGGAACCGCTTTGCGCTTGAAGGCGAACTTCGGTTTGGGGGCAGCGGCCGTCCTCAGCTTCTCTAGAGAACCTTCAACTTCTTTCAATTGCTACGGATATTTGAGCTCGTCTCCGTTTCAGTGTCAGAACCGCATTGATCAACTCACGAGTTCACATTGCCTCTGATTGTAAGGGGGCAAAAAGTTCGTCGCATCGGTCAGTTCCTTCCTCAGCTTTGCGAAGTCAGTCGATAACTGCTGCACAGCTTTCGAATCTGCGCTACCCGCACTGAGACCGCTCATCCGTGATGCGAGTTCTGTCGAGACTGCAATTTAGGGAAAGTCGTGCAGGCTGACACAAAGCAGCAGACCAGAATGCGCTGCATTGAAGTGGACGTAGAATTCCTGCGTGAGTTCCTGGTTTGTTTTTTCCATTCTGTGTAGATGGCCTGAGATGAAGGACTGAAGACCTTCGAGGCTGTCTTGCAAGTATCTAGAACAAAAGCACTTTGTTAGGCGCAACCCGAGCGGTAGCACTGGCAGTGGCAGTGGCAGGAAGTTGGGACGGGTACTCTGTCACGGTCACTGTCACGCGCATAAGGCGCGAAGGCGCGCGGATGTGGCGCTTACACAGGTTCGCTGCTCGCTTTGTCCACCGTCGTCGCATCTGTTTCCCTTCCACCTCTCCTAGACCACCTCATACACATAGGAACTAGAGATGGCCGACGCTGAGATGGACGTTGATCCCCCGGCCACCTCGATTGGCAAGGCCGTCGACAAAGGCGATGCTAAGAAGCGATTTGAGGTCAAGAAGGTACGCGAGGCATCCGCGAGACTCCTAGCAGTATCGAATGCTGATACGTATGGTTGACTTGTCGGCATTGACAACAGTGGAACGCTGTTTCATTGTGGGCTTGGGGTGCGTGAAGGTTGGACAACCCGTCGCGTGCGGCTTGCTGACGAAGCGCGCTCTTTGCAGACATCGTCGTCGACAATTGCGCCATCTGCAGGAACCATATCATGGATCTCTGTGCGTGGAACAGTCCACAGTCACTCTATCTCGCAGTATTTGACGTGGGATGAATAGGCATTGATTGTCAAGCCAATCAAGTATCTGCCACTAGTGAGGAGTGCAACGCAGCATGGGGGATTTGCAACGTATGTGATATCACCACATATCTGACGCCTTAAACTCAACGACGATCATGCTCAGCATGCATTCCACTTCCATTGCATCTCCCGGTGGTTGAAGACGAGGAACGTCTGCCCATTGGACAACCGAGAGTGGGAGCTGCAGAAGTCCGTCGAATGTCTTCTTCATAGTGACTTCGATTCACTGATGATTTTCCAGGTACGGTCGCTAAACGCAGATCTTTCTCTGTCCCTAGAACTTGCGCTTCGGATTTTGTACATCAGCTCTCGATCTCGCTCATCCGGTACGACAAATGTATAACATGCACGATTATCTTGCACATTGGAAGTCTTCTATACTGATTTGCAGTTCCCAAACGAACGTATATATACTAACCGCAAGACCCTCTGAGGAGTCGTAAGGCCAGTCGAGAGATATTCTACGATTCCTTGGAGTCTGCATGATTTTTGAATGAGTGTCCGATCACTGCAGGTCTCTCATTTCGACGCACCATGAGGTATGTAACCAGCCCGCGGTCGTTTGTACTGCATGCTCACGAGCGCTCTGAAACGAGATCTACATACGAGACTTGGGCATAACATCCTGCTTGCCGCAACCAATGTCTACATCGATGTCGATGCGAGTTACGCGGCGTTTCAGGTCATGTATTGAGAGGTGACTAGTGACTCATTATCTTTGCAGCACCTGGGCGTGCAGCTATTGACACTGGTGAGTCGAATATTGGATTTGGCGATATAACTTCTCTCCTTCGGTATGGCTATACTACGTGACTTGGGCACCGGAGATTATTCAGTCTACTGGGTCTGTTCCTCTCCACGTACTCAAGGAACATATGGACTTCGTCATCTCCCCGACATTGATAATGCCTCCGCAGGCCTCCGCGCCTCTTCGCAGCAACAGAGGTCGTCAAAATGGGAAAGCTGCACACAGTCGACGTTGTCATTACTGGGTAGCAGGATAGTGGACGGGCATAGGACGCAATGCGAGTAATAGGTACATCCCACTGCCGATGCCTGTTTGATACTCACGAAGTCAGACAGGGAGGCTGTGTGATTTGCGTTCATAATTAACGCTGAGGGCGGTCTCTCGTCATGAGAAGACGATGGTCAAAGTGTTTCGGCTTGTGTTGTTCTTCTCTAGGAGAGGTGATGCAGCCACGTAGTATACCAATTGGATGGATGAAGACATGATTTCCGAGGCCACATATGGACATGTCCCGATTGTGTACGACATTCGCTCACGAGCTTTGATCTCGCAATGACTCTCGTTCTTTGTTGCGTCATGCAATGGCATCTCCGGCGTGCAATGTACTAGGTGCGTACAGTGATGCATAAGTGCATGCGATGTATCCAAAACTTATTTGCTGTAGGCGCCTGTTTTGTCACAAGCAACTGGTAAGATCTCAGCCCGCGACCGCGAATCAAAATGGATCGGCATGCAGACGAAGCTGCGAGCCTTTGGACGCACGGTCGTTTGACCGGGGCCTACGTCCTTCTAGCGGGCTGTCTGACAGGTCGCAGACTCGTAGTCTACTCACGGCCGGATTCTTCTGTGATGGCGTTACACAGTTCCTCGGCCGAGAGGTTGCGTATAGTACATGCCGGCGTACAGTCGATACTCCGTCCATCCGTATGACCCCAGATAGTATATATACTGGTGTGGGTTGCCTGTATCATTGCCACAACAAGACCAGCGGAACCGTGATACCAAACATCCTTACACCTGCTAACGCTACTAGCCATTGACATGTCAACCCCGTCCGTCATCGAGAGACAACGTCCTCTCTCTGACCTTGACGAAAGTTACTATCGCCTCGATGGCGAAGAGCTGGCCTTCTTCAGACAACAGACAGGACTACACGACGACGAAGCGCTCAAGCTGCACATAATGAAGGTTCAAAAGGATGCATACCAGGTAGGCACTCTCCTGCGTACAACACAGCTGCCGCTCACTAACGTGGAAATGGAAAAAGACGAAGCCCTATACGTGTATTCGCTGGTTCACGTTCACAGAGTACGTCTTGGGACTGAAACGCGGCCGTTGGTGACATTAGTTCAGAAACTCATGTTCGTTTCGCACTTACAGGCTCCAGTTAGCAAGGTTCCCAGCGTACGGCCAACTGCTGAAGCTAGGCAAGGAGCGCGAAGGGGCTGTATTCCTCGAAATAGGATGCTGCTGTCTGTCTCTATAGCCATTCCAAGTTCTATAGCTGCTAATGACCAACTTCAGTCGGTAACGACATCCGGAAGGCCGTTGCGGATGGTTATCCGCTGCAGAACTGCATTGTGTCAGACATTGAGCCTGGTAGGCATAAAGGCGATCATACCAATCCATGATGCTGAGTCAGTCTTGACAGCCCTCTGGGACTATGGCTTCCAACTATTCAAGGACACCCCCGAGACCTTCCCTGTTCCCTTCGTCGCAGGTGATTCCCTCGACCCCACCTTCCTCGAGCCTGTCCCCCCTTTCACGTCGCCTCCATCCACCCCGGCTCCCCCTCTCGCCTCAGTCAAGCGTTTATCCGAGCTGCAGGGTCACGTCTCCGCCATCCACCTTTCCGCTGTATTCCACCTCTTCCCGGAGGAGAAACAGCTTCACCTCGCCCGCGCCCTCGCAGGCCTTCTCTCGCCCGCCTCAGGCTCGATGATCCTCGGTTGGCACGCCGGCCTCCCACAGAAAGGCGTGTTCGAAGGACGGGAGCGCCCAGATAGCCAGCATATCGATCTCTTCTGCCACTCACCGGAGACGTGGAAGGAGCTGTGGGACGGGGTGGTCTTCCCGAAGGGCACGGTGCGCGTCGAGGCGGAGCTGAGGGAGCTTGAGGGCGGCCCGCCGAGACCAGCAGGTAAGGTGTACTGGAAGCTCGTTTGGTCGGTGACTAGGCTATGAGCGCGCAGCCGGTCCATGCCTTCAACAGGTGTATCATAGAATCCTCGTAACGCACGCATCTCATCGAGAGATCAACACGGTCTCGATAGCAGAGGCACTCTGTATCAATTAGTCTATACACCGCTATCTCACTCGAATACGAGGCAATTTTCTGAACTAATCACGAACCGATCGACACAGTCGGCAACTGTCCGATTCTCAATCTCGTCCCGCCAAACGGCCGCAGCGTGACATTGAATGCATCGCCCAAACACGCATTAGGGCTCTGAGGCGGCCAGTCAGCGTCGCCCGACGCGACGGGCCAGTCGATCTC
Source organism: Rhodofomes roseus (assembly GCF_022264815.1). NCBI lineage: Eukaryota > Fungi > Basidiomycota > Agaricomycetes > Polyporales > Fomitopsidaceae > Rhodofomes > Rhodofomes roseus. The sequence continues at coordinate 236,530 of NW_025952965.1, read as the reverse complement.
ACACGCGAGCGCAGTCATGGACTGCGGCTGCGCGCCGGTATCCCAGACATAGTAGGGCAGCTCGTCGACACTCTCCTCGTGGAAAGTGAGTGTGGAGGGGTCGATAGCGATGTTCCACGGGGCAGTAGGGAGCCAGGTGTGGTCATGCGTGTTATTGTCGTACTATGAACAATGGCGTTGTGAGCTGAGAGCTCGTCCCATGCGGATGAAGGATTCACGTACCTGAGTAAGGTCTGACGCAGGAACATTTGGTAGCGTCTCGAGGAAGTCCAATGGGCCGGTAGACCTACACACATCACACCCGATTTCAGACGACTCCATCACGACTCATAGCGAACGACTCAAGGCTCACCTAAGAGCTGCCGTCTCAGTGTCATTGTATGCAAGATCAACCGCGTAAAACAGCGGCCCCCGGTGGATTGCGATGCTCCCGTTCAACCCTTCCTCAATCTCTGTTTGCATTTCGAGGTACAGCTCCACGGTGGTCTCGCCGGCGCCGACGTACACGCTCTGCAACGTGGAGGAGGCATCTTGGGAGAGCGGGGAGGCCGCCGCACCATTGACACTGATGCTGCTGGCGTTCTGCGCCCAACTGGGGATTCGGATGTAGAACGTGAATGGCGCGGAGGCGGTGATGTTGTACGAGAGCGTTGAGCCGAAGGGGTAGAGCGTGTCGACGGTTACTAGGACATGTCATTTGAGCTGGCTGTGCCTAGCGAGTGCAGACGATACGTACCATCCGCGGTTGTGCCGTTCGCTAGGGTCGTTGAGACGGTCGCAGGTCCAAGGAATGCGTGCACGAGCGATGTTCCATTATCGGCGAGCAAGAAGCTGTTCGCCCAGAACTTAGGCCATCCCTGTGGGTGATTTACCGTGCCTAGCCATTGCATCAGCCACAGTGCACTGTTGTCCACAGGATGGGAGCAAGCATACAGCAAGGGTAATTCGGTTCCATTCCCATCACGTTGCTGTAGGACCCATCCGTTGCCCACGCCATCCCGTCTGTATGGTTCCTCACCCAGATCTGGTTCGTCTGCTGGAGGTACTGGTGTCCCCACCAATCCGGCGTACTCTGTCGACAGATAGCCGTCTCCTCGTCAGCAGGACAGAGTGGCAGGAAGAACGGGACGAAAGCGCACCTGCGCGGGCAAGGAGTTGTACGTGATCTTCTCAGTGAGGTCTGCCCACTCGGGGTTTCCGAGAATAGCGTATATGAGCTCCAGGGAGAACATCGTCTCCACGCTCGTGCAGTATTCGGACCTGTGGAATCCTCAGCTTCTCGGTCGGATCTGACACGCTTTCAACACTGACCCTCTGGAGGGGCCAAGCCCTGCAAGGTGTTCGTCCGTGCCAAAGATGCCTTGCGGGCGACCATGGTACTGCCAGAGCATGTCGATGCGGTCGTACGTGCTGTCGATGTCGCTCTGCTCGCCTGTCATGCGCCAAGCTAAGGCCTCGGACTTGAGCGCTACCAAGCAATCAATGTTCCTGCACTCGCCCCAGAATCATTGGGGCCTTACATTCACCAACATTGACGCCATGGCTGCGAATAGTAGCCGAAATGAGTCCAGTCGCAAATGGACAGGGCCTCAGTGTAGACTCACTTGTGCATGCCAGAGTCAGCTGCGGACACGGCCTCCCTCGGGAAAGTACCGTTGTCGACGTAAAAGTCGTCCTTCCACGAGTACCCTTGTGCGCGCGCAGCTTGCATCAAAGATATGAGCTGCTGCTCTTCTCCCCGAGGGTCGTTGTCGTACAGCCATTGCAAGACGAGCACGAGCTGCACGCGTGTTGACGTCAATGACGAACTCTGAGAACGGCTCGCACATGACGCACCTCCTCCCATCTGACTTGCTGGTAGCCATACTGCTCGCCGAGGTCTTCCGTACCGAGGTCGCCAGCCGCGAATCGCTCCGCTGCGTAGGAGACGAAGTTGTGCATGAGGTCGTTGATGGCAGTTGCCTGGCTCGGATCTGCTTCTGCATGTTGCTGGGGATGCCGCGAGGACAGTGAGTATAGTGGAGATCTGCGCACGCAGAAGCTGATCGACGCACGATGAGCCCCAGCATGATCATGTATCTCGGCCAGAGGAGGACCGGGAGGGATGTATTGAAGGGCGGTGGGCCGAAGTTGCCGGAGGACTCTTGCGAGTCGAGCACGTAGTCGAGGAAAGTTTGCGTGTAGTTGAGGAGCGTCTCGTTCTGGAGCTGGTACGCGAGTCCGACCCATCCGTTGCTAGACACGAGTTATGATTTCGGCCAGTCTTAGACAGTATGTTCCACTTACTACCAGTACGGCGCAGCTTCCTGCATTTCGCTGTACTCCAGCATCCCTCCGAACCAGACTGAGTCTCTGACACTGCGGATGGTCAGACCGTGATCTCGGAAGATGCAATCTTCAAACTGACTAGCTGAACCATATTGGCTGCTGGGATGCAAGCCCGTTCGCCTGTACTTGAGCCATGTTCAATGCCCATCCGTAAGGTTTGACGGCTCCGGTCGGAAGCCGAGTATATAACGGATCGAGCACTGTGCACACAGGCCAATGAGTATCCTGACTGACAATACCAAACACGAGAACTCACGAGTCGAATTGTCCGGGTTAGCCGCATGTGTGCTGGGAACACTAGAGGTGAGGAGAGAAAGCGGGCCAAGCCAGGCCAGCAGAGGCCGCCGAGCGATATCGAGTAGGCGCATCCTGACTGTGTCCGCGAATGATGTTACTCCGCTCCAGACGTATGCGTGCACGAAGCAGTCATCATTAGTCCCCGTCTGCTTTATACCTCCAAGCGCATCCAGAACTGCCGAGACTTCCGCCTGTGAGACAAGTCAGCTGTCGTTGAACGGGAGCAGAGCTGGAGGTCTACGGGCCGTCAGCGAAGGCATTATAGCGGCGGGGAGCAATGCCGTTGGGTCGCGGAGGTCATGCGAGCGATCACCGCGCTCGCTATGACAGAATCAAACCGTGGAGAAGGCAGCGATATGTGCGAAGCGCACGGTAGCGCATGGCCGTTCGCATGTTATAAGTTAGTCCGTGACGACATCAACTATAGCTGACTCGTGACATAGAGGCGAACGGTGCATGACGTTGATACAGAGCGCAGATTGCTGCCCGCAAAAGTGTCTCTAATATCTGAGATTCCCTCAACATACATTATGTCATAGGTGTATACGAGTGTATACGCCAACACTATGATGTTGTGTATAGGGAGAGTGTGCTGGACGCACAATCGACGTGTCAGAGAGCGACTGTCGTCACATAGATGTGAAGCGCACCACGCAAAGCCCATTCTCGTGGTGAGATATGTATTTTACATCATCGCACACAAGGTTGTACTGCTGAGAGGCACAGGACGTGGTCGCGCAAGACTGTTGAGTAGAATGTGGGCTGGGGGGCAGACAGGGAGAAGATCGCACAAGCGCTCAGCAGACCGTGGGGCACAGATCTCAAGATCTTTCACGTGGCCCTGCGCGCCCTGACGCGGACGCGTCGACGTCAACACGCGGATGGCTCGCGACCAACGCCGAACTCTACTACCGACTCTACAATACTCGAAGGATTAGACCTGGAGATACTCACGCAGCATTCTAGGTTATTTTTCAGGCCATACGGACTGGTTGAACTACTACTAAGGTTTCGGTGGTAGCCCCGAGTCCAGACCTGTCTATAGTCGCTGTGGGGCTGCATTGCATGAGGCCACTTACGTCTATTGCCAAACGCACTGTCTTAAGCCTCCCAACACCCTTCCGTCGTCTACCCCACCCCCACTCGGCGCCGCTAGCATTCGTTCGACACAGGACTTCCGGACTCCGTTGGGTCAAGCCTACCAAGTTTCCCCTCCCGCCCTCCTTTGCTATGGACGTCGATCGATCGAAAGTACTCGTATTTGGGGCGGGGAACTTCGGCAGCTGTCTAGCTGACCACCTCGCGGACTCATATCACACCGTGTTCTTGTGGTCTCGCTACGAGAACGCAGTTCGCCAAATTAATGAAACCCACCGCAGCGATGTCTTCAAAGACCATGTATTCCCCGACACGGTCAAGGCCGTTGGCCCAGAATTCCCATCGCGAGAACTCATCAAAAGCGTCGATGTGCTGCTCTTTGCTATTCCCACCGAGGGTGTGAGGTATCGTTTAGCTCCTTTCGGCCTCTCAATCCACCGAGTTGACTATGACCCGCAGAGAAACGCTCACGAATTTGAGACCACTGCTCGACGAGGGGAATCTCCCGCTGTTGATATTCGTCAACAAGGGTATTGAGATCGCAACCAATGCCCTGACGCTGGAAATCATCGCCGACACATGTGGACCTGCCATCGCGAACGTCGCAACGTTCATCGTCAGTTCCTAGGCCAAAATCGTGGGTCAGAGGCATGTCTGACTTCCCTTCCCAGTCGGGGCCATCCTTTGCAAAAGAGAGTACGTGATTCTCGATGCACCGATTCTACTATGGGGTCTCATTCAACGTAGTCATTAAACGCCAGCCGACGTCGGTCTCCGTCGTATCTCTATCAGTTGCACACGCGCAGAGAGCCTCGCACCTATTTCATCAGCCATGGTTCCGCTGGTACGTGGGCTTAGGGTAAGACAGCTCATTGCATTAATTTCCCTCCATAGTTACACAGGAGAAGATCCTATTGGCGTCGAGCTGGCCGGCGCGCTCAAGAACGTTTATGCCATCGCTTCCGGGATGGCAGATGGCCTTGGATTCGAGAATAATACGAGAGCTAGTGAGTTGTCTCCGCGTTGAGCTACTGACTCCCTTGCTAATAATTTCTGCGTAGGTTTGATCACGCGTGGTCTCGCAGAGATGACCAGAATAGGAACGACCTATGGCGCATCACCGCTCACATTTCTTAGCCTCGCTGGGGTCGGCGATCTCTTTCTGACCTGCAGCTCGTCCACGAGTAGAAACTACACCGTGGGGTATCGCCTGGGCAAAGGAGAGAAGTTGGACCACATCATCAAGACGCTGGGTAGTGTGGCCGAAGGTGTTACGACAACGAAGGCATTACATACGCTGATCAGTCGATTGGGTGTGAACGCACCGATTGCGACTGGGGTAAGTCCGCCACGGCATACGTTGTTTCTCCGCCTGATTATCTTGATGATACTTTGCCCGCTGTAGATCTATGAGGTGCTCTACGAAGGTGTGTCCCTATCCGATGAATCTCTTCTGTCGTCGATGGGTTGAGCGTGGCCTTGTGACAGACGCAGATGTTGCGGAAAAGGCGAAGTGGCTGATGGCTCTGCCCCCGGTGCGCGAGCTGGAGTTGCCGGAGGGGACGGGGAAGCCCGCCGAGCAGCTACTGAAGAAGCTGGAACTCCCTGGTGCAGTGTAGTGCGCGCGCAGAATATAGATGTAATACATGTTCGTGCCTGCAATCCTCTTCCGCGTGCGTTGGGTGCGTCGGGGACGGACGGCGTACGGTCTGACGGATCGGAGGCAGTGGCCGAGCGTCGGAGGCCGGGACGAGGACACACAATTGATGACTCGACGACTACACCTGCCATATCCGGGCTGATCATCAGGATCGGATTACGTAACGCGTTCCGATTTTTTTTCTTGGGCGAAGTGTAAATTCGGGTGGCCAGCGCTGTGGCCCGCGTCCCGGCTGTCCTTCGCGTATTCATCTGCTCCTCACCGCCAGCCCGTCAGGTTCGCGTCTTTCTCCGCGCTGTTTCCCTCCTTGGCCTCACCAATCCCTCAAGGCTCCTCCGCCCCGTCCCCCGCGCCCGCATCCATGGTCTCTGCTCTCTGGAAGGCTTGTTCTGAGGGCAACCTCGAAAATGTTAACGAGCTTCTCAAGGAGTCATCGTCTGCGGAGATTGAGACTCAAGGTGCGCAGATCCGTCCGCGTGTATGCTGCGAGTTTTTAGCGTGCAGTGTGCAGCCCGGATTCGCCCTCCATTGACACGTTTCGCCTGCCAGATCAAAACGGTGTGACGCCTCTCATTGAAGCAGTCAAGAATGGTCACGTCGAGGTTGTCAAAGCGCTCTTGGACAAAGGTGCGTATAGTTTAATGAGGTGCAACTCTTGTACCCACCTGTCCTCACTAATCCCCTAACGCCTGGTGTTCAGGCGCGGACCCCACGAACGCTTCCGCCGAAGGCCTCCCAGAGTCGTACACGGACGCGACCATCTTGGAGCTGCTTGAGGCTGCAAAGAACAAGGTAAATGCCAACGGAGTCGCACCACAGCCAAACTACTCGCACGACCCCAACATGGATCCTAGCAAAGGCTACTACCCCCCTCCGCCCGGTGCCTACTACTACCCTGGCATCCCCGTCGGCGCCCCCATGATGCCCGATGGCTCCGTTGCCTACTACCCACCTCCGCCTGTGTCTTCGGACCAGAACCCAGGCGGTATGGGCAACCTGCCTCCGCCCGAAGTGGCTCGCATGATACCTTGCCGGTATTATCCTGCGTGCCGCTACGGATCTTCTTGCATTTTTGCCCACCCGCAGGCTCCTTATTTGCAGGGCCCGCTACCCCCTCCAGCGCAATATCCCGCTCCCTACGATCCCATGGCGCCTTCGCCGTACCCACCGCCAACGTATTACGCGGTGCCACCACCCTCGTTCCCCACTTCGCCTAATGGTGCACCAATGAACGTAATGTCTCCGCCACCAGGCGGCCACCCTGCTCCCCCGCCTATGACCCACTCAAGGTCAGCTTCGGAGGTCATGTCTCCGGTGCAGGCTCCCTTCAGCCCGAACGGTGTACCTCCACCGATGCCCTACGGCGTGCCTCCCATGTCGCCCACGTACGGTCATCCCGGTCAGGTACCTATTCCGATCTCCATTCCTCCTCTGCCGCCTCTCAACGGTGGCCCGCAGTCTCCCCAGCAGCCACACGGTATGTACCCACCGATGTCGCCGACAGGACAAGGCGCTGTACCGGCTTACCCCGCGTCTCGTGAAGCTGGACCATATGCGCCTCAGGGTACGCTTCCTAATGATGTTATTGTTGGTAATGTCAATTTACCAACGTCTCTGTCAGCTCTTCCGCAGGCGGATGGCTATGGCCCTGGGCCTGGCCCCATGCACAGGGATGGCATGTCCCACCATCGTCGGGGAAGTGCACGTAGACCCTCTTTCGGCGGGCCAGGCAGGAAGCCTCCGTGTCTCTTCTTCCCTGTCGGAAGGTGCAGGAATGGGTAAGTCAGTTCATGAGGAGGTTCGCGTTCCCACGTCTGAAATTTTTCTTGCAGGGATGATTGTCGATTCCCCCACATCATGCCGGAAAACCAACTTCCGTACCATCCTGCGCACCATCCCCCTCATTTCGGAGGACGTGGCGGTCACCGTCCGCGTCCGTCTGCTCCCGTCAATGGTTTCGGCTCGCTTGAAGACAAATTCTCTGCGATGACGGTTCAGGACGTACGTATACACTCTCAAACACGTATCCGCAATGCTCATGTTCTCACAGCATCAGCAGCAGGCTGATGGTCAGCTGAATCATGCGCGAAGCAGCACGAATGGAACGACGGCGACGGCGACTTCGAGCCGATCGCAGTCCAGCGATCCCGGCAGCAGGAGAGGTCCTCCGGGCTACCGCCCGAACCACGTCCCTAACGGTGTACGTCCGGAAAAGAGGTCTATGCCGTCGAAGCCTCAGCGTGTGCCCAACGCCGACGAGTTCCCCGTCCTCACGAGCACTACCCCTCCTTTGCGCAGCCCCGCGTTGCATGGACCGAATGGCAATGGGTGGGTTGGACCGACTGCTGCTCAGGTCCTCCAGGCGCCACCACCTCGCAAGGAGGGCCCGGCCTCTGCTCGTGGCACCACGCCTGAACAGGTTGCTACCCGCCCAAGCTCAAAGGTGTGTTGTATTGCGCATCTATGGCTAAGGTGTGCCTAATAGCTGCTCGTTCTAGGACGGGAAGCCTGAAATCAACGGTACCCAACCGGAGCTCCCTGTCAGCAAGCTACCTGTCTCGTTCGCTGCTGCCGCCACCGCCGCACCAGACGCTGCCAAAGAAGTCGCCGTCACGGCCTAAAACGGACAATGCTTGTCCGGTGATCACGCCTTCCGTGCCCTACGCCCTTCATTCCCTCACGACTACTCATATGTTCCCCGCGCATCCCGGGCTCTCTGCTGCTGTATCCTGTATCCTCTTTCGCGCACTCGTCATGTCTATAGTGAGGACCCTCCGTCGCTGTCAGCATATTATATCGGACCCTCCACTCCGTCCATCGAGCATACATAGCTTCCTCACGGATCCTGCATAGTCTCTGCCTCCCTAGACTCCATGTCCTCTCTGTGCTCTCTGCTTCATCTTGGTTATTATCCTTCATCTCCGCTGTTGTCTTCGCTGTTGTGTTACAACTCAAAATTCGCTCGCTTCCGGCCAAGCCATATTGCGATTCATCCACTATTGCAAAACCACTTGCTTTCATTCACTTCTTCATTCAGTCGCTGCTTCTATCACGTATACGTTACATTCGCGATAACTTATGCCGTAGCGGCACGCCTGCGATGTCTGTTACTACATTACTTTTAATCCATCGATACAGCTGCAGGTCTACTGTAACTGTACCATGCCGTCAGCTGCATGTAATACTCTGTTGTCGGATTAATCTCGCACCTAGAGCTACACCTTCCACGCATCCAGATTTTGCATGTGTACCCCGCTCGCGGCGGTCACCGCGCCGATCTTATACACGTCGGGCTCTCCCGCCTCGCGCAGCAGCCGAATCACCTCGTCGACATTCTTCGCGTCGACGATGAGCACCATACCGATGCCGTTGTTGAACGTGCGCGCCATCTCGAGCGGCGCGACGCCGCCGTGCTGCATGAGGAAGCGGAAGACGGGTGGGAGCTCCCACGATGATGCATCGATATGGCATCCTAGGCCCTTGGGCAGCACGCGGGGGACGTTCTCGATAAAGCCGCCGCCGGTGATGTGCGACATGCCTTTGATCAGGCCCGCCTGCGCGGCGCGGAGGAGGGATTTGACGTAGATGCGGGTGGGCTCGAGGAGCGCACGCCCGAGCGTGGTTTGTGCGTCCCAAGGACAAGGGCTTGCGTAGGTGAGTCCGGACAGCGCGATGACCTTGCGGACGAGGGAGAAGCCATTGGAGTGCAGGCCTGAGGACGGGATACCGAGGAGCACGTCGCCCGCAACGATGTTAGGCTGGGGAAGGATTAGATGCCGCTCAACCGCCCCGACTGCAAAGCCGGCGAGATCATAATCCCCTACAGAGTACTCATTCAGAGCTGTCTTTGGGAACGAGTGAGGAATTGACAGACCATCATGATACATCCCGGGCATCTCTGCAGTCTCTCCCCCGATGAGAGCGCATGCTGCTTGCCGGCAGCCTTCAGCAACACCCTTGATGACCTGAGTTGCGACAGGTACGTCGAGTTTGCTACACGCGTAGTAATCCAAGAAATACAAAGGCTCTGCGCCCTGTACGAGCAGGTCGTTCACCGACATCGCAACCAGGTCAATTCCTACCTTAACATGAGCTGACGTGGACATGGACGTGACAGATGCGACCCACCAACGGTGTCGTGGATACCAGCGTCCATCGCCACGCGCAGCTTGGTCCCAACGCCATCTGTGCCACTGACGAGCACGGGGTCGGTGTAGCCCACCGCCTTCAGGTCGAACACGCCCCCGAAGCCGCCAATCTCCGCATCCGCGCCCGCACGGCGCGTCGAGCGGACGAGTGGCTTGATCGCGTCTACGAGCGAGTTGCCCGCGTCGACCGAGACGCCCGCCTGTGCGTACGTCAGGCCCGGCTTATTTGCCTCGGCCGTGAGTGCACTAATAGTAAAGGGGGAACGCGGGAGCAGACCGCAGTATCAGTAGGCGATTGTGGGTGACGTGCTGTGCCGTGACACATACCGGTGTGCGATGTCCCGTCTGTAAGCCTTGCCTTCAAACGAGACTTTTTCGACACCTGCGTACGCCAGGTCGAGCGCCTCGCGCAGCGTTGGCGCGTATGCTGTTACCGCCATGACTCGACCACCCGATGTGACGACTTGATCGCCTTTTTGGCTCGTACCGGCGTGGAAAGCCACAACACCTGTGCACAGTGAGTGTCAATCCGCCTGTGGTGCGTGAGTATGTACCTGAGGGCAAGTCCCCAACAGTAATTTGCTTGCCCTTGGCATAGCTTCCGGGATAGCCTGCGGAGGCGAGGATGACGGAGACACTGAAGCCCGGTCGCGTGTTTACCTGCACGGAGTCGAGACGACGCTCAGCACAGGCCTACGGACGCTGCATTCAGTATCAGCGCCCAGGGACCTGAGCAAGTGACCTTACAAGCAGGACAGCGGCGAGGTCGGTGTCGTCACTCAGGAGTAGCATCAACGCCTCGGTCTCGGGATCACCAAAGCGCACATTGTACTCGAGCACCTTGGGCCCGGAGGGTGTCAGCATGAGGCCCGTGAACAGCATGCCGACGAAAGGGAAGCCTAGCGTGTGCGCGTCTCAGAGAGGGTCGGGTGTTCATCGGGACCGGGACACGCACCCTCCTTGCGCATCCCCGAGATGGTAGGCTGCAGGACTTCTTTCATTATTTGATCCATGACCGCAGGTGTCGCAACCGGAGCAGGTGCGTACGCGCCCATACCACCCGTATTTGGCCCCGTGTCGCCCTCACCGATGCGTTTGTGGTCCTGCGCGGCTGGGAGGGGCACGATCGTGTATCCATCCGCGAACGCGAGCACAGAGACCTCGGGGCCCGTGAGCAATTCCTCAACGACAACTTCGCTGCCTGAGATGCAACACAAATATTATTTCTCGCGGTATAATGTACACATCGGGCGGGGCGCAGACCTGCTGCTCCGAACACATGATCGACCAGCATCTCGCGTAGGCCAGCGATTGCGTCGTCGACGGTCTCCGGGATGAGGACGCCCTTGCCTGCAGCCAGCCCGCTGGCCTTGAGGACGGTCTTGAAGCCGCACGTCTTGACATATTCGATGGCTTGCTCGACCTCTTCCGCCTTGAAGACCTTGAATTGGGCGGTGGGGATCTTATGCCGCGCCATGAAGTCCTTTGAGAATGCCTTTGAGCCCTCCATGCGGGCGGCCAGGGCGGACGGACCAAAGACGGGGATGCCGACTGATCGCAACACGCTTCATATTGGCACACATGTGGTAGCTAGACTGTTACCTTTGCGGAATGGCTCCTCGATGCCATCGACGAGAGGCTGTTCGGGGCCGGGGAGGACGAGCGAGACCTTGTATTGCAGGGTGTTAACGGGGATACTGTGCGCAGTAGAACGAGTGATAGCTTACGTTGTTGGCGACCGCGAGGCTGACCAGGGCGGGGAAGTCTGTTGCCGAGATATCGACGTTGGTGGACTTAAGCTCGTGCGCAGTTCCGCCGTTGCCAGGGCAGACAAAGACGTGATCGACGAGGGGCGAGCGTGCGAGCCGCCAAGCGAGGGCGTGCTCGCGTCCGCCGCTGCCGACGATGAGGACGCGGAGAGACATGGTGGGCAGAGGAGCGCGACGTTGAGCGAGTCGCGGTTGTGGCAGGCTGTGGGCGGGCAAATTTCTGGGGCCCCCGGGGACCGCGAGCACGCGGTGGCGGGGCTTGGGAGGAGGAGGTTGGACGGCAGAAGACGAGGAGCTTGAGACCAAGTCCTGAGTCGCCCGTTGGCAGCCGTTGGCCCGCCTGTTCTTTGTTCGAATGCACATTCGCTGCCCACCGTCGCACAACGATAGCATATCGCCTGCGCACTAGTTCTCGCTTGCCATGCGATGGCATGTACAAGAGGCAAGTCGTATCATCCCGGCCCATCACGTTTCGCTTCCTTTTAGCCGGCGCGCTCACTTCCTCACAGGCTCGCGCTCGGCAACCTCATCCACACTCTCCTCCACCACCTCCGTCCAACTCGTCTGCCCGTCCTCCCTCCAGCACCATGGGCGTAGGCGCGAGAATCCTGGGTCGCGCAAAGTCGCAGGCAAAGGCCAATGGAGGGAAAGGCCCTTTGTCGCGCAAGGCTCCCCCCAAGAACGCGGACCCTTCCAACCCCTCCCTCTCCGAGAAGCCCTCCCTCACGCCCTCCGAGTCCCGCAGCAGCACGAGTGGCAAGGATAAGGAGTCCTCCTCCTCCTCCTCCCACAGCGACGACCAACACTTTTACAACCGTCTCTTTTCCCACCTTCCTCCCAATTCCCTTATTCCCGATCCCCTCGCCGAGCTCCCACCATGGTTCAAGACCGACACCGAGGCTTGGAACGTTGCCTCGCTCATCTCATTCCGGTCGCGATACCCCATGCACAACACGGCAGGCCCCCGTTGGTACCAGAACGTCCACCTCTTGCCCCCTCCGGAGAAGGACTCGTCCCAGTTTTCTACCTCTTTCCCTCCCATACCTACCGCTGCGGAACGTTCCCAGGAGTCGACACGCTTGCGCACGCCTTCCGCGTCGCCTCTGCCGACGCCCAACTCATCCCAGCTGCGCATCGTCGATCCCATTGGTCGCGTCAGGACGCGTAAGATCTCGCAGACCGATAATGTCGACGCGCTCGACGGCACCGACCCGTGGGGTCAGCAGTGGCACCACGACTCGCCCTACGATATCGGTGGATTGAACCGCGATGCGTCGCCCGACCCAGAGGTACGTCAGTGTATGCTCCCGTTTCTGGGCCTTCATTTACGTGGCGCTAGGATCGTCGGAGGAGCCTCACCATGACTGGGAATCGTCACAAGAGTGTGACACCCTCTCCACTGTCCCAGTCGACATCTGCCGTGCACCTGCACATGTCGGAACCGATGGGCGCAGATCTGCCTCGTCGCCTCAGCAAACGGCGCAAACCCTTCAGTGGCTTGTTCGGGTCCCAGAGCCAAGACAACTTTCATCCCAAGCATGCGTCCGCGCCGCATGAGCCTCTGTCGCCCCTTACTGCGGAGAGCGTGCAACGACAGAAGGTGCTCCGTCGCAGGTCGACGGCCGGCCCGCCGCCACCGTCACCCTCCGCCTTGCTCAGCGCAGACATGGCGTCTGGCAAGAAGGAGAAGCACACTAGCTTCATGGGACGCCTTGCACGACGGTTCAGTGTCATGCGTAAGCCCGACCCAGCGAACGCAAACGGTACCGGCGGTGATCCCTCCCTTGATGGCGCTAATGCCGAGTCTAGTGAGACGGCAGCCAATAGCACCCGCAGCGGCGAGCTCTCGAGGCGCGTACCCCCGCCATCACTAGACGTCGACCCTTCATCTGTGGACCGTACGCAATCGAGTGCGGACAACCGTGTGTCGGTCTTGGACTCTGCTGATGATGAAGAGCCTGTGCCAAGCAAGCTCACCGTCATCAATCCGGATGAGCCTGAGAGCTCGGTGGGGGCTTCACCTGTTGAGCTGGTTGCTGATGCACCGTCTGAGCAGTCGGCTGCGGAGACCGAGTCGTCTTCCAAGGCAGACGCAGATGTCTCGGAGATGGATGACCGCACGGAGGGCACTGACTTCCCTGCGATGTCCTCATCTGCCACGATCAACGAGACCCCCGCGTCGCCCCCCACAATCCCGACGATCTCGACGGCGTCTCTGGAGCCAGCCTCTCCCCCACAGGGCCCTGCGTACTCTCCGTCGCAGCCCCTCCCGGAGATGTCTAAGCAGACGCTAGCCTCCGCGCTGAATTTGGACCACTCGTTACCTCCCACGCCCCGGACAGAGAGGGCGCTTTCTCTGGTATCGGAGCGGACAGAGCCGTCCACAGCCTTCATGTCTTCGCCACGCACCCAGACGCAGGAGACGAACTTTTCATACTCCAGCACCAACTTGACTGCGTACGCACCTTCTTCGGTGACTTCTCCAGATGACCCTGCGCTCGTCCGTGCCTCGATCGTTGCGAACCCCGGGACTCCCCATGTGAGGCCCATGGTGATCTTCCCATCCGCGAAGGCGACGCAAGTCCCCGTGTCGTCGTCTCCTGTTGAGCTGTCGCCCAAGCCTCGTGATGGGTCGCCCAAGAAGGAGGGCCACCACAAGTCGTCGAGCCAGACGAAACGGAGGGAGACGGAGACGTACACGCTGGTGCGTAGCCCATCGGGCACTTCTCGTGCCTCGGGTGAGGTGTTCTCGGCCATGGGAGAGCAGTGGGAGGTGGTTCAGTCGCAGGCTGATGAGGGCACGCGCAAGAGCCGGAGGAAGGAGCGGAGCGGGTCCAAGGAGGTCGAGAACTCCATCCGAGAGGAAAGCGAGAGTCACCAGCATCGGCGGCAGCGCTCTATCAACGAGCAGCGCCCCGCTGCGGAGCCGATGACCGCCTCCTCGAGCAGGTCGACGCGCACGCCGAGTGTGGATACTGAGCGTCGCCCGCATGGCACCATTTCTTCACGCAAGGAGCGCCGTTCGTCCTCCAGGCATAGGGAGAGCGATGCTGAGGCTAGCTACAGCGCCAAGGCTACCTCGGTTCCGAACCACCCCTACCGCCACGAACGGGCTCTCTCTGCCGGTGCCCGCCCGGCGTCCGACCTCCAGTTCGATCCCATGGTCCTCAAGGCCAAGGATGCCTGGGAGAAGGACAGGCTCTGGAAGGCCAACAGCGTGTCGTATGCTCACGACGGCACCCCCATTGTGTCTACGCCGCCGACCATCGGCGACGGCTCGCGCACATCGACCGTCGTCAGCGCCGACATGCAGATGGCCGGTGCGATCCCCAGCACGAGCGACCTGCACCTGCACCGCGCCACGACGCTTCCCTCTCCTAATGCGCCCCCGCACGGCTCCAACCACACGTACTTCACGATCGGCCCGTACCAGGGTAGCCATACCATTCCCCCCGTCTACGTGCCCTCCCCCGTCCCCGCCTCCCAGAACGCATCTGGACCGGCCAGGCGGCGCCAGGTTTCGCGCTCCTTCTCTGAACGTGTGCCATTCTCCATCAACGACCAGCGGAACGACCCTCCCTCCCTCACGCGCAATTACATCGGCAACCCGCTCCCGGACCCGCCGCGCATCTCGCCCTTCCAGGCTGCCCCGCTGCCGCCCTCGCTCGTGGGCCCGCTCGGGACCGCGAACGCGCAGTACGCTGGGGTGCCGACACGATACTGATTCACCTCCTGATACCATCTCCCGCATTCATATCCCTGACGCTGCATCCATATATTTCACGGACACTCCTAATAGACTTCAATCCTTTGACCGCATCCTATGCACTCATTTTCTCGCTTTCTCACTTCTGGTTCACCCCGTCCTCCGGTAGCTAACTTGGCCAATTATTCCTGCTTGTAATCGGAACACTTCTGAGAGATAGAAGAAGGGTTTGGCAAGTGCTGTATCTCACTCTGGATTCTACATGCATGTCCTGGTCAGTTCGTAGTTAGTCACGATAAAGCGATGTTACGTTGCCGCGTTAGCGTTCGCATTGAATTGAATTGCAGGCCTTGCGCCTTAAGTACCGTTAATGAACCTAGACAGACATGACGAGCGACATTGCGAGGTATCGAAAGGAGACTTGTATGTAGCAGTAATATAGTTACAGATGGTGCAGATTCATGACAAGACATTGAAAGAGAAGAACACACCCGGGCCCACATACAGACCGAGATAAACACACAACCAGACAGACGGCTCAAGGAGAAACGCAGGTCCAGAACGCGGCTACTCCGCGCCATGCTTATATGGGTCAATAGGGAAAGTCGTTTCGGGGTAATCATTCCACTGGTGGTCGCCATCGAGGAACCGCCGCAGGCGCACGACCTGGTTGCAGAGATAGAGGATGATGATCTGCATGTCGACCTTGATGTTCGTCTTGAGGAGCTTGACGATCTCCTCGCACGTCCGGAGAGCCTGCGTGCGGGTCGCGACGAACATGTTGCCCTCGAAGCCGAGGACCTTCAATGCGTCGATCATCTCGCTGAACTCGGAGCTCCATGCGAGGACGCCGAGCTGTGGAGCGACGCGGCAGTCAGCGGACCGTCCGATCCCGCGGTGCGCGGAGGGAAGCAGGCATTACTGACCTGGCCGTACTGCTTGTACCTCGCGTAGAGGACATTGGGTGCGCTCTTGAGCGCAAAATCAAACATCGCGTTCTGATGCATGGCCGCCTGGTCGGGCATCGCAGGCATCGGCTGCGGCGGCGCAGGCTAGAAGGGCATCTGATCAGCCACAGGACACCAGCACGGCAGCCATAATGACACAAAGGCACACGTACCTCAGGCCGTGGCGGGGGGTCCTTGAACCACTCATAGCCGTTGTAGTCGTAGTCCTCGCCCCAGTCGACAGTGTCGTTGGGCTTGTCGTAAGTTGCGGCCATTGCAGACATGATGCTCGGGTCGCGGATGGCAGCTAGTAGGTATGCGGGGAAGGGAATCTGGTCGGGTGCAGGTTCCTGCGAGGCTGGCTGGTTTGGGATAAGGATACGGAGCGAAGGCTTCGGGGGCTTCGAAGCAGGAGCAGCTGGATGTAAGGTCCGAGAAAGACGGGCGTCAGAGCTTTCTGGAAGGCTGGCGGAGGCGTGGTCTGTGAACGAAAGAGAGTGGCCCCCGCGCTCAGCACATACACGAGGAGGACACGATGCGTGGTGGCGTACCAGAGTAAAGCGGCTCGGAGTCCGGAAGGGAAAGGTGTGTCTGGGGTCCTGGCGAGGGGTTGGGGAAGAGGACGATGAGAGAGGATCGCTGATGCAAGACCAAACATGACTAGCTCAGTATTATCACACGCGTGTCGTGAGCTAAGAACAGCTCACCTGCGAATGTGCGGTACCGGGGCCAAGGGAGCTATATGTGAGAAGGAAGCGCGAATTTCCGGTGTCGGTGAGGGATTGGCGGTTGTAGATCACAGAGAGACGATTGGTGACGGCCGATGGAGGACGCGAACGGGGGTAGAAGGATGATCGGACTGGCGATGCAGCGTTCGAAGCGACGAAGAGCGTGACGGAGGACGAAGTGGAACGCGGGCTTTCTGGTACGTCCGGATGGTCAGCACACGACTGAATGCTCGATCGGTGAGTTGTTGGAATAGGGGGAGACGACCCGGGCAAGCTTACCTGAGACTCAGCAAGGCTAGTCCTAGAGCGAATGGGAAGGAATGATCGCGGAAGGATGGGCAGCGGGCGAGGTGACGGGGGTGGGATGGGGATAGGGTCAGGTGATCGAGGTGCTTGTAACGAAGTTTCTCTGTCCGAGTAGAACTCGAGGTCCTTGACGTTACGCGAGAGCCAGGAAGGCGATGGAGGAGGTAGAGGTGATGCGGCCGGTGAATAACCGATGATAGTCGAGGTTCGCGAAGACGCAGTTAGATCTCGAGGATCGACGCGCTCGTAGCGATATACCTGAAGGTGGGAGATGTACTTGGAGAGAGCAGGATCCAATTGCTGAACAGTCTGAAGAGGAGATTGAGGCTCCTTGGGCGGTACAGCAGGCGGAGCTGGTGATTCCTCCTCGTCTTCCTCAAAGATGGGTTCACAGTCGAAGTGCTCAAATGAGAGCTCCGGAATATAGTCTGTGACTACTTCGGCGACGACAGGACGAGATGGTAGGGGCTCGGGAAGGGCAGGCTCTTGTTCGCTAGTTGTAGACTTTCGGGAGCCGAATAAGCTGAGCTTCGAAAGACTCTTTAGACGCTTTAGAGGCCTAATCGAACGGATGCTGGTCTGGTCGGAGACAAGGGTGGTGGAAGAAGAGGAACGTGCGTCACGTTGCGAATGGTAACTGGGGTAACTGGGTTCGGAGCACTCGATGACTGCTTGCAACGAGGAGCGTAGTTCAGGGAATTCTGACTCAGAAGGGGACTCGACCTTGCGGAAGGGGTCTTCGTCGTAGAAGGCGGATGAAGTATCCTCTACCGGCGCGGTGTCAGTGGATGACCTCGCACGGGATGTCGGAGAGACTGAAGGCGGCGGTGATGCCGACACAAACGCGGGGCGCTCTGCCTGGAGTGAGTGGTGAGATTGACTTGGACTGGACGCTGGCGAAGGGCTAGACGGTCTCCGGGGCCGCTTGAGCGATAGTCTCGAAAGTTTTCTAAGCCTGTCTCGGGACCGAGAGAGGATAGAAGACTGAGCTTGGTAGTCTGTTCAAGCTCGTCAGAGAAGCCCGGTGCACGCGCGGAGCGCACATAAGCGGGCACTCACCGGTGGTGGAGAATGCGTAGGACGGATCGGCGAGGAGAAGGGTACGGCGGAATTCGTCGTACGAGATCTGCTCAAATTCGTCCGACCACGACGCTGGTCGAGTGAGGGGCTCCTCTGGGAGAGAAGGTAAGGCTCGGGCGGGCGGCGGGGGGCGTCGGTGACCTGTAAAGGGCGTCAGCGCGGTGCTCGATGAGCTCGCGATGAGCTTCGCGGAGGCACGGAGGGTGCCGGGGAGGATGGGTGCGAGGCGCGAGGGGGTGCGAGGGCTGGATGAATGCATGGTGACTCACAGGGCCTCCAAGCGTGGATGCAGCGGGAGAGGTGGTCGGGTGAGGCTAAGTAGACGAGAGACAATCAGCGTGAGGGGCGCGTGCAGGAGGGCTGGCTTCGGCACCCACAGATATTCCAGTCTTCGCGTGCAGAGAGGGGTCCGAGGCCGGCGAGACAGACGGGCGAGAGTAGGCACTTACCTGGTCCTCGAGCCTCTTCACGTACGACGCGGACAGACCAAGGTCTCCGCGAATTTGACTGCCTCGAGGCCGCTGCATTTCCGCTTCCGGCTACCCGGCGCCTACCACCGCTGCATTGTCCGTTGTTTGGCCGCCGTCCCTTTGCTCAACGCCAGCGCGAGCACAGGCAAACAGACAGCCCTCTCGCTGTCCATTCTCATTCTTCTCAGGACAATCCTCAGTCTGCTGTATTGTCCATCTCCGTCTCTGGCACCGACATGATGCGGCTGCAAGCTGCGCATCCTCATTGAGACCGCGAGGAGTATACAGTTTCAGTTTCATGATTCTCGCAGACATCGGTAACTCGACTCAATGACGATTTACGCAGCAAAGTTCTCCCCAGTTGGGTAAGGGCACCGGAGACACCAGCGATCTTGACGCGTTATTGAGTTTGCGGAGTCCTCTCCATTTTCAGACGGGTTTCGCATGCAGTATGCGGGGCAGCCTGGACTACACACGGAGTGCACGTTACGGCAGTAACGTGGATAACTGCGCTCAAGTCTTCTCTGTTCAGTCGTATATTATACCTCTCGTGCATACCGTGCGGAACGCATTAGGAAGCAGTTTGGTGCCCGGCCTTGGGATGTTGTGGACGCCCCCTTGCGTTTCGTAGCAGAAGTAGAAGGATGCAATTCGCGAGTACAACGACGAGTCTGCGACGCGAGTCTAGACCGGGTGAGGCACACCTGCAACCTCTTGTGTATAGTACACGAACACGCACATCCTGGGCCCTATACACGCGCGTTCAATCTGAGCAATGCAAATCACGAAAGCAGAAAAACTATCCGAGAGCAAACGAAGCATACGAAGACCTGCGTACTTGACTGATCATGATGGCGGGACTTGTCAGGGTCTGTTCTTCATCCGAGGAGAGGTGCCTCGTCCGCCGCCCGCTGAGCACGCCTCTTCTTGATGAGCCTGATCAAGGCACCCGCCTTCCCTCCAAAGGCCACCAACCCAACCTCCAAAACCGCCCCAATACCAGTAACACCCCACACGGCCGCGAGAGCGACGTACGCGCCGCCCGCAGCGAACATCGTGCGCCGCTCGTCGTACGGATACGGTGTACCAATTCTCCTGAGCCACGATCCCTGGCCGACCTGCATGTACTCCTGCATGCCCCTCCCCGCGACGCCGCTCACGCCGCCCTCGCCTCCGTCGCACCAGAGGACCGTCGTCCCGAGCTCCTCCGCGCGCGCGCGTGCCTGCTCCCACATGGCGACGCCGACGCCGACGTGCCAGGTGCGCGCAGGCGCGAAGACGAGCGCGGGGCGCGTGTCGAGCGCGCCGAAGGATGCGGCGGACGAGAAGTCGAGGCAGATGGATGCCGTAACGGAGATGGGCCGTGTCCCGTCGGGGCCCCAGCCTGTCTTTGACCAGTCGCTGTGCGCCGGCATGTCCCACGTGTAGATGCTCGGAGGCTCTGACGAGGGAGTCAGGGAGAACGATTCTGCGACTGCGAAAGTTCCGCTTAGATGAACGACGATCGTGAGCGGGAGGGGTAGAAGACGTACCAGGCACGAGCATGCGTTTCGTGTAATTTAACACTGGCTCCTTCGACTCGAACCTCAGCAGTGCAAACGAGTTCTGCCTGATGCCTGGGCCATGTTCGCCCTTGGATCGGTCGGGGAGGACGTACTCTTCGTAGCTCACGCCGACGAGCTTCTTACCTCCAGCGACCTTCCTGATCCTGGCGAAAGCCTCTCGCTTATCTTTCTCCGTCTCAAACCTGACTGCGCTCTCCGGCCAGAGGAATATGTCACCAGTTGAACGGATCTGGTCCAATTCATTGATGTAGTCGTCCAGCGTGGGCGCCTGGGTGCTTTCGCCGTTTCGGTGCGGGAAGGGGAGGACACACCCCACAGTGAGTGGGGTCGTGTTCGCAGACAGAGACGTATCAGGGAGGGGTGACATGAGCAGCGGCGGCATCGCGAGCGCAACCAGCAGCACGGCCAACACGGACCTCGCCCGTGCCCTAGCCGACATGGGTGTCTCCCTCGGTGCGGGTGCAGCTGAGGTGCCAGTGAGGTCCGGGACGTCGTCCGCCGCAAACGAGACGATCTGCTCCTGCTCCGGTGTTGCGTCGAGATCATCCCCAGCTGGTCCGACCAACCAGTTGCCGATGGTCTCTGCGCAGACAACAGCCCAGGCGGCCACGATCCAGTCGATGCCCCACTGCCCGAGGATCGGGCGGATCCACTCGTACGGGCCCAGTCCGACGGAGGGGCTCCAGGTGATGAGGCGGCCGACGGGGCTGATGTATGCGATGGTACCCCAGACGGTCGCCCATACCGCGGGGAACAGCGTGAGCTTCGACCACGGTGTACTCACAGCTCTGTTTGCGTAGTACGAGAGGACGATAGTCGCCAGCGAGACGAGGCTCGTTAGCGCGCTGAGGGCGGCGAGCAAGAGAATGGACACAGCGCGTGTGGACAGCGCGTCCAGCGATGCTCCGAGATGGGCTAAGCTTGCGGCGAGCGACAAGAGAACTACTTGCGTCCCGCCATGAGAGATGAGATATCCTCTCGGTAAGATAGTATGGACGTGTAGATGTAACACGGATAGAAGTACGGTCAGAGGGATAAGGGGTGGTGTCGTAGACAAGGCTGCTAAGCCAATGACTGGTGCGGCTCCTAACCATACGGAGGGGTGCCGTACAACAAAGGCGTTGAGGGCCATCGTGAGGGTTTGCGAGGAGGGATGCTGGCCGATGGATGGTGGGACAGAGCAAGCTCCCGTGCGAAGGCACAAAGAACAGGCGTTATTTGGGGAGGCCTGGCCGCTGCAGCGTTACTGCGGCGCATGCAATTGACCGAGATGACTCACTTCTTAAGCTTTCGTGTATAGCAGATGCACCCCAGCTGATGGCCGCGCCCTGTGGTCAGAGGGTCGATGTTGAGGTGAACAGCCGCGCTACTGAGCTCGTGTAAGTACGCGCGACCACTGGGGCTTGTACGAGAGAGCCCCGCACGTGGGTATTTGCCTCCGAGATCGCGCGCCTGATGAGCGCTCCCCCCACAAAATGTCCATAAATGTAATTTCTGAACGAGTCCGGATCCATCTCTCTCCAATCTCCGTCTACAGCGCGTTCACGAACAACAGTCATCGGCCTTACCGCTAGCTCTGCTAGTCACAGTGCGCACCTGGTGACGCTCGGACAACGTGCATGGATCCTTCACACAAACGGCACATCCATGGCGGGAAGAGTCGTGTTGTTATACAGTTATCGATACACGCGGCTCCTCCAGTGTTACATGCTCCGGTCTCAACATACACACCCAACCCTGAGAATGTTACAGCCCCGTCGTCGACCAAGAGCGAGGCAGTGCGGCGTTCTAGTAGAGGATCGTCAGAGGGGGGCCCTCGTCGAGGCAATGGATGCTCACCATGTAGGCAGCGGTGTCGCAGAGGCGAGCTTACTTGCTCTTGGGCGGCTCGGCGCAGCCGCACGACGGCCAAGCGCAGGCACCGCCGTTCTTCTCAGTGGTAGCGCACTTCACGGTGTCCTGTCGACCATGTCAATCCCCACTGCACAAGGAAGTGTGTCATCGCTACTCACAGACATCGTTAGAGAGAGTTGGTGGGTGAGACGAGTGAGGTGGGGAGTCGAGTGGTAGTCGAAGACTGAGGTTATCTGACGACCGGTGCTATCTTTTATACATACGCCCTTCGTCCCTCGGCGTGACTTATCACTATCATCAGGAGGCCGCTCAGCTGCCTGCAGGCGCATGCGCCTCGCTAGCGGCGGTCTGGAGGCCACCCTGCATCTCCACCGAACAAGTCCATCCGAGTGCTCTTTCGATATCACATCAACCGATATCTTATCAGATTTAGGCCTTCCCGGCTTGATCTAATCAGACAACCGAGCCGACCCCCTTGGAGTTCGGAGGACGGCCATGCAAGCCTCGAGGACCGAGTGCACACCATCCGTTCTCCGCTACCACAGAGCACATTGCACCAGGGACCGGTTTGACATGACGTACGATGCCCGTCTGACATCAGGGGGAAGGCTGTTATCGAAGACTTGTGCCCGTGTATCAGTGAGAGCCGGTTCCGGACCACTGCGGCAGTGGATGCAACCCACCTAGTCCGATCGTTGGACGGTGTGTAACTACGTCACGCAAAGTAGTCAGAACGGAAGCTGAAAGATGACGCCCTACGTACGAGCGATTGAGAAAGGATAGATTACGAAACCGGAAGCCTTCGGAGTGCAGGGCGACACGACATGCTGTCCACGCAGCAGCATGCTGAGGTTCGTGCCCTCGCTTCCACAGTTCGACCTGAGAGCGAGTAGGAGCGAGGCCAATTGAGTCTCAGAGGGCGCGGGAGAATGAAAACTTACACTGCGGTCATGCAGCATTCCGGCCGGTCCCGCCAAGCCCTAGACAATCGCATTCCGTCTCGATGCAAGGGCCCGAGTCCGTCAACTTCGCCCTGTATGATCACAGACATCTCTAAGCCCCGGTGTCTCAGTAAACAGACTCGTCGCCGGGACGCTTCTGACCTACAGACGCACCGCAGATCATTGACTCGTGACATGCAGGCGATGATTGTATCTGCGTCAATGAGCCTGTTGTTTCCGCAGAGGAAATGGCCCGGTCCAATGTGTGCACACTGATTTCGAGGAAGATCTATCAGGTGGCCTGAAACTGCCGTGGCGTTAGTCGGGGTCAGAGTAACACGTTTGACTCTGCACTAGACGTGTTCCAGGGACGCAAGCACCTTTGGCGGACACTTCGCGGACGTTACATGGAGATTGTATCTCACAATTAGGAAGGCTATGTTGGAAGAGTGAGCATTTAATGTTGCCCTCGTCACTCTATTCGCGAACCGATGCTTGAGTCATACATACGTATGCCGAGGAATACGAAGAGCATACTCACCTGACCATCCTGTCATTTCCGGTGTGGGTGAGAGCCATACACACCTCGGGCTCTGCACGCAACACCGCAGACACGACACTGATCAAACATACTGCGTGGCGCTCCTGTACATGTCAAATGTAAAGCAGCTCTTGCTATTGGCTGGGTTTAACTCTGCAACATGTCAAGCTCGTAACACGTGCGGGGCCGACTAGAACGATTCTAACAGCGGATCTGCCAGCCCCAATTATATGTCTGACCAAATGAGGGGACAACGTTTCCAGACCAAAATCCGCGCGCGCCGCCCGAGGAGCAATTGAAATCTTCTGGCGGTGGAAACTTACCTCCAAACCGACGGTGCAGTCTCCACGTTCGAGGTTCCGAACCTCAGGTGTTCGTAATCCAGGACTCCCAAAATTGACAGGAGGGAGTCGAACGAGGCTCGTCGTGCGCATGCCCATATGGTCGCCGTTCCGCTCGTACAGCGCGTGTACATGAGGTAGAGCCATTCTTGCCTGGCAGAGGCGAAAGACCTGGAGAACCGAATTACCGGAGAGATAAACAAACTGGAATAGCAATGCCAAGTAGGCGTACCATGGCGGCGAAGCAAACTGCACGGATTTAGACAGGTTCCACAGCGCAGGGAGATCGCGACAAGATCAATCAGTGTCAAGAAGCTCCGGGAATTTCGAAGGGCACCGCTCACCGTCGCCTCACGCCTACCAATCGTCGTGCGCGGATTCCAATTAGATGCCCAAAGTGGGTTAGATCGTGACGCCAGGCCGGCCAGCGATCTGGGACGCTGTGCATTCTCCGCAGTGGTACAGCGTTCTGTGACGAGGCCGTATATTTATAACGGCGCTCGAGTAAAGGCCAGAGCAACGGGAGGACGGTGTCGACCTTGACCTCGACTTCTACCAAGTGGCTAGGCGGCAGGTGTGGCTTCGCTGACTGGATAGCAATGCGTAGCATGAGAATGGCCCTGGTGAGAAGAGCGCGAGAAGGGCTGCGTCAGCTGTCGTGAAACCCATTGAATAAATTCGGACGAGTGAACAAGAGGACGAAATAGACGGTCCGGCATATGATACGGCTAACCCGAGATGGCGCTGACAGCGACAGCGACCGACCGTATGCAAGCTTAAAAGAGGGGATTCTCCCCGGACGAACCAGACCTCCCCTGCCCCTCCATAAGGCATACTTATCTCAGCGCACCTGAAGCGAAAGCTCCTCTTCCTCATTCGCCATGATCTTCAACAGCCGAATGCCCGCGCAGACCACCTTCCACCCTTCCCCCCATACAATCTGGGCGATTGAGGCAACAACGATGTCCGTAAGTGGTGCACGGCCCTTCGCTCTTCGGACGCTCTTCTGACGACCGTGCCACCAGGAGACCGTGAGCTGCGCAACCACAGAAGTTAGCGGCGGGACATGTTCCTGGCCAAGCTGCGGCTGCTCGGAACCACCGAGAAGTAAATAGGCCCTCTTCGCTCTGCAGCCCTCAGAGGTGAGCGCAACGTCGCGTTATGTGACCGGCACTGACCAAACAACAGGCCACTCAGGACACTACTCAGATTATGTATTGGCTTTCTGACGTCTTGTCGCAAAACCTGCGTGCACAACGATGCCCTACATTACTGCCACACTATTTCATGCGACCTGCACTGTACTCTTTGCCAGCTAGTGATCTACGTCGTTTAGTCGTGACCGTAGTCGGGCACGATCAACTAGTTACATTGTGATTTGCGCATGCACATACCTGTCCCTGGATCGTCCATATCGAGGGGGTGTGAGACAAAGTTGAACAGCAAGTGCAGCCCTGCGCTGATGGGGCGGCGACCAGGGACGCCCCGAAGGCGAGAGGGGACGCGCTGGACGCGACGCGACGCGCCTCGTCGCGCAGGAGTGTGTGCGAGTGTTTGTGCGGTGGCTGGAGCATCCACTGGAGCGGGCGCGAAGGTCGCCGTGGCGGTCTCGCAGTGAAAAGTCGATGGCCAAACGCATCGCGACCCAGGTCCACAAGACGGCCTCGCGTCTCCTCCGCGAAAACTACTTCCCCAAGGAGCCAGCATGGTTCCAGGCCGTCCTTGACCACCCTCCTATCGCCGTCCCGCCCAGAGACACTGCATCCCGGACGAGCTTCGACTTGCCCCAGCACCGCTCTGCCACCACCCAGAAGTCTCGCTCATCCGCCCGCCCTCCAGCCCGGCCGTCAAGCATCCAGTACATTGAGGACCAGATCCGGAGGCAGTTCTTCAGTGACCATCCCTTCGAGGCTTTCAGGCCGACGACCCTCGTTGAAGGGTTGACCATAGAGGATGAGCACCCCATACGGGGCGAGCAGTGGACCAGGCTTAGGCAGCGGGGTCGCAATCCCACCCCAGAGGAGTAAGCACCTGCCTCCCTACATTGCTAGTACCGCCATCGCTCACCGACTCGCAGTGCTGTCCGCTTCGCTGTCAATCTGTACACGCACCATGGCGTGCCCATTTCGCCCGCGTACGCAATGGCCGTAGCGCAGTTCCGGTCTTTACGCTCGGAGCAGCAATTTGCGAGGCGGTTCGCGCTCCTGGAGGCGAAGCACCACGGTGTAGAGTTCGGGCCATCCCAAACCGAGATCACTTTCCAGAAGGAAGACAAGGCATTGAACACTTGGGAAAACACCGAAAAACAACATCTCGAGGAGGCTATTGCAAGGAAGAAGTGGAGGGCTATTGTGGAGAGAGATTCGCCGCCCACGCCCTGGACGAAAGGGCAGGAGTATACGCGGCTGTGGCAGGAGGGGGTGCGGCCGTCGTACGCTCCGCTGCAAATCGCACCGTCAGTCGCTACACCGGCGGGGGCAGCGTTGACACCAGATGAGCAAGTGCAGATTGCTATGCAAAATCGGTTACGCAAACGGGACAGCTTCAGGGTGTTGCCAAGTCTTGCACCTGCACGCAAATAATGCGTACTCCTCCGTCCTACCACATACTTATGCACTGAACAATGATCGATGGGCTGTCGTGGTTCATTTCGCTTTAACACATCAGGTTGGTGCAATTACAACAGTAAGTGGTCCATTGCGATACGAGACATAACAGGGTACGCTACATATAAGATGCCACCTATGCCTTCACCGCTCTTGACTGTGCTGCCTGTGCGGCATTGACACCCATCCATGTCTTCTCGACAAGACTCAAGAGTCGTTGCATGTCGGAGCTCCAGTCGTTCATGACGTCCTCTGCGCTCTTGCCCTTCCGGAAGTTCACTGTACCTGTCGGTCGATCTATCTTGGCCCATACGGTGCCGGACACTACTAGCCTGCAGAGCGTCTCCTCAGCCTTCTCCTGTGAAAGGTCAAGCAGCTGTGTCAGGCGAGTGAGGGTAATGCGCGTGTAGTATTGAGAGACGATGCGGATATTCTGGTGACAGAGTAAGACTCGGCGGAACGAAAGGAGTTTGTCCTACTCACGTGCTCGATAACCCTTGTATGAAGGTCATCCCAGAGCTTGTCGCTCTTGAAGATGGTGTTAGGCCGAAGGTGTGGGCCGTACATGGTTTCAACACCCGGCCATCTCATCAATTCCGGAGTCGTGAAGCTCTTGAGCAGTTCGCTGGGAGCAAATCAGCTGTGTTGCCATTGAACGTAGCAGATAGACCTACTAGTGCAATGGCATTTTCTCCACTTCGGAGTACCGGAAGATGCGATGGAGCATGTCAGACTGCTCGTTATCGTGAGGGGCGAGCACGATGTAGTAAGCGATGTGTTCGAGAGCCTGCACGCGTGTGAGTTGAAGTCCAGGGAGGAGTTGGACGCCATACCTCCTGACCACGTATCTTCTCGTCCGCCTTGACGGAAGGCGTCTCCCAGACCGTGTGGTAGTACTTTGCAACGTCGAGATAGGCATCGTGTTTGAGGGCATAGAGAATCATCATCTCGTAGTACTTCATCTTGAGGTCCTGTTCACGTAGGTGAGCACGATAGCGTTGAACCCCTCATAATGACGAACCTCGTTTGCCTCTTCCTTCAGAAACCCCTCGTTGATCTTCCTACTGGCGACGCGAACCTTGACCCATTCTGCCTCGCCACCTCCCATCGTGCCCTTCTTTTCCGAGGCAGCATCCTCTACGTCCTTCACTTGCGCCAAGACAATCAGCACGCGCATTTGCTCCATGATGAACTCGGTCTTCTCTCGGCGCTCCATCGAAGAGTATGTCTCGACCTGCAAGTCGCTAATGAGGTCGGTTGCCTTCTGCAGATGCTCTCTTCGCTTCGCAGGGTCCTCAGTAGGGCGAGCAAGCGACTCATAGTAGTGTGTAAGCTTGAGGGTTACCCGAGCTCGTGGTGTCTCCAAGAAGATCTAGTCCGTTGTTGGTGAGGGCTGCAGACACGCAGTGGGTGACGGGCAACATACCTTGCCCTCTGTGACTGTGCGCAATGTCTCGATCAACTCCAGCCACTTCTCATCGCCCTCCCGAGTCCGAAGTTCATCCAACCATTCCATGGCCTGTTCGACCATTGCCTGCGTAGAAGCTTTGAACTGACCATGCTTCTTGCTTAACGTGTTGATGCTTGAATTCAGGAGAGCGTAATTCCGGGCATCGTAACACAATTGTGAGATCTCCTTCACGAGACGGGTGGTGGACGCTGCATCTGAAGCCTTTATACAAAGGTTAGGGACCATGGCACATATATTCGATGATCACATACGTTTCTTGTCTGCTTCTCAAATGCGAACAACTTGTCCAGGGCTTCTTGCAGCTTGCCCGCCTGGCTTTCGCAGACACGGTCACCACAGTACGCGTACACCACCGCGGAACACGCACCTGGGCGAGAGACTTCGTCTCCGGGAGTAGCTCGTCAACCTCCTTCGTGAAGTCCTTCTCCTGTTTTCGTTGCTCAGCCATATCGTATGTCCGCGTGAGTGTGGTGGGAAAGGTCGACTGGCGAGCGGTGCGGGTGGTAGAGTCGTAATGGCTGCACTGACGCGTCGCGCTTACGTCTGTACGCGAATTGCCTTTCTCGGCGCTCCCATTACACTCGTGCACGTGATCGCTAACGCTTACTCCCTCAGCTGCAGCAGGCTGTCGCGATTGGTCGGACTCAGTATCAGGTTGTCGACTGTCTGGTTCATGCTGAGGTGACGAGGAAGGGACGACACCATCTGGCTGAACCTCAGCGGCGAGTCCTCGCTGCATCGCGTTCACAGAGGAAGGCTGGGAGGTGTCAGCTGAGGAAGTGGAATGCATAGCGGCATAAGCAGTGTCCTACGTGCGTGCGAGAACATAATACATGTAAGCATAGTGCATAATCTAGAGCAAGAGAATCAGAGACCGACAGGAGAGACGTCCAAGATCTGCGCGTAGTCCGTCGATATCCCATTCTCTTGTTTTTCAGACTCGGCCTCATGCTCCATTCCTCCAGGGATAGGTGACTTCGGTTCCGAGTCGATCTGCGGAGACGATGACCATGAGAGTGGCGGCAAGAAGGAGAACATGTATCGGAGTGGATACGTGTAGAAACGGTAGACGGCAACGGTGAGGGAGAGCACACTCATCGCCGGTGGAGGCATGTGCGCCAGCACGGATGGCTTTTCGCTTGTCTGGGTCGACGCTGTTTCGGAGAGGATTTCGTCGTCCACGCCGGTGGCCTTCTCTTCGAAGTCCGGGTGCGCATCAACGGCATGCTCTGCGACCGCTGGAATGACCATGACACCTGTGTCGATGAGCAACGGTGTGGCATCGATGGACACGGACTCCACTTCGGGGCTCATCTGCACGCCCATTTCCACAAGCTCGACTTCGGCTTGGACACCCTCATCCTCGACTTCAGGTAATGCTAGCGTGCCCTGGTCCACAGTAACCACTGTCGCGTCGACTGCTTTCTCGACAGTCGGCGGAGGCACGTAGACGGGGGCGGGCGGAGGCGCCTGCTGCTGCCTCTCTCGGAGTCGGATGTCCTGAAGGTAGGGCAGGAACTCGGATACCTTCTGCCACGACGCAGCGTTGACCTCGATAACTCCTGCGCGGTTCTTCTCGTGGAACCACCTGAGGATGTCAAGGTGAGGAGCGAGATGGCTGAGAAGCACGGCGACCTGCAGCGGATCCCTGATGTAGGAATGGCCCACATTCAAACGGAGAAGCGAGCGAGATGAGACAGCACGGGTCGAAAACGTGGCTTCCGTCCCTTCGGTTGCGTTTACAACGACTGCCAGCGTGTGCAGCCCACGGCAATTCTGGGTGAGAGGCGCAAGTCCATTGAGCGTCAGAGGTGGCGGGCCGACTGATGGAGGGAAGCGGGCCGAAGGGCAAAGTCGTAGGATCTCAAGCGATGGACATATGTTCGCCAGATGGGCCACGTCCTCTTGAGAGAATACGACCGACTCAGGCAGGTCGATGTCGAGGCAGATGAGGCGAGGAAGGTAAGACAAGTGGCTGAGAGGGAGGTACCGTGTAGGAGCATCGCCACCTCTGGACGTCGAGCGGACCAGCTCCGAGAACCGCGAAGCAGAAGATGCGCTCACGCGGAAGTTCTGGAGGGTGTATCCAAATTGCTCGCACACGAGCCCGCAGACGTCCTGCCAGTCCTCGGACGCCGGTGGATCATCTATGACGATCTCGAGGGTCGTGAGCGGGCTAGTGATATGCTTCAGGAAGGTAGCGACGTTAGCCGCGTCCCCGGACAGCTTCAAATTCGATAGAGCCGCGAAGGCGCCATGGCGAGGCCCGTCTCGTGTAAGGCGCGCCGCAGACTTGCGGACCTCGGAGAAGTCGAACTCCTCTCCAGAGAAGACACCGCTG
This sequence comes from Rhodofomes roseus, assembly GCF_022264815.1. Taxonomy (NCBI): domain Eukaryota; kingdom Fungi; phylum Basidiomycota; class Agaricomycetes; order Polyporales; family Fomitopsidaceae; genus Rhodofomes; species Rhodofomes roseus. Next base: position 206,333 of record NW_025952965.1, on the reverse strand, counting down.
TCCGTCCCGCCCACAGAGCTCGGCGTCGAGTAGCCTGAGCCAGGACTGATGTCGTCGAAGAAACCTTCCACTGCGGTCGTCGTCCGACCAGTAAGGTCGATCTGGAGGCTATGCAGAGCGGGCAATGATGCAGTCCACTTGCCCACACGCGAGGCGAGCGCGCCAGGCGCGGCGATGCACACCTTCTCGAGTGCGATGTTGTTCTGGAAAATGTCGGTGAAATGGTCGGGGAGGTTCGTGTGCAGCGTGAAGGAAAGCGCCGAGAGGCGTGCATGCGACGCGACTTCCACGAGTAGGTCGTGCAGCTTGGGGTGCTTTGTGCCGACTTCCATGGTAAGACTACGCAGCTCTGGGCCCAGAAAGAGCCTGCACCTCTCGAGGCCCGCGGATGTCTCCGACTTCCAGGTGAGCGAGGTGAGGTTTGGAAGGAGCCAGTTCTTGGGACGGAGTTCCTCGAAGACGGGGAAGATGGTCGGGGAGACGCTCCCGGAGCTCTCCACATAGGAGATGCTGCGTACGCGTTCGCCGTATGCAAGAAGTCGGGCCCAGTCGTCGGGCTCTGGGTTCCTCGCCTAGTTTGATTTTAACTGAGCACCGATGCAGAAGACGGTACAATTCAAAAGCATACCAGACCGAGACCAGGACGACGAGCCCGCTTGAGGAGCGTGGCCGGGAAAAGCCCGATCAGAGGGTTGAACGAGTCAAGGTCGCGCCAAATAATGTCGAGTACTGGCTCTGAGAATGCCTTGCAAGTGCGCGCCAGGCGCGAGAGGGATCGACGTCCTCCCGGTGTCTCGAGGATAGCCTCCAATAGTTTATTGGTCGCATCAGGGTCGCGGAGGATGGTTGGATACATAGTTTGTTGGTAGACTGAATAAGGCTGATAAGAATTGCGGCGTGAATTGGTGCCGTTCAGAGAAGCGTCGGACTCGCGAGAGCGCAGGCTCGGGAGACGGGGTCGTTTGGTCGGAAGCGCAGATGAGAAGCGGTTTGCGAGAGAAGAGTGTCGCGAAAGACTCGGTGGGGGAGACATGGTCCTTCGGACAGCGACTGGATACTTATTCTCGACGAAGCGCGTGGATGGGTGTGGATCGTCAGGAGATGGCTCGGTGGTCGGCAGGCTTGCGGATCGTAGCAAGGTGGGAAAGTCAGTGAACGAACTGAGCGCAGATTAATAGTAGGCGCACGTCGAGAGCAGTGTGCAGGCGCATTGTGGGGCAGTGAAGCAGCGAGGCGAGGTGTGCGGGATGAAGGACACGAGCAATGTCTGTGAGTCTTGGCATACATTGGCCTATGGTGGGCCAAAGATATAGATAGTCCGTTGTGAAGAGCAGGAAGATGGCCGGCATATCTTGTCTGCATGCTGTATCAATGAGGCAGGAGCCGTCGAAACGAGTCCGCGCGAGCAGGTCGCGACGCGTCGAAGACGGATAACCGCCCATAACACGGTGCACGTGCACCGCGCAGGTCGCGACACGCTACGGACGCGTTCTCAGTCGACGGGTAGGGTCGAAAGGCGGTCGGCTCATTCGCTCGAGCAAACAAAAACGATACAGTACGAGCAACGCCTACAGGTACACATGGGACAAGGCTGTACCTAGATCATTAGCCGAGGAGTCTGCAGGCCGAAGACGGACGTACGACATTTGCCTTGCTGCTCTGACAGGTGTTCATCCCCTCAGATGCACGTTGACCATAACGCCTGCTATCCTACAGCTCTCCGACCTCCCACGGAACGGGCTCGCCCTCCCAATCATCTTCTCCATCTCCACTCATCCCTTCAGCTCCTTCGCTCATCTCACCTACGTCCCATACCTCCATTCCTTTGGCATCATAGTGGCTCTCGCGCCTACCGTAGAGTACCGCATCCGCGAGCTTTCTCTCCTCTGCCTCGGTCCGCTTATGTGGTGACAAAGAGAGAATGCGCTTCAAGTCGTCCCTCAAGTGCACCTCCACGGTGCCCTCCTTGGCCACAAGAGAATCCACGGAAGGAGAGTCAGGAGGATGCGCGGGGTGAGCAGGCCATTCGAACTCTGGGTCATCCAGTTCGTCGGCAAGTGCGGATGACGTTCTTCTTACTGCATTCCAACTGTGTTCCTTGAGCTTCACATGGCTGTCATCCTCTTCACTATCCGCGCTGTCGTCACTGATTCCATCGCCACCCAGCTGCTCAAGCAGCCTCGCCTTCTTCCGACTGAACACGGCGGCGGCCTTGCCTTTGCCTTTATCGTTCGCGATGCCCGGCCTCGAATGTGTGGTGTCGGCGCGGGGCGGAGTAGGAGGCAGAAACGGTACGTGGTCGATGCTTTTCGTTTCGCGGAGGCCATCTGTGATGTCCATTGTTGTGGGAACATCTCGACCGTCAGGACGGGCTCGTTTGCCAATTAATCGGCCTGCGCTACTGGCGTCAACAGGTCCCAAAGGCGTCTTCCCCCTGGGAAGCGGGCCCTTGGGAGCTGGACCTTTCAGAGGTCCCTTCTCCGACCGCAAGTCATCTTTGCCTGGCAGCATAGCTGAAGGAAGCACCGACTTCCCAGGTCCATTGGATGGCCTCTTGGGCTGCAGGGAAGGGCTTTTGACAACATGGAGAGTGTTGGCGGACGTCATGAGACTCTTGAGTTTAGTCCCGTTCTCCCAGTCGTCACCTTCATCTTCAGAAGATGACGGCGACATGGCTCGTGATCGGGCCCGTTTGTTGCTGAAGCCGTTCGGCTTGGAGGCCGCCGACATGGTCCGTGAGAGGGTGCGGTTGGTGGGCTGCCGCGAGGCCACCTGCGCGGTCGGAAGGACCTCATCGAAGAGGACCCGAAACGACCTACCGCCCGGTGGAGGCTTCATAGGGGTTGCCTCGAGGAATGTCTCCTCTGCGGCCCCGACAGTATGCTGGGTGTCATCATCATCGCTGTCTAGAAGCGTGCTCGAGAGGTTGAGCGCGCGCTGAGAGCCGACGCGTGCCCTCTTCTCTTTGACAGGAGAGGGCGAAACCGGCTCTCCACGGAGACGCTTGCGAGCGCGGGTCACGGCGGATTTGCTGGAGGGGGTGCGCGCAGCAGAAGGGGAATGGGAGGCCTGAGAGACCTGTATAAGGGGAAAGGGATCCGGGGAGGGGCTCCGACGCGGGGCAGAGGGCTTTGGTTTCGTAGATGACTTGTTCTTGGTAGGAGTCGTAAATGGGTTGAAGTGAGGGGCGTGTTCTGATAGCTTCGTTGATGAAGCCGCAGATGGCGAGCCAGAATCCGCTGACCGGGGCTTCTTCTTGACAGGAGAAAACGGATTTGTGGTTTGTATTGGTGGGTCGACCTTGACGGCGCGGGCCTTCGGCAGCAAGGAGGACGTGGATGGACGGGTACTCTGACGCGACTGCGATCTGGGAGGCGTAGATGAACGCGCGGGGGGCGGCTTTGCAACGAATGACGATGTGGCCGATTTGGACACAGACTTGTAGAGTTTGTATTTGGCAGCTGCAGGGGCGTCCGAGGTCAGGCTCGGAGATGAAGGCTGAGGGGACGACGTACCTATGGCCGGCTGGTCCTTGATCTCCTCGACAGTCGGATTACGAGAATGCTTGCTCCTGAAGTCGCGTTCCCATGCCTTCAGTTCCGCGCGAAGGACAGCAGCGTCCATGACAGAGCCGAGCAAGGATGAGCGATGGACGCGTTTGGCGAGAGAGAGCGCGCGTGGACGCGTTCGGGGGAGCACGTGGCCACTGCCTGAAACGATGTGAACGCGGTCGCGAAGCCCGGGCGCCTGGCGGACAGTACCCATGCTCGACCGCCTGCAGCCAGTGCAGTGCGCCCTTCGCTAGCCTCACGTTCTCTGCCCTTGCCCTCCCGCCGCCGTCATGGCCCGCAGTGGACCAATCATGTACGTATACAATCACCTCGATGTCCTCCAAAACCACCCGGACGCAGTCGCGGATCCGGACTTCCTCGATTATGTAGGCCATGAATTTGACTATCCCGACCGTAACTACCCGCCGCGTGGGTCTGCGTCGTCGCCTCCTCCTCCGTACCAGCCTATATCTTATCCACTGCCCTCGCCCTTGCCTTCCCCTGCATTTCCTGTCCACTCGACTACGACCGCTACGATCGCGGACGCGCGCCTCCACCCCGCCCCGCTGCACCAACTTCATGACCGTTCCTTCTCGCCTGATCCTCGCGACAATCCGCACTTCATCATGACCGCCAACGAACAGTTTCGTGCTGCTCCAGCACCCCCTCGTGAGTTGCACCTGCTCTCTCTGCCTGCACTCCACTGACTTCACTCCGCGTGGTGGCTAGCGCGCGAGCCCACTTCCTTGCGACAGATCCCGCCATCCCTCCAACCAGGCCGTGCCCCGATGTATCATTCGTCAAGTTCGACACACCATAGGCAGTCGCGATCAACTCCATATGTATCCTCGAGCCCCCCGGTCCCGCCGAAGGATTATCATCTAGCCCCTCCACGACAAGCCGGACCGCCCCCTCCTTTGATGTCACAGCGCATGATTTCCGCTTCGTCTATGTTTCCTCATCATGCCGTGTGGCAACCGCCTGTTTCGTATGCCTCCAGTGCAGAGTCAGGTTCGAGCACGAGCAGCCACTCCTCTTCCCTACAACATACGCCTGGAGCGTCCCCGCCATCATCGACCGTTTCTTCGCCTCGCAACTCCTCTGTACCAACAACACCATCCGCATCTTCAGCCAATCTACCCAGGGAGGATAATACACCGTCCGTCCCTCCCGTCCCAGCACCGGCCGAGGTTCCTGTACCGGTTACGGCGCCTCCAGCCCGTGTCAATCCTCCTCCTCGGACCTCCTCCGTCGGCCTTCCCCGCTCTCGCACTCCTGCTCAGGCGCCGGTGCCTATTCCGGGTACGAGCGCCGACTTACCGCCTGCTACGACGGCTCGCCCACCTCGACCCTCACACAACCATTCCGCTCCAGAACTTCATGTACGACCCCCGCCGCCTCCCACGCTCGTGCGATCTGCTACAGTGCCATCTCCAGCACCAGTGACAAGCCAACCCCAATTGCCCAACAGAAGCCTGTCTCAGTCACAGCCTGGCGATCAACCACAGAGAGGCCGAAGCAGGGAACAGCAGCCCGGCCAGGCCGTGAAACGGCAGCGCAGTAGGCGCCCGAGTATTACCGCGCCGCGCGACCTGGACCGTATCGACGAACTAGACGAGACGGACCCGCGTGGCGTTGCGTGGCACCATGAGAGTCCGTATGAGCTCGTCACACGTTCGCTCAGCCAGCGGAGGAAGGAGGGGGATGGCCATGGCGCCGCCTCTAGGAACGACGGTTCGGACAGGCCGGTACGTGTTTGCCATTTCGTGATTCATCGTGGACCTGACGTCACCTCTGACTCTCGTAGCGTCTCCAGAAGAAGCCGAGTACGATGTCCTTTAGTGTTGAGCCTGGACAAATCTTCCCTTCGGGCGCCTTGTATCAGGCTATGCAACCCCCGTATCGACCGCAAGCTCCTGTGGATGCGAATCACTCCCCTCCATTCAACCCATATAGCCAGGATCAGCCTGCTTACACGCCTGGGGCCCCGCCTTTGCCTCCCACAGCGCTCGCTTCCACTGAGACAGGGAAGCTCAGGAAGACACCTTCGCGATCTCAGCCTGTGTCTCAGCCAGCCACACAGGGTTCACCTCAGCAGTTACCTGGACCGTCCAGGGCTCATCGTGGACTGCCTCCACAACTAGCTCCTGTTGGCCCACTTCCTCAGCCGCCAACCGCTGCCGTGCCATCCCAGCCCAGCGACCCCGTACGTCCGACGCTGCAGCAGTGGCCATCGCAACGATCCCACGTACGGTTCGAGTCGCCTTCGAGGCCTGAAGTACGACCTCCGTTGAAGCAGGGTTCGGTAGACGAGGCGTATAACGGCATTGAGATACCAAGGCCTCCGCCTCCGCCTGTTGCTCAGAGTGCGTTACCCCCACAGCAGCCTCTGCGTCCGCCCCAAGCGGCTATGCCTCCGCCTCCGCCCCCACCCCAGTCGAGACCATCGTCAATGTACATGACATCGTCCCAGAACGAGTCGGCGCTACCCCGTCCCGATATCCCTCTTCCTCCGCGCCGCTCCCAGTCACAGGCACCGCTACCGCCGCGTCATCGGCCTAAGCAGCTTATCATGCCTACTCCCCTGCAGCCCCTTGAGGACCAACGCAAGGCTGAGGCTGCTCGGCTAGCACAGCTACACAGGGCGCAGGCGATACCCCAGGGTAGACATTTGGAGGAGGGCCCACCCAGGCACGGAGACATCCACGCTCACGGCGGACGGCATATGTCACATCATTCCATGTCGCATCGCCCGCCGCCTATCGCGCAAGGTCAAGAGAGCACGAACCTCGCGAGGGCCGCTAGCCAAGGACAGAACAGGCCACAGTCTGTATCTATCTCTGCCGGACCGAAGGTCTTGCGCAAGCGATCTGTTAACAATGCATCCACACCTTTGGTTGGGCCCGAGATGGCTCCGTCGAACGCTGCTGCAGCGATGTTCGCGGCCCGCGTCGTCGGTGACAGCCAGCACGGCAGGGCAGTCGAGCGTGTCACGAGTGGCGTGTGGATGAGGGATCGCGTAAAAGAAGAGGAGATCCAGCGCGAGCTTGCGAGAGAACCAAAGGTTGCAAGGAAGCTGAGCAAGCTGACGAGGAAGCTACGGTGAGCCATGGTATTCATGGTGTCGAGTGAAACCCCGGAGCAATGTTGGCGTGTTGCTGATCTGACTGCCGAGTCAGCGGTGAACACTACTCCCGTCATATTTGACTAACGACTTCACGTTTTCTGCCCTTCTGGTCTGCCATTATAATCATGCAATCCCTGCTTGTGTTTTATGACCACGGACTTGTTTCGTATCTTGGGCTGTTGTCGCCATTTACTAATACTTTACATCTCGTTGCAAGTTACGGATACTCGGTATGCTCATCGTATCTCCTGTCAATGCTATAGAACACGCTCCTGTTGTAATCGCCAATGTCTTCCGCTCTGTAGCATCGCTGTAACCACCCCTCGCTTACTTACTTGCAGTGTTACGTTGTGGACTGTTGATCCGCTCTAACCTCTATGTACTTGTATGTCGTTGCAATTGCATGTCATTGTACACTGTTACGAATCACCGATACGTGAATTGTAGCGGTGCACTGATGCTCAACTCTATCGGTTTCGCCACGCTCATAAGCTGTTACTGTACGTCGACGAGGTGACCAACAGAGTATCATACCTATATACATAGACACGGTAGCCACGTCGGAGCGCTACAGGTGTATTTCCCGAGGAGGAGGAGGTACTTCGTGTAGTGACTAGTCGGCCAAGGCTGAGCAAGTCACGCAACAATGTACTATATGGAACTGCCAGGAGCGAATGATAACGAATGCATGCTGATATATCGTTCTACACATGGTCGGGGATGCGTATCAATCACACTGCGCCCCACATGCGGCGCCCAACCCTGCATAATTTCGTAAGTATCAGACATGGGACTCGGCGAAGCTGCATCCACCTTGAGCATATATCGGCGTGCGATGTGACCTCGTGCGGTAGAACGTAGTGCACATGCTCCCATAGCGATGTGGTATGATTACAGAAGGTATACCATGTGCTGAAGAATGAGTGCGCCAGCATTCTTCCTACCGGACGTTACAGATATCGGGAGGCAGGGCTTCGGAGACGCTGTCGTCGCTAAGGCTCGAGAGAGGAAGCGGCGCGCAAACGTGCTTGCGGGGCGATCTGACCAGTCGCACATGCACCCTGAAGCACAACTGTGCGTGCCGAGTAGGGTGCCCATATGTTCAAACGCGGATGCAATTCCAATGTAAAGAGACATATAAGAGACTGGCTGTCGTCGGGCAACCACAACGAGCCTAGCCTTGCCTCACTTCGCAACCTTTCCTCGGTCCTAATGAAGTTCTCTGCGGCCTGCATTTTGCTCTCGGCGCTCCTGGTTAGCTGCCAGGCGGCAGGACTCGTCGCAAAACGTCAATCCAGCGGATGCACCTGCGGTGGTCAGTGCACCACATGAGATGTAGTCTATGTCATTGGACTGAACGATTACTGAACCCTCACCGACACATATAGGCAACTCATACACCTCTTCCGATATCAAGGACGGCATAGAGGCTGCAAAGGACGGAGGTTCAGGGTAAGTAGTCGCATGATCTAAAGTGAGACGTACCCTTACCTAGTTCCTGTAGGGACTACCCTCATCAATACCATGACTATGAGGTAAGCAGTACTTCACCTCAACGCCCGGCGGTGAGCCCACAGAGATCGCATACAGGGCTTCGACTTCCCGTCATGCAGCGGAACGTTCTACGAGTACCCACTCGAGTCTGGGTCCGCTTACGACGGCGGTAGCCCGGGTGCTGACCGTGTCATCTACGATGATGACGGTGATTTTTGCGGTAAGACCTAAATGTCGAATCGTCGATTCCCATTCCTGAGTTCTCGCGCTCTAGCATGCATCACCCATACCGGTGCTTCCAGTAATGACGGATTTGTCGAGTGTTAGATACCTGCACAACCATGCTGTACTCTTCTGCATACTATCGCACCATTGGCTGGCAAAGAACCTAGTCAGAAATCATATCGCATAAGGCAGTATCAACGGCGTCACCGAATGGCAGACTCGACAGCAATGCATGATGATACAGTGGGGAAATCAGTAGCGAAGACGGAACATGAACTGGAAACTATACTGCTTGGTGTCTGGGTCCCAATGCGACCAGTTCCAGTATCCGGCGTCGTCCGACTCATCCTCGATTTCTCGGGCGGGGATACGAAACGCAATCGTCTCGTACGGCTCCGCTGCGACCTTAGAATGATGAAGGATGAGCTCGGGAAGATGTAGTGGGATATGGACTCACAATTAGGTACTGATAGGCTTTATTTGGCGGCTCTCTCTTCTGCTCCCAAGCACTCATGAACCGTCTCCTGGGGATCACGCCAGGCTTGATTTGTGGCAAGTGCACCTGCACCATCATTCCTTCTTTTCCCGTGTCCCTGTCACGAACTTTCGTGACGCGGTAACCGGGGCGACCAATCTTTAAGAAGACTTTTCGCTGCACATTACTTTGAGCAGGTGCGATCATCAGCTGTGTCTCCTTCAGGTCGCGCGCGGCACGCCGGGCGAGATTGGTCTGATGCTTTTTGCCTTGCGTGTGCGCAAGGTATGAGCCCTCGTTGGTATGAAGGGTGAGACATAGTCGGCATTCCAAAGAACCAAGGTGGTTGCGGAGGATGTATGGGTCCTACATAGCCGTCATGAGAGTTCCCTGAAACAACAGCACAGTGAGACGTACCTTGGCGAGATCAATAGTCTCAAGAGCTAGCTTTCTCAAACGTTCCCTCCTATCGACATTCGTCTCTGAAGCACCGGCAACACCGCCACCTCCGAACTTGGAGCCGACTCGATTCTGCACTCGATGAGCAATCGTCGCTCAGCATGGCATGTACAAAGACTATACCTGGTAATCTGTACAGACAAATCAGCATGTTACACTGAATTTCAAGCAGCGAGCCTTTCCTCACCCATGCTGAATGATCAATGGAAAGAAATGAAGACGGCTCGTGAGTGACGAACGCAGGGATGAACGTGAGGACGATGAAGCGCTCGTCGAGCCCGAGGACGCGTCTGACTTGGCGCCGGATCGTGCGCAGATCTAGATCTTCCCGGTGGCTGAAATTTTGGCTCGAATTACATGCACTCGGTCGAAGAGCAGTGCTTCTTCCATCTCCAGCCGTGCAGCAGGGCGGATTTCTTATTCAAAACATCCTCCAAGCCTCAAGCCGACTCTGCCATTTGCTCTAGTCCTGCTCGAATCATGGCTGCTCACAAGAAACGCGCTCTGGAGGACGCGTCTGTGAATCCTAAAAGCAAGAAGACCAAGACCGAGAGCGCGGCATCGAAGGACAAGGGCGCTGACGTCCATGCATCTACCTCGTCAAATGTTGTGGTTGGAGAAGTTGATTTTCCTCGAGGCGGCGGAACAAGTTTCACTCCGTTAGAGGTCAAGGCAATTCGTGCCGAAGCAGCCAAGGAGGCAAATGACGAGCTATTCACCGTAAGTCGCCGTATTGGCGGGACAATCCAATCCTCTCGTACCTTGAATATATGCTCACACATATACTGCTAGGACAAGACGGAAGAACGTAAGAAACGGAAGTCAGCCGTACCAGCCTCTGGGAAGAAGGCAGCCAAAGGGGAGAAGGGAGATGCAATCCGTGTCGAGCATTTGAACTATAAGGTGCGACAAATGACTCTCTCAAGTCACATTTTAACTCATCGTTTGGGTATCAGCGAGTTGCTCCAGGAATGAAGGTCCTTGGGCAAATTGTGTCTATACAGCCTCTTGCTCTCATCATCTCTCTACCCAACCAACTATTCGCGCATGTCCCTATCACAGAGATATCCTCTCAACTCACGTCCATGCTTGAGGCAATGGACGAGGACGATGCATCCTCTTCATCCGACGGCGAAGATGCAGCGGAAGGAGTCCCAAAGCCCCGGGTTCCCGAATTATTTCAAGTTTTCCGCGTAGGACAGTACGTACGTGCTGTCGTCTCAGCTGTCCACGCGCCCGGTACCACGGATCCTACTGGTCTTTCTCGAGCTCGAGACGAGATACAGAAAGCAAGTCGTAGAGTCGAGCTCAGTCTCGTACCGAGCAAAGTGAACGACGGCGTATCGAAGACCGACCTTCGCACTGGCTTTGTGTGTACACATATTCTTTATGTGAAAGGAATGGATGGACTCATAATGACCTTGCTTCAACCCAGACGCTTACTGCGGCCGTCAAGAGCAAGGAAGACCATGGTTATATTCTCGATCTCGGCATCTCCGATGTTTCCGGTTTTTTGTCCTTCAAGGACGCCGCGAAGGGACCCTTCGACGAACCTAAGAATCTTCACATCGGCGGTCTACTGGACGTCGCTGTCACAAAGACGTCTGGAAATGGCAGGACCTGCAATGTCACCGCCGATTCGGCGACCTGCAGTACCTCATCGGTTTGTAGAACTGTACTCTTCACGATTGTCGCTCTGACGCGACATGCCACTTTAGCTCACAGAAGTGACGAGTGTAACCTCCATCCTTCCTGGCACCCTGGTGCAGTCACTAATCACTGCCGTGGTCCCTGACGGCCTCAATTTGCAAGTTCTGGGGTACTTCGGTGGCACAGTTGACCAATATCACCTTGCACCGGGTGACCCAGAACAGAACTACAAGGTCGGACAAAAGGTCAAGGCCAGGATCCTCTACGACATCAATCCTTCTAGCCCGCCTCGATTTGCCTTGTCCTTGGCAGAGCATCTCATCCTGATGGCTCCAAAGAGCGTGGCAGGATCTAGTCTCCCGGATGTGTACCCCATAGGGACCATGTTGGATGCGGTGAAGGTCATCCGTGTCGAAACTGCGCGCGGATTAGTTGTAGAGGCATCGGACGACGTGGAAGGTCATGTCCATGTGAGTGCACGAACTCGACTTGAGACTAATTGACGTCTGTGGACTTACGTATGATCGTTCCAGATATCTCAAGTATCGGACGACCACGTCCCGTCCCTGTCAGCATCGTCTGGTCACTGGAAGATCGGAACCGTGCACAAGGCTCGTGTCACCGGGTACTTCCCTTTGGACGGATACCTGCAGCTCTCCTTCCGGCAATCAGTTCTCCAACAGAAGTTCCTGCAGGTCGGCGAGGTGCAAGTCGGCGAGGTTATCAAAGGCACAGTCAAGAAACTGACGGACTCAGCGTTGTTCGTATCCATCTCGGGCACGGTGGACGGTGTCATCTGGCCAAACCACTACGCCGATATTCCATTGAAGCACCCTCAGAAACGCTTCAAACCTGGCGGGACTATTAAGTGCCGAGTACGTGGTATCGATGTGACATTCAATACTGCGTATTCACTCTCGCAAATAGGTCCTCGTTGTCGACCCGGAACGTAGACGGATTGTCTTGACTGCGAAGAAGACACTAATCGACTCTACTCTACCGATAGTGTCGGGGCTTGAGGATGCGAGGGAAGGGCCCATTACCCATGCAGTCGTCTTCAAAGCTTCAGACAAGAGCGTCCAGGTCGAATTTTACAACAATCTGAAGGCCATCGTTCCGGCGCGTGAAGCGAGGTTAGTCCTACCACAACAATATGTGCTTGTCGGGCTCATTGTTCGACAGCGAGACCGCGGTTGGTTCTCTGTCTGAAGCGTTCCCGGTCGGCAAGCCGGTGAAGGTTAAGATTCTCTCTGTTGACAACGAGAGTTCTCGCATCCTTGCCAGTATTCGACAGGCAGCGCCGAACTTCAAGGCAGCCATCACGGACATCAGCGGCGTCGAGATCGGAGACTCTGTTGAGGGTGTTGTTGCTGAGATACAAAAGGAGAAGGTCGTTGTGATCTTGCAACCGACGCAAGTCCGCGCCCTACTCTCGCTCAATAACCTGGCCAACAAGCGGGGAGTCTCCGCGGCGCAGCTTCGGGCGTCATTGAAGGTCGAAGAGAAGCTGCAGGAACTCGTTGTCGTATCCCGGAACCCCGACAAGGGAATCGTACTGGTTGCTACCAAGCCTAAGGAGAAGGATGTCTTGCTGCACAAGAGTTCGCTGAGTCTGGATACGATCCAGGTTGGTCAGCTTGTCGGTGGTCGGGTAATTCGTCACGGGCGACAGGGCGCCCTCGTCAAGTTGACGAACACCATTTCCGGCACACTTCACCCCACTGACGTTTCCGACGACTATGAATCAGGAGCACCCTTCCCTCCCGTTGACGCTATATTGAAGGCAGTTGTACTCGCCGTCGATAAGGAGAAGCGGCAGCTGACATTGTCCACTCGACTTTCGCGCATGCATCCCGACCAGGACAAGACTGTCGTGGACAAGGAGATCAAGGATCTGAATAATCTCAAGGTCGGCGACACTGTTCGCGGATTCGTCAAGAACGTCGCGGATCATGGTCTTTTCGTCATGCTTGGTCGTAACATCGACGCGCGCGTTCAGATCAAGGAACTGTTCGATCAGGTAAGGCGCAGTGCATCATGCACGTCCAATGGCTGACAGAATGCTTTGTAGTACGTGAAGGAATGGAAGAATCATTTCTCTGCGAATCAGCTTGTCAAAGGACGTATTCTGAGGTGGGTTCTATGGCCCAGTGTCTGCATATGCGGCTAATAAGCTTGATAGCATCAACCGCGAGAAGAAACAGGTTGAGATGTCGTTCCGTTCCGGTGATCTTCAAAGAGACATGCGTCCCAGTGTCACTCTTGCCGACCTGGCTGAGGGCCAGAAAGTCGACGGCCGTGTTAAGAAAATCGAAGACTACGGTATCTTCGTCGAGATCGAAGGCTCTAAAGTCAGTGGGCTGTGCCACAAGTCTGAGGTAAGTGGGTCGCCATGACACTCTGTTCGTCACTCATCCGTCGCGTTCAGCTCTCCGATAACAAGGATGCGGACGTTACGTTAGCCTTGCGAAGCTTCCGCGAAGGCGACCATGTAAAGGCTGTCATTCTCTCAATCGATACCGAGAAACGACGAATCTCTTTTGGTCTCAAACCTTCCTACTTTGCCGAAAGTGACTTCGAGATGAGCGAATCTGAGGAGGACGCCCAAGAGGATGGCGCCGATGACGCTCTTGGAGTTGTAGACGATGAAGATGCAGAGATGCACGCGTTGGACGTGGCACACTTGGACCAATCTGCATCAGATGAAGACGACTCCGACGATGAGTCCCAATCCGATGCTGATCAGGGTGTCATGGACGTTGACATGAACATCGACGCCGACGATCGGCGACGCAGCTCTCAGGCGAAGACAGGCACCTCAAATGCTCTCTCATTGTCGCTCGATCTGAAGGAAGGCTTTCAATGGACGACTTCCCAAGACCTTGAGTCCGACGTTGGCATGTCTTCATCAGACGATGACGAAGACGATGGACAGGAACGCAAAAAGAAGAGACGAAAGCGTAAGGAGATCGAACAGGACCTCACAGCGGACATGCACACAAAGGTCCCGGAGTCCAACTCTGACTTCGAGCGAGTCCTTCTCGGATCACCGAATTCTTCTTATCTATGGATCCAGTATATGTCTTTCCAGTTGCAGATATCCGAAGTGGATAAGGCACGAGAGATTGCCAAACGGGCGCTGCGAACCATCAACTTCCGCGAGGAGCAGGAAAAGCTCAACGTGTGGACTGCTCTGCTCAACCTCGAGAATGTCTACGGGACCGACGAATCCCTCGAAGCGGCGTTCAAGGACGCGGCGCGGCACAACGACTCCAAGACGATTCATCTGCGCATGGCTGCCATCTTCGACCAGAGCGGCAAGTCTGAGGCAAGTACTTGTGTCTCATGTCGCGGATTATCATCACTCATGTGCACGATAGAAAGCTGAGGAGATGTACAAGCGCACTTGCAAGAAATTCGGGCAAAGTTCGAAGGTCTGGACTCTCTTTGGAGAACACTACCTGAAGCGGGGCAAGCTGGAGGAGGCCCGTAAGCTGTTGCCGCGTAGTCTGCAGAGTCTGGAGAAACGGAAACGTGAGTACTCTGCAGTCCTGAAGTGATCCCATTTACCGAAACTCCTTTTGCAGACCTCAAGACGATCTCGAAGTTTGCCCAGCTTGAGTACAAGTTCGGTGATCCAGAGCGTGGCAAGACAGTATTCGAGGGCATTGTCGACTCCCATCCGAAGCGATGGGACCTGTGGTCTGTTTACATAGATATGGAGGCAGGACAGGGCGACATAATGAGCGTGAGGTACGTCACTTTCGCCTCCGTGTCTTCGTCTCTCCCTGACGTCCTTCAAGAAACATACTTGATCGGGTGCTCTCTCTCAAGATGACCAGTCATAAGGCGAAGTGCGTATCTGTCGCTCACAATGTGACGGTGTAACTCATCACTCGATGCAGGGCGTTCTTCAAGAAGTGGCTTGAATTAGAACGTCGTATTGGTGACGAGGAAGGTGCAAATGCTGTCAAAGCGAAAGCTATTGAATGGACCCAGCGCGCTGCGGGGTCGTCATGAGCGAATTAGTACAGCATTCATATTCGAAGCGCTAGTCTAATATTTTACCGAGGAATATACCACGAGACAGCAGTTGACAGAGTAGCCTAGAGTGAGATGTGCGAAAACAAAATCGAGCGGTAATGAGTGACTAGGGTATATGCAAATAAATACCAAATGAGTGTCATGAACGGGATCTCGTACGCTCATGTCCCGGTGAATTCGAATCATAGTCCATGAGAGGCCGCCGATTGCTCATCGAGCTGGCCAGCTGTCGTTGCCAGTCATCCAGCTGGGTCGACAAGTGCTCAAACGCCATAGCGTTTTCTGAACTAGACGTGCTCACCGGTCGCTCTGAGACACCGGAGATTGGTCGTCCATGACCAAACGGAGGCTGATCCACCTCTAGTAGGAGACCGATTTTATGCTGGAGCTGCTCGTTCTCCCGCTTGAGCGTCGTGTTCTCGTTGCTGAGCTGCTCCAGCAACGTTTCATCGTGGCCACCACGAGCGATGACCAGCGAATTTTGTAGTCGCTCGACGTCTTGCTCGAGCTCCTCGATGCGGGAGAGTCGCTCGTCAGACTCGCGTTGAGATGCAATGACGTTGTCTCGCATGTGTTCGAGATCGCGCTCGAGGGCGTCAATGCGTTCGCGAAGCTCCCGGTTATCGTTGTTCAGACGTTGAACTTGACGCTGGGCGTCTGTGAGTTGGTTCCGCAAGAGCTCGTGGCCATCGTCTGATGAAGGCGTGCCACGGCCGTTCATGCCCCGGACACGAGAAGAGGCTGATGAACCGGGCTCGATGCTTGATCCTCGATCAAGCTCCGACTGGATGCTTTGGTTGAGGGCCTTCTGTTTGGTTAGCTCGTCCTTCATCTTGCGCATCATTTTCTCCGTCCCCCTAAGGCAATCATAGTCAGACCGGGTATATATTAATTAGACACTCATAAATGTGCTCACTTGACGTAATGCACCGCAAGCTGATAGTCCTCCTCGAGTTGCTGCAGACGAGCCTTGTAGCTCGCTTCAGTTTCGTCGAGTTTACGTTCAGCCTCCAGAACGCGAGCCTCAGAGCCGCTGTCTACGCCGTTCTGACGCACGGGGCTTCGAGACGCACGCAGCCGCTCTAACTCAGCCGACAACGTGTCCAGCTGCGTCTCCGCTTCCTCTTTCTGCCGCAAGGCAGATTGTAGATCACGCTCCGTCATCTCCTGCAACCGCATCGCTTCTGCCAGCTTGTTCTCGAGATTTGCGAGTCGTGCTGGTGACACGCCTCCTGAAGGGGAGGGCAGATCTTCGCCTTCGGCAACGATACCGTGGTCGGCCAAATACTTCCGGAGCGTTCCGTGTCGTATTGTCGCAGTGGAAGCCTCCTTGATGTGCGCAAGGAGTTCGGTATCTTTCGCGAGGAGATCCTTGCGTAGTCGACCACCCTCCGCCAGTGCGTTCGACAACTGCATCCGGAGACCAGCAATCTGAGAACGTAAAGACAACGTCTCTGAGTCGGCCTCCTGCGCCTTGCGGCGCTCGCGATTGAGCTCCGACTGTGTCTCATCAGCACGCCGCGTTACGTCCCTCAGCATGTCGCGTAGCGACGAGATCTCGCGCTGCAGCGCCTCAACCTTCTCCGCATGGCCGCGAGCGAGACGATCCTCATCACTCCTGAGGTCACGATGAGAGTCGAGCAGCTCGCCTAAGCTCCCGGTGGTGACGGCACGAAGCGCGTCCGCCTCTTCCCGAGACTTTGCCCACGAGTTCTCCAGCTCCAAGATGCGCACGCGAGCATTCTCGGCCTCTGTCGTACGTGCTTCCAGCTCGCCTCGCAGGTCCGCTAAATCCGCCTCCAGCTGGGCCGCCTGGTCGCGCGCACGAAGGTGCTGGCGATCGACTTCTGTAGCACGAGCAGATGCGGCCTCCATGGCCCCACGCGCCTGCTCCAGGGTACGGATATGCTGCTCGTGCGAGAACATGAGCTCCTTGAGCTGAGTCTCAGCCCTCAAATGGTCCGCCTCGCGTTGCTCGATGATGGAACTCTGCTCAAGGAGGCGAGTAGCATGTTCCCTCAGAGCGGATTCGACGCCGGTGTGCTTCTCCTGTAGTGCCATGTATGCCTCCGAGCTGCGATCGTGCGACTGGGACAGCAGGTCGGCGCGTCTGAGGGCGTCGTCGGCCCGAGCCTCGGCCTGCTCCGCGATCGTGGTCTGCAAAGCAAGAGAATCGCGCAGCTCCCTGATCTTTCGCTCTCTTTCGGTGGCCTCAGCCATAGCCGACGAAAGCTGCCGCTCGAGCTCGGCCGTGCGATCTCGCTCTGCACGGGCGATGTCCGCTCCAGAACCACTCTCCATCGCAGCGACCTTCGCGCGATAGAAAGCAGCCTCCTGCAGAGCACTAGCCCGGATGCCTTCAGCCTCCTGCACGCGCACCGACGCTGCGTGAGCCTGCTCCATGAGGTTTGCCTGCCCAACACAATCAGCATGCGTGGAACATCAACCATCAGCATAGTTATCCTCACCTGCAGCTTCGCATGCAACTGCTTGAAGTTGACAATCATCTGCGCGACCTTCTGGCCGTCGATGTCGTCTTCGTCCGCACTTGCAAGTATGTCACCCTCGGACTGGTCGTAGATGAAGCCTGAGCGCGCCGCCTTGGACAGGGCCGCGCGCATCCAAGCATCCCGCTTTTTCATCGCCTCCACCTCGGCCTCCTTCTGCTTGAGGTCCCGAATGAGGTCGGCCGTCACGTTGCCAGTCGACCCCTTGCTGTACGGCGAACCGTTGGGGATAGGCGAGCCAGCTTTGGCAGAGTAGAACGCATCCGTGGGTGCCCTGCTCCTGTCAACGTTCGGGGATGGGCTTCGCCCCGAGACACCGTTCCTGCTCATCATCGCAGTTGCCATACTTATGGGCTCCTGACCATCGCCAGGGCCAACAGGAGATGTCGCACGACTGGCACCGGCGTAAAGCTGTGGGCTCTTCGCACGGCCTTGACCTTGGTCTGGCGTACGCGCACGCTCGTGCACATCGGTCGTGGAGTGCTCAGGACTGCTGTCGCCGCCGTCCATCTCATCGTTGCCGCGCCTTGGCATGACTTGGGCGATACCCGACAGAGACTGTTGAGTCATGCCATTAGGGGTCCTCGATCGCGCGTTCGGGGGAGATAGCGCTCTGCGGACCTCTTCGACATCGGACATCTGTTGCTCGGGGGATATTGGTCGGCTGCCATTGACAGACGCGCCAGGAGCCGCTTGCGGACCTGTAATCGAAGTCTTCCGGGTAGTTGCTCCACCATTACTAGGAGTGATCGCGTTTGATTTGTCTGAGCTGGGATACTTGATATGCTCTGCAAAAAACGCAATCAGTATAAGGCATTCTATGAAGCTATCACGAAGACGTACTCGTATCCAAGACGTGAATGAGAGTCGGGTCATCTGACTTAGCCGGGTTTCCGAGAGATTCTCCACCCAAGCCTCCAAGTACGAATACGCGAGACCCCATTGATGCCATGGCATGCCCAGAGCGAGGAGTAGGCGCGGGGCCCATCTTCTGGAACATATACCAACGCTGGTCTATACTGGTGTCAAAGGAGGGTCGTGATTGACTATATCTGTGGTACTCACTGGAGATCTTGAACGCGCCCAGATCACCAAGGTCTTTCCCGTCAACACCTCTACCGCCGAACACATACACGACATCGTCGACCAGAGCAGCAGCATGACCTTCTCTTGGAGACGGGATGAAGCCTATACACGTTAGTTCCGACCACGTATTGGTGATGGTATCGAAGACCCAAGTGTCGTTGTAATGATATTGGCAATCAGTGCCGCCGAAGCTAGGGATGCCGTTAGGTCAGAACAGTGATCTTGATCAATCAAGGGCTGACTGACAGGAAGATCTTGTTCTCAAAGGTCACGCAGGCGTGCCCCGTCCGCTGTGCGGGCCGTGGCGAGCCTTCCGCGGGCTCAACAAGTTCCCACTGAGCTTTCGTTCGGACTGCAGAAAGTTGAGCTCAGTCCGGGCTAAGTTGCTAGTGACTTACGAGGCGACTTACGAGAATTGAGATCGAACGCCCAGAGGTCGTTCAAGAACTCGCCATCCACTTGGCCACCGAACACGTAGAACTTGGATCCGACCATGGTGACAGCATGACCATATCGGCCAACGGGAGCAGGGCCATATGTCGCTACTCGTGTCCATTCTCGCGAAACTGAACGCCGCAGACGACATTGAGTACGTAGTCGCACAGTGACGACGGACGAAACGCACCAAGGTTCAGCAGATACAACCCATCATCCTGTTTATCGCCAGGCTTTGCCTTCCCATTCGTCTTCGTATCACCACCCCAGACGATAAGAACACTCCCAACAAGCGCGCTTGCATGTCCGACGCGAGGGCTTGGCACCTCACCAGCCGTCTGCAGGAGTGTCGCTGACAAATCCCGTGTCGATAGCAGGTACAGGTCATTCCTGACGGTCTCCTTGACAAGCCCACCAAACAGGAATAGCTCGCCTGTCGCGGTGGCCGTCGCAGGCAGCGCGTGGCCGTACCGAGGGAAGGGTGATGGTGATGGGTTCGTCGGAGGAGCGACTCCCGGCTTCGGGATGGTGACTGGAGGTGGAAGTTGTAGCCGACGCTGTGACCATGGATATGCTGGTCGCTGCTGCTGCTGTTGGGCCTGTTGGGCCTGCTGCTGGCCAGATGGACCTTGAACGGAGGGCTGCGGTGCGGCCTGCTGTAAGCCCATAGGACTGCCATTGACGGAGTCTACGTTCACACTGCCGTTGCGGCCCTGGCGCTCGCGCTGGACTTGCGGGGGCACGCCATTCATGACAACGTTCGGGCTGCCTCGCCCATTGAGGCCGCTGCGCGTTTGCGTTAGAAATGGGTTGGGCTTCCGGAACGACGACATGGAGTGCAATGCGAAAGAACGTAAGGACGTAAAATGATATGAAACCCGAAGCGCGGATATAGCCCTGCCACGAAACGCGGATACGACGCTCACCTCTCGTAGCTGGACTCCTTCGCGAGCTGCTTCGCCGGGCCCTGGGGAATCGACGGCTGCTGGAGCTGAGCTAGAGCGGCGCTGGGGCTTTGGACGACAGCGACGTTTGCAGGCTGCGGCGGGGGATTGTGCTTCTTCCGTGAGAAGAAGGACATTCTTCTGGATCTGGTACCAAACAGGGACTGTATGGCGGCAGAGGGCGCACGGTGCGCACGGCGAAGAGAGGTCGGTGGTTGAGAGGAGGGGAGGAGGACAGGACGCCGACGAGGATGCTCAGCAGGCCCGCCTGAATGAGCGGTGGACAGAGCACTCGTACCTGGCCTTCGCGACGCGCGCTTGCTGGCAACCGCCTCGCGCTGATTCCGTTTGTGTCTGTTTGCCCGTTGTCCCGCCGGCGCCTACGCCTTCCAGCGGCACCGACTCCTACTCCCGCATACTTCGGGGCGAGAGACTCTAGATTCACTTTAGACTTTTCAATCCATCTATTCGTCTCGCAATGGCTATCGCGCTGCACCCTGGACACAGGTGGGCGCAGAGCCAGATGGTCGGTCCTCGCCGCAGTGCGGCAGCTCCAGCGCTGCATACCAGCTGACATATTGGGAGCAGTCGCGTCTCTGGATCGCCGAGAGCATGCACCCAATCTACATATACACAGACCAGACACTGGAAGGTCTTTCTGAGACATATTAGCCAGCAGGGCCAATCTCGTGTGACACTGTGCTATTCAGACGGAGGACAGCCGTTGAGCTTAAGCTCTGGTAACGTTACAGCAGAGTAGAGATGTCGCAAAGATACCCCTGGGGGATACGGCGTTGTCTGCGTGGGCGACGTCCGAGCTTCGGAAACCCCGTACGCGGGGAAGAGGCGTTTAGTGTTGGGATAGCACCATCCAATGTTGAGCTCGTTCCCTCGCGAACAGCAGACCCGTCTATGCTTCTCGTGCCTGAGACTGACTAGACACGAGCCCGACACGAGCAGTCCGGGAGGCTCGAATGCGGGATTCCTGCCGCCGACATGAATGCCCTTCTCACACGAGCAAGTGAAATGGATGCTCACACCGAAACACATGGGGGACTGCACGAGACCTTCGCCGCATCGATGCACCGCGGTCACCAAACTTTATTCATTCCAGGTGATGATATCGGCCGTTTCTTCACTGTCATGGTCGCGTTTCCGGTGGGCCATGAGACGATCACGGTTAGGAAACAGTCTATTGCACTTATCGAGCGCACAGATGTATATAGGTGTCCTGTAGCATCGTTCCTGTCAGAAACATCAAGGCTGCATAAGCAACATTGCTTACTCGTTAGGGTTCGTTACTCGAGCGACGCCAGTCTCCAGTTGCGCAGGTGTTGTCGTGACTGGGACGTATGTCAGATCCTGCTGTGGGAATGATATTGAGCGCGCACCATCCTGAAGCGCAGGCGCAGAGGGCAGTACAGAAGGCAAGCTCGGCTGCTGGCTCATACCGAAAGACGACCAGACGAGGAACAGATGCGACTCTCAGGCGACTCGGTGCAACAGCTCGAAGGCCAGACGCGCGACGCGAGTAATATTCGCGTGACGTCACAGCCGTGACCACGCGTCAGTGCTCCTCGTCCGCACCCGCTGGCAGCAGACTGGGCCAGAGGCTGCCAGAGGCCAGTCCGACAGCCATATGGACCGCTACGCCCCGCACAACGGCACCGAGCCCTCTTCCCGCAACACCGTCACCTCCCGCTTGCACTCTCTCTTTTCGTCCCAGCAGAGTCGCAAGGACACGCAGCAAGACATGAGGCCGCCGCGCGCACCAGCCGCCGCGGGCGCCCGAGCGGGCTCGGGGTCGCGGACACACTCACGACCGCAGAGTCTGACTTTCCCAGTGGCGGGACCGTCTCAAAGTCATACGCAGAGCTCGGAGAAGCCCCACCCTGTCCTTCGCTGGATATCAGGCAAGCACTCCTCATCCAAATCCCTTTCGTCCTCCCCAGCACCTTCCCCGACCCGTTCATCTCCTGTTGATACCCCCTCCTCCGGCTTGAGCACACCATCCTCCGCCGTCTCTGCATTGGTGGACGCCTTCAATGACAACCCTCTCCTCATTCCCGCACACCATACGGGCTTCAACAAGTCCTCCTCATCTCTCGTCTCCTTGCCTACACGCCCCGAGGCTGCTCGCCTCCCTCCACACTTCCGAGCGACCCGCCCACCACGCTACCTGTCCGAACTCACAAGGACCACATTACCCAGCGCCTCGATATCACCGCCCTTGCAGCCATACGACGAGGAGGCATTCCAGAATCCGGTACGGTACACCGACCCTTTTGCCCCAGATCAGCACCACGATGCGGACAGGGAACGGGACCTAGACATTCTATACAGTCCTACGCCGAAGCCTCTAGCAATACCGCACTCGCCCGCTCGCGCGCACTTAGGGCGGCAGCGCTCTGGTACCATGTCGACGTCGTCTACGCAGTCTTCCCTGGATACGCTTAGGTCGATACACGAACGAGGTCGGAGTATACACACGGCATCGCCGCCGCAGCTGAAGATTAGCCTTCTACCCGATTCGCTGAAGAACTGGTTCGGCGGAGAGGAGAGCGTGGATAGCAAGGCCATGCATAACATGTTGAGCGAAGAGGACCAGCGAGGGAGCAGGCAGGCTGAGAGGGAGCACATAAAGAAGAAATGTAGGTTAAGAGTGGGAAGGTGCTTCAGCGTACTCACGTAGCTATTAACAGACTATGGGCCGAAGAACCCTGTCGTGTTCTGCCACGGGCTCCTCGGCTTCGACACGGTCACCGTCGGGCCCTCCATTGCGTCTCTACAGGTCACCCATTGGCGAGGCATCAAGGAGGCGTTCGAAACGAATGGCGTTGAGGTCCTGATGACTCGCGTACCTGCGACCAGCACGCCCATTGACCGGGCGAAGGTACTCTGCGAAAAGATCAGCGAAGTCTACCCTGGGCGGAGCGTACACCTCATCGGTGAGCATAGGCTCGCCTCGTCACGCTAGAGTGCTCATGCAGACCGTAGGGCTCGCGACATAGGTCACAGCATGGTATGCATCTGCACCTTGTTGCTGTCCATTCTAGTCTAACTAACACATTTCCACAGGGTGGCCTTGATTGCAGATACCTAACAACCCATCTCACCGACCGGCCCTTCAAGGTCCTTAGCATTACGACCATCTCCTCGCCGCACCGGGGCTCCTCGTTTGCGGACCATTTTCTCTCGACGATCGGCAGGGACCGGATGCCGTCCGTCCTTTCACTGCTTGACCTTCTTCCGAACGGCGGAGGCGACGGCAAGGCGTTCGAGTTTCTGACGGTGGAGAACATGGCGAAGTTCAACGAGGACACTCCGGACGTGCCCGGGGTGAAGTACTTCAGTTGGGGCGCGACTTACGACCCAGGGTTGATTGACACATGGAAGTGAGTATCGCTCGTAACGAGCCGTGCCCAAAGGTGCTAAGCTTTGATTCTAGATGGTCACATACCGTGGTCTTGGAGAAAGAGGGCCCTAATGACGGGCTAGTCTCACTCAAGTCAGCCAAATGGGTATGCTTTCTACTGTTCGTTCCATTCTGTGTTTCTCTTGTAACTGAGACGTGACGCGCAGGGAACGTACCTCGGCACACTCGAAGGCGTGAACCACCTCGATCTGATCGGCTGGGTGAACACTGCGCGCTACAAGTGGGCAGAGATCATGGGACGCGAGGTCAAGTTCAAGCCTGTCACGTTCTATCTAGGCATAGCCGATCACCTGGCGAGGGTGGTGGAGGGACAAGGACAAGAGGAAGGTGCCGGCACGAGCGGAGAAACGCGGGCAGCGGGAGAGGCAAGCGACGAGGGTCGGGCTGCCCCGGGCGCGACAGCAGGAGAGACGAGTGAAGAACGGGAAGAGCGCGAGGAGATCCGGAGGGAGGGCGAGCGCGCCGAGATGGCGGATAGTCTGGGGAAGGGCGGTTCGTTGGTTCGCGAAGGCAGCGAGACTGCGGAGAGGAGTGCGGGGGAAAGGGACGGACAGTCTGGGGAACGGTGACACAAATTGGCGGAAGGTACAATATAGGTATCATCTTGGATAAGGGACTTCACAGCGCATATCCAGTCTTGCTAGCAACTCACGATGCACACGACACGATGTATGGTAGTTCCGTATAATGCACATAATATCTGGAGCTCTCTACGCTATGCTGTACGACCGGGAGGAGGTCGGGGTGCCTGTGGCGGGGATGATCAGATGAGGCGATCGGGTGATCAGGCATGGGAGGAAGAAAGAACGGGGGCTGGTCCGGACATGAAGTCATCATCGATGTCCCCGGTCATGCTCGCCCCGTTCCGTCCGCGAACCCGTCTCACTTTCTCAGCTCGCGCGCTGCACTCACCACATCCCATCCTCTCGCTTCCTTATCCCCGCCCGCCGCGAACACCCTGCGCGCACGCCTGACATTCCAATTCAGATACGGTATGAGCGCCCTCGAGAAGCTATCCAGCAACAAGGCCTTTGGCGGCGAACTCATCAAGTACAAGTTCAAGGTGGGTGGCTTGTGCAGGCAGTCGAGGGCCGTCTGAGCCAGACCTTATCTGCCGCGCAGAGTACCGCCCTCGGTGGGCTCGACGCCAGGTTTAACCTGTTCCTGCCCCCTAACGCGGCCAATGGCAAGGTCCCCATCCTGTATTACCTCTCGGGATTGACCTGCACGGAAGACAATGGGTACGTCTGTTACGGCAATCGTATCGCATATGGTGCTGAATTGCAATATAGTGCCCAGAAAGGGAGCTTCCTCGGGCCCGCGTCTCAGGAAGGGATCGCCATCCTGTTCCCGGACACCTCCCCCCGTGGCGCGGGCATTGAGGGTGAAGACAACGACTGGGACTTTGGTACTGGTATGTAATGTAGCCTTCGCTTCGGTGAGGCCACAGGCTAAGCTGCATTCCGCAAAGGCGCCGGCTTCTACCTGAACGCGACGAACCCGAAGTATGCTAAGCACTACAACATGCTCACCCACGTCACCGTCGAAATCCCCGAGGTCATTGAGGCGTCCGGTCTTCCAATCGTATGTCAACTCAGCCGCTCAGCGTGTCGCGAGTCCTCACACTGCCTTGGTTCACAGGACACGACCCGCCAATCAATCTTCGGGCACTCTATGGGCGGACACGGCGCGCTGACACTCTACCTCAGTTCTGTGCTGAATGGGCAGAAACAGTTCCGTTCCGCCTCCGCCTTCTCGCCAATCTCGAACCCCACCAAGTGTGCATGGGGCGAGAAGGCGTTCAAGGGCTACCTCCAGGGCGGCATCGAGGAGGCCAAAGAAAAGTACGACGCGACGGAGCTGATCGGCAAGACGAACAGAGAGCCGCTGCACGTCCTCATTGACTACGTCAGTCGCTTCCCCGGCTGCGCCGTGTGGTAGGATGGATGCTCACAGAGGCTCGGTGTGCAGGGCACGGGCGACAACTTCTACCAGCAGGGCCAGCTGCTCCCGGAGAACTTCCTGAAGGCTGCGCGCGACGCTGGGTACGACGAGGTACAGGTGCGGGTGCGCAGCCAGGAGGGCTACGACCACAGCTACTTCTTCGTGCGTCTCTCCAAATCCCCCTCACGGCAATTCCTCGGTGGTGCTGACCTCGCCCTGGCGCGTGCTTCCCGCAGATTTCGACCTTTGGCGCGGATCACGTCCATTGTAAGTCTGATGATGACAGTCGTGCTCTTCTTGTTGCGCGGGCACTGATCAAATGGGCTGGCTTGGCTTGCAGTCCATGCAAACTTCCTCAAGGCGTAAGCGGTCGGCGGACCTGCAAGGGTGCTGCGATGCGGAGTAAGCAGAGCGAAGGAGGAAGGGTAGGAAAGTGTAGGATCCACGAAGAAGACATAACCTTGTATTACGGATGTACTCATACCTGGGGGGGCCGAAACTGTATCGATGTCAATCTCCGGTGGTTCGAGCTTCCCTTTCGTGGCACTCGCAGCGCGTGAAGTCTGTCGGACTGCCCGGATAGTCCATATTAATCGAACACGCCATCAATTCACATGAAATAAGGGTATGTTTTTACATGGCACACTGACACCGATGAGAGGGTAGCAATGGCGTTTTGGCAGTGAGGATGCGACAGAACAATTGCGTATACATGACGGAAGGGAAGGCATGGTCGGATGATTCTTGCCAGGAAAGACCGGAGCAGAACGTCGGCACAGCAAGGGCAGGGGCACAGCACCAGAAAAGCTTCAAGGTCCGCAGTGTTGTCTGGTTCGTTGTGGCGCCCGCTGAGTGAGGAGGGACTCGTTGCGTTCTCAGCTGGATCCGATTCGCTCCCGGTAGGCGGCCTCCAGCTCGGGCAGTTCACGGCTGAACCAGTCGCTCCTCAGAGCAGAGTGTACCGTAGCGCGGTCCAAGGGATCATAGACGAGCAGATTGCCGCAAAGCATTCGAGCTAGAGGTCACCCGAAAAACTCAGCATGCGAGTGACATAAACAGCGGCTTCCTGGCGGCCGTATCGTTGAGTGAGTGTGTAGCAGTGAAGTGCGTACCGTCAGGGATAGAACTCCATATGTACGACGGAAACTCGACCTCGCCATGGACAATGCGCTTCTTCACCATACGGTCGCTTTGAACAGACGTCTGCGAGAGATCGCCAAGTTGGGAGTGGTCGAAATCCTCCGAGGGTCGATATGAGTACCAGGTTGACTCTCCGTCCTGCTTGTCGTAGTCGAACGGGTGGCCACCGCTACATTCCCGTGAGTGTGACGCAGGATGAGTCGGACAATATGATCCGCGACATAGGACCACTTACGCGAGCATGATGTACATGATAACCCCCGCTGACCAGCAGTCGGCCGGCATCCCAACATAGCCCAGGTGTTTGTGGTCTAGGGCCAGGATGCCTTCGGGAGGGAGGTATGACACTGTACCGCAGACGTTGAAGGTCTCTTGGTAAGCCTTTGGACGAGCCAACCCGAAGTCGGCGATCTGGATCCGAGGATAAGGTCCCGGCGTGTAGAGAAGTATATTTTCGGGCTTTGGCGTGTTCAGTTAGCATCCGACAACAAGCTGCACGCTGCGCCGAAACGACGGTACATCGTACGCACCTTGAGGTCTTGAACGTGAGATGTGAAAACTGTCCTGTGGCTCTGTCATCTAAAGACAACGCGCGGTCGAAACATACCACGATGAGAAATCAGTCGGTCATGAAGGTACTTGAGCCCCTTGACAAGCTGGAACATAATGTATTTGGCTTCGCTTTCGCACAGCCGGGAGTCTTCGTGGCCGACTATGTACGAGAAGAGATCGCCTCCGGTGCACAGCTCGAGGAATATGTGCCTGCGAGTATCGCCGATGAATTGGTTAGGAGCGCACATGATGATTCTTACTGACACAAAGTTATTGTCATGTCTGGCCGCCCAGACACGGTTGATGTTCGGCTGCGATTGTAATGTCAACAGCAGGCCGATGGAGGGGCGCGAACATCCTGGGAGACTCACATGGTCGAGAGAAAGGAGAATATCGACTTCCTTCATCACTTTGTCGACCTTGTCCTTACTTTTACGTTTGATTGTCTTGCATGCGGCTTGCCTAGATGCTGACGTATCCATGGCTAGGTGCACAGTGGCAAAGCTTCCACTCCCAAGGCAATGGCTCGTGACAAGATAGCGACCGATGCGCTGTAAAGGGAAACCGCTTTACCCGTCTGATGTCGCATCTGAGGTTGCGACAGCATACCTTCGTTTTGAGTGACGGATTCCTGGGAGGTGTTGGGTCAAATATATTCGCCTTTTGCGGCGACTTTTGCGTGTGTATGCATTCAAACTCTGCATATATGCGTTTTCAATGGCCGCCACGGTTCTCATGAGTACTCACTCTGTGAATGCGGAATCTGGATGGTATCCCCATCCATAAGGAGAATCGACGTTTTACGAATTTTGTGCCCGTTGAGCAAAAGCCCATTGGTAGAGAGATCCTTCCAGACCGTCGATCGACCTTGAATACAATACCTTCCATATATGACTGTCGCTTACCGAACATGACACCAGAACTCCACCGTTGCTGGGTCGGACGCTGTAGGAAGTCTTGGGTGAATAGATCGCGACGAGCTCCAAACGGGGTGGCGCTCACGCGTACAGCTTGCAATGAATGCCAGAAGCCACGATGTCGGGTACAACATACGAGCTGCGATTACACCGTGATTGGATACGACCGAAGGGTAGCGAAACGAACGCGGGGCTAGGCACATACCATGAAGGGTGTCGGCCAATAGTCAGCGGTCGGTCGATGCTCAACTCCAAAACTATGGAAGAGGCGTAGAAATTAGCATCCGTTACTTCTTACATGCGCTGGTATCTACCTTCTCTACGACCTTGCTTGTTGACGGTCACCAGTCTTGCGCATATACTCGACGAATTAATCCATTCAGCAGGTGTGGGAGGCGAAGCAGACCAGTCAATCAGCCCACACATCGCGGAAGGAGTAGTAGACGGCATCTTCAACTGTATGATAAGAAGAGCAACCAGCCTTATGTCAGCTACCAGCAAGTAAGTTATCACAGAGGTGACGAGAGGAGGTGAAGATGCGGGCGCTCTGGACGCGTCCTCCGAGAAACGAGAAACTGGGCGATAGTCACATGATCGTATGTACTTTCGAGTGGTAACTTACTGTGTCCTAGCCGAACTCGGGAAGACTCCTAGTGCTTTGTGAACACTACGCGCGTTGCATATCGAGCTGCGATACATTTCATCAGGATTACGGCTACAGTCAGGCTACAGTGGAAATATGCAACAATCCGGAACGCTACACGACGATCCAAATCAAGTTAATCATAACCTCTACCACTCCGTTGCTTAACTCTCTTTGGTTTCTTGTGATGTTTCTTGCCGTCCAGGCTGGCCTCGCCACCGGCATTCGCAAGGACCGCTGCGATCCTCGCCCTTCGACCAGTGACCGCAGTGCCATCATCGGCGAGAGCATTCTGGTGCGGATATGCCTGCATACGAGACACCTCCTGGCCATGTCTCGCAGAGCCCTGCATGCGAGGCCGCATAGACGACGACGGACTACTCGCGAAAAAGTCCCGGTCGAGACTCTGAGACTTCGTGCTCGAGCCCACCCCTACGGCTGAAGCCGTGCTTGTACCCAACGTCGGTGCGTTCTGGGGTACAAACGTATCAGCGCCCTTGACCACCCGAGTCGTCGGTGCCCGTTTCTTTCCCAGCGCACGTTGAAGGGCCATCTGTCGTGTCTCCCCATTGAACTCGTCGTCGGAGATGCCGGACGGCGGGTGGCAGTATAGCAGCTTCGCATTGACGTAGTCTTTCAGGACGTATCTGGCAGCTCGTGCCTCGTCTGGGTTACCCTGACCGGAGCGCATAAAGCCTCTGCCGACTACGATGGACATCATCAGTATTGAGAACGATTATACGTACACATAACTCACTAGCATATGCAACCAGGAAATCTTCTGGAGTGATCTGACCATTGCCGCCTTCTTCGGCGGTCCTGCTTTTGACGTCTAGACCGTACGTGGCATCGAGAACCTCTTTGGCGATCCTCTTGACTACCAGCGCCATGGGGCCAGTATGCTCCTTCATCTGATCGATGGGCAGAACCCCATCGCAAACGAGGTCGGCTTTTGTCGTAGTGAATTGAGGGAATACCAAACCCGGACAGTCGCATAGCATGAGAGTGGGCGATAGATTGATTGTTTGGAAGTGTTTCGTCTTGCCCGGTGTGGAGGAAACACTGACTTTCTTCTCGCCAAGTAGAGCGTTGATTGTACTGGACTTGCCCACGTTTGGATAACCCACGAGACCGACGACCAATCTCGATGGGTGATTTCCCGAGGAGTCCGTGAACGCTGACAGGCTTTCGGTCAATGTTGATCGTGTCATGGGAAGCGTACTACTCACTGCTCAAATCAGGCGCAGCGCGTACGAACAAGTCCTCGAGCTCCAGCACTGACAAAACCTTCACTCTCGGGTCCCGTGCGTCCTCGCTGTCCTCCTCTGGAGGAAGGCGGTAGAGACTATTGGTGTCCGCATCCGAGACCGATTCGTCATCGGATACGTCTCCGTCTGTATACTCGGAGCTTTCGCTACCACCGTCGACATCTGCATTGCTCGGAGGCACTTCGGAGATGGTACCGTTTTCGTGAGCTTCTACGTTCTCTCCACTGTTTTCAACTGGTGCCTGAGCTTCTGCAGCTGCCAACGCCTCCTGGCGAGCTTTCTGAAGCGCGACAGCGTTTGCGGCGGAGAAGAACGCGTAGTTCACGCCTTGCGTGTCAAAGTAGTCCGCCCATAGCCGCCTGCAACATGGCCCTTGTTGAATTTTCATTCAACAAACGTGTGTTGCGCCGACTCACCTTTGCTTCGGCGTCAGAAGATCAGCCTTATTGATGAGAAGTAAGCTGCGGCGTTTGTTCTTTCCTGTTCCAGCTTCACCCTCAGCTCCTTCGACGTCTTGCACATATGCCTCCAGATCTTCACACCGAAAGCGGAGAGGGTTGCGAGCATCGACGATCTGGACTACGAGGTGTGATCGTTCTAGGACTCGCCAAAGCTGCCGCCAGACTTCGATATTGCGCTCAAAGGGG
The DNA here is from genome assembly GCF_022264815.1 of Rhodofomes roseus. Lineage (NCBI taxonomy): Eukaryota > Fungi > Basidiomycota > Agaricomycetes > Polyporales > Fomitopsidaceae > Rhodofomes > Rhodofomes roseus. The sequence continues at coordinate 175,789 of NW_025952965.1, read as the reverse complement.
GTGAGCAGAAATAGGTCTCTATCCTGAAGTCTGAGTTTGGGTAGATGAAGGGGGATGGAATGAGTACTGATCCCGCGGCATGACTGGAAAGGACATACTCCGCTAGCCCCCTTCTCCACTCCAGGAATGCATCCTTTTCCTGTCTGTCTAACTGCGCAGGCGACATGTCCTTCGTCCATGGCGGGCGCCTAGGTACCCGCAGCCGTTGCCGATTCTCGCGATGCTTCTGCAGTGTGCTCCTTTCCTCATCCTCCGAGAGAAGGTACGGATTATGTTGCGATGTGACAGGTGAATTGAGAATCTTGACGTTCCGACGTTCTAACAGCATAATGAAGGATTAAGATCTTGGCTAGTCGAAGAAGCTTACCAGCTGTGAACTGGGTGCCGGCCAACTGCGCTGTGTTCAGGAACTCGTCCAAATCCCGTTCTTGTGTGATCGACTGCAACCGAGTGGTAGAGTCGATGTCGGTGGTGTACTGCAATATTGCGCATCGTGGTAATCAATCCACTCAAAAGGCATAGTAGGCCGCGTACCATTCCACTCTCCCGAACCCTGTGTGCATCCTTTACCTTGCGGTTGATAATGGCACGCCCCAGTCCGCTCGGGTTGGGATTCTTTCCCTTTAGTGGGGGCTACAGGGTGTATGAGTTGAGAAAAATAGGCAAAGCGAGAAGTATGATGCGACATACCATGTTGTAATGCCTGTGCTGTGTGTAGCGTGGCTGGTAAGTAGATGTTCGGTCACGGTAGGGCTGCCACTGGCACTGAGTACTGAAGCCACTCGGGTCGCTCACTCAGCGATGAAGCGCCCGCGTCATTTTCCAGATCTTAAGATCTTCGCCGAGATGTCTCGATCTGGTAGGCAAAACAACACCCGCCACCCCGCCCGTCTTCCGCCACGCCACACCCGCCGTCGTCCACCCTCCTCGTCGCGTCGGCCACGGATACACTCAGAAGTAAGTTACTACTACTGCCTGCCGGTGAGGCCTCGAGGAGTACTGTGGAGTCTTCGTGCAGCCAGGTAATCCCGCCATGCGATCAATTGAATCACTTTACATCCGACGATCATAGGTAAGTAGTCACATTAATCCCGTAGCCAGACTGTCCTTGCAAATGGCACGCCTTGGCGGTCTTCTTGGAATATACCAGGCTCCATGCCCGAATGCAGTCCAACTGCGCCCGGGGCTGCCAGAATTGAGGCATCCCTCGGAGGCTCATCAACCGAGGATGAGTCCGCGATCCTTCGCACCGTGTACAATCCTTTTTTGGTACTGTACTCGTGACACTACTGGAAACGATGTTCCCAAGCAGACTCACGCATCGTCAGAGACTCGGAACGCTAGCTAAGCAGTGACAGCTTTGGACTCGCGGACATGACTTGTGGGAACAAGTCCACCATTTGATACGTTCCGTGGAGGTCCAGGTCATCTCATCGCGGCACTGTGCCGTCACTGCGAAGTATCCGGGAATAGCACTGTGTCCAGCAACCTGTATTCACAAACTCCAAGCTCTCTGGTATGTACCCACGGAGGTCATTCAGTTCTTAGCACATTGAATTAACTGCTACCGCAGTGGGTGTATCACGTTCGCCCTAAGTTGCGCAAGGATAGTCTAGACATGTGCATGAAGGGTCAATGTTCTCGCTTGCGTTCTACATGTGATGAGGTATCCTTAGCTGTTTGCATTGCCATGCGCAGGCCCCGCGATTTCTCCGATGTACATGTGTACAGTGTTAGCCACCTTGAGGGGCTCCATACGTGCGTAGCGAGGACCGTTACCCTTGGCGACGCATATATAAGCGGATGTCGATGGGCCTGTCTCCCCGTCGTAGTCTCTACGAGAACTCTAGCCATCAAGATGAGGTTCGCGAAAACTCTCCTCAGCCTGCTCTCGGTGCTCGCCACCTCTCAGCATGCTCTCGGTCAGTTCGCCACCCGCTTGGGGGGTGTCAACACAGCCGGTTACGACTTCAGTGTTGTGAGTAGCTCGGCAGGGTTGTCTAGTGATGACATCATTGACATTTTGTTCAGGACACTAACGGAGACTACTCCGGCACTGGTATGTGCGAGCGACGGCGAAGTGGATTCGCTATTCTAACAGATACTTGATAGCTGCCCCTCCCCCGACGTCTCAGTACACCCACTTCACCTCGGAAGGCGCCAACCTCTACCGTATTCGTGAGTCTGCTATGATTTATCAGGAAACGATTGGCGTGTGCTGACAGTGGCTATCACAGCTTTCGGTATGGTCCCTATGCCGACTCATGTTGCATTTTATGGATACTGACCATCGTGACAGCCTGGCAGCTGATGACCCCCACTCTGGGAGGCACCATCGACTCCACCTTCTTCTCGGAGTACGACCAGACTGTTCAGGCTGCTCTGTCCTCCGGCTCTGGCGTCTACGTCATTGTTGACTTGGTACGCATTAGTTTGGCTGTCGGGCTGCAAAGGCTGATATGATTGTGTTGCAGCACAACTACGCCCGCTGGAACGGCGACATCGTCGGCCAAGGTGGCCCGACCAACGCCCAGCTCGCCTCGATCTGGACCCAGCTCGCCTCCAAGTACGGCTCCAACGAGCAAGTCATCTTGTGAGATACCGTCACTGTCAGTCCCCAACGATCGCGATCTGACACAGGGCTACAGCGGTCTCATGAACGAGCCGCACGACCTCAACGTCACTGAGTGGGCTGCGACCCTCCAATACGTCGTCAACGAGCTCCGCTCTGCCGGCTCGGAGAATTACCTGCTTCTCCCTGGTTCTACCTACTCGTCTGCCGAAGCTTTCCCCACGGAAGCCGGCCCCTACCTGGTTCAGATCACTGACCCTCTCGGCGGCACTGGAAAGCTGCTCTTTGATGGTGAGTGTCTGGAATTGTACCACTCAGGAGTGCACTCAACCGTCTTTAGTCCACCAGTACCTTGACTCTGACAACAGCGGCACTCACGACACTTGTGTCACGGTGCGTGAAATTTGATATCTATAGGAGCGCTGCCTAAACGGCCACACCGCGCAGACCAACGTCGCTACCCTCGAGACGCTTGTCAGCTTCCTCCAGAACAACGGTAACCGTCAGGCCATCCTTAGCGAGACGGGTGGAGGCGAGACGACCAGTTGCTACACCGAGTACGTACCCTCTGCATCTCCGACATTGTACGCGCATTCAGCTGAACTGTCCCCTTTAGCCTCGGCGAGGAGCTCTCGTATGTGAAGTCTGCCTATCCTACCCTCGTTGGATTCTCGGCCTGGTCTGCTGGCTCTTTCGACACGACCTACGTCTTGACGCTCACTCCCTACTCCAACGGCACGGATGAGACTCTCTGGACCGAGGCTGGTAAGTGATAGTGCCCTTCTTCATCGAGATCATGCCCTCATCACGATGAACAGTCCGCCCGTACCTCCCTTGAAGGGCATACTAGGATTCTAGAAGTGATGGATCTTTGAGAAGTCTTGTACATCCAAGTTGTCGGCGACCGCTTCTTGTACAAATGTGTCTGCATGTTCGCGGTTTTCCATCAACCGCAGAAATATAGCTACGCTGATCTTGACTTGTTATGGAAAATAAACAGTCAACACGGAGAATTCGACCGACTAGCTTGTGATGTCAGCTACCTCCTGCCTGGGCTCTCATAGAACGAGTTACTAACGTTCTAACCCGTCTGCAATAGCCTTGTGTATGAAAGTGATTGGATTATAGCTGGCCACCAGCATGAAGCCATTCGAAACATTGCTCCGCCAATTGCTCGCCGTGGTCTACACAAGACGCAACGAAGGATGAGTCGTGTTTCACGTACCCGCGGAGAACACACAACTTGAACGTACTGATACAGAATGCATGCGGGATGTCAGGGTGCCCATGAATTACCTTGACAGACCCGGGATCGGCGTGGAAGGCTCTCAGGACTGATCCCTTCTGCTCGCCCACCCAGCCGTCCTCGTCTGCAAAGTACATGTGTAGACGATGAGCGTATGTTTGAAGAAGCGCCGCATCAAGGTCCCGTATGGTCTTCATCTCCTGATCGGCTAGACAGAGAGAGGCGTATATAGCGCTTGGTGAGTTTAAAAACTTGCGCAAGACCAGAATCTGGGGTAGGGGCCAATCGGGGAAGAGGAGTCGTAATGCAGCCAGAGGCAACATCCAAGTCAGGATAGACACAGACGAGATCAGGCGGGGAAAGGGGTATCGGAAAAGCCACTGCAGTGATATTAGCGAGACATATACATGCGTAGTAGAACATAGCAACGTACGGAGAGTGACTGCCCATTGGGAGTTGTAACGATGTGTGAGATCGTTGGGAAGAGGAGGAAGAGCGAAGTAACAATGTCTGGCTTCGCTCGTAGCACCTCATGGCAGAATGCCATCGTCAGCTTACGGCTCGTATACTCATAAGTAGTATGGAGTCCTACCTGTAAGGTGATCCAACAACCCATACTATGCCCCGCGATGACGAGCTGGGCCTGCGGATAGGCATCGTGTAGCGCTTGTGTTGCTTCAATGGCACTCTCTACCTGAGCCGTTAGACTGATGCTAGACGAGTCTTTGTACATATCTCCGCGGGGGATAGTCGGAGAGTGACCGAGATGACCGTGTGCGAGTATGGATATATTCTGCGCACACTTCTCGTGGATGGCAGTCAAAAATGGCGTGTAGAACTCCACGAGCCCAGGATTACCTGTTCACAGTATTCAGTTGAAGTGTATTTGACATACTATATCGATGGGATAGGCCACTCGTAATCCAATGTACCTGGTATGAAGAGAAGGATGGTACGAGGCTGCTGAACACCGGCGGGCCACCATAATGCGTGTGCAGCCGCGCTAAGCTTTGGGTGGGGGAATATAGCGTTCGCGCATGGCTCCTGTATGGCAGAACTCGGTGGTGCTGGTCGTAAGAAGGCAGGGAGCGTGGCCATGGAACCAATATTAATGGCGCCAAAGTGTAACTTGAGCCTCGTGGCAAGACACCAAACCGCGGCGGACGAGCTTGGCGGAGCGTAACATCCTAATCTCAGATTGCCGCCCGTCGCGGGGTCGCGCTCAAGCCTGATGCGGCAGGATGCAATGGTGACCAGCTGCACAGCGTCGGGCTGTCTCTGGCCTGCTTCCTCCGATTATGTCTCGACTGCCTCCCAGTTCCTCCAATAATTACGGACGCTCGAGATCAGGTTCTGTCCGCCAGAATCCCCCGCCTACTTCGCCTCCCGTACGGCCGCTGCAGATTAACCGAACGCCTACCGGCACGCGCCCTACCTCACCGAGTTCCACAATCTCTGGTTCTTCTGCCGCGCCTAGGGGACCAATACGGCCGACGCGGTCTGGTCTGAGAGACAGACAAGTCTCCGACGTCTCTACATCTGATCGAGCCTCGGTGGACTCACGCGCAGCTCCGGACTCGAGGACATCAGAGGATCGCCTGGAGGCCCGACGCGGGGAGCCATCCAGAATACGTAATGGGGTAGCGGTCCCGTCCTACAGGTCTAACGGAAGCTCGCAAATTGTCGCTTCACCTATATCTCCCATGTCGCCAGAGTCAGCGTTGTCACCGTCGTCCATAGCGGCCGTGGTCGCCTTCCAGGCCTTGGGCAGGAAGAGGGGGATGTCTAATGACAGCATGATGGACGCGGAGTATGAGAGAGAAAAGGCGCAGGAACGCGAGGCGGAACGAGCGCGGCAGCAGCGGCTGAGAGACAGGGTACCAGGAAGGAAACCTACCGGGAAGACCAAAGCTGGGGATATCGATGGTGAGTACAGTCGCTAGGCTCTTGCTGTCCTTCGGCGCCAAGTCCACAAGGGATGGTACGTTGACCTGACCATGTAGCCGTACTCAACGAGATTAGGGGAGAATGGGAGGTATGCATGGACCCGGACGTGAGTGTCGCGATCGACATGCTGCAGTCATCGGCCTGAGTGATGGTAGTTCAAACCGGTAGAACTTGCCTTGCAACTGCTGGACCAATCGTCATTGGGGAAGGATATTGACTCGTTCCGGCGTACTAAGGACTTGCTGTCGAATGCTCTGAAAGGGTCGGTGGACAGTGCGTTGCTTCTTAGTGACAACATGATGGTCAATCACGACTGACGCGTGTCAAGAGTACTACCAGGCATTTGCCGGTGCACTACCCCATCATGCCGCACTCCTGAGCCATCTTGGGACAACTCAGGACCAAGTTCGGGATGCACGAACTGCCCTGCAAGAAGCAAAGGACACCCTAGGCAGCAAACGTGCCGACCTCGTTCAACTCTGGTCTAGGAGTCAAACTGTTGACGAGATGATGCGTATACTTGATCAGATGTATGGCGTCGTATATGCACTGTTGTCCGGCTGACGATATATTCAACTCTGTTGCAGTGAACGCTTAAGAGCTGTCCCAGACGCCCTGGAGAGCTTGATATCAGAGAAGCGACTGCTACAGGCCGCAGTGCTACTGGTACGAAGTCTGAAGCTGATCAACAAGCAGGATATGTTGGACGTTGGTGCGGTGTCCGACCTACGCAGCTATCTAGTGGCGCAAGAGGCGGTCAGTGTCACTATCTCGATATCATCAGCACGAGTCCTTACGCCTACTCAACTCAACTACACTCAGGCACTTCGAGAAATTCTAGTCGACGAACTTAATAGCCATTTATATCTCAAGTCATTTTGGTGTGAATCACGATGGGCAGTCTACACTCCTGGCCAACAATCATGTGAGTTATGTGCTCGACTTCACACTGTTTACCGTCACGAGACTTTTCCAGTCCCCAAGGTCGATATTCAGCATCTAGCTGGTTCTGACATGAAAGACCCATCGCCCTCCTCACCCATTTCCCGATCTACGTCAATCAGCAAGTTCTTAATGGACCTCACCGTACGCCCGAACGACCCTCCATACGCCCTCGACGAGCAGAACTATCGCGACAGTACTTCTGGAGCCGCTTTGGCGGCATCTGCAAGTTCTGGCGCGCTAGGGATGTCAGCTGCTCAGTCATCAATATCGCTCGCTGGCATGCTTACCGGCACTGGCATGCAAGTACCACCCCCACAAAATCCCGAGGCCGACTCGTTTTCCTATATCGAGACGCTGTTGGAGGCACTCGCAGTCCTCGGAAGGCTGGGAAGCGCCCTCGATGTCGTCGCACAGAAGCTACCACAGGAGATCTACTCGGTTGTGGAGTCGACCTTGGACGAGGTGGAAGAGAGAGCAGAATTCGGCCGACGAAATTCTGTGATAACATCTGGCTCTGGCGCAGGGAGACTGGACAGCAGCCTTCTGCTCACTGGTCCGGGGGCAGTGTCGAGCATGGCTATGGGCACTGGCATCACCGGGGTATCCGTGGCGCCAGGATCGGCTGTGGGTGCTCTAACTAATAGAGCGCCACCGCTTAAAGCTACGGCCCTGCGGCTGGCTGCTCTGGAGGCGTCTACGAAGTATACCGACCAGGAGACCTTGCGAGACTTCTTCTGGACACTCTATTCCAAGCTAGATGCTGTAACGCAAGGACTGCGAGTGGTATATGAGGTGTCGAATCGAATAGGTTCGGTGAGTGACCTCGCATCCGTTGCCTGATCCAATTTAACATAGAGACTGAATCCCATCTTAGAGACGAAACTTCAAAGACTCTTCAGGGGCGAAACCTGGTTCTCTTTTCCCACTCGCGGAAGTGTGGATGCCGATACAAGCGGAGGTTCGTCCTGCTTCTCCACGGCTGTAATCGTTTGATTGTAATTGGTGCCGTACCAGGTGAGGACCCTTATCGGTGACTATGTAACCGACGAGGAACAGGGTACAGTATCCGGAAGGAACCCTATCTCCTCAATCAACGAAGTTCTCCGAGAAGGGAAGTTCACTAGAGACAAGAGCAAGGTCAGTAACAAACAACACGCGTTCTCTGTGCACGATCGCTCATCACCGGAATAGCCCGTCTTCAGATTCGCAGACACCGATGCGAAATACAGCATCAAGGCGCTCAAATCGCACGAAGACGAGCTCACTCGAGTGCTCAGAGACACCGTGCCTGGTCTGGTCCAGGGTTCCGCAGACAATGCCGTACAGGCGACGCTGTCTGCTGTCGGGACAGACGATCGGTTGTCCGGGACCAGTCAACACCACCGTGTCCTGATTCGCCCGGACGCATTCCACGTCAGCATGCTGTTCCAGCCAACGCTGGCGTGGCTGGACCGCATAGCGGAGGTCCTACCCTCTGGCATGGAGGCGGCACGGTCAACAAGCATGGTGCTGGAGGACTTCGTGCTGGACGTGTACTTACCGCAGCTAGAAGACAAGGTCTCCGAGTTGTTCCATCAAGCGGTGACGAGTCCAGATGCTTTCGAGCCTGATCCTGCCACGAACAAACTGTCGCCGCAGCCGCTTGTCAAGGTATGTGTCTCTGGTATTATTCAATGAAAACCGACCGATCACATTTCTCTCCGTAGGCAAGCGTACAGGTCATGGCTCTGATCAACTCACTATGTGCCATGCTCCGGACGACGCCGTTCCATCGAGAGAACTACTCGCGACTTATCCTGACAGTCATAGGCCAGTTCTATCAGCGGTGTAGCGATCGGTTCTACGACCTCGTCGCTGTCAGAAACAACATGCAGCCAGACGCAGCCCCGAGGATAGTTCTTGGTGCGCAGTGGGCGCAGAAGGCAGATCTCGGCGCATGCCTGTCGGAACTGCTGAGGATCATTGGCGAAGACTCGGAGTCCGCTAAGAAGCTCCGGCTCTGTCGACAGGAAGCGCACCTCGAGCAGGCCCTGTTGGGCGAACAGACTATCTCCAAGCAGGACCTGATCTCGTCCGCGCGGAACATGTCTAGCCTGGCGAGCCTGTATCGCAGTGTCGTACGTCATACTTGTTCTTCGCTGGGAGGTTTCATCTGACAGCGCTTGCAGACGTGGTTCTTCAACGAACTGGATGCTCTGAAGTCAGCTCCAGAAAGTGCGCTCTCACCAACAACACCGCTGCGCCTCGAACCCGTCAGCGCAGTGACCCCGTATACCCCATACCTCCCCGCCATTGCTCCCGTACAAGCGAATGAACCGCTCAGCCTACCGCTCTCCTCCGCTATGGCCATGCGATTCCAGGCACTGCACATGACATACGCTCAACTAGCGGAGCTCATTCTGTACGCGCTGCGCATCGACATCCGGTGCCGCGCTACGCACTACATCGACCTTGCGCTGAGACATGTAGGTGCTCCCATGTTCGTCTCATCGGCGGTGGCTGACGTGTTTGCGCGTAGGGAATTTACAAAGTCGACCGCGAGGTTGGCGAGCCCGACCCGAACGTGATCGACCTCAATGTCGAGCTCAGCAAATGCGACGACTGGGCGTCGTCAACGCTTCCTGAGCGAGAACGGAGGTACGCTGCGCTGTAGCTGAGCTCGGGCGACTGGCTCACTAGCGCTGGTAGATATGTGTTCGAAGGCCTGCCGCACCTCATGGAGCGTCTCCTGATCTCGAACGCGCGGCTCATCCGCTCGCTGAACGCCTTCGGTATCAAGAAGATGAACCGGAACATGCTCGCGCTGCAGCAGAACATCAAGACGATCACCCAGAACAGCGACGACGTCGAGTTCGAACGCGCGAAGCGGTACTACTCGCTGTTCTCCATGTCGCCGCAGGTAAGTAGCTCCCCGCTCCTCGCCATTCTGCACGCTTGCTGACTACAGTGGCTTATAGGACATGCTCGACAGCATCCGCAAGAAGCAGGAGTTCAGTTTCGACGAGTACAAGGCGATGTTGGACCTGCAGTGCGGCGTCGACCCGACAAACAGCGAGCAGAGTGCTGCGCAGGCCACTGACCGTAACTACAGCCTGTACGTTATCGACCTGCACGGCCTCGAGCTACAGGACGCCGTGGACGAGGTCTCGTCATGACACGTAACCATGCTGTGATATCCGGAGGAACCTAGTAATGACTAACGACAAAGTATTTATGTAGTATGAACACTCGCGTTCTCCTGTACACGCTGTTCCAGGGGCTTGTTCAACGGGCGTGTGCGCGTCTGTTTCTGGCCCTAGGCTCTGCTTTGATCGTGTTAAACCACGCCACGTCAGTCTCATGTGCGAAGTTGGTGTGGAGGCTATCCTGCTCCGGGGAGAGCGTTGCCGTGTAAACCCGCGTGATGAGCCCGTCTATCTTCTTGCTCTGCTCGCGCGGGTGCAAGTACGTGAGCATGGGCAGCCGCCTCAGCAAGCTTATGAACCGCCGCCTGAGGAAGCGCGGCGAGAGGTGGTGATTCGCGAAGGCTGGTTCATCCGAGTTGAGCAGACGGCCCGTCGTCGCGAGCGAGAGGACCTCTTCAAAAAGGCCCAGTCCTTGCAAAGCCAGCGGGCGGACGCCGGCTTGCTGCAACGTCTCCGCGTCCACCCGACGCTCCTGCGAATGGAGAGTCGGATTCTGCTCCCGGTCCACGCCAACATCGAGGGGCGGGTAGATCATCCGGATGTTGTCGTTGAAATACTTGCGCCGGATGTTGACCTCTCTTCGTTTGCTGAAAGGACCTAGTATCCGCGCTTCATAGGAACCTGGGTCGGCTCGGTTGGGAAGTATGGGGGGATGTAAGATATGTTGATGAGGAATTCCCTTGGTCTTGTGTGACACATTGCTGGTCATCAATGCCGCGAGCTCCGGTGAGAGCACAGGAGGTCTTGAGGCCTGTACGGAAGGGATGATGGGGTCTGGTAGTGGAGACGCGGGGTCTGTCATAATGGGCTAGCAATCCCAGATAGGTCAGCGAGCGGCGGCAACAAATGACAGAGCGCGGAGGAACCTCGCACCTCGAGCAGTTCCCATCTGAGCTTCCCCTTTCTTCCGTAGGCGAGATCGAGTACATGGTCGAATTTAATAGCGAGGCCGCGGTTTGCTAGACGCAGGTTGTTCAGCTCCTGGATGACGCACGAGCATTAGACCACGTCAGAACACAGCAAGCCGGGGCGCACCTTTTGGACACGTTTCATCCTCTTGGCACGTTGATGGAGATCGTAGACTCTCAGAAGAGCTCTGGCGTCGTCGCCCAGTTTGATCTTGTAGAACTGCCTACAGAGGTTCGGTTAGTTCGACTGTACGCAGCAAGGGAGGCATAGTACATGCCGGAGATAATTGGTAGGCAGGAGACGAATCTCCCTGTGGAACGCGCGGTACAGAGAGACGACGGCATTTGCGTCGGCAGCCATGTTGACGGCGACGACGTTGAGGGGTGGCAGCGGTGGCGGGCGACGCGGTCGAGGACTTGTCGAGGACACCGAGGATCCTCCAAGCGCCCACATGTGATCGTCCTTCGATCGCGTCGTGACGCGTTAGCGCCCGCGTCGCTTGGTTCCATCGCCCACCGAGGCAGCACCCAAGCTGCTGGGCCGGGGCCAAGCAGCACCAGCTGCACCGCGTCCGCTGCCTGTGCCAGACAGACAGACACTGCCCCCGAGCGTCCAGCCTCGAACGTGCCAATCCTGTGTCTTCCTCGATGCTTCTTTTCTCCACGCGTATACTCCCGACGCCCTTGAACACACGGCTTAAGCTTGCAGTGGACCTATGGAGCTCTCATTTAATTTGCTCTGTGAACACTTCATGCCGCCATCGATAGGGTGCAAAATATGGAGAAGAAACGAGCTCGAAATAGCGCCGTGACAGTGCGCTGAGTCAACGACTCGCAGTCGTACCGCGTCGAGGTGACCCACGTTCCCAGCGATTGTGACCCTGTGCGAACGCGTCGTCGCTCGCGCGTGGACATCCAAAAATCCCGCGATTCTTCCGTTGCCTGTGTTCTTCTCTCGCCCATTGTTAACTTTGTACGGGCTCAATAACTGTCGAGTATATATTACATAGTGCACGACGGGTCAGTAGGCCACTTTGCGACAGCGAACAGCAAACCAAAATGTTTTCCGCCCTTGCGCTCCTCTCTGCGGCCCTTGTGCCGCAGCTCGTCAGCGGCCAGGTTCCGCGCCTCGGCGGTGTCAATACTGCTGGGTTCGACTTTACAGTGGTATGTTCATTGGTACGGTGGTGTGAGGCCTGGAGTTGACAAATGTTCTAGTACACCAATGGCAGCTTCACCAACAACGGTATGTCCTTAGTTACACAACTTACCTTGGGTCCTTTGTCTGAATGTGGCATGCAGCTGCGGCTCCGCCCACTTGGCAGTACGCCCACTTCTCTGGCGAGGGTGCTAATCTCTACCGTATCCGTAAGTGTCCTGGGTTCACCTCTGACGAGGTGAGTCAACTGACCGACCTCAATCCATAGCGTTCGCATGGCAGGAGATGACGCCCACTCTTGGTGGCCCGATCAATGAGACCTTCTTTTACGAGGAATACAACCCCATCGTGCAGGCCGCTCTCGCATCTGGCCCTGACTCTTATATCATTGTCGACGTCGTACGTTCATTATTCGCTGGCGTGTCTTTTAAGTATCTCTCAGATCTGCCGGCCTAGCACAACTACGCTCGCTGGAACGGCGAGATCATCGCTCAAGGCGGACCCACCAACGAGGAGTACGCCTCGCTCTGGTCGCAGCTCTCCACCTTGTACGGGGGCAACACGCGTCTCCTGTTGTACGTCCGTCAACCCTATTCATACAGTATCGCACGCTGAGAGGTACCGTATTCGCGCAGCGGCCTAATGAACGAGCCGCACGACCTCGACATCCCCACCTGGGCCGAGTCCGTGCAGTACGTCGTCAACGCGATCCGCGCCGCCGGCGCGCAGAACTACCTCCTGCTCCCCGGCTCAAACTACACCTCCGCCGCGACCTTCCCGACGGGCGCCGGTCCCTACCTGCTCAACGTCACGGACCCGCTCGGTGGCACCGAAAAGCTCATTTTTGACGGTCAGCATCCCAGATACGGACGCGTGATAGACTTATTACTGAAGCGTGATCCACAGTGCACAGGTACCTCGACTACGACAACAGCGGTACCCACGCCGAGTGCGTCACCGTAAGTTCCCACCCGCCCCCCAGGGCAATGAAGCGTCATTTTAACTGGAAACATCCCCCAGAACAACACGGAAGTCTTCGAGACACTCGTCAGCTGGTTGCAGGAGAACGGCAACCGTCAGGCCATCCTGAGCGAGACCGGCGGAGGCAACACCGCCAGCTGCGACGAATAGTACGCTTCACAATCCATCCGAGACCCCCTGAATCCTAGCCACTGACCCGCTTCCCTCACAGCCTCTACCAGGAGCTCGCGTACATCAAGGCCACCTACCCGAGCATGGTCGGCTTCTCCGTCTGGGCCGCGGGCTCCTTCGCGACGAACTACATCCTTTCGATGACGCCCTACTCGAACGGCACCGACCAGCCCCTCTGGAACGTCGCCGGTGAGTACACCTCTCGCTCTCGCCGTGGTCGATGTTGGGTTGCTGATTGTTCTGCCTGTCTCCAGTGAGGCCGAACTTGCCTGCTCCGGTGTAATCGAACGTAGTACAGTAGTACTCATATGGGGCTTTCACGTTGAGTAAGCCTCCAAACAAATGCATATCGCGGTGCGAATACCGAACGTCCTGCTGTGCTTCTATTCAACGTCAGCTCGAAGTAAGTGTCGCCCAGTTCCGGCGAATCTGGGCAATTACTGTGCGCCCACCAGGTGTTTTCACCACAGGTCAGGGGGCTTCAGTTACCGTTACTAAAATGCTGCCTCACCCGTGTATGTGCTGCAACTTCAATCCGGCGATGCATCAGTGGACGCAGACGCAGTAGTCGCCTCAATAAGCAGCATGTTCAATTGAAGAATCATGCTGTTTGACGACATTCTCAAGATGCTCCTAGACTCCAATATCAACCCTACACGGAGATAAAACAAAAAGTCTGGCCAACGCCGGGGTCGAACCGACGACCTTGGCGTAACATTTTATTAGCACCACGCTCTAACCAACTGAGCTAGTCGGCCATGCAAGGGTCCAGAAGCAATTTTAGATCTATCCAAGCCCAGATTTAAAAGCCACTGGCAACTTCACACAGGTTCTCTAAGTATCGTCCGAACGCTTTGTGGTGGAGTATTGCACTACGTACGCAGATGTAGCACAGCTAGAGTGACGAAGTACCAGCACTTGCGGTTGCCTCATCGTATCACGAAATGCTTAGGTCTCGAGATGCGACCACTGTGCCCCCAGTAGGCAGACCTCTTGAATATGATACTGGATCCTGCACTACTAGTAGTAGTCAGTAGTCACGACGTACGTCAACGTTTCGCGAAGAGATTGTTCGCATAACGCACATAGCCTTATCCTCTGACGATCCTTAGGCTACGACGTGCACATACGGATGAAAGGAAAGAGACGAGACAAATGACTTGGATACATTGCTTCAGTCGAAGACGGTTATAGATGCTACAGTGAGGACTCGGAGACGCTAATACTACAGATGCGGGAGAAGACTAAGTCAAGAGATGGTATGGGGGAAGATACACGAATATATGGGATAATTGTTAGCGTGTGTATGTGCTAGTACCAGAGTGTACGTGATGGTATGTTGACTAGACTGTTGCCAGAGTCCATGAGGGTTGGATAGTCGAGGTAATAGATATATGCGTAGTATGAACTTGAAGTCTCTTCTGCGCGAACTTGTTTATGTAGAGTGACCGAAGCTGACGTTGATAGCGCGACCGGGCGACGCTGGGGTACGCATGAGCCGCCGAGTAAACGTAGACGAACTAGCGCAGACGTACCTCCAAACACGAACTGTCCACCGCTGCCTCCTGCGGCCCTTCTAGTACCCGGGGGCATCCTCTGAGACATCGACGTAAGTAGACAATCATAAGGATATCGCGGTGATGCTTACCTTCATCGGGCGGGACCGACTCGGAGGCTGACCATTTCCGGGTACTCCCTGTGAGCCTGACGCTGAACGCTGCGCGTTGCCAGGGTGAGGTCGAGGCCCAACGGACGAAGCGGGGGCAGCGATGTATGAACGAGGGGCGGCTGTAGGTGCGACGCCACCAGTAGCGTTGAGTGCGTTCGAGTCACGGTGGCGCTTGGGTGGAGGTCCCTGCATCGAGCCCGGCCTATTGACGACAGGGACATTCTGCGACGGAGCGAAGTTGTACGACGGCGCCATGCGACTGATAACGGTTGTTGCTTGTACACTGCCTTGCGTTGATGAAGACGGCTGGCCTGAAAGGGCCGTCAGCAAAGCCTGCGTGCCTATCATCAGTAAGAGGCAGGAGCTATGTATTCCGGTCACTTACACAAGGAGGTACCTTCTGGGCTTCCGTCTTGCGCGGGCTTGCCGAAGTTGTCGCAACGGGCAACTGGATGGCGAAGTTCTTGTCCCCCTGTCGGTAGATGTACTGACGTGGCTGGACGTTCCTGAGCGATGGCGTGGTCGCATTGGCAGGAATAGCATGAACGCGGCTGCTTTCGGTCTGAGACACAGATACAAGCCATGCCTGTACAAGAGAACGGCGAGCAGCGTTGTCGACGACCTGATCAAGCGGATTATGAGTAGGCGAACGTAGAATATGACGCTTTGAACTCACTGCGGTGGGATGCCTTGCTGCCGTCCTCTGTGAAACTGGCACGATGCCGTTCTTGGCGCGAGCTAGCACCGACTCTGCCATCTCAACGTCCTCGGAGGCGAGTTTCTTGTCTGCCGTGCTCTCGTCCATCTCGATGTCGGACGTGGGTTCGTCGAGCATAGGGGAGGTTGTCGCCTTGTTGAAGTCGGGAAAGAGCATCATCTCGTCCACATCGGGGGAAAACGTAGGCTTGGCCATGCAGTCGTCCACGCTTTGCGGCACCCTGAGGGTCGTTGAGCCGTCGGCGCCAGCCCTGCGTGGGCATGTCACCTTCCCCTGGCCACTGATCGCCATGTCTGCGAACACGCTGACAATATCGTCGATGGCATTGTCATCGTCAACGTCCTGCAGCATTTTGCATCAGAGGGGCATGCTACGGACAAAGATGGACCAACGTACCATGCGAACTGGTAAGGGCTCGACATCGCGTTCGCGGATGGTCGTGCGGTGCAACGCTGCCGTAAGAGTGACGAAGGGGTTGGTGTCACGGTTCACACAAGGCAAGAACGGAGAAGCCGCAGCGGAGCACCCTAAGGCTGGAGACCAAATAGGAGAGGAGCAGGAGAGAGCTGGGCTGGCCAAGGCATTGGCGGCCTGGCGTATCGACGCCCACAAGGAAGGGGCCACCGGTGACGTCGGAATGCTGTGTGCGATGGACGGCATCACCGTCGAAGACTCAAAGAGCTCTGGAGTGTCCGGTACGATGATGGTAGATTCCCGTATCGCAGTCCATGACGAAGAGACTGACGAAGAGACTGACGAAGACATAACGGTCACTGTAGAACTGATCGGTGTGTCGGGAGCTGGGGTCTCCTTGGGAATGCTCTGTGAATAGAACCCAGTCAGCCCACTGTCAGAGGCTACGGAAAAAAATGGATTGGTACCTTTGGCTCCGGAACCGCGTCGTCGACAACAGTAGAAATCTCAATCTCGGGATCGTCAAAGCTGAGGTTAGCGAGGTCCTCCACGACGCTGTCAACAACAGGGTTAGGACTAAGCACCGCTGGGTCGCGAATGTTGAAATCGACCAGGTCCTCTACGAGCTGCTCGAATGCAGGGCAGGTGCGATGAAGCAGAGGAGACATGGGCAAAGTGAACCTGACCAGAGGAGACGAGTTCGACGAGGTGGTAGAGAGTGCTGGGCTAGACATGTGGGGAATGATGTACTGAAGGCTGATCGTCGTTTCGATGAATTCGCACGGGCTGTCGGGGAGGGGGATGCCAGCGGCATCTATGTCGTCGAGAAGACAGGCGGGGGATTCTATTATGCTTGAGCTATGGGGCGTATAGGCTGGGAGAGGAACAGATGCGTTGATAGGAAGGTGTTGCAGTCCGTCTTCATCTTGATCGCTCATGACAGATTCGGAAAAGGAAACAACAGATGACGAGGGTGACGAATTCAGGAGGATAAACATAGGACTGTGTTGGTGAGACAACAAGGTGGGCTCGTCGATTTGGTGCTGGTCGTTGATCGACGCAGGCATGAGGATCCCGAGGCCGATGGTCGTGGATGCGGTAGAGTGTTGAGAAGCGCAGCGCAGACGAGGAGTGAAATACGGTGTTTGTTTTTGGACTTCAGGTGTGTCCATGGCAGGTGAAGGCGGCGCCAACGGTGAGACGGGGTGGGAAGGAGTGTTCGTACGAGGGGATATGACACCTGGTGAGGTGTACTCATCCATTGCTGAGACAGGGGAAGCCATAGCAGCGATTGAAAGTGCAGCTCCTACGTCGAGCAACATGAGCTGGTGGGCGTCGGCTACACCTGGGCTAATCGCGTCGCTGATGCTGAATGCTGCCGTGAGCTCGGGAAGGGATGATGAAGCCGTAACGATGGTCGACGAGGCGCTGTCACGAGCGACTCGGGCGAACGATGCGAGCGTGGCAATGGCGGTCAGGCATCTCCTTGCGGCGAGGTCGAGGACAACGCGAAGAGCCTTGGAGACGATGACCGCGACGACATGGGCGATGTGTGCTCCTGTCCTGACACCAACCATCGCGCGCGACATTGACCGAGCGATGATACCAGGGGCAGCTGCAACGAAAGGTCGAAGACGTCCGACGTACACGTCCGAAATGTGGATGACGGCGGGTTGCATGTCACCAGAGATGGCGACGGCGATACTGATATAAACATCGACGATGGCGGGAAGCATAGGTGAGGTGAGCAGGAGGCTATGGGCTTTTGTCAATGGATAGTTCGTCTTTGAAGGTTGACACTTACGCGAGTGCGGCATTGAAAACGTTCTGTACCTTGTACCACACGCTGAGGCCCTCCGTGGCGGTGATAACGGTTGCGGCCGCAACCAGAACAATGGCGAGGAGCGCGAACCGCATTGCCTGCGTACCTATGGGAGGTACAGAAGGCATCGCGTGGAAGCTATGAAGAGGCATCCTTGGGCTGAGGTGAAGGTGAGTGGGCGTCGGCGGGGACGGGGTGCCTGGGAGGCGGGGAGCGCAAGGCAGGGGAGAGGGACGGCAGGTTGTGCGCGCCCTTTTATAGGTGCGCGTCGCGTCGCGGTTGAACGTCTCACGTGGGGCATTCAACAACGACCAAGTGCATTCGCTGTCAACGGCGGCGAGCGGCGGGGCGACTGAGCCCGCTGTCAGTGTCACCGGCGGAGGAAGTACCGACGTCGCGGCACGCCGATCGCTCCACGGTGGCCGGCGGCGTGTGGGGGTCCCTCTGGGCTCGCCATGGGGGAGAACGACGAGGACCTGTGTTACAGTGTACGTCCCGACATCAGTATACGAGCAGACATGCGGGTAGGCGTACGTACCGTCTGTGTCGGAGTCGCCGCCGTCCAAATACCGTACACGTCTTCGCGGCCGCGGTGAGCTCAATCCTGCGTTCGTCTATCGCTGTCGCTGTCGAGAAACGGTCGTACTGCGGTCGTCCCGACCCGCGAACCCCGCGCGGGGGACCCTAACCACGTAATAAGACCAAAGCCGTGGGAAGCGGAGGGCGATGGCCATAACAGGAAGAGGTGGCCCGTCGCGACAGCTCGCGACCCCCGTACTTGAGCGCTGCTTGAGCTCGCAGCTGCCGCCTCTCGACCACGCGTTCCGACGCGCCTGGACGCGTCTTGTCGCGACCATCATGCCTGAGCCTCCTCCAGATCCTGCTCTGCTCTTCACCCCGCCACCAGCCCGGGCGCACCCTGACAGCCCCGCCAGGCTATCGAGCGTCGCTGACGGTCCACCTACTTCCGATTTCCTCGTGCGCTCACGGTCGAGTTCGCTTAGTTCCCCTGACGAAAGCGTGTCCCTTGGCCTCCCGTCGGCGCGCCAGCGTACGCGTGAGCAGCCATTTTACATCGACGTCCCACCACTACCCGAAGAAGAAAAGGCGCTGTATCTCCCCTTTGCAGAGCAGCTCATGTCAATCGAGTCTGCTTTTGACGATTTCTCGGAGATTGTGGGGGTGCACGAAATTGACGGAGTGCTGCATTACTTTGCGCGTGACTCGGACGGGATTTTACATCGGGTGAGTGCAGCTTCAACTTCCCTGTGCACATCTGCTCGCTTAGTGTACTGGCGGTGCCTTGGCCACACGCCGTACGGTGTATATAATCTCTGTCCCAGCAGCCGGAGCGAGCGAGCATGTTGCTGCTCGACGTCATCCTTGACTTTCGACGTGCTCGGCTTGTATGAGGGTATCACTTCTACCCAAGCACATGCACAATCGGCCATGGCCACTGCTACCTGAACTTTCTCGTAGCCCCAATTCCGCTGCGCAGGTGTCGACTCTGATTTCCACTTCGCGACATTCTTGAGTTGTGGCCACACCAATCCGCCTTTGTCATAAAATAGGACTGACGAATCGCTGCAGTTCCCCGTCGACGAATTTAAGCACGCCCGACCAGATCTAGTAAAGAAATACGGTGCGATTCTCTGGCCTCCATGCAGAAGCCCTAGTTCTGACCTTCTCTTCCAGAACAAGCGAAGAAAGCCGGTACATTAGGTCCCTTCGATCCCTCAGCGAGCTACGTCCACATCAACTCGAGGGTCCGCCTTCAAGTCCACATCAAGCGTCCCGCTCCCACTCGCAAGCGTCGTCTCAGGCCGAGAAGCTCGAGCACCGACGAGCTCGCCGCGAGCTTCCATTCCGACTCTGACAGCCCCCCGGCGCGTGGGTACAAAGGCGGAGCGTCCGCAGGTGGCAAGGGCAAGGGCCGCGAGCTGCCTTTCAGCCCGAAGAAGACGCGCTCGCGGGGCCGCGCGGTCGTCGCGCGGGGCTCGGACGCGGAGAGCGATAGCGACGTGCAGGAGGTTGTCGCGCCCCGGCGGTCGTCGCGCTCGAAGAGGTCGGTGAGGTCCAACCTTAGGGACGCGGACATCATAGTGGACTCGGAGGATGAGGAATATGACGACTCGGATGAGGAAGAGTACGCCGAGAGGAAACCCGGCAAGAAGAGCGCGAAGAAGAAGCGGGTGAAGAAGAGGGGCTCGCGCGCCGCGTATGGCCACTTCCGGCCCATCGCGGATATGGAGGCGGACGAGCGGGTTGACGAGGAGGGTGATATGTTGAGGATACACAGACAGACGTGCGAGAAGTGCCACACGCTGCCTACGCACCAGGCTATGGTACAGGCGAGGAAGAAGAAACCAGGCAGACGCAAGAAGAAGGGCAGCGACGATGAATCGAGTGAGGACGAGCTGGCCCGTCTAGAGGCACTCGGTGGCTGGGTACGATGGTAGGTCACACTTGCGCTCTGTGCTGACCCTCAGCTCACACTGTTCCTGCAGCCTGAAGTGTCCTGTAGTAGCGCATTGGGCATGCCTCGCGAAGACCCAACGTGACGAGATACTGAAGGCAGCCTTTGAGCGCGACAAAATCGAGTGGCAGGCCGCGAAAGACAGAGCTCTCGCGGAGGGCGATGAGTTCACAGAACCAGCAATGACTAAACGGTCGCAGCTAGAGCAATGGCAGTCTACGGACTTCATCTGCACATCCTGTATGAAGGGCGGTGTATGCATGGCCTGCCGAGAGGTGGTCGTTAAGCCGGATGTCATTGAGGCCAAGACAGAGGAGCAGCAGCCTGATGCTGTTGCTGCTGCTGCACGCTCCGGAGATGTCGAAATGGCCGACGCAACCGCAGAGGCAACGTCCGAGAAGGCAGCCGAGGACGACAAGGACAATGAGCAAGACGAGGACGGCAAGGAGCTCGCATTCCGGTGCATCACCTGCAAGCGTCTCGCGCACTACGCGCATCTCCCCATCCCAGCGGACTGGGAGTACGATCCTGACGACGTGACGCCGGCCATGCTCGCGGACCATTACCAGACCACCACCAACTGGCAGTGCGGGGACTGCTCGTCGTTCGTCTACAACGTCGAGCACATCCTCGCGTGGCGGCCCTACCCCGAGGACGCCGTGGAGCCTGCGCGACCCGCGGGCGAGCCAGTGAACTACAAGGCGATGCTGCCTCGCGAGTACCTCGTCAAGTGGGCGGACCGTAGCTACAGGCGGACGTCGTGGGTGCCACACGGGTGGCTCCTCGCTACGTCGGGAGCCAGGCTCAAGAACTTCCTCCAGGGGGGCTCTAAGATCCGGCTGCTCCCGGAGCCTGTGGAGGAGGAGAAAGTCGACGAGCCCGCCGCGAGCCAGGGCCCGTCCTTCGAGATCGGAGAGGAGTCTACGGATGGTCAGGCACCCGAGGAGAAGAAGGTGGTGTCGGTGTTGTCTGCGATGCCGGATGCAGAGCGCAGGATCCCGCCCGTGTGGAAACGCGTCGATCGTGTCCTAGACGTGCTCTTGTGGCATCCTGAGGCACGGCTCGGGACGACGAAGCAGACGGCTGGGCGTAAGGGTAAAGGGAAGGGCAAGGGCAAGAAGCGTGAGGACAGCGACGAGGAGGAAATGGACGAAGACGAGCCTCGGATGGTGGCAGTTCGTAGGGAACTGGACGCTGCTTACGAACTCGGAGAGCAACCCAGCCAGGACTTGATCGAGACAGTCGAGGAGTATGAGGAGAGGACGAACAAGACGCTGAGACCCGATGACATCCACCGCGTAGTCTGGGCATTCTTCAAGTGGGACGATTTAGGCTATGAAGATGGTACCCGTTCCTCACCGCTTTGCATGAGTTGATGTCTCATACAATTTCGTTCTAGCATCTTGGGATTCCCCACCGCGACCTGGGTCGGCGAGTTACACGGCATTTGATACTGCGTTCGAACGCTATCTCAGGGCCCGTTCGGTCACGGTCCCGCTGAAGAACAGGAAGGAGGAGGACTTGTTCGACAACACTCGCCCGAAGAATGCATGGAGGAAGAAGTATGCGTTCACTCCCGAGCAGCAGCCCGAGAACGGTCAAGAATCTCAGTTCAAGTTGATGCCGTTCCAAGTTGACGGCGTGAATTGGCTCTGCGACAACTGGTGGAACCATCAGAATTGCATCCTGGCCGATGAGATGGGC
The DNA here is from genome assembly GCF_022264815.1 of Rhodofomes roseus. Taxonomy (NCBI): domain Eukaryota; kingdom Fungi; phylum Basidiomycota; class Agaricomycetes; order Polyporales; family Fomitopsidaceae; genus Rhodofomes; species Rhodofomes roseus. The sequence continues at coordinate 153,872 of NW_025952965.1, read as the reverse complement.
CTAGTAAGTCGACCAGACATCTTGTGATACGGCTCGAGCTAAGCTTGTCTACACGGCACTAGGGGAAGACAGTACAGATTGCGTCTTTTATCGGACACGTAGCCACACAACACGAGGCTTTCCCGGTCCTCGTAGTGGTTCCGAACTCGACGATCTCGAACTGGGTGCGCGAGTTCGAGCGGTGGGCCCCCAGGCTTCGGGTCGTCCCCTTCTACGGAGAATCGAAGGCTCGGGAGATCATCAAGAAGTACGAGCTGTTCCATCCAAAGGACAACGTCCTGCCGAAGACCACTGGGGCGAAGTATCATGTTCTCGTCACGACGTACGAGATGATCACCAATCCGAAAGACTTCACTCCGGTCTTCAAGAACACGCCTCGGTGGGAAGTTCTTGTCGTTGATGAGGGCCAGAGGCGTAAGCAATGCTTTGCTATTGTGTATGTGATATGCTGAAGGTTTACCAGTCAAGAGCGATGCGAGTCTCATATTCAAGAAGCTCAAGGATCTGAACACAATGCACCGCGTCATCATGACGGGGGTATGGTTGCTGTTCCCTTGTCCTTGCTTCGTGCTGACGCTTCGCACAGACGCCTCTGAATAACAACATCAGAGAACTGTTCAACCTCATGAACTTCTTGGATCCCGGGGAATGGACTGACCTTGCTGGTCTGGCGAGGCAGTACGAAGAGCTGACAGAAGACAAGGTCAAGGAGCTTCACGCAAAGCTTAAGCCGTACTTCCTGCGTCGTATCAAGTCAGAGGTGCTACAGCTGCCGCCCAAGGTCAAACTGCTCAATACTTGTTGATGTGCTTTCGCTCACACTGCGGCATCAGAACGAGGTCATCGTGCCCATTAGCATGGCGCCACTCCAGAAGGAGGTTTACCGGTCCATCCTGAGTGAGTATTAACGACCGTTGGGCGCCTTTCCGTCTGACTCTCGCTCTAGGCCAGAATCTGGGTCTCTTGCGTGTTCTCGCCACAGGGTCTACCGGGGCTCGAGTGAGCGCCGCAGTCAGCAAGGCCAACATGAACAACATCTTAATGCAGCTTCGGAAGTGGGTTGCCTGTGCTCCGGGCAGCACGTCAGCGACTGATTACCGTGTAGATGTCTACAACACCCTTACCTCGTCTCGGAGGAGATTGAGCCGAAAGGCCTGTCTCAAGAAGAGACGCACGCTAAGCTCATTGACGCTAGCGCGAAGCTCGGACTCCTCAAGACGATGTTACCCAAGCTACGCGAGCGAGGGCATCGCGTACTGCTGTTCAGTCAGGTATGTCGTACTAGCGACGAAGCATGCCGCGCGCACTCACCGTGCATAGTTCTCTATCGCCCTTGATGTCATCGAAGATTTCCTGATCGGAGAGGGGGTCAAGTATCTTCGTTTGGTATGTAAAACTGTCTGCCTCCCGTTTGTCTGCGCAGATATTCATATACCCTTTCAGGACGGTAACACCAAACAAGCGGACCGACAGAAAGGCATGGACGAGTTCAACAAGCCTGACTCAGATGTCTTCATATACCTCTTGACGACACGCGCTGGCGGTGTCGGCATCAATCTTTGGACGGCGGATACTGTCATTATCTTCGATCCCGACTTCAACCCCCACCAGGTATGTCTATTGTTCCCCTCCTAGCCTTGAGACTGAGATGCACTCTCAATAGGACCTACAAGTAAGGATCACTTCTGGCATATTGCTGTTTTGTACTTACGGTCGAGACAATAGGCTATCGCACGAGCTCACCGCTTTGGTCAGAAGAAGACATGCCTCGTTTTCAAGCTGATGGTCAAGGGCTCAGCAGAAGGTAGGATAATGCAGTATATATCGCTCCGTCCAGTAGACTGATTCAGTGTGAAGACAAGATTGTACAAACCGGCAAGAAGAAGCTTGTACTCGATCATCTCATCGTGCAGAAGATGGATGACGAAGATGGCTCGAAAGAGGATGTCCAGTCTATCCTCATGTTTGGAGCGCAGGCTCTGTTCCAAGAAGAGCAGAATGCTGAAGATCGTCAGATACATTGTCGGTGATTACATTGACTGGGGTACACCATATGTTGACACCCGAGTAGATTCTGAGCATGACATCGACAAGCTCATCGAACGGACCGAGCAGGAAGGTGATGAGGTCGAGTCGGAATCGAACGCCAACGCAGCCTTCTCATTCGCCAAGATATGGTCTGCGGACAAGGACGAGCTCGAGGAAGTCCAAGAAGACACGAACGAGGATCAGGCAGATTCCTGGGCGCAAACGTTGGAGCGCATAGCTGCAGAGCGGGTGAAGGTCCAGGCCGCAGAGACGACGGGCCGCGGTGTCCGTCGCAAAGCAGCTGCTGTGTTCCCCCAGGTACGTGCTGAGTGCGTGAGTCTCACTTGGTGCTCATCCGGTGCCGTCTCTAGCAAGACCTCGGGCAAGATGATTTGGATACGCCACATAAGGATGCAAAGAAGACTGGCAAAGGGAGAGGGAAAGGCAAGAAGTCGAAGTCCCATATCTCAGACGACTCCGACGTGTACGCCGCGCCTGGCACTGCATCTGACAGCGACAGCAATTCGAGTCACCCGGCGTCCCTTCGGGAGGACGATCTACTCTCAGACATCGCTAAGCACCAGCATGGAGTACTTGCTGATCCAGACATCCCTCTTGCTTCGACCTCGACGATCCTACTTCCACCTGCTCAGCCGAAGGCAACTCGTGACAGTCAGAAGCTCACTTCTGGTGCGCTCGAGCGGGTGGAGAGTCCTCAGCCACTCTCGCCCATAGAAAACACAAGCGAACCTCGATGTGGGCTCTGCGGCGAATCTCATGGAGATCAGCCGTGTGACATGACAGAGAGCCCCGAGAACCTGGCTCAGTACAGGCTCATGCTGCTCGTCCATGCTGGAGATGAACCTGTTGAGGATCGTGTACGTACCCCCTCCTCGTTTTGTGGAGTCGATCTCTGACCCCTCGGTCCGAAACAGCGCGCCGCAATACAAGTCATTGACGAGACGCTGCACAAACGGGGCATGATTCACCTGATCTACGGCCAACCCCTGCATCTGCTGGAGAGACCGGCGAAGGAGGGCAAACCGTTGCACAGGAAACCCAAGCCTGAGGCGCCATTGCCACTGCAGTCGCTGAAGCGGGCTGTGTTGCCGTCCTCCAGTAAAGTCAGTGGTAACTCCGGCGGTTCACAAAGCACGAAGCCTCAGATGAATGGCGCCAAGCCTCTCCTGTCCCCCAAGGTCGAGGCAGGTTCGTCTTCACTCGGACGCACAGAGCGAGGGAAGGGCATAATACCCTCGCCTCACGCACGTCCATCTGGAACTACCAGTGCCATTGCAGGACCATCCAAGCGCCCCCCGTCCCCTCCGATGCCCACAGACTCTCCTAAACTGAAGAAGGTCAAGAGCCTCGGTGGTGCGGGATGTCCGATATGCGGTGCAATGGTACACCATCTAGTCAAGGATTGTCCAGAGGTCAAGGCGGGTCCCAAGAGGTACGAGGTCACAATATGCCATGCATGCCCTGACTCCGATGACTGATTGGGTTGCAGAGTGAAAAGGGCTATCAGGAGACTGGAAAATGATCCAGCTCATACGGCCACGGTCAATGTACTTCGTCACATACTCACTAAGCAGCAGAGGAAAGCTCTGGCGAACGCGGCGGCGCCCGCGCCGCCTGCCATTGAACTCAGCGACTAGTATTGCACTAATATATAGCCTACGACCGGTCGGCGTATCGCCAACAGCATTTATCATATCTTGTAGATCCATACATCATGTTATTGCTACAGTATTTTATTTCTAGACGCGCGCAGAGAAACTGGCAAGTTTAGTGAGTGGCGGACGGTCTGAGTCAGGCAAGTCTCGTGAGAGCGAGCCACGCATGAAGTGAACGTGTGGCTGCGAGCGGACCCACAAAAACAACTCTAAACGCTACCATAACGAGCCCTCACGATTCCTCTCGCCCGGCAGATTGGACCAGTCGGACAATCGCCATCGACACGACTGGCGATTCTTTGATGGTGAAAGCGCAAGTCAAAGGCTATAGCATGCAGTCCGATGCTCAAAGATGGTCGACCCCCCCTGCTGGTGCGTCCTCTGGCTCGCCAGCGCCGTCCCCATTTCTCACACAACCATTCGCAGACGGCACGTGGTCCTCCACTACCTCCGCCGCAGGCCCAGCAGCAGCAAAACCTCCCCATACCCCAGGCTTGAAGCGCCCGCGTTCTCCTTCCAACGCTATGGAGCAGTACCCTCCTGCGCCCAAGTTGCGTGGCGACATTATCCTAGAGGTCTTCACGCACAAGAGTCTGCGATTCCCCGGCGCGCCGATAAATGAGGACTCGGAGTTCGGCGACAACGAGCGGCTGTCTGTGCTGGGGGAAAGAGTGCTCGAGCTCGCTGTAACGTTCGCGTTGTTCAGCAAGAGGCCGATGTTGAAAGCAGAGGATATAGAGGTGTGCCACTCATGAGACCTAGCCGAGCAGTATACTGATCGTGCGCGATCCAGGCACAAAGGCACGAAACACTGTCAGACATGAACATCGAGAATTGGGTCGTCACGTATAAGATGAGGGAGAAAGTCCGTTGCAGTGCCGACGCAGTGTCGTTGCTCTCCACTTCCAAGGTGGCGTAACGTCTTCCATATGCACAAGCTTGCTCACGCCTAATTCGCATACAGGAAGCACGTCTTCTTTTCTACTCGTATGTGGGCGGCGTCTACGCCCAGAACGGCATGGACACCGTTGTGAACTGGATAGGACAGCTAGTTGATCCTGAATACGAGCCTAGCTATGGACAGGGCGGCGAGGTAGAAATGTACAACGCATACAAGAAGGTCAAGACCGAACCCATGGCCTCTCCGCCGCCTCCGACCATGGCGCCACCTCCGCCGCCACCGACCATCCCGCCGCCCCCGATGCCGATGTTGAACCCCCTCGCACCTGCTCAGCCACAGACGGCGTTCTTGCCGCTGTTCAACCAGACTGCCAACCAGCGCAGGCTGACGGTGGAGTATCCTGCTCAATTCGCGGGTCCGGCTCATGCTGGTCGCTGGACCGTACAGTGTGTCGGTATGTTGATTGTCTGCTCGCCCGAGTTGTCGTCAACCTGATTCCCTCTCCCAGTGAACGGTATTCCCAAAGGTGAAGGCGCTGGTGCTAGCAAGCAACTTGCTAAAGAGGAGGCCGCCAGACAAGCTTACTATGCCATGGGCTGGGCACCACGTATGTCAAGTGCCTCCTTGTTGCCGCACGGGATCGACTCACTCTCTCTGTAGGTGCCTGAGCTCTTATCAGTTCCTAAACTGTGACCGCTGGTTCGTTCAAGGTGTATTTGTACCATCACACGCTAGCATGGTGGGCCGAGTCATAACCGTCGCGCTCTTGAGTGTGACGGCTCTGACGCGGTTCCTCCGGGAATATATATGGGTATCACTCGCATGCATATGCTGTGTTCCATGCTAGTTTGCAATGGTCCAAATTTGAGCCGTGCTTATGAGCACCAAGGTATGGTACAACCCATTGCAACTCGCTCGCTTGAGAGAAAGCCCGCCTAAGTGAGAGAGGTGGGACGCGGGCAGGGGAGTGGCCAGGCGTATCCACAGATGATGGCGTTCAAGTGCATCTCACTCAAGCCTTGCTTTCAGGCGAGCGAACTGCGGTGGTTTGACCCAACTTGTGGGTCACATAAGTGACCACTTCATCGCCCGCCTCTCCACCAACCGCACTCGAAGTGCAAAAACAGAGCGCCTGGCGCGCCTCCAATCTTGAAGGGCCCAACAACTGCCATACGCTGTCAGTTCCTGCTGAATAACTGTATCTTGCTGCACTTTGGTCTATTTCTTGCCGTATGTCTTCATAAGTCCAGTCGCACCTCGCTCTCCGTGTCCGATCTTGTAGCTCTGTTACTGTACTCTTCGAATATAACACTACAATTTGCCTCGTCTGCCTCGCGGCCTCCTCGCTGCAGCACCATTCGAAGAGTCTGTCTTCCTCTGGTAGACGTAAGTCTCTGGCATGTTATCTGGATGTGTGGTCCGCAAGAAATGCGACTTGTCGCTGAGTGAATGCATCTACATAGGGCCCGTTATCTTGACGGCGCCCCGCAAGTGGCGAAGGCTGCATGGACGGAGATGGAGATGAATTCATAACAAGCTCAGCCCAGTCTTCTACGTATTGTGTGGGTTGACTTCCTTGTCAGGTCCAGCTCGCGCATACGGTACATTGATTACCGTAGAGTCACTGCGCCCGAGTCGTATGGATGATCCCTGCCGGGCCTGCCCTGCAGAAGCGCGCCAATTCCGAATGAAGGCACGCTCTCGAGTCTAATAGGTCAGACGTGAACGAAGCACCGCACAGGGCAACCTAATAGTGCGAAGCCAGGCCTTCGGTATCCCAGCTGCGACGTAGATGAGTAGGCTACCGCATGTGCCGAGTCACGAATGTTGCCGAGGAAGGACAGTATGTCTCATGGCATGCCAGCATTGCACCTGAACAGCGTCGGGTTTGTGGATTCTGCAGAGCTTGTGTCGGCCTCAGCCGGAGTACGAAGAGGCAACCTAAGTAGTGTTCCGCGGACGATCTGTCGCGGATTTGTCAACATGTATCATAATTCGAGAGCTCGGTCTAGCTGACTTCCCGTGCTGATTACTAAGGGAAGCTACACCTTGCTCGACCCTGACAAAGCCAGCCAGCTCAAGACGATCTATCAGTCTGGTACGTTTACCGATCAAACCTAGTCATAGGGGGGGTTTGAAGAAAGGGCGGTCCGCCGCGAACAGGTTTCAACCACTCTGCGGGACGGGAATGATTCAAATTGAAGACACGGCGGACGCACATGAACAGACCAATTGGCCCGGGGAACGTGTTCTGTCAACCTTGAGCTTGAGTACTGACCGCAATGGCTAGGTTGAACAGGAATTGGAAACTCACTGTACCGCACAGACCGCACCTCAATATATAGTGTATCTGCACGTCCGAACTGGGTTGATACAGAACTTCCCATGGGAAAGCACACCACAACCAACTACGCTTGGCGCAAGACGGAGCGGATACATTTCAACGCGTCGTCTTTCAGTTGAAAAAGGTACCTGCACCTTCAATTCGATGGAAGCCACTCCCGGCGCTGACGACGTGTACCATGGGCTGATCTAGACCGAAAGCAAACCGCATGCGGTCCATTTTCAATCCTCCTTCCGTCCTTTTGGTCAGCATGTGATGCAGTGTAACGCGCAGCCTTTCTGTGGGATGTGAATTTCTGACATTGCGGATCAGAGAGTCAGAACATACGCCTCTGCGCATCCACCTACTCAAGGTAATTGATAATTAAACCACGCGTCAATCGCGCCTGCCAAACACTGAAATGATAGCAGGGCTGTACATACTGCGCCGGCGAAACAGAGCAGTGTCCACGGCGGACAGGCGTATAAGTCGAGCAGTTGTCGTAGTACCAGATAGCCAGCAAGAGTGGTACGAGGACGCACCGCGTAAGTGAGGAACCACACGAGACTTCCCGAGGTCGGGGGGAGCGATGACAGGGAGTCTGACAAATGCACCGGGATACCGATAGGGACTTGAGTTTGGCCGAAGGCCCTTTCCCCGGATTATGAGGTGGCCAACCTGTGTCAACCGCGGATCTCGGTGGAATGACTAATGGGCGTCGTTTGCGACACTGCAAGTAGAGTCGCGGTGGCGAGTATGCGGGCCTCCCACATCTCGGTCCCAGCATCTTCCACCAGTTGTCGTCTTCGCTCTGCCATCGCATTGCCCGCCGCGAACACAGGAAGAGCCACAATTGTTCACGCGGAGTAAGCTGTGGCCTGCCGGAGCCGCAGAGACAAAAGGGGAGAGGTGAGAGTTTTGTCCCTCTTGCGTTGCTCTTGCGTGTCCGCCCTGCTGAGTCACGTGTATAAGCAGAGCCCCTAGGGCGCTCGTCAAGCTCAACTGCCCTCGGTATTTGACCTGAACGACCCCGGCCTCGCCGTCGCGCGAGTTCTTCCTTCCTATAATTCTTGACGACCTCCTCGGCCACTCACAGCCCGGAGAGCACCAATGTCGTCGCCAAGCTCTACCAGTACAGCCTCGCACGGAGCATCTCACTCTGCTCTGCCGGCAATGCAACACTACTCTCGGTCGAATCCTATTGACTTGACACTCGATGACGACGACCGCGATCCATATCAGCCCGAGGACAGGCTTCTCAAAAGACCATGCCCCAGCTCGCGCAGCTTTAACGCCTCATGCGAATCGATGTCGGAGGAGCGAGCGCGCTCTCAACCACAGTCCTCCGGTCTTACACCCGTGATGTCCGCTTCCGCGATCCTTCCCCCCATAGGACAGCCAAACATGCCCCCGCATTCATCTCCATGGCAGCACCAACCTCATCTTCGAGGGCCGCAAGCTCTAATACCATCTTCCATTCGCCCGCCACCGTTCAATGGCCCATCTACTTCCTCTGCGTTTTTCCCGGACCGAGCCAAGCCTGAGGCCACACAGCGACTCTCAATACCTGCGCCGTCCCCGTCTCGCCATGGACTTATGCGATCAAGTAGCTCGTCCCGGCAAGTCATTGATCTGACGAGTTCTCCATCCCCTCCCCCGGTCGCGCTTCATCCGCCCCAACCACAGCAGGGAAATTTGCCGCCGGACTTACCTCCCAAGACACCCGTATGTATCGGGCAATTGACGGTCACAGCGCTCGTCTTGTACCCGATACCATATCTCCTTGCTCAAGAGCATGCTGACGCCGAGTGGGCGCCGGTACGCTTGACTTACGAGCATACGCCACACAAGGCAGCAGGCTCGGAGACGATTCATATCAAGACGCCTTCTAGCAAGTCTCCAGCGGGCGAGGTCTTGCAGGGCGAGAGTTTCGCATTTGTCGAGCAGAAGGCCGCCGCCTTCTTGGGCCCCATGCTGGGGAAGGGCCTCATCCGATTAGATGCTAAGGTGCGGCGTGGTATGCCTAATGTGAGTCCCCCTGTGTTGTATCCGTGTGTTGTCTAACGTGGTTTGCAAGCTTCCTATATTGCCTCTACAGTTGCTAGTCTACACGCCCAAGGGCAATATTCCAGTCGTCGCGGGCTACCTACAACAGTCTGGGCTTCTGCTTGATCACCCCACGCTCCCTGGAGACATCCACCGCGTAATGAGCCAATATTACTACAACCCTCATAATCCTCCGCCGGGCGGTCACAATCGAAATAACTACCAGAACGGCCGCGTGGGCTACTCCGGGCCAGGGGGCAACAACATGGGCCGATGGGCCGCTCCTGGAGTATCCGGCAAGAGTGTTGAAATTCAGCGCAGCCAGGTCGACGAGTTATTCAAGAGCTTGCGAGATGGAGACGAATTGCAGGAGACTGAACCTAGTAAGTGTTCCTCGAGCTTTGCCTCTGGTGGTGCACTTTGACTCAAATCCTCGCGTTCTACAGCACCTGAGATAGCGACCACACTCTACCCTCACCAGAAGAAGGCGCTGACGTTTCTTTTGGAACGAGAAAGGGAGCGTCCCGGCTCGGGCCCGTCTGGCAAGCATTCGTCTCTCTGGCAGGAGCGAGTGAATCCTATCACGGGTCAACGCTCGTGGATGCACCTCATCACGCAGCGAGAGACTCATCGAGACCCTCAGGAAGCTAAGAGCTGTATACTCGCCGACGATGTGCGTGCTAAAAACACTGATTGTATGCTTGTGAACTGACTGTTTCCTCGTCGCAGATGGGTTTGGGCAAGACCATCACATGCGTATCTCTCATCGCCGCGACATTACCCTCTGCACGTCAATACGCTGCTACGCCCATTGTGCGGCCGAGCGCGCTACCCGAGCTCTCGGAGCCTACATTGACTGCCGATCATTTCGCCGGAAGTGTGTGGGGCATGCCGACGCAGCACGGACAAGGCAGTTCTTCCAAGGGCAAGGCGAAGTCCAGCCGGGAGCAGGATCGCGAGGATGCCGGGTACGCGAGGGCATGTCGCATCAAGGTCCGGACCCGCGCGACACTCATCATCTGCCCGCTATCGACGGTATCCAACTGGGAAGACCAGTTCCGAGAGCATTGGCGGGGTGAAGTTCAGGTCGTGGGAGGCGGCGGCGGCGTCGGGGGTAGTGCTACTAGTGGGACTTCTACGCCCTGCCCCAATGCCCTTCCCAATGGCTCAGGATTGTACACCTTTGCGACCAGCTCTGCGTCGACCTTGGTGAAGGCAGAGCCACATACGACTCTTGGGCGCATCCGCGAGGGAGCGCCCCTCCGCGTCTATGTCTACCACGGCAATGCACGACGCCCCGATCCTACGTTCCTGGCGGACTTCGACGCGGTTATCACCACGTACTCGACTCTAGCTTCGGAGTTTTCGAAGCAGACGAAGAGCATGGCCTCCGCGGAGGACGACGATGACGAGGACGACAATAGCTCGGACGGCGAGCGTCTCGAGGTCGACGAAAGGGGAAATCAGTTTATCAAGCTCTCGAAGCCGAAGAAGGCTGGGAAGAAGAGAAAGAAGTGTGGCAATGGCGTGGAGGTGACGAGTCCTTTGCAGAGCGTCGACTGGTTCAGAGTCGTTCTCGACGAAGCCCAGTAGGTCATCGTCTCTTTCTCAGCGTCGGCATTTGTTGACTCGCGTTGGCTAGCTCGATCAAGGAGACGAGTACTGTCGCCTGCCGGGCCTCGTGCGATCTCGTTGCAGATCGCCGACTATGCCTGACGGGTACCCCCGTTCAGAATAAGCTGGATGACGTATACGCTCTCATCAAGTTCCTCCGCTTAGAGCCGCTCGACGACAAGGGCATCTGGACGGAGTTCATTGGCACGCCTGTCAAATACGGACAACCCCTTGGCGTTGCGCGTCTGCAAACGATTATGAAGTGCATTACTCTTCGTCGCACGAAGGAGTCGACAGCGGAAGACGGTCGCAAGATCCTCTCGCTTCCACCGAGGAAGGACGAGTTACGCTATCTGAAGTTCGACGCAGAGGAGCAGGCGATATACGACCAGTTCTTCACCGAGTCGAAGGCCGAGTTCAACGAGCTATCAGACAAGAATGAAGTCATGAAGAACTATGTCGGCATCCTCCAGAAGATCCTCCGCCTGCGTCAGATCTGTGATCACTTCGAGCTCGTACGGGACAAGGGACTTGGCCTCATCGGCGATGGACAGGATCAGTCGGTCTCCTACGACGACATTGTAGCGACGGTCGCTCGAGAGGGCCTCAATCCGCAGCGCGCCACGACGATCTTCGCCCTCCTCAGGGAAGCAGGCGTCACGCAGTGCGTCGAGTGTGGTTGCGAGCTTGCCGGCTCGCAGGACAACCTTGACGGCGGTCTGGGCGAGATGGACGGCGCCACAGGTTCTGGCAAGCGCGGCAGGAAACCCAAAGCCGGATCATCCCGAACGTCGACACGTCAGAATAGTCCGTCTGCGCCGCATCCCATCCTCACTCGCTGTCAACACCTCTTCTGCATTCTCTGCTTCCGTAATTCCGTCGCTCCTGGTTGGCCCAATGTCTCGCATGACATCGGGCGGTGTTGTTCTGTGTGTCAGACTGGGCTCAACTTCTACGACGTTGTCGAAGTCAATCCTGAAACGGCTACGCCGGACTCACTGGCAAAGAAGAAAGCAATCAAGAAGGAGAAGAGGCAGAAAGGTATCCTGCTAGAGAACTTCCATCCGTCCACGAAGGTGAAGGCTCTCCTGTCCGATCTAATGGAGTCCTCGAGAGGGAATCCGTACTCGGCGAACTACGATCCATCATCGATTGAACTACAAATGGTCGACGGTGATGGCAATGCCATCGGGGATGGTGTGGTAAAGACGGTGGTCTTGTGTGTATCTCCTTTTCAAGTTGCCCGCCAGTCTACTTACTGACAACCTACGTAGCTCGCAATGGACGACCATGCTCGATAAGTGAGTGTCTTCAGTGCATTCATTCGGGAAGGGTGTCTGACCATATCATCCACAGGGTCGAAGACGCGTTGGAAATTGCGGGCATCCGCTACAGTCGGTTGGATGGCACCATGAAGCGTGATGAACGAACACGAGCTATGGAATCATTGAAGCATGATCCTTCCTGCGAGGTTCTACTTGTCAGCTTGAAGGCTGGCGGAGTAGGTCTCAATCTTACCGCCGCTCAGCGCGTCTATTTGATGGATCCGTATTGGTATGTTACTCGTAGCGTAATCGAGACCCGCGCTGACGAGGTTTGCAGGAATCCTGCTGTGGAGAACCAAGCCGTCGATCGTATTGTATGCCCGCCTTACTGAAGTAGTGCGCCTGTTTTGCTGACGACAACTCCTTACAGCATCGACTCGGTCAAACACGGCCTGTCCTCACGGTCAAATTCATCATCGAGAATTCCATTGAGGATCGGCTGCTGGAAGTGCAAAGGAAGAAGACCGAGCTCGCGAATATGACCTTGGGGGGTTCGAGCTTCAGCAAGGCGGAGATGCTTCATCGCCGCCTCGAAGAATTGAGCGAGTTGTTTGGGGGCTAGGTAACATATTGATATGATATTTTGCTAGACGATCCCAACTGTACGACCGTCCTGTACCTTAGTTCTCCTGGATGTAATAGCTGTCGCGCTTTGAAATGAGTAGTAATCCTTCCATTGCTGTTGAAGTACACTGAACAGGCACGTATAGGAATGCAACGGATCCCAGGTGATTCTCCTAGAAGCCGAAGTGACCCCCAGACTTCCTACCACCCCAGGAGTAGACTAGCATCGCAGCCAGGAAGAGGCCCAGTGTCACACCAATGCCGACTTCGATCATGCGCACACCCAAGTCGAAACTGTTGCTGTACTCTTGCGACGACGTGTTGTAGCTGCCAATGAGCCCACCACCATTCCCGAGCGCAGACTGGTCACGTCATCTGTCAATTCGGGTGACGACAAAGTGGATGGTGCGTACGCACCGGGACCAGGAACAAGACACCCGTCACCATGACTGTGAACGCTGTTCCACCGCCGAGTCGAGACCAGATGTTACCACATACGCCAATGACGACCGAGCCAACTGCAGAGACCATCTCGGGCCGATTTGAGAAAACAAGGTTGGCTCCCCTGTTGGCGGCATAGGCAGCGCATGAGAAAACCACCATGGCCGCCATTTGCGCACTCCTGATGGCCTGAAGATTTGCCAATGACGAGCAAAACGAGTAGAGCGGAACCAGAAAGAACGCCGTCCACCACGGGAATGGCTGCCTCCACCACGGCCAAGTCGGATCACGATAGCATCCTGAGCAAGTGTATGATGAAGTCTTGCTGACTAGTGGGTTAAGGATCGGGGACCACTAACCTTTGATGACGCGACTCTGTGCCTGACTAATGTCCGTGAACGACCAGGTGCCGGACGTCTGCGCAAGTGGTATGGACGCGTTGTTGTTGAGCAGATAGCCGTGATATGTATGACTTTCTAGCAGAGTGGTGATGTCTTGCGCTTTCCGAGCCTCGGGGACGATGACTAGGAAGAGTTCGGAACCGATCGTCAAGCCGAATCCCTGGGCACGGCATCAGCATTGATTTTTTAGTTCCACTGAGGACTCACGAGGAAGAGCGTGTAGATGACTGCATAGACCATCCGTACAGACCCGCACATGATGTTCTGTGCTGTGAGTTCAAGCGCAGAGACCACTGACAGACTATGTCACTATGACATCTTACAGAAGACACGCATGCGTCACTTACACACTGTAAATCCAGGGAGAACGAGTACGACGCCTCCTGAAGAGATGGCGCTGAAACAAAAGATCTGGTTCGGAACGGTCCCAAAGCCACGGGCGACAAAGGACACGATGATGGAGACAGAGATCCTGTACGAAGTATATGAGTTAGCCCACCGTTGACCAAATGTTCAAAACCGCTCACTCATAAACGTTCGCATATACAGAGCTCTTCGCCGCCGCCCGCAAGCCGAGTAGTTGCAGTATCGACGCAGCTGCACCCGCAAGGAACATATCCAGTAGGGAACCACCGAACGCCAAAACGCAGATTATCGACGCGCAAATAAACGCCAGCAGGCACCGAAAGTAAATCGAGTAGTGTGGTTTGGCACGGAGGATCTCATCGAGCTTCTTCACACCCTCGTCAGTGCTGAGCCTGTCATGAAGGACTTCCCGGTAGACGGTATGAACCCTGTGCAGCGATGTGAGGGCAACCCGACCACTTGCGCGGATGAAGTGGATCTCGTTGGTGCTCCCTTGTGGACTCTGGAATGTCACCATGATCATGTTCGGGAAGTGCACGAAGCGCGCATCGAGGCGGAGGACGTGCGAGGCGGACTGGAGTTGCGATTCGATTCGGTGAGAGGGTGCGCCGAAGGCAAGGAGTGCTTTGGCAAGCTTCATGACAAACTTCTCTCGCTTGATACTCGCTGTAGAATTGCATGGTGAGGCTCATCTGACAATTGATTTACTAGAAGCAGACTTACTCGTGGTTAGCCTCTTGCAGCCCGGGCGCACATTCTCGCCATTCCTCATCTTCTGAACCTTCTCCCGGTACGCGTGTTTTGACCGCCCTGGAGGGCTTCCCTCGAGTTCATCCTTGCTCTGATTTCTGCCGAATGGCCAGAATACCCTCGAGCCCTTCCTGTCACCATTGTCGGGCTTTTCCTCGTCTGGAGGAGGGACAAGTGTGACAGACGATGTGGTCGAGTCACGGTGACCAGTGGTGGAGGCGCTGTCATTTGTGCGGATGGTATCTGCCGTCTGGTCCATGCCTTCCGCACGTTGTCTCTCCTGGGGTGCATAGCTCTTAAAAGGCGTATAGCCCTCGACAGGCGTAGACTTTGGTGACACTTCTTCATGGGCATTCGGAGCATTCAGGTGTCGACTTCCTGGGGCTGCCAATCCCTTTCTGAACGAGAAGTAATCCGTATCGTTGACAGACTGCCCAAACTTGTAATCGCCGAACAGGCCAGAGGCGTCTTCATGATCGGAGGCGAACCGAGGTGCATTAACATCGTCGTCTTCCACTACATCGTGGCTGGTCCCGACTACTCTTTCATCGCTAGCGCGGGAGGGTCGGCGCCTTTCGAGGTAGATACCTGGCGTAGGAGCTTGGTCGTAGCGCCTGCCGAAGCGCATCCTAGTCCCGCTGCTAGCAGGCGAGTCGACCTCTTGTATGCTGGTATCAGGCGGCCTTGGTGGGCCACTCAATGGCGCAGAGACTTGGGATGCCGAGGCGGGAATGTATGTGTCGTCCGCAAGCTCATCCGCTCCGATGCTGAGTGGGGATGCAGTCTCCTCTTCTGCTACAACGAGGCCAGATCGGCTCCGTCGTAGCTCGGAGGGCGGGCGAGAGTTGGGAGTAGGGAAGTAGTCATGGGGGTTGCTAGCACCCGTAGTATTGTAGCAGCTGCTAGTCGGGGAGTCCACGGTGTAAACACTGGGAGGCGACGGTACCTCTGGACCACCAATACTCCGCGCACTGTCTGTTCTCCACCCAGTAAGAGCTGGACTACGAACTCCGGGAACGTCGATGTTTGAAGTCCCAGGTACCGAGACCGAAGCCTCCGTATGCTTGAAGTCGTAGTCCTGGTTGAGACTCGTGCTTCGAGTTCTGGTATCGGTGGAGGGCCATACGTCGACAGCGTTAACGCTACGAGGCCTAGAACTAGTATGACTGAAGGAGGGTTTTCGGGAGGAAGACATGCTGGCAAATGCAGGAATGACAGGTCGATCAAGAACTAAATCCGGAAGGAGAAAGACCAGCTTTCAGTACCAGTAGAGAGCGCAGCACTCTGTGAGGAAGTTAAGGCAAGAGGAAGCAGTCAGAGACCCGTGCTAACCAAGCACGCGCGTGGATGAGGCTGACAGGCCGTCCTTTCGATCTAGTCCGCCGGTTGAGATTAAGATTGAGCTCCGAGTCCACCTTGAGCGCGGCATTACTAGGATCTGCGAGAGGCGTGTAATTCGTGAGTGTGATTAAATGAGAAAGAAAGCATTTCCAGAACCGTCCGAGCAGGAGCCTTGTGCCACTCCATCGTGTATGCAGCAACGACGCGCTTTGGGGCACATACACGTGATCGTGTCGCACCGTTTAGGCTCAGGCTGAGCACCGTCTGTGTCGCGCAGGTGTCGCGGTCCAAGAAGCATGTGTCATGCAAGTGCGTGGAACTGGAAGGGCAGATTCCTGTATACGTGTGAACCATCCTAAGAAAAGTGGAAGCATAAGAGGACGGGGCCGCAGTACGTCCGCCTACCTGCATCATGGACACGATCGACTTACCGTGAACGGGGACATGGTGCCCAGCTCGTGCGAATACACTCTTCATAGTCGTAACAACTACACAGTAGGCTACAAATCGTCCCTGAAGCTGTCCTCTCCAAAGACATAAGTGGTATCATGGAATCCTGTCAAACCACCAATCACAAGTCCGGCATGCCCCCTATGACTCACTGTCTAGCCGTACCTTCGTCCCTACCATGACCCTAATTGACCGGCTGAACCCCATCAAGTCTTCCCCCCTCGCGTGTCTCCGCGCGTCCAGGATGTCTTGCCGCAGTCGCTCTTCCTCGAGCATCTCTGCTCGCGTGATGGGGTCCCTACGGGGATAATGCCACCCGTTCAGGACCATGCTATACCAGAGCGATACGCGCGCACGAACATCACTATCAATCAGCCAACGTCAGCCCGGTATACCCACGTCAAATCAGACGGACGACAGCATGAGAGCGGACATACCTCCGGTACCTCTCCAGCCACCCCTCGAACTTCTCCCTCAGCCCGCTCTCCGCAAAGTCTGCCTCCTCCCAGCCGCACTCGTCCCTCAGCCTCCTCGCCTCGTCCGGCCTCCCCACGCGCACGATGAGCTCCTCCCACATCGCCTCCTTCACGCTCAGCACGAACCCGAGCGCGCGGAAGAGCTGCATGTTCAGGCTGTGCTCGGGCAGCGACAGGATCGTCTCCATGGGGAAGAACTGTGCGTCCCCGAGCGACGTGCTGTCGTCCGTGCGCAGGTCCCCCGCGGGCACGCTCGGCCGGTCCGTCGCGCTCGATCCGGAGGTGCGCGAGATCGAGTACGAGTCGCGGTGCGGCGCGCCCGAATGCGAGTCGCGGGAGGTGCCCGTTTGCGAGGTGAGAGACGGTCGCGAGCCGCTGCTGCCGCGCGTGCTGCGTGTCGACTTCATGCTAGGGCTCGGACTGAGGGGTGTTGGTGGACTGGTATTCGGAGGGCTTGTATGCGGAGTCGGGCTATGACGCGTACTGTCAGGAGTACTGGTACGCTGGTTTGGCTGGACAAGGGGAAGGTGGCTCATCGAGGAGCGTGCGCTATAAGTTGTTGGCTCTGTGCTTATGACAGAGTCAAGCGTCGGCGTGCTTGAATGAGGGAGAGACTGCGACGCGTCGGTCGCGCTGTTTGCGGACGGAAGGGAATCGGAACTTCCGCGTGACGGCTCTGGCTCACGGGCAGGTTCTGACGCAGTAGAGGAGGCCGAGAGATGCAATTGCAGGCCTTCCAGCTCGACGGGGAGAGGCGCTAGAGGTGCAAGCGGAGGCATCGGAAACTGAAGGACGGGCGGGGAAACGACTTGTCCGAAAATCGCGGAGAAGTATACTGGCAGACACGCTACCGAGCGAATGAGCTTCAGCACATCACGTAGAACCACCATGTCCGCAACTCACAGCTCGGTGTCGGGTTAATAAAGCGGTTTTCGAACACATCATGAAAGAGGCTCTCTAGAAACGCGTGCTCGTGCGGCTCTTCCTGGGACTCTTCATCACGCCCGTAGCGCTCGACCGTCGGCGATGGTGGAGGGAAGTTCGGAGAGCCGCCGGGGCCCGGGAAGTGCGCTCCGGGGCCTCGGATGTGCGCATGCAGCGGCTCCGTGAACCACCGGGGCAGCACGGGGAAGATAGCATCTGAGCATGCGGCGATGAGAACGATGGTGTATGAATGTGGGGAGGCGCGCCATTCGGTCAGTTGCCAGATTGTGTGCACAGAAGCCAGGGGAGTGTGGACACACCTTCCTCAACCTGCTCGATGGTCCCACCAGTCTTCAAGACGCGCCGAATGTCCTGGGAAAGAGAGTCTGCATTCATCGAAGGAACAGTGAGAGAGGCGCGGAAATACCTCGTAAAGGAACATCCACTGACGTGATAGAAGGGGGGAGATTTGAGTTCAACGGACGCGCGCGCGACGAGGGGGATGAGTGACCTTGTTTTCTGGGACTGCGAACGCGAGCCCATGGATGTGCACGAAGTCAAACTCCTCGTCCTCGAATGGGAGACGTTGTCTTAGACTAGTGTCCGGTGTGAAAAGCAATAGACAAGGGTGCCCGAAGGTGGGACGTACAGGTTACCATGTGCCCATTCGATGCGCTCGGCTATGTCGTCCTCCAGTGCCCATAGCGGGATTTGGACGTTCATCAAGTCATAGCCCACCTACTCCCTCTCAGATATGGATATGCATCTTCCGGTGGCACAGGAGTGACTCACGAACGTGCAGTCTGGCCAATCCCTTGCTGCGGCGATTGTCCATGCACCCATCTAGCGCCAGCGCTCAGTTCAGGCTTTGGGCCGCGTCGCGCTCATACGCACCCCGCATCCAAGGTCCAGACATCGTTTCGGGGTTTCTCCTGGGAAGTCTATGAATGTACCCGAGCCACGCTTGGCGGTACGGATGAGCTCGTGGTCGAGGAGGACACTGGACAGTGGGTACTGTGTGGGTGGTGCGTACGCGACTCGATTGCACCGGGACAGACTCACAGCTCGAGGTCCTCGCGGTTATAGCTTGCTGGATAAGGGGCCTTGTCGCGGCTGTAGCTGTGAAGTTTTGAGCCATACTGGATGAGAAAACGCTCCTCGCGTGGGGGATGTCTCCTGGATTCTGCTGGTGCGGAGGGCGGGAGGTAGGGTTCGCGGGGAGGGCTATCGCTGCGACGGGATTCAGAGGACTGGGAGGAGGTAGGGCCGGGCCTGACGGACGGGGTAGGGCGGACGAGCATGGCGGTGGGGGGTAGGCGTGAGGAGTAGGCGTCTGGCTGTGGATAGATGCTATAAGGTACGACGGATCGGGGGACACTTCCACGGGTCGGCCGCTTCGCGCTCGATCAACCAGCCCAAAGTAGCTCTCTGCCTGCTGATTCGCGGCGGCGTCCTCTCTTCGGCTCACGCGCATGCCACCTGCGTCGAGGCGACGACGCTGCTAGCGCACCGCGTGTCCTGCGCAGGCCCAGGGAGAGCGACCACTGCACCCGGACTGTTGCGGTCGTGGGTCGTGGCACTGGGTGGAGACGCGAGCGCGGGCGCGTCGCTGCGACTCAGCTGAGGGAAGGAGCATCCCAGCGAGATCAGAGAGGAGTCGCTGTGTTTGGCAGGTCTCGCAGGTATCGAGATGAGCATGAGGCTCAGCTGGCGACGAGCAGTGCTGATGGGGCGCGCACTGTCTGCGAGCGCGACCCGGATGTTTCCCAAGCCTTTCCAAATCTGGTGTCCGGCCCAAGCTTAATTGGGCGTCTATCGAGATCCCTGAAACCCCAGATTCTGATCGTACTGGACGCCCTCTCAGCCACCGCCTCTCCCCTGCCCCCCATGCCCCCGCGCAAGAAGCCCTTCTCTGCCAAGCAGAAGAAGGAACAGACCAAGCTCAAGCGCGCAGTAAAACGAGGCGACGCCGAACCCCCGCCCAAGCTCGACCGTCACGGCCGGCCCCAGAACAAACAGACATCGCTAGACAGCCCGTCCCAGGCCGCCGATGCGTCGCGCCGTCTCCAATCATCCTTCGTCAGATTACCCGCCGACTTCTTGGATGCCACGCGCAAACTTGCGTCCGAGCTCCCGCTCACTAGACCGATCCCGCCTCAGGCCGCGATCTGGCAAGAACAATCAGACGGACTCGGATCTGCCGGCAAACCGAATTTGACCTTGACGTGTCCGAAGCGACCCAAATGGCGGTATGACATGTCCAAGAAAGAAGTCGAGGCCAACGAGGAAGGCCTCTTCGCAAAGTGGCTCGCGCAGACCGATGTCGCCGTCGACCACTGGGCTGCCCCAGTGAGCCAGCCAGATCCCGACGACCCCGCCCCCGCCGCCAAAATGCCCAGTGCACCCACCTCCTATGAGCGCAACCTTGAAGTCTGGCGACAGCTGTACGTCCCCCGCCCTTCCTTCCTCAGCCGAGTTCTCCTCAACCTCGACGCTCTACGGCAGTTGGCGCGTGACCGAGATCTCCCAGATCTTCCTCATCCTCCTCGACTCTCGCTGTCCCTTGCTGCACTACCCACCAGCCCTCTCCTCATATCTCACTGGCCTTCCGTATGCGTCGCGTACGCGCATCATTCTGGTCCTCACAAAGGTCGACATCGTGGGCCCCGCACGCGCCGATGCATGGGCCGCGTACCTACGAGCGAAGTACCCGGGCACACGCGTCGTGCAAGTCGAGTCATACGCTGAATTAGAGAGCGCTCCACCTCCCGCTCAGGGAAAGAAGAAGACACTGGAAGCCCGACTACCCTTCCCTTTTCGCCGCACGCTCGTCGGGGCACTCAAGGACGCGCATGAGGAGCTCCTCACACCGCCCGAGTACGTGCGGGGCGATCCCGCAAAGCTCGAGCGATGGAAGCCGCGCGTGCGGCGTGAGGTTGATTGGACGGCTGTCCTCGAGGCGGAGGGTGAGCGCGTAGGCAGCGTCGTCGGTGGTGCAGCGGCGCCCCGCCCGGCCACTCATCCTCACGAAGGCTCTGTGGATCAGGAAGGTCCTCCGCCCGCGGACGAAGGTGATGAAGAGAGGGCAGATGGAGATGCTACGGAAACGGAGTTCCTAACGATCGGCCTTATAGGTTTGTGGTCCATCTATGATGTCTGACTATCGAAGTCGCGGTCCCTGTTCACACTCGTGATAGGCCAGCCAAACGTAGGAAAGTCTTCCCTCCTGAACGCGCTCTTCGGGCAGCACAAGGTGAAGGCGTCCCGAACGCCGGGCAAGGTGTGTGCGAGCCCCGGAGACCTTCCCACCTCAGCTCACTCGATGCCGTTGTACGAACAGACGAAGCACTTCCAGACGCTCTTCTGGACGCACGATGTGCGCCTCGTTGATTGCCCCGGGCTGGTCATGCCCAACTATGTCCCCATGGAGACTCAGGTGAGCAGCACCACCTACACTTCTAGCCTTCTCCCGCGTTCCTCGGCGCAACTGACCGGGCGCATCGGCACTGACACACACTTCTATTGTTTTCTACACACCGCGATCGCACCTGCCAACTAACCCATACTATTCTATTTGCCAGGTCCTCTCTGCGATCTTGCCCATCTCGCGCGTCTCCGCAGTCGCCCTCTGCACGCACCACGCCGCGCAGCTCCTCCCCCTCGAGCGCATCCTCCAACTCACCCACCCCACCCTCGCATCTCCACCGCCCGAGGACCGCCGGACCTGGCGCGCGGGCATGCGGCCGCGCGCGGAGGCTGGCAGCGAGGCGCGAGTGTGGACGGCGATGGACGTGCTGACGGCGCACGCGCTCCGCAAGGGCTGGGTGACCGCGAAGGCGGGTCGGCCGGATGTCAGCCGCGCGGGGAACGCGAGTGAGTGCTCATGGCCATAAGCTTTTAGGGTTGGCTGACGGATGCTGTGTGATCGCGGTGCGTGTTGCCAGTCCTGCGTGCCCTCGCGGAGGCGAGGATCCGCTGGGCGTTCTGGCCGCCCGGGACGGACCCGCGTGTCGTCGAGGAACACCAGGACGGCGTCGAGGGTGCTGGGATATGGATCTCGGCTGACATTGACCATGATGTGGACGTCGAGAGCGACGATGTCGCCACGGCAGAGTCGGATCGCGAGAAGTCAGCCGCCGAGGAGGAGACGGAGGATGAGGAGTTAGAGGATCCAACCCCAGTCGTGGGCGGTGCTTCGAGTCGATTTGCAGCCCTCTCGATGGAGAACGACGACTCGGATGCCTCCGATGAGTGACTGAACCATGACAGCATATAACTATACGCACTCATGCATTCTCATGACGCACATCGTATCTGGTACAACACTCCATGTACTATTATCGGCAATCAATGCATACTCGCACAGACCGTGTTTGACAAGATGAGGACAGAACCGTTTGTCATCTATATAAGCGAGCGAAGCGTGCAGGAGACATCAGTATAGACATGAACAAGAACAGAGGATACAAAGATAAGTACTGGTAAAAGCGAAGAATGTACAACGAAATAACTTGGGGTAACGAGCAATAGTACTTCCGATCGTTGTCCATCGCAGCCTCCACGCATCAAGAACCACGGCGTAGCATTGTTATAGCCACGGATAGCTGAACATTGACTAGTGGCATACCAGAGGCTCACAGCACTTGTGTAGGCGAGAAGACACGACTAGCGACGTCCACGAGAAGATGAAGCACAAGCGCACAGCGTCAAGGAGAACCACGAACGGAGGGTGTATTCTCACCGGGTAAGTAGGGCGGGTACGGACACGAGGGGGGCAAGGAACAGAGAATAACAGCGGGCATGGAAGGGGCACGGAGGACGGTCACCTCGCAGGGGAGGGCCGGAACAACAAAGTAATAAGGTATCTTGAATAGATCTCTTGCGTTCATATCCATACACAAACTTCAGCAACAGCGGACCGGAGGCGACGGTCTTCTACCTGCGCCGAAGCGCCGTCCCTCCACAGCGGCTCAGGCGCGGTTTAGTACCGCACCTGGTTGGCCGCGGTGCCGTTGTAGTAACCACCCTGGTAGGCCGACACGCTGTACGGGTCGGCGGCGTAGTTCGCGTGCGAGACGCTCGGGCCACGCTGGAGCTCGCCCATCTGCGGGGAAGGGCTCGGGCCGCGTTGGAGGTCGGCGTAGCCACCGACAGGGGCGAGCGCGTTCGGGCCGGCGGTGAAGTCGTGGTCCGGGATCGGGTTAAGCTGCGAGGGGTTGCCGTGACCATGGCCGCTGTCCGAACCATAGGCACCGTCGTTGTGACCGGCGCCGGACTGGAAGGAACCGTGCGAAGCGGCCGAGATGCGGCGGTGCCTCGGGATGCCGTCGTCGTTGTCGAGGGTGGGCTGCCAGTCGATGGGGGCCATGCGGTCGTCGAAGTGCGCAGACGGGCGGAGCTTCCACTTGCGGAAGAGCGTCCACGCGATGGCAACAAACCCAACGGAACCGGCGACCGAGACGATCACAACGAGGGTAGTCTTCGTGACCTTGGACGTGCTGGAAGCAGAAGCAGCGTTGGCAGCTGCGGTAGCGCTCGCGGGCGTGGTCACAGTGCTGGTGACGCGGTGGGAGGAGCCGGTGGCACCAGAGTCCTGGGTATCAGTAGGGGTTGCTGTAGCAGCGTCGGTACCGGCATCTGAGGTCTGAGAAGCAGATGTAGCACTGGTAGAAGACGCAGAGCTAGTACTCGAGGCACTGGAGCTCGAGGCGCTGCTCGAACTGGATGAGGCGGACGACGAGGACGCGCTAGACGAGGCCGAGCTCGACGATGCCTATTGGTGCGTTTTGAGATGAGTACGTTGAACAAACGCAAGCACGAGCTACATACCGAAGAGCTGGCACTCGAGGAAGCAGCGCTGGAAGCACTGGACGAGGCGGAGGTCGCGGATGCGGCGGAGCTGGAGGCCGCCGACGAAGCCGCACTGCTCGCAGCGGTGCTAGACGCGGTAGCAGACGTACTGCTACCCGCCGCCGGGGGATCGTCACCGAGGCCGACCAGGCCAGCCAGCCCCGGGGTGCGCTTCTTGATCATGCGTCGTACGTCGACATGGTCGCGACGTTGGGGGGATAAGTCATTGGCCTCTGAGAAAGTGGCCAGTGCGAGGATAGCGAGGCAAAGGAGCGTGAGGGTTGTAGTCTTCCTGGATTTTGTAACGAACATCATGGCGTGGATCCGTGCCGACTGACGTGTTCACTTGTGGGCGGGCTGGAGACAATGTCAGCGGGGCTGGTACGAGCGAGGATCACAAAGGCTGCAGCTGGTGCAGCGTCGTTGTTGGTAGAAGAAAAGGGCCGGCCGGGGATGATGGGTGGGAAAGAAGAGTATTTGGAGGACTTACATGGCACTTGGCAGGCGGTCGGAGGTGGGAGGAAGGAGAGTGGGAGAAATGAGCGAGATAAGGCGGGGTGCGCCGTCGGGGTGCTAGCGCAGTGTTCGTCGGGAGGAAGGAGTCGAGGGGACGTTGCTGGGAAACCAACCACCCCAAATAGGCGCTTCTTTCAGCGCTCCCTCCCGACACGCACAGCCGCATGCATGTTAGCCGAGGCAGCCCACGGCCAGCCTCACCCGCTGCGCAACAGCATCCTTCTCACTCGCACGCTGGCCAGAAGGTATACTTAGATGCGATTCAGAAGACGAACCGTCCAGGTAGTAGAGACGAAATAACTAGAACCGCTACATTATGCTAAAACTGCGTCCGTCACTGTCATGAAAGGGTCCTGGCCCACGCGAACGAAAAGATACGGTAGTATGTGCCTTTCCATCAGTTGCTCGCCCCGTTCTCGCCGTGGCTCGTCAGTGACCACTCCGACACCGACACCGACGGCGGCGACGTCGTGTAGTCGCTCGAAGACAGATCCGGCCACTGCGGGCTGAACAACACCTGCAAGCTATACTCGCCTGCCGGGAGGTCAATCATGATCACCGTCACGCCAGTGTTCGGCAGATCCGCCTGTCCCTCGGGCGGCGGAGGATCCGTGCTAAGACCTGAAGCAGGCGTCTGCGTGCTCAGAGTGTAGCCAGTGGACGGGCTGAGAATCGTCATCTCGAGCTTTTCGTTGCCGATCTGCAACGAGAAACCGTTCGAGTTCTTGGTCACAGTCGCGTTCGTGTGCATACGCCATTGGATGCCCGCCGACGCCGTGATGTCGTCCTGCAGCAGCACCTGTTTCCTGCTGTTGAGCGTGCGGATACCACGCTGGTACGACGTACTATGAATAGAAGGTTAGCAGAAGGCAGGTTAAGCGCGCTTAAACGACTTACACGTTGGCATAGGCACTCGCGAGATCAGCCGTGAAGAACGCTGTGGAGCCATCAGGGACGTCGAAGACGGTAGTACCGCCCGTCTGCTTGATACCGTCCGTGCCGTTGGTGATCGTAGGCTGAGCGGTGACTAGCTGGTTGGCCCCACCGACGAGGATGGCATTTTGGCCCTCCGTACGCTTGCGGTAGTACAGCCAGCGCTGACTGTCCTGCTCGTCGTTGCTGAAGTAGCCAGTGACGAGGTAGTTCTCATCACCGAGCTCTCCAGCCCACCGCGTGCCGAGGGCATCGAGCACAAAGTCACCGCAGTCGAGGTCGTTGTGCGTCTGGTGGCCCTGCAGGGTACCCGCCTTCATCGCGACGTAGAGCGCGCTCTCGTCCGTCCAGCTGGAACGCATCGACGCCCACTGGTCGGTGTGGTTGGTGAAGAACGCGTCCAAAGGCAGGCCATCCCAGAATGCACCGGAGACGGAGGGCTCGTACCAGAACATACTCCAGGGTTCGGGTGCATCGTGCTGGTCGCGCTGGAACAGTTGGTATTCGGGGTGGTTGAAGACAGAGCCGTAGAATAGCATGGCGTTGGCGTTGGTCGAGTACAAGTTGACACCGTTGTCACCCCACTCGAACATCGATGCAGGGCCGGTGACATGCATATGGAACTGACCAGTGAGCTCGACACCGGGGTTCGTGGTAAGCATGTCGTAGTCGGAACCGGTCGCCGTCATGAGTGCTGAGATCATCTCCGCCATACCAGTCACACCGAAGTACCAGTAATTGGGAGTCTCTTGCCAGGTTCCGTCGGAGGAGGGCCCCTGCGCACAATTGAGGAGGGCGTTGGGAACTGTGTAGCCCAGGATCTGTTCGGCGGTACCGGTGGGGTCATCGCCTATGATCGCGAGGGCACCCAGCGTCAAGCCGCCATTGCAAACACAGTTCCAGTTGCCCTGCGTTTGTTTGTTCCACCAGCCGTAGTACAACGGGTCGCCTGTCTCGTAGGCGGCCAGACCAGCGTCGAGACCGTAGGTGATCATGGTCCACATGATGTTGGCCTTCTGCTCATCGAGCCACGCATCATACATCCAGTCGTACGCAATCGCATACGCATTGACCATCTCCGCCGTATCGAGGAAGTGAATCGGGTTCCAACGAGTCGAGTTATCGGGACCGAACGAGCTGCCCGTCAGGTTTCCGGCGGCGTTCTGCACGAGCGCGCGAAGGTGAGCTACAGCACTAGCCTTCACTGCTACAAAACATACCTGTAACTCCTTGTATGCCCTATCAACCCACTTGGTGTTGTTCGACATGCGGTATGCATACGAAAACGCCTTGATCCTCATCTTGATCTGACGAGCGACATCGAGGATACCGTTGCCACTGTCCAGGAAATACGGTACGACCGGTTGATTGTAGTACTCGGTTGCATTGGCGAAAATCGAGTCGTTCCAGTACTTCAAGTAGGGCTCGTTCTGGATGAGCGTCGGGAGAGCGTCCCACTTGTACTTGGGTGCGATGATGCGAGGGCGGTCAGGGCGGACTGAGGTGGGCGCCGGGCTGGACGGGGTGAATGTCTCAGTAGGCCAGCTAAGGCCGGACGCCTGTGCCTGGAATGTGGGTGTAGAGAAGGCTGCAGAGTTGGTCTAATGCTAATCAGGAAGAAGCTCCGAAGAGAAGACGCGGCGCGACGTACCGTCGAAGGGTAGAGAGGAAGCATGTACAGGCTGTTCGTGCCAGTCGCGAATACACCGACGTCCTCCTTCGCGCTGGCGGCAGAGCTGGCTGCTGCTGCGCCCGTGACGGCGGCGGCGGATGATGCTGATCCGTTGTTATGGGCCTTGCTACCGAGGACACCGCCGACGACGGCAGCGACGATCACAATGATAGCGATGGGCACGCCAAACTTGACCCAGTTGCTGACACCGCCCTTCTTTGCCCCAGCCTGCGGCGGTGCGATGTAGCCGGAGGACTCATTGTAGTACGGGTCGCCGGAGCCGTACGGGGTGGGATAGGAGGTCGGGGTGGCAGACTTGAGGTGGCTAGTGCTCTCCGCCGCCTGGGTGTACTGGTACGCCATGGCGGGGGGGAGAGGGAGAAGACAAAAGAGGGGCAGGCAGTGGGGACTGCGAAGGGGGCGGACTGGAGTCGCGACGGGGCGAGGAGGCCGGGAGATGGATGTGGTTGTATACCAAGCCGCCCACGAGACGCGCCAATTTCTCAACAGGCGCCGGCAGCCCCCGCTCGGCATGTCTATTCTCGGCACGGCCAGCCACGGCCACACACACCGGCACTCTGCCATGCACACGCCTCTCCTCGCCCTCACTGGACACCAGCTGAACGCCACGGCTCCTGTGATGCAGCCGGGCATGCTAGCCGCATTCGCTGCCTCCTCAGCTGCAGCCAGTTGCCGTAATTCGGTCCACATTCGGCCGTACCTCGCCATGGGTGACTTCATAGCACTGAGCAGAACAACTCGGAACACCGGAGACACTGGCACACAGATCCAGAAATACGCAGAAGGATGAATACATGCATACGTCGTCAAGGGCTGGCGAAGAATTAATAGCCACCAGTCTCCCACCATCACTGCTCGCCGACAAACACACCTGCGGCACCCATGCCGGTCCCAATGCACATCGAGGTCACCAAGATCTGCAGCGGCCGCCGTGATGAACAACGCACATCATCCATGAGAACGCTGAACACTAACCTTGCCTTTTCGCCTCGATAGTTCGTTGAGTCCTGTGGCAATTTGTCGCGCGCCGGTACAGCGTAGATACACAGAGGCAGAATTAGCTAGCGTGTCCGAGCGGAGCGCACGAAGCTAGATACTCATCTAGAGGATGTCCGAGCGCAATCGCACCGCCGTTTACATTCACCTTCTCGGGATCAAGGCCTACTGTCCGGATGCAGTACACCATCATGGACGCAAAAGCCTCGTTGACCTAATACAAACAGTAGCGTCAGTCACTCGTCCACAATTCGCGTTCAGAACACCCACCTCAAAAATGTCAACGTCTTCTTTCGTAATACCGGCCTGTTCGAGCACCATGGGAATAGCAATTGACGGACCGATGCCCATCACCCGCGGTGCCAGACCGGTCACTGCGGTGGTGACATGCTTGGCTATAATCGACAATCCCAGCTCTTCCGCCTTCCTCCTCGTCATGAGCATGACTGCAGCCGCCCCGTCCGTGATCTGACTCGCATTCCCGCCTGTGGTATTCGAAGGCTTCCACTGAGGGAACGCCGCGCGAACCTTTAAAAGCTTCTCCTTGGTCGTCCCCGGCCTAATCCCGTCGTCCTTGGCGACCACTTTCGGCTCGCGCTTGCCTGTCTCTGGGTCTGGCTTGCCGTACGCGGTGATGGGCACAATCTCCTTTTCGAAGTACCCCGCCTTGTCTGCCTTCTCGGCACGCTGGAACGAAATGGCTGCCCACTCGTCCATGTCTTCACGCGAGATGCCAAAGTCACCGGCTACATTCTCGGAAGTCCAGCCCATGGGCAAAGTTGCCTCA
This sequence comes from Rhodofomes roseus, assembly GCF_022264815.1. Lineage (NCBI taxonomy): Eukaryota > Fungi > Basidiomycota > Agaricomycetes > Polyporales > Fomitopsidaceae > Rhodofomes > Rhodofomes roseus. The sequence continues at coordinate 125,471 of NW_025952965.1, read as the reverse complement.
TAGGCCGCCGTATGCGCCTTGACTGCGTCACTGTACACTGGAGCACCGTTGTCCGGACTGTCAACGCCGCATTTTAGACTTTCATCTTCATCTGATGTCGGGAGCGACGTGGGAAACGCACTTTTGTGACATGCTCTCGAAGCCAATGGCCAGACCAACCTCAATTTGTCCGACCCGAATCTTGTTCGAGATGTCCGTCACCGCCATGAGACCGGACGAACAGAAGCGGTTGACCGTCTGGATCGGCACAGACTCTGGTATCCCAGCGACAAGGGCGGCACACCGAGCTTCATAGGTGGCGGCGGGGGACAGGACAGTCCCGACGGTGATGTCTCCGATTAGCTTGGGGTCGACCTTTGAGTGGTCGATAACTTTCTGTGACCAGACATCCCTCCAACGTCAATCATACTGACAGTAGTACGCAGCCAACACGCGTACCTTGAATATTTCCGTCAGGAGCTCGTCGCTCCTGGGACGGGATGAGGTCAGACAGCCACGGGTCTGGCCATGGACGCTAACTCACTTTGTATACGCGAATCCTCCGCCTTTGGCCTTGCACAAGGGCGAACGGATAGCCAGCGTGATGACCACGTCGTCTGGGCTCTTGCGCTCCAATGCAGCGACGCCCCTGGACGTGCCAGACATGTGCGACACCAGCTGCTTCACGCGTTCCATAGCCATGGCGATTGCGAGGAATCGGTAACAGCAAGAGATGGACTGGTCGATATGGCAGCCTCAGGCTACTTTGTACAAGGGGAAAGATAAGCTGGCGTCGGACTGGACGCGTACTTAGGCGTTCGTCGAGTGGAAGGGGGTCGGCGATGACAGCCTCGCCGACAGTATCCCCCGCATGTGTGAATGGCTCCCAGACTCATGTGATACCGGGCCAGGCGACTGCCAGGCGCGTCAGGAGATCCGTCTTCGGGTCTGGGTATGCCAAGGCCAGTGTCAGGCGGTCAGAGACAGGTCAGAAAGACCACATTCGTCGTGAAGAAATGTCCTGAATATTTTGGAGCAGCCTGCAGCTCGCCGTGTGCGTCGCGCTAATATGCGGGCAAGCAAGCCGATGCTCCGCACCGATGAATGGGCGCTTGCACGATCGCCAGATCGAGATTGGACGCGGTCGTCTTCAGCCACTTCACTGCCCTGCGCAGCAAAGCCGCAGGCGCGTTCGACCCAACCTGAACTCGTTTGCAGTACGTCTCACGAGTCAGCAACATCCGAACTCTGAGGATTCACCTTGTAGGTGCATGAGCAAGCGGCCCTGTACCTGGACCATCAGAAACCCTCATTTGACCGGATACTGGCCATTGCCACTGTCTCGTCTTAGATATTCAAACCCTCCGTTCAGTGCACGAGTATTCCAAACAACTCAACAACACATACATACTCGCGCTGTACTCAATATGCCAGTCACAGTTATCTCCGCCAAACCGACTCAAGAGGTGAGGGGCAACTTCAGGTACATCGGTAAGATCTACGTCCTACGGCGACGGTTCATCCTCTGAGCGGAACATATTGACTCGCATTGATGGTCAGACATTGGCGGTAGGTACACCTCTGGTTCTTTCAAGTCGTGCGGCTGATACAGTGCTCCCAGTGAACCTGACAGATCCCGTATTCAGAGGGTATCACCATGGCAGGCGGAAACACGACGGTAAATATCTCTTCAACCCGAGCACCGCGTCTAGATATACTTGACGGATCCGAGTCATCGTTTTCAGATGACCTCGAAGCCATGCTCGAGCGCTCTCGTGCCGCAGGGGTGAAGTCGATGATCATTACTGGCGGGAGCCTGCACGAGTCCAGGGAAGCATTGGAGCTCGCGAAGCAGCTAGGGTTCTACGCCACCGTAGGCTGCCATCCGACGCGTTCGAAGCAATTCGATGACTTCAGGGGCGGACCGGACGCGTACCTGGCTGCACTGGATCAACTCATTGGACAGAATCTCAAGGGAAAGGGAAGGGTTGTCGCTATTGGAGAGTGTGGACTAGGTGCGTCGGAGCGTCATAGGCAGTCAACGCGAGACAATGAACGGCAACAGATTATGACAGGACGCATTTCGCCTTACCGGACGTTCAGCGGAGACATTTTCGTGAGTACGCATTGGAAGCATAGCAATTCACCATCCGAACGTCTGTTCTGTCAACTTAGGATCGCAGCTCGCTCTAGCGAAGAAATACCACCTGCCATTGTTCCTCCATTCCCGAGCGGCGCATGCCGACTTCGTGCGGATCCTCCGAGAAGAGGGTTTTGGCGAAGATGGAGGAAGAGCTGTTGGGGCGAATGGCGGCGTCGTACATAGCTTCACAGGATCAGCGGAAGAGGTCACAGAACTGGTGAGGCTCTGCTCTTGACGGAAGAACTCGCGTTGACCGAAGGGTGGAAGATGGGCATGGGCTTTCACATAGGGTACGTTGCCGACTGATGTTGCCTGTCCACGCCACCTCATGTCCACCCGCTAGGGTGAATGGATGCTCCCTCAAGACCCCAGAGAACCTTGCCGCGTCCAAAATGATCCGCCCTGAGAAACTGATGCTTGAGACAGGTCAGTTGTGTCTCGACGCCGTTCCTTCGCTGCTTGACACTCCACCCTCCGCAGACGCGCCCTGGTGCTCGATGACATCGACGCACGCATCGAAACAACACCTCGCTTCCCTCCCGCCGTCTCTCAACGCGCTATATTTTCCGCCTGCAACGAAGCCGGAAGCCTTCGTGTACGGGAAGCCAGTGAAGGGACGCAACGAGCCGTGTGCGACCGGGGGCGTGGCGTGGGTGATACACAGGCTGAACGATGGTGTGCCATTCGAGAAGGTGACGGAGAAGGCATGGAAGAACACCGTGCAGTTGTTCGCACTGCACGAGCTCGTTGATCAGTGAGTCGTAGTAGCATATTGGGGCTGTCCGAATGGGACACGGTTTGGAATTGGATGTGTCCGCATGTCCGCGGCAGAGGATCTGATCCCTCCTATTACAGTTACATCGAGTCACAACTAGTAATGCTTTCCTAGATCACTAGGAATACAAGATATTGATACATAGATCTCCAGTAGAAAAATACAATCCAATGCACGATCTCGGCCTGATTTTGATCATTGGCACCCCACATATTATCTGTGCTCTATCTGTTCAGTAGCACTGCTTAGATGTTCTGGTGATACTTACAACACTTTGTGGATGATTGAAACAATGGACATTGTCATATTAAGTTGAGAAGTTCATGGTAATGTTCATGCAAGGCATGATCTATCACCTCCTGTAGATGGCATGAAAAATGTTGATTGTCACAATGTGTAAGACCCCATACCTCAGGTGAATTGAATGTTGCATGACACATACTGGACTGCGAAATGTCCACATGCTGGCAGACATAGTACAGACCAGAGTCCAGTTCTGGAGTAGAGTCCTGTGCTGGACTGGGTATGGAAATTGGCTTCAAGTGGGTTGCCTGTAACTCTGCAAGCTGAAATTTGAGCCTCTGGATCTCCTCCCTGAGTTCTGTCTCCTGTGCAGCATGCCTGCTACATATGTCATTGTTCATCATATCCTTGGTATTGGCAAGTTCAAGGGCAGCCATGATATCTTCATTCTCCATCAAAAGCTGGATGTTCTCAATGGTCTTTGCGGACAACATTTGTTCCAGCTCCTGCACTCGGCTGTGTGCATACTGTAGCTCTTGCTTGAATCTCTGGTTCTGCAAGACTACCGCGTCCTGAGAATGCACTGCTTAGATACATTCATGATACGGGCACACCAGAAACATACCAATATTTGACCATCAATGTTCACCGGTTGCATTGAGGCTATAAGTGACACCCAAGAATGCGACTGGACACGACCGATTCAACGGCTTGAGTTCAGTTACATCGTACAGTCGTGTAAACGGACCTCGGGTAGGACATGTAAAGAGCGACTACTACTCATCAGTCGATGGCGCGCATAGTAGGTACAAACTACTACTTACCTTAACCTCGATGCATAACTCAAGAGGTGAACGTGAACGTCGATAGTGTCGCCGCGGTGAATCACCGTCACGGTCCGAGTCGATGTCCTTCTCAACCTTTCTCAACCGAGGCTCGAGCGCGCAACGTGGCTGAAGATTATGTAATGTGTGCATTATCTTCAGCTGCTGCTGCTCCAATCTTCAAGCATTCGGACGCTCCGCCGTCAGACACGAAAAGATGCTATTGTTTGTCTATACATACAACTGCTGGGTATTTAACATGATCCATATATGTTACACCTCCTTCAACGCATAAATAAGTCAGATAGATAGCTAAGCAGCTACACGATGTCTCTTGAAGGCGGCCTGAACATCGCCTGCACTGTACTCCAGGCTGACGCCCATGTCCTTGTAGCACTGGTCAATCCTCTTCACGAACAAATCCGTGATCCTGAGCAATTCGTCTTCGCACGCCTTCCACACGCCGACCATGACAGTCCCCGAGGCAATGCCTGTGCTGACGTCTTCGGACGTAGCCTTTTCTGAGGCCTCCGTGAAGTGCTTCTCGACCCTCTTGAAGAGAGAGTCGATATGCTTCCGTACGTCCTTCGAGTTGTACTCCTTGACGACCTTCTTCAACGCGGACTTGGAATAACTGCTGTTGGACGGGACCTCCGATGGCGCTGTGGTCTTCAAGACACGCTCAATACCCTCGAAGTAATCCTGTCACCAAGATCAGTGAATCGTTCGTAGGCCCGTAATCCGTGACAGCTTACGATGAGCTTGAAGAACGGTCGTCTCAGCACTATCTTCACATATGCGTTCAGGTTTTCCTCATAAATGGCCTCTGCTCGTTTCAAGAAGGTCGCGACTGAGCCTAATTGAAGTAGGGAGACCTCCGCGACGAAGTAATGCATGTTCTCTGACAATGTACCGTTTAGGGCGCGCAGCAGAATGACCGCGCGATGTGTAACTCACCTATGAGAATGACATGGTAGTTCAGCTGGCCTTTGTCTTCGCCCTCTCCGTCCAACTTTGCCATGTGCTTCAGCGCGTCAAACATTGACTGTACGATCTTGTCGTAGGCCTGATCGACAGTTTGGCGTATCTCAAGAGTATCTGCACCGATGAGCTGTGTTTCCACGCGCCCGATGTAGACAGGGAAGTATTTGATGAATGGGGCAACTCCGTTGCGTTTCTTGCTTGTGAGCCTCATGTCCTCTATTGTCTTGATTTGCTCGTTCTATTGTTACGACTGTTACGACTGTACCTAACGGAGGCATGGTTATGTGACTTACCACCCGACGTTCAAACAGACCTTTCAGACGGACATGCTGCTTCTCCAACAAGCTTAGCACGAATGCATTGCCTCGCTCTTCGGCTTCGCCAAGGAACCTCTCCAGAGCCACGACGATGCCTATGATTTGCCTTGTGTTGATCTGGTCAGATAGGTCGACGCGAGGGACCTTTGTCTGACTTACAGACCGTCCTTGCTCATGGCGCCATCCAGCCATGCCTTGAGTTCAGTGGGGAGGAATCCAAAAATCAAGTCCAGGGCACCCCGCATGAGCTTCAGGGTCGCTTGACTGAGGCCAGCGAATCTCGCAGCCTGACGACGGAAGTAGTTCTCGAGGCCCATGTAATCGGCGAACGTGAGACCTGCGTCGTTGATCTGCAAGAAGTCGGCAATGAACTCTTCCTCGTGATATATGATAGAAGCGATTTCTTCGAGGACAAGTGACAAGGCCTGGCGTATCGTGAAATTCTATCGTCATTGTGGAAGAAGAATTTACTCACGTCAGCCGCTGTCATATCGCCATCTGGCCGTTCTTTCTTTCCTCTGCGCCCTTCTAGAGGTGACCGTGCGATGGTACCAGCTCTACGCAAGCCAGATGCAGCCTTGGAGGATGTCGTTGTTGGCGTAATCCCACCGAACCCTGGTTAACGTTGAGCGACATGGCCATGTAGTCGGTATCAAACACATACCTTCCGCGTCATCGTCAGCGGTCTCCTTGATCATGGAACTGCAGGTGCTGAGGAGTGCTCGTACTTGCGTGTTGTGAAGGCCACTAGCAGCGGCGAAATAGGCCTTTAGAGGATGAAGGAAAGTCAAGCAACTTGCACGAGAACAAGCCGATTTGACGCACGGCACAAAGTTTCGCGTACACGCCCTCATCCATCTCTTTGAGATACAGGAGTAGGCCACCATAACGACCGAGATACGTCTCCATAGTTCGATGGTTCATCAAGGATGGTCTGCCTTGCGGAGATTTCACCACACCATCGGTGTCACCCAAGAGCATCTTGGCCTAGCACACAGCGTCATGAGATCACTCATTGAACATGACCCGTGATCTTACCTGGGCAGTGATCATGAAGGTCAAGTACTCGAGGACGCGCTTGCAGAAGTGTGCATTGTGCGTCCTGTACTCATCGAGCCGCTCGAACGTAGCCGCCATGTCTGCACAAGTGTCAACGCTTGTCGAGCAATGCTCAGATGCTCACTTACCGCGATCCTTGCTCGCTTGAAGGGCCTTGTAGAGTTCTGTTGCAGCACCCTCCAGTCGTTGTATGCTTGCTGGCTTCTCTAACGACTCCTGTGTCAGGGCGAGCAGAGCTTCCTTATCCACATGAACAGTTTGCTTCGTAGAATGTCAGCATGCCTCGGCCAAGTAACCCAGATTTCGGTAGACGCACCAGCAACTCTTCGAGCTCATTAGTAAGCGCTCGTTGATTTTGTATTTGCACCTGTAGACCACGGTTCTGTGACTGGATGAAGCCGATATCCTCATTGACAGCCTGCAGTAGCGCGGTCAGCTCGGAGAGCTGGAACGGAGGACGGATCACGCACGTTCAAGTGGATCTTGTACGAGGATATGACACTGTCCATACTGTCGAGCTCCGATATCGCGTCCTCGAGGAATTTTAGAACGATATTCACCCGATCATCAGACTCGATGAACGAGTGTATGTTCGCCTACATGAACGCTCACTCTAAGGTGACGGTTGCGACACAAGCTGTTTGCCATACCTTGTCTAATGCCATCAACTCGTCCAGTAGTCGTGCTTCCATCCGGTCGGCCGCACCTGTCATCGACCTTCGACCCATGATGTCGTCTGTAGCCCACTCGTAACCCTCCAGCATCTCCTCCATGCTGTCCAGTGTGGCTTGTGCTGTCGTGTCCTCCATGACCCGGGTGCTCTCGCCTTCGTCATCGATGGACTCGTACATAACAACATCACCGGACAGCAGCTGGTTGAGCGTGGCCTGATTGGGAGGATCATAGAAGGATACACGAGCGTTTTGCTCGCGGCGCGGCTGACCAGTGTCGGGATCCATAGTCGGAGTCCGCGAGGGCTTTTTCCGGAGAGGGAGACTTTGTTCAGGTAAGGGAACGGAAAGGTTGTCCGGCGTCGATGGATATGTTGACATAGGTGACGGTTGAGAGGATGATGACCCGTCGGGCACGCCCAACGTTCCATTTGCGTAAACCCCATTGTATCTGGTAGGGATACTGATTGGAGGGGCCTGGGGGGTAGCACGCTTGACTGCTCCATTCGCAGCTGGTGGAGTTGCTGAGCGGTATGGTGCAGCACCAGCAACAGCCAGCATGGACGATCCCGCGCTGGCGGTAGAGGCAACATTTGATGTTCTCCTTGCATGAACTCCGGCTCGCAGCGCAGGCGGAATAGTTGAAGTCTGTGATGATGGTGTTCCAGGTCGAGTGCGAGAAGGTGTTCCCGGCCGTTCAGTGCCGACAACTACCGGCGGAGGACGAGACGGAGAGTCCGAAAACTCGGACTGCGCAGGGGTTGCTGCCCGACGCGACCTTGGCGGCGTGTTCGCGGCAGGCGAAGGAGAATCATCAAAACGTTGACTGCGACTACTATTCCGCGCATGTCCATTTGTACGATCGTTCGCAACGGGTCTCCTAGGTGACGCGGGTGGTAGTGGGGTACCGTTAGGTGGCGTAGGAGCGCGCTCCATTCGCCTAACATTTCCGGGGTCTATTGGCTGAGGTCTTGGTGCTGTCGCGTTCCATTGAATGCGTTGATTGTATAGCAAAGCTAGTCACGTACTAGAAGCGGCAGCGGCAGCGGAGATATTGAAGCCTCTGATGTTGAGCGGTTGAGAGCCCTGCGTCACGGTGTGGAATAGCTGAATCAATGCGGCTATGAAGTTCAGCTGCTCCTTCGGATTCTCTGTCTGCCACCGATAGGTTCTTGTAATGGTGATATTGAAGTTAATGGGCTACGATGCAGTCGAGCAGCATTAACCCACTGGCAGATATTGTAATTACGAGGCACGTACATTGATCACCTCAACACCTCTGAGCTCTGTGACTTGCCATGTCTTTCCGACAGAGAAGGTGCCGTTCTGGTTGGACTTGGATTTATGAATGGATCCACCATCGGGTGACTCTACGTTGCCTGGTCATGACCGGCACGACGAAACACAGGCAAAGACATACGTGACAAGATGATATATCTTGACTTCCTGGAGCCATCCCCTTCCTCCTCCCAGATCTTGAGGTGAGCTACATACTCCTCCTGTTGGCCGGACGCGCTAAGCTTGGCAAAGACAGAGGATGTAATCCGCTGTCGGGTCGAATCATAGTCAGACATCCGCTAACTGGGCCGTAGACCTCGGGAGGAGTAAAGGGACCCAGGATGAAGTAGACAAGAACGAGTATAGGCCTCGTCGCTTTGAAGAGCAGAACCCCGCGTGAAGTGCTCGATCACCGGCAACGCTGGGGCTGTATATGGTAGCAGCTCACATGAGTGGAAGTACTGTTTGGACGTGTTGCCCAAAGGCTTTGACGCCCGATGTTTGCCTGTTTTGGTCGTACTCACATCCATGACGTATTGATTGTACGCTACTCAACATTGCCGACGCTACTCTACATGCTGCGAAGATACTCTCGTCGAGGTCATACACGTTCAGATGCAAATAGTGGCATGCAGATGTGCCGTCCATCAATACGGCAGGTTCGGGGTTATCACTACTACTAGTAGGGCCTGCCCAAGAGGTCCGAGGTCATTTAGCCATCGCCTCAACAAGCGCGAGTCGAAAAGTCGCGGCGTGAGGTTATAGCTGAACTGCCGTTGAGGTCTGGTGTGATCATTGTGAAACTTCGAGAGGCTCGTATCCGCGACTAGACGTCCTGCTACCCATCCCAAACCAACCATTCCCTTCACTGTGTGCTAGCTTGACCTCGCCATTCCGCAACACCTGGTACCGCCTCCCTCTCCACTCCACTTCGCTCCCAAAAACAGCGAAGACCCATATGGGGAAGGCCAACGATTCCCTCGCGGACCATGCGCCGATGAAAGCCAACCGAGCTTGCAGTGGGGCACGTTGCCCGGATAACGAGTCGCAGACGTCCAAATCCACGAGAAGCCATAGAATGAAGTGAAGAGGTAGGAACAGCCAAGGCGTGATGCCGAATAGGTAGCGCAAGCCAATCGCTGCGAGGCTGCCCGCCATGAAGGACTCCGTGAAGGGTTCAACTAATGTTGCGGCAAGGACCATGTGCTTCCTAACTCTGATCCATCGCACACGACGCCAAATGTAGTCAGCTAGGCTCATATTGCCAACCGCATTCCTCGCCACATCGCATGACAGTTCATGCCGCAACCCAAGCTCGTGCCATAGAGCAGCGGCGATCATGTTGTCTTCGGCAAGGAAGCGGCCAAAGGCGGCGAGCCCCTTCGGCCCAGGTTGACTGCCCCCTTCTGCCGCGTTGGCAATAGGTTTGAGTGAGCCATCCACGCGTTCCAGATCCGAGCGGCGGTAAAGGTTCGATTTGCCCATGACGCAGCTGTCGATAGCTACAGTATTGATAGCGATGTACATCTTGGCGTGATTTGTATCGAGGAAGGCTTCTTCAATACGTGAACCCAGCGCGTACTCGCTCGACCAAGCGAATGGTACATGGTGTACTAGGGCGATCCGTCGACGCGACGATGGTAGGTCGGCGGGTCCGTCGAGGGCTTCTACTGAATGAGCCAGAGTGCCTGGGGCGACCATGACGTTGGAGTCGAGTACCCAGAGAATATCATTCGCCGCAGCTCGGTAGGAACGCATGAGATTGTTTATTTTAGGATTGACTCCTACGAGTTCTTCGCCTGACGTAACGTCAGTGGATGTAACGCCAGTGGTCTTCCACGCTCCCAAGGCTATGACACCCACCTATCATTAGACGTGCATTCACATTCGGATACTTTGCCATGAGATCGCGCACAATTGGTAGTGCCTGGTCATTCTCGTCTGCCACGCAGAGGAAGATTTCGTAGTTTGGGTAGTCTTGAGTGAATGTGGATTCCAGGTTTTCGTACAGGTTCGTATCGAGCCCTTTCAGAGGTCGTAATATGGATACACCAGGCACAGCGGACGCGTCTGCGGATGCGAGTGGAGATGGTCGTCGATTCCTGTACCTTCTGCGCCTTCGGAGGGAGTCAGCACGTTAGGCGGGAGACAATAGGGTGAGACGCACGCAGCACGACAGCCCAGGAGTCCCAGAGACCACAGGGCGATGTACCAGACGACGATGGCCCACGCAAGGCAGAGCTGAAGGGTGCTGTAGCCGTCCGCGGCGGTCATGACTGCGGCGGCCAGGACATGCAAGGCAGCGTAGCCTCGTTGCTGCGTAGGTGGGACGGCTTCGGAGGCGGCCTCGCTCGGCGGCGAGTCGGTGTGTGTGCAGGTCCGGCGAGGCGCGTCACGGTCACACAGGGCGATCGAGATTTCGGGAGGCGATCGAACGCGAGCGCGTGGCCGAGTCCGCGTCCGCGTCCGCCTCGAGTCGTGCCACCACCCGTCCCTCGCTTCAGCCCATTGTCGCTGGTCTCGCCGGCACCGCGCACGATCCTTTCGTATCTATGTCTTCCTGGAAGCAGCTATTTCACAAAGGGATCGCCATGTTCCGCGCCGGACAGTTGGACGATGCATTGGCATTGTTTGCGGAGGTAGGTCATGTAGTCCGCAGAGTTATGCGGCCTTGCTAAGCTGTCAATGTGGTGCACCAGGCACTCACTCTCGAGCCGGACGAGTACACCCTGTATGACTCTTGTGCGGCGGTCAAGGAGAAACTTGGCAAGACAAGGGATGCGCTCCGAGACTCGAAGAGAGTCATCGACCTCGCGCCCCAGCGATGGCAGGTGCGGATCTATCGCCACATCCTACTTTGCTCTGTCTAACCCAGCTGTAGGGCTACGCTCGCTCTGCACGCCTGTTCTTCAAAATCAGAAAGTACGACAACGCTCTCCATATGCTTAAACTTGCCCTAGAACGCGTGGGCGCGGATGACCGCAAGAGGCGTGGGGAACTAGAGGCACTGCGAAGTCAGATACTTGATGCGGTCGATGAGCAGCGCGAGCGTGTCTCGAGGACTTCGTACCACTTTGGGAAGCTTCCCTTGGAGCTTGCATCGGACATCTTCGCTTCCGCATTGGCGGAGGATCACGCCCGAGTCGTCGTACTTGCGCAGGTCTGCAAGAACTGGCGACTGACCATCACCAATACCCCTCGCTTGTGGAACGACGTTGTTCTCTCGAAACAGAACCCAGTCAAGAAAGCGAAGGTGTGGAGAACCCGGTCGAGGGGGAGGATAGTCCACCTAACCCTCCGGGAGAGCCTGAAGGGGACGCCGTGGGCCCTCGACGAGCTGCAGGACCTTTCTCTGGAGTCACTGCGCACTCTACGTCTTGCGGACTTCCCGATCAGCGCAGTCCGGAAGCGTTTGCCGAACCTCACTAGTGACATCCTCCGCAAACTGGACGTCCTAGAAGTCGACAACCGCACAGAGGCGCGCCCTGTATCATGGCTTTGGACAGACCCCACCATGGCAACACGTTCCCTCTCTGTCTATTTCACCGTATTCGACTGGGCCTCCCTTATCGCATACTTCCCCAACCTCGAACACTTCGCTTTCAAAGGCCCCCTAGTCGATATCCCGCTCAGCGCCATTTCGGACTTCTTACGCGCACATACACGTCTGCGTTCGTTGACCTTGAGTATCATGGACTTCGTCTACCATCGCGCTCCCGACCGCGGGCAACCACCGGTGCATCTCCCTCACCTGGAGCGACTCGAGATCGAATTCCACGATTTCGCCATGAGCTTCATGTTCCCCTTACTCCAGCTATCAACTCTGCAGTCCCTGACCATCTCCCGGGGTGTGCATTCAATCGACACGTCGCTGCAGCACTTGATCGCCAGTGGTGCTGGGAAGAGCCTGCGAGAGCTCAGGATAACCCTATGCGCTGTCTCGGCGGGCTGTGTCATCGACTTGCTCCGCCAAGCGGAGGGGCTCGAGGTGCTGGAGCTAACGTACCTCGGGGGCAACCAGGCGAATGCAGTCTTGCATGCTCTATCTCAGCCGCCGAAGCCTGCTCCCGCAGGCGATGACGGAGAAAACGGTGGGCAGGATCGTGCAAGCGCGCCCTCGCTGTTGTGTCCGTCGCTCAGACACGTCAACTTCTCCCACTGTCCCGACGTCAAGAGCGGACCACTCATGGAACTGGTGAAGGCCCGGCTGCCCAGTACCACCGACGACGATACGACGGACGTCGCGCCAACGCAATCCGAATGTTTACAACAGGCGCAAATAAATACCCTCATTGTGGACGGGTGTCCGTCCGTAGAGACGGACATCCTACCGTGGCTACGAAGCAAGGTGCGCTTCGTCAGTTGCGTGTATCTGTCGAAGAAAGACGCCAAACGGCGAAGGTGATTCATACACGGACCATAAACATAGTCTTTGGGTTTCGGGAAACGGACAGATCCTGCTGTGTACGATTTGTAATATATAACACAATCAGATACCCTGGCATCTTTCGTCCATTCCTTTCGGATTCACTAACTCGTGCCTCCAGGCGGAGCGGAGGCCTTTCGCTGGTTAGATCTTGTAAGGCTCGGACTCTGGGTACGCCGGCGGCTCAGAGGAATACGAAGACGAGGCTGCAGAACTCGACCCTGAGGACTGAGAGGAGATCGAGGCCGCTGAATACGCGTGTGCTGGGACCGGACGTTGATGGTTCGCAGCAGCCGCAGGCGCCTGGAGACCGTTCATCAGGGCTGGCCCATACGCGCTCCAGAGTCCCCTGGCCATGTCGATGGGACTCGTCGGAGGAGCGCCAGACTGCCCCTGCGGCTGGGCACCAGCGTTGGCGGCCGCCTTGGTAGCAGCATCGACGAAGCTCTGCCAAAGCGTAGCGAAGCGGCTCTGAATGAAGGCAACGATGTTGGCCTTCGCAGCGGCGATGCTGGCATCTATGTTCGCCTCGTTCTTGCTAAGGTACGGGTGCACGAACATCTGGAACACCCATGTAGAACCCTGTGTAGCACCACTCGTCAGTGGATATTCTTCGCACGTGGAATGTGTGAACGGATTTACCTGCGTCTGAGGCAGAGACAGGTACAAGAGCACCAGGATTTTTGCTTCCCAGTAGAATGGAAGCCTGAATGACACGTCAGAAAGCACTCGACATTACTATGTGAGACATCTCACTCACCAGCTGACGAACCACTCTGCGACGTGCTCAAACGCGATAAAAGCGCCCATGACGGACCAATACATCGCCCAGCGTTCCAACTCGGGTTCGGAGACAGGGCGGTGTGCGAGAGACTTCCATGTTCCGTAGGAAGGCAGAAGAAGAGAAAACCAAGCACTAGAAAGCGTGCCCATGTTAGCTCAACTGTCGTCACCAACGGCACACGAGCACTCGCGGATTTCATATGCACCTAATGAGATTGGATGCCAGGGATGTGAGCATCATGGTGAATGAAAAATGAGATAGCAAGGGCTAGAACAGATCAGCAAGGAACCTTGGACTGCAGAAAGAAGAAGAGTCAGACTCTGTACAGCGAGATGAGCTGTACGGAGAGAAGAGAATACACTGCCCCGGCGCTCGCGCGCTGAATGTATCCCAAACACAGGCGTCTATTGCTTGCCGAGTTGATGATCGAGACTGGATTGGCCGCATTTGGAAACCACGTTGTAGTCTGGCCTAGTCTGACACAGTGAAATATGTGATTCATGAAGTACTCGGGAGGTATACAAGCCAAGCACAACCTGCAAACAGGCATTCGCTTCCGTGTGCGCGTAGTATCTTGATAGCTTTGCTATGGGCAGAGTAGGAAAATAGAGTAGCGACGATCTACAGATAACCAAAGAGTCCGGGCTAACGGCCTGAAGTGGAGATCGTCTTGTCGTTCCGTCTCTCAAGATCTCACGTTGAATTGTGAACGTGAGATAGGCAGCATCTGCGCTCGAGATTTCGGGAAGGCCGGACCCTCATAGACCCCATAGAGCGTTGATTGATTGACAATATCGGACGACCTTGCTTCAAAGCCTATTCAGTCTCGGCCGAGCATATCGCAAAACCACGATTGCGCTCGTGTTGCGCAAGCTGTCAACGCGCAAATTCCGTGCGGGTTTCGAAGAGATCATCTTGAGCATTTATCTCCCTGTGATGGTGCAAGGGGCTGTACCGCATTAGTGCGTCTAAGACTTGGAAAGTTGAGGCACATGACAGTGAGACCAAGAAGCAGAAGACTTCATAAGAGCGGAGGTCCGATATAGCGATGCTTCGAAGTAGCACTGCGTCTTAGAGTTTTGATTGTCCTAAGACATTTCATGATAGTACGACCGGAAGGGTGAGGATGTTTGGACCGGAGCAGACGTCGGGCGTACCTTGGCGCGGGCTAGCGGAAGCACGAGATTCGACCATCCACATAGGTCCGTCTGTCAAGCTAGCGTCGCATACTGGGCACACGCCCTACGGGTTAGGCTGTCGGAGCACGCTAGGTTTCTGCCTCCTTGCGATCGCGAAGCCTGGAAAGCAAGTGGAAGAACTCGGGCTGGTTAGCACCTCGAGAAATTTTAGTGTTCTGTGTGTACCCTGAACGTGAGACGTGCCCGAATGCGATCCACGGGGGCTCTCGGGGGAGAGGAAGGAACGTGTGCCAGTGTGTCGCCCGACGAGGTGGTCACGGTCAGCATGTCAGCGCGTCTAATGTCCATATATGTCTCGCTTGTCCTTGTTTGCGAGCGCGAAGCAGCGGACTGATGCCTTCGCCCTTCTCATCCAATCACCCCGACCGACTTTGCTGCTCTCTCCTCCCGCTGCCCTGATTGTCCTTGCAGACAGCGGCTACGACCGTCTACTCTGCTTTCGACACCATCCCTCTCACGATGGACCACAATGGCGGTAGCACCTCCATCAAGAAACAAGACGATGGGGACGCGTCCGATTCCAAGGGCACCCCGAAGGGCGACACGAAGCCTAGTGTCCGGACCCTCAATCGAGTACCCCGTACGTTACGCATGTGACTATTAGATGCAGCCGTGTCTGACATGACTTTCGATAACCCGCAGGTGCCTGTGTAAGTGACTGCAAGCATGTGTGCGTTCATCCGTTATAATCCCGCTCCAGAATGCTTGCCGGAAGCAGAAGATGAGGTGCGAAGGTGCAGAGAATCCGCCCTGTCGAAGATGTAGACACGCAGGCCTGGAGTGTCTATTCGAGAAGCCACAGAGGGAAGCTAGTCTTACGGGTGAAGCGGGCTTAGAGTAAGTAACGAGTTCTCCAACGTCGCTTGTCCTCAATAATCCTGTCCAGACGTATACGGAGCCTTGAGGCCCACGTCGCGGATATACGTCAGACTCAAACCGCAATTCAGAACACATTACTGGAAATTGCTTCTCATCTTCGCGGGGGCCCTCCCTTCCATTCCCGGTCCCCATCGTTTCCGGCGTTCGTACATCAGTCACCGAGCGCCCTATCTATGGGGTCTCCGAGCGTTTCAACACCTACCACAGTACAACATCCTCCGCAGCTCATGTTGGATACCTCACATGCTGGACCGACGTCGCCTTCAAGTAACGGGGCGATGACTCACGGTTCTGGGCCTATGTCCGCCACGATGAATTCAACTGCTCATCGGCCAAATCGCGATCCGACGCCCACCCATTATCGGAGCCCTTCATTGGGGGCGACAGGTCGCCGTCCTGTTAGCCAACACGATGCCCACAACTCGCAGCTCTCAAGCTCTAGCAGTATGATGTACCCGCCCCCGAATCCGCCTACACACCGTATGTCCGCACAGGGAACTACTCTTCCACCTTTCTCAAGCATATCAAGCATAGAAACCATGGGCCCACCCCGGAGTCAGCCTCCGAATGTTTCCTCCGTGCGATACAACCCGGGCGAAGGCTCGCGGCAAGTCCACCGAACTGCCAACGGTCAGGAAGCCACGGTCGGGTCGAAGAGGGCTGCACCCACCTCAAATGTCACCAGCGCGGACTCCTCTGACGTCGAAGACGATGACGGGGAACTTCCTGCGTCTGGCCTAGTAGCGCCCTGGGAAGTCTTGCGTGGCCTGGCCGACGTCGCCATCCAGCGAGCCGCTAAGGTAATGACGCAGCGCATTTAATTACTGGTGTCGATGTCCTGACCATCACATCTATTACGACAGGAGAACGGGGGTGAGGTGAGCGAGCCTCCGAGTCGCGCGCGAACCCCGTCACCGGACCCGCGTCAGCCTCGACCACCGAAGCGGCGAAAAGTTACCCATAAACAGCCTAGGTTTGCCACTTTCCCTGATGGTAATGATCTCATCTGTCGCTGTGTCCACGGAGCTCACGATGTATCTACAGTTGTCACAAAGAAGATCATACCGGAGTCAGAAGCTCGAGAACTATTCCGGATGTAAGTAGGAGCTTTCTCCCGCGAATACCTATCTGACGTGCAAAGTAGATTCTACCACGGCTGCTCTACGTTCTTACCCATATTTGATGCCAATGTGGATACCTTCGAAGCCCTCCATGAACGCTCGCCATTTGCCGTGGATTGTATTTGTATGGTTGCAGCGCAAGTACGAGACGGAGGAGGTAAGCGATACTCAATGCGGTACATGGCCCTGCCTGAATGGATGGCTCACAGGCAAGCCGAGCGAAACCTTCCTCAAATGCCAGGAAGAAGTGCAGGCCATATCTTGTGCTACCCTGTTTTCACCTGTGACCCGACAAGAAGCTGTACAAGCGATGAGTGAGTAGTCAGTTCAGGCATTCTACCGTATCACCAGCACTTACGTATGCCGCTATAGTTCTTGTGTCCGGATGGTCAGATAACGGTTGGTTGAGCGGAGGACACGCAGTACGTATGGCCATGGAGTTGTGTAGGTCCCACACCGCTGTTATCATGTATGCGAATATTGACGTTATTCTAGCGATGCACAAGGCCTGGCCCGAGTTGCTGAAGAGAATGAAGGCCAACAAGGCATCTGACTCGCCGAAGGATCGCCAGCTGGTAATCGCTGCCAGAACCTGGTTTTGCTTGTATCTCTTCGAACATCAGTACGTCACGAGCTTGGTCGACACGCGTATGCATACCGACATTGTACCAGGATGTCCTACGGGACGGGTAGGCCGTCGATCCTCAAGGATGATGAAAGTATCTGGCAATGTCGGCACTTGTTGCAGCACCCGCTTGCCATCGAGGACGACATGCGGCTGGTCTCTACCGTTGAACTCATGGCTATCCGAGAACGGGTCAACAACAATCTATCGCCGCTGTTCGACAAGCCCGTCGATGACATCACGTTCAATGTCCTGCGCGAAGCTGACATGGAATTCCGCAACTGGTACGCTACGTGGGATCAGGCCTTTTCGCGGAAGTATGAGGACGCTGGTAAGTATTCGCGTGTTGATCGCAGCACAGGATAGTTACTCAGAATGCCGTAGCTTTCTATCGTCAGAGTCTGCAGATACAGCATCTTCATGCCGAGCTATACCACAATGCCACGGCCCTCAGAGGTGTCGACAGTCCAGAAGACGTTCTCAGAATACCTGCTGCTCAGCGCGACTTGGCCATCAGGTCTATCCAGATAGGACGGCAGGTACTCGATATCACTGTCAATTCCCCTGCATACCGAGAAGGCATGAAATATGGTATGTTGTCTCTCCGCGATGTAGACCATTCGCTGATATTCTGTCCTAGCTGTGCATTATACCCATGCAACTGCAACTTTTTCCGCCTCATTTTTGTTGCGCTTGGCACGGCTATTGTGCGTGTACAATGGACTCATAGTATATGCTTATTGGCTGACTGCTTGCAGCCCCGATCAGTACGATTTGCAGGAAGTGCGTACGACGGTGGAACGTCTTGCCATGCTTCTCGCTGAAGGTTCGTGGCTTCATTGACTGGGTAC
The DNA here is from genome assembly GCF_022264815.1 of Rhodofomes roseus. Taxonomy (NCBI): domain Eukaryota; kingdom Fungi; phylum Basidiomycota; class Agaricomycetes; order Polyporales; family Fomitopsidaceae; genus Rhodofomes; species Rhodofomes roseus. Next base: position 107,313 of record NW_025952965.1, on the reverse strand, counting down.
GAGCGTGCTAATGCAACCTATTTTAGTGCCTGGGCGGCGTTATGCGCTTACGTTGCAGCTAATGTTGAAGCGTTTCCGGAAACGCTCTGCCTCCACTTCTCGCTCGCCGCGGACCGCTCGTCCGCGGTCACATAGTAACGCGAGTTACAGCCACGAGTCGATGGGTTCTGCGCCGAGCCAGCAACCCGCGTCGTCCACATATGATGCGTCGTATTCGAACCATCCAGGTCAAACCGCCATGGGTCAAATGCAAATTGGGTACTCTCAACCCATGACACAGTATGCCCCGAACGCGGACCCAAGCATAGATCTCATATGGCGTGGATTCGATACGACGGCCAACGAGCAGCTTCCGGTGTGGCTGTCTGACCAAACCCTGGGTGGCGGCTCCGTCATGCAGAATGGTATGGATGCATTCCTATTGCCGAACGACTATTTGCCGCCTGCGCCGCAAATCTGGTGATGTACGCTCTGTAGCGATATCGGCAATTTTCCTTTGTTGTATATATTACCTTTGTACTCATGCTGGCCAAGGCGCACCTGCTGTTGTGATCGCGTAGTTAATAGCCGTACGTATCGTTCGCGCTGGGACGTTCCGTGTACTCGATATGAGTTATACTTGCTATCCTGCTGTATCGCTACTGGAATGCATTTTGGTTATCTGCCATGTAAACAATATTTGTTGGCGTGAGTAGAGCTGGAGCGATGGACTTGCATAGGCAGCGTATGTACATGCGCGTCGCGCACACGGCCGAGGAGTAAGTAGGCGCTTGTTAAGCAATCCCACCAATTGGGCGCCAAATTATAATCCCTGTCGTAGTTTGCCATCTCGAGCACGTGCATTTTTTTCAGATCGCCCATCCTTCCTTTCCTCCTACCACTATGCCTGTAGCTGTGGACGGGGTGCGTCCCAGCTCACCATCGAGGCCCAAGGACAAGGAAACTAGACAGCCTCAGGATGTACCCCTCCCGGAGACCCCCAAACCATCGGGAAAGCGTAAACGGAAGGGGAAAGAAGTGGCGGAGACGAGTCCTCCGAGTGCACCGCAGATCACGGATGAGAGTCCGTGGTCTTGGAAGTCTTTGACAGAGGAGTCGGCGAGCAGGGTCCCACCATTTTTCACGAAAGATGGACGGTGCGTATTGGCCTACATATCAGCGCACTGCATCTGACGCTTGCGCAGATACTTTTTCTATGTTACTGGATCTGCTGTGAAGATCTACTCTTCTACCACAGGCCAAGTCGTGTCCACGCTCAAACAGCTCAGCGTGAACAGTTTTGGGGGTCACCAAGACCCTCTTGCGTCGCATGTCATCACCTCTGCAATTCTGTCCCCGCACAATCCTTTCCAGTTGATCACTGGATCCTCTGACGGTTATATCCGTCTATGGGACTTCCTAGATGCCGTCCTTCTCCAAACGATCAATGTCAAGAAGCCAATCATGCAAGTCGCTGCTCACGAGTCGATCAAGGGTTATGTCTTCGTTTCCGTCGATCAAGGGACTAAGAGGAAGACTAGTAAAGGTATTATCAGCTGCGTTCACTCGACAACGGTCTGTACTGACTTATCTGGCTACTAGCGAAGCGCGAGACTTCTGAAATCAACGGCTCAGTACATCGTGTGTCGTTGCGACCATCTGCTGCTACGGCCGGCTCGCCGGTCCAACTCCCTGCAGAGACCGCTTTTGTTGGGAAGACGCGCGCAACAATGGGCTTGTCCGTGTCACCAAGTGGTGCTTGGGTAGTGGCAATCGGCGGTCACAAAGCCTACGTTTGTCCGACGTCCAACCTATCGGCCGGCTTCACCAAGTTTGTCTCACCTCAGAAGCTCACATGTTTGGCCTTTCACCCATCGGACGACTATTTCGCCACTGGAGATATCACGGGCTGCATACGCTTGTGGTATTGTTTGGACGCGGGCCTTACGAAGACTTTCGGCGTGCAGAGAACAGCTCAGACGACCACTATGCACTGGCATGCCCACGCTGTGTCGTCTGTTACGTTCACCACCAACGGAGCCTATCTCCTGAGCGGCGGTGAGGAGGCTGTACTCGTCATCTGGCAGCTACACTCGGGCAGAAAGGAATTCGTTCCCCGAGTCGGCGCACCTATCGTACATGTCGCTTTGTCGAAGACGCCCGAAGGCGAAGAGGAATATCTTCTTACCCTCGCCGACGCTTCATTTGTCTTCGTTCGCTCTGGCACGCTCAAGATTTCTAGATCCATTGCTCGCGTCAAGATAGGTATGTCAATCATACATAGCCCACTGGCGTATCGGGCTCATGCGTCTCATCGTTAGACCCCGCAATGTCTCATAATCGACCGCCTGCTTCTACTTCCTCACCCCTAGTCTTCCATGCACGGACATCCACCATCATCCTGCCGTCGTCGCATCCGTCATCCCTTCAGATCTATGACCCAGTATCCTCCAGACTCGTATCGGAACTCGAAGTTTCGCCATCGAACAGAATAGCGCGTAGAGACGAGAAACCGTTACTTCCCGCCCGTGTGGAACACGCTGTGGTGTCAGACTCGGGGGAGTGGATGGCGACTCTGGATCACCGCGACCCAGACGGGACTTTCCACGGAGAAGTCCACTTGAAGATATGGTGGTGGGACCACAAGTCCGAGTTCTGGATATTGAATACCCGTATAGAGCGTCCGCACGGGTTGTCGAGGGTGTCAGCTCTAGCGTTCCGACCAAGGGCCAGTGGTAACGATGATCTGTTCCTCGTTACAGTCGGGGCGGATGGCAACATAAAGTCGTGGGGCATCCGTACAGCGAAGCAGAAGTCTGGCAACGTGGAGGGTATGTCACTCATTTCAGCATTCAGGAACCGTAGTCTCAACTGTTCGCAGCGTTCTGGGTTGCTCGTTCCACTATGCGGTATCGTACCGAGGTCCCAACCCACGTATCGTGGTCAGCGGATGGCTCGTTGTTCGCTGTCTCCGTTGGCCCTCATGTCGCTCTCTACGACGGGAATACGAACGCCCTCCATCAAGTGTTGACTTGCGCGGATTGCGAACGTGCGGCGTCGGCGTACTTTGTGGGCATCAGCGGTCGCCATATCGCCGTAGTGGGGCAGAGAGATGTGATGCTATGGGATCTACTTACGCGCTCAAGTGAGTGCCCTCCCCTTCTATGGGAACGTGTGCCTCATGCCTTTATCTAGTGCGTTGGCGATACACAAATATTAACGTGGTTGACCGATTGGTGGTCCACCACACCGAAGAGTCCTTCGCCGTTCTCGAGCGTTGTGCTACATCCGGTCACGCATCACCATCCTCAAGAGTCATCATCCTCCACACCGCTTCCCCAGTGCCGACCGCAATACGGACGCTACCCTTCAACATTCGTGTTGCAATGTCCCATCCATCACTCGATTCGTTCTCTGCTAAACCTTCGTCATTCGTCCTCGTGGGTATTACTCACAAGTGGAGCGTCGCCGTCTTCGGTGATGAAGTACGACTACCAGAGGATAAAGGCTCCTCTGCTCGGAGTATCGGCAACGAGAGTGTGGCGGGCCCTTCCAAGCGCACGCTCTTCCATGATATCTTTGGGGCGTCTGCGCTAGTTGAGACTACGCCGAATGCAACGCTCCCACTGGAACCCGACATCACTCACTCGTGGAGGGGCAAAGAGGTCGCGGAGATTTTCGACGCGCCGACATATCTCATGCCTCCCGTTACATCACTCTTTGACACCCTAGTAGACTCTTTCCTGACTGTGAAAACGTCAGATAGAACCGCGAAGCCAGAAGAAGAGGAGGAAGAGGAGCGACAAGACGAGGATATCGAGATGGAGGACGGCACAGAGCCCCTGATTACCGAGGATCGTATCGAGCGCGTAGTGAACAAACGCGAGATGGAAGCCTTCGTTGACCTGTTCAAAAATTGTGCAATGAGAGGTAAGTACATCCTCGCTTGAGGCTTGCTCCATGTTCAACGTAACGTATCACCGCTGCAGAACCTGTCGCAACGCACCATGATGCACCAAGGAACGGCCTACACCATGCAAATGGCGGCCATCCGCCACACGCAAACGACGTTCCTCCCGCCGCACCCTCATTCGCCAAAACCAACGGCGCCAAACAAAGCTTGCCTACGCCCGCCTCCACGCCCGCGCGGACTGCCAAGGAACCGCCAACATCGCCGTCAAAAACCTCGCCCGCCGTACAGGTCGGCCAAAAACGCAAAAAGTCACTGGGATAATACAGGTAGTTGGGAGGGGTTCGTCGTCATGTAGTGCTAGCATTTCTCGCATACCATCTGCATCGATAGTCATCGCTGTCCTGTCTTACCACATGCACGCAATCTACCTTATTGGTATCACTAGCTAGTTCTCGTTGTATGCACAATTCATTTGAGGGAAACGTTGGATGGAACCGACCGATACCGGGTTCGCAACAAGGCGCATATTCTTGTGTATCTCATCATGCATCACGACCTCTCGCAATCGCTCCGCGACACGATGATGGAATACACGACACGATGCATCGCCCACATCTTCCGTAGATACAAGTCTCAAAACGTGGAACATCCCCGTCCTCGTCACATGAATCGATCAAGTGCGACCTCCTCCAGCGTGCTTGAGACCCAGAAGCAGAGAAGCACCCTCAATCATATCCACAGGGAAGAGAGCGCGGTATTCAGCAGGAATCGGAATATCGGGGTAAAATGTCTGGCTCTTCGAATTGTCGGGGCCTTCGTCCAGCTCAACACGATGCTTGCCTGTTCTCAGTACGTCCAGGTCAGAGGATATGTCCGGCGACCATTGACTCCTGCAGGCGCTGGTCCGAATTCGAGACCGCTTCTCCGCACGCGCACAGGCCCATTCGAGGTCCGGTTTCCTCATCCCAGCGATTGGGGTTCGCACTTGGTGACTAGCGATGACTGGGCCGAACACATCGTCTTCGAACAGCAGCATAGATGGACTGGCGGTGTCGATCGAAGTGTGAACCAGAGCAGGCGTCGGCGGAGACGAGGGCATGTGCGCCCAGATGTCCTGGGCGTAGGCCTCTTCACGGCGGAGACTAGGCGTAGCGTTGGCAGACCTCCCAGCAGAGACACTAGGAGTGGGCGTAGCGGTACGCTCCCTGCTAGAACGGTCCTTTCTGACAGATGGCGATTCCTTCTCTGAGCTAGCGGGCTCTGGGGTCAGACCCAATAGAAGTCTTGTCGATGGTCCCAATTCGAGTGGTGCAGGCTCCACGATCCGGCCTGTCTCCTCTCTGTTAGTGAACCTCCTACTCTTCCTCCGATTCGTCTGCCGCTTGTTCTGGAACCAGATGGTGATGTTCTTCAACGGTCTTTCACAGTAAAAAGTAAGGATCAGTCGTGCTCGTTGAGAGATAATTTGACATACAGGCCGACATCGTTAGCAAGTGATTGTTTGACCTGCCGACTGGGATGTGTATTCTCTTCGTACAACGCTTCTAGACGATCCAGCTGGTGGCGGGTGATGCGGTGACGCGGCTTCTTCTCCTTCATGTTACCTGCTTCAAATACATTCTCGGTATTGTCGTTTGTGAACTGTGCCGGGATGCCTTGAACTCGACTGGGGGCGGGCTCAGAAGGAGGAGCACCGACTTGGGAGCGTGTCGTCGGGCGCATGTTGTAGTAGACAGATTCTCTGTCTTGATCATACGGGAGGGTCAATGCATGCTAGAGAATATAAGTATGGGGAGTGGGAGGCTGACTGGAGGGTAGTGACAAGTCGCACCAGGCTGCCAGCCTCAACGTCCGGCGGCCGGCCGACGGCCGTGGCCCGTTAGCCACTCACACGCGTCGCGATCCCGTGATCGTGTTCAGCGCGCTCGCGCGGGCCGTGCGGCCGACGGCTGTCCGTTCGCTTCGCTGGCATTGTTTGAACAAGACTTGCTTAATAGTCTAAGTATCCTTTAGAAAACGTTAAAATCGAGGTTGTCATGAAGGAAACAGTATACTGTTTCCACAAACCTCGTCTTCGAGGCACGTACACATCTCTAACATACAACAACACGTATGCACCAGGAATGTCCCTACACCGCACGTACTCGTAAAAGTCGTTTCGTGCTCAGTCCAAAACATGCACCACATTATGAAAAAACGAAGTACCTTCCAACTATCCTTCCGGAACTACTACTGCAATGCACAGTAATAGACAATCATAGTGACGGTCGACCCATGAAACCAAGGAGCGCCATAGCAGCCTCCATGTCCTGAGCTGGCGCGACATCGTCGTCTCGTTTACTAGGCAGCGACACCGTCGGTGACTGCAGCCCATCAAGGTGCACCGCACTGACGTCGGGTGTAATCGCCTCGTACTCTTCTGTTTCTGTATCATCGCCGTCTGCGCCCGCGCCCCTCGCCTCTCCGTCGAGTACCAACATTGGTACGTCACAGTCTTCCTCGTCCAAGACGTCCGGGTGAGGAATCTTATTCCCCCTTGCCTTCGCACATGCCCACTCTAGCGAGCGCAACGACTTGGTGCGTCGTGGGAGTGCAGAGAAGCGCACACTGTCAGCACTGGGGGAGGATGGGGCGACGGGAGGTGACGATGGTATATGCTCCCAGATGTTCGTTGGTGGGGCACGGCTAGGGGAAGCATAGCGTCGGATCGCATTTATGCGGCGCGGGGTCAGAGGCGGTCGGGTAGGGGACGCTGGCTCGGGGGTGACTCTTCGCTCGCGGGCCGACACGACGCAGTCCAGCGAGATTGCAGACTCTGATCTCGTGAGGTGCCTCTTCCTTGGGTAGGCAGGATATGCGATGCCTTCGTATTGGTTCTCTTGAGAGGGACGAGTCCAAACGAGGGACTTCTTCTTGACGCTCCGCCGCTTGTTTTGGAACCATGCGCTGACGGTCTTGAGCTCACTGCGGCGGGAATCAACATTAGCACAGTGAGGACAGACGATAGGGATATTGAGCGTACATGCCGAGCTCCTCCGCGAGCGCAGTGCGGACATCCTTCGAGGGATGGGTTTGGTACTCAAAGATAGCGGAGAGCACCACCGTCTGCTCATGTTGAAGACGTCTTCGTACGAAGGGAATTTCTCCGACGGGCTTGTTCGATTTCGGGGTAGCTGGTACGTCCGAGACCGAGTCGATAGAGGACGAATCAACGGAGGAGCAGGAAAGGACGGAGCCAGTGCGTTCGACAGGCATAATCTTGACGGCTTCGGAGGACCTCAGATGAATGTTGGGAGAGGGGGAGTGGGCACCATATGGAGACGCCAAATCGAACAGAACGCGAACGCGACGAACCGCGTCTCTTCGACGCGTCTACACGTCCAAACAACGCGTCTGCCCCATGCACGTGGGCATGTCACCACCGCGCGCCTATATCTGAACGTTGAACACAACGGGCAGGCTCGTCAGCGATGTGATTGGCCATACTATTATTACTGGATCTACGATACAAGTAAGACAAAGCGGGGTGTCAAATGAACGTATACAGTGGGGATAGCGACGAGAGCATATACAAGACTGATACAGCAAAAATTATAGCAGTCAAACGCAGCAGCAGTCAGCAAGGAAGTTCTGGGGCCAAAGGAGCGTACAAGATCAATGAATACAGTAAGGATCGTCGTTCTTCATGATTAACGGAGACGCCGCAGGCGTACCAATAGAACCCAAGTCGTTGTTCGTAAAGTTGCACAAGAAATTCATGTCAACATTCCCCTGACGCGGAAGCTCTGGTCGAGCGCGATGCGGATTTTGTGCTCCTCCGTGGTGAGATGATGCGGGTGGTTGCGCACGAGCTGGATCCGCTTATCGAGGAACGCCAGCGGGGCCTTCTGCTGGGGTGTGTACTCCTTCCACTTCTCCTCGGGGATCGCGACCACAGACAAAGGCAAGAGGAAATCGTCCCTCCCCTTCGCGAAGAAGGCCAGCTCATCGGCGGGTATCTTGTTCGTGACGAGCGTGGTCAGGTTGGGGTTCATGTGGTGCATAAACCCATGGGAAGATCTGAACGGTTCCTGGCTGAACGGATGGCTGTCATCCCTCCACTCCTGGGGGTCGGCAAGGAGGTAGCGGAACACCGCGGGGCTGTTCAAGCTCTCGATCTTTAGCACGCGCAGGTTGATCATCGAGTCGAACCACTTCATAATGTGCTCCCTCGCCGTGGTGTTGTCCTCGAACTGGACGACCGTGAGCTCGAGCACCTCTATCCACTGGAAACGCCACGTGAGCATCTCGAACAAGGGCGTGTAGTCCGCGCCCGTCATCGAGAGGAGCGCGAGGATGTGGACCTCGGGCGCGTGCATGCAGCGCAGGATGTTCATCGCCGACTGGCAGCTCATGTCGCCGAGGCGCAGTTCGCGCAGGTTCGGCATAAAGACCGGCTCGAGGAGGAGCGGCCCCTCGAACTGCGGGACGGTGGAGTGGAGGTAGAGCTTCATGAGGTTCGGTGCCTGCAGCAGCACGCGGAACTGCTGGACCGTCGGGGCCACGTCCCGCGTGAGGCGGCGGATGTCTAGAGCCCTCAGGTTCGCGGTGTTGACGGTGTCCCAGTTGAGGCTGATGCCGTTCAGGATGAGGGTCTTCAGGCTCGGCGTGTTCCCGCCGAGGAGGACGAGCGGCTCCCTGCTCTCGGGGTTCCTGAAGTGACTCGCGCTCCAGAGGTAGGGCTCCCAGCCGCGGTCGACCTGCAGGAGCTCGAGCCTGTTCGCGTTGTCCACGTTCTCGAACATCTTGAGCGCGAACCACGGGCACAGCCAGTCGCTCAGGGAGAAGATCAGGGAGCGGATGTTGTGGGCCTTCGTCCGGAAGATCTCGACGAGGAACATAACTTGCTGGTGGCTGATCGTGGGCACCTTCGGGAAGGCTATGTCGTTGATGCAGATGTCGAGGGGAGCCTCGGCGGCCCTCTCGAAGAACGTGAGGGATCGCGACCACGGGGACGGGTCGGTGAAAAGGATCCTACTCCACAACACCCCATCCCCAATAGCAACCTCGCGGAACCGCCTACACACCCAGGTGAGACGCAGCTTCTGGGTAGCTTCGCCTCGCATAACGTGCGTGCTCAGCACGACGTAGCGGAATATCTCGACGAGGAGCTCCGCGGGGAGCTCGTTGACGCGGAACATCTGCCACGCCAGCACCTTGCGCCTAAACATCTCCTTCGCGAGGTCGCTGTCGATCTGCGCGCTTTGGCGCGGGAGGATCTGCTTGCGAAGGATGTTCAGATCGCGAATGCGGGCGCGGGAACATTTGACGCGCGCATGGATGCGGCCAGTCTCCATTACCTGGTCGTAAGTCGGCTCCGGCAGGCGGTGCAGATACGTCTGGAAGAGCGCATCGTCGTTCCAATGGTCGCTGATGCGTGTTTCTTCGGCCACGGTAGGACTAAGGGGAGGGTACAGATTGAGAAGAGTCTGAGCCATCTGAGAAAATGTCAGTCGGCGACGTCGCGAAGGTCTATGAGATCTCTCACCGTCAATCTGGTCCGAGCGCCTGGAGACGTTGAGTGTGCGTCCACGGGTGAGCGAGAGAGAAGTCGAGGGAAGAGCTGGGAGTGTAATGTCGGGCAGACGGGGAGAGAAAGTGGTGGGCTGTCCGAAACCTCGTAGCTGCCTATATATGCGTTCGAGTGGCACTTGTATTCCGAAACGTAGGATGTCGCGATGGCAGATGGCATATCGGAGGCAAATTTACGACTTTAGTAGTGGCACCAAACAGAGGGTGTTTGGCAATGTGGGCGTCATTGGTAACTTGACCCAAAGTAGTAAGCCACTCACCGCCCAAACGCATCTGCCGCCTCCCGAAACCGGCCATGCTTGTCCAGACAATGCAACTGACCTTTGCTTCCTTGTGACTATACGAAGGTGAGTAACCATTGTGTGATATCACATCACCAATCCATGACTTTCTCAATCGGCTGATACCCGATCTTCATAGAACACTTGTAAGCGTTAGAGCAAACTCATCTATTCTCCCGCTGCATGGGACAAACGAGTGGCAATGGATTCATATAATCTTCAATGAATCACTCGCAGCCCTGCCGGCAGGCATGTTACGGGGCTCGATTTTCCTACAGCGGCCAGTAAGCACGTCGCTGCCACAATGTTGAATGGATGGCATGGAGACCGTGGGCAGGATCACTCACGGAACGGGGCATGCGCCAACGTGGCCTCAATGGGCGACCAAAAGGCTCCAAAAGGGAGGGACAATGGAGTAGCAGACCATTGCCTGATTGGGATGCAGCGGAAGCATCTCGATCGTGTGGTGTCGATCTCTCTCAACAGCCGCCGTCGCCCATTCATCGAATTTTCATCACGTAAAACAGCGAGCCACGTCGTTCGAGATGTACCGACGTGTGGATTACAGGCAAACTACGCTCGAGCCATTACATCTCGCCTCGTGGTGTACTCAGAACTGCAACTTCTGCGCGTCAGCCGTTCCACTGTCATACTTGCGAACGTCTTCGTGATAGTCATCGCGAGCGTCACCCTTGAAGAACTCGACGTCCTCGCTGTCCATCGACCCCGAGACATGGTCAGCTTGCCACTTCTTGATCGCGAAGCCGGGGCCCGTGTGTGAGTAGTCCTTCTCGTTCGCTTGGTCCTTGTGGTACTTGACCTGGGGGAAGTCCGAGTCCGCCGTGTCTGGATCCAGAGACAGAGACACGAGCGCGTTGATGGTGGTTGACTTGACACCACCAGGGAACGTCCACGTCTGCTCGGGAGTTGTGACTGGTGAACACTAGGTCCAACTCAACTTGTCCTCACCTGCTCATTCTTGAACTGGATCAAGAGCGGGTCATTCCTGATGACCTCATATCCCTCGTTCTTGCTCTCCTTGAACAGCTTCGGGAGCGCGAACCACTGCCCCGCCATCTTGTATCGGTCGTTGGCGTACACGAACTGGTCGTCGTACACGCAGTCTGGGGTGTAGCGTTTGACGCGCTCGCGCGTGGGCTGGCACGAGTACAGCGCGATGATGTCGTCGAGGAGGCGCTGGCGCGCGGGCGGCAGGGGGATGGAGTTGGCTGGGTTGGGGTGCATGTCGGACGAGGTGGCCGTCTGGCGGACCTCGAAGTGCTCTCCCGGCAGGGACGAGTCGTTCGGCAGGTCGATCTTCGTCTGGGATGCAAGCGCGGTCATGGTGCGGATGGATAGGCGGGGAGCGAAGGCTGAGTATATGCGCGGAACGAAGAGCATTGCTGGGCTCAGCCTATATACGACCAGGCCAGGCGGGGGGCGCGGCGATGACGCAGGGAAAGCAGATGCTTGTCACAACTTAGGCACTACAGGCTTGCGATCGGGCACGCGTCACATCCTCTCAAAAGGCCTCGGACACAACAAGTATCATTCTAAGGATCACATTTACCCCCAATATCGATACACTAACGCCTCAAGCTACGCCTTCCGATCCTCTGCGTGCGGACGACTTCACATCCAGTACTTATTGCCGTGCTGCGACACGAAGGCACCGCTCTCCTCAATCGTAGCCTTCTCCAGGACCTCCAGCTGCATCCTCACGCTCTCCTCTGGCTCCAGCGGCTTGCCGTTCCAGTCAGGGTAGAACTTCTCCAGGCGATCCTTGAGCGCGACCATTTCTGCCTGCACAGCTGGCGGCGCTGACATCCAAAAGAGCCGTCAATCGCACGAATATACTATGTGCACGGAGAACGACGTACGCGGGCCCTGCTGGGTGTTCACCAGTCCGGGGCTGATCGACAGGAAGACGATGCCCTCGTCTCTGAACCGCACGGCGTACTTGACTACGACCATGTTCAGCGCGGCCTTGGAGACGGAATACGGCCCCGCGATGGCAATGCCGACGTTGAGCGCGGCGTCGAGGTCGCCCTGCGCGGAACTCAGGGCGAGCACTTTCTTCATGGTGCCCTTGCGGATGAGCGGGAGAAACGCGTTGACGGTCTGGATGACACCAATCACGTTGACCTCGAACTGTCATAGGTCTTGTGTGAGCTGCAGCCGTTTGTTCGAGGAAAAGGGGCTCACAGAGTCACGGAGATCCTTGGCGAGGAATTCTTCGGGGCTGAGAAGCAGGTTCGTCAACACATTCATGAAGATTGTTCGCCTCGCTCACTAGGCATCCAAGGTTAGGTGCCTACGCTCCATCTCGAGGAACGCAGCATTGTTGATCAAACAGTCTAGGGTACCGTCGGTGATCTTTGCAACCTCAGTTGCAGCTTCCTACTTCACGTGAGCACCGGCCATTGACATATACGCGCGAGGTCACGACCCCACCTTCAGTGCCTGCGCATCTGCGATGTCCGCTTGCAGGACGTGAACATTGGACGAGCCATCCGCGAGCTCGAGCAGCTTTGTGGCCGTGCTCTTGTTGCGCACCAAGCCGAACACGACATTATCGGGTTGTACGCTCTACGAACATTGAAGTTGGAGCTGCCCGCGACGCTCACAGAGGGGACGTACAAGCTGGCGGACGAACTCAAACTACGCTCGACCTCGTAGTGAGTAACCTCCCACTTCGGCATCAAGATACAGACCAGGACGTACCCCTATACCACGAGCTGCTCCAGTAATCACGTAGGACGGCATATTTCCTGACGAGATAGATGTCTGTCAGTCCGATATCAGCGTATGCAGTTGAGAGCAGGTGCCTCAGGGGTGTATTATCGACTACCACTGCAGCCCTCATATACGATTCCGGGCATGTCCCAGTCGCAGCCTGAGGCCCCAGAAAATGTCCGCTCCTCAGTCATCCCAATCAATTAACCGTGTCGGACAATCGACCCACGGGGAACCCTCAGAGCGCGCGCACATATTCAGTATGTCACAGACGTGTCAAGAGCCGATGGACGATCTCCGGCGCCGGGAAACGCAATGCATGAGACGCCTGACAGATTGTGCTGCAGTGATCTGCGCTGAGCGATACTACTTACGACATATGTAATCTGCGCGCTGGATGCACTGCAGACGACTGGTACTGAAGTACTGAAGTTTTGTCAGGGTCCTTCCGATCAGGGTAAGCAGTGAGCACCGCTGGACTGGTAAAGCCGTACCGCATCGATGTAGGCTTGTACAACAGAACTCTCCAGCAAGTCAATCATCGCGGTCGTATATTCCATCGGTACCCAACAAGAATATCACAGTACGAAGGCAGGTCATTCAAAATCGTACAGTACGATAACGTACCCATCATCAGGGCATCATATGTCTGTAATCGTACACCACTCGTACAACAGCTCGATCGTCCATCCATACCAGATAGCCATAAGACAACTCAGCGCAAGAACAGTAACACGCAAGAAAGCAAGAAACAGCACAATCTACGTCACTCAATCGAAAAGCGTCGCCGTAAGGCTCGTCTTAGCCTCAGGCTGGCGCGAGCGCGAACCCGAGCCAGACGCCACGGGCTGCCTCTGGGGCGACATCAACAGCAGGTCCTCGACGATCTCGCTCACGGCGTTGTCCTCCGCGTCAGGGGACAGCTCCTTCCTGCCCTGCACGCGCGCGCGCACCATCGCGGGGAGGCCCGGGTAGTTCTCCGCGGTGAACCCCATCTGTGGACGCACGCGGCCGGATGAGAAACAAATCCTGGACATGAAGAAGGCGACAACTCACATCACCAAGGCGCCGGGTGATGGCTTGCACCGCGGGCGGCACGGGCGGCGGTATGGGCGGGGGCGGCACGGAGGGCGAGGAGGGCCCGTTGCTCACACGGCGTGTGCGAGAGGTCGGGGTCTGCACGGTGTGGCGACGCGTAGGGACGGTGAACATCTCCAGCTGGGGGAACGGGCCACGCGCGTTGCTGATGATTTGTACAGCAGAGTCCGGTCTCTCAGGAGTTTGCGTGGGCTTGGTGGGCGTTTGCGGAGCTTTGCTGGGGGTAGCCACGACAGGGTTCGAGGTAGAAGCCTCAGGAGCTTTGTCCCTGTTCTCAGCGGCCGGAGGCACAGGCTGCGGCTGAGAGCTACCGCTGTGTGCCACAGAACGATCAGTCAAGCAGCCGATACCTTTCCTCTAAGCGAGCTTACCTCTGCTCAATCTGCCTCATCCTCTCCCGCTGTTTCCTGCGTTCCTCCCTTTCATGGCGGTACCTCGCCTTCTCCGCCTTATACTTCTCCTTCGCCTCGTCCAGCGACTTTTTCAGCTCATCCCTCGACGCCCTCGGACTCGCCGCCGCCCCATACATCGTGACCTCCGCGCGGGGGACATGGTCAATTGGACTCACTTCCACCGAGCTGTCGCTCGACTCCGTGTCCTCCAAAGGGGCCCAGTCAGAGTGCGCACGCCGGTGGCGGGACCGTTCTGCGGCGGCGGGGTAGAACATGGGCACCCACTTCCTGTGGCTGTGCCTCCCGACGCCATGACGGTCCTTGGTACCGAAGACGTCGTCGCGGGACGAACCCCAGCTGAAGCTCTCTCCATGACGGTGACGGCGGCCGGAATGGCCCCAAGGCTGCGCCGAAGGGCCAGAGAACCATTCACGATAGTACGGCGCGGGAGGCGGCGGCGGGACCGGCGGTGGAGGAGGAACGATAGGTGCGCGCGAGAGCCTTGGCGGCGGCGGGGGCACTGGTGGGACAGGCACAGCAGGCGGGGGAGGCGGTGGCGGGATGTCGTTGCGGTAGCCCCAGCGGCCACTTGAGTTCGGCCACGGACCATGTCTGCCTCCATTAGCATGTCGGTCGCTCCTGCCGCCGTCCTCCGTCTCCCATTCGCTCATCCAGCCAAACGGGTCGCGACTGATGCGGCCAGAGTCCCAGCCACTATCAGCGGTGTGCCGACGGTAGGCATTCGGGCGATGGCCAAACTGCGGCGGGGGCGGGGGCGGGATGCTGCGGTTGCGCTGCTCCTGGCCTCCGCGCTGAGAGCGCGGCGTCGACGTCGTCGGGCCAGAATCGTTTGTCACGCTGAGCCTCACATCGCCAATAGTTCGTACGACGTTCGCGATAGCCTCCGCCACCCGGCGGCCAGCAGCCTCTTCCTGGGCCCTGCGCGCTTCAGGCGTACTCTCACGGGTGTTCCCAGTTGTCTGGACGCTCAGGCGGAAGCTATCCGCAGTACGCGCGACGGACTGGCGGTGCGCCTGCCAGTAGGACCCGTTGGTAGCTTTGCGAACGATAGTACGCACGTTCTCTGAGAGCTCCGGGTGCGACGCGACGACGCCCGAGAGTGTATTGAAGAGGTTCGCTACGTCGGCGGTTAGCGACGGGTTCGCGCGGAGCGGCGGCGGTGGGATGGCATCCAAGTCGGGGAGGGGCGGATCCGGCGCACCGTCGGGGGTTGTGGGCGTTTTGGATGTCGACGTGGCGCGGCTGGACAGTTTGGTAGGCTTGGGAGGCGACACCTCGCGGAATGCAGAAGACAGCGTCCTGCGGGTCTCTGAGATATCCTCGCCCGTCATGGCATTCATGTCCACGACGTGGATAGGGTACTTCTTCGGGTCGGTAGAGCCGCCGACAATCGAGGCGGTCGACGAGCCAGAGGTAACGGTGGACGCACGCTGCTTGCCTTTGTCCCTGATCGGTATGGGCACCGGCGTCGAGTCCGTCATATCCGAGTCCGCAATCGTCACTGCCTCCTGCTTCTCCTCAGCAATGGCAGCGGCCTGTTCCTGCTCGACGCGCTCGCGCTCGGCCTCGCTCTCAACGCTCTCCAAGAACGCATGCGGGCCCGAGCTCTCCGACTCCGGCGGCGGCGCGCCGAAGATCGAGCCCAGGCCGGGCGCGATGCCCTGCCAGCCGTCCTCGTCCTCGACGTCGTACATCATCGGCACGCTCTGCCCAAACGTGTTGCGGTAGTTCGAGCTGCGCGGGGTGGCCGGGAGCGGCTTGTTCCTCTCCGCGCCGAGGTCGACGACGGCGAACTTCGCGACCTTGGACTCGCCGGGCGCGCCCGGCGGGACGCCGCGATAGAAGTCCTGGAGCTCGCCCTCGGAGCTGAGCGTGACCTCGTCGCCGTCGGCGTCCACGTACGCGACGGCGACGTCGCCCCGCGGGATGTGGTAGAGCGCCTCGATCTTCGCGGCGAGCTCGTCCCAGGTGGGCGGTGTGTCGAAGGTGATGCGGCGGGTGAGCCCGTCGGGCGGCTTGGTGAGCTTGATCTGGATGTGTGGTGCGGCCATGATGGGACTTCAAGCGAATACGGTGTGCATGCGGGGAGCAGAGCAAGTCTTATAGCGTTCAAACCCCGCCGCTGCGGTGTATATGATCGAGACGAGGCCCTGCCTAGTTTAGCACCCATGACGCAGTCCTTTCACAGCCGCGTATCCATCCAGTCTCACTGCGACGCTGCGTCCGCTGTCACAGCAAAACATCCGGCTGAGCAACACACACTTTACGCAGTTATTGCGACAACACAAATCTAGACATTCACGTGTAGGTTATATGTATGGTACAGTGTACACACAACATTCTTTATTCTTCCCGCTCGACGCAGCCTCTCACGCGAAGATCGCCATGCGCGGGTCAATGTCAGCCGGGTCGTTGAGCTGTGCACAGCAGCGTCAGAACCTCGCTCGAGCTAAACAGGAGACCGGGAATACGCACCCGGAGGTTGATGTTCAGCGAGCTGATCGCCTTCACCTCGTCCTCACCGAGCGTGAACTTGTCGACGTCGAGGTTCTGCACCAGACGGTCGTGGTTGTTCGACTTGGGGATGACGGCGAGACCCTGCTGCACAGCCCAGCGGAGCAGCACCTGCGCCGTAGCTGCGTAGGTGGAAAATTGACATCAGCATCCCGACGCAGCCCGCGCGCACGCAGCGTTGTATGACTCACTCTTCGAGTGCTTCGACGCGATGCTCTGGATCGCGTTGTGCTCCATGAGGTTCTGCGCGCCCTTGTCAGCGCCGAGCTCGACGTAGCTCTGCGGGCCGAGCGAAGAGTACGCCGTGATCGCGATGCCGAGGGTCTTGCAGAGCTTGACGAGGGGCTCCTGCGTGAGGTAGGGGTGGAGCTCAACCTGGTTCACGGCAGGCTCGTAGCGCGCATAGCGGAGGATGTCGAGGAGGATGGAGCCCTGGCAGTTCCTGCAGGCGTACGTCTCAGCGATGCGCACTGCACATGCGAATCAACTACGCACGAGACACCAATGTTCTTTGCCACTCCGGCATCCACGAGCTCCTCCATGGCGCCCCAGGTCTCCTGGAAGGGGACCTTGGCTGCACACGCTATGAGTCCCGACATATGCCGCATACATTGAGTCTGGGACGTACCGAGGTGCACCTTCTTGTCATCGCCCCACCACTCGGGCGGGTAGCGGTGGCTGGGGTCGACGTACTCGAGCGCGATCGGGAAGTGGACGAGGAAGAGGTCGAAGTAGTCGATGCCCCAGAGGCCGAGCTGCTTCTTCGCAAGCGCGTTTACCTAGTGACGTCTGTAAGCAAAGTCGCTCGACAATGTGGGGAAAATGCACATACGTGCTCACGGGCGTGGAAAGTGTTCCAGAGCTAGTACGGCACATTCTTGTCAGGCGCCGCATGCGAAAAAGTATCTGTGGTGAGTACACACCTTGGAGGTGACCCCTGTGATAATGCGGCTGCGGTCAATAGTGGCTCTGGGAAGACATGACATGGATTCACTCACAAACATCCTCGCGCTTCACGATGCCGTCGGCAATAGCACGACGGAGGCCCTCTCCAGCCTCCTTCTCGTTACCGTAGTCACCAGCACCATCGAGGAGACGGTAGCCAGCCTTGATGGCATTGTACACGGTCTGAGTGCGTAGTTAAATGAGTATTTGTGTGCCCGTAGTGACACGGGATCCTACGCACGTCCGCGCAAGTAGACTTGGTGACCTGCGGGATGCGTCGTTAGTGCCCGAATCGTCAGCCACTGCCTAGGAGCGGACATACCTTCCAGAGACCGAAGCTGACGACATGGGTGCGCGTGGTTAGCTGTCGTCGATCATATTATGTACTCGAGGGAGGATCTCACCCGACGAGCGGCATCTGGCGCGCGTGCAAGATGTCATGAGCGTCAGACGGAAGCGAGACGTCGGGGAGCGTACCTTGGCACCGGTCCTCTTGAGCGCGACGGTAGCGTGCTGGGCCATTGCTGGGTGAGTGCGAGTGTGTGGTGGGAGGTGAGGGAGGGGGAGACGGAGAAAAGCTGGGGCGCGGGGAGGATTTATGTGGGGAGGGACGGGGTGTCGCGGGCCGTGGCTAGGAAGGGGGCATCGATGGGGGCGATAGAAGACGGGCAGATGCGCGGCTCATCGAATTGTCAGGGGGCCCTCTGTCCGCCAGCCAGTGGCAGTCTGGACAGCGTCCTCCTCGGCCTCTTCTCGGTTCATCCCCTCAACGCCATCCCCGGCCCCTGCCGCGGGCCGCCCGATCACCCGTCCCGCCACCACCGTCGCGTCGCGTCCGCCACGTCCTCGACGCGGCCTGCACAGCGATGCACATCCACGTCCTCGGCTTTGGCGCCATCGGCACCCTCGTCTCCCACTACCTCCGCGCGGCCCTCGACCCCAAGCACACCGTCTCCGTCGTCCACAAGACCGCCGCCACCGCTATCAAGGCGTCCCACCTCCCTGGTGTCAAGCTCGAACGCAACGGCGTCGTGCGCACCGAGCGGGGCATCCTGCACGTGGCCAGCGACCCGTCTGCCTATGCCCTCCTCAAGGAGCAAGAGGCGACCCTGCACCCCGCGGCGCAACGCGAGACTGACGAGCCTCCGACGCAGACCGAGCCGGTGCAGCAGCACAGCGCAGGTCCCATCGAGTCTCTCATAGTTGCCACCAAGGCCCCCGAGGCCGTCAGTGGCATCCGCGCCCTTCTCCCGCGCCTCTCCGCCGCCAGCACCATCGTTCTTCTCCACAACGGCATGGGCGTCTACGAGCAGCTCATCGGGGACGTCTTCCGCAACAGACTGCACCGACCGCACATCGTCGTCTCGGTGAACAACCATGGAGCCTTCGTCAAGGACTTCGGCCAGGTCGTCCACACCGGCGTTGGCAGCATTGAGCTGGGTATCATGGCCGACACGCACGGGCGCGACTTCGAGGGGAGCATCGACACCTCCCTCCCCAAGGAGGAGCAGAAGCCGGAGCTCAACGACATCACGCCCCTCCAGCGCGACCCCGACGCGACGCGCTACCTCTCCCTGCGCAACACCATCTCCGCCCTCACGAGCACCACCGCGCTCGACGTGTCCTGGCGCCCGCTGGCCGACGTCCAGCTCGCGATGCACCGCAAGCTCGCGGTGAACTGCGTCATCAACCCCCTCACCGCGCTCCTCGCCTGCCGCAACGGCGACCTCTTCAAGCACCCCTCCGGACGCCGCCTCGCCGCGCAGATCTGCCAAGAAATTTCCAACGTCTTCTACGCAGAGTGGCGGCGGGAGGTCTGGAAGATCCCTGCGGGGAAAGGCGAGGACGAAGCCTCGGCAGCAACGGACGACTCCACAGATGAAGACGTTACATTCGTCCCATCCTCCATAGCATTTTTACCTGTGTCCCGCAGAATCGTCCTTCAGAACCCCTTCCCGGCGGGTCTGCACCAGCAGCAGCTCCTCGATGAGTGCGCCCGCGTCGCGGAGCTCACCCGCGCCAACGTGTCCTCGATGCTCGTCGACATCCGCCGCGGCCGTCCGACGGAGATCCACTGCCTCAACGGCTACATCCTCAAGCTCGCGAAGAAGCACAGGGTCAGCGTGCCCGTCACCGCCGCTCTGATCGACCTCATCCACCTGCGGCAAAAGATCCCTATCGATAAGCCGGTCCCTTTGCTCTCGGTGCTGTAAAGAAGGCCCGCAGACGCGTCGCGCGTGCGGGTGAGTAGCCTGCCCCCACTTAATCTCGGCGGCTCCGTAATGCTCATGATTGTCATTCGAAGTGTGGGGTGGATACCCCGGACTTCCCCACGAAGATAGCTTGCGCTCGGAACAGACGGTTGCGACCGTCAGGCCACTGGGAAGGTCCCCGTCCACCGTGAGGAGAATACTTACCCGCCTGGGGTGGACGTTCAGTTCTACCGCGGACGCGGACGGACCTAATGCTCATCAGAAGACCGTGACGCGTAGCTCGATAATCTCCTCTGAACGAGCTGCTCGCGATGCGCTGGATGGATCGGCAGTACCACGGCACCCTGCACGGAGCCCATCTTTCCGTTCCGCAACCTTCGCACTGACGCACACCGGGGGGCGTCGGGCAGGGATCCGGAGTTGATTGTACGTTCTACACGGTGTCTATCATTTGCAATATCATTCCTACGAGCCTACCGGCTCACTTGCGTTCAAGTTGGTTGAGATGCATGTGGTGCGTCCCATACAACCACATATGTAACCCGTAACGCGTTCCGTCGGGCTCTCCGTCCTGTCTGTCGCGGATAAATGTCGACAGAATACTCGCTCATACCTACGGCCGGTATCACATCGATACAGCGTCGCTCTGATGGAGGAAGCGACGTCTGGCAGTTCCGCTCCATGAGTCTGCGTCGAAAGCGCCTTCACGTCTATTCGCGAATGTACCGCGGCAAGCCTATCTACATGGTACATATGGTATGAAACGCGGTGCACTATCCAAACCCTGATAATGGTCATCTCGCTGCACTTGAACCCTTTTGTTCTACCTGGGTAGAGCCTTCTCCTTGATGAACACCGCAAACACGATGGTCAGCGCGGACAGCGACACCGCGAACCACAGCGACCTCTGCGCCGCGTCCTGGTACGAGCTCCGCACCAGCGCGCGGACCTCCGGGCTGAGCTCGTCGATGTAGCTGAGCGACTCGCGCACGCGTTTGATTATCTGCGGATCAAGAGTGGTCGGTGAGACTAACATGAGAAGGGATGGAGGTGGTCACGGACCTCCTCAACGTCGGCGCCCGTGAGACGCGCGCGCAGGTGCTGGCGCAGGGTCTCTTGCGTGAGGGTCATTGACGCGGAGAGTATGACGACGCCACCCAAGGAACGGAACAGATACGAGACTGGAAGGAAGAATGGTCCGTCAGTGAGCGCGCCTCTCGATGAAAGGGCAGACTGACCAGCTGTTGCAACGGCCTGATTTTGCTGCCCGGCGTTTGCGAGCATGGCTACAAGCGTGGTAGTCAAGCTGCCCCCTGCAAGTCATAGATGGTCTCAGCACAGCGCAACACACCCATGCTGCGAACTACTCACATCCTCCGAAGTTCATCAATGCCAGACCTGCAGGGATGTCAACACAGACTATCAAGTATATTCTCAAAGTACTTACCGGTGCACAGGCCAGCAAGGGTGAACGCCACAGGGCCGGTCACCCCCGCAATGATCACATTGCCAACGAACGACAGGAAATAGAGCAGGATCGTGAACAAGTAGTACTTTCCAGTCGCCTTGATGACCAGCCCAGCGAGCACGCTACCGATCGCCCCGGCAATGACGTTCGACAGAAGGGTCAGCCCGACCTGGCTGGGCGTGAACCGCCGGACGGCCTGCAGATACAGCGGGACCGTGAAGAGCATCGTCATGTTCGCGCCAACCATAAGGAAGTTCGCCATATAGATGCAGAACAGGGTGCGGTTCCCGACGATGTGCCCCGGCGTGATGGGCTCCGACGCTACGTACACCTCGATGATGATGAACAGGGCGGTCAAGGCGCCGGACACTGCGAAGGCCGCGATGGTGAAACGGTCCGACCACGCGACGTTGCCACCGCGGTCGAGCGCGAGGAGGAGCGCGAAGATGGCGATCACAAGTGTGAAGGCGCCAGCGAAGTCGATGCGCTTGAGCTTCGCTTTGACGTCTTCCTGATTTTCTTTGGGAGGGAGCTTGAGGCCGAAGCCTATTGACAGTAGTGCTAGGATGGCTATGGGCACCTGGATGATGAATGCCCATCTCCACCCGATTGTATCTGCGAAAAGACCTCCAATCGGCGCACCAGTCGCCTGGCCGCTTGCGAACACAACGTTGCCTATTCCTTGCAACGTTCCCCGGCTACGCAACGGGACGATGTCAGACATCAGGATGACACTGACTCTGTAGGTCCATGAGGGTGTTGAGCTCTGAGTCTTGGAATATGTGAATTTCACTTACGTTGCAACACCTCCGCCGCCAATACCCGCGATTGCGCGTGCGATGACCAGAGAATTCATGTCGGGAGCGAGGCCGCATAGCAGACTACCGACGGCAAAGATAGACATGGCACACATGAGGCATGCCTTCCGCCCGAAGATGTCACTGAGCTAGATTTGTTCTCAGTTCCGGCAGTCACATACAGTGCACATGGACGCGACAGACCTTCCCGTATAGTGGTCTACGGAGACAACGTCAGAGTATGCTCAAACTGGGCAATCACATGTATACGCACTGGAAGCTCGTCATTGTGAGCATGTATCCGGTGGCGATCCAGCTGGTGTTTTCTAAACGATGGAACTCACTGCCAATGGAGGCATACGTCGAGGCTACAATGGTTCCATCCAGTGCCATGAGGAAGATGCCAAGCATCATGGAACTCATCTAGTAGAAAAAGACATTAGCATGCGCATAACCTGCTTCCGCTCGCATAGTACGGAGGCCAGCGCTGGATGCATATTGGGCAGAATATAGCCTGGCGTACCACTGCTGGCATAGACACCTGGAGCTTCGGGGCACCCTCATCTTGTGGACATGCCGCCTCGTCAACACCGTTTTGTGCGTGCCCATTCGTGTTCACTTCCTCCTGGGCATCGTTCAGCAAGGGTGTCCGTTCGTCGACAGCCATTCCGAGTCCGCGAGTCTGCACAGCGGACGAGTACCTCGTCTGTTCACCCAGCTACGGGCGCACTCAAGTTGAAGATAAGAGGATAGCCATGGGATGATTACTGTAAGTCCTCGGACTCCAGACGGTTTCGTTCGGCCAGGACCCAGCGTCGGTGACGACGTTCGGTAGTGTTTGATTGCGATGAGACTCCCGCGCGCCCGAACCCAGTCCAGATTGGGTTGTGAAACGCTGTTGTGGGGAAAGCAAGCACCAAGACCTAGGTGGTTCAGCCGGAGCGAGGCATTGCATGACTATTCCGCGCGAGCAGTAAGTATGGATGTGACTGCAGTGGGAGGACGACACACGCAATCAGGCATCATGCTCATTGAATCCGACGAAGTCGTGAAAGACGCCGCCGCCGGGCGATCGCCGTCAACCAGGACCGGTACCGTCGATCATGACCGCCACGGACACAAATCACAAGCGTCCAACTCGCGACTGGTCGGCGAGAACATATAGCATTCATCAAATATTCAAGCTCAAAGTTCGAACATGACCCAGTGCCTGAAGTACCAGTCAAATGGAAATATCGATGTGCGTGTATATCCGAGGTGTACAATCGTAAGCTACAGTTTGAATCAAGGCATGCAAGAAGGATCCCCAAAATTCCAGGGTATAGTGTTTTCAAAATCAATGTGTAGATGGCGTGTCGAAAGAAAGCTTGCGGTTCCCCAGAGTTCCCCTGCGAACCCACGAACAACCTACCTGGTCGTCCTCGGGGAACAGGGTCTGGAGTTCCTGTGTGGGCAGCAACCGGCCGCGTTTGTGGGCATTGTCCAGATGGACGCCTTCGAAGAACCGTCCAAAAATAGAGCGATTCACGAACATACGTCTGATTACGTCGGGCCTCACGTCGACAGGGTAAAGGTCCTCTTCCGCCGCGTCTGTGCAACGCGTGTGAGCTATGTGACGGATGCAATGAAACTCAAGACATACAACGTTTGCTCCCGTCGACGGAGACGACCCAGTAGAAGGGCTGGTTCCAGCCCCGAGTAAGCCTCTGTACCTCCATCACCGGCGACAAGTCCTCCTTTGCTAAGCACATCGGCTGTAGGGACCACAGTGAGCAAATAGCCGCTCAAGCCCGAAGACAACCACTTACGTGCCAGCCAATAATGCAGCCAGCATACTCGTACTTCTTGTGCTGAACGATCAGCCCGACGAAGTACATGACCGAACGCTCCCCAGTGCGAGGCCACACTGTCCGCGCAAACTCCTCGTCCGTCTCCACGAGCTTCTCGCAGTGCTTCGCAAGGATCTCGCGCGCCGGCGGATTGAGAGCTGGGCAGACCACATCATTGAGGACTGCCAGGGCATCAAGGGGCTTGGAGTCCATGTTCTGCGAGAGGGCTTGGTTGTCCTGGGACTGCAAGAGGGAGATGCAGAACGCTGCATAGCTGCACCACGCGTGGTTCTCGGTAAGCGAGCCTGCCGCCCGACGCTGGTTCCAACGCACGGCAATGATCGTGTTGGCTGCCGCACGATGGAGAATCGTACCGACCTTGCACGGACGGATGATCTCCGCAGGCATATCCGGTCGCAGGCCGATGTCGACCAACATCTGACGCAGGTCGCGGCTGGTGAAGATCAGGGGCTGGGATTGCCCGCACACGTCGAAGAGCATCTCGTTCTGTTCTGGGTCTATCGGGTCGATATGGCATAGAACCTTGCCTGGGTAGTTTGTTGGTGATGCACGGATGCCCAGCTTCCGAGCGACAGATGTGTACACGTAGACGAGGCCCATTGGTATCGTCTTACGACTCTCGGTACGCATGAAAGCATGGGGGAACTGGTTAAGGGGATTATAGAAGTCGTCGCCTGAGGAGGCAAGCACTTAACTATTGCAATGCTACGATCTCAGCAATGGTACGCACCTTCGGCAATACAGAACCCCATTCCGCGTAGGGTCTCCCGCAGACGCACCACGAGAGATGGTAGGTCATAATCAGGGCTGACCGGGTCCAGCTCGATGCCGCCAGCGGTCAGCTGCACTCGGCAGTCGTGTGCAAGCATTCCAAGCCATGAGGATATCTGGGACACATTGGACTATGGCTCAGCCATTGAAATGGAAGAGCGAACGTAGAAGTACTCACATGCTTCGGCGACTGATCGTAGAAGGCTGACAGACCTGCTAGAGCATCTTCAAACGTGACTGAATGTTCCTCTTCCTCCGCAGAGTACAGGCTGGCCCATTTCTGTAGGGTATGATGACGGGCGACGACACCCATCATGGCCTTAGCCCAGTATCTCCGCGGCAAGACATGAGGAATGTCATCCACATGCGCATCCATGTCGACGTCCTCGTCCAGATACCCTCCGTCGTTCCCTGAGAGCAAGTACGCCGGGACGGGCAACTGCGCCTCCCTCTCGAGCGCATTCCACACATCAAAGGAGAACTCCTTGACGAACGCAGCGGCTCTCGCATGGCGCCCACTGAGCTGCAGCCTGATCTCGTCGACGGCCTCTAGCGCCCTCCGGTCCAGCTTCCTCCGCGCGATGTACATCCGCCTGTAGTCCCCCTTGGTCTTCTCCCGCCGCTGCGCCTCCCGCTCCTCCACGCATTCCGTGTACCGCGCGCAATAATGGTGTTTCCAAACGGAGGGCTGCAGCGCGGCTACACGGAGCTGCGAGTGCGCGCCGAGGCAGTTGACGAGCGTCTTTACACTTGTGTCCGCGAAGTCATCATCCGGCGGGAGGAACCTGAGCACGTCCGCGTAGAGCTCCGTGGGCAACCAGGGCCAGTGCCTCTGCATTCTTGCTCAGCGTATGTCGAACGTAGGAGTGGGTGAACTGGCACGGCAACCAGCAGGGAGAAACAGTGATAAGCAAGCAACGCGCAATAGTACTACCGGGGATTTTTGACGCATTCGCGAGTGCGGGACCCACCTGATTGTGTGCTTCGGCAAGGATGCTCGCAAAGCCGGCAGATAGTACTAATTGCTGTCCAGAGCTACCCGGGAGACGATATTCGCGGCGATGGGAGGTGCAGCGAGAGCAATTGGATCCGCGGCATTCGCGCGGCCCATTATATCGTGCGCACGCTAGGCTGTGAGACGGAAGGGCGTCTCGCCGGCGGGCCCAACTGGACTGGAGGAGCAGATAGTTGAGAGGATGCAGAAGTGCTCCCGGCACGGGCGAGCACTGGCATGGCAAAAGGACCGCGGAGATGTAGCAGGAATAAGCAAGGGGCACGCCGCAGCGGCTAAGTGTGGATCAACGCCCGAGGCTTTGTGGCGAACTGGGCGCGGGCATCACGCGGGCAGCGCGCCCAAACGTACGAGCGGGTACCAGTTTGAATACGATTACGGAATACATAAAAACGATCGTGCTAGAATCAGTGTCCACAGTCCAAACATGAATACGGAGGCAGCAATAAGTCCAGTGTTAGTACAGTAATATTTTGAGCTTTAGCGTCGAAGTTCGACAGTATGTCCTTTCCCTCCCGGACGCGACGGCGAGATAGGTCTCGCAGGCCGAGGCGCAACAACTGCATTGCGATTGAGGAGCACCGACAGGCACGACGGTCGGACACCCTGAGACGGGTCTTCGGCGACCACTCGCAGCCTCCGGCCTTAGTGGTCGTCAGCACCCTTGTAGCCCCACTTGATCGTACGCGTCGCGCCATCTTGCCAATCTTCCACGCGCCGCCGTGAAACTGTCGAATAAGTCGAGCGGTCCGTGCCGACGAAGCCCATGGCACTTGACTGGATCGCTGCATCGAGGAATACAGGGTACCTAACGCGGACATGGCCATCAACGTGGGTTCAATTCCAGGCGGCTGGCACAAGACACAATCACGGAACGTACCACTTTCCGTAGTTCTGTTCGGTCTCCCAGGCGTCATGGTCAATCTTCACCCATCCGAGGGCAGTCACCTCGTCCCACCAAGCCTGGTCCTTCTCGTCGCTAGTGAGGATCACATGGGTGTCCGGTATGTCTATACCCTTGCGCAACCTGATCTCATCCTGAATTTCCCTGCCAGGCAAGTGGTACATACGTCAGGCGCGATACCAAAGAGGCACGCGGACTTTACTCACCGAACACGCCTCTGTATGACGGAGATCGGGGCGAAGCAGTCCTCCGTGTTGTCCGGGTCAGTGCACCAGTTCTTGAAATCACCATGACGTTGGTGTATGGCAATGTACTAGGCGCACAATTAGCCCAATGGTCGGTCCAGGACGGCATCAACTTACAGGAGGTACTTCAGCACCATCTTCAAGACCGAAAGCCCGTCGCACGTAAGCATATGCGAGCTCTTGGAGTTCCGGAGTCCAGTGCATGTACGCCCCAACGAATCGCCAAGCGGGGGCAAAGTCATGCTCAAACTCGTCATCCTGGGCATACTGGTCGGCATCGTACTGGCAAAATGAACAGGGGGACGTACCCTTTGCGCAACAACGTAGTACAGGTAGTCATAGCAGACCACCTGCTCATCAGGGGGCAGCTGCACCTGATGCTCCGGTGATGGGAGGTTTGACACGAGATTCTCTGGGCGTTCGAGTTCTTCGCGGAAGGCTAGCCTTGCCAGCTGCCAGAACGCGGCCGACCTGCTATGGACGTAGTTCGGGATCAACTTCACCCATTCCGGAGCACGGGTATAGGAGATGTCTGTTGGATTTGCTCAACCATTTGCGATAAACTGGAGATGGTAACGACAGACTTACCTAGGCGAAGATGGAACGGAACCCAGCTACCTCTGGGCTGCGGTTCCGAAGGATTTGTCACCTCCCAAACGTTCCAGCAGCCGATGTCATCGAGAACCTCGCTCTCGGGATCCTTGACTTCTCTCCATTCCAGGATGTCGATACCAGACTCGTTGATGAAGCGCGGCACGTCGAATACATCGCCGAACGGCACGTTCTCGCCTCCCACGACATGGGACGCTGTAAACATCCCAACAATGGGGACGCGACTTGTGATGACGCCGAGGTAAATGAGATTCATGTAGGTCATGACGTCGTTAGCTACAGTTCACGAGAAGGGAGGGTCAGATTCAGTCAAAAAGCCGGACAGAAAGATGCCAAACGCACTCCAGCCAGCTGAGATCCAGGATGTGATGTACTGCACATCGTCGCGTAGGTTGTCGCGGAAACTCTCGGTCGGTGGTCCAAGAACATACGGTGAGTATGGGGTCGTATCATTGTCATACAGGACGGCATCAGACTGGGGGGCCTCTGGTTGCGACGGTGATGGGTCGGCATGTGTAACGGATTCGATAGCAAGGGAAGATGCGGAAAGCAAGGAGATGGATGCGAACGCGAGGATAGTGATGATGGAGAACGATGCAACGATAATGAGGAGACGGCGTAGGGAGGCATTAGCGAGGAGAGGTTTAGGCTTAGGGAATGAGAAGGCTGGCGACCATGGTGTCCGCGGCGAGGAGGGAGAGTCGTACAACAAAGGTTCGCTGGACTCTGTGCGGTGGTGCATGTCTACGCGGAGGTCCTCGAGGTCAGCCTGGCGCCGGGAAGTCATGGTTGGGAAGTAGAGCGGCCAGACAGGGCCCGAGAGGGTTGCAACGAGGGAGTAGAAAGGCAGGAGGATGGCCGCAGAGAGACCGCAACGGGCGCATGTTGAGGGTGGCTGAGCGTGTCGCCTGCGAAAGTGCCGCCACCCCGCGTTCTCGGTTCTGCATACCCGATGGATCTAAGGCGTCCGCATCAAGGACCCGGCTTCGCGGTCCCCGATCATGTAAGCCCGCCTGATTAATTTGTGAAGCGCCCGCCCTGGCCCGCCTCCGCCTCGCGCCGACGCGCACGGACGCCCCACTCGCCGATTCGCGCAGCGCCCCTCTTCGTCAGTCTCGGAGACACCACAAGTCAGCCACGGCGAGCGCGCGGGCCCATCTGACCGTAGCTCGCACTCGGTGAGCCTAACGTCATACAGCAGATGGAACTCTGATAACTTAGCCTCGTGCCCGACTCGATGGCCTATGTCCGTACCGGAAGTCTTCGTTTTGCTCCAGATTTCTCCATCCAGCTGCGCCCAATCCAGTAACGCGGAGGAACACACTCCCATGACTGGACCCGGCCAGCGAGTCCCTGGACTACTCTCGTCCCTCATGAATGAGATTCCATCGACCGGCGACTCGATGGCCGCCGCACTTCTGCCCCTCCGTTGCGCCGCACCCTAACCTTGCCCTGACCGCATCTCGACGTAAGGCGCCTGTCAAACAAACCTGCATCGAATCAGGCGTACTATCATTGACCGTGCAAGAGTCCCTCACCTTTGGAACGTTTGCCCGCAGCCCGCAGCGTCCCTCCTGCCCTCGTTACAGACGACGATGTCCTCCGCAAACAACAAAGACGGCGCAGAGCCATGGAAGATTGCTTCGGTGGTCTCCTTCTACATGTGCGCTGCGCTTGTGGTAAGTTCAATACATCGACTCACGATGATCACTCACCTCATTGGCTATACTGGTCTATAGATGGTCTTCGTGTAGGTCTACTACAGTCTCGCGCAAAGCTTGTCTGAAAGTTTGCTGTGCAGGAACAAGGCCGTCTTGAATTCCTCACCTGAGCTGCCTATGCTCTTCTTGTTCATCCAGCTATCCTTAGCGGTGATCCTGTTACATGGCGCGGCGTTTGTTTCTCACAAGGTTGAGATCCCGAGATTGGACGCGGCGAGCGCAAAGAAGCTTACCCCGCTCATCCTCGTCAATGTCATCGGCTTGGTGTTCAATACTCTCTGCCTGCGAGGCGTCGATGCATCTTTCTTCCAGGTGCGGCGTATATGCTCTATGCAGGCGCAATAAGCTCAACGACGCCACAGATCGCCCGAGGTCTTGTCCTGCCTCTCACCATCGCGGTCTCTTCGCTGCACACGCGTACGACACCGTCCATGCGTGTAGTCCTGGCTGCGACAATGGTCACCATCGGTTTCTTCCTCGGCGTCGCACCGTCATCGTTCCCGAGCTTCGATGTCGAAGCCGAGCCCACGCCCTCGCGCACAAACACGAGCGGACTGTCTATATTCTACGGCGTCTTGTCATCTGTCTTCATCGCTGTCCACTCGGTGCTCATCAAGATGTCTCTCCCACACGCCAACAACTCAACCATCCAACTCGCGTACTGGCAGAACCTTGGCTCAGCGCTCTTCCTCGCGCCTGTCCTCCTGCTCCAAGGTGAAATTGGCAAACTCTCGGAGCTCGCTAGCCTGCCCTCTTGGAATGGCTCTGTCTTCGTTTGGGGCAGCTTGGTGACTGGCGTATTCGGGTTCCTGCTATGCGTGGCCGGACTGCTTAGCGTCAAGGTGACAAGCCCCATCACACACATGTTCTCGAGCGTACGTCTTCTCCTGTCTATCTGTATTGCGGGACGACAGCGTATCCGATCCGACCTGCTGTCGGGTGCGCTGTCCACGTCCAAAGTCTCCGCCGCCTTTCGACCACTGATGCTGATTTTTCGAATCCAGGCTGCTCGTTCAGTTATTCAAACCTTGCTTGGCGCCTGGCTGTTCAATGATCTGCTAACCACGTACGTATTCTCGTAATATCTCCGAGCGGGGGCGTTGCGCCGTTGAGAGTGCATGCACTCCTCATGCCACGCCATTGCGAGTCGGCGCCACATACCTCCTTCGAGGTGTCTTCCACTCGCCCAATAGGGTTCTGTTTCACGATGTAATTCTTGTGGCACCGGTGATTTTGGCTGATCTTCCACGCTTGCCAGAAACCGCGCCGCCTCGATACTCGTCATCACCCTCGGCACCGTGTACTATACTTGGGTCAAGGCCGTCGAAACCGCTCCCCGGCCGCAGCTTCGCGACAAGGATCTCGAGGCGCACAGCAGCCTGATGAAGGGCGACGACGACACCCTCGAAGAAGCCGCAATGGAGATGCAAAATCATCCCGAGAAGAAGATGGCCCGGGGTTAGCTGATGATGATATCTGGTTTTGCGTTGTCTGCGATCATGCTAGGGTGATGTTGCGTTGCAAGCGACTGACGGGACGCCGGGAAGCGAGCTGGGGGGGTTCCATAAGGTGCGGCTATGCGAAGTGTGGAGCCGCCGCGACGTGATGAACGCACGACTGCATAGAACTGAACTGATACATACGATGATGGCTGCCTGCATGTACTGGACTGTTCGCTACGGACTTCATACTGGACTTGCAATGTACCCACGACGACTGCTGGCTTGCATCCGAGTCTCGAATAGGGTGAGTGCGTCGGCCGACGATACAACAAGGGGTGCCTTGAATTATGGCTCCGTCCAGGGCGGCCACAGGGCCAGGCCACGTTGCGACTTCACATCGAAAAGATCGGCCAACATGGATCTAGTCCCCCGGTCCAGGTACCAATTCAACCTGTGGTAATTACTCCTGTCCCAGGACCGCGAACTACGAGATGCTTCATCTTCAAAATGGGCGGCATGGGCCGACAGTTCGGAGCGCGACCCATCGGACAGTCGAGCTGATTATCCTTTTCCTGACGTGAGACACTCCTATTGTTGGACTTTTCGCGACGTCGATGGGCCAGTCCACGTGGAAACGAAGGCAGCAGCGTTGCACGAGAAACCCCGTTAGACGGAGGGAACGCCAATCGATATAGCGGCGGGCGAAGTGACGCCGTCCTAGTTCTGGCTTCGCAGCTCGTTGCATGCGGTGGCAAGCGTGACGCTTTCCACGGCATGCAACGAGCTGCGAAGCTTCGCGTACGTTCGTTGGCCATATCCTGAATCGCACGACGACCATACTCCGGGTGGGCAGATGAGTCGAAGTAGCGTAGTCCCGGTCCAGGGGAGCACTAGTTGACCAGGAATACTTAGGAGTTCTCGCTACCATTCCGGATCTGGCGTGGTGATTGCCTCTTTTGGACCGCCGCATCTGCCCAGAGGCCCGCATTTTGAGTGTGATCACTGACAGCGCCCTCACGGCCCGAGTCGAATGATTCGACCTCCTATTCTGAATGACGGCACGGGCGCATCTGTCGCATCCCGGGTCCTCGGGACAGGGTATGATTGGCGTCACCGTACAGGGTCGCCCGAGAGCCTAACGTGTGGATAGGTAGGTTGTCGCGACGCCTGGCAGTCGAAGTCTTGTGGGAGCATTCAGCGAACGACTGTCGCGTCGATGAGTCGAGCTACCCTGCGTTCTTCGATGTATGGACGGCATAGAGCGTTTCTTCGCCTTTGTTTTTTCCAACCGGTATTTTCGGCAAAGTGCCGCCGGAAACCACTACAATGGCAAGCCCCGCAGGAGCGCTGCTGCGCGCAAATATTCTCCGGACTGGTTGAAAATGAGCAGTTCGCGGCGCCGCTCGCAGCCTAAGGTCCCTGGATGCCTGAGTCTGTCCCGAGCCATGGCTTCCCGGTGTTAGGCCCCTGAATGAGGTACCCGCATACCTGAAATCTTGCTGTCGATCACTGATTCCGCCACAGGCCTAATGGCTGTCCGAAGACCTGGATTCCTCTGCTCGACCGTGTTCCTCGTCTAAAGCGCACTGTCGGCGGCGTTCGAGGGACGGAGACAGGACGGAGAGCTGGGAAAACCTTATCGAATG
This sequence comes from Rhodofomes roseus, assembly GCF_022264815.1. Lineage (NCBI taxonomy): Eukaryota > Fungi > Basidiomycota > Agaricomycetes > Polyporales > Fomitopsidaceae > Rhodofomes > Rhodofomes roseus. The sequence continues at coordinate 75,182 of NW_025952965.1, read as the reverse complement.
GATCGAGCCTGGTCGAGACGATCACATCTGTCCGGAAAGTTGTTCACACGGCGGCTTCGCGCAGACTTCGCGGGTCCTCGACAGATGGGCATCCGCACCTAACCCCAGACTAGGCGTAGTGGAGCGAGAGTATCAGCCGATGGAGCAGGTGCGATAGACGAACACAGGTGCGCAGCCGTGACACCCCGTCTGACGCAGGGGCGGCGTGGCCCTGGCATGGCCTGCCGACCTCCCAATCCCTGCTAGCCTTTTTCCGCCCCGCGTCTTGCCCGCACCTTCGACGGTTACTTCGACCACGCAGCAGCCCCTCGCTCTCCGTGGCGCCGGCTCTGTCAATCGGCTCTTCTGGCAGGGTTCTTGATTCTTCCAAGAACGGCGTCTCGGCTTGCCCAAATCCTGGCCAATTTGCTCCTTCGACCATGTTGACGCTCCAATTTCCCCGACCGACGCCCCCCGTACATATGCGCCTTACGTCCGCGTTAATGAAAATCGGTCTGGCGCCCATTTTGCGACCGATCTTGCACCCGTCATTTAGTTCGGGTTCCCGCACGTCTTGTGTTGAGACTGGCCCTGTCGTGTCTGCCTCGTTTTCCCCACAACCATGTCCTCGCGCTCCAACATCCCGACGCCTCCGCCGGTCGACGGCGAGGAAGACAGGACCTTCATCGGCAAGCCATCGCCAGATGTCGCGACCTCTTCCCGGTCCGCCGTATACGAGCGCAAGATGGGCGACACCGAGCTCTCGTACTTTTTGCCGTCTCGCCAGACGGGTGTGAATGACATGTGAGTAAGACCACAGCGCACTAGGTATCGTTAGTTCGAGACTGAGCGTCCTGCGGCAGGTACTTACATCTCGCATTCGACGCCCCACTGCATCTTCTGCGTCGTGCACGCGTTCGACTAGTTTGGGCCATTCTCAGGCTGCGACATCCCCTGTTGTCCGCCGAAGTTGTGATGCACGATTACGATGATGTGCGCTTCATGTGAGTGCTTAGACTTGCTGCAAACTTCCTTCATGATCTTACTCGACGTCGAAGTTACAACGTGCCATCGGACCCAGAGGAGGCCTTGGGTAGCGCCGAGGCCGCATTAGAGTTCCGTTCCCAGACTAAGGATGGTACGCCGTCTCCTAAGCTCTGCATAGACTACGTCAATTCAAGGCTGTTATCCAGAGCTTGTCGACTCGTACCTTAACGGCCCGCGGACGCTATCCAACTCTCGACTCTCCTACCTCGTCATATCTCAGCCCGCACTTAGCGCCATCCCCACACCGCCTCGGACGCCCTCTCCGACTCGTGACGGATTCACGGCGACAGAAGACCTATCGATGTCGACAGGCCTCGAGCGAAATCTGAATGCATCGATCGGTCGGTTTGACGTCCTCTTCGCCGCGATGCACTTTCTCGGCGATGGCATGGCATTGCATCAATGTGCAAATGACTTCTTCAGGCTTGTGGCATGCGGGAAGAGCGATGATGAGCTCGCCACGGTCCTGGGAGACGAGTGGGAAAGACGGTTCGGAGGAGATGTCGCTGCCATTTCCTCGGATCCGGCACTGCCAGTGCCCCTGGAGGCCAGGCTCGCCGACCCCACTACCCGTTTCCAGAAAGTCGCTACCGAAGTGGACTTCCACCTCTCCCAGAGCACCCTAGTCGGAGGCCAGACGTTCCCGAAGCGGAAACACCCCGACCGCCATACCGTCCTGCTGAACAAGGACTACCCTTCCGACCTGACGAAGGCGATCTTGAGGAAGTGCAAGCAGAATGGAGTGAGCATCAGTGCCGCGGTCTTCGCTCTATGCAACATCGCGTGGGCGAGAATGGGAGGAGGAAAGCCCGAACTGCCGACGTTGATGTACTCCGCGCTGAACCTGAGGCCATGCTTCAAGCCCGCGAAGTTGCTGCACGACTCGTACTGGTTCCTCGCTATCGGATACTTCAACGTCATCCTCCCCAGCTTCGTGCCCAAGTCTGACCAGGAGAAGACGTTCTGGCATCGTGCGCGTCAAGCAAGGGTGCAGAGCACGCAGGCGGCGAAGAACATGATGATCGTATCGCGCACCCGCGAGATGGCCAAAGAGAGAGGGGAGCGTGCGCGCGGTTGGGCGAAGGAAGATGACGAGAGGGAGCGAGGCACTTGGGTCGCGCCGGCTCCTGCCCCTGCTGCCCCCAGCGTCAAGGACATCCTCCCGGCTCGCCCGCCCGCGCCGTCCGCTGCGCTCATGGGCCTGTCGCTTCTGGGCAACCTTGATGCCATATATACGGCTGCAGAGTATCCAGACGTGAAGCTGCAGGGGTTGACAACGGGATCCAGGCAACGGCATGGTGCCATGCTGCTCTTCGGATTCACGTTCGCAGGCAAGCTCTGCCTGAGCTTGGGTTATGACGAGAACGGATTCGCCGAAGGGGTTGTTGAGAAATTCTGGGAGGAGATGCAGCGTTGCACGGACGAGTTCTTGGTGTAAAGAGGACGATGCACGGACTAGGGAACATTGACTGATACGAACGCTAATATTGGACGCTGCTAGGGACTGATTAAGTGGTTGATTGGGAATGACTGTAATATCTTTGTACAATTCGAGCACTTACTGTGTACGAGCCGTTCTGACTTCACCAGTACTTGGTTTCATGTCATATGCGCCGAATTGCGAGGGTACGTCGCAGAGTCTGCGATAAGGCTCGCGGATGGCCCAGTTCACAAGGTGTTCGACCTTCTCATGGCCAACAACGTGCCATAGCATACATGGTCGCGGTATATAGCAGGGAGTTGTCGATCATGTCCAGGAGGTCCGAGGATGTATGCATGAGTTGACACTGGGGATAGGCAACCCCCCTTAGCTGGACGGCCAGCGTCTATTTGTGCCGGGATCACGGCCGCGTAATCTGGTGACATCTAAACGAGCGATAGTGCAATATCTCATCTTATCGTTGTCGTGCCGATCACACAGAACGCGATATCGTAGATAGGCATGGTACATAGTGCTAGGAGGTATCGGTGTGCAGTGGGAAAGAGTGGTAACTGTATAAAATGAGTGCTGGAGGTACGTTACATGGATTTTCTGAATTATAGGTATAGATAAACCTGTTGTATATATGCAAAGTCACAAGTGGATCGTAGAGATCCGCCGGCGGTAGGTAGAATGGGGGATTGTGAAACTCATCGTTTTGGGAGTACGAACATCGGTCCGCCCACGCTCGAAGCCGAGCTCGTCGGGGTCGGGGCGGAGGTCGATCACATCGACGTCAGTGAGCTGCTCATCTGCACTGGCAAGAGCGACGCGGCTGTCTCGTCCTCCGCGGTCCAAGTCCACCAGTGAGCGCGAGCCTTGTGCCATGCCCGCGCGGTGCTTGCCAGGTACCTGTGATCCTCTCTTGACTGGCCAGTCTTGGTAGGGTGTGCAGGCGTCGGGAGCGTGAGCACGGCAACGGTGCTGGCCGCGCGGAGGGGAGCTCCGGAGAGCGGGGGCCAGGGCAGCTGCGAAGTTGTGGCTGCCTGAGAGTCCGAGACGGTGCCAGCAACACAGAGGTTGGTTCGATGTATGGGTGTGGGAGCCACACTGCAATTGGTGCGAGACGTGGTGAGTGTGTCGTGCGAGTAGAGCTAGAGACTGCCGCTGCCGTGGTGGTAAGGATCCAGTAGTATTAGCAGTGCTGGTGAGTTTCGTTTGAGCTCGCCGCCCGAATCAACCTTCTTGTCCCCGGTGTACTAGACGTCCCCCTCGTTCTCCTAGTCAATACTGATGTCCATATTGATGTCCCGCGACGCGCGCTGCTTCTGCTTCAGGCCAGACACAGATCCCGCGACGCGATCACGAGAGCAATGCGCCGGGCAGGCGTCCGCAGCGGCTTCAATGTACGCACCTTGTCGATGAGCTTGAGATCTTGAAAGTAGGAAACAGTTTTGACGAGCACGTCCAGCACAGCCTCTTGAATTTCTGGCATGTCACACTCCGCTCGCGAGTCCCTCCGCAAATTCAACCACTCCCGCATCGGAAGGCCCGCCAGACCAAGATCAGCCTGGCAGACGCCTGTGACACTGTGTGCACTTATCAGTGAGGCTGAGCAGGAGAACCCCTAGGAAGCCGGCGAAAAACGAGGCAAGACGAATGCGAAGGGCAGGATGGACTCGTGCCAGGCTTGCGGCCGCGACGGGTCACGGCGCTGGGCTTGTATCACTTCGTCGCCAGAGTTGGAGTGGAGTGCGTCTGGCAAGCTGGTCCTAGAAACAGCGCTATTGCGAAGGATGGCACTGGCCGGCAGTGAGTACCGTCACGGTACCGCCGTCGTGACACACCGAGGTCCACGTCGATGCGGTGCTGGCAACACAGTTGCACACAGTGGTAACGTGAATATGACTCACCGTGTTGCCAACGATAACATGGGTTCCTCGTCGGAAGGCAATTGCCCGCGTTATAAGTTACTTGCAGCGCAGACATCCAGCATCCCAGTGGCACACGTACTACGGCGCTTGGGCGATGTATGGGGACAGGCCGCTTATGTAAGCTGTACCACGAAGTTCAGACTCAAGAAACTCACCAATTCGCACCTGACGGTTATGAGAGAAGTTGAACCAACATTCATGGACTCAATCTAAAAGTACCCCAACTACATTGGATAGCCAACGTTGAGCATACTGACAGGGGACACGCACATGGCAGCCTCATCCCACACGGGCGCTTGATCTGCGAACCTCGAAAACGGCACCTTTTGTGTGGTCTCGCAACGACAACATTTCACCCATCCAACTTTCGGGATGACCGTTTTTTGATACGACGAGTCGAACCTTCGTTGCCAAATTTTCACTGCTTCTCATTTAATGCACAATCTCAGCATGCATATAGCGAGATCAGTTACTTCTCGACACACAACAAAAAATCAGCAACCAACGTTTTGCTTAGAATCCTTATCGTAAACGCACTGTGTACAAGATCTACGAATAAAGCCGCTGTTGCAGACCACAGTTTTCGGTACCGTTTGCTGCTCACTGTGGCGCCTGATATGAAGACGATCGCTGGACTATCTGCAAGAGATTATATGGCATCTCGGCACGATGGCCAGCTACCATCAATCGTGTCCGCTTCCGTCCTCGGGCGCTTGGCCGCGCGCTAAGGCCATTTGGCGGGGGCGTTGCCTATCCCCATAATGACACGACGACTCCCGGACACGGTCGTAAGGAGTGTGACGTGACAGACGCGTGACAGACGCGTCCATTTGAGCCCACGGCCGTCACATTGTCCTCAACCGCGACTTGCGAGTCGGTCTACACAAAATGAGCGCCGCATACGCCGCGTCCCCCATTCAGAGGACGGGTTCGACGGCACCGCACCGTACATCTCAGGCTAAACAGCTGCGCCCGACTGTGACAGACGACTATGAACGTAAGTGCGTAGCATTTCTCCCGCGTCCTCTGCTTCACTGCGACATACAGGATGGTACACCGAGGGCACGCCGAACAACCGCATGCTGCTTGCGCTCCGCTCGGGCATCGACTCAGAGGTCTCTTGGGCGTTGGACCGCCTCACCCGTTTATGTAATAACGAGCAATTCGTGCTCCAAGCCATCCCGGGGCTGACGGACGCGCTGTTCGAGTGGCCTGTCTGGTACGTCGAAGTCGGAGCGGCGCTCTGTTCACGCGCGACTACGTTATTCGCTCTTCCGCAAGAATGGGAGCAAAGACGAAAGCACGCGCTGGAGTCGATCCTAATTCTGCGCAACGCTGCCGTCAACGAGCCAAACGCGCACGAGCTCTCGGAACATCGCCGGACACGCTCTCTCATCCTGCTCGCGCTGCACAACATCAAGCCCGATAGCGATGCAAACGTTGAATTCGTCCTCTATGTGATCGAGCTACTGCATTCCATCTCCGCTGGGTTGAGCCTTCCGCCTCCCGATGCTCCTGCGTTGGCCATTCCCGTGCAGCCCTTGCACGAAATTGCAGGGACATCCTCAAATCGTACGCTCATCCTAGTTGCTATGACCACACTGAACTTGCTGCTGTCCAATCCTGCCAATGTCGCCCACCTCACCGAGGAATCGCCTACGTTGGAAGCCTCAATCAGGTATCTTCCGTTGCTGACGGACAAAGCTCTACTGGATGCCTCTGTGAACTACCTGTACACACATCTCTCGCACCCCGCAATGACAAAGGCTTTCCTTCTTCACCCCAAAATGCCGGGTGTACTTAGGCTTCTTGTCTCGCTCCTTCTCTCAGAGCAAGTCGAAGAAACCGTCTCCGTCGACATAGCTGGACCAATCCACACCGCTCCATCGTCGTTCACGACCGTGAAGGATCACGAATTGTCGAAGGAGGAACTCGAGAGGCTGGTTTCTCTTCCCGAGCCGCAGCGCTGCTTCGAATGGTGTGTTCCTTACCAAAAGCCATGGCTCGGCTTGCTCACCGGATGTTCCATGAAGGATGAGGACTATGTTCATCGCCAAGGCGGATGGCGAACTGACCCAAGTTGAATTCTGGAATCTGTACAAAGACGCCTTCACGCCTTACGTCGCGCAGCATCCAATGCTAGCGGCGTCAGACGTCATCAAGAATGTCAATATGGTTTACCCTCCTGCGCAAGCCATGGTCCTTGTAAACCCACACCGGTTCGTTGTACGCGGCGTTGACAGGCGAAAAGAAAGGTCGGCGATCGAGCAACAGTTCAAGTGCCTGTGGGACAGCTCTCAATGCTCAAGCCGAACCTTTGGGTCGACGGCAGAGCTCTTCGAGCACGTCGTTAACGCACACATCGATCCTCACAGCGGGAGCGAGGTCGCATGTTCATGGGCATCATGTTCACATGCATCCCTTCCGAAAGCTCTCCTTCGTGGTCACGTACTGACCCACCTCCCGAACTCACAATCCGCTCCAAAAGACCCTGGTCAGACCGACGTCACTCTCCCATACGAAAACTACCCGCACCCCATCCCGAATCCTACCTCGCGGCCACTACCCCCGCCACGCACCGCGAAGCTCACGTACAAGCGGCCCGTATCCGATCCGCCGTCCACATCGCTCACTGCGCTGCTGTGCATCCGGGTACTCTTCCGTGCTTCGTTCGCGTCGTCGGACGCCGCTCCGCGTGCAGACGAGGACCACTTCGGCTTCCCGGGGATCGTGGAGGAGACGGAAGATGCAGAGGTCATGATCGCACGGAGTGCCGGAAATGACCGCGAGAGGGAAGGAGAGAGGAGAGGAAGGAAGGCGTTCATTGGCATCCGACACCTGCTCGAGAACGTCACAATCAAGGACGAGGCGTTGATGGGGTGGATCACGGAGATGGTGGATGCTGGGATTACTGGGACGACATAGCGGGATATGTTTTGAATCTCTTGAAGCCACGTTAGAAGTCTTCGCGACTCGCAATGGGTCCCGTTCGTGGCTGCCAGTGGCCCGGGAGCCTATTCAGTTGGGGAACTTCGCAGGGGGGTGATTCCAACTTCCCATAGTACCCGGCGGCCCGCGCCCGCTGTCTTAGTATGTATGCATTCAGACGGTTGAGCCTGTCGTTCGCTCCGCGGCAGATGTTTTACATGAATGTGTTCTTGGCAATACGAGATGCTATTGCGCTCTCTGAAGTTGTTCTTTGTATGTACGATCGTACCGCACCCAAGAAATGACGCCAGTACTGAGTACTGCGGTCCGGCGTCTCTGATCATGCTATACTTGCTGTGCACCAGTATGGTCATGTTCCCGTTCGATGTCCGTACTCTCATCTCGCCGTGAGTCGCTGTCGTCGAGGTTCGTGACGACGTATAACAGGCTGTTACATGCAAGAGATCCTTTCTCGCAAAGTATTCTAACCACTTACGACCTCTTCAGGGCCTCACCCCAGACAAGATCGCTCCGCACCAGGATGTGGCCAAGTTCTGGTTGGACGTGTTCGAACTGGAGGTCGACTCGGACTTCCTCTCAGCGACGCTGACTGAGCTGAGCAAGGAGGCTTGCCTGGGCCCTGCTAAGGTGCGTCCTGACTGACAATGGTCTTGCGGGTGCTCGAAACAGACTCATGCGCTGCTCTAGTAGTCGAGTTTGAATGCGGTCGTTCTGGCATGTCTGCAGTCCGCCCGTACGCGACCTGACGAAGACACGCGCAAGCGTCATGCTGTAGAGACCCTGTGCATTTTGAGTAAATGTCTGCTCAGGAAGAACTTGTCGGGATGGGAGGTCATGGAGATCTTTGCAGGAGGAGTGAACGAGAGTGACAAGGTCTTCGGTGTGCGTGCTCAACCTTTGTCTATGGTGCATTCGTCTAACTGAGAGCGTGTAGGATCTGACAGCTATGGTTCACGAGATTCTAGGCGATCGCAACGCTCCTGGTACAGTCTCTCAGTGCAACTCAACGTGAGGGAGTACTCAATGCGTGCTCTGTTGCAGCCCCTATACGGCACCAAGTCCTCCAATTGGCGGTGATATTCGTGTCCGGCATCAGCCAACTCAGCCCTGGGGCGTACTTCCTTCGCCGAGACCTCTTCCCCTGCATTGTTACGGTGCGTGCGATGTACTGCTGTCAGATTTACACAGTTCTAATGCTGTCGGTGTACATCAGATCATCACTTCTCCGGAAACCGAACAATTTACATTCGAGGCTTCCGTATTGCTCGCCCTCCTTGCCAATTTCCACAAAACGGACGCAGCCAAAATGAACCCTTACCTCAGATGCATACGGGAAACGAAGACCGAGAGGCTCATGCGCAAGATCTGTTGGGCCTCCAACTTCGCCGCTGACGCCGTTGTCAAGTATGTGTCGGTTATTGAACTTGTCGGTCTTTGCTGACGCTTAGGTAGATCGTACCAAAACGTCTCAGATGATTCGCCGCCCTCTCTGAGCGCGACATTCGGTGCATTTCTCTCGTCAATGCGCCCAGATCGAGCGCTGTCGTCGACGCCAGTTGACCTACCGCGCGAACTCTTCAAATACCAGTATGTCCGGATCGCTCGTGAACCCTCGTATGAGGCTGACGATGTCAGGCCTATAGAAGCTTGTGTAATACTACTGCCAATATTCGAGTTTCTCCACGCCAATGAAAGGTTTCATACAATCCTCTTGGAGCCACTTACGGTTGATGCGGAACAGCAAGCGACTGCACGGACCCCTCCGTTACCCTACACACTCTTGACACTTGCTTCCTACTTGCTCACACACGCATCATCGGTGCATGCACCGCGTGCCATAGGCTATGCTCATCTGTCACTCAACATATTGCTCGTCATGGCGGAGAGCAAGATCATCATGGAGGTGTTCTGCAACAGGGGTGATGCAAATATCAGACTGTGCCATCAAGTGAGTTCTTGTCGCTCGCGTCATGGCGAGGCTGTCTGACAACAGCGAACAGAGACCCCCGTTGCTTGCGTTTACCGGCCCCAGAAAGCCTGTTTGCGCTATCCTTGACTGTTGTGTGCTATGGCTGCGGCACAACCTGCACAAGCGTCTCGAAGTGCATTCCTACTTGTGAGTCCCTTCCATAAATAATCTGAACATCCGGCCCAATATTCCTTAGAAACTGCACGCGCGTGTGTTATCATGTCTTGTGGTATTTGAAAAAAGAACGTATCAGTCTAGGTGAGTACGACCAACCTACTCGTTGACTTGGGTACGATCTCATTCCCGGACAGAATATCACTGGCTGGAGTTATGGAAGGCCCTCATCGGGCTACTCGACTTCCTTGCCAACAAGCTCGACGGCCTCATCACTACAGGCGGAGTCGAGCGACTCATTCAGGAGGTTCGTCTTGCATTGCTCATGGAAAAGGCTATATGCTCACCGCGCGTCCCCAGACGTTGATGATATTGGACCTTGCGTTGTGCCATTCAGGTGCCATTCTGCCGAATGCTGTCGCTGTGCACGAGCTAGTGGTAAGTTTCGGCGACGGGTACCGTGTGGACGTGCACTGAGCGCTTGACTTCCAGTACGAGGTGGTTCGCTCGGTCGAAGTTCTCAGGAAGCAGCAGACGACCCTGGACAAGTTGGCTCTCCCTGGGTCCGGCTCTCGACGCCGACAATCCGTGATGAACTATAACTCGGATGCTCTTGCAAATATCCTTGCTGTGACAGCCCTCTATGAACTCAGAATCCGGGAGGCGAAGGCGACATCAGCCAGGAGCGCACTGCGAGCTGTGGCGAAGGAGATTGACCGCGACGGTCTCAGCTATGGGAAAGATCTCCACGGCGACGAGCCACCGTGAGTGCATATTTTGTTGAGTAGACCTGACGTTCAGATGTCTTGCTATCTAGGAAACAAGCCGAGGACGTTGTTGGCATGGTCCGCTATGCCTATGCTGACGCCATGTCTCTCATGCCTTGACCGAAATGCATCACCCGCTTTGGTATCTACAGTCACGGCTTTGTGCTTCTGAGTGTTGTTGTATTGGGTCATCTACACTTGTCATTTCTATCGACTATCGACTGTCGTCCTGAGTCTCCGAGCTGGATTGTTGGAAATATATTGATCGTCGGCGTCCCAAAGAGGCAAGCTGGCGGGCGATATCTCGTCGGACGAGCGACGGAACCGAGTCAATGAGACGGGGTGGAAAAGTTTTTTCTATCTAGACGCCGATCCCACAGTCCCGTTTACGTCCGTCAGTTCCAGATCGTGGGCGGGCCCATCACAGCCGGTGATACAGCTATCTGGGCGCGGGGACGACCTGGGACGACTTCTGAGTTGCTACGGCCGCACTGGCGAGGACTGTTGCTGAAGACCGGCCGGCTGGAGGGCATATTTAGGGGTTTGGGTTGCAGCGGACTCGGGGCAAGGATCGACGGCGCCTATGCGGGGAGGCGGAGCGCTGGCGGGGGTGACGTCCTGCGCATCGGGGGATGTCCATATACGGCAGGGCCCTGCTTGGACGATAAGGAGGCGTTATAGCTCTTACTCGGTGAATGGCTCGGTGAATCCTCCATTTTCGTTATGTTCCCACTTCGCCCCCACTCCTCTCTTCGCCCCGTCCATCTCTGTCTCTGCTTGCCCCGTCGAGCCCGCCGTCCCCCATGGCGGCCCTGCGGTGCGCGGTACGCGTCTCTGCTCACACCACTCAACTTCGCGCAGGTGCACTTGCCGTCTCGAGACATGGACACAAGAAGCGGCGCTGTTTCGCGACGGCGACTTCGCCGTCCTCCTTGCTGTCGGCGTTAGACACTTTCCAGGACCGTCACGTTGGCCCGGACGGCAGCGAGGTCAAGCATATGCTGTCTGCCCTTGGATATGAGTCCATGGATGCTTTCGTGGATGCTACCGTGCCGTCGAAGATCAGAGTCGCGTCGTCTTCTGTGAGCAACGACAGCATCGCCGCTCTGAGCGAGTCGGAGCTCTACAAGCGGGCGAGGGAGCTTGCGAAGGCGAACAAACCGTTCAAGAGCTACATCGGTATGGGCTACCACAATGCTGTTGTACCGCCCGTCATTCTCCGTAATGTAATGCGTTTGCTTCTCTTATGCTGCCAAAATTGTGACCGCAGGCACTGCTCAGATCATGGAGAGTCCCGCTTGGTATACCCCGTATACCCCGTACCAGCCTGAGATCGCACAAGGTAACGTCTCATAGTTCAGTGTGCATGCGGACACTCCCACTCATGGGTACGTGCAGGTCGCCTGGAGTCACTCGTGAACTACCAGACGATGATCATGTCATTGACGGCTATGGACATCGCGAACGCTTCGTTGCTCGACGAAGCGACTGCTGCAGCAGAAGGAATGGTCATGGCTTTTGCGTCCACGAATCAGAAGAAGCGCGTCTTCCTCGTCGACAAGGGTGTTCTTCCTCAGACAATGGCTGTTCTGCAAACTCGTGCCAAAGGCTTCGGTATTCAACTGGTCGTCGGTGACGTCTTCTCACTTGCCAAGGACAACTCGACCGAAATTTGCGGCGCCTTGGTTCAGTACCCGGACGTCAACGGAAGTGTCTTCGAGTACGGTCAACTCGCCGAAACGATTCATAAGGCTGGAGGGCTTGTCGTGTGTGCCACGGACCTGTTGGCATTGACCATGCTCAAACCGCCGGGCGAGTGGGGCGCAGACATCGTTCTCGGTAACTCCGCGCGGTTCGGTGTACCCGCAGGTTATGGTGGCCCACACGGTGCATTCTTCTCGTGCACGGACAAGTTGAAGCGCAAGATGCCCGGCCGTCTGATCGGCAGGAGCAAGGACGTCTATGGCAAACCCGCGTACAGATTGGCTCTGCAGAGTAGGTCTCACCTGCTTACCATTGTGACATATGCTCACGGACAACCTGTAGCCCGTGAACAACACATTCGACGAGAGAAGGCAACTAGCAACATTTGCACGGCGCAGGCTCTACTTGCGAACATGGCTGCGATGTATGCTGTCTACCACGGCCCGGTTGGCCTAAGGCGCATCGCGGAGAAGGTCCACACCCTAACATCCATCTTGAAGTCGGAAGTCGAGGCACTTGGCTACAAGGCGATTAACCCGAGCTTCTTTGACACGCTCACTTTTGAAGTCAACAGCGCCGCGCCTCATGCGGAGACCGTCCATGACGTAGCCGCGAAGTTGAACGTCAACCTGCGAAGGATTGATGAGAAGCACGTCGGCGTCACCCTGGACGAGAGTGTGTCCAAGGAGGACGTCGAAACGCTGGTTCAGGTCTTCGCGTCTGCTGCCTCGAAGGAGCGCAGCTCGGTGACGGCTCCGGGGTCCTCAGCTATCCCTCAGACCCTCCAACGCACGTCGGAATACCTCCCGCACCCCGTCTTCAACACGCACCACTCCGAGACTGAGATGCTCCGGTACATCTACCACCTCCAGTCGAAGGACCTCGGGCTCGTGCACGCGATGATCCCGCTCGGCAGCTGCACCATGAAGCTCAACAGCACGAGCAGCATGATCCCGCTGACCTGGCCCGAGTTCTGCAACGTCCATCCGTTTGCGCCGACAGATCAAGTCAAGGGCTACGTCGAGATGATCAAGGTACGCTCGACGACGTGATGCTTCTCTAGGAGGAGTGCTCATGATGCTGTGTAGGAACTGGAGTCGGATTTGTGCAAGATCACCGGCTTCCACGCCTGCTCCGTGCAGCCTAACTCTGGTGCTGCGGGCGAGTATGCGGGTCTCTCCGTCATCAAGGCGTACCACGAGTCTCGTGATGAGGGCCACAGAGATATCTGCCTGATCCCTGTCAGTGCACATGGAACCAACCCCGCAGTAAGTTCGCGATCTTCGTGACCCGAGATATTATCCTAACACGCGCTTTAGTCAGCTGTCATGGCTGGTCTGAAGGTTGTCCCTGTCAAGACACACCCAGACGGTAATCTTGACCTCGAGGACCTCCGTGCTAAGGCGGAGAAGCACAAGGACAACCTCGCCGCCTTCATGGTAAGCAGCAGCAGTAGACATCCACGACATGATGTTGACCACTGGTAGATCACATACCCTTCGACGTTCGGCGTCTTCGAGGACGGTGTCCAGGATGTCAGTCCACGATGCCCTTTGACCGACGTTATGACTGACCTCATTCTATTCAGGCTTGCAAGATCATTCACGAGAACGGCGGTCAAGTGTACCTGGATGGTAAGTCGTGGTCCTTAAGTAGCGATTCAGGCATTGTGAGCAGCGTTCGACAGGTGCGAATCTGAATGCGCAGATTGGCTTGACCAACCCCGCGACATGCGGCGGCGACGTCTGCCACATGAACCTTCATAAGACGTTTGCGATGTAAGTGAGGACTACCCACAGATATGCGCTGTGTCTCATCCCGTCGTCTACAGTCCCCATGGTGGCGGTGGCCCCGGAGTCGGGTGAGTGCCGAAGACGAAACGATCGCAACGTCTCGCTAACGGAGTCCGCAGACCCATTTGTGTAGCAGAGCACCTCGCACCCTTCCTCCCCTCCCACCCGATTGTACCTACTGGCGGTGACAAAGGCATCAGCGCCGTCGCCGCTGCGCCGTACGGCAGCGCGTCCATCCTCCTCATCTCCTGGGCATACATCAAGATGCTCGGCGGCCACGGCCTCTCAGCCGCCTCCGCTGTCGCTCTGCTGAACGCGAATTACATGGCTCATCGCCTCTCGGGACATTACACCCTGCGCTACAAGAACGGGAACGGCCGTGTTGCCCACGAGTTGCTCATCGACCTCGCCGATTTTGAAAAGGCTGCCGGGCTGAAGGTCACCGACTTCGCGAAGCGTCTGCAGGTGAGTCCGAATGTTGACCTGTGCTTGTCGGCGGAGCTGACGCGCTATCAGGACTACGGCTTTCACCCGCCCACTTGCTCCTGGCCCATCTCTACCTGCATGCTGATTGAGCCTACCGAATCTGAACCATTGGAGGAGATTGACAGGTGCGTTGAAAAGAGTAGATGTCTGTGGTCACGATTGTGGCTGACATATTTTGCGTAGATTCTGCGACGCGATGATTCAGATCCGTAAAGAGGCAGAGGATATCATTACGGGAAAACAGCCGAAGGACAGCAACGTCCTGAAGAACGCCCCACACCCGGTCTCCGTTATTGCTTTGCCTGACGACCAATGGAACCGGTAGGCTTCCTCATTAATCTCTTGGTCCACGCTCTTTACAGTGACTTGCAGACCCTACTCGAGACAAACGGCCGCCTTCCCAATGCCATGGCTGATGGAAAGGAAGTTCTGGCCGACAGTCTCTCGCATCGATGACGGTGAGTATCAATTGTAGGCTATGTTGCAATCGTACCCTGACCTCTGTTATCTAGCCTATGGCGACCTGAACCTCATTGTGAGTCTGCTCCGAATGTACCAAGGGGCATCACTGACGCTTTGCCTTGCAGTGTGACTGTCCTTCCGTGGAAGAAACAGCTGCACATTAGATACTACTTCATGACACACATAGACATGCCTGGGGTGCATCACTCTACTGATACTCCTAGACGAGCTTGCGCGTCCGTGACGTTCAACCGCCGCGCCATCTGTATGAATACCGGTACATATTACTGTAATAATGACATAGCCCTCCTGCCTCAGGGATCATTAGAGCTTTCGCCATATCTCTGGGAGATACTGCTTGATGCGCTCGAGAACTACCTCTTGCTCGTTCTTGGGTGACGCAAAAGAGAGAATGATGCGCGCGCATTCGACGTCTGGAGCGATCTTGTACTGTCCCCTCCACGCATCCATCTCTATGCACAGGACCTTCAACGCCTCCTCGAAACGACCCATCCGGCACAAACACTCCAGCCACGCCTTCCAGTGCCGCATGTTCAGTGGGAAGCGAGTCGCCGTGAGGTCGTCCCAGATCTTCGTCGCCCTGCCGTACGCATTGGCGTACGCACAAGCGTCCAGGATGACACTGACACTGGCGTTGTCGTGGAGCGACGAGTGATACATGATATCCCAGATGGACAGCGCGTCCTCGAAACACTGCGCGCGTTGGTACGTGTCCATCAACTGGGTCCATAGCTTGGTATCGGGTGTGAGCGAATCAAGACGGAGCGCCTGGTGCACATGCTTAATTTGCGCGGCCACTCGTGTGAGCTCTGCCTGGCGATCCTCCAGAGGAACCTTGGCGTTGGCAGAGATCTTACTAGCGAATATCGCGAGTCGTTGCAAGACCATGTTGTACACCTCTGCCGACGCAGGGAAGCCGGCTGCGCGCATATCCTTGATGATTTGGAAGAAGAGGTGAGCAGAAGGAATCTGAGTGGAAGGGACTCTGTGGTAGAAGGTATGCAATACGGCGGCGTAGCCTTTTGCGTCGAGATGGTGCTTCCCGGACTGGGTAAAGGACCGATAGGCCTCGTAGGCCTCTTTGTACGTCGGAGAGGTGCGCATGAGAAGGACGATGAGTGATGTCGAGGTCATCGCGTCGATGGCGAGGTCGCGGGAATGTAGGTCTTCCACCAGGGATAAGGCGATAGGAAAGTACTTCTTGATATTCGCTGAGGATGCCACAGCGCGTAGAAGAGTGTTGTAAATAGCAATGTCAGGCGTCGGAACATTGCTTTTTCGGCGGCCCTCCTCTGTCTGGTCCTGTGCGGCATCGGACGTGGGGCCGTCACCGGGGATAGATTCCGCATCCTGGTGAACCTTTGTGAATTGCCGGTACAGGTCGATGGCACGGTCGATGGAGGCCTCGGTAGGCGGTCGAAGGCTCCCTGAGCATAGGGCGCGGAGTACAGGGTGCAGCAGCGCCGTCGATGGGCGGACACCGCTTTTCAGAGCCGTTTCATAGAGAGCAACAGCAGTGGCAGCGCTAGATTTGACGGACGCGTTATGGACCAGCTTTGCCCACACAGTAGCATCCGCCTTGAGACAGAGTGCTTTCTCGTAGAACTCCAGCAGTTCCGTGTCAAAGCTTTCGCTAAGGAGTGCGCGGAGCGTTCGCTGAGTCGTCACGTAGCCGTTCTTCTTGTATCGTTTGTGTAGGCTCAGCGCCAACCGTTTGCCTTCCTGGTAGGCAACCGTAGCCAAACGTGCCTCTAAGTCGGCGTCAGACAAAGACAAATTACGACCAGAGGATTTGGGCTCCTCCGGAGTCACGGTGGTAGGAGGCGACGACTCCGGCGCCTTGCGGGCACAATGCACCGCACGATGTCCTTCAAGAGAAATAAACCAGTAGCGCGGGACGGCAAGGCTCCTATGGCAAGCTAAGCATGTCCTCGCAGGTGCGAAGGCAATTGCGGGGTTGTACGCAGAGCGGCAAAAGACTCGTCTAGCAACATGACAAGCTAGGCACATTCATGCGCGCACTAGAGCGAGTATGAGTTACGATCCTATAGCGTATAAGAAGAGGGCATACCTCGCTGTCAGCGTGAGGGTCCGCCGTTGTATGACCAAGGGCTGGCAGTGGTAGACCGGAAAGTACGAGGTCGACGACTACGGTGCTGTGTCACGTGTCGCCATAGACCACGATCGCAGCGTACGGGTTCCACGTCTCTACCACTTCCACGTCCCGAGCCCGTCCCCCTATCCTCAGTCACCCCGCTGCTCTCCTCCACCTTCCTTTCGTTCACCGCGCAACATGTCTGAAAAGTTGAAGGAGTTCACGGAGATCCCCCAGGAGTTCGTGCGAGACGGCAAGCAGGTACGTATCCATATTGCTCCTGGTGCGACGGATCCTAACACTCCGTCAGTTCCTCGTTCGCTGCACAAAGCCCTCCCAAAAAGGTCGCCTACATTTGAATGCGACATAGTTTCCTTCTGACGATGGTGCTACAGAGTTCTTGCAGATCTGCAAGGCAGTGTCCATCGGGTTTGCAGTAATGGGATTCATCGGCTATTTCGTCAAGCTCATCCATATCCCTATGTACGTCCCCCGCGATCTGACTAATTTTCCGTTGAGCTCATTGAATCATGTAGCAATAACATTCTTGTGTACGTCGAAGTGTTGTCTTATCCCCATACTATGCTCATGGCTCTCGCAGGGGTGGTGCATGACGATGTGCTGGCGGTGGTGTCGATTGGTTCCGGGTTCTTGGGCAGGTCTGGGTTCTACTCTGCTGTCCTCTGTTCTACTATTATGCATCTCTTACTGCGATACCTTCAGTGGCCTTGCGCCAGAATGAGCAGATGCCTACGCACATAACGACCCACAGTGCCCGGACAGATCATTGGTGCTGTGTCCTCCAACGACATGTCAGTTCCTCAGTATGTTTACGGAGGCATGATTACACCGCAGTCACTACTCTGTCTCGGGGAAACCTTGTCCTCCAAGACATCGCTGACGCTCTTAGGACTGTCCTGGGTCGAACAGATCCATGCACTGGAAGCCATTCTCTCGCCCATGTCTGGGACGGTCGCTGATGAAGGTGAATATCGTCTCTTGAAGCACGGGAACCAGATGAGTACGATATCCTTGCTCAGTGTCAGCATGCGATCGTGTACGTGAAAGTCCAGTAACCGGGCAACCTACTTCCTGCATACCGAAGACGACGAAAGCTATGAGTGGCAATATCATACGTGTCAGTCGAGACGCATGACATCGCTGCATCGAACACCTACAAGAGGCTTGCACTAGGTACGGATATACGTTGGTGGAGCCCGGTACACTTAGCAGATACGCACAGCGGCTCTGACGCACTCAGCCGTGCTACGTATACTCGACCTGACTCAAAGTACAGAACCTACCCTATCGTGGCCCAAGAAAATGCCATGAATACACCGGCCTTGGTCCTTCATGTGTATCACTCGTGTCATCGAAGCTTGCTACTGGTCACGCGTACTCACACGGAGGCAGGGCTGGCAACGACGGCCGCTTCATGAAAGCATTTGAAAAGGCCTGTTTGGCTCTTCGCCGCGTCCGGTAACACTCGACCATGACGGCCGCCATCAATAGGATGAGGTATGGGTTGATGCACCATACCTTCAAACGCGAAGGAAATTTCCGCAAACTAGAGGGACAGTGAACCGGGAACTGCATGAGCATCGTCAGCCAAACGGCGATTCGTAGGCTGCAACAAGTATTTCACGTCTTCAGGTCCATCGCACAGTATATACATGCCATTATCGACGTTCAGTGAGTTCGCGTGGTGCGTCGCCTCCTATGAGGTTACGACCAAGTGTTTCGAGAGCGGCAGGAGTACTTAGGTTTGCTAAACAACTGCCCGCGCTGCGTCCGGCAGCAGGTAGACACGGTAGGATGGATGCAACTCACTATCTCTGACACCAAATCCCAGTGGTCCCCGCGCGGCGCGTAGCTCCACCCAGCGAGAAGGAATAGCGACAGATCTTGATGTGGTCTCATGCTCTGCAAGCTGTAAGTACCATCATGAATGATACTGTATGGCATATGTAGCACTCACCGCAGAAGAGATAAACACGTAGGTCGTTGTAGGTCACTCAGGTGATTGATCTAGATCATTATCATTCTAACGATTTTCTGTACCGCTTCACCATGATAGAACGTCGGCAGTACGTCGCTGCGACCAGGCGGCGACGTTGGATGGTACGAAGAAATTTCTCCACATTAATGCAGCGTTCGAGATCGACGGGGCATCGTTAGAATGCTAGTAAGTCCAGAAGGATTGGTATATACAATGTGCGCGTAGGCGATTGCCTTCACCGGGCAGCTGAACTGCCTACGAGCAACAAGCCAAACCGAGCCGAAGGCTTGACGAGCTCCAATGAGGGGTGGAAGTGCTGCTCGGCTGCTGGTGGCGCATGGCACAGCAGCGCCGAAGACTTGCTCTTGTCTTTTGATAGAGGCGTCGCAGGATGTACCTCGGGAGGAGGGAAGAGGGGTGAGAAGATGATTTGCATTCTTGATAGGTATTCCGAGATACTATCGTCACATTCAAGTTGAGGTTGCTCAATGCCCTGTGAGAATAGCTGAACAGCCATGAGTGTTTGGGCGAACTATTGGAAGTCGCAATACACGAAGTACCTTTGCTCGAACATCGCCTATCCGTTCATCTAGTTGCATTCGGAGCTCTTCATGACCCCATGTAGTCGTCAAATGTCGCATGAACCACAAGTCCCAGTACCGCTGTAGTCCTTGATGCGGTTCTCGTATCTCGACGGCACCATGTTTACAGCTCCGCGAAACGAAGTACGTGATGCAGTCGCCAACTAGTGATCGTTTCCGCACAGGATCAATTGTTGTCCAGAATTCTTGCAGCGACGATGACAGAGACAGCAATGCTTGAACTAGAGCAGCTGAAGGCCGTTTCGGGTGTTCTGTCGATCAGGGATGAGATGCGTGCTAGGCGGCTTGGATGAACAGCCTCTAACGACGACGTACCAGCTGGCCGGAGTCCGGCATCATCTTGACTCCCCGTCCGGGGCCAAATAGTCTTCACGATGTGCTCAACAATGAGCTCTCTCCAGCGCTCGAATGTCTGATCGTGGAGGGCATGCATCCGCTTCCTGAATTCTATGAAGCTCTGATGAGACTCGCTGTCTAGCACAAGCATATGCAGGTCACCAACCATCGACAGCCTCCTGGTTGCAGCCAATCGTCGTAATGAACGACGAAGACGAGGCAAGCTCGTATTGCAACCGCCCCAAGAAAGCTGCTGTACTTCGTAGACCTTCTACATTACTATCAGTATGTTCGTCCTCGAGAGTGCAGAAGGAATGCGTTACCCGTATCGTCGACGTCTTCTTGACAATCATCCAGGATTTGGGTTATGCGGGAACAGAAACCTGCAGCGTCGGGCTGATATGCGTCTCGTAGCCGTGAAGCGAGTACACTAAACGACAATGTTGAGCTTTGGCGAGTGAAATATGAAATAGCTCTTACCCTCCCTCGTGATCAGAAGCCTGCATAGCACCTAGATGTTCTTCGAGGCTATGAGATGACTCTTCTATGGCGCCTAGAACGTCATGGAGAAGCGGCGTCCTTCCGTGGAGCTGTCGGTGCAGCCCGGCCTTGTATCGTTTGAACGGCGCATCCGTTAGGGAGGCATTGATGGTGGTCTGAGAGATTGATGGCAGCGGGAGGGCATGAAAGAGATAGTCGACAGGTTGTGCATCTACGATTGGACATCAATTTGTAGGACAGCATTGCCAGCGCATATGCATTACCTGAAGTACTTTCGTTACAGTGGCTCTGCAGGGCCCGTAGCGCAGCCGTCAGCCTCTCTTGGAACGACATCTCTGCCGAGCTCAAAGCCTTTCGCCAGACCGATACAGTTTGCTGCTGGTAGAGGGCATCCAGCATCGAGCGAATTCGACTCTTTTCGTAAGACTCCACGCCGTCAAGCTTCGAGGTGATCGCGAAGGAAGATGCACGGAGATCCCAGACTTCCTTGACGGTTTCTAGACTCGATAACCATCTCGAGGCCGCTGCTTGGACAGCCTCCAGGGAACGTGAAAACCAGTTGCCAAGCTTCTGCTGCAAGAGGTCCTGTGCGACAGAGGGAGACGCAGACGCAGCACCAATATATGGCTTGTACGATCGGATCGTGTCTGGCAACAGGGTGAAATGGGCGGACGACGGTAGAGAATTGAGTAATGTCTGCGTCGTCATCTGCAGGTCGGAGGGTAGCGATGGAGAGGCCTGCTCCTCTTGTATATACTGGAGGGCTTGTTGCATCATGCCTGCTTTCCCGGAAGCACCATCGGCAAAGATGTCTCGTGCGGCGCGGAGCGTATGCGATATCGAATCCAAAGCGACCTGAAGATTGCGCTTGACCTCTCGGAGGATAGCCTTGCGCGCCCTGCTTGATGTCTTGCCGTATTCGCTTGGAGCAATATTCGCATGTCCGTTCGCCGACTCTGATTGCACCGACGACAGGGTCACCGAGAGGGTCTTAGATCGCTGTGCGAGAAAAATCGATAGCGTCTCTCCTAGAGGCCGAGATTCGAGGATATGAAGAGTCAAAAGAGTCGCACAAATTTCCTATAGGCAACCATCAGAGAAGAGCGGACTGCAGCCAGATATGCACGCACGGCCGACGATGTGCTATGCTCTCGCAACGAAAGCGTCGCTTTATGTGTAATCTGGGAACGAAACTGTGAGACGGTGTCCCATTGCCGCTGCACTAAGGGTATTTGTTCCTGTGCGCGGCACGTCAGCAATGGGAGACTTGCCGCGTCCAGTGAACGCACCGAGACATCGATGCCATAGTCATTCCAACTCTGGTCCATGTCCTCATCCTCTTGCAGGAGCGTTCGGTGAACAACCCTAGCTGTCAGGAAGAGCCAGGCAGCTTTCAAATACATCCTGTGTTCCATGAACCTCCATAGATGTTCCGGTGCGTCTAGCAGAAGCTTGAGATGTGCAGACAGGGATTGCAAGGCCTGTATATGTTTGTCTACGCGTCGCGTGAGTGCGCAAGTCGCACATACTCCCCGAAGCATTACACACCTTCCTCGCCTGCATGGGTTCGTCTTGTCATCCGCGGTGGCTTTGCCGAGCCCACAATATCGCGCATCTCGTCCAAAGCTTGCAAAACGCGTCGAGACGACGCTGCCATTGATATGATGGAGCTCGAGGCTTGCAGAAGATCCCGATACCGTTCCCTGCGCTTTCATGGTATAGATGAGAGGTTAACAACGGGGGCATAGCTATTGACGCACCCAACCATGAGGCGGAGCTCTTCCTGTTTTGCCTCAGCATTGACCCTATAAGCAGGAAACATCGCACACAGTCCACGGTGATCTAATGCAAGCGAAGTACACACCTCAGGCGTTGTTGTACCTTCCTAACCTCCGAGACCGTATGCCTTGCGAATAACTCATCGGGGTCGATTCCGCCAGGGTTTCTTGTCGGGTCTAACACAGGCTCCATAGTAGATGTGGTAGAAGCGGATCTTCCTAGGCGCCATGGGCTACCATTTCCTGAAGGTGCGCGGAT
Source organism: Rhodofomes roseus (assembly GCF_022264815.1). Lineage (NCBI taxonomy): Eukaryota > Fungi > Basidiomycota > Agaricomycetes > Polyporales > Fomitopsidaceae > Rhodofomes > Rhodofomes roseus. Next base: position 52,967 of record NW_025952965.1, on the reverse strand, counting down.
ACCATTGGGGACCTCCGGATAACCAGTTTTAGATAGTCCTGCGGGAGTGGATGTCGAAGCCACATTTCGAGACATGTCCGGAAGCACAGCCAGGTCAGAGAAGCAGTGCTATGACCGAAAGTTTCGAGACGGACAGGCGGGTATACCGCGCAGCGAGTAACACGAGTGGTGGCCAGCGATGCGAGACGCGGGCGTGAGTGCACTGCTAAGTACGTGGTTACCAAATACAGTCTTGAGCACATACGTATACGTATGCGACTCTCGCGAGCTAGACTGTGATTCATTCACGCCATGGCCTCACTGACTTGCGGGGACATATCTATGCATAGCACTTGTCGTCCGAGTTAGCATACACATCCAGGACCGTACAACTGAGAGATGCCATGACTGTCAACAATAGTGTACATGCTATGCGCTATTCAATTGAAACGACCCGACTAATAGGACGAAGGACTAAAGAGAACACGACGACTACAGTACTCGTAAGAAATACCAGTGGATGTGGACAAATGAAGGGAGCAGGAAGTGAGGTACTGCGATTATGACCATTCGAGCAGCCTGAGTGGGTTGCAGCTCCCTAAGCAGAGCCAGATACCGTCTCTGTTACGTCTGTTTCTCCAGCAGGTTTTTTGGGGCCGGAAGCATCACTGCTAAGACTCGTCGTACTGCTGGCTGCAGGTCGCGACGTTCCATTGCTTGCTGCTGGCCTTGACGGGGACGCGGGCGAAGATGAGGTACCTGCTAAGCGTTGGTCCAGCGCTTTCAGCGCCATGGCCCTACACGAAGGGATGTCAGTAAGCCGTGATGATACCAAGGCGACTGAAGACGTGCCTTCTCCTCTCTGCTTCGGCGCGTGCACCTCCAGGAACAGCGGCGTAACCTCCAGCTTCGACGTCTGAGCCGCTGGCTGGGATCAAATGAAACTTGGAAGCCAGCATGTAGACAGTGTTTCCGAGCCAGGTGATGGGCCCGCTGTAGGAATAGATGCTACGGTGAGTGAACGCGCCGCAGCAATACGGATGTCACTCACTGGATAAGTGGGGGGAACCACGTAACCAATGCAAATGTTTCACTCCTGTCTCCGTACACGGGGCCGCCGGCCAGGTCGCCGGTGTTCTTCTTGTAGAACCGCAGCCAAACCCAGGACACCAGCCATCCAAACTGGATGACAATCCACGGGCATTGGAATCCGATGATGCACATCACGGTTGAGAATGTGACATAAGCCATTGGCAGCGTCTGCAACGACCTTGAGAACACTGGGGGGCCATAAGAGAGAAGTGAAGGTACATACCTTGACTCTAGCCTTGAGGACACCAAACAGCTGCACTTGGTGTTCCGGAATGATTTGTCGGAATGCGACGAGAACACCGATCTGCAACGCCATCTGACCGTGATATTGTTGGCCATACCTAAAGCGGGCTTAGGAGAGGCGAGAGGAGAAGACGAAACGAACTCTTACAGGAGCACCGGTAAGCGCAGCACTATATATTCTATCCAGTTCAACGCGAACGCGATGATGTTCGAAACCGCAATGGTTACGGCGATGAACTTCAACAACTCCACAGAACCCCATAGTCGTTCAAGGTATCTCAGAGATGCTGGTATCACGAGGAGGGTGAATAGCAGCTACTACGCTTTCAGTACTCGCCGCATCACTACAGTGAATACGTACCTCGATGAACGTGGTCTCCACGAAAACGGAGGTCAGGAAGGTCCACGGGTAGAATATGCTTGACCCGGGTATGAGCACGAGGTATGGACAAGAGTATCCCGACCAGCTGAGGACGTAGTACAGCAGAGAAAAGAAGATCGTAGCAGCGGTGTAGGCTCGGGTCGCCGGAGGAATGCCCGCGACGAACTGAGCGGGGGAGAATGCTAGCACTGCCATTTATGTCCACGCGTGCTGGAGATTTGTCCGTCGGGTACTGTAGGGTCTTTGACGGCCAGTTCCTGCCGGAACAGGGGCGAAGAGTGGGGGAGGGAGAGCAACGGACGCGAGACGCAGGCAACTCGAGGAGACCTGGCAAGCACGGCGTCTGCAGGAAGCGGCCGACGCGTGACCCGCAGACGTCGCAGAGAACGCGCGAAGCCGTGACGTTTGTGACACTCGCGTCTTGCTCATGATCCACATCCACGACGTCCATGTCCGACTATGACTTCCGCACTGGCGGCAGCCTCAAGTTGAGAGGCGTTGCTGAGGGTGGGATTGTTAAGAAGTGAGTCCATCCTGTTGCTTCGTCTCGTCTCTGGTCTCATCGCCACCAGGAAGAAGCACAAGTCGAAGTCAAAGGACAAGGAGAGGGAAAAGAATGCAGAGAGTGAGCTGGTAACGGAGCTCGAGTCGCTGAACCAGGAGGAAGCCGCCAAGATTCCCTCTTCATCGGGCAGCGGCAGAAACTCTCCTGCGATCGCAAGTAGTAGCGATAGGAAGACAGCAGCGGAGAGAAGGTTCGAGGAGGTCCAGAGGAAGCGGGTACGGCTTGTCTTGTCTTATACCCGGGTGGTCTTCGCTCACGACTTGATAGCTCGCTGCAAGGGTCGCGAAGCAAGCTAACAAGACACACAAGGACCGTGTCCACGAGTTTAACAGCAAGCTGGAGGCTCTCAGCGAACACCATGACATTCCCAAGGTATGTGTCCCTTCTACTGTTGGTCCAACGCCGTTTGACCCCCGAATGTTCTCAGGTAGGACCAGGCTAATGCGCCTCGTACTGTACTTCGCCGTGTCTCTATAACGTCGCGCTGCTCCTTGTAAACTACACCCTTGTGTCATAACAAAGCCTCTGGCGGTGATGAAACTGTTGTCATACATCATACGGTTGTCTGAGAGGATTGGAGGGTCTCGGATTGGCCAGAGGATGCGGATATTACCATCGTGCCGTATCATTGTTTATCGTGTATTTGTCGCTTGACGGAATTAGAATACGTCGGTCCTATAAACGTGACCACCCGCTTCCGCACCTCACCCTCGTCCATGCTTCCTCTGCACAATCTCAACTACTACCGCCATGAAAGCTGCTGCTGACGCGGCCACCGACAAAAAGGGCCACGTATGCCCGCCGTCGAACGCGACGCACCCGCGCGACCGCTGGGAGACGGCGTTCGTGTACTCGTTCATTTGCAAGTTCACTCAGCTGCGCGCGAAGGTGGAGGGGTTGGATTCACCCATGGCGTGAGTGCACCGCTAGTCTGCTGGATGTTTCTGCATGGTCTGAACAGGCTGGGCCGTGGGTGGTAGATTCGAGGAGGCGTTGCTCTCGCCGGAGCCAAACCCGATAATTACCCAAATCTTGGCACGCTTCATACAGAACTTGAGACCTCAGACGCGTAATCTCAGGTGAACAAACACCCTAAATCCGTCCCATGGCATGGGCACTCATTGTTGACGCGGTCTATTGTCCAGTTCGGACGTGATTTCTGACACTCTGGCCGCTGTGATGCTGGAATACCTCAAGACCCCGGAGCGAAGCATTTTTTGGGATGAGGAGCTGGGAGCGAACTTGAACCCTTTCACGGAGATGCAGAGTGGATTCTTTGCGGCGTCATGGGACTTCAAGGTGAGTGGCGCGTTGGTCGTGGGTTGCGAGAGTCTCAATGGATCCGCGTGGGGTCGACGTGCAGCTCCAAATAATGCGGCAATTCGTCGAGCTACAGCTCTGCCATAGCATGCAGATCAAGGCCATTATCGATCGCGCGTGGGGAGTCATCCACAACAAGCACAAAAAGGAGGCGACGACCGCATCGCCGCCTCCACCCGATGACCCCCAAAGCAGGGAGAACCTACAACTGATACCGATAGGACAGGACAAGGAGCGGAAGCGCTATTGGGTTGTAGATGGTCCGTGCACCTTTTTCTCCTTTGCCTCTGCGAGTTCAAGTATTTGGCCGTATTTGCCTTTGGGGCGAGACAATCCACCTGTAATCGGCATCTTGCGGTTTCCTTTATTCACTTCACTACGTGTTTTTGCAGGAACTCATAAGACCTCATCCTTTACCAGTGTCACCGCGCCTTTATGTGTCTACCAATCCGTGGAAGATCACAGCAACCTTCCAGACGATTTCCTCTACACGGGAGGAGTATGTCGCCGTCATCGACCGACTTCGCGACAGCGCACCGCAGCTCAAAGCAAGCCAGCGACCGACGAAAATCGAAAATGCCCATTTGAATCTTATTGAAGACTTGGACAAGCGATTGGCGGACATAGATGCGGATCTGCTCGTAAGTTCGCGTCTCATCTCAGTCCAATTTGCGCAGGGGAGACGGGAAACTATCCCGAACAACAAACAAACGCCGGACGGCGCACAATGCCCTTCATTGCATGAGAGTCAGTTCCACGTGACTGATTTATGCCTCTTCAGCGTATTCAACGCGCTCGCAAAAAGCTGGAGATGCGCAATCTATTGATAGCCCAGGCAGAAGTACGAGAGACTCGTACTAGGCGGAAGGCAACCCGACCTGATTATGCCTACATGAATGACCCCCTGAGCGAGGTACGTCGACCAGTGATCATATCTGCTGGGTAGCTCTGACATGTATTCAGGATGACCAAGATGAGTACCAGTATCAGGAACAAGACGACGAGGAGTACGACGACCAGGTCGACTTCGATGACATGGTGGGGTTCCGTTCTGGGGACTCATCAACGTCGAATCGCCATGCAGCAACGGGAAAGCGCAGGTCTTCTCGAGCAGCAGCTACCAACGGTCATCGCGCGAGCAATGGGAACGGCCGTGCGAGCAGTGAATGGAAAGGGGAACGACGATCCACGCGGTTGGGGGCGCCAGCCGATATGCAGCTCGACGAACCACCGCCCAAGAGGGCGCGGACGGAGGACAGTATGGTGAGCAGCAACTCTGCTGAGCCTGCACCTGCCGCGCAGAATGGAAAAGGAAAGGGACGTACGTCTATAACGCTGAAGCCGACGGAAACAGCGGTCGAGACGATCCCGGGCAAGAAGAAGAACAAGTACTGGTATTACGCCGTAGAGCCAGTACCCGCTTTAGCAGCCCCGCCACCTGCAGCTGCTGTGTCGTATGACGCAAGGGAGGATGTGCCGATGAACGGTCTACACATTGACGATCGCTCAGAGGTATCGCGAGACAGCGTACAGAGCGAAGACGTGGATATTTATCGGAGAAGTATAGAAGGCAGCTTATCCCCCGCTTCCGCAATGGACGAGTCGTAGTCATAGTCTTACTTATTCACGCTATCCTTACCGCATCACCCGGTTTCGTACATTTGTCTTGGCTTCTCGTTCTGCGTGGCATTAATTGCACATTTGTTTGCACCGTATATCCTCTCCACTAATGCACCCGTATTTTATCACCGGATAGAATCCCCCTTCCAGTGGGGATGTATGTCAGTCAATTGCAGATGCCTGTCTTGCAGTGAGAGAGCGGTGAGCGTGGCGTCTGAATTCGCCCGACGGCCATTGGAGCGTTCGCTGGATGCGATCTGAGATGGAGCAGGCGCCGGGCCGCCACTGACAAAGTCAAATCTGGCTCGCCGCCACCGGGTCCGAGCCCGCAGGTCTTCCTCGAGCCCCGGCTGTCTGCCCGACTTGCTCTCGTCCTCCATCTCTGCCTCATGCTCGCCAAAGCCGCGCGATCTGCGCTCCGCAAGCATGCAAGACGGCCCGCTCAGCTCCGGCTTCACGCGAAGAGGGAGGCACCCCATCTATTCTGTCGAGCCGCCACCGCCACTGCTACAGTCCCATTACCAGCTTCACGCGATGACTCGGACATCATAGTCCTATTCGACCAGCCCAACATCGCTCAGTGGGCGGCCTCCTCATCTTCCACTGGTCTGTTTGGGCACCCGGTGTTGACCAGTCCTTCGGCCTTCAATGCTTTGGCCGACTCTACTCTTCGGCGTGCTCAGGTTCTCACCGAGCGTGTCCTCAGAGCACGCGACTCCCGGGAGGAACTCTTCAAGGTCGTCAAGAACCTTGACAGGTTGAGCGACCTGCTCTGTGGTGTCATTGACCTCGCGGAGCTCATCCGCAACGCACATCCCGACAAAGCTTGGGTACGAAGTGCCGATGCAGTTTACGAACAGTTATGCGAATTCATGAACGTCTTGAATACTCATGTGGGGTTGTATGAGGTGCGTGTCAACAATCCTTACTGCTGCAGACTGACGTGTCAATTGCCGCATCGTAGGTTTTGCATGCGGTTTTCTCCGATCCGGAGGTCGCAAAGTCGCTCAGTCCGGAGGCGCACCAGACCGCACTCATCTTCTGGAGAGACTTTGAGAAGTCGGGAATCGACCTCCCCCCACATCAGCGCGAGCGGTTCGTATCCCTATCGACGGAGATCATGCTATTGGGCCGACAGTTCCTCAACGAAACGGCGACTGCGAAAGCTCCGGCCGCGATCAAGCCCGAAGAGCTCCAGGGTCTGAAGGATATGGGCATGGGTGCACGGTTACGATTGCAGGCACAAGTGACGAAACGCGATCTTCTTGTCTACCCGGGGTCGCTGCAAGCCCAGATGATCATGCGCGCTGCACCGTCGGAGGAGCCTCGGCGGAAGGTGTACATGGCAGCCAATTCCAGCTCCCCGGAGCAGATAGAGGTTTTGGAGAAACTTCTACGAGCGCGCGGGGAGTTGGCTCGCCTAGTTGGGAAGAGCAGCTTCGCGCATATGACGTTGGGTGATAAGATGGCGAAGTCGCCAGGTGCGTGTTGACGACTATGCGTCTCAGCGATCACTGAATGTGCTATGTCTGGTAGAGAACGTGCAGCGATTCCTAGATGCGCTCTTGGACCATACTCGACCTTATGCTAGAGGCGCGCTGCGCACGCTCAGTATGCGCAAGCAAGCGCACCTACATACACCCCCATTCCCTACCATTCAAGCCTGGGACAGGGATTTCTACTGTCCGCCAGAACCTCCCGCACCTCCCGTCGCTCTCCCTCCACTCACGCTCGGCACCGTCTTCATGGCTCTCTCGAGGCTATTCCAGAACCTCTACGGGATATCTCTGCGACTAGCGGAGGTCACTCCAGGAGAAGTCTGGCATAGCGACGTGCGGAAGCTGGAGGTCGTGGACGAAGACACTGGCGTGCTCGGATGGATCTACGCAGACCTCTTCGCGCGGAGAGGGAAGCCCAGTGGCGCAGCGCACTACACTGTGCGATGTTCGCGCCGTGTAGACGACGACGACGTTGAAGGTGACCTCGTCCACGCTGACGAGTATGACAAGGCTGCCATGCAGATGTCGCGCGTCTTCGAGGCCGCTCACCGTCGACAGTTCCCTGGACAGGAGGGTACGTTCCAGTTGCCAGTTGTCGTCTTGCTCTGCGAGTTCGCGAGACCAACCGCCGGACGCGGGCCTACCGTGCTGGAGTGGCACGAAGTCATGACCCTCTTCCACGAGATGGGTCATGCGATGCATTGTACGTGGACAGTCTACGTACATACTGCTCTGTAACTGATGTTGCGTCCTAGCTATGATCGGCCGCACCGAGTACCAGAACGTGTCCGGGACCCGCTGCGCCACCGACTTCGTCGAGCTCCCGTCCATCCTCATGGAACACTTCCTCAACTCTCCCGCTGTCCTCTCCCTCTTCGACCCGACCGGCTCCCTCGACATCCGCCAGGCCGGCAACCACCACGAAGATCCCTGTCGCTCTATCGATACCCACACGCAGATCCTACTCGCGTCGCTCGACCAAATGTATCACTCACCTGCTGTGCTGGACTCGCATTTCGACTCAACGACTGCGCTGGCGAAGCTATATGAGACGCGCGGACTCATTCCCTACGTACCTGGCACATCATGGCAAACGCAATTCGGACATCTGTTCGGGTACGGCGCTACGTACTATTCGTACCTCTTCGATCGTGCCATAGCGTCGAGAGTGTGGCGGAAGCTATTCGCTGGTGACCCCTTGAACAGGGAGACGGGGGAGAAATTCAAACGTGAGGTTTTGCGACATGGTGGCGGAAAGGACCCATGGACTATGGTCAGTACATTACTCGACGCACCACAACTGCGGAGTGGAGACGCGGAAGCAATGGCGGAAGTTGGTAGATGGAAGATAGAGGATGATGTATCCGTACCTGGGCGGCATTGAACTGGGATCACTGGAAGACGACGTGAGTCTCAATGACTGCGGTTGTCGTCCGGCAGTTCTGAGTAACTTGGTTCAGAAACATTGTGACCATGCAGTTCCGCGGATGCATTGGGGAGTGGTGAGGGAAAGAGGATTTTGACAAGATCTCAACCATAGTGCGTGGACTCCGCCCGCATCACATGTATCACGGCAATGCATGTTCAATGAACAGTTCAAGCCAACACCTTCAGTCATTCCTATGGGAAGCTAGAAGTCGAAGCGTGCGCCAACTCGTCGCAAGCATTGTCGCGCTTGCAAAAACTGCAGCACGCGCGCAGAGCACGGCGCAGATTCAGGGCTGCCAAACCAAAGAGATGGACGGCAACAGTTCAGAGACAATACATTAGCAATAAAGTAGACAATCAACAGTGCGGCCGACGGCAAGAACACTGAAACAGAAACACCGCCCACCAGTACGGGAACTACGTGATACACCATGTGAGAGCGAAGGCTATAGCTACAAAGGCTGAGCAGCGTGACCTATAGACAGAGCAAAACCAAGTTCGTGAGGAACACCCAAGTAGCTACCGTTTCAGACGCTTTCACGGTTCAGAAGATCAAGGTTGGCGGAACTAGTGGCATCATGCCGCCGCATATGATAGATAGTGCATCAAACTCCAGTGAGGACCGCTCAAGCAGATGCGTGTCCGTTGACACGTCAGAACTCGAGAAGGTGATCGAGTAGTCCAAGTAACCTTCATCGAACAGGTCGCCGGGCCCAGTGGTTTTTCCAATGCCGTCGGAGTACAGACCAAACGTCGACGCATCTGGTAGTTCATGGAGGAATGTCGAAAGCATGGGAGGCGTAGCAAGGAGGTCTGAGTCCGAGGATGTGCTCGACGCAGACGAAACGGATCGCAACGACGAAAGTGACGACATCCGAGACAAAGTCAACTGAGGGCTGGGAGACGTCCCTGGGGAAGGAGTAGATGGCACACGCGACGATGCACGGGAGCTCGGCGAAGAGTCGCGGGCTTTTGGGATAGAGATGGCGGAGCTGACACCCGATTCGGGTACTCGTCTAGGTAGAGCAGCTGCTTTTCGCCTAGTCGTTCTTCTGCTTGGATATGGCGAAAAGGGTAACGTCGGTTCCAATACAGGCGGGCCATCGCTACCGAGCACTGCTGTCGAGGGTGGGGACAAGGGATGGAGCTCAGCAGTAGCTCCATCTGATTGGACCATTCGAGATGCGTTCTTGCGTCTGCGTACGCGCTTCGGACCCAGCCTACGTATCGGGACCGCAGATGCCCGTCCGCATGCATCAGTGCTTGAATCCTCTTTAGGGGTTCTGCCTGTACCAAGTGTGCGAGTGGTCATTGGTTCATCGACCTGGTGCACGCGCAGATCCGAAACGGTCGTATCGAGCTCGCATCGTGGCCGGCGCTGGCAACTCCAGTTACGACCGCGCCTCGCTTTCGATACGCATTGCTCGCGCCTTGAAGAGCGTAAAAGAGCCGGTAGAGGAGCGGGTTGGGGGATCGTTCCGAACCATACGCTCCAAGTCTGTCGTTGAGGGAACGAGGGTCGGGACAACGACTCGAATCCATCGTCCCTGATGTTCAGCATCTCCAAGCGAACAAGGACATCGGGCGCGTCGGACATTACACACTCGACTGATGAGGATCTAGCCGAGCGATACCAGGGCGTGAAGAACCGACGCGATTCGGCAGCGACAGGGAATGGGTCGTATGGACACAGCGGCGGGTAGCAGACCGGGAAAGCGTGTTGAGGGCGGTCTGAGTGGAATGGGTGAAAGGATCGCGCAGAAACGTCCTGGCACTTCGGCTACATATCACATTGTCAGCAGGCATTTGATTTCTTGGTGCTCGATGGACAGACCTCGTTCGTATGTGGCGGACTCGTTGGCGCGACGGCCATGTACTTTTCCAGAATCCTCACTAATGAGGCCTCGAGATCAGGCGGCAATGGTATGTTGATATGCGGGACCTCCGCAGGGTTACTTGCAGGCACTTGCTTTTTTGAACGATTACGTCGGTTTTGGAACTAAAAGATCGGATTCAGAATCCCTGTGTCAGGAAGGTGTGTCAAGAAGCGCACATACCCAGATATTGATCTGCTTGTACTCCATTTTCGTCTGCTCAGCCAATTGCTGCTTCTCAGCACGGCTGGGACGCGGCGTGTGTCCGAAGAAGCGTTCTAGCGTAGGTACAGCAGCCTGACTACTGTTGAGCAGAAGATTCTGACGATTGTTACTGGGGGTACTTACAGGATTGAAGGGCCGTTTGTTTTCGCGCTCGGCGAGCTGAGATTGTTGACGAGCTTCGTGGATCTCACGAATGCGGGACGAAAGCTTGCTAATAATCTGTGCACGCCAGCTATGTATCGCCTGCAGATACTTCGTAGACATGGCGGAGCAGAACATAGCATTGAGTCTTTCATGGTTGAGAAGCTTCGTGGAGTCCACGTTTGCGGACGCCTGAAGAGCATCCCGGGTACGCGCTTCGGAGTGCTCCTTGAGTCTGAGCGCAGCCCTACAGAAAACTCGATCAATCTTCTCCGCGACGGTAGGGCTGAGGCCCAGAGCTGTGAGGTTGTTGCCGATAGACTGAGGCAAAGGAAATGGGGTAATTGCGACGGGGGCTAGGGCTGCTGCCCGACTCCTCGACACAACAGACGCGAGTAATGGCTGGGTCTTGGTCTTGATGTACCGTGCGTGTGACTCTATCTGTCGCAATATTTTCATGTCAGTATGCGCGAGTTGAGTCATCGTTGAGGGAGGCAGAGGAAAGGACGTGAAACCAGTATCGCTGGTCTCCTTCACAGTAATGTACTGGGTACGGGCCGCCTATTGTTATGGTCCCATCAAGGCCATTCATACGCCACGTGAGTCTATTGTCACGAGCGCTAAACTTATAAGATGATACCGCATTGGGCACACTATGTGGCGCGCGACTTGCCCAAAATGGCGGACAAAGGGCTCCCGGTGTTTGTGCCACTTAAGTGCCACTAGCGCAGCCAAAGCTCACTGACCTACACCAGAAGTGGCATGCCATGAGCCCTGTGCCTTGACCATCTTCGCGAATCGCTACTCTCGACCGTCTGCCATGAGAACTGCATTGTTCACAGCTTAGGAGGTCAACTTGACGGAACGAGTATGCGTGGTGCGCGGAGGTGCGTGGGGATGATCCTCACCGCATGCCGCGGCATGTGCATGAGGTGTAGCACTCCGAGACACGTGGCTGACGCTGTTTGACAAACATTGGCTACAATTGGGCTACAATGGGTCGTGGAAATCTTATGTCATCCTTACTGTGGTAGCGCCAGGCCTTTATATTCTCGCACGTAGACTGGTAAAGTCCCCCACCTGACCCACTCACCTTCATGCCGTCTATACGGGACCGCTTCCTTGCTGCAGAAGATCAGTTCCTCATTGCTGTAGCCGACGGAGACGCAGCGATTGAAACATTCGACCGCTCCTGGCACGCTTTACTCGAAGAAACCCGAATGGCTATGCATACCTCGGCGCTGGACGAGGAAACGACGTATCTTGTTGAAAGCGTCTCCGCTTCAATTGATGTACTCGCATCCTCATTTTCGGATCTCTTCAGCACTTCCGATACTCTGCATTCTGACATGGGCACTGAAGTAGAGGACGCCTTGGCGCGATTGTCACTAGACTCCGATGAGGAGGAGGACCTCATATCGCCGACCTTCATACATTCTCCTCTAGCAATGAAGCACGAAAATGATACGTATGGACGATCCTCCATAGCTTTCGGTACGTCCACGGAGGCTGAGCACGGCAAACTGACAAACTCATGCGCCTTGGGGTAGGATATCCAGCTTTCCTGAACTTCAGGGAACCATCCCTCGTGTCGGACGGCACCTCTGAGGGTGACGACGATGACGACCTTCCGAGTACACCAGTCATTGGCAAACGTTCCCTAGATGATTTCGACCAAGGTGTTGGGCGGATAGCAAAGCGTGCTCGGTCGGTTCTACAACCCGATGCCTATACATCGAACTTACCATCTTTGTCAGATCATTGTCTCATCCATCGGACAACACCCTCGCGTCATGGCCATGGGATTGCGAGCACGACCCTTCCGTTCTCCCTGGACCTCAAACCGATGTGTGCCGTGACACACGTCCTCTCCCACACCGCAAGGCCTTGGGCGCACCGGCAGGCCACTCACCTGCCCGGACGCAGCTCAAGCGTCGATTCTCTGACGCCACTGATTTACCTGCGCCCAAACGACCTCGTGGCCTACAGGCGGAGCCGAGGAGACATACAGTCTCCAATCCTCTTCCAGGTCGTGCCGACGACCTCGAGACTCAAACGCACAACATATATGATTGGGCTTCGACGTTCGAAATCGTTGAGCCGGCTACATTTGCACCTCCAAGCACTTCCCTACCTATGGTGGTGGAAGTCTTCTCGAATTGGCACAAGCGCGATGCTCAACCTTCTATTGGCTTGGCGGATGGTGGTTGCGTCGGTACGTGGGACTGCCACACCTGTTACTATAGACTAGCTGTTGACGTACGCCTCTCGGCGACAGTGATGGACCCACCGTCTGGCATGGAAGCAGAGGAACTACGTCTCGAGACACCTGGGGACTCCGTACTCGTTGCTGACAGCACGAACGCTAGTGCTCTAGGCGCCATGACTGAGCCTATGGCTAGCGCCTACGTGGCGCTATCTTCGCTGGACGAACAGGTCGGTAGCCCTCGGGACGAGGACGGCGCGTCTGGGGAGCCACGTCAATCGCTGTCAACGTCGGAACATAGCATCTCGGACGCCACTCTTTTGGCTTCACACGAGTTCACCCCTTCTTCAACCTCCGCTATGTTGCCCGCCCTCCTTGATGCCACGGAACATTCTGCTTCAACTTCTGCAGTCGAGACCTCCGTTGAGCCGCCTAGTCGCTCTCCATCGCCATTCGAAACGCCGCCTCCTTCCTTTGAGCGTGCAATGGCTAGGGTTTCTGATCCTGATCTGCCTGGCTGCTCATCGCTTGACCTATACGCTCCAATGGGATCCTCTGCTCTTCCGCCACCATGTGAATACTCCTCCAATACTAAGCGTCGGTCGACCAATACCATTGGCAGCAAAGGCAACTTACTGGATGTCGGCGCGCTCCTCGCCGAGCTACTTCCTTTCACATCTGCCGGAGAGAAGCACGGCTTTATGGACGCGTTCCATAAATATGTGCATGTCCCGCGGGCGGGCTTTGCAATCACCATATAAGTAAGCATCCAGGTCTCTTGCCACGTCCTGCCACTCACCGCACACAGGCACTGCACACAGGTCCCACCGCACACAGGTCCTTGGGCTCTTACCTCGTTTGACTATCTTTATGATATGTATCGCTGGATACCCTTCCCGAGCCCCCGCTATACCCCGCCGATCCTTCTACTACTGTATACCCCGTAATGTCGCGCGGATCGCGCAATCCTGTGTAAAATGGAAGGCGGTGTCATCTTGAAGAAGATGTAATACAGTGGTCGGCTTTGTTCTTGAACATCAGGAGGCGTGCTCATCGATGGTACACTGACTGATACGCTTGAGCAGCGAGCTCCGAACAGCATGCCATTAATGATTGCAGTTGGATGGTTCTTGGATGGTTCCGCCGTAGCCTCTCGATCACGATCGTTGTGGTGCCAGTTGGTCGTTGGCGGTTAAAGGGATTGCGCAGCGAAACTCGTCACTTGGCGACGAGACGTCCGAGCGCTAAGAATCAGATTGATGTCGCCGCTATGCAGCGGTTGTACCTGGGTTGTACGACTTTGTACGATGACCTGACGATGACTGCGAGTTGTCGATGGGCCGTCCTAGAAGCCGATGGTGCTCAGAATAGCAAAGCGGTATGTTAACATGCAGATTGACTGCCATCTAGTCCAGGTCGGGCTTGTCATTCATTATGACGACGGCAGTGACCGTCTGAGTGCGCATGCAGTGACCCATCGCGGACAGCAGGGCTCGGCGCGCCCCTGCAAAGGGTGCCGTACCCCGGTGTATGTCCCAACGGGCTCTCGGTGGCACGACAAGTTTGGAATTGCCTGAAGGGGTGGCGGGTAGACCTAGAAACATGCCTGATTAGGAAATGACGTTACTCATGCACTATGACTAGGGGTGCACGGCTGCTGGTGCCGCGGGGGGTTCGGGGCCTCTGGAGCATTGTCTGTGCCCGGCGGCTTGGCGGCGGGCGTACGAGGGTGCCCGGCGCTGTCACGTCGGATGTTGCTTGCACCGCGAGGCACACAGAGCGATTGGATCTCCATCCGACCCACACGGATGGCCTTCTATATAAGCAGGGGCCATGCACTCACCTGCGCCCGCTGTACCTCCGCTTTCACGCATGGCATCTACTGACCCTCGGACACAAGTAGCTCAGCCAGCCCTCGACGACCCCAACTCTGCGTCTGCGCGAGCGTATGAGCCTGACCGTCAGTCTCATGACAGCGGCCGGGAGGGGACACTAACTTCTGGTTCGGACGGCCCAGAAAAGTCCAACAAACCTTCCGCGGAGAAGCAAGCGCATGCTATCCCAGATGACGGTGTCATCATCGTAGACTGGGACGGTCCTGACGACCCAGCCAATCCGAGAAAGTGCGCCCTAGTTACATTCTGTAGAGGGTCAGCAGGAGACTGAACCCGCACTTACAGTTGGTCGACGAAGAAAAAATGGGCCGCGGCGGCGACTGTGTCGGCCTTCACATTTATTTCACCGATATCGTCGTCCATGGTCGCCCCGGCAGCTGCGCAAATCGCTGAGCAGTTCCACATAACGAGCAGCGCGGAGGCCAGTCTGACCGTATCGGTATTCGTCCTCGCATACGGTAAGAATTCGATGGTCAATTGATATTCAAACATCTAACAGAGTACGTACCGTCGCTAGCTGTCGGGCCACTATTCCTAGGGCCGCTCAGTGAAATGTATGGACGAGTTCATGTCCTCCGGGGTGGCAACTTGTGGTATACTGGTAAGCTAGATCACATGTCGAAGCAAACCTCGTCGCTTACGCCTTATCCCTCTTACAGCATGGAACCTAGGTTGTGGATTCGCACAGAACAGCGGCCAGCTGATTGCGTTCCGTTTCCTCGCCGGTCTTGGTGGTAGTGCGCCTCTGGCAGTGAGTAACATTGCAGATAATATGCAGCAGTCAAACTGACCTTTGAGGCAGACGGGTGGTGCCGTCCTAAGCGACATGTGGATTCCAGAGCAGCGTGGGCAGGCCATCGCCATCTACTCCCTGGCGCCGCTGCTAGGTCCTGTCATCGGCCCAGTCGCAGGTGGTTGGATCGCGGAACGGTCTACCTGGCGATGGGTCTTCTGGGCGACAACCATCGTCGCTGCTTTAATCCAGCTCTGCGGACTCATCTTCCTCAAAGAAAGTGCGTACCCAGCGTGCGTGATCTGAACAATGTCTCACCCTGTATCCGTTGCAGCGTACGCTCCAATACTCTTGGAGCAGAAGGCAGCTGGAATCCGCAAGGGGATGGACCCCGAGAAAGGGAATGTGCGGGAAATCCGCACTGCGCAGTCGACTGGCAAACAGAAGTAAGTATTCAATGTTACTCTCCTATGGAACGTTGCTGACCGCATGCATAGCATGGGAGCACTCTGGCGAAAGTCGCTTACCCGTCCGTTCATTATGTTCGCGCAGGAACCGATCATCCAGCTGTTCGGCCTATACATGGCCTTTATCTACGGTGTCATATATCGTATGTCCCGCACGTTCACTCACCTGGTCCTGGCACTATGCTCACCAGGACTTGCAGTGGTATTGACGACGATCCCCGCGATCTTCTCCAATGTGTACCACGAGGATGTCGGTATTGGCGGCCTGCACTACATCGCCCTTGGCCTTGGTGCGTACCATGAGTCAACATCACGTCGTCCGCGCAGCTAATCACCTTGTAGGCTTGTTCGTTACCACACAAATCAACGCTCGTATCATCGATCGTGTATACCGAAAGATGAAGGCGCGCAACGGTGGAGTCGGGCTGCCCGAGTTCAGATTGTGTACGTCCGCGGTGTGGTTGGTTGACCGACGACTGACTGATATATCCGCATGTCAGTGACTGTGTTCCCAGGCACCGTTCTCATCCCCGTAGGGTTGCTCATGGCTGGTTGGGGAACGCATACGCACTGGATTGTCGTTGACATCGTGCGTTCACCTGCCTTATTAGTTGTATATCAGTCTTCTAACCTACCGTCTCATAGGGTCTGGCAATGATCGGCTCCGGGATGATCTTGACGTTCCAGGGTATGCAGACCTACGTTATCGACGCCTTCACTATGCACGCTGCGTCAGGTACGTTCAGTACTCCCTACCGTATATGTCCGCTCGTGCTGATCAGCACGAACAGCACTCGCGGCCGTCTCGTTCCTCCGCTCAATAGCAGGTTTCGGTTTTCCACTATTCGCGCCTGCGATGTACAACGCGCTGGGCTACGGCGTGGGCGACACAATACTCGCAGCATTCGCGGCAGTTGTTGGACCGCCAGCGTACGTACCTCACTACTATGGCGATACACTGGTCAGCTAACATGGAGCGATTTGTAGGGTATTCACCTTCTGGAAGTACGGAGAGAGGATCCGTGGCATGAGTCGGTATGCTCAACGCGCTATCGTCGCCAAGAAGTGACGCAATGGCGCCGATGACGGTGAACGAAACGATGCACGCACCTACGAGCCTGCACAACGCTGAGGTAGCAACACTTACCTTGCATCAACCGGTCGATATCATACCTTCTCCCTTCTACCCGGCGAGGAGACGTACGTACCTGCATCCCCGTCGCCCATGTGCCCTCGATCCTGAGATGTTTGAAGGCCGGGCGACGACGACGACGCATTAAATTATCCTTCTGCTTCCATCATGGGACTGTTCCTTGGTTTAGTGAGTTGATGATCGCATACACATACTATACCTACCATCGCATGTCTATAACATACCTAAGCGCCGCTGTTAATCTGTAACCCAAACACTCTTTAGCTGGACAATCCAAAGCATCGGTCAGCGAGGAAGGCGACGATGCGCTACACATATACAGTACGGAGTGGAGTGGGTGAAGATATGATGCTCACCTCCGAATGATTGTTGTGTGACTAATGGAATCAGTGGCGCACACATGAGGACCGAGGACGTTGCTCACCTGGACCACCCATATATCGATGGACGATCATCTTACACGGTGCAGAGGGTCTGCAGAAATGATGGGGGGACAATGGAAGGGAGGGGGGACGAAAGCAGTAAGGCGGGATGGGGGTGCGTAATGGGAGGAAGGCGGGCGCACCGACCAGCGGCGGGCAGCTTATGTGAAGTGATCCGGGCACGCTTTGGCCTTTCCCTTATCAGGAGAACAATGGTCTGATCACTGGCATGCCGGCTGGCTCGAAGGCCAAAGCGGTGTTGCCTACTGGGCCAAAGCACCCATACTATGAGGGGCACTTATAACAAGAGGCGAATACAACAAGTCTGATAGAAGTGAGGGTAAGTAGGAATACTGATGAAGTAAGAAACAATCGCTTACTTGACTATTGTATCGGGCCGGGATCTCGGTCACTGGCAAGGCCCAAGCTACTTGGCGGCCAGCCTGCCAGTGTTTCTCTCCAGCTTCAGCGCATCATCGCATGAGGCTTAAGACAGCACTCGTTACTTGACTCTAGCTTTCCAATAGTGTACTCGCTGTGAGCAGAAGACGAGGAAGAAACTCGCCCATGGCGTTCGACTGGCCGAGTAGTACGCTATTTCAACCGGCCGATCGCGAGGTCCCGTGCCAGCGTCGCGTCGCGTCACGGTGTGACCGGACGCGGTAGGCATGGAACAGTTGGATTCCTCTTCGCTCTTCCACCTGCCGAGTTCTACGCGTCTTTGATACCTTCGACGCGCCCTCTGTGCTCTGTGCCGCGCATCTGTCGTCCCATCTCGCTCGACATGTCCGTTCAACGCTGCATCACGAAACGCGCCTCGCTGGACGAACTACACAACGAGTTGCTACTCGAGATCTTGTCCTATTTCGGGGACCAGAAAAATCTTCCCAAGCAATACAGAGCTACCTACACGCTCTCGCATGTGAATCGGCGCTTGCGTGCCTTCGCGCTATCGATCCTTAACCAGGATCTTTTTGTGCCTACATGCAAGCAATTCATAGCCGCTCTCTCATCTCTCCGACAAAACGGCCGTGCACGCCGTATACGGTACGTATCGCAGTACATACCAGCTTTTATGATGCTCAGTCGGATTCAGCCACGTACGCATAGGCCAGTCGAAGGAGCCCATGCCGTACATAGGTTCGTTGCCGGTGCCCTGGTGCACGTATATGTCCGGTAGCCTACCGCGACTGAAGTCGTTCTCTTGTTGGCAAAGCATTATAATGCCTTCACACCTGTGCCTTCTCCAAGGCTCGCGGCACCTCACCGACCTGAACATCGTGCTATTGGAAGCCGAGTTCCCCGTGGACTTCAGGCGCTGGCGCAAACTGTGCACGCTCCGTGTCGAATTCTGCGCCAAGATTGGAGACTTCGTCTATGACCATCCAGTGTCATTCCCCTCCTACGCCCACCTCACCACTCTCGCCGTGGACGACCACGTTGGCTCGGAATGGCTAGATGATCACCTTCGCCGCGCCCATTTTCCGAGCCTTCGTGTTCTGAACCTACAGAACGCGACATCCCCGCCATGGCTCGTCTACCAATTCGTACACAGGCATCCAACCCTCCTTGAGGTCAACGTCAGCTTTGACGAAGACCTAGATTGCTGGCTCGCCTTCGATCGCCTGTGTAAACTCATCAACGGTACCGGAACGTGGGGACCCGAAGACTCCGAGTCGAAAGTCGACGACCCAAATTTTACCATACAGGGGATTCCATCGTTGGCCGAGGAAACATATTGTGTGCCGACGCGGTTCGCCTTTTCCCGTGTCCCGCTATATCCCGAGGCGACGCTGGCGGACCAGCCGGAGGGCCCGCAGCGAGAACGTTACACAGCTACGGGTCTGGCGCTGCACATCGTCGACCAGTGCTTCTGGGAAGACTACGGTCCAGAAGTCGTACGGCTGCACCAATTCCTGGAGCGGATGCCACGCGTGTTTCCACAGCTGGCGGAGCTGCGTCTCGCATACGACACGCCGTACATAGATGATAGCTTCCAAAGAATCATGCAGTCCTGCGCCGAAAGTCTGTCGAGCTGGAGCTCCCTCCGCAGACTGACGTTCTCGTGGGGAAGACTGGCCGACGATGAAGCAGATCCATCCACCGATTTCTCTTGGCACCCCTCACAGGCTCCCGAATATTTGGGATACGTACTCGATGGCATTCATCCTCCGATATACATCCCGCGGGAAATGTTTGAGACGCGTCCAGAGCTAATGGAGGAATTGCCACCGACGGGCGAGCCGTACACTTTCGATCAACTGGAGATGGTGTTCGGTCTGCACCCACGCGAGGCCGAAATCATGAAACGCATTATCCGCGCCGAGTGCGACCAGGATATGGACGACGACACTCTCATGCATACCCCAGGTCTTCCGCTGCAAGCATGGGTCGCCAGACACGAACCCTTCGTGCTGAAGATGATGCGCCAGCTCGCCGTCAACTGCCCTACCCTCGAGTCGATCGCATGGTATCCCATCGGTCAGGCCATCTGGTGCTGGCCTGCTCGCTGGCTCTGGAGGGTGCACAGAGAGAAGGAGTCGCACTCCGTTCGCATGCTCACGAACGAGTTCACCTATCGGGGTTGTTCGAAGGGTGACCCTCCGGAGTTCCACATCCTCGTGGGACAAGAGTTGGCGGTGGCTGAAGAACACCCCGCGATGGTACGTAGGAAGGACAGGCTATAGAAGGTCACCAAGGACTTAATGGTATCGTTCTTTTGATCTTGATCTTGAGTGCAACAGCGGCTCGTTTCAGTCCGCGTTGTGTCGACGAACTGCTTCACCCTTATTGAGGTTCATCAGTGCCGTATTCTTTGCCTGAATCTTTCTATTTGCTTCTTGGTGCTTGGAGGTAGTAGTGTACTCACCCTTGTGTAACAGTTTAGTGCGACCCTTATACATCACGTTCTGCCAGTCATTCACGAATGTCTGAAGAATTGCCCATGACAGGACGGACTCAAGAGGTACGTATACAACCGACTTATATGTCAGTCGATTTATTACACGAGTAAATAGTTCTAGGCTAGCACCGATCTACATCACAGTATAATACAGTTTGCTCCCCCAGCTACATCTCAGAGCTCTCCAACCTTCGTCGTCTGGGCTCCGCTGGTGGCGGGGTATGGGTTGCCAACGACGTGGGGACCAGACTCGAGAGGTGCTGTGCTGGCGGGGACACCGTCTGGCTTGCCCGTCGCAGGGCCACTGGTGCCAGTACTGCCGGCGACATACGTCTTCGCCTTCTCGATGTGTGGCTGCGCGGCGGTCTGCGCGGAGGCGAGGTATTCCTTGCCCGTCTGAAGCGCAGTCTGCGCAGTTGACTGGACGGTGGAAGAAAGATTCTGGGTCGTCGAACCCTCCTGCGCCTGACTGTTGTATAGTGCCTAGAAAGCAGATCAGAGGTGCTATCAACATGGAACATTCAAGGTTGCATACCTGAGCGGTCGCATATGCGCTATTAGCAATGTTCTTCGCCTGCTCGACAGCCGTAGTAGCGGTGGCGCCAGCCGTGTTTCTCGCCGCCTCGACGTCGAACTTGCCCTGTTCTGTTGCCTGAGTGGTGGCCTCACTCAAAGCGCGTTGAGCCTCAAGCTCGTTCACTGCAGAGATGACCTGAGGCTCGATTACCTACAAGGGAGGGCACGAGTCAATACAAACGGTCCTACGTACATACATCGAACTGACGCACTCGGGCCTCAGAAGCTGCCTGCTGGGCGGCGGTCTGCGCCTGGCTTGCGTTCTTGTTGACCTCGTCGGAGAGCTCCTTGGTCGACATTTCGGCCTGCTGCCACGCAGCGCTAGTCTCCCAGCGAGAATCGGTGCTGCACGCGACCATCAATACTTGACGACAGCGCTACGAAACAACCGAGAATACGCACTTGTTGGGTGCCTGCGCACCGACAGTGGTGGATCCTGCCTTGGTAGAGTTGGACATGGTGGTTGAGTGGGGTATTCGGGGATTTCGTATATAAGTCGTGAAGTTGAGTGAAAGAGGACGGAGATGCTGGCGAGCTGTCTGGCGAGCGCGACATTCTTATAGTGGGCCGTGGTTCCTGGGTGGATACAGCGAGCAATGCGGTCACTGGTGGCTCAGTTGCACCGACGTCATGCAGGTGGCGGCGGCGCCTGATGCGCCTCCGTACGCGCGCCAACTTCAATGACGTCACGCGTAGCAAATGCTTTTCGGCGTCTGCTACATGTCTACGTAGAGCGAGTCGATAGGAACAAAGGACGTAGTACACACATGAGCATACCAGACAACACGCGAGAGGGTATGAAAACACCTGGTATCGCAGAGTGCATCAATAAAGAGAAATTGCGGCAGTCACTGGCGAGTGCAGGAAAGGAAAGGCAGGCGAACATTGCAGAGAGGCTCGGGAAGTGCACGGAAAAGGAGACAGACAGAGAGATCTGAGGGGCGGAGAGACGTTGAAAGTGCAAAGAAAACAGAATCGGAATAAAGACAGACGAACATGACGCTTTTGCGAGAAAAAAAACATAAACACGAATGACCTTCATGGCGAACGGGCCTCTATCTCTACCTCTACTCTTGCTGTTGAACTTGGCTCTGACGGCGTTCGTCGTCTTCGAAGGAGCCCATGCGCAGGAAGCGCGCAAGGACTTCCTCCGAGCTGCGCTTGAACACGTCCACGCCACGCGCGGGGTCCCAAACTCGACCGCCCTTGCGCGAAGGCGGCGCCGCAGTCGCACTGTCAGGTGTCAAGGGCACACCTTGCGTGGAAGGCGACGACGTCAGATTCGTCTCGTTCGATACTGAGCGGGACATCGGAGGCCCGAACGGCGGAGACAATCGGAGGAGCTTAGGAGACGGCGTGCTTGGCGGCGGGGTCGACGTCAGAATAGGCGCAACCTTTGGCGAGACAGGCTTGCTCGGCGGCGAACTGCCAAACGATAATTTGCGAGTCGCTATGAGCTGCTGCTGTTGCGTAGACGATAGCCTACGGGGCGACGCGCCCTTCGGAGTGGAAGGCACCCTGGCGGGACTAGCAGTACCAGACATAGGTGGCGTCGACACCTTGGGCAGAGCGAGAACCCTTGGAGGGCTGGTGACACGCTGGGGCGAGGGTACCTTCGGCGGACTCATCTTTGATGGGGACGGTGCCTTTGGTGGACTCGTGACCTTGGGCGGCGAGTATGTACGAGGAGACCCCAGGATCTGCGGGGACCGCAGCCCAGTTGGCGACGCAGTAGACGGGAACGGCGCCGTCTGTCTGAGGGACTGCGTGAGCCCCGGAGTCGCCTGCCCCATCTGGTCGGGGTCCGTCGCAAAGTCAGGCACCGGCGCAGGTGGTAACAAGGTAGGCGGAGGCAGCAAGCGGCTCTTTGCCAAGATCGGACTGGACGCCATGTCGCGCTTCGTCTTCTCCGGGGCAAGCTTCGACGTCGGGGGTGGCTGCTTGGGATCCCTGAGCCTCGGGCCATCGACGTCCGTGGATGGTGAGCGGATCTTGACCTGGACAGCCTGGTGGCGAGTCTCCACAGAAGTCGTCTGCACCCCACGTCCGCGATACTTCTTCCCCTTCGTAGCTGTAACAGATGCAGTGCTGCCAGACCTCGAGCGGCCTCCAGAATGGCTGCCGCCCCCGTGAGTGCCGTCTTTCGTGCCCTGGCCGTCCCATTCATCGTCATCGTCACCGTCATCCTCGTCATCACCATCCATGCTGCTCGCGTCGTGGCGCGCCTGCACGACACGCTCCCGTTCCTTCTCCCAGCGTCTGTGGCCTTGGTCATCCACCCACTGCGCAGACCGACGGCGTGGCGAGCTGGTGTTCTGGTACGGCACATGCTGGAAGGGAGGCTGATGGTGCGGCCTCACAAGCTTGGACGCGTACTTCTGTATGCTTGGCACCGTGTCCCACGCATTCGCATATGCGAAGTGTCCCGGCAGCCCAATCGTCGGTGGCGATGGCGCTTCGATGTGCAACGCAGGGCGAGTCGGGTCCTGTCCCTGAGGTTGCGGGGACCCACCCTCCGCGTCCGACCAATCCTGCGCCTGTTCATGACCCTGCGCTCCCTCCTGAGGCTGTGTAGATGGCGTCATCCCCTCTTCCTCAATGTACTTCGCGGTAGGCGGAGGCGCATCCGCAGCAGGGAAGACACGTTTCGGAACATGCTGCGGTTTCTGCTCCCAGGGGAAGACCGCCTGCACTTTCGCAGGGTCGGGGACGGGCTGAGCAGGAGGAGACCCAGGCCCTACGGGCGGCGCATGTCCAAAGACGTTTGAGTACTGACCCTGGCGCACCAGTTGCTCCGGGATATGGGCAGGTGGCGGAGGGCGGAAGAACGCATCCGAGTGCGGTGCAGGAACATAGGGGACGGACGGTGAGAAGGCTTGGTGGGCAGCGTCGTGCTGCCGAGACGGCGATTGATCCCATACGTTAGGAAAGTACGTGTCTGTGGGGAATGCATTGACTGCGGGAGGGTTGTTCGGAGGAGGATCGACGGCCGCGTTCCAGGACAACTTCGGAGGTGATGGAGGACGAGGCGGAGAAAGATGGCCCTGCGGCTGGTGATGTTGGTGTGGATGATGGTGGCGATGTTGGTGCTGGTGATACGGAGGTGAATGGTTCTGGGGTGAATGGCCAGGAGAAGGACGATGGTGGACAGGTGGCATCGGGATGGGTTCATGCTCGGGACTACTGTTCTGAGGGGGAGGAGGTGGGTGGCGGAAGGACTGCTGGTGCTGGTAGTGGTGATGCCTTCCTTCATGCTCAGGCGTCGACTGCCAGTGTTGCTGCGAGTGCTGCTGCCGACTTGGACCCTGGTAAGACTGATGAGGACCTTGTGGGTCAGACCACTGTCCGTGTTGGGCAGGAAACGACGGGGCGGGCGGCAAAGATCCGCCGTGGTGGTACGGAGCGGGCGGGACCTCATTGGGACCAGGAGTCGGCAGGGTGTGCATCCTCGGGCCCTCACCGCCTCCTCCACTAGAGTACAATTGCTTGTACTCTTCTTGAGTCGGCGTCAGGTCCCGATCACCGCGGCGCTGACGGGCTCCCTCGGTCCATGCATGCTCGACCTGGGGCTTCAGTTCAGGCTTGGGTCGCATCAAGTCAACACGGCCTCCCAGTGGCATGGAGCGGTATTCGCCCTCTTGGACGGCGTGTTCCGTGTCCGCTACAGTGGCACCAAGGTTGCTCATGCCCTCTACGGCGATCCTCCGTAGATCCTCCAAACCCAACGCACCGCCGGGAGGAGTAGCTGCTTCGCTGAAAGCGATTGGAGGAAGCTCCGCGCCTATTTCGTCGCGCCCGCCGTCGTCCCAGACGGACGCGTACCTCCGGACCTCAAATTCGGCGCGCGCTGTGGGCGCGTCCGAACGGTAATACCTATCGTACACATCGAACCAGCGGTCAACGAGTGAGTCGAAGTCGTACACTTGCTGGCGCTTCTCCTCAGCCGGAATGTTCGGGTCGTGCGGCTGGGAGGACTTGACACCGGGAGCCCGGTACTGTAAGCTTGCCCATGGTTTGTTAGGACCGATGAAGTGGATCGCGGATATTTGCGAACCAAATCGTTCATAAGCGGGAGCATACCTGAGCACAGGCGTGTCATGATGGTAGGTCATAGTAGGTCAGCTGGACGCGACAGACTCACGTGTACGCGGCAGTCGGTGTCGTGTTGTAGGTGAAGCTCAGGCGGTGCCAGTCCCCGCCCCGCCATTCATTGAGGAGTCCTTGATCACCTCCATCCCAGCTGCCCTTGGTCTTGAGCAGCTGGATGAGTTCGTCAAATTTATCTTGTCCGGGGGTAAGGGCGAGTACACCGGAGTTGAAGATATCTGGCCAGCCAACATCCGGAACAGCTGCGAAATCATGGGGGATATTGAACAAGTGCGATAACGGCCGTATCGGAAGGACGTCTGCGTCGAGGAATATTATCTTCTGGTATTGCGTGAGGCGAAATACGTGTAATTTTGTGAGCACATGGCTGAGATCCGGGCGGCCTAGAAGTCACAGTGAGAGAGCAGTCAGCCATATTTATGACGCATATATGAGCAAAGAAGAAGCAAGATATGCCCGTCTGTACGGCATGAGTATTTCTCGAGACGTCGGGCTGGTGACCTCGTCACGGGCCCTAGCTATTGAACGGATCAGGTTCTGCAGCGGCAGAGATCATCCACGCGCCACTGTGCAGACCGTACGCGCTGTAAGATCTGAAGCGACGGGCCTGCACTCCCTTCGATGAAATGGAAGTTACACTCACCGAGTAGTTGTAGACCCTTCTCGTCCTCCTGCTCTATGAGCTCGACGCCAATAACTACATTGAACGCGCGGCGGAGCAGCTTGACGGTGGATACGTCCACACTCTCGGGGGTGACGAGGCACACGGTCTGGAAGTCGACCTCCGGAGCCTGGGCGGGGGTCGGGTGCAGGTCCCGGAGTGCTGCGGCGACTGCAAGGGCGCCGGGCAGGTAATGGTCGGAAGTTACTAGAGATACAAAGGCGAAAGGAGTGGACATGATGCGACGGAGCGCAAGGGGGCGTCGTCGACGCGTCCTCGGTGGGCGGACGGCGGTCGAGGTTGGAAAGAGAATCCAGCGTCTGAGGCTTGGCGCACTCTGAGTTCCGGGCGCTAACGGGTCATCTCGCGTCCTTACGTACGGCGTCTATCACCCCTCCCCGCTGGGAAAACCAGCCCGCCGTCGGCCCCGCGGGGCGTTGGAGTCCGGACTCTCTTCCCCACATCGATGCCCCTCGTTTGCATCCCTCTCCTTTACGAATTTAGCCCAAACTCAACGAAAAATGTTCCTGGACGTGTGCTGACGGCTGCCCCAGCGTATGGTGCCTGCGGAGATTGACCAATTGATGCTGCCATTGCGCCGATCCGCTGGGTGGTAGCAAATACCTATTATAGTAGAGGATATTGAACATCGAGCGCGCAGAAGCACATGAAGACGTAAGAGGATGCTGTAAGGGGAGAAATCGTGTCTAGCACCAATCGGCAAGCGTTGCGTGAGGATATTCACCGCTATATCGCCACGACCGGTTCCGTACGATTGAGATGCGTACTTATTGCGACCGCGAAGCGGGATGGGTGAGCTGTCAGACAAAATCGGGAGTAGTACTTTACTGGCGCTGCATACATAGTATCACGAAGGCTGCGATTGTCGGCAGTCGGGATCATCCACTTATAAGTTACAAGCTTTGGCTGCGAACTCGCCAATTGCAGGCTTCCAAAGGCTCCGAGGAAGACTTCGCTCCCTGTACCACTGCCGCCGGAACTGTGGAAACTCACAAAAATCAAGGTGCACCGGGTTCTGTACTTCTGGCTATAGCGAACATTTCATGGCTTCGTGTCTCTGTCGATTGTTGAGTGCTTGAAGGAAGCGCGAGGCACGAGCGCTTCCTTCAAGTTGAGTCTATGCACGCGTGGCAGCGAGCGCTCGAACATCTTGCGTCTCGCCGCCACCTTCAGCCGACCACCTGTTCGGCGTTACCTGCTTTTGAGACTCTCTTTCTCGGTTTGCGTTCACCATCGACTACCTAGTACCGTCGTATCATCTCTAACCGATGGATCCCAACGGCCAAAATGGCATTCGCGTTCCCGACCCAACTGGTGAGCGGTGCCCGAACTACGAACTAGCCGCGTTTGCGGTGATTAGGCAGGCTATGACGGCCAACGGCGTCATGACGGATGAACAGGCGGTTCAGGCCTTGCGGGACGGTTGGCATGTGCATCATGACGCGCAAATGCAAGCGTGGCAAGCACAGTCGGTAGAAGATCGCCGAGTGGCGGAAGAGGAAGAGCAGCGGACGCGCGAAGAGGAGGAGGCGCGTCGGGCAGAAGAGCAGCGGGCAGCGGCAGAGGAACAGAAGACGCTAGACAAGAAGAAACTCAAGCTCGCAACGGTGGACCCGTCTCGAAGGCCCCCGACCCAGCTCCGTCAGAGGGTAGCGGATTACGCGCGAGAAAAGCTCATGAAACTAGCGTACGTCGAGCTAGACTATTTTACGGCTAAAACCCGTCAGTTGGCAGAGAGCCAGGCGAAGAGCGTCGTCAACGAGACCTACACCCTGGTCTCCGGAGACACAGGCCTGAGCTTGACTCCCGCGTCGTCTCTTAAGGCCATCAAAGGAGTCCGTCGTGACGCAGACCTCCCATTTGAAGAGATGACGACCGCGTGGCCCGTCTTCATTCAGGAGATCACGGACCTTCCAGAAATCTGGCCACAGGCAATCGTGCAGCAATATCTCCGTTTTTTCCTGCAAATCGTGGGGCACCAGGATAGCCAAGACCCGATCGGGCAGCCAGCCCTCATGCGCTACATGGAGGAAGTTCGTTCAGACTGGCACGAGAAAATCATCGCGAAGAACGTCTCGGACCAGACCTACAACATCGGCGTTTTCGAACCAAAGCTGTACGAGCAATGCAAAGCCGATGTGCAGGCAACGTCGGCGAGGCTGCAGATTCAACGGGTGCGTGTCGTCGTCACTCGATTCATTAAGTCTTAGCTGATCAGGCATAATCTTCACTTCCTATCCATTACGTCTCCCTCGATACTCTGGGATACCTTCGATCGCGTCGGCATCGTTATGCCTCATGCGACTTTAACATCGCTCAATACGCGCACATACTCGTCGTCCCACGGGGACCGCGCTTCAAACAACTCGCGGGTATTTACCGCCCTTATCCCTGTTTTCTGTGGGGTCTCGCGACACCCTTTCTGCTTTGACCGGCGTGGTCGCGGTGGCGTCTGACCGGCGTGGTCTTTTCTCTCTCCTCGGGGTTGACCGGCGTGGTCATTGCGTTACCCCCCCCCTTCCTCTCTCTTATGCGAACGGCGGCGTGGTCGTTTCGCGTTTTCTCTCAACCGGCGTGGTTGTCTTTCACACTGGCCGGCGTGGCCCTTTCTTATTGACCGGCGTGGTCATTGTCCCCGTGGCCGGCGTGGCTCAATCCCATTGACCGGCGTGGTCATGTCTTCATAAATGGGCGCGGCGTTAATCTCACGAACCGGCGTGGTCGTGTGTCTTCCTGAACCGGCGTGGTTCCTTTTCGCGGACCGGCGTGGTCTTTATTTTGCGGACCGGCGTGGTCATTGTTTCGGGACCGGCGTGGTCGTATCTCTCTTATGATCGTCTGGTGAACCGTCGTGGTTCGTCCTATCGCGTTTGGCAATGGCATCCCACCGACTTCGTCGTGGTCTTCGCTGGGCTGGGCCCTTGTACATATACGTGCAAACACTATCAGATGCAGAGGCTGAACGACAGCTTCGAATCTCAGCGAGGAAGAGTCTCATCGGGTCAGGCGTCGGGGCGTCGACGTTCACCATCGCCGAGAGACCAGCGTCGGGGAGACGCTCGTAGTTCCGGACAGCAAGGACGTAGTGGTCGGAAGGATGAGGCGGAACCATACAGTCATCACGCACGAGACCGCGAGTCGTCATCGCGTAATGGAAAAGGGCTTTTTCAGAAAGGCGCATCGCGTGCAGCCCTCGCGATCTGCGCCATATGTTTGGGCTGGCACCCTTCAGAAGAGATCGGGAAGTGTCGATCGAGCTCCCTATGGAACGGGCAGCCAGCTTCGTGCGGGAGGAACTCCTCAGGACAGATCATCAACAAAGATGGAGAGACAATCTGTCTCGACTGGCAACGAGTGGGAGGTTGCCGCTCCAACAGTCCCAAGCACATCCACCAGTGTTCAGGATGCGGGGGTCGAAACCACGGAGCGTCGACGTGCAATCTTGCACAGAAAAAATAATCCCCTCACTCCATATCACCCTGACGTCTGGTACAGAATGTTGCGAGAGGCAGATCTTCTTGACAAATATCCTTTTTTGGTTCCTTCACTACGATCGGGTTTCAGCATTGGGATCCCGCGCATCTACGTTACTAGAGCCCCTAATAACAGCCTCTCAATCGAGCAGAACACAGACGCCTTCACGTGTATTATTCAAGACGAGATCCAAAAGCGGAGATACTTGGGCCCATTTTCGCAGCGCGAACTGGAAGACCTCATCGGTCCCTTTCAGTCCTCCCCATTATCCCTCGTGCCGAAGCCGCATAAGCCAGGGGTGTTCCGTCTGGTCCAGAATTTCTCATATCCTCACTCATCTCGAGCAGGACATCAGGAAAACCCTGATTTACTGAAACAGTCTTCAGCTAACATATTTGCACGCCGGCCAGCATATGTGACCATTGGTGATCTTCTCACTACACCAGTGACTGGCTCTGACTATCAATGGCCAACTGAAGTAACGCAAAGTGCCAGTTGCATACACTAATGTAGACTCTATATCAGCTCGGTCAAGTCATTCAACAGCAAGGCAAAGACTCCTGCGGCGTCCAAGACTGCAGCTGGATCATCGAAGGATGCAGCGAACGCAGAGAGTGGACCGTCACGTCCGTCGCGATCGAAGTCCGGCGCGAAGAAGGCCCAGGAGCAAACTTCCAGCAGCGAGCGTGAGGTCGATGAACTCGGCAATGAGTGGTAAGTCAGTCAGTGTCCAGTGGTTTCTTTGTATCTCACTGCGAGAGGTACATCACCAAGATGTCGTAGTTGTCCTGTCGCATCAAGGCCGTGAACGTCATCAACTTTGTCTGTTTCGCGTGGCAGGAGCAGTAGAATCGGCCCATTTCCAAGGCAAGTGTTTCTATGCCCATACCACCTCTATCTACACTTACTCATACGACAATCCTGCAGCTACTATATCTATCATCCTCTGTACTACTACACATCAGACGTGCGTGCCTGCTACGTATCCCACTCCCCCTCTACTACTATTTGCCTGTCTCAGCCGTGGTCGTCATCCCGGCGCCGTCTGACCTCGAGTCTATGCCTATCTGTATCTCTCGTGGACAACATACTTAATCTAACGTGTAGTAGTAGGTACATTCTGAAGAACAAATGTGTCATGCGTCATATGAAGTATGTGTAGGACAGACATACATCAGGAAAAACGTTCGTGTCTTCAGTGGTCTTGTGGAGAGCCAAAAGTGACATTATGTGTCACTATGTGCCACAAGAGCCTTAAGGTAAGTCAATTTCTTATTTTGTCTTACTTAAGTACACGTTTACTTAAATGAGAACAAAAAAGTACCCTTATTGTTCTGCCCCCTTTCACTATTGCTACTTCGTTCCTTCTAATTAAGCACTCAAACATTGTGTTCTTTTTTCTCTTAATTGCACTTCAATGTGTGGTGTCTTTGGCTTCCTTGGTGCTCTTCAGCATCATGCACAATAAACTGCCGTCCATTCATACTATTGATAATACACGACTGGAAACGCATAGCAATGAAGCAGCTCTGCCGCCCGACAACCGTAGACCGACAACCGTAGACGATGTTAATATGTGTGACGTGACTTCAGAGACAATGGCGAAGGAGAGCAGGAGACAGAGCGAGATGGAGAGCGAGAGACGGCACACTATCGTACATCGAACATGCGCAACACACGATTCTTCCCCAGAGTTCAGCGACTCAGCAACGTCATGGCCAGTATGGGTATCTAGATGGGGCAGACCATAACTGAGCTCAGACCTCCGGTTACAATCAAGTCCTTGCTCAACTTACCTTGAAGCATAGACCATGACAACGTACATCAGGAAAAAAAATTCTGTCTTAAGTGGTCTTGTGGAGAGCAATAAGTGTCATCAAGTGTCATTATGTGCCACAAGTGCTTAAGGTAAGTCAATTTCTTCATTTGTCTTAATTAAGTTCCATTAAGTAACCAAAGTAAACACTCATTCCAAGCAAGAATAATGTTTTTTCATCCTTACTGGGGTAACTTCTCTCATGATTCTGCTGTGTTTGTGCATATGCTGTCATAACAGGCATCCCAGATGCAAAAATGTTGCCCAAAATAATCTGCCATTTCCCGGAATTGAACCCCTGACCTGCTACACCAATTTCTCACACTCTCAGCACAAACTTCTGACCACTATGCCATAGGTCCCTGTGCTTGATCCCTTGCACAATAACCTATATTGACTATCTTTCTGGACTTAGAGAAATCTGCAATTGCTGCCCCCTGTTAGCCCAGCCCCTGTGCATCCCTGGGCTCTCAGACTGGCCTCATTTCTTCTTGGCACTATCTGTTGCCTTGCAGACCTTGTGTAGACTCACAATTTGCTCAAGGCCAGGCTTCTTGTCTCACTTTGTATGCTTAAATGTTCTTTTTCTGTCTTTCACCCTTAACAGGCCAAATATGTCCAAATCCTTGACAATATGACTTTGACCACATTGAGCAATCTGACATCTCATCATGCATATTTATTAGTTAAGAGGTCATTTGCCAACTAATGTGTACTTATGCGTCTTAATCTGTAGTACTGAAGTTGCATATCCTCCAACTTGGGGACAAGACAAATTTCTCAAAGGTGCTATAGTTCACTTCAGCGGTCTTCATGCACATAGTGCACTTAATTGAGGAACACAAGTTATGAAAGATTGAATAAGATTAGGTGCTCTTCATTCAAGACTGCTGAAGTTAGAAGTGTTTTTCCTGATGTAGCCAGGAGTCCTCTATCAGACTGTCCCTGTTTGGTCCTCACGAGCCGCGCCTTGTCAGGATGAAATTTGACACTAGATTATGGATCATCCTCTGTGATGAGATGACGGACATGCGTACCTTCACGTTCCTTAGCATCCCCGGCTCTGTCCTCCCTCTCGTCTACCTCGTCGTGCTCGATCTCATCTTCCCCACTTCCGTCCTTCTCGCTGACGTCCTCTGCAGCCACGTCATCATCTGCCTGGGCATTGTGGCTGCTGCGCACAGAAGGGCCCTCTCTACTGATGACGTTGTCGTCGCCCTCCTGACCGCCTTTCTCAGGGCTCGACGAACTGGATGGCTTGGTTGCCGAGACAGTAGGAGCCTTCCTTGTGCTCGAAGGCTTTCCAGCAGGCGAGCCATGCGGCGTTGCATTGCTCCCTCCCAAAACCACGATATCTTGCTCCTCAAGGGCCACATCGAGGAAACCGGTA
Source organism: Rhodofomes roseus (assembly GCF_022264815.1). Classification (NCBI taxonomy): domain Eukaryota; kingdom Fungi; phylum Basidiomycota; class Agaricomycetes; order Polyporales; family Fomitopsidaceae; genus Rhodofomes; species Rhodofomes roseus. Next base: position 20,776 of record NW_025952965.1, on the reverse strand, counting down.
TGCACGCCCACCTCGTCCACATCGTCCGTGTCTTCGAGCCGCGATCTGAGATAGTCAGTGCATTGAGGGATTGATTGCAAAGCAACTGCACACAGCTTACATGATGGACTTCCACACAATACGCTTCATATTCACGTAGGACGGATTGTGCTGAGCCTCCATGAACTCCAAGATTGCCATGACGCCGTCCCATCTGTAAGAAGAAAGATAAGCCTCGATGTTCTGACATATGTGATGAACGTACTTGGCAGCATACTGCTTGTTCGTGAAGAAGTTCTTTGCACCTGGCTTGGCAAACTCCATGAGGGCGGACTCGATCTGTGCGTCACGAATCCGTGAGACCCCATTGTGGATTGAGCTCTGATAGCCATGCGAATGACGGTCTGGACTCACAGCGTTGCACACCACAGCGATCAGGTTGTTCGGCACCTCGCTGAACTCTTCCGTGGCCGCATGCAGGTTCGCGTCCGCTCGAGCTCCAAGGCCCCAGTGCTGGTAAATCAGCTCTGAAATAGCCGGGTGGAGGAACACCTCCCCGCGCTTAAAGTCGCTCTTCTGTCACCCAGATCATTAAGGTGTACTCTGCAATGAACTCGCACTCTCACCTCGGCATCAAAATGCTTGCGCGCATCTAAGGCAATCGTCATGCCACCGAAGACAAAGTTAGGGATGTTACGCAAGCCACCAACGACGGTCGTCGGGTGAGTGGTGATCAACCATGTCGCCAGGTTCCTCTTCTGCTGAGAAGACAGGCTGTCGAGCTCGTACATCTGAGAGGTAACAGTTTTGGCCTTCCTCTTCAGCTCGTTTCGGAACTGCGCTGCAGCCGCCCAGACCTAATGGAAGTCAGGCACTCGCGACTCTTCATGACAGACAGAAACAAACGCTCACCACTGTGTAGACATTCTTGCGCAGCTTGTCAGTCTCCTTAGTGTCCTTGTTCCCCTTGTTCCCCTTCAGCACTTGGAAGGCGGTCCTTATGGACTTGTCACGAGCCCCTGCCCTGCCCAGTTCATAGGCATCCTGCAGACTACTCTTGATGAGGTCGTCCCTCTCAGGAAGACGGCCGCTGCTGACTGATGGCTCAGACGTCCAAGCGTTCTTGAGAGCAATGCGCAGACGGAGGCAGTTCTGCGCCGCAGAGACGAGGGCCTTGATGTCCCTGGGGAGCTGTGTCACCTTGGCGCGTGTCTGGCGCCTACGCCTCTTCACCCGTTGCTTCCCAGTGCTCTTCGACTCCGCCACGGTCTACACAGTCAGTGGGGACAGCGTTCGAAAGGATAAACCACGTACCTCTACTCCATCATCAACAAACTCGTCACCATCCTTGTCCTTGTCCCCGTCCTCGTCCTCGTCCTCGTCCTCGTCCTCGTCCTCGTCATCTTCCTCTCCCTCTTCCTCGTCCTCATCGTCGCCGTTGCTTCCATCATCGTCTTCACCGCTTTCCGTACCGTCAGAGTCTTCGGTGTCGCGCTTCTTGTTGCTGCTGCCGCTAGGACGCATGTCCTTCTTGGCCGTGGTCACCGAAGCTTTCACCTTCCCAGCATCTTTGTCTTGAGCCTTCTTGGAGACTGGAGACGTGCTCGTGGTAGGTCGAGGCTACACAGAGGGCAATGTGAGAATGGGCTGCAACAAACGGTGTATGACAGTACCCATGGAGGTATCAACACATAGGGCTCTAACCGTACCTTGGGAGGTGAAGATGTTGTCCGAGTCGACACAGTGGACACCGGTTTCTTGGTCGCGTCCGCCGAACTTGAAGAAGCGGGCTGCGAATTCTTCTTTGTTTTCTGAGCAGGCTGCGCACCTGTGTCGTCGCTATGTTCCTCAGTCAACTGAACAGCCTTGGTCTTGACCTGCCCTTTGCCCTTCGGCGCAGTGTCGTGCCCTACACCGTTGTAAGGATCACAATATGCCATTGGCATTTACGGATACATAAGGCTATCCCCTCACCGAGCATCTGGACAAAAGCGGCTTCGTCCTGATCCAAGTTCTGCTTTCGCCCTTTGAAGGCGGGCTTGGGCTTGGGCTTGGGCTTGGGTTGAGCTACAGAACGCACTCAGTGTCAGTTCCTGAACGCGTATGTAGCACGCACGCTGGGACGGCTCTACAGCCGACGTAGTGCTCTTCTTTCCTCTGCTCCTCTCCTTAGATAGGACAGTCGTGTCCTCCTCCTCTTCAACGACCTCCACGTCCATCGGCTCCTGGACATCGTCACGGCCACTCCCCTCGTCAGATCGGCCTTCATTGTTCTTCGTACCTTCAAGCACGTCGTCGTCTTCAGCTTTTTTAGCCTTCTTCTTCTTCTTGGGCTTGGGGGGCTCTTCGCTGGTGTCACGCTGCTCAGCGTCCATGGCCTCTAACTTCCTCTTACGGATCTCTATCATGCAACATTATCAGAGTCCTCGATTGCAACAAATACACGACTTACTTTCCACGCGCTGTTCTTTGGCCAGCGAGGCTTTTGTCGTTGCCTTCCTCTTGCGCTTCAACTCGGCCATCTTGGTCAGCTCAGCGATTCTCTTGTGTAAGGCAGCGTCAGAGAGGTCCTCATCGGGAACATCACTGTCGGAGGGAGCTCCCCTGTCCTCCGCAGCATTCGCACGGTTCATCTGCGTGGCGCCTGTGTTCGCGCGAGCGCTGTTACTGGTGCCAGGGGCCTCCTGGCGAGCGGCTGAGCGGGTGCGTGAGGCCATTTTCAACAGCAACAACGCAGGGCAGATGGGTGTACAAGACTGAGAGTGTGCCAAGCGTACGCTAGGAGGGCGGAGATGTGTTGAACCCGAAGGCCGCCGAGCTTATCGAAGTTCCGCGGCCTCCCTCTTCGCAGTGATAGAAGCAACTTGGGACACGCGCAGCTTAATCAGCAAAGTCCCATCGAGGCCGTTGAGCAAGTCCAAGCCATTATCAGCTTCCTGAACGTGTTATTTCAGCTTGTGACGACTGCTGCAAACATCATGAATGGACCAGTAGGGTTACAGAAGAACAATTGTAGGGAAAATAGGTCGGAGAGTACGTCAAATAAAATTACGGTTACTAGACCATCCGTTGCGCCCATTGTGCCATTTGGCCATTTCCCGGTCAGTATGGAGTACAATAGAGGCTCTACGACCCTTGAAGTGTAGGTTGAAGTGAGTCAGATCACAAGAAGGGAATACGACAAAGTCGCCGTTACGCAAAGGAATGGTCAAACCAGGTTCATAGAGGACTAGTTCTCCGCCTTCAAAATCACCGATCGCGAGGACTAAGCACATGCTGTCATCCTTGCTATCCCTGTGAGCCGCAGTTGAGACGTTGAGGTTGATGACCAAGCCCAGAAACGGCGCAGAGACTGCCTGGTTGTTGCCAGGCAGTATAGACGCGTATGCGTCTAGTCGCTCGTATACATCCGGGATCATCGCCTTGAACTAATAAGGGCATCAAATTCTCTGTGGGAGATACAAACGAGGCAATTCATTCACCTTCATATCCAGCCACTCGAACACTGGACCTAGGATTTTCTTCACGGACTGGTAGATTGAGACGTTCGTCGAGTTCGCCATGTCCTTGGAGGGGTACGGTATCATTTGATGGTAGTTTGTCTTCAAACCACCAGTCCTCTTCAAGTTCATAGGAGGTACGTCAGTCGGAGCGTCGTGTCCCTACAGACGTATGTGAACTGTCATTGAGGAAGATCCAAGATTTATAGAGCACTTACAGTCGTGCAATGACGGTTGTACCAGGAGAAATGAAGTGCCTGGAAGACATGGTCACCGCGCTCCTGAGCGGTATCAATTACCTTCAGAGCGTCGGGCTCAAAACAATCGGCCAAGCGATCGATGAGACGATCTCGCATGCTTTGCTCCATAGACTTGCATATGCTGGCAACAATGTCCCCGTGGCAAGAGTGTACGGTGAGTACGTCGCTATTGGAACAATCGTCAGCCTCCCCGAACTCCTGAGTATTGTGTCTCCTACTCGTAGAGGCCAGGGTTGATGCGTATGTATCCAGGCCCTACGCGTACGCCATTGACATACGCTTCCCGTAATCACAGAATCAGGGCTGTTAGAACGACCCCTGCGGTACGTAGGATGCAACTTACCAGCCTCCTTAACCCGTCGACAGTTGACGGTTCTACTGCGTCCTTAGCGAATTCTCTTTGAATTTCCGTCCATCTCGAGTTCTTCTGTCTGTCCGACGACGCTACACACTGTCGATTGGTGGCTTGCTGAGGGTCAAACAGTGAAGTGACGCATGTGACCTGCGTCGTCAGGAGAGGCACTGTCAACTTGAACGCTGGCTGCGCTAGTGACTGAAAAGCGGCCCAGGCAAGGGAAGAGCGAGGAAGAGCTCGGAATGAACTGCATTCTCTTATGTCAGCATTGAGTATCTGAGTCATGCACCGAAACATACTTTGAGGGCAGAGCGTCGAAGAGACGATCAGATGTGCTCAGATCGCTGCACAGGGTCTCTGCAGAGATCGCCAGCTCTGAGAGCAAATTCGTCGAGAAAAATTCACCGAGTTTGACGGGGCATTGTTGGCTGAGAAACGCCAGCGTTGGTATGATGGTGCTCTGGACAAGTCGTCCTGCAGAGCTCTCTGTGATTGGCAATGTTCAGTACTATATGGAACAACAAAAGTCTGTACACTCACCGCTATTCGGGTTACGAAGTATATTTGCGAGATCGTACGCTATATTGCCGTCTGCCTCAATGAATGGCGTTCGTAGATCAGTGTAGGCCAGCCAGAGCAGCATGTAGAATGATCCTTGAAGTCGTCAGCACATCATCAGTCTCTCGTCACGGTCGCCGCTACTAGAATCTCACCTCCTGCGGCAAGCGATATGAGCTTGCTACCACCGGCGTACCAGTACTGCAGAGTTCGCACAGATGGTGAGTTGGCATCTTGGCTCAGGTGTTCTCTGTGTAGGGCAGCGAGGTTGACGGATTCTTTCCAGTTAGACAGACTAGATATCAGGATATGTCAATAAATAGGTACAGTGAACCGTGAGTACACCCTCACCTTGCACACTTGAAGCTGAGTGTCATGAGCGCAACGATAAAGTGGAGGTGGAAGACTGCAGTCGAGTTTGCCGTACGGATGCACCTCTGGGCAATCTCAGACAGGGTCTCGCTCCCTCCGCCGTATGATGCTTGATGCGCTGATAGCAGAACACCCCCACATCGGCTGATATCATGCTGCAAGTCGTACACTGTGAGCGTTTGCAAGAAAATGTTGATCGTGGTGCTCCTAGCCTCATGTGGCTGTGATGCCAATTCCCAAGCAGCAGCCGGCTGATTCTGAGGTGCAACGTACTGTGTTCCATTTCGGGGACAGGGCGCCGGAAGGGGGTAACGAGCTGGTGCAGGCTGAGCAGCCTGCTTCACTCGAGCAGGTCTTGACGCAGGGTCATATTGCGTCTGAGCCAGCTTCCGCCGAGCCTCGGAACGCTTCTGAGTGCTCTTTCCGCTCGGCTGGACTTGTGAGATGCCAGGAACTATGAAGAGCGGGAAACTGATATCAGAACGTTTGAGACTGATGCTTCAGCAGAAAACACTCACCTTGTGATGTCAAATACAGTGGTCCAGGAGGCGTAGCCTCGGAACGCTTCCGAGTGCTCTTTCGGCTCGGCTGGACTTGTGAGCTGTCAGGAACTATGAAGGGCGGGAACCAGGTATCAGAACGTTTTAGACTGATGCTTCAGCAGAAGACACTCACCTTGCGATGTCGAAGACAGTGGTCCAGAAGGTGTGACGGTCTCTGTTTCTGTGAGTTCTACAAAGATATATAGAGGTTCAAGTGTATTCGGAGCATTGAAAGCAATAAACTGTACCACGTTGCAGTCGCATTAATAGTGACTGCATATTGGGACTCAAAGTCGACGTCGGAACGGACGCCAGGATCCCGGTTAGTTCCATAATCTCGGCAATATTCAACTGCATTCCTGTCTGTTCATGGTGCTAGTCAGATATGTCATTATCAGTGCCATGGTAGGCAGGCCTACCTTCCTGGTTGAGTAAATATTGAAGAGTGTGGAAGTTGGGATTTGAATGCCCCAGATGAACGCAGGCCTTGAAGCGAAAGGCCTGAGCTGCGCGGGACGATCGGACCGCAGCGCGGCCCGCCGGGAGGGGGTGGCGTGGTTATCGGGGAAAAAACCACGCCACCCCCTCCCGGCGGGCCGCGCTGCGGTCCGGCACGGCACCTGCGCTAGGAGGGTAGGGAGGGTGGAAAGCGCACGGCGTTTTGCCTTCTCCAAGGTCTGCATATGCTTAAAACGCGTAATAGCTTCATCAAAGATTGTATATAGCCTGCGTGGCGGGTAGAATGTACAAATGACGATACCGAAACAATACCCTACACGAGCGAAGGCACTACGAACGACTGCAAGATAGGACGACTGCGAGATACGACAATACCGAGGGTACGAGAGCACAAGATAGCGTAGTCAGAGCGAGATGCATACAGTGAGCGCAACAAGAAAGGGCGATGTCCACGATGCACGTACGAAAAATGATATGAAAGCGATATGTACAGAAGCGACATGTGAATAGTGGTACAAGTACAACCCTGCTGGCAAACGGTGGCGAAACGCCAACAGGAATTCACCAACAACTTACTCTTCGCCCGTCCGAGCACGTTTGATAGCCCTAATGCTCTCCGCGGTCGGAAGCAATGCCCGCAAGTCACTGATGAAGGCGTCATCGACGGCATTGGAGAGGTTTTGGCGACCAAGGATGGGCAGCGGCTCTCGTGCGTTCTCCCCCCCGGCGCCGTCAGCCCATGCTTGGACGCGAGCTCATAGACAAAGGACCTGAGGCGGCCTTGGGCTGTCGAAAGAGCCCCAAGGCGGCCCTTTTTACGCATGGTTTTCATCGCGTCGTCCAGCGAAGGCCGTCCCGGTGGCTTCTCTTCCAGTCGAGCTTGTTGTGTTCGTGTTGCAAAGTGTTCCAAATCATCCTCGCCGATCTTGTATTCCAACAGAAATTGTAATCGACCTGCAGCGCTGGCCTTTCCAATGGCGCGGACGCACCCTTGGAAGACACGATCCGTGGTGTTCTGCATTCGCACATCCCAATGTTTACTGAAGGCATTGTAAGCGCCGAGTTTGACGTGCTTCGACCCTGGCTTGGACTTGAAGATCGGCTGGTACGTTCTGTATCAGCGGAGTGCAGTGCATGGAACCACGGGCACGTACAATCGCAATCCCTTTCTTCTCCCAGTGGACTGGAGTCACTTTAGGGAGCGCTCCCAATTCTCCCACCACCTGCCTATCCTCAGGCATATTGAGATCGGCGCACAGAAGCCAAGCACGGTGACGGTGCATGAAGATGTGATTGTTGATTGTGTACGTGGGAGTGAGCCAATTCTCGCCTGGTGCACCCAGGTCGTCGCCGCGGACAATCGTAATCGCAGGGTCCCGCCTGATGTACAGCTTGTTGTAGACGTCGATCCAAGATTGTGCCCAATCCTTTTCGTCCAGCCGCACCTCGTCTGAACGAAGGTTCCTGAGGTAATGCTGGTACTTCGGAGAACTGTACTCCTTCTCCTCCTCGATCTTCACAAAGACGATCAGGGGCTTTTGGTCGTCAGGGTGGTCGGCGTTCATGTACTCAATCAACTAGAAGGGCCGCCGGCCATGAGTGTTGTCACTTTGAACACGTATGAATGTAGACTTACGCTAAACGTCATGGAGGTCGCATCCTCGCTTTTGCCAATCTCGCCCAAACCAACGACAAGCCCGGCTATGTCCGCTGAAAGAAAGGTGAGAAAGATGGCATTGTCGGGGATGTGATTGAGAGGCTGCTCGGGAGGCGCGACAGGTTGGGATGCTTTGGCTTTAGCTCGGGAACGCTGCGGTGAGGACGGAACAACAGCGGATGATTTGGATCCCGAGGCACCAGCCTGAGGGCTTCCGGCGTGACGGTCGGCCGCGGCGTGAGAGTCGTCAGGCTCAGTGTCGGTGGCATGACCGTCGGGCTGCGCATCCTGGCGCTTTCTCTTGCCCTTGGCCGACTCGGAGGATTTCTTGCCTTTCTTCGACTCCCCTGTCGCCTTTGCCACCTTATCTGCCGCCTTCGCCTCCTCCCTGGCCAGCGCTGTGGCTTCTCTTTTCTTCTTCTTCTCGGCCTCCTTCCGGGAGACCGACATTGCATATGTCGTTCTCCAACGAGGGTCGTCAGGGTCGGGTGTTGGCCCCTTCAAGGTGTAAGCATTGTTCACTACGATCTCAGGCTCAAATTCCCCTATCACCACGATCCCTGCCCGTGCTGTCTCACAGAGCGTCTCATCCGTTCCTTGCACATAGGCCTGGTGAATTTCGCTCGCAGAAGACATGTGGATAGTGTGTTTTTGGTGGTCGTACGTGAAACTATCGTTTCATTATGTTAGCATCCGTGCCCTGGCTGACGTGCCATACTCACCTGAAAAGCTTGTATGGGTACGGATCGGATTGAATGTGGAGATAGAGAGCGATCCAATCGCTTAAACTAGCTTCAACGGTCTACGCAATACTTAGCGACTGGCAATACCCGTAGTCTTGGACACTTACCTTGTCAACCCCACAGATGTAAGGCCAGCGAGGATCGTCGAGGAGGTGCCCAAAGATATGCTGCAGCGGATTGATCTCAACAGCTATGTCCGGGAGTTCGAGCTCGCTGGAAGCAGGGCTCGAAACATTCGCACTGTGCGTGCCGCCGGACTCAGAGCTCGGGGGGTCTGAATAATTAACTGTGTAGACATCGTCAGTGGTACGTGGGCGATGGGCGGGATCTATGGGGACTTACCGGGCGAAGGGTCGCGATGGTCGGTGACAACAATTGCACCGTCGAGGGTTGAGGAAGTATCTTCCCGAGCGAGCTGGCGATGCAGGTGAGTGCAAGAGTCGGGATCCTTGGAGGAACACAGATCGATGGGGATGTGCACGTAAGACATGGGGGGTGAGGGACGGAGCGACCGCGGGACAGCTTCTGGAGAGTGACTCTGTAAGAGTTCGTGGGCTTGGAACCCTTGATTGGGGGGCCGGGCTGCCCGTGAACCTGACGCTTGGTGGTCGCGGCGCGACCGGGGAGAGTGTCGTGAGGTCTTGACGTCGTTAGCGAGGCGAGGAGCTCCCGCTATAGTCGTAGCCGGGCGAGGAGCCTAGCTGTGGCGTAGTGTGTCCTAGGTCGGGCGAGGAGCCAGGCCGAGGGCGTGTCCTAGACGAGGGCGAGGAGCCGTGTCGAGGGGGAGTCCTGGACGCAGGCGAGGAGCCTTGTCTAGGATTGGTCCTAGGCGTGGCGAGGAGCGCAGGCCGAGAAGGGCTGAACGTACTCGGATGGCGCGGGTTTCGCACACAGACGATGTGGTAGTTCAGGTAAAAGAGTAGATTACTTCCCAATTAGGAAGGCAGATGGCTAAGTATGGACAATCTAATCTAATCTACACTATACGGTTCATAATCTTATCTACTAGGGCAGGCATAGTATTGCCTACCCGTCACAGACTCGAGCGAAGACCAGGGTCCTGACACGCGCTATATACTTAATGCAGCCTGGGAGTTGCCTGGGAGAGGCGATACTACGGCCGGCCACTGCCCCCTTTGTTTAAATCGTTGGGCAACCACCCACACGTGGAGCGCCGCGGCGGCACGGGGTATGCCCCACGATTGGTAATCAAACGCCACCGAGCGGTGTCATGCCCCAAAAGGAAAGGGACAAGAGGCAGTACTCACTTTGAACAAAGAACTTCACGAACTTCACGCGAAAGCGGTCGGTGGTGGAGGAGAGAGAAAGAAGTGCGTGCGGTCCGAGCGCGGAAATAGCGATGAATGGAAGCCCGCAATCACCTGACATTAGGTACGTAAGGGCGGAAAAGACGGACACCATCGCACGAAGGGCGTCATAGAGCCCTCCTTGACTTTCGGCGAGTCCTGTGTGCCACTGCTAGTTACAGAATACTCATAATTGTGTGTAAAAATCTTGCACTGATAATATAAAGCATTAGGGGTGATGGATATGATACAATGTCCGGTGGTGGAGGAGGTAGAGGTGAAATCAAGAGGAGAGTACCGTCCCGAGGAAGATGGAGGAGTGAACTTGCCTGCGATCACCTGACAAGAACAGGAGAGCCGAGGAGTCCGACAGAGTCGAACACGACGGGCGTCGCGCGCAGTATACAACCTTCCGCTTCCGCGACAACAGTGAGTTTTGCGTGCCGCTACTGGTTATCAATACTCATAGCTTTTATAGAGATGGTAAAGAGGTCTTTAGAAGACATCCTCGGGACCACTTGCGCCGCCTGCAACCACACATTCAAAACCGTACAAGGCCTTACCTCGCACCAGTCAACAAGCCGAAAATGTGCCTGGTACAAGAAGGGAAAGTTGAAACAGGTCTTTGATTTCGACGATTCGGATTCGGACTCTGAAGAGGATGGAGACGACGTCGAAATATCCGGGTACAGTGAACCTGGTTTCAATAGGTACGTTAAGGTCTGCAATTGGTCCGTCAGCTTTCTCACTATTCCAACTTGCAGTACTGGCAGCGGTGCTTCCTCTAGCGTCTTGGCAAGCCGACGTTCCACGAGCCCGGGGCGCAATGTTCCTGACCAGGAAGACGATGACCTGGGCTCTGTCTTTGACTTCATCGGTATCTCAGCCCCTCAACCAGCGGCTGCAGGTGAAAACAACGCGGAGGCCGGTCCTTCATCTAGGCCACTGAGAAGGACTGCAATTGCGCTGGATGACGATGAAGACACACGAGTTGAGGAGGTGGATGAAGAAGCGGCGAGAGTGCTCCGCATGGTTGAAGACGCGGGTGACGTGTGGAGCAGGGGCGGAAGTGCCAAAAAGAGGCGTACAGAAACTGCAGAGGATGAAGGTGAGTACGACGCGGTAGATCAATGGATTCTTGTAACGCATCTGTGCAGATAGAGACTTGGAACATGCCGGTGATGACAATCCCTGGGATCCTTTCAACTCAGAGATGGATTGGAAATTTGCATCGTGGGCCATCCAGGAGGGCCTCACGCAAACTTCCATTGACAAAGTTCTTGAGATTCCCGGTGTGCGTATACTTCTTTCTCTTCCCTTCGGCTCCTTGATTCAAGCCACCGCAGTTCCGGGACAGACTCGGCCTTTCCTATCACAATTCATACACACTTCTTCAACGAGTCGACTCTCTTCCAGAACGCGCGGAGTGGAAAGAGCGTTGGCTAACGTTCAAGGACCGGCCAAACGAGAAGCATCTTGTCCAGTACCGCGACATCATCGAGGCCATACGAACCCTCCTCGGTAACCCCGAGCATGCTGACCGTATAGTCTACCGACCGCGCCGCATATTCACTGACGCGTCTCGCACCAGCCGCATCTACCATGAGATGTGGACAGGGCGGTGGTGGCATGCCATTCAGGTGAGTTTGTCAATATTTTTCCAGTGTATCCGGCCTTGACGTTCCACTCAGAGTCTCTTACCAGTGGGTGCAGCAGTGGCCCCGGTGATAATTGCAACAGACAAGACTCAGTTGACGCGGTTCTCCGGGAGCAAGGCCGCGTATCCAGTGTACATGACCCTAGGCAACATCCCTCGCGCCCTTCGCCGCAAACCTTCCGAACACGCCTGCATCCTTATTGGTTACCTGTCTGTCGACAAGGTCAGTTCTGATGGAATCACGCAGCGCAAGCAGCGTGCCCTCATGCAGCAACTATTCCACTCGTCCGTTCGCGTCATCCTCGAACCTTTGATTGAGGCCGGCAAGAATGGGATCGACGTGACTGGAGGCGACGGCGCCGTCCGCAGAGTCCACCCCATCCTCGCCACGTATGTCGCAGACTTTCCCGAGCAGTGCCTTGTTACCTGCACGAAGTACGGAACGTGCCCCAAGTGCCGACTACCCGAGGCTGATCTCGACGCTGCTTCCCCAGGAGTGCCAAGGAGCGCGCTTTGGACTCTGGACGTTCTACGCCTTGCAAGGAAGAAAAGCGGCGGAAACACCAACTCAGCAACGTACGCGAGGGCGTGTACCAGTCTCGACGTCTCCGGATACGTCATACGCCCTTTCTGGAGCGATCTCCCCTTCACCGACATCCACTCGTGCATCACGCCCGACATTCTCCACCAGCTCTACCAAGGCGTGTTGAAGCACATCGTCGAGTGGTGCAGCGACCTCATCGACGAGAACGAACTGGACCGTCGAATTCGCACCCTTCCCCCCGCATTCGGGACTCGTCACTTTGCTAACGGGATCACTTCTCTGTCCCAAGTATCCGGTATGGAGTCCAAGCAGATCGCACGCATCCTGCTGGGATGCTTGGTCGGCAAGATTCCTCAGAACGTCATGCTTGCGTTCAGATCTCTACTCGACTTCATCTATCTCGCGCAATACACCACCCACGATGACTCCACCCTTCAGTACATGGAAGACGCCCTCAAAATCTATCACAAGAACAAACAAGCTCTGGTCAATCTTGGCGTGCGCGAACACATGAAGATCCCGAAGTTCCACTCCCTCCTCCACTACGTCGAATCAATCCGGTTGCTTGGCGCAACAGACAACTACAACACGGAAGCCTTCGAACGTCTTCATATCGACTATGCCAAGAACGGCTGGAGGGCGTCGAACCATCGCGACGCGCGTCCTCAGATGGTCCGATGGCTAGCACGCCAGGAGAAGATGATCATGCTCAGCTCTACCATTCGCAGGAAGCTACAGATCGACGAGGATCCGGACGAGGACGCTGCCTTTGCGTCTGAAGACCCGGACCTTTCGACCAAGCGCCACACCCAGATCAAGCTGCCAAAGAATCCAAGCGTACCGCTCCAGTCCATCAAGCTCGTCGAAGAACGTCACAATGCACCCGGTTTTACACACGCACTCCTCCAGCATATCTATACCCTCAAACTCGGTCGACGCCTCACTCCGACTGAGCTTCAGACCGCGTCGTCCAACTTGCCGTTCAATCGCGTCGACGTTTTCCACGGATTCAAGTTCGCTCCCCAGCCATTGACTGACGACAAGAACGAGACCGACGTGGTGAAGGCGCATCCAGCATGCGCCAAACAGCCTGCCCGGTTTGATACAGCAGTCATCCTGCAGGAGAGTGATGCAGAGACGACCGGCCTCCAAGGTATGTCACCGACTCGCGTTCAAATGAATATCTGTTTACTCAAAGACGCATGTCGCTCAGGAACAAGAATAGGACGAGTCAAGGTCATCTTCAGACTCCCGCAGCGCATACATGATCCGCGGACCAGCGTTGCCTTGCCTGCGCCTGCGTCCTGGCCAGATCAAGGGCCACTAGCGTATGTGGAATGGTACTCCAAGCTCGCACGTACAGCCGACCCAGTCCATATGATGTATGCGGTCAACAAACCCGCTCTCAGGGCCAACGGACATCCCCAAGGAGAGATAATACCTCTCAGCATGATACGGCAGTCTTGCCAACTGATTCCCAAGTTCCCCGGATCAGTGGGAGATTCTCCTGAGCATCTGTTACGGAACGGTTAGTCCTTTCCAATCTCATCAGTACGATCAGCATCATTCGTATCATCCTCATCACCCCGGACGGTGATTATCTATCTCGGGCGGCCATCTGTAGCCGTGGCCCGCCATCTGTACCATACGCTACCGGACACTGCCCCGGTGATCTGCTTACGTATCTATCCGTGCTGATCGCACTATCTCCTGTATTTAAACTCATTGTACAGTAGCGGTCGAACTTCACGTTCGACCTGGTTAACTCTTGAATCCTATCTCCTTCGCTTGCCCACTTCCCCTACGCCCTAGCGGCAGGTGACGACCAAGCTCGGACAGGCCCGACCGACCAGGAGCCTTTGAGGAAGCCAGCACGGCTAGTCCTCTCGAACGCCCCGACGGATCCAGACTCTAGACGAGAGTAAGCCCTTGTTAAAGGCAGCGTCTTCAGTAGAAGTTTGCTCTCGTATTGGCTATCGCCTTCATCATTGTCCCGCTCCTACCCGTCGCGTAACATTAGGTCGAACGTACCCTCTGCCACCATTCCTCTGGTGTAGCTATCCCATCTCAAGACCTCGAGCGTCATTCCGCTATCCAATTGCTTAGGGTGAACAACGCCGCTCGACGATAGGTCGATAGTTTCGCCAAGGTGGATACCTCGGACCTTCGCCAAATCGAACCCAGTATCTACGGACTGCCTGCGCTAAAAGGCACCCTCCTCTGGGATCCTACCCTCCGAGTATTCTACATCGACCACGAACCCTCTCCCCTTGGGATCCGCCCACGGCAGGACGAGAAGAACGAGTGGCACTGGTACCACTTCCACAAGGACGTTCCGCAGAAAGATTACCCATCCCTCACTGCAGCTGTCCTCGACGAACTCCGGTTTGCTAAAGCCAAAGCGAACCTTCCGAAGCCCGAACCGAAAGCGACCGCATCGCTCCTCCGATCAATCTCCCAACAGTCTAAGGAGATTGAAGCCGACGAATCGGACGAAGCCGACGAGTCCGACGAATCCGGCGAACCCGAGATCCCTGTGACCTCTGGATCAGCACCCCAGATCGTGCTTGAGCAGGCGCAGCATCAGACCCACACCGAAACCGACATCAGCCCCGAGATTGATCGCTATCTGAACCCCGAGATGACGGAATCAACGACCCAAGCACAGCTTCAGCAGCTGTACAATCTGATTGCCGAGAAGGACCAGCGCATTGCGGCGCTGGAAGCCCGCTCAGGTGGCAGCGACGCCCGCGCCGCCGTTACCGAGAAGGTCAAAGTGAAAGAGCCAGGGAGATTCAAAGGAGATCCGGCTAAGCTTGAGACCTTCCTCTATGACATCGACAACTACCTCGTCGCCGCAGGATACGAGAAAGTCCCCGACTCGCAGAAGATCGCCCTCCTCCTCTCTTACCTTGATCGTGAATCGACACAGACAGCCAACTGGCTCCTCCTCCACCAGACTCTCGACACACAGGCCACGGCTGAAGGGAAACGACGGTTTAACACCTATGACGAGTTGAAGAAGGAGCTTCGTAAAGCCTTCCCAATTCACCGTGCCCAAGACCAGGCCACGTCGACATTGCGTGCCCTCAAACAAGGAAAGATGGGCACTAACGACTATCTTAACCTCCTAATCACTCTCCTCGCTCGTGCGGGTGTCACAGAAGAGCGCAACAAGATCTACGAGTTAAAGAACACCATTCGACCCGAGCTCTGGAGGTCGATTTCCAGCCACTACCCACCTCCCTCAAACTTTGATGGGTACGTCGAGATGGCTCGCAATCTCTCGGCGCAGCACCAGCCTGACCGCGTCCTTACCAACCCCTATGGACGCGTTGACGAGCCGATGGACATCGACCGGATGACACAGGAGGAACGGATGCGCCACATCCGCGATGGACTCTGTTTCATATGCCACAAACCCGGACACCGCGGGCGTGAATGCACGGACAGTCCACGCCGTGGAGGAGGCTTTGGCCGAGGTCGAGGCAGACCGCAACAACAGCCACAGAAGACCACTCGAGTCCGAGTCGTCGAAGACTGGGGCTCGATGACGGAGGAAGAACGCGCGGAGGTGCTCCCAGAACTGTTGAAGGGTTTTCAGTAAGGTCCTCTGCCTTGACGTCAGAAGGACCCTTGTATGTCTCGCACGTATCCAACGACAGCAATCGATCGCTATTTATTCCGATTACTGTGCGAGGCTCGAAAATCGTCAACACTAAGGCCCTCATCGACAGTGGAGCACAATCCACGTTCATCCACCCTCGCATGCTTGTACGCTCAGGGATAATCCCCGAGAAGCTGGACGCCCAGATACGAGTGTTCAACGTCGACGGCACTCCCAACAGAGAAGGAACGATCACGCATCGTGTCCAACTCATCTACGACTGGGCTGGAACACGACGCCATATCCCAGCCTACGTTTGTAGCATCGGCAAGCAGGACGTACTATTTGGGTGGAACTGGCTGCAGCAGCTGAACCCCACTATTGACTGGGTGAAGCGCGAAGTGTCAGAACCGATCCCCGAGACTAGAACCAAGCCTGGGTTTGCATCTCTACGAACCACCGTTGAGGAAGTAGCCGACGAGGAGATAGTCGAGCTGGACCGCCTCACGACCACGGACGAACCAATCCTAATGGAACGGCACCAAGAGAGATTCACCTCACTTCCCACTCAGCTGGAGGAAGGGGAGGAAGACTACCACGAGGAAGCACACGAAGAAATGATTGCACGTATGACTTCCGACCTTGAACGAGACGAGATGCTGTTCTCGTACGACCCCCAGAACCCGTTCCTGATGTCCCTGAGCTGGCCAGAGGCCCCGCTTACCAGGGAATTTGACGACGATACCACTATATGGTCCCGTGGAGCTCCTGTCGAACCAACTATGGATCGCTTCAAGCGAACCACCAAGGGCAACGTGGCTCCGGCAATCCCATCGTTGGGGAAGCTGACGAGTGCAACACAGATGGCTGCAGCAAAGGCCTCTAGTGAGACGCCTAAAACTGTTGAGGAGCTGGTCCCTGCGTACCTCCACGACCTCCTCTCTGTCTTCGACAAGGGCACCGCTTCACGACTACCCCGACACACGGCTTACGACCACGAGATCAACCTGAAGCCCGGTTTTACTGAGATGAAGACCCACGTTTACCCCCTCGACCAGAAGCAACGCGAGGAGCTCGATAAGTTCATCGAGGAAAACGAACGCAAGGGCTACATTCGACCCTCGAAGTCACCCATCGCTGCACCGTTCTTCTTCGTAGCTAAGAAGGACGGCTCGTGGAGACCTTGTCAGGATTACCGAACGCTGAACGAGAACACGGTGAAGGATCGCTACCCGCTCCCTCTCATATCCGACCTCCTGGATAAGTTCAAACACGCAAAGGTCTTCACCAAGATGGATCTGCGTGCAGGATATAACAATGTCCGTATCCGAGAGGGAGACGAATGGAAGGCAGCCTTTGCTGTGCCAGGCACAAACGGGTCTCCACCGCGACTCTATGAACCCACCGTGATGTTCTTTGGTCTATGCAACTCCCCCTCTACGTTCCAACGTATGATGAACGTTATCTTCGATGACATGCTCCGCGAGGGCTGGCTGGTTATATACATGGACGACATCCTGATCTACTCAGCCGATCGACAGGAGCATAAGAAGCGAACACGTATGGTCATCGAGCGACTACGCCAGCACGACCTCTACCTTAAGCCGGAGAAATGCCAGTTTGACGTTGAGGAAGTGGAATTCCTTGGCATAATCATACGACCAGGAAGCATAGGAATGGACCCGGTGAAGATGGAGGGGATCAGTAACTGGCCGGTACCAACCAACGTCAAACAGGTCCGATCGTTCATAGGATTTGCCAACTTCTACCGCAAGTTCATCCATCATTTCTCGGAACGAGCACGACCTTTGGTAGACCTCACGCGCAAAGACGTGCGCTGGCACTGGGACGTAACACAACAAGAGGCATTCTCCGACCTGAAGAACGAATTCATGAAGGCTCCCACCCTCCTGATGCCCGACGACTCGAAACCGTTCGCAATTGAATGCGACTCCTCCAAGTTTGCTACTGGAGGAGTGCTTCTCCAACAGGACGAGAATGGCGATTGGCATCCCTGCTCTTTCATCTCGCAATCACTGAACCCCGCTGAGCGTAACTACAAGATCTACGACCGTGAACTGCTTGCCATTGTACGCGGACTGGAAGCATGGCGCCACTACCTCATTGGTGCCCCCCATGAAGTGCTAATTCGCTCAGACCACAAGAACCTCACGTACTGGAGAACCGCGCGCAAACTGAACCGGCGACAGGCGCGCTGGTCCCTCTTCCTCTCCGAGTTTGACTACAAGCTGGTTCATGTACCCGGGTCCCAGATGACTATAGCCGATGCCCTCTCCCGGCGTGCCGACCATGACGATGGTAGCGATGATAACGACGACATCACAATGTTACCGGACAAAGTCTTTGGACGCGCGCTCACAGTCGACCCAGACGAGATCCACTTCACTAGCGACTACACGACCCTCCTCCCTGGGCACCTGTTCATACGCGCGATAAATGCCGACCTACTCGACGATGTCAAAGCATGCGGAGAGAAGGAACCGCTAGTGAAGGAGGCCATGGATGCCCTACTAGGGCATGGACCCCCACCCGCGAAGATGTCCCTAGCCGATTGGGCAACGGATGGAGAACTTGTCTGGTACCAAGACGCTGTATATGTTCCGCCCGACATGGACCTACGCCGACGGGTCGTCAAACTCTACCATGACCTCCCCTCAGCCGGACACCCAGGCATCCAGAAGACTACTGTACTAGTCAAGCGCGACTTCTGGTGGCCACGAATGGGAGACTTCATTGCGAAGTACGTTAAAGGCTGTGCCACGTGCCAGCAGATGAAGGTCAACACCCACCCGACGTCAATCCCGATTATCCCAATACCGCCCCAGTCGCACGCTACACCGTTCTCTTGCGTAACCATGGACTTCGCCACATCCCTCCCAACCACCCGCAATGGCTTCAATTCCCTATATGTCGTAGTGGACCACGACTCTACGAAGGGGGCAGTTTTTATCCCTTGCAAAGACGACGAGACCACAGAAAGCACCGCAAAACTCTACCATGATAACGTATGGCGACGCTTCGGACTACCGACTCGAATGATCTCCGACCGTGGTCCTCAATTTGCCTCGCAGGTCATGGAAGAACTCTGCTCATTATGTGGTGTGGAACGTGCTCTCTCCACCGCCTATCATCCGCAAACCGATGGACAGACGGAGCGGATGAATCAGGAGTTGGAAACGTACCTGCGGATCTTTGCGGCCAACAACCCGGAACAATGGGACGAGCTTCTTCCGGACGCTGAGTTTGCGCACAACTCTCGGGAACATTCGACAACCAAGGCATCACCCTTCTATCTCATGATGGGATACGAACCTCGCGGCATTCCCCCGATCACGGAGAAATCCACCAACGTAACCGCTCAGAACCGCATGGACTACCTAACACGCGCTCGAGAAGAAGCCTTCTACGCAATGGAAGGGGCCCAACGGGCAGTGGAACGACGAGTCAAGACACACACGCAACCCTTCAGGAAAGGACAGAAGGTATGGCTGGACACAAGGAACCTACGACTCCCAGGCCTGTCCAAGAAGCTCAACCCGAAACGTGAAGGGCCCTTCACCATCAAAGAAGTGATGGGGAAGGCGACGTACCGCCTTGATCTGCCAAAGACGTGGAGGCGAGTCCACCCTGTCTTCTACGCAGCATTGCTAACTCCATTCGTCGAAACCTCCGAGCACGGCCCCAATTATCTCCGTCCTCCCCCTGATGATGCGGAAGATGGAGCGAGATGGGAAGTGGAGGCGATACTCCGCCATAAGGGTACGGGATCACGCCGGAGATATCTCATCAAATGGAGAGGGTACCCTACTGCGGAAGCAACATGGGAACCGGAAAGTTCCTTGGAAGGAGGCGGAGACGAGATCCTCTCGGAGTATAAGGAGTTGCACCAACTCTCCTAACCTCTCAGGCAGCGCACCCTCCCTCCTTTCGCCCATCCTGGATTCCGCAACCTCCGACTTCGCCCCCGACGTGCCCTCAATCTACTACACCGGCGATCCATACGAGCAGTACTACGCTAAGTGGACTGCCGCTGTCCCCGAATTCGCCTACACCGCGCTCCCACGTCGAGAACGAATCCTTGCCTCTCCTTACTACTCCTACTGCACCGTTTGCAAATGTCGCGTCAAGACCGAAGGCCACGAGTCCCGATGCCGACCACCTCATCGAGGGCCACTCCCGACATCTGGACTCCCACCGAATCCGCCTTCCCCTTCCTCCCAGAAGCAGGATCAGTGGCCCCACTCGTGGTCGACTGGGGAATCCTATCCACCCTCGTCAACCGTCCCTACGATTGTTTCTCCCTCGTCGCCAAACTCCCGCACAACCAAGTCACGCTCGAGCGTAAGACCGGTGACTTCCGCGCCATCTCCCACTTTCTGGAAACGTATCGTGAACTCGCCGTCAGGCAGTCGCTGCTGGAGGACCAAATCCGCGTCCTCACCGAGTATCGCGATGACGCCCTCGAGAAATGCCGCGATGCCCTCGAGTACCTCGACGACTGCTCCCTCGTCGTCTCAAAACTCCGAGAGGCGCGCCAAGCGGCAGTCGGGACCAAGTACCCGGAAGGAACCACCTTCCCCACATCGCTCGTGAAGAGACCCCTGGACACACTTTCCTTCGACGTCCTCCGCACTATCACCATGACCACGGCCTGTTTCCTCTGTACGACGGACGACGTCCTGCACACATCTCACGACCTCGTCGACTGCGACAAGTACGTCTGCCCTAGCTGCGCCACTCCTCACCCTGGTCACATCCACTCTGCGTGCCCCGCACGATCTCGCCGACGTGCCGACCCGGAGTACAAGGACCTCCTTGGGGTGGTTCGTGCCCTCTCTCCTTCTTCAGATCACCTGGCACTCCTTTCCTCTGTCGCCGAGATTTGCGATGCCGTCGCGGCCGCCACTACCTACAGACCAGAGGGGAGGACTGGAAACCCTATCTTCGTCGACGAGACCCCCATCCCCAGCTGGCCCGAGTATCATGTTGTTCGGGGTGGACGAATCGACGGGGTCTACAAGGACCCCAAGGAGGCACGTCGTATGGTGGTGTCACGCCCTGCTGGGCGAATCTATTCCGTTCCCAACTACCAAACCGCCCTCGACCAGCTGGATGGCGTAACCCGTTTCCGCAACTGCGTCCTCGAGGGGGCTCGCTCGCCCCACCTGGCTTTACCTGAGCTCATGACGGAAGCCCGCACGTTTGTGGAGAGCTA